>NC_044258.1:7664957-9051832 GCF_003957555.1 Calypte anna | reverse complement strand
TTAAGAGGTACTTCTGGTCTGAGGTGGGGAAGTGGAAGCACAGGAGATGAGGAAGTATCACTGGATCAAAGAAAAGCCCCAAACACATGACATTATGATTCCCCATATCTAAAATTACTCCTGTTCTGTTCTGTTCTAGATGGTTATTCAGTCTCACTATGTCAGAAAATAGAAAACAGAACAAAGCTCAGCACTCGTTCTGATCTTGATGTGGTTTTATGTCATATTACAACATAAACCAGCAGAGAGATGTGTTCAACTTTATGGTAAAGCAAAGACAAAAAAGCACAGAAAACAGCACAGAAAGTGAAGGGCATAAAGAACAATGATATCATTAAATACTACATCAATTGGTGACTGAAAACTTCCAGTGGGAAAATTTAGTTTGTGATTATTGCCTCAGGGATGCTTCTTAAGTATTAACAAGAGATTGTTCCAGCTTCTGAGGAGTAATTTTAGACTTGAGATACTCATGTTCCCATGATTAAAAACCATAAAATATTTAATCCATCATTTTGCAACAAACTATTGCTAAAGAAGTATTTTCCAAAATTCATTAAGTGCTCACACACTTAGGGAAGAGTTGGAATTTTTATTTCCACTTATATTTAAATCTTCTTATGTTAGGTAGAACCACTCCAGCATGTTCACATTTAGGATTTAAATTGATTTGGGTTTAACTGTTACAATTTATAGTTGAAACCCATTGTGCCACACTAGTTTTCACTTTAGCACCTCAAATAAAAGAAATCATAATCAGACACATTAAATATTACTTTAGACCATTATTAGATACAACTGTTATAAAAATAAGTTGGGAGAATCTTAAGCATGCAAATAAGCCATCTATGTTACCAATAGGGCTGTAGAACCACCTTATTAAATCTCAGTAATATAATTAATAAGACTTTGGCATTTTGCCTATTTAGTAAAGTGGAACTCTTATATTGATGTCATGGTACTCTGATAGATTCAAATATTTCCTGAACATGCAAATTACCTGAAAATTATTAATTCCTAATGTTTACAGTAACTGCAAAATGTTAATATTCAATAGAAGGTAAGTGCTGCCATAAAATAAGTAATAGTTTGTTGAAACAGTAATAGTGTTAAGTTCTTCAGCTGCACTAGTCTCATTAGTAACTTGAATGTTTTTAAAAATTGGGAGGTAGGTACATACTTTTGAGAGTTGAAAAAAAAAGTGGTGTATTCTATTTAGTGAAATGAAGCTTTTGAGAATAAGTGCTCCATTTTTATCATTACTCCTGCTGATAAAAAGAGTATTTGTTTAAGCACCCTACCTTTTAGATCTCTTTCTTTAAACTGGGAAATGGGAAACATCATTGCATCTGCAAGCTGAGTTGAAAGTACAGCATGGCAAGAGCTGAGCTGTAAAAAAAGAAAGAAAATTTAGGAAAACAGAGTTCAAATAAAATAAGATTAAGTTTACATCAATTTCACTCAAAGATTAGATGTACAATTCAGATATAAGTTTGCACACTTATTTTTTGTGGCTATTCTTTTATGTGTTCCTGATCTCTTCACTGGCTTTTTATAGAAAACCTTTACACTTCAGTAGTTGTCCCTCCTGTTCCAACTGTATTCCAAGTTACAGCCATGTCAGAAGATGGCCTCATACATTCTGATGACTGATTTATTTCTCCAGTTTCCCTCCAGCAACATCACAGGCCATCTTTCACAGGTGACAGAGGTAGAACAAATGCATTCATTCTTCCTTCCAAATTGCTGTTTAAGTAGTATTAAAAGCAAGGAGTGGGATCACAGGAAAAGTCCTGATTCAGATCTGAATGGTGCTAGACTGCTAGACAGAAGAGTCAGTCTCTACCTCTAACGACAGCAGGAGGTTCCTTTGTCAGTCGGGTATCTGAAATCAGCAGTTTCTAACTGATGTTTAATGTAATGGGTTTTGGCTGTATCTACAGAAGTTAAAGCTACATTTTTTCTCAACAACTTATCCTCATCTTGCTGAATTGATTCTTTACCTTCTGGTTATATAACATTGAATATATGCTGTAATATATAATTAAGTGCTACCTTATTGACAAATGAAAGCCATTTCTGTAGCTCCTGTCTTAGAAAAGGCTGGAATAATCAAGAAAGTTAAAGGCTATGCATGAGAATGTTGGCAAACTAAGAGAAACAAAGACAAGTACTTGCCTCATCTATTACTTTTGCAAATTGTTGTAGAGTGGAAGTCATAACTTCATCATCTCCTCCTAGTGGAAAACGCTAAAGGACAATAAAAGGAGTCATGTTGTTTGCAGTGTCTTCTGCCACTCACAAAAACTTTATTCATAATTTCTATGAAAGTATTGGGTATTCCATTATTTTAAAATATTACACAGTTTGATACACTGAAGCACTTCATTGTCCTCTGAAGAAGGAACACTTTGGGGAAGAAAAGAGTTATAAACACTTCTCATTTTAAAAAATTGGTTTTAAAATAGGTAAGTTAACTGATTTTAAATTAATTTTTTAAAAATCAGGAAATAAACAGACTTTACATCTATGAAGATTTTCATCCAGCTTTGCAAATTATTTTAAAATTATAAAAAATTAAGCAATATTGGGTGTTTTAAACTTTGAGCTCTTATGTGATCCTGTAAAATTTCTAAACCATCTAGAGGAATGTACTTCTATAATGCCTTGATGCAGGCAAAAGTATGACCAAAATAGGCACAACTCAAAAATATTTAAAAAATCAGTTAAAATGTTAATTGTGCATTTTTATACTAATCTCATGACTGGGAAAAAAGCAGTCCACTGGAGACAAATCAGAAAAATAAGTTAAAAACAATTGTTTTAATTCACTGGAGGAATACAAGAAACACTTGGGAAATACATGAAAAAAAAATAATTCTCTATTAAAAATTCTAAACACCTCCTTCCTGCTTGTTAGGTTCCCCTCTCCTTCTAATTAGTGTAAAAAAATGTAACTGAAATAAAGATATTTGGTGTATATTTTGATATTTACAACTGCTAACAAACAGAAATGTCATACCTTAATTAGTTCTTCTAATCTGAAGGTAGTTCTTTTATTTTTAATTTTTCAAAAACAGATGAGACTGTAATTCATTAAGCAGCTGAGTCACTGAAGTCAATTTGGTATTGTAATAACCATGTTAATTCAAATGACACTACTGCAGCCACTTCAAACAAAACTAAACAGAGTCCACAGATACACAAAGCAGCATTTCCAGCTTGTCATTAGGAATGTAAGATTTTTTTAAAAAGAAAAAAGCTACTCTACATCTCTCTGTTTCTTCATCTCTTCCTAATTGGGACCACTGTAGGTAGTAAATTATCATTGTTAAATAGAGATTTCTATGCAATCTCTTCTCTGATTAGTAAAATTAAAGCACAGGGAACAGTAAAAATTAAAACAGTGAACAGGCTTATAAAGCAAGAACAAAACACTGCCACCACCACCCTTAGCAACCTGCAAAACAGTTATCCAAAAGTGAAATTCCAGAACGTAGCACTATTCATCATGGTAAGAGGAACTTCATTCTATTTTAGTTGGAAGAACTGATATGAAGACAATAGGTTATATTAGCAAAGATTCATGCCACAAACTAGAGCAGTTGATTTGATCTGAACCAAACCTCAATACATTCTACATTGTGCTCTGGGAGATAAACACCTACAGCAGTACAGTCCTGACCACACAAATACAACAAGGACTTACACAGTACCTGCTTCTCATATTCCTTCAAAAGTTTTGAAGTCAGATGAGTTGCTGCACTTAATTCATTCTGATTTAAAAAAAATAAAGAAAAATAAGTAGCTTGTTACTTTTTTTATTCAAATTATTTTTAAAATTGCATATACGAAGAGGAAACTATTACAGATGTGGAACTTAAAATCTGACTACAGATTTTCAGAAAACCTAAGCATCCTGCCCTTCCATTTCTCTAACATCATTGAGAGGTACACGTAATCAGTGTTCACAAATACCAAATTCACAGCCTGTACTATGCAGACCAATTTTAGTATTTTTCATATTATACAGTGCACATCTGCATTCATTTCTTTCAAATTAGCTGCCCTAGTTATTGTGTATTAGGAATTTGTTATCTCTACAAGAAAAAAAAAAGATTACAATCAAACTCAATGCTACCTGCTTACAAACTGCTTTGTACTTGTACACAGACAGGACCTAATTAGCAGATTCCTGGTACCGACTTCCTTTCATGATGCAGTTGAAGGAGAAAGTACAGAAATTAAAAGCTAAATAGAAAGGCAGTAAAATAAAACTACATAGCAGTAAACCTACAATAGGCATTCTAATCATTAAAGACAACAGTAAAATAAAAATTTTAAAAGAGTAAAAAAATCAGTAAAAACTCAAACAGTTCCAAGTATATACAAATTAAAAATACAGCCATCAACACAGTTGTTCAGAAAAACACACAAAACAGATTCTGGCTATGGCATCTAAAGGTATTTACTTACAGATGATGAATGGAGCAGGAATATATTGTGAGTAAAAAGTAATCTCTGATGTGTTACATATACACCAGGATCATGATGGGAAACATTTTAGAAACAATTGGGAAATACAGTAAAACCAGTAAAAGACCTGACAATATTTTACCTGTCATGAGAAATTCTGTTGCAAAATAATGTGTTCTTTACCAAATTCTAACATACAGAAGAAGTCATTTAATTCTTACTTTATTTCAATTCCACATTTAAAAAACAGGGAAGTTTTAAAACATATTACTTGTAACTTAAGGAAGAAAAAAAAAAAAAAGAAAAAAATGAAAAAAAAAGAAAAAGACATGAAATGTGGCTCAAAAGCTTTATAATGCATTCAAGAATTTCATCAGCACTACCTGTGCATCATATATTCTGTGCATGGCTTGAAACAGCTGATTTATGTAATTGGAAATTGCAGCAGCATCTTCTTCAAATACTCCCAGCAAAGATCGGGTCTGTAAAAATGAAACAGCCAAAATACTGACATGTGAGTTTAACTCAGTAGTGTTTAAATGAAACAATTCCAAAGTAAATAGCAGGTTTCATTACTGAAAACTTTATAAACTGTCCAACAGTATTCACTGGAATGATACATGTGTGTTACAGGATCTTACAGATGCCCAAGCACAGCCTCACTCCTACTCTCAGCATCTCTCCAGATAAGTACATTTTCAGAAAGGGAAGGGTCAAGGGAGCTGGGTCAGCATGTAAAGAAATTAGAACTGTGGGCAGCTACTGGGCCCACTGTGGTAAATCCCTAAGAAAAAGGGTGAAGGTGACTAGTATTAAATAGCATGCCATGTATACACATTTCTTCTGCATTGCAGTAACATTTAATTCTGTGATGTGAGAAATTAAAAACCAAACCAGAACAGTACAACATACATATTGTTGTTCTAACATCCTGTGTTTCTCCCCTTCACCACTCTGTGGTGAAAGACAGTGAGATTTGTCTTTTGTCCTTACCCACAGGCTCAGTGGCTCTGCATCCTATGGCACTGCCTGCATCACTGATGTCTCCACCTCCAAATCAATCTCTTTATCAATGTCCACCAGTTAGACTTCAAAATACTGACCACTACTCTTTAAGCCCAACTCTCTGGCCATTTTTTCCACCCAGGTTGCAGTCCATGCCTCTCCATTTTGGCCAGAAGGATGTTACCAGAGATGGTGTCAGAATCCTTGCTTAAGTCAAGGTAAATTAAATCCTCTGCTCTTTCCTGTGATGAAATGACTGACTCTGTATGAGCAGGCAATCAGGTTGCTCGGGCATAATTTGCCCTTAAGCTTAAATGATATGCTGAATCAATGTTCTTGCATCCTTTTTTGCACTTGGGCTCAATGTTACCACAAGAATATCAAGTAGCTTCTTTTCAGCAAGACAAAATCCCAAAAGGGGTAAGAGTGTACCTGTAATTCTGCACACACTTGAATTAGATGCCTATCTGCCTTACAAACATCACCATTCCATATAATGTCTATAAAGTACTTGAGTAATAAAAAAGAATAATCAAGCAGCAGCATCAACATATTAAATCACTTCAGTGGTGGTTCTAGTATATACATCAAGTGGAAAATGGGGTGGAGTAGGAAAGAGATGGAGGAGAACTCACAAGTTTATCAGGTGTGGCAACATGTTGTGCAATACAAATAGTTGTGGCTCTCCCATTAAAGGAGACATACATGAAAGAATGCAAAAGAAGAATTACATAGGAGCATAACCACCGAATTATATAACCACCACTCGTGACCTTTAAACTTGAACATAAATAAACATGAACTTGTAAGTTTAAAGGAACAGCATGTAAGGTTTCTATATTACACTTACTGTTTAAAAGTGAACACTCAAGAATAAAAACATTTCTATGTTTTATTGTAAAAATACCAGTTATTGGTGTCCCGACTACAAACTGGCAATGTGATACTGATGGAAAGAAAATAACTTGAAACTGTAAACAAGTTACAGAGAGAGAAACTGTTTACTTGTGCTTCTAGTAGAACAGTGCATTATTTTGCTTGTTCTTTAAGGTGCTTTCATCCCATATATATAAGCAGGTATAATAGAAACTACCAGTGATGGGCAGCACAAAGAAACCACCTAGTTAGAAGTCAGTAAACTGTTAAGCATTCTATGTCACTGGATGTATGCTGGTGTCAGTGACATGAGAGACAGCCTGTGGAGTCAAGTCTCTTGGCTTTTTCATTGAGCAATGCTTCAGGAATGCAAGTAAGTCTGAGCAGAAACCCTCCCTAAATATCTATGTAAATGCTGAGTATGTGTGTAATATATGTCCTATGTTAATATTTAAATTACACTGCTTTGCATAGCAGAAGACAATGTAAAGGGGCATTTGGTTTCCACCTGTAAGCACAGTGGTTAGATTTTTATCCTGCAACAAGAGGAAATGAATGGGGTTAGCCATTTTAGAAAAGCCTTTCTTTCCCTCAGATGCAGAAGTTTCATGTGATGTTTATATACCAAAAGCAGTGTCTGAAAAGTGTCTAAAGGTGCAAAACCCCAGATGATAATTCAGCACTTAACAATGGTGTAGGTTGATGATCTTTTTCAATATTACAACATGAACACATCAGTCAGGAAATCAGGACAACTCAAAGAAACAAGGTTTCTTCTTTCTTCAACATTTGATGCCATTTTCATTGCACTGATTTCAAAATAACAGACATGAACTAATGTAACAGAAGACTACAGTCCTAGTTAAGACTTCTAAGAGGTGATTAGGCAGAATTCACCTGAAATATTAGGTTAACTGAGAGATGTAAAATTTTGGACCTAAACCAGAAGAAGATACCAGCATCTCTAATAGTTTAAGCACATGAAACTCAGCAGGCTGAGTTAGGCTTTGCTATCCTGTATCAAAAATAACCTCAAATGAAAGATTCTAGAATTTATAATTATGTTCTAATATGTAAGTTTTTTTCATGACATTGTAGTCTTAAGTGTTTGGAAAAAAACCACTCTACATCCTACTTTTTAGGGATCTTGGGGACCTTATATTTGACATTTCCTATAATTATGAACAGTTCTGCCTCCCACGTACTGAGAACAGAAAGAGATAAATTTATTAAATTACTATTATAATAACACTCTCAAAAATTTTTCCTCTTCATGAGAGTACATCAAGTTCAGCCTCTAGGCCAGAGACCATGCTACAAGTAGATCTCATCTAATGTCTGGTATCTGAGCTATAGGGGGGACTGCCCTTTGGAAAGCAATGATGACCTTCTGGCACGGCCTTCTTCTGATGCCTTTTCTAATTCATCCCTCCACTTAATGTACATTTGTTAAAAAGATTTTAATTTTAGAGGTCTAAATTCCCTATTAAGCAAGAGACAATTTTTCTTCCTAAGGCTGAGGAATGTAAACTATCAATGCATATACTACTACAATATAGGAAGTCTTGCTCATCTCCATAAAGAATGCTGCAAAACAAGGATCTTAATTTAAAATGTTATAATAAAATAAAACATATTGTAAACTTTTTTTTTCCATCAAGGAAGCGCAGTAGAAAATACTTGGTGTTATTGCTGCTAGCAAGAGAAACCAGTGCAAGTGAATAAAGTATTTCCTGCTTAATAGCAGCATGAAAGAGATGCCAGTGCAGTGTATGGCATCACTGACAAAGGTCAAGCGGCAGAAATGGAAGCGAAGATCCCACAGCAATTAAAGGCCTCCCAGCACCCTGCCTTTCCCACCTACCCACAGCATTAACCACCGCCACCATAACCCCATCCAGCAACCGCTTTTCGTCCGTAGCTATTAAACCTTAATGCGTTTTTGGTAAAACAAATAAAAAACATATTGAGAAGTGAAGATGGGTTCTGTCGACACGAGATCTCCAAAATAAGTCATAAATATAAACGCGAGGGTGGGGGATAAGGCAGTCAATGCAAGCTGCCCGCCTGACGCCCGATGCTGAGGCACAGCACCTCCGGAAACTCCGCACCGAGCTTTACGAGCAGGTCATCAGCCCGCAGGACACCCGGGAGGACGCGGCGGTGCAAGCGGGAAGAAGGGGCGGCAGATGCTGTGGAGACACTGCGCAGGGCCCCGCCGAAGCTGACAGCCGCGAGTGACTCCCGGCCCCCGGTCCCTGCCACGCCACCGGGGCGAGAAGCCCAGCAAGGCACCTGGCCCCGCACGCAGCGTCCTTGCTCCGCTGCCAGGGAGGGTTCCCTCCTCCATCCCGACCGCCACCGAGGCTCCGCAACGTGTCCCCAAGGAAACGGGGGACAGGCTGCGAGAAGGGATCAGCGCTAGGCCCGGCGCCCAGGGCTCGGCCCCCATCTGGCCTCCCCCCCTCGGCCTGCGTCTTGCCTCTCATACCTGAGGGCTGTCTTCCAGCGTCTCCTCGATGGGCAGCTTGTCGATGCCGGGCATGGCGGCCGCCGGAGTTGACTCTGCGCCGCTGCAGCTCGGCACGCCCGGCTGACAGGATCCCTCCCCTCCTCACAGGCAGTCACAACACGGACGCCTCCGCGCCGGATATCCCGCCCCCTCTCCCCGCTCCTCGGCCCTCTTGGGGCTCTCTATTGGTTCTTCTGCCCACCCTGCCCACTTTGTTATTTGTCGGTGGGGCTGTCTGTCTGTCTGTACGGACGCGCGGGGATAGCGGTGCCGCCGAGGTGCCGTCGCGCCTCTGCTTGCGAGTGGGTCTCCGCGTGGCACCGCCCCCTGTGGCGGGAACGGCGCGCGCTGGGGCCGCCCCTCAGCCTCTCCTCAGCCGCACCTCCCCTCACCCTCCCCTCACCCTCCCCTCACCCTCCCCTCACCCTCCCCTCACCCTCCCCTCACCTCAGGTGGGTTCAGCTCAGCGTGTCCTGGGCCGCCGCTCCCTCCTGCTCCCTGTTCGTAACACAAGGAACGAGGAGGAGAGGCTCCCGCTGCTGGGGAGCGTACCCGTCACCTCCTGCGTCGGGCTGCCCCGGTGCGGAGAGGTGAGTGGGGAGCGGAGAGAGAAAGCGGAGTTTCCCCGCTGTGGTGCCTGTGTGGCGGGACCGTGAGTGGTTGTCAAGCGAAGTTGATGGGAAAAAGAAAGCAAGTTTTTTGGTTGGTTTTTGAGTTTGCAGTCCCATGCTCTGTGTTACAATTCAGGATGTCCCCCTGGCCCTGTTGTCTTTGTTCTGGCGGGTACTCTCTTCTCAGAAGAGACAATTATCTTGGGGGCAACACTACAGTGGGACTGAAGCTCTTGTGTCCCTCTCACCTTGGAAGCGTCCTTTCCACTGTTTTGATGGTACCTGGAGCACCCCTTTGAGAAGTCTCCTTTTATCAATAAAGTATTTCTACTTATATCTACTCACTAATTTATATTACTAAGTGATCGTTTCAGCTGAGGGCCTGATGTTCCTTTTTATGTATTTTTTTTTTATTTTTTTTTTTTTTTTTTTTTAAAAAAAGATTGCTGACCACAGTTTTTCTCCTGAAACAAGATTATAATCAGCTCTAATGGACCCCTTACTTTCTTAGGCTGGATAAGCTTTGTGCTGTAGCTTGGTAGCCAAGTTTTAGCGCTTGAAACTACTGTGAGGGCTCCCTCAAATTGAATCAGATCACTTTGCACTGCTTTCTTTTGTTTTATTTTAAAAACGCATTTGCCCTTTTGTGAATAGATGAACATGGTATAAAAACAAAGTAGAAAGTACATGAAGTCATCCAGCAGAGCAAATCATTAACTACTGTGTAGTCTTGCTATGGAGACCTTTCTTTATGTAACATCTGATGGATTTTTTACCTTTAAAGATAGAGGAAAAGGCTGGTACTAATCTACAATAAATTACAAAAATTTAAGATTTTTTTGTTTGCTTTAGGTTATTTTGTAGGGAGCGGTGAGAAATTTCAGAGTTGCAACTTGGTTAGGTTTTTTTACCAGCCCAGCTGGTGACTCACCTAGCTTTAGCAAGTCATACTGCATCTTGCTTTCCTTATCATATGAAGGTAACACAGAGTTATCGTGCAAGGTAGTTTAAAGACTAAGCCTTGTATCTGTAATTATTGTGTGACTGAACACAAACATTGGTTCGTGACCTACATCTATGTACGTGGCCTTCTGGTATTAAGATCAGTTAACTTGTGACTAAGATTTATAGTCATCCTCTGTAAGAAATGTTCTCTGCCTTAAAAATGTGGGAATCTAACACTGTATTATGTAAACAGGATGAAGGGCAGTGAGCAGGTCTTTAGAGGATTCCAGATGTGTCCCCTAATGGAGAGAACATATTGCCTCTGCTGGAGGGTGACAGAAGATACCTGGATCAGGTAGGCCTTATTTGCATGATATGCAGTGTCTAACACAGTGTTTCTCAGATCATTCCTAGTGTCACCCTTGGATTTACCTTGAATTTATCTGTTTTAACTTAATCTCCTTGGCTCAAAATAGCTTTTACTTCAGCCAAGAAAAAGCTAACTGCTTTTATTCATGACTTGCAAAAATTAGTGTTAACAGTTTTGAGGTATTCTTGCAGAAAAATACTCCAGACTTTTGAGTTTTGAGGTAACCTTGTCTATAATCTTAGTTATTCAAGTTCAATACACATTTGAAAGGAAACTGCATGCAGCAGAATACCTGAGGGGGTAAAATACTGGTGCAGTTGGGCAAAGAAGCTATGGGAAAGGTGAGATTAAGGGCAATTTTTTTTCAGTGTGATAAGTAATCAGGGAAGATTTTATATATACCATTTCTAACTTTCTTAAAAGCTAAAAATAGTGCACAGACTGTTGTGAAAGGTGGTGTGGCAGTGGAGTAGCAGTGAGTGAAAATAGCAAAAGGTAGCAGCTTTAAGCATTAGGGACTAAAAAGGTCCATTAGGACCAAAGCCACCAAGAACTTCTGGTGTGGTCTCTTCAGCTGTTGTAAGCAGACTCCTTAGAGAGTTTACATCTCTAAAGAACAAGAGCTTCATCTTCTACTGAACAGATGAACTCTACTGTCCTTGGGCTAAAAAACAGTGGTCCAAAATCTGAAAGGGAGATTAGTTTGCTGTCTTATCAAGTATGTGATGCTGTAAGAGGATTGGATTTGCATATCCAAGGCGCAGTGATTTCTTCTATAATTAATTACTTAGGATTTTCAAGTTAAAGTTTGTTGTGTTGCTCTAATTGCCCCTACCACAGTATTTACCTAAAACTCCATAGGTGATTTCATATGGGTTGCAGGGGAAGTACTGATCATTTCTAATGGACCAAAATAATGGCATCATAATTTTTGAGTGAATCCTCAATGTCTATTTACACTTAATTTCAGTAGGAATTCCTAAAACTTTAATCTGGTTCTTAACCACCAGGTTTTACTGGAGATAAAATTTTCTGCCCTGTGGAAAATACACTTTCATCCTTGTTTCTTACTGAAAGGTTTGTTGACAGTTTATCTTGGTAAAAAATAACTTTTTCTACAACTAAGCAAGTTTCTACTCATAGAAATCTAGTAATGTTTGAATGCTTGACCTTCAGGCAGTCTTTACAGTAGATTTATCTCTATGTACATGTTGTTTTAGAATCCCATGGTGGTTTGGATTGGAAGAGCCCTTCAAAGATTTTCTAGTTTCAACCCCTACTTTGGGGATTTTTTCACTGGATTAGGTTGCCCAAAGCCCTATCCGACCTAACCTTGGACACACCCAGGAATATGATGGAATTTCTGTTTTATCTTCAGAATAATTTATCTTGCAAAATTTTTATAAACATTTCTGTGGAGCTGTATTAGCATTATAAAGGTCTGTTAGATATACAGTGCTTCACTTGCACTGAATTTCTCAAAATATAATGTAAGTTTCTATCTTGTGAGCTTCTGAATTGATATTTTTTGTTCTTATATGCAGTTGCAGCCATGAACTATGTTTAAAACTGAGATTGTTGCAGTGCCTGCATTGCAGTTGCAAGATCTGATTCAATTCAACATTGAGCAAGTAAGGGGGGGGTCATATTATTAAAGTCTACACGAGTTTCTGGATTCAGGAGGCTGTCTCTCTATCAGTGATCATGCTTTTCTCCTCTTTGAAACAGAGAAATTGTTAAGCAGCTCCAAGCTCAGTACAGAAGGAGATGTATTGTTTTCTTTTGGACTTAATTTGTTCCGTGGGGGGGAGGGGTTTGAATCTTTTATAAAAGCTGGTGTTCTGTGTAGAGGCTGTAGAGGGAGAAAACTGATCTACCAAGTACTGCAGTATAGGAGGCTTTACATCGTCTCTGTAGAAACGTGTGGATCTGGTGTTCTGTCTGAATAAACAAAATACCTGCCTGCAGTCAAGAAAAAGAGCCTGGTCTCTTTGTGAAAGTCATAGGTTGCCTTGTTGGGAATAGCTGTACTGAAACATAAGGGGCTGTAAGGCCCTTGCTTAACCCTGCTTCCCACTGACCTCTAGCTCACCAGGTATTCCATCTAGCACTGGTTTCATATCTAGGTCCTTATGGCTTTTCTTGTATGTCTGCATTTTGTGGTTGCTGAGGCTGTGGTAGGAGCTTAACTTGCAGGGCTCATTCAGCTACTTTGTTGCCACTTCAAGATCCATTGATATGTGCTGATAAGGTATCCTTGCAAGATCCCTTCTGGAATTTCCTCTCTTTTTGATAGTTCGGTTTGACATCAATCCCGTTGCACAACACAGTGTCAGTCCTGTAAGTCAACATAAATTATCTTTCTGATACGAAGCCACATATAGATTGTGTTTTTCTCTCTAAAATCTCCCTCCTACTCTGTACAGTATTGCCAGTTCTAGACTGCGCTGATTCCTTACCAATTTTCCTCCTTTTGTCTATTCTGAAAAATTAGTCTTGGAATGTTACTGTTTATTTCCTTAATATTAGTTGTTAGCCATGTGAATGAGACTGATTACACTGAATAGGCTACACTGAGAAAGCATTAAAACAATAAAAACAGAGTGCCTGATTTTTCTTCTTAATCCACACAGTCCTATGAGCTCATATACTCCTATATCATGTGCTACTAATAAAAAATGGAGTTAATTTTTGCATCCTAAAATTAAAATATTGCTTTTATTTTTACTTTATCAGACAAAATGTTGTCCAAAATAACTTCTCTACAGATTCCTCCTTTTCTTATCCTGAACCAAATCTGGTTTTAAACATTAGGTGTGTAAACTGCTGGGTGGCTGACAGGTGATCTTAAATATAAAAATGTTGTAGTTGGCACTTTCTTTATCATAAATGACATCAGAACTTAAAGTTTTCAAACTTTGAACATCACTATAAAACCTTGGCCACCTTTCTCCCCGCTACTCATGATTTTTGGTCATTTAAAATGTTTGCTCTGTAGGATTTAAATGATTTCTATTGGTTATGAACCTATAAGAAAGGAGGAATATCCTAGTAAAAGGATGTTTGTAAACCAGTTAATCTGACAGTACTGCTTCTATTATTTAAAATTTTGGGTTTATGTTGTAAAGAATTATCACTAAATTTCACATATGATGTGTTTTTAAAAAGCTTCAACAAAGTTATTTTAATAAGAAAAATGAATGCATGAATTATTTAAAATACTTGGTGCAACTGTTCCTGTTAACTAATCCAGACACTTGGAAGGCAATTACACTGAGCTTTGACAACATTGCCAACCCACTGCACAGTGCCTTATGCCAAAAGCTATTGTTGTTTTATTGACCACGTTCACCATTACATATGCATATGAAAAAGCTGAGGCATTTTCATCGGGATTACCCTAATAGCATTAAGAGATTATTTTTTAAATTTCCTTGGAAGGAAATTCACTTAAATGAGATTACTTATTACTTGACTGGTTTCCTATCATGCTGCTATGTTCAGGTAAGTGGAGTCTATTAGAGTATAAAGTTTTTTAAAAAACTGATTTTATACATTAATGATTTCAAATAAAAGAGAAGTACTATACTTGTGCACAGCTTCTTTTGAGAAAGTTAAGTCGATGTTCTGGTTAGAAGAGATAACACTTTTTGTCCCTCTTGGTGGCCCCCCTAGTGTCACCATTAGTTGCTAATTACTTGCAAACAAATAAACAATTAACTCCTCGTGCCTCTTGGTGGGAGAGTTTTCATTGACATGCTAAAACTTTCTAATAAAAGATTTTAATTAATGACGTTGCAAATCCAACCCCCTTGTCAACATAGCTATAAGGAGGACTTGCAGAGAGATGCAAGTGCACTCTCCATGCTATGCCGGCTGAGGGTGAAAGCATGGCGAGCAAATCGCTGTGTGTTGCTGATGCATCGGCCTCTCAGAACCTTCGCAAAGTGCCTGAAACCACACAGCCCTCGTTTTCCATTGAAAGCATTTTGGGACTGGAGCAGAAAAAAGATGGCATTCCATCTGTGAAGCCTCACAGACCATGGATGGATGCATGCACAACCTTAGGTAAGTTAGCAGTCTGTTTTGTGACCTCTTTATTTTTTACCTCTTTAAAAATGTACATAGATTCATGTTTCTATTGAAAGCCAGTAAACTGAATATAATTTCCTTGCGTTTTCTAGTTTTAGATGATGACAGTGATCCCCACCTTCAAATTCCTGCTGTTTGCTATGAAAATCCGTTGTTTTGTGCTAACAGTAATACAGTGCAAGAAGACAAAGTTTTGAAGTGTGAAAAATACTTTTCAGTCACTGATAGGCTATCTTTCAAACGGGAACTGAGCTGGTACAGGGGTAGAAGACCAAGAACTGCATTCACTAGAAACCAGGTAGGGATTTTCTCAGTGTTTATTAGAGAGTAATGATGTAGCTTCATGAAATGTTGGTAGACGTCTGTAGTATCTGACTAATTCAGTGTGAGACACCTCCACAGAGAGAAATCCAGTCAGGAGCTACTGTAAATCAACAGTAATGTTAATTTGATCTGACCTGAGTTTATGTATGGAATCAGAATTGTGCAAACACTGTTCCAAAATCCCTTATTTAACAAACTGAACTGTTTGTTTGTATTTATATTCTGTCTTACTATAACTATTCAACAAGTGTGCTTTAATCCCCTCAGATTGACGTCTTGGAAAATGTTTTTAAAATGAACTCCTATCCTGGCATTGACATTAGAGAAGAGCTAGCTCACAAATTAGATTTAGATGAAGACAGGATCCAGGTAATTAAAAATGTCTTTGAACTTTTCTATAATTCCATATATCTTTACTGTATGGTTATATAAATAATTAATTAGACAGCAGTAGCTGTTATTACAATCTCAATTTAAAACAAAGTTTATTTATACACGATATGTATTCAATGATTTATGAAATGGAAGCCACTGAATTCCTTCTGAAATCTAAAACCTTCCTCCACAGCATCGATGTGTTAGTTATCATTATAATATTTCCATGACATCTGCTCTGTTAATCTGTAGTTATCATGTGCAGAACTTGATCATTTGCTTCCACATTTTAAACTTGCATTTGTATCATATTTGTCACCCCATACTTGAAAAACAAATTTGAAACAATTAGTGAAATAATTTGTATGAATGTCCAAGTATTTTGTGAGACAGGGTAGAGCATAGATATATTAAACCAATGTTTGAGTCTTAAGTCATCACCTGGCCAAAAGCAGAATCTACTCAGGGATTTTAATTTTTTTTCATAAGTAGTCCAATGTGATAAGGATAATACCAGAAGTATTAGAATGTGGGCCACACCTTGGTGTTAAGTTCTTGGTGCAAGTATTATTTTGGGGTTGATGGGAAGCTTGATGCCGCTATTAAGCAGGTGAATAAGTAACACTGTAAGACTTCTGTGTGAAATCCAGATGCTCAGGATCTTCCAGGGTCTGATTCTGCACCACTGAATTAATACTGGGGTTTTTTTGTACTAATTGTAATGAGGGTGGCCCTCACTTTCCAGCTAAGTTGGAGGCATTATTTTTGTCTGTGGTGTCAAAATTATTGCAGGTAGCTACATGCCATCATCTGCAGATTTAAAAGTTTTATAGAACTTCCCAGCTCCTGGCATTACACAAAATACAGTAAAGTTCTGAGAATGTTTTTGTTTCAAAGCTTATTCTATTTACAGTGCTGTATTTCTGAAAAGCATGCCTTGTCTTTCACTTTTAGATCTGGTTCCAGAACCGTCGTGCAAAGCTGAAAAGATCACACAGAGAATCTCAGTTTCTGATGGTGAAAAATACTTTCACTTCCAGCCTGCTAGAGTAGAAAGAAGGATGGTTTGTTGTTGTGGTACTACAGTAGAACATGAAGAATTATTGGAGTTTTTGTAACTAAGTAATGATGATATCTTAATAATGATTTTATCCCCAGATTTGAAAGCTTTATCATAATTTTCACTCAAATAAACTGTAAATACTTCAAGTGTTGTTCTAATCTACTCTCTGTGGAACAAGTGAAATTTTCCTATTTATATTTTTGTAAATACAAATATTCTGTGTTTTCAGAAAATATTAGATATTTTTTCAGTTTAAAAAAATCCAAACCCTTGGTTGCAGAAGATTTTCAGCTAGTATGCATTACTTCAGCTTAACTGAAGGCAACTTAAAAAACTCTGTGTGGTTTTAAGAAAGACTGTTTAAACTCTAAAATACACAATATACAAAATAGATTTTGCTACCTGAAGCACACTGTGCATTACATTGGAGTTTCAATAGGTTATTTATACAGAGTATGATAATTTTCATATAGAACATCAGTTTTAGAAAAACATATCTCACATGAAAGGGCTGGTATTTAACTGACTGTTCAGTTTGAGCAATTGTTTGGTCAAAAGAAGCTGAAAATTACAATCTTTTTAAATGTAGTATTTTAATAACTTTAGGATATTTGTCTGTGTAATACTACATCTGGGGTGTCTCCTCTCTTGTCAGTGTAAGTTACTAGTTAAAAAGTTGGCCTGTTACTATGTAATGGCAGAATACAGCACTTCACAGGATCAAACCAGTTGGGACCAGACTAAATCTACAGATCACTGCCATTGATTTTATGGTGTTGAATTCCTTTTTATATCAAAAAATATCTGAAAGCTAATTAGCTTCATATTTGATATTTGGCCTAGAGTCAATATGCATGAGGAGAGCCATATGCCAAAAAACAACCAAACAAAAAAGAACAACAAAACCAAACCAACAAACATCTCTTTATGGCCATGAGGTAGGAAAACAGTGTAAGTATGTGGTTCACAATGGAGTTCAGGACTTTGCAAGGTTATATCATATCTGTTATGTCATGAACAAACCAAGTATTGCTTTTCCTTTCTCAGTGCTTGTATGCATGATACCTTCAGTTCTACAGAATGAAAGGTAAGTTTGAGAAAAGGAGTGACAGAAAAAGCTTAATTTTATGTAGTCTCATAGTAATAAAAGGTTTTACTTCAAAGGTTTTACTTCAGTCCCTAGTTGATATTTTGGATGAAAGGTTGAGGTATAAGAGTTTAAATAAAAGCCATTTCTTTAATTTCTGAAAAATATTACTGGAAAGCCTGCATCAAACCACAGGTATTTGCCGTTTTGTGTCTTTAACTTCATTGTCTCATTGCCTTTACTTTTATGTAATCCCTAAGATTTGGTATGATTTGAGTTGGCATCTGGAAAATCTCGTATTAGTGTGAAAATATCAAACTTTTTTTCAGTGCTTAAATGTTAATTATTCATGCTTTGTTGGATTCAGGAAATAACATTACTAACTGAACTTCTAGTTTATCTTGCATTCAAAAACACTAAAGGGAAAATTTACAAATAAAGTAATCTGAATGGAGCCAAATCAATTAGGAACAGTTTTTAGAGAAACTGGAATCTTAATTCATATCTGGTAAAAGTAAAAATTATATTGGGAGTGTGTGAGTTCTATCTTGCTTTTCTTCTTGTCTCAAACATATATTGCCCATAGTTTAACCTTGTTGCAGGTAATTTGAAACTATTGTCTATTTATTGCTGGAAACAAGGTTTCCAACAGCAACAGATTAGACTAATCTATACAGATTGATGCCTAAGAACCTTACTCTTTTATCTAGCAAATACCTAAATACACCTAATGTCTGCTATAATGGAACTTGTCTCAAGTGACGGAAGTCTGCTAAAGCAGTTGAAGAGAAGGAGTAGAATACTAGCAGAATAATAATAGCACCAGCTTTGGTATACAGCTCTCAATTAGCAAATGTTACCAGCAGGATGATTGCTGTAAGGTGCAAATCCTGTAACATTTAGTGCTCAGGAGCAAAAAGAGTTTAGCAGCATAATTGCACTATTTGCTTTATCTTGGTTTAACTTGTCCTTCACAAAGTAAATGCATCCACAAGTTAGAGGAGAACGTCTGACTTTAAATCCCTGTTGGTAAAAATAAGTATTAAATTGTGGCCATCACTTTCTCAAATACAGCTGATTTTTTTTTCCATCTTAATAAAAAAAAATATTAGTCTGGACTTTACAGGGTTTTCTGATTTTTGTCATTCCTGGCAGTATACAGTTTTCTAGGCTGCCTCTCTAATACATGTAATGAGCTGTGCTGTCTGTCTAGGCACAGCCAGTGCAGATAACAATAGTGGGTGAGACTGTATCAGCAGAGGTCACCATGCCTGCTGAAATCTGGTGCCCTTCCAGTTATGCATTCTTTGCCTTGCAGTGTTCCTGTGTATCTGCCCTTCAGAATCATGACCAGAGAAGTCTTTGTGGTTTTGGTTACTATTCTGACTTAAGCTTTGTAAGGCCACAATCTCCTTTGCTTCCAGGCATTGGTCCAGTGAGCATTTGACCCTGTGATATGCTGATAAATAGTCTAGGATGGTGTAAAAACTGTTCTAGCAAAAAACCTGGCTAGTTGTAAGACTTCTCACTCCTAACACTGGCAAGCTGTTATGTCAACATCTGACAACAGCTGCATTTTAAGCTAGAGTAAATTTTTTCTGATATTGACTGTAGTGGCACTTTAACAGTCAAGGAGTGCTCCCCTGAAGTGGCCCAGTGCCTGTGACCCCAATCAGGATGCTGGGATTCATGATTATATCCTTGAAATTGACATTTGTCTATTATTAAGTGTCTCTGTCTTAATTTTTTTTTTCTAACCACAAACTTCAGCAATGCCTAATTCTGTCCAATAACTACAAACTATGCTCATGGTTTAAATGCAGATTTGGCCTAATTTCTATCAAAGAACCAGTGGTTCCAAAATTCCATTTAATATTATTTGCAGCATATATAAAAGCATAGGTTGAAACTCTCTCACAGTTTTCCTGGTATATGTGGGTAGATTTCATTTTTCTAGTTTTTCAAAGTTTTGTTTTGAAAATACTTCTAAAGCCACAAAACTCGGTATTTTTACAGTTATATGTGAGAAGATTAACTCTGTGTTCATAATGTTAGTTAAAAGAAAATATGCTTTCAAAAACCATCCAGCATTTATGTGACTGGATTTAACAAAAGACTTGCACAAAAGTAGCATAAAATATTTTGTGAACACCTTCAGTTTACCTAACATGGAATTAATCTAATTTTAAACAGTTGAGATTAACTAACTCCCAGGGTTAACAAGTAATCATAAAATCTATTTTTTTTTTAGAAACTGTTTGTAAAATAACTTTAGAAACTGTTTTACCTTGTTTTAGTTTCTTGGATTTGCTTAGTTTCCCTTTCAGTTGTTAGGTTGATATTCTTCGTTCCTTCATTTTTCAGGGACTTATTAATGCATAATTAGATGGGAAATACGTGGTATTTTATTTTCAAAAATACTTCTGAACAGTGGTGATTGATCTAAATTGGTATTCCCTTGTAATTGATTCATCTTAACTCAAAATCACTTTGTTACTTTTACAAGAACTGTTTAAAGTTAATCTCATTTTTATTTGATAATCGACCAATAAAGAGACAAAGTAGTGATGATCATTATGCGAGGGGGAGCTGGGGCTGTTCAGCATCTTGTGGTGAGGCAGGGGGGGAAGAAGTTCCCATCTGATTGCATTACCAAGGAAGTTCATGAGGTCATGGTGGGCAGAGAGGATTACTGGTGAGAGAGCAGAATCTAAAGCTGTTAAAGAGCCATCAGTTCTAGATTCCTTTCTGGGGGAATAGTTCCTTTACTTGCGTGATATGAGGGGGAAGAGGTTAGACAGAAAATATAGCAGAGCACTCTTTCTGTTTTGGGTACCTGAAGCTGGCATTGCATGGGTCAGCAGTATTTTCTTAGAACAAATGAAGAGGACCTCAAAGTGTGAGCTACTATGTCAGTATGGCACAATATTAGCATTGCAGTTTTGCTGTCTTGGATTGACTAGCAAATAGAAAACTAATCATATATTTGCTGAGCTTAGGAGAAGCAATAAATTTAATTTCTTCTCTGTTTGCAGTATGCTGTTATTAGCAATGAGTAAGAATGATCAAAAGTGCTTAGAGAAATACAGGCTTTGGTGTAGTTGTGGTATAATCGCTGGTGACTTTCACACCACCCAGTATGTTTCATATTTGATCATAACATTGTGTTCCAGTGCTGGTATTACAGTGATAGAACAAGTGGTGCATTGCCTGTGCCTTAAGCAAATGGGATTGAGTTTTTACAAGCGATGTCATGTTAAGGAAAGTCAGAAGACAGCAGGTCAAATATTCTGCATTAAAGACTGTTGGCAATATATTAATTGCATCTTAGCTTTTCCATATTAAATCAGACATTTAAAATAATTTTGAAACAGTGAGAATTTGTTTCTGAAATGCCTACGAAAATACTGGGCTGCTTTTGCCCTCTTGTGGCTAGATTTTACAATGACAATCCTACGCATCAAATTAATTCTGGATAAAGTCTGAAGTCCTAAATGAGGCTGTGGGTAGACAGAATGCCAGCAAGTGACTGCCGATTTTACTTGTTGCAAGAACTTTGTGACCAAATTTATATTGTGCTGGCATACAGATGCTTAATGTTGGGCCTGATTGTCAAAAATTCTGAGCAGTCAATATGGAACTGAACTTAGTGAAAATTGGTGTGTGCTTGCTATTATTGGTAGTCCAAATATCTATTAATAATTAGCTGTTGTCTTTAAAAAAAATCAGTTTTGGACAGCCAAGCTTTTACAATCTTGCCTCTAAATTAATTTAGGTTGCTTTCATCATTATGTGTTTGTAAGACTGCTCAACAGACAATTTAGTGTAGCAGAATCTGTTTACGTTTCAGAAAGCACTTGAGTTGCCATTAGTTTTTTAAAAGCATCCCTTGTGGTGTGAAACTTAGAATTGCTTCTGATGCACTATCTGCTAATATTATTCTTCTGTGACAATAAAGATAATGTTGGCAGTGCAAAGGTTTGCCATTCAGCCACTACCAGCAGACTTTTCATTTATCATTCTTTATCACCTTCGAAGGTTAAGAAGTTGCTTTGTGATTTTTAAATACTGTGTATTTCCTAGCAGTTTGTCTTGCATTTCAAAGTGTTCAATAAGGGTACAGTATTAAAAAATGTGATGGTATCCACCACGATTTCTTTTGTTATTCTAATATTTTTAACTTAATATATAGTCATTTGGATATGAGGCATACAAGAAAATTAAATTCTCTAACTTGAGAGATGGAACAGCTTTTTATTCTGTGCTACAGGATGTGGCTATCTGACAATATAATTGCAAATTGCTGTAATTCATTCAGACAGAGAAAGGAAGTTAGAGCTAAGTTGAGGAAACATTGCTAACTTGAGGAAAGCATTCTAATGAGGCATCAGAATTACCCTCAGAATGCTGTTGGCTATGAGTAAATATTTTTGAGAAACAGAAGTAAATTAAGTAGAAAACCTCCTTTTCCTGTACACAATTGATTGGTTTTTTTTTTTTAATGAGGAAACTGAACCACTCTTTCCCATCTTCCCTCTAAACGTATGGTCCTGGGCAATCAATTTTATCACAGACTGCAGTTTAGTAGGAGTACTGTTTTCAGTGATTGTTACTATTACTGTCTAATTAAAAACAAATTATAATTATCCATTGCAATTTATATTAACATGCATTATCTTCTTATGTAAGTATTAACAAATATTGTTCATTGTGTTTGATCAGTCTAATATTATCTGCATATTTATTTTACTCTTACAGAAAATAAGTGGCTAACTCAATCCTGATTCTTGATGGCTCTGAATTTTTTATTTAAAGGAATTTACCAGACTTTAGATAACAGGAACCTTGAGTTTTTTTGCAAGGTAGGGCTGCCAGAAACAATTGTTATTCCTAACAAGGACATTCTTTTTTTTTTTTTGCTTCTTGTTTTAGCCCCAGTCTTACAGAAATTCTGTAAATACTTTGTAAATCTGCTATAAAATGTTTTAAAATTATTCCCTGTTTTATGTATCCATCACATACATAAACAAAGATTGCAATTTCCATATGCTTCCAGTCTTTGTATTCTCTTTTGTGTATTTCCCTTAGTGAGAGTAGAATGAGGTGCTAGTGACAAAGTGTTTTTCAATCTTCTTCCATAATGGTTACACAATAGTAAGATTTTTTAAAAATTCTTCTGGCTATGTTCCTGTTGTTCAGTATCTGTTACTAGTTTCTCTGTGCATTTTAATAACAAAAATCTTCAAAACATTTTCTTTACCCTTAATTACCCTTAGCTTTTGGCATCAAAAAACAGATGATGTCATCCTGAAGTGCTTGAGCAAATAGCTTTCCCTCAGTTAAATGGGAAAGGGTTTAAGACAGGTTATGCTCAGTGAGAGATCCCTTGGTGTGCTAGGATTAATTTTGCAGACAGTTTCAACAGGATGCTGTTGAATTTCAGAATAGACTGCTAAATCAGGTTAGGGTTGTCCTCCCTTGCTGTATTTTCCTCCAGAAGGAAAATGACAAGCTGTCTGGGTGCAAAGTATTGTGCTGTGTTAAGAAAGGGCTGAAATGTGAAGTAAAACTGAGGAACTCCAGTAAAAATGTTACTTACTAATATTTCTAGCATTTATTCAAACTGCATTGTGGGGATCTTGATTTGCATTTTTAATAGTTGATTGAGATCTATGTCTATATTGAAAAAAAAATAAAGATTAAAAAAAAGAATATTAAATGTTATTCAATTACTCCTAAAGAATAAACCATACATAACTTTGAGGATACAGTTGTTGGTTTGGAATGTTTCTAGTTCAACAGAATTTTTATTGAAAAATGACTCTTCCCTGCAAACTCTAATTTTCTGTGCATCACAAATCTCTAAAAGTGCAGTTTCATATTACACTAATCCAGTGTAATAGAAGACTGCTGCTGAAAGATGTGATGCTGCCCTGCTCTCCCAGTTCTCAGAAACAACATGTGGTCACAGAGTGAGTCAATTCAGCTTTTGGAGCAGGGAGGAGTGCATTTGGTGGCACTTCAGTAAGTTGAATCATCTCAGAGCAGAGCTGTCTGTTCCTTAATTATATTCACATGAATAAACAGCTGCAAAACTTAGAGAAACACAAAGTGTTGACTTTTGACTGCAACCATTCTCTGCCAGCAGAAGAAATTGGCCTGTGTATAATACAGATAACTGCGAGGTCTGGGGAGTGGCAACATTCTGTGAGGATTTGCGTCCATGAGTCACTGATAAATTGTTTATTTTGATGGTGTCAGGGGTAATTTTCATATAATGACTGGTTTGTTTCAGTCAGTTACTTTTCACCATAACTTACTCTTACATCTGATGCTAACTTGAGCCTTTAGGAATATAGGGCTGAAACTTCCTTGGTCATTAAGTGCAATTTCCTGCAGAAGACACATTAAGTCATCCAGAAAGGTCACAAGACCATTCACTCCCTACTCTCTGAACTCTTCAAGCCTAAAAACATCACCAAATACCTGAAGACAGATGAAATTTTTAAGAAAAAACACCTCAAACATGGCAAAGTAACATAATAAGTGAGCAGGAGATAAGTATTATTTTTAGGGAACTACAAGAGATTCTGTGAGGAGAATATTCAGCATTAAGGAATGGATACTCATTTTTCAAGACTTGTTGCAAAGCATTTGGATATAAAAGTTGGATCTGCCAGTGTCAAAGCAGAATTCATGCATCTAATTCCACTTTCAAGTCCCATCTGGACACAGCAGCAGCTACTCCAGAGTGCCAATAAATGTTTGGGCACAGCAGGAGGCAGCTGGCTGCCAGGAGAGCATGCTGTGCTCTTTGCCACTCACAAGATACAACATCCAGTAAGATGGAGTTATTTTGGAGGCTGGATCTGGGCTTCGTGGCCCACATTATTGTAAGCACCCACTGGTAATGTCTGGATGACCTTAGGAAGCGGAGTGTGTGTCTGTAGAAAGAAGCAAATTAAAACCAAAAACCACTACACCCAGGGGTCTTTTCCTGTCTTACTAGGGGGCAGAGTCTTTCCTGACTCCAAATCTAATTATTGGTTTAGCCTTGAGCATGTGTGCAAGACATAAAAGCAGGCATCTTTATGGCTCTGTGCTTGTTTCCCCATCTATAATAGGGGGGCTGGTAATACAGATTTTTCTTTCAGAATTCAGTGTTTTTGTGAACTTTTGGCATGTTTCACAAGGCCTAGTGATTTAAAAGTCACCCTCAACAAGATAAGTATTTATAACAATTGATTTGATTCAAATATCAATTATATTTTATGGCCTAGGATCAGTGTCTTATCAGTTGATAAATTTTTGCTTGAGCTTAGCCAGATCTTTCAACTATTTATTTTCATTCTTAAGGCTTGATACTGAAAGGTCTGTCTTCTTCCTTTTTATGCTAGGTGTTCGTTTCATAGGTAAACTCTTCCCATGTAAGTGGGGCACTCTAGTGTTAGTGGTTATTTTCCAAAGATCTGATTTTCTGCCTTCCTATATCTGCCAGATGAAGTTCCAGAAGACCCTCACACTGTGGGGTTTCTGTTCTTGAATCTCATATGTGCTTTTATAGAGTGAGATGATACTTTGTGTTTCCAGACCTGTAAGAGGTTTCTGAGATGCTGCAGATCTTTGAGCAGTAGTACTGTCTGCTTGGCTTTCTGTAGCTCATCCTCATTTTCTGACAGTAAATGGTGTTAATCTTTTACAGAATTCTGATACTGCAGTAGTCATGATTTTATGACTCGCCTGAATACTTTTGCAAGCATGAAGCATGATTTCTGGCCCAAAAGTGAGCTGTTTTCACAACTCCTTTTGCAGTCAAGGTCTGACACTCTTGGGAGAGATTTCAGTGCTAGAAATATAAAATATAGATGGAGCATACAACTAAGTCTAAGAAGGAAGCCTAAGAAGGAATTTTTGCAGAGTGATAGAACAATTTGGTAGGAAATTTTTAAGCGTATAATCAGAACTTATTGCATGAGGTATCATGTTTTTATAGGAACTGCAGTATTCTCACTGTCCCCTCCATCTGGAAACAGCTGCTCAGAAAGGAGAAGGAAAAAAAAAAAATGTTTTTCAGCTTTAAGCAAGAAGGTATAGTGGCAAGCAAAACCAGCTGTAGAATGCATGATACTGATACCCATAACTTTTGGATATTGTGCTTTATGCCATTTGGAAACAAGAGTCAGTTGTAAAAAGGACAAAAGAGCCTACAGAAAGGCAGGGTCCCCACAGCCACTTTTACCCTTACCTTAGCTAGCAGCATTTTGGAGAATCTAGCTAAAAATATTAACATCTGTAATTTGTTTCCTACCTCTCCTCTATCCTTTTCCACAAAATACTTTAGTGAACATTATCCTAAATGTGTACGAAACAATGAAATATTTCTGTATTGGGTCAGTTCAATCAAGGTACTAAGGTGGAAATGGTGGTGTTATGGAGATAATTTTTTTTTTCAGATGTGTCATTTTGTTATTAGCTTAAGCTGAACCAATGGGAAGGGAGCATCAGGACTGACTTTGTCAGACAGCATCTTTGCTGTTTGAAGTCTTAATAAATAAGAGAATATTGCCAACTGTCTGGGTACTGCTGGTGGTCCTCAGTCTGCTAAATAAAAAATATCACTTTTTTTGTTTGTTTATATTTCATCACCGTAGGCTAATGCATCAAATAAGACAAATTAGGCTAATTTTTCTCTTAGTTCTCACTTTAAAATTTAAGCCTCTCCAGTAGCCTGGATCTCAGTTAACTGAAAATGCAATATAGTTTTTGCCATAGCTTAGAAATCTGCTTGCAGGTCAGTGGAGATGTGTTCAGCAGGGAGTTGTTGCTTCTCAGAGGTGGTTTTGGGCAGCAGAGCAATCGTTGAACTGTAAATAAATTGTACATGTGTCGTCCTTTTTTTTAGCCATGCTGTTGTGTTGCATTATGTCCTTTATAATACTTTAAAACACATGCTAAACTTTAATTCTGCTCTGGAATACATGACTTCAAAAAACATACACAGTCAGTGAAATTCCACCCCACCTATAGAATTAGTGGTCTTAATATTCCCTTTTTCAGAATTAAAGTCTGCAGGTGAAATAGAGATGAAAAGTCAGCATCATTTGTTCTCAGAGCTTTAAAAAGGCCATGGCCTAATCTCTAGTTTCTGCTAATAGATGTTTTATGGCATTTCTGTTCAAGTCACAATGAAAGCCTCTGACCATCCTGAAGTGATGAAGCTATTTTCAGAGGTAGCTGGGAGTGCAATAATTGTGATTCAGCAACTTACAGAAGCAGTTTAAAAGAGTTTAAAATAGTGTTATTTTATTCTTTTTGCCAGAAGTCGCAAAGAATAGAAAAACTTGTAACAGCTGTAAACCCAGTACTAGTTTACAAGTTACTAACTAGTCATGTTTCCTCTCAACTGATTGACTTAGTGGTGTTTTTGCATACTGTTTTATTCCCAACAATAATACCTTTTATAATACTGATGGCTTTGTCAATTCCATTAAGGTTATGGCTTTGTCCAATATTAATCATGGCAACAGGATGTACTAAAATGAAAATTTAGAAAGATAATTGGAGTTAAGTAATCTGTAAAAGTGATGTATGATGAGGCCCTGAGCTTGATCTAAAATTGAAGTTAGAACCCCTTGGAGCAGACAGATTGAGTGACTCCCAGGTCCCTTCCAAGATAAATGGTATCTGTGATTCTGTGCTCCTGAGGAGCCTTGGTGCCTGTGTCTCTTACATAATTTGGATAATTTCAGAGGTGGGGTTTGAAAATGGTATAATTCATAGGTATATCAGAAGAGCTTCCATTTGAAATATGTTAGAAATGTGTATTATTTTCTATTAAAGAAAAAAATGTTTTGATCAAAGCATGTAATACCAAAATTAACTGTAGAGATTTGTATTGAAAAAGGTAAATACAATTTCTATTGCATTTTCTGCAACAGAAACGCTGTGATAAGCTGATCCCAGCTTGTCCTTCTCAGTATTTCATACATTACTCTCTAACTGTGTCAGACCTATGACTTTTCTGGCCTGTGGACCTGATCTTGCAAAGTACTTGGACTGTCTCTCTGTACTCTCACATTGTCCTGTTGGTGAAGAAGCACCCGTCCCTCCTTGCTTGCGGGAAAAGAAGCCAAAATCTATAGGTTACCGTGATCGAGCCCTACGATGTAGTAAAGGGATCAGCCATATGGTAGCGACCTGGGTGAAGAGTCTCGGGTCCGATGCGGTACCGGCTCAGTCAGGAGCAGGGCACAAACCCGCCGGTATCCCCGGGGCTCCTGGGGCAAGCAGCACTCGGGGATCAGGCGTCAGGAGCCAGTCCTGCTAATTGCCATTGTGACCATCTGCAGAGGCTGCCGAGGGGCAGAGCCGCCCCCCCGCCCGGGCCCGGCCGAGGAGGAGCCCCCCGGGCCGCCCCCGCCCCCGGGCCCGGTCGCGCATGCACAGAGCGGCGGCCCCTGCGCCCGGTGCCCGGGGCTGCTCCGAGCTGGGGCTGGCGAGCTGCTGACCATGGCACCGGGGCTGATCCTCGGCTCCTTCCTCGTCGCGTTCGTCGCCTGTTTCGGTGGTCTCCAGCTCGCTGGGGCCGCTGGAGGAGCCGGCGGCCGGAGGGGCTCGGCGGCCGATGCTTGCGGAGGAAGGGTGAGTAAAGCCAAGTGTTGGTCCCCCTGGCAGGTAGGGGCTGCTGGTGGAGTTGGGGTTTTTTTCATTTTGTGTTGGAGGGGATGGTGAAAGTTTTCTCGTCTGGGGTCTTGGGTGCTGTCCCATGGCCGTGTGAGCAGTACAGGTGGGGTGGGCACTTTCCCGGGGGTGCAAGGAGGGAGTGGGCTGCCACGGAGGGGAGAAACGTCGTCTGCAACTAATAAAGCCCCTCCAGGGCTCTGCATCTGCTGGTTAATTTGCGGCTGGGAGAGAGGGTGGTATTTCACGGGAAGGGATATTCATTGGTTTCTCGCCTGGGGGAAGAAAGCATCTCGTAACCAGCGAGTGTGAAGAAGTCGCTCAACAGGTCCTTACTACCAGCGCTCTCCCCTTCCCTCGTTCGATCTGCACTGGGAGGAGGATGAAAGCGATCACTTGGGCTTTGTTATTGTAATGGTTCGAGGCCCGTTTGGGGTCTTAAGCTCCAGGCCTGATCATTATACAGAGGATGTAGGAAATTTACAGGAGGGCAGGAGGGGGAAGCGGAGAGGAAGGTGATAAACATTTTGTTCCTGGGTTACTGGTCTTTGCCTTTTGTTCCTGTTTCTGGTGTGTTTTGCTGTGAGGCTTTTCTTGATTACCTTTCCTCTTTTTTCATATTTTTAAATAACTTTTGAGTTGTGTGGGTTTTTTCCCCCCGTTCTCCTGATGTCTAATTACAAATGTTGTTGAAGCGTGTCGATCCAGGAACACCGGAGGGAACATAACTGACTTTCATTGCTTTTCTTTTTTGTTAGACTGTCACTAAGGATTTTCTTGGTTTTAGATCAGATCCTTTGAGAGCGTTATTACAACACACAGTTCAGAAGATTGTAGGGCATAGTTTAGAACCCCGAAAGCATTAGGAAATGAGTAAAAGAAGAGTATGGAAAAACAAACTTCAAACCCTGATAGAGCTTCAGACAAATATCTTTGTGTTGGATGGAACTGTTGAAGGGTTAGGCTCCCCTAGTAGGTCTTTTTAACAGAGAATTAGGAATAAAATGTTTTGGCTCAGTATATCCTTTGTGTTTCACCAGACGTAGGCAGGATACTGCATGTTCCTAACAATCTGTGTATTTCTGTCAAGTTTTGCATCAGGTAGTAAGTAAACTTCCCTATTGAATGCACTTGATTAGTGCATTTTGACCTTTACAGAAATGTGCAGATGCAGTTTGAATTTGATTTTTTTTTTCTAACATAATTGTTATTGTGTATCTTAAATCTGAATGTACCACAATATAATTGTTTTAATGTAATTATTTTGATTGGCATTTAGGTCAGTGAAAATTACAGTCTTTCCAATTAGCACAAAACTCCTTTTGTCTTTATTGCTCACAATGAATGGAACATTTTAGCTTCTTAAATATTTGTACTATTTTTTGTTTTATTATGTTTTCAGCTTCAAGTTGAAACTTCCCTAGCTGATTTCTTAGATATCTTGTCTTGATTGTTTAGTTATGATTTCATGGTCAGGTTGTGTAATACTAATCTAGTTGATGATTGCCAACATAATCCAGCCAGGGCAGCATTTATTAGAGTAATGACTGGAGGATGGTACCCATTGTCTCAGTTATGTGGTATTTATCTTTGTCTGCATGTAAGTTTTGAGTAGACTTGACATGCTATTAAATGACTGATGGCTCCACTAACACATTGTCTGCTCTGGAGCAGGGTTGCCTTTGAAGTAGTACCCTATAGGAAGTAAAGAGACTATTTGCTCTATTAAAATTCCTTGGTATTTCCTCTGTTTAACCACAGGCCACTTCCCCTTTGCCACTCTAAACACTGCAGGGACACTGACTGATTGAAAAGACAAGCCCTGAAGTAATTGTAACCTATTCAAATAGATATTCTTATTGGGGGTTATTTATAAGTAGTGTCTAATTAATGTATGTTAAGAGCATAAATAACTCTTAATATTCTATATAGAGAAAGTAAAGATCTCTAGTATGCATTAAATGAAGCAGAAGTGATACTCAATGGCATAAATAAACAAGGAAAAAATCAGTTAAATTTTAATAGTTGTTTAGGGAGAAATAAAATGTAGATAGCTGTGTGTTTGTACATACATGTGTTGGGTATTTTCCTCTGCTAAAGCTGTGAACATGGGGTACACTTCCCACCCCTGATGCATCTTTTTTATTGTTTGAGTGTTGCTTCTGAAATGTGTTCCATCCTGGTACATTTATACAAGTAATGCTCATCTTCCTTTCATGCTACAGAATGCAGTTTTACGTTTCCTTAGTATTTTGTGACATTGATGAGTTTTCGTTCTTAATAGCTAATGTTTTTTAGACTAAAGTCTTTTAATGTGATTTAATTTTATTTTTTTTTTTACAACTTCCATTGCAAAATAAATGCCTGCATTAATCAACTTCTCTAGCAATACTTTGGCATTTGTATTGTAAGCTCAAGATATGTCTGCAGCAGGAAATCAGTTAATATCCGGATAAATAACTTATCACTACTCTTGCTAAGAACTATCAGTGATTTCAGTGCATCCAGGATTTTGAGAATTTGGATTGACTTTGCTAAATCTAGGCTCTCTTTCATTGATGTGTAACAGGAATTTTAATGTATTCCTACACTTACTGTTATTTCAGGTTAAGGTAGAACATTTGCTTCAAGGAGAGTAGTATTACAAAGTAGCTTCCCATATGGATGTGTTACTACATCATATGCATGCCTTTATCCAGAAAAAATAAATCAGGGAGGGGCCTCTTTTAATCTAGAATGAGTATATCCACATGGGGACCTATTCTGGAAAAGCAGTCAGTGAATTTTTTTCAGTGAATAAATAAGCCATGAGGTGTATGGAAAAGATGGACTTGGTCTCTGATGTTGATTTGAGTAGATGGCACATTCATTTGTTCAGTGTTAAACACATGAGCAACTTTACTTGTTTTGTAGATTCTATCAGGGCTACAAACATGAATAACTTTTTCCTATGTTTAATTCCTCTGAAGTTCTTGACACAAAACTGTGTGCAGTATAAACCTTGAATCTAATGAGATTGGGGGAGAAAAAATAATGCATCATTTTAGCAAACCTCTTGTGTTTTGGGTTTTTCTTTTTTTTCCTCTTGTTAATAGAGTTGCACTGTCCTTTGCTCTGCTAAACAAAGCTTAACAGACATACTAAGGGGTCTCTGTTTCCGTGCATTCTCCCCTGAAACCCTCCCTGTGCCATACTTCTATACTCTTTATTTGAGGAACTTTCTATTTCCTTTTCTCTTTCATGGCAGGGACTGAAGATCCTCATTTCCTACTGTTCCACTATAGGGAGCTCTGCCTTTCTCATTATTCTTTAGGTTCATGCTGCTATGTCTCTACATTTCTCTCCTGAAACATCTGTCCCAACACACACTCATTCTTCTTTACAGGACTTTTCTGAACGTAGGGCTAGGACATACTGAAATAATTTTCTCAACTAAATACATGTTTGGGGAACTTTAGGCAGAAGAATACCTTGTAAAATGGTAAAAACAATTTATTGAAGTTTAAATTCTTCCCTTTATTTCTTACTCCTTTTATACAATTAAAAAAATAATTAGATTCTCTTCTACAGAATATTTTAAAATTTTTAAAATTATTGGCCATAAGGCAGACCTGAAATGAAGCATGGTGGAAGGTGTTAATGCTTGCTGTCAGGGGGTTCTTTAATGTATGGACAGTTCCAGAATTGGTGGAAAGTTCTGTGGACCATATGCCAGCAGTTCAGTATCCTCCATTTTTTCTGAATTTTTGTAATGGAGAGATATCTTTCTCCATTGTCACAAAGAACCATGTAATGGTATTTTAGGATTTATTAGATGTGTCATTTAAATCTTAGTGCAGTTCTCTGATTAGATTTATCTTTCAAGTTTAATTTATTAAGTTGTTTATTACTGTTTATTGTTGTTGTTTATTGTTGTTTTTGAAACTCTGTTAAGTTTATTAACAGAGAATGTGAACCCATTTTTACTCTACCAACAAAAAGTGTCAGTGACAGTGGGTCCACGTAAAATAATATAAAAATGCACAAAATAGCTTTAGTAAGTTAATGTTTCAATAAGTAGATGAAAGTTTCTTCTGAAACTATGAGGTATATGGTTTAAATGCTGAGTTTTCAGAATGAACATTCAAACACAACCTCAAGAACAAAATTATGGAAACATAAGCCTGCTTACATGCTTGCAACTAGCTCTATGTACTAACACAAACCATGTATCTCCTTGTATGCTGGTGTGAAATGGGAAATTGGAGAATGATGCTGATTCATTAGCTGTTGACCTAACAGGATTTCTGCTACTGAAGTCTCTTAGGACTGCTACAGATCTGGTTAATTTCCTCTCTAGATCAAATCCCTTTAGTTTAGGTGTCAAACTCCATTCCTTGCCATACTTCCTCCCAAAATAGGCTTTTGAGTAAGCAGAAGTGTAGTAACTGCTTTATTAGACTCATTACTTTAAAATCTTGAGATGCTATTTAAGCAGGAGTTCTGCTTTACTAGTTGAATACTTTATTGTCTGCTGCTGAAAAGATGTTAAGCAGTCATGATTAGATCATACCAGCTTTCCTTTACTTAATTAATTGGTAACGTTACTATAACATGGATGTTACTTAATTAAAAGTGCAACATTTAAAGGGTGTTTAATAAGAACCAGATGTCTTTTCCAACAGATCATTCTAAAGATGATGAAACAAGGCTTTGATGTGAACCTGCCTGCTTAATTCTGCTCAAAGGCTGAATTTTACCCACATCTTCAGTATGGTTTTTACAAGTAAACAAGATAAGAGGAGTATGAAGTATTACTGGGAAATTATTAAGCTTGAATAACATTTTTAGTTTTTAAAAAGTGAAGTATTTTGTATTTTTTAAGTATACTGTTTTGTTTTTATGTATACTGCTATCAGTTTAATGAAGTGTATTTGAAATATTTTTTTTTGAAACTTTAGGTTAATGCTGGTGTTTCTGTACCATTTGTCATTTTTATATATATAATGAGCATTATGCATAAATACATCACACCTAGAAAAACACAAAATTTGTATCAATTATATGGATGTTTATTTGTTATGTCCTTATTTTATGAATGTGCAAACTACAATAAATTAAAATAAGGAACTGTGGCTAGATCAGTAAATATGAAGAAATTAAGTTTAAGTTGTATTTTAACACACATAAACATTTCACATAATAAATTGTACTTTCAAGATTGTAGCTAAGACATAGTTCCTGGATTTATAAAGAATTTGTGAGTTTATAAAGGTTTGTAAAGCATCAGTGCATGTTTCAGGATACATTGTGTTCTTTGGAATTCTGTCTGACTTGAATGCAGTCACAGTGTTATATCACTATCTGCTTTGTAGAATTGTTCCAGACGTTCTGGTTTTTTATTCCTTGTGTTGATAATGGTGCAAAAGCCTCATGAGTTTGCCATGAGACTGCTTCTTGGTATCTTGTTGATGGATTATTCAGGTAGTAAGGGGATAGTAAAATGAAGCTAATCCTGTGGCTAAGAAGTGCCTGCATCATCTTTTGGTATCCTTTCCAGTAGTCACCCACCTTTTTCCTCATCTCTTGATGTTGATAAGGATTTTTCACACGTTTGAAACTCAGAGTGCTTTGTTAGATTCCAGTGAAAGACACACACTTATGTGGCTGTTTCTGTACCTTTTAAGCCCTCTCCATTCCTTGGTAGGCTTTTTAGACAGAAGGCAATGAATGTCTTCAAACAGATGGATAGATTCCTTCTATTAGCTTAGAAAAGTAGGTGTCTTCTGCCAGAGCTATCCAGTACATTAAACTCCTGTGTTCCTACTTCAACAAGAGTTAAATAATCCACTACTGACCCTAAACGTGTTCCTTAATCCATAATGACCAGGTCAAAAGCCTTAAGTGTGAAATGTTTTTCTTAGTATTAGCAATAATGAGGACTGAAGTAGTGGCTAGGAAAACCTTTTAAATAGGTTTATGTAGAGATTAAATATATACTCCGAACAACCTTAATATTTTATCAACCTGCAGGTGAGCTGGTGCAGAATGTAGGGAGTAGGTAGGGTGGTACACTCTACATCTCAATAACCATCAAGATCTTTTAGGAGGGGGACGATGCACTTTTAGGGCAGGTAGAAAGGAAAAAGCTGATAGCTCACCTGCTGCATGAAAAACACTGGTGCTGGCTGGAGGGCAAGGGAGCTGCATTTGCAATGAAGCGTCAACATATATCATGATTGGATATTGAACATAGAGAATATATGTCATAACAATCTGTTAAGAGGGAATCTTACTTAAGTTTAAAGCTGTAGGTATATGAACATACTTTATTGTTCTTACTCGTACAGATCTGGTCTTTGGCAATGCAGTAAATCTGGCCTGGGGGCATGTAGTTCATGCTGCTTCTTCTGATGTGCCTAAATAAATGTGAGAGGTAGCTTTGTCCTAGGAGATTTCATGCTAGATCCATTATCTTGTATGTTCTTGCAGGTCTGAAAGCATAAACTCTGAAATGTATGTTCTGGTTAAATCAACAGAATTAGAGTTGTGTGTCCATGACTGATGTGAATCAAATTTGTACCAGTTGATCTGACAGTGGACAGAGGTGGCTGTGAAATGATGACCTTTGTGTTGACAGATGCATCTTCGTGTTGGCAGCACAGAGGCTGCAAGCCAGCAGTCTTGGCCCCTTCCTTTGAGGAATGCTGTACAGAGCATAATGCATCAGAGGAATGCCAGGGGCAATGTCTTCAAGAGAAGTCTTGTTGAAATACATTCTTCTGTTTTCTGTAACCTTTGTATTCTGTTGAGCTAACGTTGAAAGTACAAGCTGCTTCTGTGCTGGAGCCCAGGGCTTACAGAAACTATAAGGAACAAATGAGGAGCATGCAGAGTTCAAAGGGCTCCAACTAAATGTGTGTGTTAGGTTGGATGTTGCCATACACGGTGGGTATTACACTAACAGCTAAACAACACCAAAGTCTTGAGGCTGCTGTGTGGAGGAGACCATAGGCATGCAGCTCTGTGTGTTCTGTGCTTGGGAATATTTGATTTCTGTTGATCTACCTGTATGATTCTCTGGCCTCCCAAAATTGCCTGTAATAACCCGTTCTATACCTGCTGTAATATGACAATGCTGGATTTTCCTCACGGTTGGTGGGCAGGCTTGGATTTTAATTTCTGACCTTCCTTATGTTCTTCACTCTTATATCAGTGGGAGGGACTAGATTTTTCTGATCTTGCTTCTGACTACATTCAAATCCAACCAAGCAATCAGTGACTTCTCTGACTTTTTTTGTATGCTGCTGTGGGAAAATTCCTGGTTGGCTGGCTATGAATTAATGAAAATCCTTAGAATGCTTCACTAATGATAGCTCCTGTGGCTTTAAAAATGCTATTCCCTTTTTTAATTTGAGGGAGGTCACAGGGGTTTACAGAAACTAAGAAAAGAAAACTTAACATCTGGTTGTGCTCTGTTGATGACTGCTTTTGTGTGAAGAAAAGTTATGGCATCTCCTTGGCTTCAAATGCATTCAAGGTGATCCTTTCTAAGAACTCTTTGCAAGAATAGTTTTTACTCAGACTGTGTTTTCTAATTAATTTTGCTTTGTATTTTCAGATGGAGGATTTTAGTTCTCCACAGGAATCCCAAGCTTGTAATATGGTCACTTAGAATACTCACTACCTTTATAAAAGAAATTTACTTTATAAAAGAAACTTACTTTCCTGAGTTTAGTATTTATAACATAAAGGACACCTATGCATCTTTCTAATATTTTCGTTTAAAGTTGTAGAAATCCAAGATCAAAACAGGCTGTTGGGTTTGATTCTGAGGTTCAGGAAAACAAGTTTGGTGGTTTTTTTTGTGGCTGCATATTTATAATGAAGTTTGGATTTATCTCTTTGTATGTGAAGTTCCAAAGAGTAATCTGACTTTTTGAAGTATTCTTTTTGTAATTTTAATTTCACAGACTAAAAGATATTTGTTTTTAATACTGTGGCTTAAAATATGTGTAAATTTAGTCTAGCTGGTAGGAAGGCAAAATATGAGAATGTTTAAGTTCAAATAGTAAATCTTTTAAACTGTTAAAACTAGAAGCTATCAACTGCTCAGTTAAACATGTGTATTCCAGGTGTGACTGGCCTGGGATTGGAATCTATACAAAAATACAACTTCAGAGACTCTTGGTAGTCACACTGTTTTTTTCTTTTTATACAATGTTTTAAGCAAACTATACACAAAGCTGTCTTTGTCATCTGCTTGTGGAAACAACACCCCAATCTGTTTTCCTTTTAAGGGTTTGAGCAGTTTTGTTTCTGTTGTTTGTTGCACATTTTTTGCTTGTTTGTGTTGTCTAAAGAACCAAAACCCTACCTGTTAAAATCAGTGACAAAACTTTGACTTCTGTCTTGATGACATTTTGCCTTTTACACCTCAAGTGGCTCCGTGCTGACTGCTTTGCACACTTGGCAAACAAGGCTCTTACCTGCCTGTGTCTTTGTGTGCATGGGAATATCACTGAGCTCGGACACAAGTGCAGGAGGCAGTTCCCTCTCAGGGTAATGTCTCCCATGGAGAGCTCCTGGGTGCATCTTCTGAGCACAGGGCAGTGCTGCAGGCAGCCGGGCTCAAGGAGCCAAGGAGCTGAGGACCAGAAACGTGTTGGCTGTGTTAGTGGAGGGAAATTGTCTGTGGGTTTGTGGCACACCCAAAGCAGAGCAGTTTGCTAGCACGGCAGTTTCTGATGCTTCAGTGGGAATTGGGGTCTTCGGTCTCAGTGCTGGGGGTAGACGTGTGCTGGGACAACCCATACTGAGTGTTGTTGAAGAGCAGGTGGTGCATTGTAAAGTTACATCTTAGTTTATCGCATAGTAGTAACTTCCTTTACAAACAGGCCTTTGGGAATAGATTATTTTATTTATTTATTATGTACAAGAGTAACCGTGTGTACAGCTGTCCAGACAATGTAGAATTCCATCCCTTTCCCCTGTCTGAGCTATTCAGATGCCAGTCTGTATCTTGTCTCAAAGCACCTGTAAAACTGGTGTGCACTGTTCTACGTTTCTCTGGTTTCTGTAGGGATCAATGTTACCTCCCTGTCTGGACTTGCCCCTAATCATAGGCAGTAGTAACAAAATGAGGATGGAAGTTGGAACTGGGAAGTTGTGCAATTCACTCTGAGCATAAAGACAGCTCTGTCTGGATGGGCTTTAAATACGATGAGGGAAAAGGGTGTTGCTGAACTGCAAACCCTTTTAGCAAAGTTTTCAAGCTTGTGCTGGGCTTCCCCTTGAAGTCTTAGAGATAGGGGTTATAAATGGGTGATTTAAGCTTTACCCTGTGAGTGTGAGCAGATCCTTAGAGGCTTGAAGAGGGTTTCTGAAAAAGAATGGAGTGCCCTAATTCCTATTAACTTTCAATGGGATTTGTTCTCTTTTGTGGCTCAGGGTGTAGTTACATTTTATATTGACTCAGCAGCAGAGCTGGTTAGTGGAATTTTCACTCCCATCTACTTCCTCCCACTTTGGTGTTGCTGTTTGCTCTTCCTTCCCCACCTGCTTTAATAATGCACCTGTTAGCAAGCCACATTGTAAATCAAATTATTCTGACAGTTTGACTTGAAAGTATAAGTATCCTTATTCTTTCCCTTTCTGGTGTTGGTTTTTTTGGGGTTTTTGGATGGGTTTTTTTTCCTTTCTTTTCACACCTGGAATTATTTCAATGACATGGATAAAGAGAGGTTCCCCATGCAATTATGTTAAGTGTATGTTCAGAAGCAATGAACTATAGCATGAAGGAAGATCCAGGCACTGGACAGAGGAGCCAGGAAATCCCTGAATTAATTTTGTGATTAAGTCAGTGTTCCATATAACTATTCAGATACTTTTAAAATTCCACTCTTGATGTGTGTAATGTAGATAAATTTTAAAAGTATTTAATAAAAAAAGTTTGGGGTTAGTATACTGAGCATATACAAAACTCTAAAGCCTAAATTATGAAAGATTTTTAATTTGAACATTTTTAATAGTTAATTTTTCACAAGCAAGAAGATGATAAGGTTTCAGAAATCACTGTTGAAATACAGCCAGCTCTGTGGTGGAATACAGCAGTTGCTTAAGAGAGCACTGTAATGCTATCCAACCCTTCCTGCCAGGAAATGAAGAGCAGTGTATTCATTTGTAACCCGAGGGGGAGACTTCACTATACAGCCTATAGCTTGTGAATGGAATTTGGGCAGATTACCACTAAAATTACAGAATGTCCCACTAGGTTTTGTGTAACTCCTTCTGTTTCTTGCTTTGCTCTCAGCATCTCTTATTAGTACAGCATTTATCAGCAAGTTTGTGTAGTTAGCTACAGAGCACAGTTAAGGATTGTTCCCCATTATAAAATAATTGATTTTATTTAGTGCATCAGAATTTTATCTGAGTCCTCCCGATACTGCTGCACAAGGCATATGTTGACAGCCTCAAAAGAAGAAAGGGACAGATATACAGCTGGATGCTTTTGTTATTATAACATATCTAATGTTTTGTTTATTCTTTTGTATAATACTTCTTATTTACCTAAACTACTTTTCAAATGAATAGCAATATGATGTATTCCAGAATAGTTGCAGTTCAGTTGTTTTTTTCAACAAAAGATGTTCATGGTGTTTAATAATTATCTTTACCTTAGTTTAGCTTCTGACAGGAGAAGCAGGTTAACCACAGAAAAAGTAAGAATCAAAAAGACAAAACAAACACCTAACTCAGCCTGACCTGTAGCAGGTGAAAAGTTGTTATTCCGTGCTCCTTCAGAATATCAATGGAAACAAAACCTTTATCTTTTATTCATTAGTTGTGAATAATGCAAGTTGGGATAGCTCAGGTTTCTCCATATAGTTGCATTTGTAAGAGTAATTCACTAATCACGCCTTTCACTTCTGGAGTTCTCTTTCACTAAGGACCAGCAGCCGTGAAATGTCATGCAGAGGTTTGGAAATGGGGCATTACACTCACTGTAGAATGAGCTGCAGGGGCAGAACTTCATTTTTATGACATTCTGTCTGAAAATGTAGGAGTTAAAACCACAAATTAAACAACAGATGAATGCCCAGTATCGTCCAGCAATGCTGGTAGCCATGGCTGGCTATTGCTGAGTGTAGTTACGTTACATTTGGTTTATGTGTCTTAGTTATTGTTTATTATATTCCATTAAATGACAGAAGTTAGCAATATGTAAAATTCAGTAGTTTATTTGAATGCTCCTATGTGAAAAGTTGATACATAGTTATAGGTATGTTCTCCCCCCCTACTCCTCCCAATAGTCAGGTTTTGTTGCAACAGAGAAGATAATTGTTTCCATGTTTGTATTTTACAATTATGTAGTTTTCCTGTTGTAAGTTATCATTTATATGGGAAGGGAAACTTGCTGCTCTTTGGATCTACTCCATTTACTCCAATAACATAATTTTATTTTAATAGAGATGAAGGTTTAAACCGAAAGGGTTTATATTCTATATTGTATTTATCTTCCTGCTCAGTTTTTAGGAATAGCTATATATATATTAAGTTTAACTCTGATAAAAGGAAGTAAAGTAAAAGTTTACAGGCTCAATCTAACTTTTAATCTGTATTTTTAAATGCTTAAGCTCTTAAAACTTGTGTGGCAGTTCTGATTTCTTAGATGAGCTGATGGCTAGAAGGAAACTTGTTGACTTTCTGTATAGAGACATTTTTGTTAGAAGTGTTTCATACAGAAAAAGGATCAGTTAGTGTGTGTCTCTAAAAATAAGAGGTTAAAAATAATTCAAATGCTTTTTCAAGAGCATTTTTAAATTAAGAACTTTTTTTTTTTTTAAATAATTTGATCAAAGTCGTGTAACCTGTGGTTCTGTTTTTGTTACACATGCTGATGGTCTGTGGATAACATTACATTTTTTCAGCATGAAACTGAACACTTCAAATCCCTAAAGCCGTTTCAAATTTATGGTTAATAAAAGAATTTATTGTACTGGATGTCATCTGTTATATCACTCTGGGAGCAGAAACTGGCAGTGAGTGGACAGGAAATACTTCCATTTCAAATCACTTCAGTCTTATGGTCTGGGGTGAAAGTGTCTGATTTCAGAAAAATCACTGAATATCAATGGAAAAAAAGTGTTTTATTTTAGAAGGGATTAATATGTTTCAAATATGTCTTTTCACTTTATAGTGTTTTATGTAGAGGTAGTACGTGCATTAGTAATGTCTCATACTTTCTGGATTTCAGTATTAATTCCTAAACTTTTGAGGTAGAAGGAATAGTACTAATGTATTGTCAACTAAACATCTATAGATGCTAAGTGAACAGCAGTTTGATGAGTTACTGTATGGTGGCCATGCTGCTTCAAAGTCTCAGACCTTTGTATTTTTAAATGGTTGATTTTTTAAGAGTGTGAACTGCTATGTGCTGAATAGGTTTATCCAGCTCAATGTATTTTTTCAAATTGTCTCCTTTTCAAATGTATTATAAAGTGTGAGCTCAATGGATTATAGCTTTATTAATGGAAACTTAAAGCAGATTCAAGTTTCTGCATATTTTTCAGGTGCTAGTATTTGAATGTCTCTATTTTAAAATACTTAAAACATTTCACATGGATATGTTTGTCTAGGGGACATGATAGCTAGGAGGAAGGTTTTACGTGTTTATCTTCAGCATGAATAAACATCCTGAAATGTTCCTTTTTTTATTTTCATATTATTGTGCATTAAGAAGTGGTTTTAAAAATTTGGAACCAATTTTCTTTTCTTCTTTAAAAGCTATGTCACCAGGCCAAAGTGTGGTTGGTTTTGGTTTTTTGCTTTTGGTTTGGTTTTTTTGATTGTTGGTTTTTTTACAGATACTGTATGATACTGAGTAAAATTCTTTTATTGAAAGGTGGCTGTCAGTTTAATTTTTTTTTTTAATGCAAACCACCTTATCAGGTATTATTTTGAGGAAAACTACATGAGAAGAGCGTAAGAGGAGGAAACAGCACCATGTAGTGGTCATGGGAATGCTAAATCTGTTTGAGAATTTTCATTTGAGTCCTTTCTCTTTAGCTGATGAGATGTTTTATTTTATGCTTTAACTAAGTTAGAGGTGGAAGGAAAAAGGAATTACTGGATGTGTCTGAAAGGAAATAATAGAAGTTTTCTATGACTGCTTTCCTTCTGGGACTGTGTATACCTTGATATCCCACAGGTGCATTTATAAATAGAGAAATGAGTTCTGAAGCTTTTTTCCCACCACCTTACGGAGCACGGGTAAGCACTGAGTTTGTGCCTCATGCCTTAAAGGATCTGGAGTAATGAAGGTCATCAAATTAGACAGAGATTAAACAGGGTTCTGATAATACTTGCTGTATTTGATTGATTGCTTTCTGTCCTATCATTGTGAAATTGTGAAATTGTTACACAAGCTAAGTATTTACTTAAAAATCAAGATAAAATTTTATAGACTCTGTAGTTAATTATTTTACCTGCTTGACACCCTTTTTCTATTAAACTGTAGTGTCTTCAGCATCACCTTGTAAACAGCTCAGCATATTACCACTGTAGTTGTAACCTTTGTTCATCCTTAAATGATTTGTGTTTTAACTTTGTAAGGTTGTTTGGGTTTTTTTTCTAAGCCTTAGCAGACCATAATTTTGGTTTCAAAATTTGGTTTCAAATTGTTCTTGGCAAATTTACTTCAGCACTTAATTCCAGTTACCCTGGTAATACTTTATATATTATAAAGTATATTATATATATACTTATAATAACACCTTATTACTATATCAAGCAAATAGTCCACAAATTATGTGGACAACTGTGTGTCTATTTTCTTTTATAGTCTTATTAGTTTCTATATATGATCTCTGTATCAAGTAAATTATTTAGATATATAGGGGGTTTTTTCCATTCTGTGTTACAGCAAAGCTGAAAAGCAACCCTCAGTAGGGTCAAGATTTATTACTTTACTTGGACAGTTTGCAAAAGTTTTATTATCTGAGGTGTAGACTAAAAAAATAATTAAATGTCTGTAAAAACCAAGCGCTCCTCTTTTAAAGACAGAAAAAGTTTAAACTATGGATTATTTATAAAACTTAGTAGTTATTATGAATATCACCAAAGAACATAGACTGAAATCTGCATCTCATTATGCTGAGTGAGTGGTGTTTGTATGTACACAGTACAAAATTGAAGTCCTTGTTGTGAGTACTTTGCTACATTAAATTATTTCATAGTCAGTGAGAGGAAGGGAAATTCTGTTACCCCATTTTACAGATGAGAAGTTAAGGCACAAAAGTTAAATTAAATGACTTCATCCAAGTTTTAGTTGTAGGGCATGGATTAAACAGTGAGTCTGTGTTTCCCAAACCTCTGAGCAGGGAGAAATCAAAAGGTAATTCTTCTGTTTTAATTGTCAGTGCTTCATGTTTAAGGCATTACACAGAGAATTAGGTGAGATTGAGAATCCTTTTTCAGTTACCATCCTCCTTATGGGTGTGTGCAACACCTCAGGAACATGGTGGTCTGTGACTGGGCAGCATGAAATACTCCATGGTGATGATCAGTTACAGCCGCTTCATGCTGGCACCTAGCCTAGGCTGACCTTTTTAGATAAGGCAGATAAGATAATAGATAAGTTTTTAATAGATAAGTTTTGCAGAGCTTTGAACCACCTCTCTTCACTCGAACAGCTTATGTGTTTGATACAGTACTCTAAAATAATTTTTAATTTCTAGCAATTTCAGTGAGGTAGGTGAAATTACAGTTTAGGATACCCTCTCTTCAGGTTTTTTTTCACTTGTCAGGGCTTTGTGTAGAGTGAGTCTGGATATTATTGGTGCTGCTTGTGTGGAAACTAGAGGCATTTTTTTAGAGCAAAACAGCAGTATTGTTTCTTCTGAGGGTAAATGCACTTTGTACTATTCCTGTTTTGTATGGGTTTATTGGGTAGTAATTGAATTCCTGGTGTTGATCATAATCTAGCAGAGCTTTTCCTATTTAAATGGCTGTAAGAGGGGGAAGCTCCAATTTGCTGGAAGAGAGGGGCCAGTATGGTTGGAATATATGACTCCTGTTTCTTCCAAGTAACATTCAGGTGGACCAGAAGTGTGCAGTTTGTGTATATTTCTGACACATTCCAAATGGAAGGGGTTTTGGCTACAAATGTGATGGTTCTACTCCATAGAGGGTAACCAGGAGTGTATAAACTTCTTGTCAACCATCAAATATATCTGCCTGTGTCTCAAGTTCAACCACTGGATGTTCTATTTACCACTGCTGACTGTGTTACTGCTTAAGCTGTGGTAATAATTTTCATCTTCGTGGACCAGAACTAGACAGAGGCTTTAAGAAGAAATTTATTTGCTGAAAGTTCAGCAGCAAGAATCTCAACTTTGCAGGTATGTCTCAAGGATGTGGGAAGTAGCCAAAGCGGGTACCTTTAAAATAGTTAGAAGGCAAAGCAGCTTAGCAGAGACTTGTCCTAGCTCTGCAGGAAGCCAGGTTATGCAGTTTTCCATTAACTTCGTGAAAGAAAGAAAGGAATGAATGGGAAGTTGATTACTTCCCAGGGAAAGGTAATTTATTTTATCAGCATAGTTGATGTACAGGGACTTTTACTTCTAACCAAAAGTGGGTTTAATCATTGTCCTTGACATAATGGTTTCTCCATTTGCTGTTTTGTTTTATTTACCTCATCCAGATTAAAAATGCCTGATACAGTCATGACAGTCTGGCCTGAAACCTTAGCAATCTGCCCCTCAATTTTGGTGAGGGGATTCTATAAGATGGCTGTATATAGAGTAATTGAGGTGCCTCATGGTATGTTATTATTCTTATGACCCTCAGGATGTCGAACTTAATGCCAAAGGTACCTTTACATTGCCACTGAGTAGATCCCTATCATATTTAAAATCCTAGCTTTGCATTGCCTGACCCTTTTTAAGTCACATAGCTCACAAGGATGGTAGCTTTGGGAAGAGATGTTAGTATCATTTTAAAGAAAGTTGTGTGGGGTTTTTTTGTGGTTTTTTTTTTTTTCACTTCATCTCCTGCAAAATAAAGTTTCATAGAAAGTATTAAAAATACGGTTGAAGGAATGGTGAAAGATTCTTCAAAGCTGAAGCATGGGATTTTGGCAAGCAAATAATAGATTGTTCCTGGAATGGAACCATACTGCTTATGAATTGTCAGTTTTATAATCTTATGGATGAGTACAGTTGTGTGTTTCTAAATCCCTAAGAAATAGGGTTTTATGTCCAGAATAATTGCATTACTTCAAAGGGAGGGATTAAGATGGAACAATCCCAAATCCTATCTACTTGAAAAGTTTTATGAGTTCTGTGGCACTTTAATCAGTAAAGTGGAGTTATTTCTAAGTTACCTTCCTTCCATATCCTCCAGCACTCAGCCTTTGTTCTATTTATATGTTGGTGCTACAATACCAATGTACATTGGGTTTCTTTATGGGTATGAGCTCCTGTGAATATCTAATACTTTCCTTAGTTGTGCCTGTGTGTTTCATCCAGGTAAGAAAGATTTAAAATAAGATTGTATGAATATGCATTTCATATTTTCTGATTGGAAAGGTCTTAAAGAATTTTAGTGACTTTTTCCTCAAATAGTACAGGAGAAGAATTAAGATGGGGGAAGGCATATGAATACCTGCAAAACCAAATTGATGCACTGTGTCAAATTTTTCACATTCCATCCTTTATGTGATGTTCTGCTTTAAACATTTCCTTGCAAGCAGCTGTTCTTATCATTTTCAAAAGTGATAAATCGGATAAACTCATCCTGTACTGCAAATGGAGTATTTCCAGTCTTCTTGCTCTGTTTGTTTGCAGTCAAAACTTCCAACAATGCAATAAATTGCAGATGAGATTGTTATAGGTAGAACAGTTATGAATAAAGCAGTTAACCTACATTTGCTGACAGTTTCTCTCAGAATTGTTAGGGATTTTCTTTTTGTGCTTTTTGGCATAAGACTGAGAAGCAAAGAGCAAAAAACCTTGCCCTGAAATAGTACTAATTGTGAGTTATGTTCTGGCTCAAGCTTAAAACTTAACCCATGAAGTAAGTCCTAGTTAATTTTACAGATTTTCTGTTTCTCTGGATGAAATCTGGGATCAAACAAAGAGCTTGTGCTAGGAGTTTCCAGTTTGAAGGGTTGGAATCTGGCAGCAGAATGTTATTAGAGAACCATTTATGATTTTGGAAATAAGTTCCTTTAATTGTTCTCCAGGTGCCATTGCATAGGTTCAACTTGAAAGGAAAAAAAAAAAACGAACCCAACTTTCTTTTTTGGATCTGACTGGCTTGGAAGTACTTATTGAAGTTTGAAGCAGCAAACCTCTGTGTGCATAAAATCTTGATTCAACACAATTAATCCACTTACTTTTTTACCTATGAAGTATTATTTGGTTTCCTTTTTTCTCTGACGTTCTGTCCTCTGAATGCTACATAATTTCTTAATGTGGTAAGCAAATTGAATGAATGAACATATCAATATATTTTAATTGCATATTAATATAAAGAGTATATATCCATTGTTCTCTCATGCTTCTCAGTCACCTCTTGGAACATTTTCTTCAAACATCTTTGTGAGAAAAAGACTGTGCCTCTCATCTTATGGCTCTGAATGTGTGTACATTAAATAGAGAATTAATTAAATGAATGAAAACATATTGTGCTAGAGGTTCCTAGACAGGTTAGTTTAAAAGTGTTTGGACATAAGCTAGGTTGTACAATTGTTACTTTAAATGTTAGGGACCCTGTAAGATTATTGAGTTTTGGGGTAACTTCCCACTATAAGAAGTGTGTTCTTAATGTGAATGGAATGACTAGTGAGCTTCTGTGTTTTATAGTATGCTGTGTTGTATGTTCAGCAGTAAGTATCCATAGCAGGCCCCATTAATTTCTCCTCCATTATTTCAGATGTGAATTATTCTACTTATTTCTTGTTTATAGCACAAGTCAGTGTTTCTCATGCTAGTTTGTCTTGGGTCCCTCTAAAAACAACCTTAGAGTCTGCACCCCTCTTCCTTCTCAGTCCCAATCACCATTCCTGCACCTGTCTTGGCACTGATACTTGCTCTCTTCCTCTTCCCAAACACCTCCTCTTTTCTTCCATCTCTGCTCCCAACCATTATGTCCCCCTGTTAAAGGAACACTGCTTTAGCTAGAGACTTTTGGCTTTTGCCCAAATATCCTTAGACCTCCACGTTTCAATAATGTATGTGGGAAATGTACATTGAAAGTAGTTCTTCGGGGGGGCTGTTTTGTTGTCTGTTTTGTTTTTTTAAAGCTTGTAATTTACTAAGTATTATTAACACAACAAAGTTGGAAAAAAATGAAGTGTGACAGGGCAAACTATAGAAAACTTCAAGGCAAACTTGCAAATTGCATGAGAGAAATAAGAGCTGGTACTCTTATTCTGCCATGCTTTGCTGCATTGAATTCCTGGGCTAGACTCGGAGATTTAAGATTTTCACGGTAGGCAGCAAACACTGCAGATTAAACTTACTTCTATTGTTGCTAAATTGTGGCTTTAAGAATTGTCTGTTCATCCAAGTAAACCAGTTGACATACATTCAGTGAACAGCTGCATGGAGCTATGTTGCACACTGAAGAGTCATGCTATGAATACTTTTTTTGCAGTATTTCTTCCTAATAATGGTTTCTTACCTCTCTATCACACTGACTGATGTGTAATGTACCTTTTCACCACTGCCTTTTATAAATAGAAACTAAATTAACAGGAACAAGGCATAATAGAAAAGCATTTCTGCTGTTTTCTGGTTGTTTTTCTTTGTTGGTTGAGGCTGGTTTGCTTTTTTGTTTTGTTTTGGTTTGGTTTTTGTGGGTTTTTATATTTTTATTTTAAATAGATAGGTTACACTACAATTCATGACCTTGAATCATCATGTTTCACCCCAAATGTCCTGAAAGGCTCCCATGAAGCTAGCTGTCATAAGAGTATAATGTGCAGGTTTAGGGACCACCTCATGCTCTGACAGGAGGCAAGTCAGCAGCTGTTGAATTCAATATCCTTTTATGATGGGAGGAACTTGAGAAAACCATATCTAGTTGAAATGGCAGAAGAATTTATTCAGACAAAATGTAATTACCCATGTGGGAAATCAACCATAAAACCATAGATAATGCCATGACTTTGATGAAAACTGAGATATTTAATGATCACAAGATGTCAGAACAATTCTAATGTATATGAAGTATGGAGTTTCTTATGTTTGGCTTAGGAAAACAATTATTACAAGTTAGTCTTAAAAGAAAGTTGAATTTCCCAGATCTTAATGTCAAGTAGCTTTTGTTACTGTTGCACCTGGATTAAAACTCTTATTGCCTGGGCCATCTATGCAGTCTTGGGTTTGAATTTTTTACTATTTAGAGGGTTATGCCTATCTGTTAATTTAACCTAGTTCTCAAAAAAAGGCTATTATGGCTTCACAATGTTTGTTCCAACTCGGAGGGCTTAAACTGAGGGCAAAAAGTTATATTCTGGGAGATGGAGGAGGAGAATGCTAAATGAGAAGATGCCTGCCTGGTTGAAATGAAGGGAAGGGCACTGATTCTGCCTCAGGTCACCAGGCACCTACTCTCTGCAAGGCTGAGTTAGGCTGAGAAAAGCAAAGCATTAAATAAGTTCACATGAAAGAAGAGTTCTCCTTGTTCAGAGGAAGGGCCAAATTGATCTGCCAGACAACCTAATACTAATACATACTGAAAGGGACAGTTGTGTAAAATCAATGTGCTAATACCTGGTGATTGGCCATTGAATTTTCACAGGTAACATACAAGAAATATTGGCATCTTTGAACGTGACAGGCTGTTCTTGACAAGGATGTGTTAGGGAAGAATCCACAAACCAGTCTGTATAACAAGAGGATAATCAGCAACTGGATGGATCATGAAGTTTTGTCTCTCTCAGAAATGATGCTTTTCTCCCCTTAGCAATAATAGCTTATAATGAAATAAAAACAATGCTTTGCCTTTCATATCTCAGGCCAAATTCAGGATGCAATGTTGTAAAGATTCATTCAGCTTTTCTGGCTGAACTTGAATGAAGGGACTCTAAAAATGAAGCTGTGGAACAGTAAATAACTACCAACAAAGTAGTAGTTGGTACTACTACCAAAAATCTGGTAATTTCTTGTAAATCATTCAGTTAACTTAAATAAGAAGAAATGTAAACCACCCAGAGTTTGCAATTCCTTCTGCAGTCAATGGAGGACATAGAAGTTATACAGCAAACATGACCACAGATTATGTGTCTTTGGTGAATTCTCTTGGCAGCAGTCCAAAATACAGGTGTATGAATAATAGATAATGAATCTTTTTACTGATTACTATAGAAATAGAAAATATTTGAGCTTGGTTGAAAGCATCAAGACAGCTTTTAAATGAAAAGAGCAAATATGATGTTAATTATAAAACTTTGTTTACTGAGCAATGAATACGATAAACATTGATTATTCATCTTGATGTTAGAGTTAAAAACAATTGTCCTTTCAGTCTCCCTCATGGGAGCATGAAATTAGAACCATGTGTGTGTTGATTAACAACATATGAAAGATAAATCATGGTTACTGTTTTGGTCTAGTGCACAAGGCTATGCTTGAGGGGTAGTGATTTCCTACCTCCTTTACCAGATCTCTGTAATTAGTGTGAGCATCTATCTCTGTTTCCAGTACTGATCGTAAAGTTGCTGCCTAACAGTGTCTATTTGCACACATGAATTTTCCTTATTGAATGTGTTTGCTCAACAGAAGTTGAAAGCTGAAGTGAACTTGAAGATTTGTAAAAATGGCTGTTCTTAGGACAACTGTGAAATCACCAATGCCATCTCTAGTGGGAATTGTCAGATACAAGAAATAGAAGTTACTTTGAAATATGAAACACTATATGTTCCAGGTTAAAAGGAAGAGGACAAAGCTAGGTTAAGATTAACTTCATGTAGTAGTCTTTGATTCTTACTAATAGTTGTGCTCTTTCATGCTGAAAGATGAGGATTTAAATGAAATTAAATGCCTGCATGTGATTTGAACATCCAGAAGAGTTATTAATTCTTCAGGAGATGATATGTATTAGTGCTATTCAGAACTATGCTGATTTAAAATATCTTTGGTTATTAACCTTAACTGTCCAAATTGTTCATGTGGTTGAGAGGAAAAAACCCAACATTGATCTCTGTGAACTGAGGTGTGTGATATGTCATGGAAATTTTCTCATTTGGTTTTCCAATATAGCTGTAGGATTTGGATCTTAATTTATTAATCTGTCATGTTTCCTGTGGAGTTCTGTGCTTTGAGCTCACCTACTATGAGATTTAAAGTTGCCGTGGATAACACATCCCCTCACCTCCCACCCCCTCAGCCCCTGCTTGGTGTCAAACAAGATTATTTGTAACTCAATCCATGTGCATTTCAGCTTTTATTATCTTTTAAAGATCAGTGTTCCATAGTTCTTCATAAAAGATGTTTTGACTGTTTTCTTTCCTATGTATTCTTTCTCAGTCAGTGTGTATAGAAATATGTGGAGCAAAGGGATTTTACAAAGCTCCAGGCAGTGGAGATCTGCTTTCTAGTGAAGTTCAGAATAAATTAAAAGCAGCGTGTAAATTCAACAAATGTTAGTGCTTAATTAACTAAGAACATGGAGCCCTAAGGCCATAGCATTAGAATTTATAGTTTTCAAGTAAGATACTCCAAACAAGTAGTTTTACCTGTAAGCCATTTAAATAGCACGATTAATTTACAGCATAAATACAAGAGAATGCTTCCTGGAAGAATGAATTTTTAACTCTCAGCAGTAAGTATTTGGAAGATTCATAAAAAAGTTTAGCACCAGTTACTTAGAATTGTCTGACTAGCTTACATGTTTTAACTTTGTAACTCACATGACAATTACCTAGTTCAACACTTAAGGTGACCCTAATTCTATCCCAAATTACTGCAGCCCTTTTGAATCGTTTATACACTTGGGAGGAAAGTTTTACAACCAGTTAAGTTCAGCAGAGTTTGGCTTATGATGTATTTACTTTCTGCATCTCTTTTATTAATGCTTGTGATGTATTGATTTGTACTTCTACTGTTACATATTTTGTGATGTGTCATAATTCCAGTAGAAATTCAGTTAAGGGGAGGTAAAAAGCATTGCGATATTATATTTTTAACATAAAGGATAGAAAAGATCCCATCTAAAGAATCAAAATACTTGTGATAATTTTCTGTGGGTTTTCATGAAATTTATGTCTCAAAAAATTTAGAAAACAAAAAATAACAATCAATTTGATGGTTTATGTGCCTTTATAAATATAGAAAGTCAATAGTTACTTCTTTGTTGGGTTTCTTGCTTTTTTTTAATGTATATATTTTAAACCATACAATGTCTTTGTTTTACTGGAATAGCAAGTTAAATGAGATTTTCTGTAGCTTAAAAGAAACAAAGTCAGAATAGAACAGATATTAACAGAAAAGACTAAAAGAAATTGATGCCTTCCTGTTTCAGGAAACCTCTTTGTTTAATGCCCAACTAAATCAAAGTTAAACAAATTAAAAGCCACCTAAGAAGAAGGTGAGATTACAAATTTCATTTCCAACAATACTATCAAGATCTGCTTTTCTTTCATGCTTTATGTAGTATTTGCAGGTGTTTTTTTAAAGGTAACCTAACTCGCATCTTTTTTTTTTTTTTTTCTTTCAACACACCTGTGTGACCACTGGAAAAGTATGAGATATAATTATCTGAATTATTCCAGTTCAAAATCCACCATTTCATTTGTTCCCTTTCAGGATGGGTGGATGATGTGCCTAAAATGAAGAAAAAAAATAATTCTGTCATCTTCAAACTATTTACAAAATAACAATCTGTGTAAGTTCCATGTAGCTTGCTTTATTCCAATTCTTTTCTTGATATGTCTCTGTAGGGGCTGTCATCAGTCACCAGGAACAATGGACTACTCAATATCACCTTTAAATTTGACAGTAAGTTGAAATTTTGTACTACATTGACATAAATTAAAGACTTGGTCACCAGTGTCATATATAGCAACATGTTTCTTTAAAATGCCCATAAGGATAGCATGAGTTCTTTGGTATTGACATGATTTTAGTTCTAAATTTATTTCTGCTGAATCTGGTGGACCATCTTCTTTCTGTGTTTCACTGATAGTAAAACAATTCAATGATTTGTAGTACTTCCGTGTTCAGATTGGCCTATGTCATCTGCCCAGTTTGCTGGAAAATTATAATGAATTATTATATTCTGTGAAAGAAGGTAATTGAAAGGTTCATTACACACAAAGGAAAGGATTATTTCAAGCTTTATGCACCTTTTCTCTCATGTCATTTTGGGGGAAAGTGGTTGTGAAGTGTGTCTCAAGGCAAACAGTGGTAGTTTACTTTTGTATACAGGGAATATAATAAAAATGTCTTTGCAGGGATTAATACTGAAGATGAACAGTGACTCTTCACCTAGTTAAGGCACTTGGAACTTCCCATTAGCTCCAGTGTTACAGGACCAGATTAGTGTAAAACTGCTGTCTGTACTTTCAGTGCAGACAGATGGTTTTAGCACTGTAGCATGTGGTCTGTTTTGCAGCTAAACTAAGAAGAAAGTAAACTCTAGCATCCTAGCAGTAAGAGGATTGCAGCAATCATAATTAAAACCACTTCAAATGTCTGCTAAATGGCTCTAGCTTGCTGTTTTAATTTTTTACATGTTTAATCACCTGTGTTTTCAGTCAATAAAGTATGACAATTGACTACATTACCAACTTATTCTTATTTGGGCAGTGTGTGGCCATCATCAATATAAATTCAAGGTAGAGTCAGGAGAAGGTCCTAATTTACAGCAGTAATGTTTGTGTTTAAGCCAGTGCAAGTCACAGGTTGTTTTTTTTGCCTACCCAGAGAAATTACTTCAGATGCTGAATGTAGGTTAAATTTCATTATTGAGAGCACATGTTTGGAAAGCAGACAATAAGTGCTTTTCTTTAATTCAGGCTATCCTTTTGTTCATCTATTTTTATGTTAATTTCTGAATTTGCAACCCTTCACTGTGATTTTTTTTTTTAAATATAATTTGATGTTAATATTTTAAATGAGCAAGTTGAGTATATCAGATTTCACAAGAGGTGAATGTTTGCTACAGGAGAATTATGATTTTTTAATCTACATAAAGAAAACCAGGAAATAATATCAGTTAGAACAGAGATCTCCACATTTAGTTAGCACAATGGAGTCTGTTTAAGTACCAGTATCTGTCATGTTTTTTCCATTAATTCTGGCACCAGGAATTGTATTTAACCAATGACAAGTGTTAATTCAAAATTCTGCTGGCGCCACGGGCTTCCTGGACAAAGGAGTTATTTAAGTTCTGCAGTACTGGGAAAAGAGTTCCATGATAGCAAGACTGAAGAGTTCATATAGTATGGAAACACATACTTCTTATAAATAAGCCAACACAAAAGAGAAATTGGTTTGCTGGCTGTGATGTAAAGGCTTTTATTTTGCCATATAGCAACTCTAGTGAACTATGTTTTATGTTGTTAAATTAGCTGGTTAGATTATTTATTCAGGTGAAACCCTAGTGTTTGTATATTTTAATATTTCACTTGTATTCATGTAATAGAAGTGGTTTCCTGAAAAGTTCATTTTTTCCCTGCTGTTGTTCTTCAGAAATGTAAATCAGTGACTCAAACCTCAGACATTTATACTATATTCCACTTTTTGGCAAATTGTCATTTGACCATAAAATTTTAGTAACCAGGATCCAAAATCTTGGACTTGTGTTTAATTAGATCCAGACCTAGCAAAAAAATGTTAGTTCAAACTTTCCATTGAAAGAGATACTCTATTCTCCTAAGAGGAAGTTCATGGTGTTATTGAGTTCACTTATAGCAGCAGAACTCGAGACAGGAGAGTAAGTACCTACTGCACAGCTTTTGTAAAAGGCAATGCTGTACAAGCACATCTACTCTTTTATTCATGGCACTTACATCTAAGAAGCCTTACCACTGTTATTCATAGTAAAAAGCTGCTGAAACTGCTTCACTGTTAATAATTTTTCTTTCCTCACCTTTAAAATCACACCTCTGAATTAAATTTAAATTTCCTGAAATTTCATGTTTTGTTTGTTCAAACTCTGTATCGACAAATCTCAGGTTTTTAGAATTAATCATTAGTCTACTACATGTGGTCTACTGGTCAATTTTTTTCTGGTTACTGTTGGCTTCAGTAGTTCAAAAGCAGAATGTTTGTGCATACACATCCTCATGCATACTGTACTCCAGAACTATTGAATTCTCTGGCTGCTACATCTCTTTCTGTGACAAAATATGAGCCTAAACATCATAAAGGTTTAAAAGTGATAAAGTTGAGATTGCTATCTTCTTTTGAATGCATAAAGACACAGTGAAGTTCAACACCAAAGTTAAGCATGTTCTCCTTGTGTTCTATTTTCTTTTCTTAATGAAAGTCCAGGTTTTCCATAATCATGTTTTGTGGAGCTGTAACCTTAGCAAAAAAAGACAAAACCAGTTCTGTTCTGTTCTTTCCAGTCGCAGGAAAAGTGTTCATGGATGTGGCTGCTGAATGGATGACAGAGATGAGACTGATGTAGGCAGTAGGTTCTTTGTGGTCAGGATCAAGCAGCATTGTGGTTAAAAAGCAGTTGTCAAGCAGCAGTTCTAAAACTTCACATTGTTCATTGTTCTCAAACGTGCCTGATCATTGACCAACGTTCTCTTGCTCTAAGCACTGTACATGCACAAAATTAATATCAGTCTTCATATTTTTTGAGTAATTTTGAGGAAAAATTGTTCTCTTTTGGGAGCCCCAACACGTCATTTTTACTCTTATTGTGGTACAGCCTACACTGGTATTATAAACTGGTAATCTGCTTCAGAGCCTTCTGAGCTAGGGTTTTACAACTGATCAAGTGGTTGTGCTTAGTGATTTGTAAAGTTCATGTGTTTTTCAATGTCCTGAGCCAAAAGCTTCGTTTAGTTTTACTATATTTATACTGTTCTCAATATTGGTGAAATATCAGAAAATGAACTTAATTCTTTATTTACACATAAAAATCCTGGTTATGTTGGAAAATGGGTGCTTGAATAGATCTTTAAGATTGTGTGCTGTTGGCAGATTGATTTAATTGCCCTGGTGTGGCACAAGAACATAGGCTTGATTTTTTTTTTTTCCTAAAATGTTTGTTTCTCCATACTTTTAGACTGCACACCTTATCTGAATTCAGTGGGAAAACACGTAATTGGAGATGTGCAGAACATAACTATCAGTCAGTATGCATGTTATGAACAGGTTGCAGTTACAATCCTTTGGACAGCAAATGCCATTGGTAAGTAGTAGAGAAAATGGACTAAGTCATCATGTCTTCATTAATAGCTTCTTAATGATTGGTGCTAAGTAAAATAATTAAATTGTAATTGAAATCATAGAAGCAAACCAATTAAAATTTTTTAACAGCTTTGCAAAGCTGCTGTTTTTACTAATCTCAGAAATTATAGGAAAATGTTATAAAGGAATATTTCTATAATTTGCTAGCAGAAGTGAGGCAGTACAATCTCGAACTGTTAGTACCGAACAATTGTTGATGGAACAATTCGACCATAAGCCCTGGGCTATGTGCAAGGACAGTGCTGCTTAAAGCATATTTTGTAACCGCAAGGAGCAGTACGTTAGAACACTCGAAGGTTAAGGAGTAAGCAAGACGATTAGATTAAGGGACTCGGCACAATTACAACATCCACGAAGAAGCTCGAATGTGTGAAAGATAAGCTTTGATAGTTAATTGTTGCTAAATGCTTTGTAGCCAATCAAGTTAAAACGTGTGTAATGAGATGTAGAAATCGCCAATCAGCAATATGTATACGTGGCACTAGCTCTTAGATTAGTGTATAAATATCGCCTTCTGATTCAATAAAGGGGGACATTTGTTTGCATCAAACTGAGTCTCCGTCTCGCATCTGTTTGCATCAAACACCCACTGCGACACAGAAGGTTTTATTTTATGGCTAATAATGGAAATATTAAGTTACTTTGAAGTGTTCCTGAGGGTGATGAAGGTAGTGATAGCTTATATTGCAGTGATAATTTGGATGCCCCATCTGAGATGCGGGCACCTCTGCTCAATCAATTATGTAGTAATTGCAGTTTTTGCCAAAGGTTGAATTCCAAACAGGCAAGATAGAAAGTGTGTAAAGTAATGACACAAAACAACAGGTTCCAAAACAAAAACTTATTTCATATGAATGGTAAGTTTTAATTTTAAAAACAAATTAAATATATTCAGGTCACAGAAAATTCCACATTATACATTTTAAAATATTACTCTTTTATTTAAACCTCTTGCTGTCTGCAGGGATTGAATACCTGAGAGGATTCCGAGTGATACTTGAGGAGCTGAAATCAGAAGGAAGGCAATGCCAGCAGATGGTTTTAAAAGATCCAAAGCAGCTCAGCCCCAGTTTTAAACGAACAGTAAGTGCTGTTTTAAGAAAAGTTTCGTTGTTGCTTGTGTGACTAGTCTTGAAGATATTTATGTGGTACATATAAATCTAAATACATCTCAAAATATATTCTCAATGTCCTGTTTATTGGATGCAGGTTGCTTCCAAAAAGTACTGTTCCTTTAATGATAGTTGTTGACCTAGAGGCAAATCTAGTCACCTTCTACAGAATCTTTCCTGAAGGTGGAAACTGTAAATTGGGTGACTCTGGTGTATGGGTGGACCATGTGTACTAGTCCCCATCCAACCCGGTACTGAGATTCCTCCTGTCCGTGTGTAATAGAGGGGTAGGTAAAGGATTCTTGATGTATTGATTTCTGCTTATGTCTGGAAAACTGTGGGCTTGTTTTGAAAGAAGCTTTCAGTGACAATAGTTGATTTTAAAATATGTTACAAACTTGTCTTTTTGTAGGGAATGGAATCCCAGCCCTTTGTAAATCTGAAGTTTGAAACAGATTACTTTGTAAAGATTGTTCCTTTTCCATCAATTAAAAATGAAAGTAATTATCACCCATTTTTCTTCCGAACTAGACGTAAGTATTGCATATCATCCCTTCAGCAGTGGGTGCCCCCCTGTGCCTCTCTTTTTAGTTTTCACAACAAAAGAAATTAGTAGATGAGGATGTTAGATGAGTCTGGGTTTAGATACTGACACAATCTTGAAGGAAGATCTGGGTGCTGGAGGAGATGTGGTGTGGAAAGAATTAGGATGCCACAGATAAATTAGGATGCCACAGATAAACATATGGTACACGGTAATACATGTTAGGCAACTATCAGAAGAAAAGTCTCAGGTAGGCCTGAGATATGATCTCAGGAGTATTTGACTCATGAAGGTGGTTCTTCCTTCTCTCTGGGCATTATGGTGAAGCTCATGGTTTTTCCTGATTTTGAGTTGACAATTTAAAAAACAGGTATCTAGAGACAGGTACAGATGAGTACATACAAAATTAGATAGCAAAAAGTCAAGTTGAATTTCTAAAAATTCCTTCACAATTCTCATTGGTGTTAGAGAGATGAACTTGAATAATCTCCTGAGAGAAACTGCAAGTATGCCGGAAGGTGAAATGTTGGCATTTGCCCTACTTACATTTTTCTGTCCTATCAAGCTTTAAAAAATATTTTCACATCTTTCAGTTGATGAAGACTGCAGTAACATTTGGCTTTGTAATAGTGCTCAGCATACTTACTTACTCTGAGTAATTTAAGACAGGTTTCAAATTCCTGTCCTGCCATGCTGTACCTGGTTCTATCCCTTTTGATTCACCTAGGAGTGCTATTTTCATATTAATGAACCTGTGTTTCTCATATAAAGATGGGAAGGGACTTAAAATCGTAAAAAAGAATCTAAATATGCCAAATTTTTTAACTCTAGGCATACTAAAGACTGGGAAAGAAATTAGGGGCATTGTCTTCAAAATTACGAATTCCCTTCTTTTGACCTCTTTCTATTTTAATATCATAGCATTTTGATACTGTAACATGAATAATGTTTGTGTTTATTCGTAGCATGTGAATTGTTGCTACAGCCAGAAAACCTTGTCTGCAAACCTTGTAAGTAAAATTAAATTCTCTGTAAATTGCAGACACAAAACCACAAATAGTTACTTTAGAGTCACTTTTTTTCCAATTCATTAATATCTCCCCTGACAGACTGGAAACCAAGAAATCTGAATGTTACCCAGCAGGGATTTAACATGCAAGTGTCCTTTGATCATGCACCTCACAGTTTTGGGTTTAGATACTATTTTCTTCACTACAAACTTAAGCATGAAGGGCCATTTAAACAGAAGACCTGCAAACAGGTATGTTTCTGAGTTTTGCAACTCTTAAAAGCACAAATCCTATTAACATCAGATATTCTGAGGTTTTATAGAAACTTTAAAAACTTAATAGAATACTACCTGGTTTGAAATTTTAAACTATTTTTTAATTATTTATGTAAATAATAAATATATTATGATAGCACTCATCAGGTAAAACCAGGCTTAAGGGCTTCATTGGAGCTGGATTGTATAAGCACATGGGAAGAGACTGTTCTCCCTCTTGAAGATGCTACAAATATTTAGTACTTTAAACTGCATTTTTATTGTATTTATGTATAATTTCCTAGCTTTTTATTTCATCTTGGCACCAAATTTGACCACTTCATGGGTAACCCATATGAGCTGGTATCACAAGATAGTTCTTATTTCAGTATGTGTGTGGAATTAGGCTCCCTGTGATTTTGAACAGCTGCTTTTCTGACTTTGGTTAGTACTCAGTGACAAGTTTCTTAGCACTGGTCAAGCTTTCATCCTGCTCTCCTGCTAGGGAGCTTCAGGTCATAATGTACAGTTTATGTATTAGACCTAACTTTTAAGAGGTTTTTTTTACAATTAACCATATTTTAGTTCTGCAGGAAGAGAACTGGAGTCTTCATGTATCTGGAGAGACTTAGTTTTGCTGGTTTAAAGTGTCTGATAAAGGAGGCCACTAATTTCTAAATCAGTGTGAATGTATTTTTGATTACATTGTAAAAGTATGTGAATGGCTTGAAAGTATTCTCTTTCTTTGATGTAGGAGCAAAACACAGATACTACAAGTTGTATTCTTCAGAATGTGTCTCCAGGGGATTATATAATTGAGGTAATATTTATAGTCACTTGTACATCAGCTGAATTAGTATGTTTATGGAGAAATTAATTGAAATTATATTATTGCTGGTAACTTTTTGGTAAAATTTTACTTGAGGCATTCCTACTCAATTACCTTGGGCAAGTAAAAGTTTTTTAACAGATTGTTCTTCACCATTCCATAGCTTTGTTTCCTTGGGTGCATAGTAATTTCGTCTGTGCCTTTAAGTAAACTTGTGGGCCTGCATCATTCTTGGGCTTAAGTTTTGTTAAATGAAATTTTGTAGTTTGGTTGATTTTTATGGTACTTAAAAAGTATTTCTCTTGATGATGACAATATGGGAACTCTAAAACTTAACGTTACGACAGTAAACTGTACTAACAAATATAATTTTTCTAATTACTAGTTTGTGGTGCTCTTTATTTTGCCTTTTTGAACTATAAATTTCTTTGCATTTGGTCATGAAAGCTGTTATAGTTGTTTATGTATTGTAGAAAATAAATAAACCTAAATTTCCACAAAATAAAATACAATTTTTACTTTTCAAAGCTGCTTGATGACACCAATACAACAAGGAAAACAATGCACTATGCACTAAAGCCAGGTATGAGTTTTTTAAACAGTATGCAATATTTACTTTATTAATTTAACTTGATATTGGAAATAAATACTGATTTAGCCTGTGTCTGCCATAATCAAGACTACTGATGAAATTGTGCTGTGATCTTTTGACCTAACAAAAAAAGAGTAGACATGCATGTTTGTACATACACATCTGCATCTCTGTACATTTATATTTGATATATTTCCATCACTGGAAATGTTTGTGAGAAAATTACTGTTGTTATATATATGGGCATGAAGAATCAGCCTGCATCTGGTGCATGCAATAGTGTGGAAGTAATTTAATGAAACTGTGAGGGCTGTTGCCTGAATGTGCTGCCTGCCTGTATATTTTCATCCCCTGAAATGAAATTAAGCAGTCTAGAAAACCTGTAGGGTGAATGCCTGGCATGTCAATGTATTAGACCAGTTACTGAAAAGCTAAACAGGGATTTCAGAATGGAACTACAGACACAAAACATAGCCACACTTAAAGGTGTTGGGCAAAATGAACTGAATCCTAATGGATGATGTTGAAGGTAGAATGTGCAGGAAGGCAATTCTTTTAAGTGGGTGATTCAGTACCGTGGAACAAAAATCAGTCTAAGTGGGTATTAGGTACTTTATGGAGACTTGATATGAAGCTGGCGTGTAGCACTAAGTACTTTTGGCAGTCACTTTAATGTGGTGGTGATGGGGGCAGTCCTCATAAAACCTATTTAAAATGGAGCAGAACATGATGTTTGATTTTACTTTATATTTGACAGTAACCTGGTAATAGCTTACTGCAGCAGTTTATTATTATTATTATAGCTTATTTTCATATGGCTAATTCTGGTTTATTTTTCAAAGTACATTCCCCGTGGGCTGGACCGATAAGAGCTATTGCCATTACAGTGCCCCTCGTTGTCATTTCAGCATTTGCAACACTTTTTACAGTGATGTGCCGCAAGAAACAGCAAGGTAAGAGGGTTAATTCAACATGGAGTTCCATTTAAAGATGCACTTTTGCAAACAAAAAAAATTTTTAACTGGTAGGTCTTTTCCAGTTATACCTTTATCTGCAGTGTTTTCTTTTCTACTTGTTCCTCCTTCCTCCCCACAGTTTTTTTTTGTGTTGTAGCAAATTCTTAATAGATGTTTGGTGGTAATTTGTTGCCATAGAAACTATGGTATTTGTGAATGTACTAACTGACCATGTAGGATACAAACAGATCTGTGATAAGGATATTTTAAACATTCCTTTATTTAATTCACAGATATCTCATTCATATTTATTTTAAACCAGAAGTAAAGCCATGTCATAACAATACAATTCTTGGCTCTATCTGGAAAACCTCCTGTACCTATTATTCCAAATTTCATGAGTTCCCTGGAACTCATAAAGTTGCCTTTATGCTTCGTCCTAAGATGTCTCCCAGATTTACTCTCACTTATTTGCACTTTCTCTAAATTAGATTTCATCTTTCTTTGATGACTTCTTGATCCTCTGTGTCCAGGAGCTGGCAAGCCATACTTGTTACACTGGGATGTTAAAGAGTAATTGGCATTTTTGTAGAAACTAGGGAAACACACAGTTTCATGAATATGAAAACAGGGATTATTTCCCCAAATTTCATGTATCTTTGTTACCCATCTGAGTTTTGTCATTGAGGTACACTGCAAGTGCTATATTCCATGGGAATTAAGTAAGTTCACCCACTCATCTTCTGTAACTATCCCTTTGTTCACAGCTAGCCAACCAACAAAAAAACCCAAAACCAACCAACCAAACAAACAAAAAACAACAACAAAAAACCCAAAACAAAAAGCCCCAGACAAGTCAGTGAGGATTTATCTACAGAGAGAGTTGTTCCAGTATAGTTATTCGTGATGAATTGTTCTAAATTAAATCCCTAGGTGGATATTTTGTATTTTGAAATAGTCATGCTTTATTTCAAATTAGCTTAATGAGCTAGATGAAATTAGTCTGGCATTAGACCAGACTTTTATGTTCCAACCTAAAAGAATCTATACAGGGAGAGAAAAAAAATAGCTATTTTGGTTTAAATTAATCACATCTTAATTCAAATTAATTTCCAAATGTGTGTGTATATATATATAACCAGAGAGATACTGGATGGTATTCTGAAAGGGTTTGTGTTCCTGGAGTTTAATATTCTTACCTAGTTTGTATTTTTTGTTGGTTTTTTGTTGTTGTTTTTTGTTTTTGTTTTTTGTTTGTGTTTTTTTTTTTTTTAAACAAAGGACTTTATTATACAGGAAACTTTTAATGATGGTATATCTTTAAGGCTTAAAATATTTTAACAAAGAGGTGAAGACTGTTGAAGCTGGGCAGAGGTGAAATATCCTCATCCTATTTATGAAATAAACCTTTGTTAAATTTTCTGAGTTGTACAGTAATACCAGTGCATTCACTTTCAAAGTGTGTTCCACATATATAGCAATTTATAAGCTGAAAAAATAGAAGGCATACAACTTTTTTCGGGCTGTAGAGGAAAGAAATATCTTTTGAAAAAAAGTCATTGCTGTATGCACTTGTGAGCTCAACAAAGTTTTAAAAAATCAAAAATAGATGAAGCTTTATAGTGTGAACTCTCTTTCTCTCTTCCAATTTAGAAAATATATACTCCCATCTAGATGAGGAGAGCTCAGAATCTTCAGCATATGCTGCAGGTCTCCATGTGGAAAGACTTCGTCCTCGGCCAAAAGTGTTCATCTGCTATTCCAGTAAAGATTGCCAGAAACACATTAACGTCATCCAGTGCTTTGCTTATTTCCTTCAGGACTTTTGTGGCTGTGAGGTAACCTCAGCATTTCTTCTGTACACAATAATTTCCCTAATTGAAACAAAACCCTCAAAGCTCATCATAAAATATGTGCTGAAAATGAGGTATTTCATTCTTTCCTTTCCACAGAGATAACTTTTGTTATTCTTCCAAATATTTGCTATATAAATTTTCTTTACATAGGGAAAGGAACAGATCACAGCCCACACAAAAAACAGAGTAGGGGAAAATCACTACATTGATTCCAGGACATCCATTCAGCCATGTTTAGCTTGTTTCTTATTAATTGCCTTTTCTGTTTAGAAGGTTTTGCATCTTCATAGTTGGCATCCATAAAGAAGTATCAGTGTCTACCTTATATACTGAAGAATTCCTCAAATACATTTTATATTGCAATTTTAAAGTACTTCAATATATGTATTAATTTTTATTCATTTTTTTTTACTCCCTTTCTGTTCCAATAATGCTGTAAAATCAGTATGTCTTGTTTTTAGTTTAAAACAACGAGAAAGACATTAAAATTGTTACTTTGAATGACGAGGCTTAGAACCTCAAGCTGCTATCTAAAATATAACCTACACGTGGCCAGTCTTTCACTTTTCAACCATAAAAAGGCAAGAGAATTGTTAGTCTACTCCAGCTGCATTTTTATCCTTCCACCGTGATTTTAAGTGAACGCAATGGTTTTTTCAATTGCAAGTCTGGCCTCTAGTGGCCGAACACAGCAACAGAATCAATGTCCCGTTTCACAGGGGTAGACACCATTTGTTCATATGTTCAGAATAGTTCAGGTAAGGTGTTAGAGAAATAACTTACTTGAATCCCTGTTTTAGGGGTGTACTGTAGCCCTGCTATGCCATACCATACATCTTTGGAATAGTGTTAAGGTGAACTTTTACTGCTTATAGCAGTTATACTTTGTACCATGAAGCATATGGGATCAGACCTAATTTAAGATTTATATAACAAAATATTGACAACACCTACATAAGAAATAGCATGTGTTATTATTGAAGCTGTGGACTTTAATATAAAACGTGATGCTAAATGCACAATGGCACAGTTTCACAAGTCTTATTTTTACTCATATGGAGTTACAATGTTTTACCATAAAAGAAAAAAACAGTGTCATTTATTAGCCATTTACAGTAACAACTCAACCATCCTGAAACTCTTTCCTCACAGTAGCAGATCAGACAGTCTTTTTAAGCACAGGAACAAAAATAGGCCCAAGAGAAAAGTTATCGGCATTGTACTTTTATCAGAGTATCTCCCAAGCAGCTGTAAGATGACTTCTTTTCTCCATGAATGGAGTAGTTCAGTAGGAAAGGACCCACAATGAACACCTGGTCCAACTTCCTGAACAGTTCAGACATGATCACTTTCTTCTTTTAGCTGACTGGTGACAGCTCAATGAGTCTGTGTGTTCAATGCATCAATCTGCTCTCTCTTGTGATATGGCAAAGTTTTCCATGCTGTTATGGGTGATATAGCAGAGCATAATTACCTTGATCTCTGGAATAATGCTTCAGAGGAGACTTTATAAGCTGGTTTGTGTGTCTCTTTTTAAAGTTCTTTTCATATATTTTTTCTGTTGTTCTATTGCTCATTTTCTCTGTTGTGAGATAAAGCATTGTGTCCTCCATCTTGACTGAGTACAAAATAGGAACACTCTTATGATAACATTTTTCCTAGCTTTCTTATCAGAGATAAGATGCTGCTGCTTTTCATTCTAACTGAAAGGACTCTGTTACTGTGTTTGCATCTAGGTATGAACATTCTTGGCATTAGGCTTTCTTAATAGGCAAAAGAATTGCATTACATTCAGCACATAATAACTCAAATATATTCTGAGTAATAAATCACCAGCAAAATGAGTTCATATAGTAACTAGGATTCCTGTTTAAACAAACAAAAAAATAGTCTGAAAGGCTTTTTTTTTTTCCCCTTAGCAATTCACACACTTTCCTAGTCTAGTGAAATATTCAGCCCTCCAGCAAGGCTCAGAATTAATGTGAGGCCTTGCTTATTTATAAATTACATGGTTAACATCACTAATTCCAGTTTATCCACTATCAGTGCTATGTTAATTACTATTTATTTCTCTTTTTAAAAAGCTAATATTTGCATTGGGGACAAGCTATTTACACTCATCATTAGTTTGAATTTTTGGGTAAATATAGCAGACTCATTTAGTATGGCTCCTTTAAATCTTATTAGTAAATTTCTCTAGTAATCTAATAATGAATATCAACCAGGATTTTTTTTATTTTCCAGGTGGCTCTAGATTTGTGGGAAGATGTAAGAATTTGTAAAGAAGGTCAGAAAGAGTGGCTTATTAAAAAAATAAATGAGTCCCAGTTTATCATCATTGTGTGTTCCAAGGGAATGAAATACTTTGTAGAAAAAAAGAACTGGAAACACAGAGGAGCAACCAAAGATGCAGGAAAAGGAGAACTCTTTCTGTTTGCTGTGTTGACTGTTGCAGAGAAGCTTCGTCAAGCAAAGCAGAATTCAAATGACCTCTGCAAGTTCATTGCAGTCTACTTTGATTACTCCTGCGAAGGAGACATCCCTGGTATTCTGGATCTAAGTACAAAATACAAACTCATGGACAATCTTCCTCAGCTGTATTCACATTTACACTCCAGAGATCTTAGTGCACAGGATTCAGAGGTGTTTCCTGTTAACATTAGTAAAAGGAATTATTTCAGGAGCAAATCTGGGAGGTCCCTTTATGTCGCCATTTGCAATATGCATCAGTTCATTGATCAGGAACCAGACTGGTTTGAGAAGCAATTTATTGCATTCCCTCCACCTTCTTTACATTACTCAGAGCCTGTCATGGAGAAGTTTGATTCAGGCTTGGTTTTAAATGACTTAGTGAATAAACAGGTGATGGATGGTGATTTTTACCTGAAAACAGATGTAAATATTACTTCCACAGGGAATTCAGATTCTCACTGTATAATTCAGCACTTAAACCTTGGAGAAGATGCAGAAACTCAGGACATTCAAGGTAGTGGCAGCTCTGTTCTTCAGCCATTGTTACATGTTTTTAAAGCTTCAAATCCTAAAGATATGCCTCGAGATTCTGGAATCTATGATTCATCTGTTCCTTCATCTGAATTATCTTTACCTTTAATGGAAGGACTGTTGACTGACCAAACTGAAACATCTTCCATTTCAGGAAGTGTTTCTTCATCTTCAGGTTTAGGTAAGATACAGCAGTGTTTTAAAAATATTAATTTATTGTGAGCATATTTCTATCTTCTTAAACCACTTATGTGAGGAGCCATATATAAAGCTGCAGAAGAATGTAAGCATTGTATAACAAGGGTAAAAAAGGGTTTAGTAACTGTAGAAAAATTAATATTTTCTTAACTTATTGGGGGTTGGATACTTAAGTAAGATTTCACTAAAATTCTATTAATAAATCCCTTCTCATTTATGGATCTATTATTGGAGAGACGGCTTCTTTCTTTCAGGGGCTCCTTGGCAGCTGGGATGCTTAGCTGACAGCTGTGTGGTTTAATCAAGAGAGTGATATGATGAACCATTCTTACAGAATGCCAATAAATTTAAAACTGACATCCTGATTTACTCCAGCACATACTAGAACCTAAAAGGATATAGTCTGTGCTGTGGTTAACTCAAGTTTCAGAATGACATTAATCTTGTCAGCAGATATGGGGCTTGGGGGGAATGAACAACTGGCTTTCAGTGGAGGATTCCAAATGCTTGGAAGACATTCTCTGAAATAGATACCCAGATTAGATGCTTACAGTTAGAAGGTGTAAATATTGTCTCAGTCTATATAAAAAGCTTTTCTGGCCTTACTTCTTACAGTATGTAGGACTGGCATCACAACTACCTTAGTGTGGAACGTTCTAGTGATAGTATAAATAGGCTAAAACTGCTGTTTGCTGAGATTTTCCTGAAGCAGCTACAACAGGAGAGTATTGCCTTGTGATGGTGGAATGCTGTTCTGCTTTCCTGACAGTGAGCTAATTTGTTAGACTTCTCTTGTGGCTAAATGGACTGTGTTGGGTTTTTTTTATTATTCAGCTAATAAATAATTTTATTATTCAGATAATAATACTAATGTTTGATGCCAGTATTATCTTGGAGGAGACAATATAGATGTTTACAGATACAGCATCACTATCTATAGACTAGGTAGTCTATAGGACAAAATAACTAAAACCTGAGAACTTTTCAGGTACAAAAAATGCAGATTTACTGATTTAATTACGTAAGCCACAAATACTCTGTTACTGTTTAAAAAATACTATACTCTTTAATTTCCTGCCATCTTCTAAAATAGTCTTTTCTCACATTAAAACAAAAAGAAAAAAAAAAGAAAAAAAGAGGTTATATCTGTAAATGTTCTATCGTTAGATGGTAGTAGGATGTTAGTGTAAAATTTGTAGCCTCTTGGTAAAAATCCTCTACCAGTATTCCCCTCCTGATTAAATCACAGAGCTGTCAGCTGGGTATTCCAGCTGCCAAGGAGTCACTGGAAGAAAGAGGTAGTCTTTTCAGAAATTAGTTCTCAAGTCACATACCTTCTAAATAACGTTTCATCTATTGAAGTTAAACATTATAGCACTAGCTGGTAGAGTTGGATCTTAGCACTGATGTTCCCATGTCTTCAGAAACCATCATAATTTCTACCATTTTCCTGTTTGCTGTGTCTGTCCAAAAGCACCACCCTGAGTGACTGTCACTCCAACCTCCCCACACCCAAATCCCAGATCTCATTTAGGTTCAGGGTACAAAGGAACCAGGATCTAGAATGTTTATATGCTTAAAGAGGAGTAGATAGACTTTTTTTTTTTCTAAACTTTCACAAGTTCTAAAATTTGGGCATGTCCAAATTATTACTCTGAATTCACCGTATGATTTCTGTTCTGGCTACCTGTTTTTTATCTGTTACTTGTTCAGAATAGAAATTAATAGCTCTGTCATTTAGCATCTCAAGGTAGATCTTTCCTTTCTTCTTTAAAGAAAAGGTTGATTTAATGTTTTTACTTAAAACCACGAGTCACATAATTAGTAATACTTTTCATCTTGCAGTGCAGTTGATGTGCAGGCTACTGAGCTGCAAAGAAAATGCTAATATTGGGCACTATCATCTGAAGTTCAAACCACCTTAAATGTGAGGAAGTACCAACAACCAAACCCTTGCTAGGTCCATTCACTAATAAGGTCTTCTCTAAGAAACCTTTCCTGGGGAGAAAATTTCTATAAATTCTTTAGGCAATTACTGAGCATGGCAGTTCAGTGACATGAACACATGGGATTGTGATCCAGATGGTCTACATAGGTTTCCTTTATGTTGACCAAATACAAAATGAGTGTTTTAATTAATGAACTTTTTTTTTTTTCTTTCTCTTTATAGGGGAAGAAGAACCTCCTGTAATTACTTCTACAAAATTCTTAGTGCCTGGAATAAGTAAAGCAGAACTTCATTGCCATATCCATACTGATGAACTGCAGGCAATTGCTCCTTTATAATACACAACAACATTTTGATGCATTGCCACTTTATCAACAGTCTCTGTTTATGCTTTAACTACCACACTGTCTCAGCACTAAATCTACTTGAAGGAATGAATATTCCCTGAAGATGATCTTTTATTCCTAAGGTATTATTTTTTATGGCCAGTAAACTTGAATCTCTTGGTCTTTTTATATAAAGTCTTTCATGATTTGAAAAATGCAGCGTGAAAAAATAGCTGAGAATACATTTCAAATTTATTCTTATTACTAATTTAAACATCTTGATGTTATACTGTTTACAGATGCCATAATAAAAATTGACTTTTTTTGCTAGAAATAATCTTGCAACTGGACAGAAAATAACTTGGGACATTGTCTTAGTAAATGTTATAATCCAGCCTCTAGTGTTAAGTGCTGGCATACTTGATGACAAGAATTTTGTAGTGAATGAGACCAGGATTTTTTCAGAAGTAAGATAAAATAAAAAGAAGTTCTCCATAAGAAGAAATAATTTTCTTTTAGAAATGCTTGAGCTCCTTTTCTCAAAATCTCCTATCTTTCCCAAATATTAGTGTTCCTCAGTATTTAATTTCAGATAAGTGCATATCTTCCTTTTCTGTATGAATCTTCTATCTCTTCCCCACCATCTGGCTATGATGACTCACAAATAGGACCATACTGATTCTGAAATATTTTTTGTAATAGACAAAAATATAGATCCTGCATATGATGAGCAATACCATGGAAACCAGGTTCATCCTGAAAGGCCTAATATAAAGATTACTTTAAAGAGATGGGGGAAAGAAGACCAAATTTTGTATTTAAGGTATAATTCTGTATTTGCTCAGCCATGAGATTAGTATGCATTACGGGGGATTTCATTATCTTTCAAGGCCATGCTGCTACAAAATCACCTGGGGTAAAACAAGGGAAGCAGTTACCACAGGCATGAACACTTCTTGATTTAAGCCAAGCAGTAAACAGAACTTGCTGTGTTATTTTGCAGTTATTTTTTACTGTATAGTTATCATTAATTAGTGATTAAGATAGCCTACTATTATTAGTGTTATACTAACAAAAATGCTAATACTAAAACTGAACATATTTATGTATAGACATAAAGCATGCATGTCCTTTTTTTTTTGCAGTGATCAGGTAGGCTTACCATCATCCAAAATATCTCTGCTGCTTCCAAAGAGCAGCTTTTCATAAGTAGAACCCATCTGTATAACTGCAATTTTAGGCACAAGTATAATAAGCATGGTAACAGCAAATAGTCAAGAGCAGCTCATCAGGGTACCTTTGGTAATTTTGCTCATGGAGTCAAATTCTGTCTTTATTAACCTGCCTTGACATTGCACTAACAGGAGGTTACATTAGGAATACACAAAGGGAGAACTCAAACACCTGAAATATTCTCCAAGTTTTGAGAGATGAGAATTAGACATTGCTGTTATGTTATATTAGCCATGTTTATAGCATGAGATAGAATTATTAAACTAGTGATGGTTTGTCTAAATTAAGTACCTTTAAACTTGTGGTTGTTTTGTTTTGTTTGTTTGGGTTTTTTTTATCAGCTTCATAAAATCATAGAGTGGTTTGAGTTCTAATCACCCTGCCATGGGCACAGATGTCTTCCACTAGACCAGGTTGCACAAAGTTTATATTTAATAATATGAATTAAAAAAAAAATAGCAAAAACAAACAAACAGACTCAAAAAATATAGACACAGATGGAATAAGAAAGTATTGTAGCAATTGTTTGAGTATAAATGTGGATGGCAGAACCCCAGCATGCTTTGCAATTGTAATAATATAGAATTCTTTGCTCAACTAGAAGTGTGTCTCAGAATCGTACAGCCTTGCCCATTAACATACTTACTCTTCCCAGTTGTTGAATTTGAAAGAACACTAACAGGAAAACCTCAGACTTGCAATACCCAATATTATGTGTAGTTTTAAGTAGATGGTGAATCATCTGCACCTTTAGTTGTTGGGGTTTTTTTATGCTGTGCTTTGGGCTGTACTGAAAGCCAAGTTCTTCATGTTTTCCTGTTCTTTGAAGTTGAAAAATCCCTGGGTTAAACTAGGCAGAATAATCTAGAGGTAAATGGTCTCTCCACTAAATCCAGTTGTGACAGATCTTGATTCAGTGAAATTCTTGTCATTTTGCTAGAGAAAGTGTTTGGATTGATAAGACACAGGAAGAAAGGTTACCAGCTGTGTGCTGAAAGGCTGCTGTGCATAGAAATGCCAAAGCTGTTAAACACGAGGTAGGCAGCAATGTCTTAGCAGTTAGCTGCTGGAGGTAAAGCTGTTTTCCTCCATGAAAAGTCACAGCTCACATACCATTATTTTATGCTAGACCAAAGATTGAGAAGATTTCCTGGTTTTGTTAAATTCAATAGGGGAATTGGTGTTACTTAACAGAATTAGGTTTTCATTTTGAGCTCTTAAGAAAGCTCAGTCTTGAAAACAGATGAAGGCAGTTGCCCTAATAATAACTTGTTGTTAATGTTTTTATTTCCTCAAAATTTGCTGTACAGCTCTGCAATTCTTATTTTTATCGAATTATATAAGGTCTGTGCAGATGTTGATCAAACCTGTTTGGGGGGGAGGGGGAGGAAAGAATTCCTTTGCTCCTTCTTAGCATAAGGTAGAAACAGTATATTGTGTGTCCTCAGAAGAAAGAGAATATAATTAAATGAAAGTTTGGAGTAGGACAATCTCACATTTAGAATATACAAAACTGAGAAAAGTAATGTTTATCTGATTTAGTATGGGGGTTTTGTTGTTGTTGTTGCTTTGTTTTTAGTTTTGTTTTTTTTTACAAAGCCATGGTGCTTTAAAAAATTAGGAAAATGTTGTGTATATTAAGTCGCTGGAAGGACACAATACAGAATTTGCAAGAATTTTTTATTTTTGCTTCAATTAGAATTACAGCAAACATCCTTGTACAGAAATATTTTAAAACCCAGCATGTTAATACACATCCTAGATTTTATCTTCCTACCATTTTCAAGAATTATTGAACTCCAAACAGAGTATTAATGATGAAAGGGTCTGTTTAATTTCCACTAAACTCAAGTGTGTGGACACTTAGGATGTTTTAAAATGTATTTTCTGGGAGGGTGGAAAAAATATCAGAAAGCTGAAAGTTCAAGATACAGCTTTGTGTGTGTGTGTGTGTGTGTGTGTGTGTGTGTGTTCAACATTTTCAATAAGTGTAGTTATTGTCATAATTTGTACCTGTACATAAACACATAAACTATTGAAAATAGAATGCAGGTAACATTTGCAGAACTAGAATTTTTATATGATTTAGAAGTTAAATATAAAAATAAAACGTTTTTGTTCAGCTTCTTTCATCAGGCTTTTTTTTTTAGTATGAGGAAACTTGGCATAAAAGTCTTAATTGTTGTATTTAAAACACTTTTTTAATGCATTTATGCACACCACGCAAATAACCAAGGCTCTCTAACTGCTATTCATACTATCTTTGGAAGTGAAACATATTTTGATGGATGTCAAGAAAATGTAAGAAACGTTAATTTTCTAAGACTTCTGTATTGGATAAACTGGGTCTGAATTTTTTGTTTTGTTTTTTAAATAAAACCTGCTTTAATATGGTTTTACATAATTGTTTTTCCTATATCCTTCTTGAAGGTCTTCTAGCAGTACATAGCTCTGCATATGAAGGGAAACCTACCTACACCAGCCACAAAAAACTAAAATGACCTGGATTTGATTAATTTTGTCAATAGGATGTGATAATTAACTAAGATTTATATGCTTTTTGTTTTTATTCAAGTGCATTTCAAAGGACCATTCAATCAATGAACACTGCAAAGTCTAATTTCTGGGATAAGCCTTGAAACCACTCATATTCATTATGTTGCTCAGGTAAATGAAGGGTTTTATAATGGACTTTTGGTCTGGCACAATCAACCCTAGAATGCTATAGAAAAATCTGTAAGAAATCTGTAAAACTCGTTATTATTGAAAACTTGAACTGCTTACTTAATATTAGCTATGTTGAATTTCCAGGATGGTGTTTGAAATGTACATATGTGTTGTCTTCTTGGGGCCCTTGTCCCACAATTCCTAATTCTGCTTCTGTCATCAGGTCAATCAGAGACATTCAGAAGGTTCACTAAACACAAGAATAGTTGAATTAATAATTAAAAAAGAATTTTGATGTTACTTCACTGTAATTGGACTTGTGAGATTTGTTATCCATATGTATATTCTGCAGTCCTGATCTCTGCATCCTCTGCCTTGGAGCCCTGAACATGAGGGACATTGTGGCTGAAAGAAAATGGAAGAAAAGTGTTGCTCTTATTTTTATACCTTCAGTTTAAAACATAAGAACCATCAGGATGCTTTCCTGATTGATATTTGGAAACTGTTGGCAAAAATTCTTCCACCTTCAGGGCATGGAAAGATAGGCTTCAATATGAGGATGTGTGTATGAATAATGCATCTTGAAAAACTTAAGTTGTCATTTTTCTTTTTTATCTTGCATTTAAATACTGTGGTGAATTGATACCGAAATCATGCACACACAAAACCCACCCCACAACAAGAAACACTTTTTCAATTACAGTGGAAAATGTGCCCTGCAGACAATATGTGTATTCAAACTACAACTGATCAGACTGAATTTACTTCTTAAAGGTCAAAAGTTAAAGGCTGTGCTATAAATCAGCTGAAGGAATTTTCCCTGCTATCTGCTATAAATGGTTTTATTTTACTTGCTATTTTCTGTTGTTTTTCATAAAAAACATAACATGGGTCAATTAATATCTTTTATAATGATACAACTTCATTCTTTATTCTCTTAGAGCTGATTTAATAAAGACTGATTTGCCTATGATGTTCGTTTTTATGGGCAGCTGCATTGTTGACAAGAATTTCATATTTATATTAATGGAAAAAGTAGAGATTGTTCATACTCTCCTGTTCACAAAAAGCAGAGGAAAAGGAAATGTTATTTCCTCAGTGTCAGATGTGACCTAGGTGACCAGAAACAAAGTGCTTGCCCATAATAACCTCAATGTTAAAACCTCAGTTCTTAGTGATTTCCGTATTATACTCCAATGTAGATGCTTTGGGATGCATGGGAGTTTGAAAACATTAATGTGAAAATATGGATAATGGCTGTATGATCAGTTATATATAGTTAGATGTAACTGTTTATAATAAACTACTAATAGACATAATAGTTATAATAGAGAATGCCAGTGCAAGAAAAAAAGACAAAATGGAGAATTTTCTTCATCCATTAACAAAAAGCCTTCATTTTGAAAGGATAGGGAGCTGTAACCTTCACGGCTGATTTACTGCAGAAATAAAACTTAGCTTTTTTCTTGACTCTGCTGGTAGGTTCACAGGCCTTGGCAATAGATGGGAGGTGGAAATAGTGCAAGCGAGTGTCTGGAATGCTGTTCTGCAGAGCTTCTGATTTAGCTGGAATTCTAACTATTTAGTTGCTACTGGTCTGCAAAATTATCTCCTTGAAGAGAGGCAGTCTTGTTGATTATACAAGTCAGGTAAATTTATTTCACAATAGTCTGTAGAATTGGTATTTTTTTTCTCCACAGAAATAAATGCATCTGTGGTTTTACATAACTGTGAATGCTAGAACACATGGATGCTCCCTGTGCAGATATTCTGTATTAACCCTTTCACTGTAAATTTCCGGAACAGACAATCATGTTTATGTTGAGATTTTACTCAACCAAAAATATTTAGCTGTTAATAATCACAATATAATTTCCTAGGGAATACAAAAATTCTAATAGATATGGAACCCAAGATTATACAAGGACCTGGGAGTCCAACACAATGTTTTTTCTGTATCAGAGTAAAGCAATCTTTGGAGCCTACATTCTGCCTTTTATTGGAATACTGGATATTTCCAGCAACTGGAGATCCAAGAGTTCTTTATCACCTTTGACAGTACACTAGAAATACAGTGCAAAACTAAAAAGAGAAGTCTCTTTAGAAGCCAAATGAAACTGTGTTTCAAACAGAAAAGTTCACAGGACGATTTTATATTGAGGAAGAAGTGCCAAGAATATTTTCACTGCAGCTAGCTACTGTCTGATGAAAGTAATCTACAGTGCAAGCTGTGGAACAATAATCATGGTATCAAGTCTTTTTCAGTAACATTTTCTAAGTCTTTTATGAGTGCTGTGGCCACACCCTTTTTACTAATGCTTTATTTCTCAGATGATTCAACCAGTTTCAGTGGGTCTGATTATGAAATCAGATACTAACAATGTGAGTGGGATGTACATCAGAGGAGCTTGGTGTGTCACAAGTCAGATTTTGTCCCTCACAAGTGCACAACTGGGGATATAAAGGTCTTAAACAAATGTTATCCTCATATTACAAAAGAAAGGGATAGGCACGGGATCCACTTCAGTGCAGAGATGAGGCTGGTGTTAGCTGAAGGCAGAAGGCAGGGATTCATGTTGGAGCCTTGAGCCTTAAAGGTGCTTCTTTCAACAGTGTGTAGCCAGTTGGTGAATTTGACTAGAGATACCATTATTGCAGCTTTTGCCATTTTGTAATAACCTGCATGACAGAACAGGGCACTGTTTATGCACCAAACCAGTTCTGTGGCACCCCTGCAACAAGCCAGCTACTGATGAGGCAGGGTGGGAAAAAGAGAGCTGCATAGCCAGAACTGCGAGAGAAGGGAGAGGTAGATTTGGGGCAGGTGATAATGTGTATTATTTCCTCTACAGTATTCCACAGGGACCTCTGAAATGTGAGTTAATCTAGGGCTGCCTTTTGATGGACTCCAGGGTCTTCTTTCAGCCCCATAGTACCTTTTGGTACTACTTCTCCTCAAGTGCACTGCTTGATATGAACTTGGTTGGCAAGAATGACTCCTGTATAATTTTGATGAAAATCAGGAGTGATTTCATTGCGTCAGAATAATTAAAAGTGAGAACAGAATTAGACCTATTTGGCTTTAGCAATGTCTAACATAGGGGGTGTACCCATAAAAATAATTAGTCATCAACAGAAAGGAAACTGTCTCTTCTTTATTGTAGCTTTTGCAAACATGCCAAGGTGTGATTTAGGTGTTAGGAAGGAAACCACCTTTGCAGGAAACCAACTCTTTGCAGAAGAGTTGGACAATTCTTAGCTACTAAGGGTGGAGTGGCAATAATGAAGTGAATCAGGAAAGCAGGGTGGGATCCTTGTTTATAAACTTTATCCTCTTCGCATAGGCTGCCTTTAAGCCTGAGGAACATAGATTTATTTAAATATTCCTGCTCTTACCCTTAAATAGGCTTTAAAAAACATTTTATTAGTATAACTGTCAAATATCACTGCATTTTAAGGTAATGTTTCAGACTGAAATAATAATATGTTTAATACTTGCATTCTATGTTTTACATACTAAAGGAAATTTCATGCTAGTTGAGATTTTAAAATGCTAAACAAACAATTGCAAGTTCTATTGTATAATTATAATATTAAAGACCAGGATTTACAAATTAGTAATTACTAAAAAGTGTTAAATCTCCCTGGACTACATTTTTAGTTGATGTGGTGGAACAGATTCTGGTATGTTGTATAATTATAGAATTTACATCAACTAATCCTTCAATCCCTACATACATAAGTGGAAATTTTGAGGGCACATGAAATACACTAAAAAGTGAAAGGTCTCTGAGCGTCTCCAGATAAAAGAATAACAAATGGATCTTTGAAACAGATCTAAAGTTGTTGCTTTTCTTTTACAGGCCTTTTAAGTCCTGAATAACAAACGGACAGACACTTGCTGAGTAGCCCACCACATTTTGTACCCCAGACACCAGGCATAAACTAAAATAGAGTAATTGCTTCTCAAGTTGGGTTAGGCTTTCCATTTGAAACCTAACATCTTGCAGTGAGGTTTAACCTTTCACTTGTTTTAAATTGCTGAGGATAGAAATGTGTAGTAGACATATAGCCATCAGACCCTGTTTCAATTTAATTTCTTCCGTTTCGGATATTCAGGTACCCACTCCACTTTACACAGTTTGGCAACACTCTGGAAATACAGCCTCATTTAAAGACATGGGTTCCAAAGGGTAAAGGCGGCGGTGGGAGCTGAGTCCCTGGGGCGCCCCTGGACCTGCAAAGCCCACGGCCGGGGGGCGGTACCGGGTCGGCCTGCCCGTGGTGGGGGGCAGGCCTGGGAAGTGAAGCCCAGGGCTCTGGAAAGAGGAAGGGGCCGGTCGTGCCATCGCTAAAAAGGCGGCGGCGGCGGCCCCTCGCCGAGGTGAGTAGCTCAGAAGACACCCAAAAGGGGGTGCCGGAAGGACGTACAGAGGAGCAGCTCCAAGTTGGGAGCGGAGAGACGGACCGTGAAGCACAGGGCGCGGAGCCGCCGGGCGGGGCTCAGGCGGTGGAGAGGGGCGGGTCCCGGGGGGCAGCGAGGGGGGCGGTGCACACCACGTCTCCTCCCTCCGCCTGCCCTGACAGCCGTCGGGTCGGCCCTGGAACCCCTCGCGTTCTCTCCTCTCCCGCCGCCGAGCGCTAACGGCTGCCCCTGCCCAGCCCCCGGCGGCCTTTCTCGCCCCCACTGGGGCGGCAGCTCTGCGAGCCGCATGCCCGGAGCTGAGGAGGAGCAGCAGGGTGCAAGGTAAGGTGCTGTCCCTCGCTTCTGGGCTCTGCTTGGTGCTGGGCAGGTTGGCGGCTGCCTGTCAGAGCTGGAGGCACTCGGCTTCTCCGGAGCACCTGGAGTCGGCCAGGCTGGCGGGCACAGAGAGAGGCGGCCGCCTCGGGGCTGACCACAAAGGTTGCATTGTGCCTCGGGGGTACCCGCCGCTGCTGACGGGGCTGTGCACGGAGCGTAGTGCGGGTGCCTCAGCGGTTCATGAAGGGGATCCCGCCAGCTCCTGATGAGGGAACGGACCCTCCTCCTCCTCCTTCTTCTTCATCTTCTCACGCCCCCCTCTGGCGATGACCCAGGAAGGGTGAGACCTGGGGTCCCTCACCCTCGGACCTTTGCGCCGCCAAGGTCTGTCTAATGCCAGTGGTAGGGGGGGTTGGGGAGGCGGGCGGGACCGCTGCCGCCTCAAGGACCCCCGAGCTCCGCTCGCGCCCGGCGGCCCTGTGAGGGGCCCTGAGGAGGCGGGCGCGGGGGGCGCCAACGGCGGTTGGAAGCGGCGGGCGCTCGACCCGCTTCCTCTCAGGGCTCGGCAGCGGGTTGGTTTCTTACTTATTTATTTTTAAAGAACTTCTAACGTTTATTTAAGCGATCGTACGCTAATGTCGGTTCACGGGGCAACCCCCGAGAAGGAAGGGGCAAAGTCCTAGGTGCCTGTTGTCTCCTTTGGAAACCGTAATTGTTACAGAACGGCTCTGCTGGCCTCTGGTTTTCAGTCCTTCCCTCCGCTCGGCACAGCCTCCACCTTGGGGGGGAGGATGAGGTGGAGGTTTGGAGGCGAAAGAAAAGTGGAAAAAAACAAACAGCGAGCGTAATTACTTACACTTGTGAAGTCAGTCACGGGAGGCTCTGAATAGGCTGTGTGAGGGAGGCAGCTTGGATCTGCATGACACGGATCTGAATTTAAATCGTCAGAGCTGGTGAAGGCTGAAGTAGGTGCAAAGGCTGTGAGGGTGTTGATGGTGGGCGTCTGGGCCGTGTAGCGTTACATCTTGGTGATGTAGCTGGCAGTGACCCGAATTTATATTTTACTAAGGAACCATTTGCATTAATGCAGGGAACCAAACTTCAGTGTTAGTTGGTATCTTTCTCTTTCTATATGGTTCGTAAACCTTGTGACTGCATAAACATTCTCTGTGTGCACACATTAATATAGCTTATAGTTAAATATTATCCTTTAGTACCTTGTGTACTGTGTTTTCATAGGCAGAGAAAATTCATTTCTGCATTTTATATAGAATTTGGTAGCATGAATTATGTAGCATGTACAGAGATCTACTGAGTACAGCAGTTCTGAGACGAAGGCTGTATGTGTGCAGGATTTGAACTCAGAATATAAGAAGCCATGAGATTTTAAAGTAAGTAAATTCGAAGTATTTATTGCACTATGTAGGTAGCGGAGTGTGTGAAACAGAGCTGTTAGACTGTATGTGGTATAAGGGGATGCACAGGAATATCTTTGGCTTGTCGTTTAGATGGTTTAGCCCTACCAGTTAAAATCTTTACGCATATGACTTGCTACTTGTTCTCAGTAAGTATTTATCACCCAGTTTTAGTCATGAAAATACCACATTGTTTTGAACAGAATCCCTTCTAATTTCCCCTCAGAACCACACTTATCTGTTACGAATGTGACGAGGCCTGCGAAGACACTGTAACATTCAGTATCATTCCCTGCACATTTTCTCAGACCTCCGTTCTGTTTTGAATAGTGTCCTTCTTTTCCGGATGGCTTTTGTGTAGACAGTTGTTCTGGCATGATTCCAAGTTGTGGGAGTCTTATGTGCACACGATTTGGAGGTGTATTATGTGGGGTTGCTTCCAGCAAGTGGCCCATGAGCCCACATGTGCTTAAACAAAAATCTGCTTTGTTTTGCTGTTCATGAACTGAAGTGGATGATACCTGATTCCACTCAGGAGTTTATCAACTCAGAATGTAGTTTTTCCTGTATTAAACCTTTACGCTTTAGGTACTAAAGAAAATGAACCTGACTTCTGAAAATCTGTTCATGCTAGGGTTGTATTTGTATACTGTTTGAGGTTTTTGAACAATCTCTTTTGACACAACATAATTTTCCTGAGTACGTTTTGTAAAAGCATCTGCCCACAGCTGCAAATGCTATAATTAATTCATTTAGAATCCTTTTGGTGTGCTTTGGATGAGTATGATATTGCAGACACCTTATACTCAGTGAAGTGGGATGTGCATTTTGAGAAGTAATTTAAGAGTTGCTGTTTTCTTCCCATGGAGAGAAATTGGCAAATGATGTGCTTAATGGAAGACTAAAAGACTTTGGGTGTTATAAATCATGTTAGTGACTTATTTTGACTTAATTACTCTCTTAATGTTTAATATAATAAGTTCTTTCATGTTATTTATTTTTTTATTAAATCATAGAGTCTTGGTTTGGAAGAGACCGTAAAGATCTGTGTTGCAGATTTCAGTTGTCTGAGTCGTAGGAAATCTAGAATAAATAAATGGCTATGGTTTCTAAGAGCATGTAGTGTAGTAGTTAAATAACTGGAAAATAAAAGACTCAGTAAATACATTCCAGTAATCTGTGATTTAACAAACACCTTGTGTTTTTCTGTTAACTATAATAGCTGCAAAATAAGTATTCTGGAATAAGTAGTTGCATAGCACATAACTGTGGTGGTTTTAATTCTCAAATGTAACACAGAGGATGTAAAAACAAACAAAAAATATTTTCCCATTTAGTGTGTACCAGGGTTGAGCACAAAGCGATATGGTGTCAATTACGGAAATTTAAACAATGATTAACTTGCAGGTGCTCAACACCGTACAGAATCCAGCTGAAGTGGTTAGCATGCTAATGGATCAAGCTGTTAATACCTAAACACAAAGGCATGTGTACATCCATATTTATATACTTTCTAATCACGTGCTGATGAGTGTCTGTGAACTTCAAGTCTGAGTAAGTGTGCTGCCATAGGTAAAGGAGTGACTTCAAAGTAGTGTGTGTCTCATACAGACAGCAGTGGCTGAGGGCACAGCCAGTGGTGAAATCCAGTGTTCTCCTCCCCAAAAATTGTTAAAACTGGATAAGAAGCAGAAGCTTTATGTTCTTTACAATAAAGTTGTGGGGTTTCTTTGCTTTTCAAATTAAGTCATTCTGTATAGAAAAAAATGGTAAAATCACATGAGTAGTAAGGTGCCCTGTAAGTTTCCCTTCTATATGGGGTTAATTACTCCCCCAGTTGTGCAGCTCCCCTCATAACTCTGCAGGTGTAATCAACGTGTGCTACAACTTGTATTCAAAGAGGTTTACTGGCTTTTGTACCACTGAAGCTCACATAAACTTGGAAAGTTGGCAGGAGTTATCTGGACTTGTGTGGTTTTTGTAGAACAAAACCAGCTGCTCTGCTGGTATCATCTCTTAAACATTTTAGTTGTTAAATAGAAGTACAGCTTTTGTTACTTTATTTTAAACACTTCAACCTTTTTCCAAGATAACTTTTCAGGACTGTAACTTGGAAAAGAGTGTCTGTGCTGTATCGGCAATCCTACTGATTTTATTTTAAATATTACAATGTGTCCAGCTAGTGTCCATCTCTTTTGTCACAAAAAAGACAACAACCAGCTATTTGAACAGTGCATGTTTTGAGGGTGGCTGTCTGCTTCTACTTTTATATGGCCTCAGCTGATTCAGCCAGAGAGCAGGTAACTGGGAGAGGTTAGAGGCATATACCTCAGTGCTTATTAAGGCAACTGTGCTTGTATTGAGAGGCCATGATGTGTCTCCCAAACCTGATATCCTCTGTAGATTGTAAGGTTCTTACCTCAAGGCTTAAAATGAGGCTTAAAAATGCTTTGCTTACAGAAACAGGTGCTGTCAAAATTAGCATTGTTAATGCTCTATACAATTAATATCCTAGAAAACTTTCTCAAGCAACTGAGGTACAGTGTGGAGAGGTGATCTTGCACACTTTCCCATGTAAGTTTGGCTTCTGGCTGTGAGTAGTGATTGCAGGTGAAAAACTGTCATGTTTGAAAAGAAGGTAATTTCAGGATGATAGACCTTTTTGTCTCCAAAAATCTATTTGCCTCCAACTCTATTAAATAAACAAGCGAAATAAATACAAACCAAACACAACAAATTGTAACGAGTTATTAAACTGTGCAGTGATCATGAATGAAATAATCATGATATTATGAAGATTTCAGGCTGAAAGGATCATAGTTTTAATGATAAAGCAAAAAAGTGACACCCTTTCAGGCAGATAAAATTTTGAACGTGCTTCCATTTCCTGGCTGTGATGATTCTGATGGAAGGGAACATGGGTTGTGTTTGTCACAATTGTGGTGGCATTTCTCTTTGTTTATGTTTATTTTTCATTTATTTTTTGTCAAACATTCTTTATTGTTGAAAGGAAGAGAAGAATGTAAAAAAAATGTAGCTGTGGTTGCATTAATTTTACATAGGCCATGCATGCTGTGTTTCTTTCTGTTTTCTTCTGAGTCCCCCATTATCATGAACAAAACCTGAAATGCTAGTTTTGGAAAAGTTTTTTGTTTAATTGCCCCTTAAACTGATTTATTTCTGTGTAGCCCTTTTGATAGTCTTTATAGAAATAGCACTATTTCTGGAAGTAGTTTTCCCCTAGATAAAATCTAGGTTTAAAAAATCATAGTGTTTGTCATTTGTGTTTGTCATTGTTACAACTTTTGAATAACAACTTTGTGCTTGCATTCAGTTCAGAAGTTTGAGAAAGATAGAGTTAAATTAATCTCAGAAATTGCTAGCTGTATGAGTCACTAAATTGGGAACATAAATACTCGCAATCTTTGGAAAGAACCTCTCAACATTGTTTTGCTGCGTAGTGTCAACTGCAAAACAATACAGTATGTTTAGCTTAGAAGTAATTGTATTTGCATTTGATTCCTAGAAAAAAAAAAACGTTTTGCTTGTCAAACTAAGGGCTAGCAGTAACTCTGTAACAGAAGCTGCCTTATTGTACTGTTGTGTTTTGTGTGCTTTCTTTGCTGAAAAGAAATAAAAACTTGGAAAGGGGGAAAAAGGGCAGAGAAATGGCCAGTGCTGGAGAATTCTTCTAGTACGCTGACAGAATGGATAGGTTGTTTTATTTACTGTCTGGTGCTAAAGCCAGATACTTGAAATAGGAACATCTGGCTCTTTTAGTCCAGAGAGAAATAGATTTGTATCAGACTGACACATTTAATTATAACATTAGCAGCAAAAATAAATCCTTGATATCTGTTTACATTGAATAGAATATAGTACTTAATGTTCTCTGCATTCAGCCTGAGCAGTATATTTAATTTCCTGTGTGCATCTTCTGCATTTTAAACCTTCTGTTTAAAATGTTCTGTTGAAGTCTTTGCTAGTTTCTCATGTGATATTTTTTCCTGATCAGAGCTTTACTTGTCTGTTATTACTAAGACACAAAGTACTGAAAGAAAAAAGCTTTTTTAATTGACATGGCAATCCAACAACCATTCCTCAAAATGACAAGCCAAAAAACTTCCCTGTTTGAAACCACTAGAAGACTCAAAGCTCCTGATAATGTTTCAGATTAGACAGGACAGTTTTCTCTTCTGCTCTTCCTTGCAGTGATTTACAGCATTATATAATGTGGTGATACGTAGGACAGACTAAACCATCAGTCTCAATTCTTTAATGATTCTCATTTTTTACAGCAATAACCAGTTCAGGAAAATATATATTTGTATTTTAGGAATAAAATGTGTGCAGTTACCTGCTCGTTGTTTCCCTGAAGCTGGTGCTTCTCTATATAAACATATTCAGATAGTTCTGAAAGATGTCAAGAGTTATAATCGTGGAATGGCTTGGGTTGGAAAGGGCCTTAAAGACCAACTAGTTCCAACCTGGCTATGAGCCACTCCTGCTACTAGATCAGGTTGCTCAATGCCCCATCCAGAGAGAACTGTAACTACATCCTCTGACCCTGGTAAACTTCTCCAGGTGCTTTCATGAAGGTGATGTGAGATGAATTGTAACGTACTTGATTGTCTTCCTTTTCCTTTGGTATTTGTTAGGGAGTAGAAGTCTCAGCAAATGAGAGGATTACTCCTGTTGAGAGCAGTGTCTCCTACTGCACTGTGTTTCTGCAGCACAGAAGAGTAGTCACTATCAGTGCTCTGGCTTTAACCTGGTACAAACTTGTTTCTTTATTTGTTACTCTGTTTAACTGCTGTCTTTTAGTTTTTAGTCTACGTTGTGCTGAAACTTAATATAACATTCATGCTATTTCCAAATTTCATGTGATCTTTTATGTATGAACGGATAGACTGTCTCACTGTCTATTGCATGTGTGTTTGTATGGTAGAGGAAGCCATACTTGGTATTCACTCTGAGGCAGAGAATCACTGTATTATTTTAAAGCTTCTTTGTCATCTAGGAGAATTCTGAAAGAATTGCCAAATATTGAGTGAAAAGTTATGTGCAGTGCCTGAAATACTTTCTCTGAATATCTTTGTATGTGCATTTGTGTTAAGTACCCATATAAAATTGATCTGAGCTTAAGAGAAGGTGACTATTTTAAATGAGACATGAGATGCCTCAAAAAAAAAAAAAAAAAAGGAATAAAAAGCCTTTCAGAAAAGAGTATTTAAAAAGGTCCCCCAAAACCTCATTCTTTAGTGCATCAGATGCATTTTTTAAAGACTTCAAGAAGGTAAGTAATGGTAGCCCATGTGTTCACAGAGGTCAAAACTTAATTGAAATAACCACAGTGTGTGTGTGAAACAAAGTTTATGGTATGCTAGGCTTGAGCTGAAGTGATAATACAATGTGACATTTCTCGGCACTGCCTGTAACTTGGAATGGTACTCAGGAGAAGTGTTCTTCAAGGGCTTCTTGTGTTGTCACTCTAATATTACTGAAGTATGCTTTAGTGGTATTAAGATGTTGGGCAACCACAGTAGCTGAAAACATCAGAAAAAAAAGTTGGGTAAAAGGCTGGTTTTGGTATTTGTTGTTTTGCAGTTAAATAATGTTAATTTTGAAGTTTCTATATGCCTTTGATGAGCTCCTTATCTAAGGTGGTTACTGGTTAGGAACTGAGTGCTACCAAAATGTAAGATACACTGCTTGCTAACTTTGTGGAAACGTGACTTTTCAGAAAACAATAGAGTTTGTTCACAAGAAATGACAGGCTTTGTGCAGCTACCAAGGAAATGGAAAATCAGCTCTACAATTATAAAGATGTTATGATGTATGCTTGCTGATGAATAATCTATTGTTCAGGCTATATGAGCATAAAGATTACTGCCTGAGAGAATGACAGTGTGTAACTTTTTTTTTTCCTGTGTAGTAGATGCACATTATTATAGTGATGCTACTGCCTTCTTTTTCATTAGAGTGAATAATACTTTGCATTGAGGAGTCTTAGTGTTCAGTAAAGCTTTTTTCACAATTCTTTCAGATTCTATCAACCAAATATAACAAGATACTATTTTAAAAATGCAAAGTATTTTGGTGAAGGTAAGGAGCTGTGGTAACACGTTTTATCAGAAGATACTGGTTATTTTTAGTTTGTCTAGTGAACAGCTGTTGAATGATACATTACTTTTTAACTACTGCTACTGTGAATGTCTTATTTCTCTACAGATACAAATAGGGAGTGGTTGGAAAGGCAAAAGAATTTTTAAACTGAGCATCAAAGTGTATCTACACTTTGTAATAAAACAACACCACCAAAAAAGGGGGGCTTCTTGTGTAGAGAATCATGATTTTGAAAAGATTGGTTAATACTTTCCCCAGTCTCCTAGACATAAATAACAGGCTGATCCCATGGAGTGCTGTGGCTTCAGCCCTTTTCTTGAACCTTCTCCTGTATTCTGTTCAAATGATAATATAATGTTCTGTGCAGGTGTTCAGAGTCTTGAGTGCTGTGCTATATGAGATCCTTAGTAACCCCTGAATTTTTGTCCATTTAAGGGCAATTGCAGATCTTCCAGAATTAAATCTGAATATAAATATAAACTTAAGTGCAACTCAGGTTTCAGTTCTTGAGCTGGTGGCCTATCACTACTAGGTTTTCTCTGCCATTCTGGGGTGTAAGAATCTACTCTAAGGCAAGTGGACTCATGATGTATAAGGCAATCCAAGTTAATGATTTCAATGGAAGCATAAAAATTTATTTTTGGAGATAACTTTAGGGAATTTTTGGGTGCATACTTCCCTCTGGATACTCTAGCATTAAGCCATCTGTACTGTGTCACAGAAGACTAAATCTGCTAAATTTCTGATGTGTCTTCAAAATCAGCAAGGGTCCTTCTTCAAGGCTCTTCCCTCAGTAAGACAGTGATAGTAGCGTTAAATATAACTGCTATAAATAAAGTCTTTGACATTGTTTCCTCTGTTTTTTGTTTTGGAATTACCTTTTGCCCATTTCCTCCTATTCCAGTAGAGCACAATCTCTAGGACACCACCTAATTAAAGTACATGTCCCTTATCTGTAACAGTCAAGGTTCAGTGTACAGAGGATGGGGAACAGAATATGTCTGAAGCAGTCCCTCAGATTAATATTCATTGACTTCTCTTGGCACATGGCTGCAAGTTATTAAGAGAGAACATGATAGATTTATTATTCTCCTTCAAGTTTCATCATGTTGTAATGCCTATGCTATAAAGTTCAAGTCCAAACAAGAGCAGGATGCTGATACAGAGAAAGGCACCTGTGAATAGCTTCTTTTTTTGAGCATTGTTCCTTTTCCTCTTGAATTGCTTTTAATTTTTCAAGATACTATTATGGAGGCTATTTTCCAGTGATAGTATGCTGATTGAATAAATACTACATCATCGTATTCCAAGCAAAGTTTTACTTTGCCAGTTATAGTTTTAATTCTTTTATTTACTTTGAATATAAGTATTTTTTTCAGCAAGTATAAGCCTTACAATAACTTCTCTTTCTCCAAGAGAACAACTTGGTATTATTTTAATACAGATGTACTGAAGCAGTTTGTGTTCACTAGAATTACTTCCAAAATAGTTTTAATGCTTGGAAAACTATATCCTGTATCTTAGAATAGTTATTTTAAAACTAGTTGTTTATTCTGTAGAAAGACTCTAAAAACGGTTTGTGGCACAACGAGTAAGGATAGAATCTGCAGGCTGAGAATTTGTCCTTGAAATGACTTTAAAGTAAGAGAAATAAAGGTAATATTCTGTATGCATGGCTTTGGGAAGGATAGATGGATAGCAATTTTCCATTTGTCATTTAGAAACTAAAAAACCCTGGTGTTTTGACAAGGCCATAAAACTTGTCAGTGATGTGGGGATCAGCTGTTGATTTACCTGTTGCTTCTGGTAAAGATGGAACTAGGACTTGCATAGACCTGTTGTTAGGAGTAGGATGACAAGAGAGTATCCATAAAGATTTTCCAGCAGCTTGTCTGACTCACTGCTGTCCAGCCCTGAAGTGTGAATGAGAAGTTCTGGTTCCAAAACTTTAACAATCACCTCCACCTCGAATGACAGTAAGGAAGGAGGAATATGACTTCAAAGAAACTGGCTAATACACTCAACAGACAGAAGCCATTGAAAATTCTGGGAGTTTATGCTGCAGAAGACAGGGATGTGGGCATTGCTGGGTCGTTGTTCTTTTTTTTTGGCGTGGGTGGGAAGTTAGAGGGATGCTTTGCACTACCTGCTCCCAGCTTGGAGGAAGTGTGATCTTGGCTGCAGTGCAGAGGACAGGCATGGTGGTTTCCCATCCCCCTTTTGTCAGTGGAAGCTGAGAACAGATGCTTGTCCACCATTGTATCAGCTGGCTGTTATGCCTCTCTCCTCCACATATCTAAGGAGAGAGTGCATTGTTTAGTTAGTGAGTGACTTGGCAGCACTCTCCTATTACTGGAAACTGAACAGTGGAGGCTGCAAGAGCATGACTTTGTGTCTTGAAATAATCTGACTTTTGGTACCCAGAAAGCCTGATGTCTTATTCAGCAAATAGACGTCTTTCTGAAGGTGTGATGGATGAAATAAAAATGCATTAATACTGGCCTCTTGATGTCCTCCTTTTATGTTGCAGAAAACACCAGAAACAGATCTTTGTAAGATGCTGAGGTTGTTGAGAGGAGTACAATATGTTACTGACATTTTCAGATATTAGACTGTGAATGTGAGGGAGCTGAAAAGTTTGACAAGATGTATTCCTCTCTCTATTATTTTATGAGGTTCTCTTTGAGGAACACGTGAGAATGCAGATGTGGTTTATGCCATATTACATTTACTTTCTGCTTAATAAATGTCAACCTTTATCATCGACTGTTCATAAACAAGTTTATAACAGCAACTCGAATCACTTCTCTGCCTTTGCTCTAGTTTGTGTGGAAGTTTCAATAAAATGTATGGAGTGTTTGCTTAGATGTTCACAAGGGCAGGGAGGAGAAGTGCCAAAAAACATTGGTTTTAGTTATATATTGAATGCTTGTACTGCTGTAGTACTAGTTCACAAGAGAACAGTAGAGGTTGCAGTTTTTTTTGTTTTCTGAAGTGATAGTCTTTGGTTTTGTAATTTGAATCTTTCAGCTTCCAACTTTTGAGAAGTAATGGACTGCTTTTAACCTTCCCTTGAACCTCTGATCTTACTGAAACATGTAACTGTAAGAGGAGGGAAAATTCATGCTGGCATAACTTGCATGATCATTGAAACATCTGGGCTTTCCCAATGTGGAGTAGGACTTCATTAAAAAAAGAAAAGTTTTAATTTGCCCTGTGAGGAAATTACTTCCTGAAAGAAGGGAAATTTGCAGAAGGTGTTTTAAGTGTGGACTCTTCTGTTGTTGTTTCAAAATATCTTTAAGAACAACTGTCTCTTCCTGCACTATTATAGGCGAGAGAGGAAAGTAATAATTTAACTTTCAACACCTGCTGCTGAGCCACTTCTAGAATTACTAGTTTGCCTGGAGGGTTTGGTGTGGGTTTTTTAAAAAGTTTTAAAATTCTTGATATTTTTTTCAAAGCACTGATCCATAAAGAAGTCAGGGGGATAACACTCTTTCCTGTCCTCAAAGAGGTGAGGCTTTTGGTTTTTTGCCTTTCAGAATAGTTTTCTGGATCTTTAAACAAGATCCCAGGAAAGAAATTAGCTCGGAAAACAGACTGTGCAGAATTTTTAGCCTTTCTATTAGAAGGGATGTAAAAAACCAAAGAATTAAGGACCTGTTCTTGTGAGTCCATTCTGTTTTCTCTGGAATGCCCCCTGCTCTGGTCACAACAAAGGGCAGGCAAAAAGAAGAAATTGATTTCAAATTTGGTTGCTGATTTTGGCACTTCAGTCCACTAAACATACTCCCCAGGGCCATCTTTCTGAACAGACAGAATTTTGAAACAAAGATTGACATTCACTTAAGAGTACTTTGTTTGGTGAAGATTGGCCTAATTTACCTGCCACTGATAGGACTTGTGGATTTTGCTCACCTTTTCATGCTGTCTGTCTGTTAAGTCAGATTTTGACTTAACACAGTTTAAAGCAGCTGTTTAATAGTTGTTTTATACCTCCTTGGAAAAGCAAGGGATTGTTATCTTGATGAGCACAGCCTGTTTTCTGATTATGTTCTAGAACATATTAATACACAGTTCAACCTGTTCTCTGTTAATCAGTTATGTCTTTATGCTGATCTTAATAGAGACCAGGTGTCAAATCAAGTAAGATAACTTTTATGGCTAAACTTCTTTTTCCTCCTTCTTTCTCTTTTAAAAGAAAGGAAGCAAAAAAGACAGGTATAAGAAGTACCATGGGTCCTGTGAATCTTGTTACCAAAAGTAATTGTTCTATGGTGAAATTAACTTGCCTTATGTAGAGACTTTGTTCTTACCATGCAAGTTGTTTACTTTAAGTACCTTTGGCTATATAGAACTTTTGGAAGTGCTGTAATTTGGGAATTGGTATTGCCAGCATTTCATTAAGTCTATGCTGATTTTGAGACTGATTCAGCCACAGATGAGCAGTTATTTTCTGCAAATCAGGAAAATATGATCTTAAGTTATTAAAATATGGTAAAAAACTTCTATAAAGATTTGCACATCAGAAACTGACATTTTGTCCCCAGTGTTGTGTGGATCATTCCACGGCAATAATAGCTGTGTCTGCTGCTCTGAATTGACTCAACTGACACTGTGCATAGTCCTGGATACAGGCTTGCTGACATCAAGTCTTTTGGCATGTATTCAGAAAAGAAAACAAAAGACAATCAGTGTTGAGTTTGGCATTACTAGCAAGTCCACAGAACTGCCACATCTGACTCAATGTATTCATCTAGTTAATCCTATTGATTTAGGACATTTACTTAAGTGAGTAAAACATACTGTATTTGGTCTTAAAAGTTCTCATCTTAAAGTTTTGGTTTTCTTTGAGTTAGTAAGCACATTCTTCACTTATATTGTGTTTTTCATGTTTTTTGATGATGTTGTTCCTTTACAGAAAAAAAAATGAATTCTGAAAGCTCAGCACTTACCATGAGTAGCCCTGCTGTAATAAACCAACATGCCAGAGGAGGAATGGAAGAAGAAAAAGCTTGGTAAGCTTTACTTCTAATTTTCTAAGAGTTTAGTAGACAGCAGTATAGGAAGATGTAGTTTTGAAGTTAAGTAAAAGAATTATTTGTTACAACAGTTAGCATTAATTTTGTACAACTACATAGAAGAAAATAGATAAAGAATTTATTTTGAGTGTTTAGTCCATGACCATGAGATTGGGTGTCATAGAGATGGGCAATGGAAAAACTTCAACAATGAACTAGTTGTACTCATGGTATCTTTCACATGTGGCAAATGTCTTAATCTCCCAGTGCTGTTCCTACGCTTGTGCAATGCTATTACTCATACCCTTCAGTACTGTGCAGGTTTGTGGTTTTCTGAGATTTGTGTCCTCAGAGATGTTACAAAGTCAATAGTTCCTACTGTTTATATTTTTAAAATGTGCTCTGTATTGGAGAAAACAATATTATGCTGTACAGTGGTAGATATGTGCAAATGCTTACACTTTAGGATCTTTTTTGTTGCAAAGTGACTTTGACTGTGCAATTTTTAGTACTTTGTTTGGTGTTTTCATGAAGGGAACAGGGTCTTGAGAAGGCATTGGGACAATTTCAGCTGTGTTAATGAGAGCCTTTTATTGAGATTTTTTACTTGTTGTTCACTAGGATTTAGCTATGGTTTTGTTACGTAGTTTATTTACCACTCTAGAAAAAGAAGCAAATAAACTCATAACAGTAAGCGTGGTACTCATATGCACAAGCTCACATTGTTTTTGTAGTCTGAGAAATACTCTATAGAGATTTAAAGAAGGATTAGCAAGTTAATGTATTTTCTGCTGGATGCTTGTCAGGAAATAATGTACAGCTGTCTTTGGTTTTGTTTTTATGTAGAATTAAACTAACCATAGCACCTAGAAAGTTGTTTCTTTTTAAACATCTCCCACTATTCTACTGCTATTCTTGAAACATCCTCAAAGCTAGAAACAAAATCTTCAGATGAAGGGCTGGGATGAGAGGCTTGTGGTCTTCCTTCCTGGCTCCTAGACCTAGTGAGGAATTGACACATTCCTTTTTTTGATACCCTTCCTTGTTTTTCATCCTACTTGTTCTTTAATATCTGTGACTCAGCTATTACTTGTAGTAAATACACTGGAAGATTATCCATTCAAGTCAAAAGTCTCCACAGAGCAAAAGCCCTGAGGAAGACCTTATTTAGCATTTGAGCATCACTTGTTCTGCATGTAAAAGCCTATGATGTTGTGCAGGTTCTTATATTCAGGCTTCATAGAGGAAAGAGTAAATAATTGGTGGTGATTTTGACTCACCGACAGAAGACAAAGCTCTTAATGCTTTTCATTGAATAAACTATTACTAAAATGTCAACAGCTTAATCATATTTTATTTTTAGGTAAGAACAATGAATCGATTCACTTAATATCAAGTATGTTAATATAATAGAAACACTTGTGGTGAAATTATCCACATAACTTTAGTACATAGTGAAGTTTTGTTTAGTGCTGTGACTGAATTTGCATACTTTGTATGAATGTGATTGTGTACTTTACTCAGTAAAAGCATGATGCATTTTTTTTAGCTGGTAAATGTAAATTGTTTTACCTTTTCCCATCCCTGAATGTTGGAATCTTTTATGAATTTATACTTTGGTTACAAATTGTAACTGATGTTTTAGTGTCTCCCAGTGAGTATTTTAATCTCATAGATTACCTAGTGCATGGCATCCTGTTCTAAAAAAAAGCTACCATAAACACTTTTGGCATAATATATTTTCATACTGGGGATAGATTAGAGGATAAATTATAAAAAGGAAATAAATAATTGTTAGCTAAATTACTTTCCCCTCTTTTATTGAAGATGATAATGTAACTTTATAGACGATTAAGTGAAACTGGTTACACAGCACTAACTAGCTAGGATTTTGAAGTTCATGGAGTGGAGTGCTGGCAGGAAGAACTATTAATTTGTCTCCCCAGAATGCTAATGTGAATTGGGAATTCCATAGTTTAACTACTTCACTTATTATGAAGAAGGCATCTGAAACCTTATCTGCTCTCTTTCTCTATGCCTAATACTAGAAAAGAAAATAATCCGATACAAAAAAGCATCTGAAAAAACACTAAAGAAAAATTAAAGTTTAGTTGCTACCAGAAGTTTGAATTTCAGAAGTATTGTCTCTCTTCCCATTTACATTGCATTGCCATTTACAAATTCTGCCACTCTGTTTTATCATTATTTTGTATCTGTGTAGTTTGATACCACTGCAAGATAAAGTTAATTGAATTCTCAAACTTGCAATGCTTCACTTGCTTGTATTATTCCCCCCCCCCCAACATACATAATCAAGATTACAGCAGTGAAAATAATGCTGGTGGTACTGGCATGACTGCTGTGCATGTCTGATAACGAGAGCACCACAGCAGAGCTCATGTGTGTTTGTAGCAAATTAAATTGGTCTTGATCAGCAGGAATACTGAGAAATGCAGCTGATATTATTGATTTTATGACCGTTCACTGTCTGAGCTAATATGGAACAGTGCTTGAACAAATAAAGCTTGAGAGCCTTGAAATTCTAGAAGCTACTGGTTTGGCAGATTCTCAGTTTCTTCAGGTTGAAAATTGCAAGAAAGGAAGTAAAGATAAGGGAGAAGTGGGAACTGTGTCAATTCATCTATGCTTACTATGAAAGTAGCTGGCTGGCATGTTGTTTTTCAAAACAAATGTGCAGGGGAATTGGAAATGTTCCCATTTTTGTTATTGTGTGTGGATTTATAACATGCTTCTTCTAGGCTGGATGAAATATTGCTGGTAATTTCTTTATCCTTTTACATAGCATTAAGCCAGGAAGTATTTCAGTTTTTTAAAACTAATATTTGAAATTTGGGGTTCTGAACCCCTGATGACTGAAACTGTGGTGCGATTAATTGTGGTGAGATTAATTTTTATTTCCATAATTTTATTTGTAGCATAATCCTACAATTTTTGTTTGGTACAAGGCAGAGGGTAAAAACCTGTAGTAAGTACTGGGGAAAGATACAGTGACTAAGGAAGTGGAGAGTCAGTGATCACTTTATTAGGACTTGGTTGGCAGAAGTAGTGGTTTTTACAATTACCATGCAGTTCTGTTGACTTTACTAGACTAATTCCCTGTAAAATTAACTTGTAAATAAATTATTAAGGCAGGGAAATTTAAATGTTTCTGGAGTCCTGAAGGCACTAAGTAATTTTGATAGTTTGCTTCTAACAAACAACTCATTTTTTTTTCCTGGAGACTGACCTTGTTTTATGTGTTAGATGATGGAAAAATAAGAAACAGGAAAGCAAGGGGAAAAGATAAAAATACTGGGTGTCAAAAAGTACAGAGGTGCAAGTCAGCATTTCAAACAAGTGTGCAGGGTGCAAGGTAGGATAGGATGGGAGGTGTGGGGAAAGGTACGGGGAGGAGGGATTGCCTCAGGCTGCCTTGAATATTTGTTAGTTGCAGTCTCAGGCTTCCCAGGAAAGATACTATGTGCCTTTACGTATTTATGTATCATTTCTATTGCAGTATGCTGCTCTCAGTCCATAGTGCTTGGGCTTAATGTGGCTGACCTCTGATCTCACCTGTGAGTGTTTTCTCACTTTTAAAATTCTTGGTTCTTAACAGCGGTTGCTGAGCTAAACTTCATTCAGTTATTCACTGATTCAGGATCCACCAAGTTTACAATTTATGGCAACATTTTAATGTGATTTTATTTAATAAGGAAAAATGGTTCTACAGTGAAGTTCTGCCCAGTAACTAGATATAAGAGCATTCCCTGAATATATGAATTACCTTATGGTTTGGGTTTTTTTTAAATTAAAAAATTCACCTACTCTTTAAAAACAAAATAGAAATTAAAGGGTCAACTGAGGTTAAAAAAATGCTTGAACTGGCATGCCCACAACTGCAATGGGATTAAAAGTAAGATAGGAAGGCAATGTTGTGAAGCTGAAAATCTGCATTTTCATGATGAGGTAGTATGTAGAGCCCACATGGTAGATATTCACCTTAGTGTGTGTGGTGTGATCACACCTCACCTTCTTCAGTGAGGATCGGAGCAGGGTAGCTCAGTTGCTTCATACTGTAGCTCAAAGACAAAGTTAGGAGCTGACTCCTAACTTGTGTGGGAAATAAGGTTTCGTACACAATTTATCATAATCCTGTTGCAGCTTTTGCCAGCTCCTAACTGATGAAGGAAGAATTATGTCTGGAATTAGAGTGAGAAGAGAAACAAGTCTAACAACTTTCCCTGTTTCTTCTACATCCCTGCTCAATCAGTAGGAATGAGTCATCCCGGAGGACTGAATTAAAATGGCTGTAGTCAAGTGCAGTTTAATTGCAGATGTTTGTGATTACAAAAGGCACATGAATGTTTGGGGAGTACAAGGATACAGTGTTTGCAAAAAGGAAGTCCCATGAATCGCTGATTAACACTTTGAATAGCTAGATAAAATTAATCTTTTTTGTAAGAGCTGTTTTCTAGTTAAGTATTTTTGCAAAGACAGGAAATGCTCTTTTTGGAAAGCTGAAAAATATTGAGGGTAGTTAGCATAACCTAACAATTATGGCAGACTATGTTAATACAGCAGATAAATATTTACAATATAGAAGTGACTTAGATTTTTTAAAAATCTATCTCATGTAATCCCTAGTTTGTTTAATATACTTCTCTGCCCATAAAAGGAGTAGGAGTATTGAAAAGTGTTATACATGAGTAATTTGCACTGAGACTTGCTGCCTGAGAGCCAGTCCCTTAAAGGAGGAGGATGAAGATCCAGGATGAAAAGCACGGTAGAGCAGGCAGAGGATGATTCGTGTCAGCTTCTGTAGCACACCCAGAAACTGTGAGAGATGAGAATGTGCTGAAATGGTTAAAGGCAGAGCAGTCGCCAACTGCTGACTTAAGTCTCATGCAGACATGAAATGGGCTTTTTAACTGAGGAAAATATGCCTCAAAGGCAAATACAAGTTTAAACGCATGTATAATCATAATGTCTTGCAACACTTGGCTTGGATTGCATTTCCTTATCCTAGATGGGATCAAAAAAAATCCCGATTTCTACGGTAAGAAAAAGCCTTCAGCTTGAATGCTGGCCTGAATGCGAGTCCACAAGATGGCAGCCTTGATCCGAAATTTGGGAAAGGCTGTTTCTCAGCACTGCCAAGGAGCAAGTTGCTTTCGGTGTTGAACTCAATGGTGTCCTTCCCGTTTCTAGTTCTCCTTCCTTTAGTGAGTTGCTTGCTTTTTTTTCCCCTAGGAGATTTATGTCTTCTCTTTTGGGAAAGATCACTCCCTAGGCTTCTGCGTAAAGGTGTAGTCTGCATTTTGTACATATGATTATTGTCTCTAGGTCATTCGACAGATAATTTATATTGGCATAACATCTTGAGACATTTGCTACATGCTTGGTTATGACTCTATTTGTGTTCTACCTGCTTTTTCACTGTTCCATTTCTCTTCGTAGCCTCTTATCCCACGGAGTTTAAACAAACATTTCTGAAATACCTAATTGGTTCCAATTCAGTGTCAACTTTTTATGCTGTCCATAATGGTATTCGGGTTTTAAATGTGTACTAGTGAACAGGCTAATGACATAGTTGTTATATTCTGACCTAGAAGTAAGCTCTAGTTTTGAATTACTTTAATGTTGAAAGGAGTATAAAAATCTATTGGTCCATCTGCCATTAAAAGGCTTCTTCCTTGATCTCAGATGGGGCATATTGGTGAAATTTAGACAAAATGTTTAATAAAAATGCATGTCACTTTGGACTTTCTTTGGCACTCACTCTCCTGGCTGTAACAGAAATCACTAGAACTGAGAAGTAAATCTGTATAGCTTAATCTAAAGCACCAGGCATTCTCATTTTGGCATGTCTAAGTTTATTCTTTTTCTAACACCTCCCTCCTTCTGTGGATGAGAGAAGAATATGCTGACAGGGTAATAAATTACACATGCATGGTGATTAGGCTTGAAACACCAATATAAGTAACTAATGTATTGTGGAAGGGGCATCAGCATCCCTATCTTGTGTTTTGGTCATTAGCAAGTTGAAGCTAAGACTATAGCACAAGAGACCTTAGTGCAGCCTTGCAAACATATAAAAAATGAATTGATGTAGTTTAGAACAAGGATGAAATTTGTCATCCATCTTAGTTGTATTTTTCATGCTGTAGAGCCTCATCTCATTCAGATATACTGCATCTTGCTACACTTTTGTTCCCTTCTATTACTTTATGAAAAGTGAAAAGTTGCAGAAATGGTAAAAATTTCTGTTTGTAAAACATGAAACATGTAAACAAGCAAAGTGAAGGTGAGTATTTCTTTCCTTCCTTCACAGTCTATTCAAACAAATGTAAAAATATCCTGTGGCAGTAACAAACTAACAGAGATTAGAGACTTTAAATTTTTTTTAGGTTGTCTTAATTTCTTTCTTTTTCATTTCTTTACCAAAAATTTTTACCTCTGGGTAAATTAAATATGCAATGATTTGATACTTGAATTATAGACAATAAGCATTTGATATATACAGATCTTACATGTTGTGGAGGAGCTCTTAACTGAGTCAGTGGGTTACTCATTATCAGTAACCCACAAACACCACCATTAGAACTGCTTTAGCACAACACTGTATTTTATACACATACTCTGCATTTTGTAGCAAAACCACAATTATTTAAAGATATCCCCCAGGTGGGTTTGATCTTTAAATACTGTGTATGGTATTACAACATATAAGCAAGTCTTTTGAGCAAGCTGACACAGGAACAATGCAAGGTTTTCCTAGTTCTGTTTAGAGAGGCTGCAAGATAAGACATTAAACAGATGATAGTGGTAGTACTTACAACAGACTGCATCAAACACGTGTGAAATAGACCTTTATGCAATATGCCTCTTCCATGAGTCAGCCCATCTCCGTTAACTGCTATCAATACTTCAGCAACAATTAGCCCTCCAGGGACACGTGTTCATTGTGAGCAGCTGCTTATCTCTTACTTACTGCAGTTAAGTCTGCGAGTGTTTCAAAACACACCATACCTATGATAATTAAAGTTTTCCAGGCCTTTGTGGCAATTATGTAGCCTACAGGTTTGTTAGAGCTATGTTAGCACTCTCACCTTTCTGACCGTGGGGATTTTCTGTTCCTTCTTTAAGCGGAGTAGAAAAAGGTGTCCACAAAGGCAAAACTTGATATTTGATTTAAATCTAACTCCTGCTATTTCTTCAGTTTTGTGGGCTTTTTTATTATTATATGTACCTTGGAATCAGTCTAATACTTTTTTTGTTTTTAAGCAATATTTGGCTGATGAGCTCTAACATAAAAATCTCTGCTTGGTTAATATGTGTTTAAATTCTTCCTTCGCTCAGTGACTTTCATTGTTTGGTAAAAGCACCTGTGTTCAGTGAAGCACACCAGGTTTTGTTGCATTCCAATGTAGGTGGGGTTTTTTTTACTTCTAGGCTGATTTAGAAAAGGCCAGGAAATCTTAACTTAAACCCACTAAACAAAAATTAAACAAAAAGCTCTTGAAGTAGACTACAATAAACTACACAAGTAAATACACTTGAAATGTAAAATAGTGTGAATTTCTGCTAACCACTTTGAAACATCTTGATTCTCTGAGTGGGTGTATGTGCACAGTCCTATATGAAGTGTATCTGTGACATTTTTTAAAACACAGAAAGAAAATCTTATCCACCATTGCCAGCCATCTGTTTCATGTATGTTAACCCTGCTCCTCTTTTAGAGATTCTTGTCCTTGTTCACGATTCCTTCTTACTAAGGCTCCAGTATCCTTTTTTTTTCTTGTAAACAGTCTGTTATTATATTATACATTTGTTCATACCCTAATAATAACAGTAATGACATTTTTCCCCCCAATAAAAGTGATGATATATTTCTAGTTAATTCTGTGACTGTAGAGGGAGCTGGTGATAAAGTTTTCAAGGAAAACAAACGTTTCTATGGGAACATTTTAACATTGCATTATTTGGAAACAAAAGGTTGATTTTTAACTTGGTCTTTTAGAATATGAGAAGGCTGGAGAATAGGTGAACTGATTACACTTACTATATTTTCCTATGGGACATGAGAATTTCTATAAAGTGTTGTAAGAGAGGATGATTTGAATCTGTGTCTTTCAGTTGAATACACATGGTCATCTGCAAATCTCTCAGGTATGAAAAAGCTTTTCTGTAGTTAGGTGTCATTACACTGCCTTAAAACTAGAAACACAAGGAAATCCCCAGCTAAATCTATAGAGTCGTTTCTTCTGATGTGGAAAAGAAAACCTGGGCTAATAGTGATAGCTCATAGTTTATTATGAACAGAAATTCAATTCAAATGCATGACTGAAAGAAGAGCACTACAAAAATATTGAATAATACCTGCAAATGCTTCAGAATATCCACTTATATTTGTTCGATGTATACCTAAATATACACACACATATATGTATGCTTAATATATATATATCTGAATGTAGGTATTGATGTTCAAGAATGCTGATAATAATGCATATTAATTATGATAATTCTTTGCTTGCTGAGGTACCTAGAAAAGTCAGATTTGCAGAAAGATGTACTTGTATTCTTTAAAGAAAGCTTGGTTTCCTCAGGAAATGGCATATGACTGTGCTGTTTCTTGCCAGTAACTTTGCAGCCCATTGCCCAGCTTCATTTTTAACAAAATATTTTTTTATATGAGAGCCAATAAAGATAAGCTCAAGTTGGAACATCACTGTGAGTGGAGGTGAGAGACCCCAGTTGGTACCACCAGTGTGAGGAAGGCTGCCAGGGTGTAGCCATTTTATGTTCTGTTGTGAGGAGCTTACCAGCAGATGTGTTGCTGAGGTCTAACCACAGCCTTTTCATGGCAAGAATGTCACAGAGGTTGTGAGGGACAGAGAGTGCTGAGGTGTGGGAAGAAACACAGGGCCTGCTTCCACAGGAAACCAATCTTCACCAGGTCTGCCTCTTGCAGAGCCTGTTGGAGTGGGTGTAAGGGGCAGAGGGATGCTTAGAGCCTGCTTGCTACGCTTACCATGCATTCGCTGTGCTCTATCTCTTCTTTACGTTCTGATTGGTATCATGAAGCCACACGCTGTGCACAGAATGTGGCTTCTGCTTCACTGAATTCCGGTGCCTCCTTACTCTCATATGAATGAGAAAGCAGTTTCTTATCATTAGTCTTTCCCCTTAACAAAGAGTCCCTACTGGAGCATCAGACTTGCAAAGCCGAGCTCTGAATGTTCCTCACTGCCATGCCACCTCTGCCATGGGACTGAATCAGCTGATCTCTGCTTACCTGTTCTTTCTCAGTTTTAAGTTGTCACGGTTGGGAGATTTGCCTGTAGGGCTATTAGACAAACAACACTGTCAATACATTTTGCAGCATCATTAAATAGTGTTAAAGGTCCCAATTTAGTTGGGGGTGAAGAGATTATTGCATGAAATGAGCTCTTTTTCTCTCAGTTTTTCATAGAACTCCAGAATAAGCATTTTTTTTGCATTTGGAAATTAAAAGTGCTGTACAGAAAGGAAGATGTTACTTTGTTCATCAAGAGATTATAGAATAAATTATTTTTAAAAATCCAGCATCTTGCCTTCAGAAACTTATGTGTTAAAAAGATGTAGACTAGATGTCTGTATTAGCTTTTTCTTGAAGTGTGCTATGATAGCAAAGTTTTGGTATGTGTGGCACAGACACACTGCAAAAGTAAATGTCTTTTTTTTCTTAATTTCTTTTGGAAAACCAAGGTACAGAAGTGTGATCTTAGCAATATTGTTAATATAATAAAAGATTTATTGGGTCTTGCTCCCTTCCCCCACCCCCTCCACCCCACCTCTTCTGATACAGAGAAGAACTCTCTTTAAAATAATGTAAAGGTGCATTGGATGCCAGTACATTTGATATATGTGATTACTGTAAATTAGATATTGTGTATGCATACATGCTACGAGGGAAATAAAGTAACAGAGTTAATTATTGCACTTGCTGCTCTGACATTGTACTTCACAGACATATGGAGAAGGAAGGTAACTAAATATTTGTATTAAGGTAATTGATAACAAATCTCAAAGTCAGGTAAAATAAGAATGGTTCCAGGCATGGGCAGACAATCTTACCTTGAACAAGATGAAAAAATTTCCTCTGTTCACAGATCAGTCCTTCACTGGTCTACTCTATAGCTCAATCCCACTCCCTGTGAGCCACTGGTCTCACTAACATGCTAATTCCTGTTGTTGCAGGAGTTGTATTAATTTGAAGAAGAAGGAGGGGAAAAATGTGTATTCATCCATGTAAATACATTTAATTTTTATGAGTGTGTGTGTATATTTGTATTACATATCTGACTCCAAATCTCTCCTGCCTATGAATGCCTTTTTTGTATGAATGTACTTTGACCTGAGACAAAACAAAAAATAAAAACTTTCAGAGTAGTCACTGGTACAGTGTTATTTTTAGTTTTTTAGTTTTTTAGTTTTTAGGATTCTATACTATTAACATAACTGTTTTATCACAGTTTTCTATATGGTCTTGTAAATGGACCTGGGCTGAAGCTACTGTTACGTAGTTAGTGCATTTATATTAAGGAAACTAGAAAACATAACTTGTTACTGGCAGAAGTAGTGATGAGTGAACATTTTCTGTCCTGAGATGGTATTTTGAGTTGATGTTTTGAAGGGAGCTTTAATGGAACGATAGTTTGAGCAGGTTTTACTCTATTGCATTCTGGCGTTTCTATAGTAATTACTATGGCAACACTGATGCACAAAATGTTCCCACAGGAACCCAGCTGTGAATAATAACTAACCACTGAAAACATTTTGCTTTTACATCTCAGGTTAAATATCCCTTCAGAAATTATGGAAATAGTGAAAATGTGGGTTTTTTGTATACTTAATAGGAAGCTATTTTGTTATATAAAAATCTAGATGTTACAAAGGATTGCTTAGGTTCAGAGTACATAAACCCTTTGAATATATTGGTGAAGTATCAACCCTCTGACCAAGAAGAGAGTTAGAAAAATTGAGTGTAATATTTGGCACAGGTTTCAAATGTTTCATGTTGTAAAGAAACTTGAAATTCCAAAACTGTAGTACAAAGTCTTCTGCTCCAGAATGATAACTTAGTTTTTATTAACAGTATTACTTGTTATGTAAACTGGTTTACGTAATTGTTGAAGATACATCTGTCTTGATAGCCTTCTGACCTCACTGTGTGATGACTGTTGAGATCACAAAGGTCCCATGGTAGATGTCAGTATTTGTTGACCTCAGTGTCTATTTATAGATTGCCTTCAGAAACTTTTCTGATTTTTGCAGAAATAATTTTTGTCAGTGTTTGTATTCAACAGAATGTCCTGATGCCAGAGGATGCACTATTTATTGAAACTGTTTGTTGTTAAATCTGGCTCTCCTTGCATGTGTAAACTAGCCTTTGTGCATAGAGTTGCCTTGTTTGTATTTATTTCACTTCCATTGAGAACAAAAGAGAAAATGGTCTGGTGTTTAGGATATGAATAAACTTTTAAACTTAAAAGCATTTTTGGACTTGGTTTGGTACTCTTACTATCATGGAGTAAGACAAAATGCTTATGGAGCTCAGGGGTTTTATGGCTGCAATAAAAAGACTTAATAGTTCTATCAAAAAAGTTAAACTAAACTAATCAGTGTTAGAAGGACATTGCTAATTCAAGATCAATAAAATGGTAAAGGTGAAGAAAAGAAATTACAAAGATGACTTCGTTAAAGATGAGAAGACAGTTTAGGAAACTCAGTGAGCCTGTGGTTGCTCTTTAGTTACCCATGCAACTTAATAGGCTTTACTCTGCAGATGGAAATGGAGCTGCAATAGAGACAAAATCAGGATTTATTTTGAATTCCTGCAGTGTCCAGTCTGCTACTGATGCAAGGGAAAGTCTTACAAGTGAATTCATAATTCATGTCTTCAAAAATCTTGAAGCTGCATGGTTTGATCTTGTATATATCAGAAATTGCCCCAAATTTGACTTGGGGCCTCTTGTAGAACATTTTAGTGCATGTAACATAACTGATTTAGAAAAAATAAATGTACTGGCAGTTTACTAAAGAAAACTGGCTCTGTTGGGTACATTACTTCTAAAAACATTTCTGTGTCTACAGATGCTTCAGCCCTGAGTATCCTAAATATTTTGTTAAGCAGAATTGTGGTTATTATACCAATTGATCTCTAGTAATCTAATGATCTGAAAGTGTTCTCTCCAAGGCTTCTGATTCCCCTAAAAGAAAAAAGGGCAAACAGCATCCAAAGGAAAAAAAAAGCTTTAAATTTTTCAATGCGTAAAAGCCTCTTAATTGGCTATAGGCTTAATGAAATAGCAATCCTCTTTGACTTTGTTGTTATAAACCTACAGTTTTTGGCCTTTTCAGTTGAAGTAAAAAAAAGCTGCAAATTAAGAGAGAAAGAAATAGTAGTAGAGAAGTTTTAAAGTCTTTTATTGGATTGACTTGTCCCCAAGGGTGACTTATTTTAGTGTTGTCCACTTTATTCAGTCCTTCTGATCTTTGTAGATGCCTGTTAGTAAGCCAGAGCTTTGCAGGAACTGATGTTTACCTTCAGAAAGAAAGCCACATGATATGAATCCAAACAAAAAGGATGTTCAGAAAACACTCATTTCCTGTATCAAGAACATAATGTGATGGCACTTGAATGATCATTTTCAGGGTGTTACTAGCTTCTCTATGGGCTAATTGGAAATTCTGTTTGGTCGGATTTCACAAACTGCTAATAAATCCCTTTTGTGCTTTCTCTGGGTGAAAATATTCGTTTCTGTCTAACCAGTAAGTATCCTATCTTGTTGAAGTAAGTGGTTTTCCCGGACTTAGGTTCTCAGTGAGAGCTTCTATTTTGAAAACAAAATGGTGGGGACTTTTCCTCTTTGCCTGTGCATGAATTGTGAGGTTTTTGCCCAGAGGCTTGCTTTTTCAGATGGTCTCATGATAGGAGCCATTTTAGCATTGCCCTCAGATCTCTTTTTGCATGGGGACCTGAAGGTCTTATCTGCGTCGCTGACCACAGAGATGAGGAAACTTCTTTCTAATGAGTTGTTCTCTTTGTCAGGGATTTGGCTTATATCTGTGACACCGCAGTGGGATGTGATAATGACTAAAAATTAGTAAACATAATATTGCCATTTCTTCTTCCTAGTGTTTTGAAATGCCGTAGGAATAATTTTTAGGCTGTTCATTCAAAGTAAACCAGTGAATAATCTTTCTAATCCTAGCTTTTATAATACTCATGAAACAATGGTGTTTTGCTATAGCAACATAATACAGGACTCCCTTCTCATCCTTCCCAGCATTAATGTGGCTCTACCTTTGTCAAACAGCAGGAAAGCCTGTGGCCTCCTCTTGGCTACTAGCAAGGGCTTTCTGTTTCACCTGTGGCAGAGTTGATATGTTCAGGGGGATGCTTTTATAGTGTTGTATATATTATAAATGTATGTATTATTTATATATGTATATTGTAATATATAAATAATATATATATATTATATAAATAATATATAAATATACATTGTTGTATATATTATAAATAATTCATTTTATTAGCCTGCAGTAGTTACAGATGAACAAATAAATTACACTTAGAGCTTTAAATCAAGACTGTATTTCTTCAGAAGATGAGGTGTTGCATCTTCACAAGTACCTGATTTTTAGATAAAAATGTAGACTGTAATCTACATTTTTTTCCTATTTCTTAAAATTAGTATTAATTTTTACAGGAATTTAATCTAATGCAGAAATGAAAAATGTATTATGTGGCTTCTTTGGTTATTTGTTAGTAATGGGATATATTTTACTATGCTGTGCATTGATTAACAGTATAAATAAATATGTTCTGAAGAAAGCATGGGAAAAGGTGTGGGACAGCTCACTGGTGCATGTACCTGCTGCTGTGATGCAGGCTTTCATCTGTGTATTTTTCTTAATGCATTTATGACACATAGTTCATGATAGTAGGACAATAAAATATTATGTTAGTCTTCAGGAAGTCAGCCCTGCTAGTAAAAGTCAATTATCTATTTTTGGTGGATATTTTTGTTTCTCTCAATGTAGCAAGTGTCAAATCTTGCTCATCTAAGTGCTGGGTTGTTTTTTTTCCTCTCTCAATTTATTTATCAGTACATACTATGGGAGCTTGAAGAGCTCATGCCTGCAGACTTGACTTTGGTAGATCAAACATGTACACGATTTTTATGAGATACTTAGCCCCTGTCAAGTAAACTCTCTGTGTAAACTTAAAAGTTTTCTGAACCAAGTTCTACTGTATTGGACTTTTTTTTCCTGGAAAATAAATGAAATTTTCTATAAATCTCCTCTTAGTGCCAAAATACACAGGTCTAGTATAAAAGAGAAATAGCATTTGAGGTTTCAAATGGAGGAGTCAGTGGGTTTTATGAAGTAGGTGAAACTGTGTTGGGTTTTTTTTAAATGCTTTTACACAACATTAGATATTATCTGTAATTTAAAACACCTAAGAGAATCAGTGTGGTTCAAAACTAATGTTAAAAGCTAAAAATTCTCTTGCATATCTCAGGCCTCACCAGATGAACAACTTTGAACTTTTTCCCTTTTTTGTGTAGTTTAGTTTCAAAAATATCCCAGTGTGTTTCAATAAATGTGCTTTTTTGAACAGTGTGTTAGTGTACACTTTTGATAGGTTGAGCAGATGACATTACAAAGAACAGTTCTGAACAGTAAGTACTATTTATTATTTAACAGTATCCTTAAAATGTTCACAGCTGTATTAACAACCTTTATTTTTATAGATTGAAAAGAATTTCTACTTAGCACAGCTTGTCTCTAAGTGGTTTGGGCTTTTCTTTTATTATCTGAGTAAGTGTTCATGTAAATTTCTGAAATGCACTTTTATCTTCAAACAGATGTAGCAGCTGTTTTAAACAAAAGACACATAGCTTGGATATTCATATCTAAAACCCCACTGTTTTAGTCAGTGATTCTATGTGCAGAATGACTACAGGATCAGATGAAGATGTAATAAAAATTAAACTACCATAAATGCTCTTTGATCTCATCATCATGCTTCAAGAGAGTTAACACTTTTTAAAGTAAATGTAATAGAAACTTTAAAACTTTCAGTGGATATTGTAGTCTTTAGATTCCTTAATATAAGGACTATAAGGAATCCTTAATATACTTCTACTTATTGATTTACCTTATATAACAAACCTACGGCACAGTAAAGGTTGCATGAAAAAACTCCACTGACACATTCTGGGAGACATGTTAATCTGTTGTCTAAAAATTGTGTCTAAATATCTTGAGATGGGCTACATGAAATTCTTGCTTGTAATGGGAGATTAGACAATGTATTAATTGTGTTCCAGGAATTATCTTTGAATATCCTAGACAGTAGGAAACAGGAATGTAATAGCCAGGCCAGATGCATAAAAGTGAAAGCTTCAGAAGAAATTATTTAAGGTAGCCCATAGGGTGGGAAATGAATGTGATACTTGGGCCTTTTTTCTGCTCATTAGAAGGGTGCTGCACACATTGGGTGAAAAATCATCTTGTGAAGAATTTTGTTACACCCTGTGAGATCAGAATTGGCAGTGTTGTGCATAATGGAGAGGTACATTCTGTCCTAGCTTCAACCAGGACAGAACCAATTCTCTTTAGTAATTTCACTTTTCAGTTAAGTCTGTTCTAAGTAACTGCACTTTCTGAAATGAGTAACATGTTTTACAGTCAGTGTCTGCTTCTAGGACTGATAATGCTCTATGCTTATAGTTATTGCTGGAGAATGATATGCAGAACCAAGGTCACTGCTTAGTTCTTGACTTTTTGTGTGCCAGATATGAAAGGGAGGATGCCAGCAGCACTTGCAACCCTCCTGTGGGGAGGAGCGGACCAGACAGGTGAATCAAAACTGATCAGATGAAGTATTCCATCCTATACACATCATGCTCAGTATAAATCTGAGGGATCACAAGCACCAAGCGTTCTTTGTCCATAGCTAGTGGGAGGACTCCATCCTTTCTTCTGTCTTTGATCACAATCAGTGCATTCCTGAATCTGTTCCTGAATGCCATTCCTGTCTGCTGCTGAGTCCAGGAGCCCAGTGTGGGACTATCCCAGGCCCTGCCCTGCAACCTCAATGATGACCTGATAATTAATGGGGGAGGAGCACAATATTGATTTTGTATAGTTCACGTATATATTATTTTTGTCATAATTTAGTGGTGGTGTTTTCAACCCATAAGTCTCTTTCCTTTCTGGGATGGTAGAGGGGTTAATAGAGAGCATCTATCATTTGTGTAGTTGCCAGCACAGCATTAAGCCTTGACACATTCTCACCAAAGCAAAGTTCTTGACTAATCAGATAAGGAAGGAGGATACCTAGTGTAAAAACTGGCAGAAGGTGGATTTAAAATTGTCTCCTCTCTATAAAGTCTGGCAGTTGTGCAGTCTGGGATGCTTCCAGTGAGTGGGAAGGTTATGGATTGATGATAACAAATCATTATCAGTCTTCTAGTGCATGGATTTCAGTTTAGTGTAGATGAATGATACAACAAACATTGCTTATTACAGAGTTCTCAGTTCTTGTTATGTGATGATTGTGGATAGAGATAATTTTAAACTATTTTAATTTCTCTTGTAAGTGTTGACTAAGCTACCATAAGTCTTGATATATTCAAGTTGAAGTGTCTTGTTTCCCTTGTGTTCACCTTAAGTAAAACTAGTGCAGTTCTTAATAAAGTGGGAAAATGCATAAACAGCATTAAAATATCAAAGAAAAAATGTAGACTTGTAAGCTGAAACAAGATCTTTTTGGCAAGTGACTGAGAAGTGCAGCTCTACAGAAAGCTCTTGGTACATTTTTGGAAAATGTAACTCTGGTTCTAGTGTGAGATCCTCTCTGGATGAGAAGGTTACAAAACAGTGTTAGGACTATTGGTAATCTGTGTTAATTGTTCTTGTTGATCATACTTTTCTCATTCAATAAAACAGTTCCAGTTCCAGTGTTGCTTCTGGGCTAGAAATTTAGTTTTATTATATGTGATGTAACCTGCCTTGTGCTTTTTAATGGCTTTATCAGTGTGCTTCAAATATTGGTGTGTTTTCTGGTTGGCTGGCTGGCAGAGTGAAAAACAAATTTACATTTTAACCCTTGATGTTACAAGAATGACTACAAAAATCAGAATTACAGCTTAATATTTGGATTTGGTTGACAACTGAAAATGTTTACTGTGATGACACATCTATGATGTGTTTTAATGCACCTAATAAGAAAAATGTCCATATACTAAATATTTCACACCAAAATATGGAAGACAGCAGTAGTTATCCCTGTCTTTCTTCTGTTCTGACTCTATGGAAAAACTGGAGCACAGGGACTTGGAGTCCTTTAGGAGTTATAAGCAGCAGGAATGACTCCCAGATCTTTCATGTGTTAGTTCAGTGCTTTAACTGCAAAGCATCTTCCCTGTTGTAATTGGATGGTGAGGTTTGACAGGCAGCATTGACATTTGCATTTTTTTAACCAAGTTTTTGTATTCCTGTTTTTATTTGTGATCACTACTGTGATCTGTGTAATTGCATGGCAGGAGTTGCAGTGTGCTCAGCACTTAGAACCTGCCACCAAACTATTTGTTGGTTTGGTCAACAGGTCAGTCAAGATTTGTTCTGACTTCATGTGTAAATTCTCAGCAACATTTGTCTGCCTTTGTAAAGTAATTTAAGATCTTACTGGTGAAAAGCACTCATTAGGAGTGAAGTGGAGAATATTATGGTTAGTTTTCAGAAATAATTGTGTAGCAATAATTATAGAGTAGGAGAGGTTTTGGAATGAGTAAAAACTGAAGTCAGCTTCTCTAGTTTATAGCATCCCACAGAGGTATGGCTAACTTGGTGTTTCAGCTGTTAGGATTAAAGGCACCTGAGTTGACCCCATGGTGTACAGCTGGCAAACTCCACCCTCTTGCATCACAGGACATAATTGCAGCTTCACAGACCCACACTGCTCAGCTCAGGATTGCCTCTGCTTACTGAAAATCAGTAGGAGTAATAAATTGTTGTCAAACATCAGTTCAGTGCACATCTGAAGGCTTATTAGGCTACAATGTCCCTTAGTTTGCAATCTGAATTGAAAGATTCAACTAAACTCAAGAGAGAAACCTGTCAGAAGTACAGCTAAGGAAATCTAAGGTGTCTTGGTACCTGAAGCCTGTGTTGTTTTTCTGCCTCTATTGTTACTCTGTTATTGATACAGAAAATACTACAGCTGGAAATGTAAACACTTTTCCTTGTCTAATCTTGCAGGCCAAAAAGACAGCCACAGAACAATTTTTCCATGTTTCCTTCTACCAAGGTCTGGAATTTCAGAGGGGTAAGTTTGTTTGCTTCATTCTGTTACAGTGTAACTTTATTATTAAAACATGATCTGCAAGTCTTAAAATCATGGCAAAACGCTTACAAAATAGAGCTTTCAAATTCATGACCCTCTAAAAGAAAAAAGTACAGCTTTTGTTTGTAATTGGCTGACAAAGAGAAGGTGGGGAGATCATTTGATGTGAGGGAAATAATGTACAGCGTGATTTAAAAAGGAAAAAAAAGGGGATGTTTTATTTGAAAAGATATCTGAAAAGAAATAAGCAAAACTGATCTAGTATGTAATGTTTAAGTGCTCGTTTAATATAGATATTTGTTAAGTTATTGAAAGTTATTGTATGTGTGAATTTTGCATAAGTTCACTTGGAGAATGGTAACAAAACTTACATGTATTTCTTGCAAGGCAGAAGGGAATGGGTTTTATTTCTGGTTAACTTAGGAGGGAAATACGGAAGCATCGGTGTTCTCACATTAACTAAGTGAAAAGGTACATAAAAAAAAAAGCAAGTGAAATTGAGAACCTTAATACTTGCTGGTGGTATCAGAAACTTTTTATTCATGTCTAATTTAGTTTCAGAGGTGTATTTCTTATGCAGATTAATTCTTTCAAAGAGTCAGCTTGTCCCCTCTCTGTCCCCTATAATCTTGTTCACCATTCTTTGAAAAACTTAAGTAATAGTGGTGGCATTCAAATGGCAATATGTTTGCCATGTCTCTAAGTATTGTAGCTTGGGATACACTTTAGGAGAAGTTGTCATCACTACATGTGTCGAAGTCATAGAGTTACTTCAACCTTTAGGTCAAAGGGAGGTCTTTTCTATCTTAAAAACTGCTTGGTGTAGTAGACAGTAGATTACCATTACCTGCATGGTGGACTGATTCATATTGAATCCAAGAAGTTCAGATTTATATTCAGGAGAGTATGTAAAGGTGGTTTCTCTGAGCTTCTTCCAGCAGCAGATTTAAATAGGAAGAAATCAAGTGTTTTGCTGAAAGGGTCAATGGCATTGATAAGCTTACCAGTCTGTGTTGGTTATAATATCCACTGTTGTTTCCTGTGAGGTCTTTATTTTCACTATCTATTTCTTGCATTCCACCACAAAATGTCAGGGATGAAGTTGTCAGCATTACTGAGAAAACAGCTCCCTCATAATAGCATTGTCAAGAATGCAAAGAATATACCAACAGCCTCTGAACTCTAGAGTATTATCCATTACAGAACCAGTTTCAAAGTTAGATTGACTCTGGTGTTTCTCCAAATTCTCAACTATGCTGGAAAGGTTATTGAAGAAGAATGTTGTAGGAATGAAAATGAGAGGAAGAATGCTGTAGGTATGAGTTGTAGCTGGAGTGACAGTGATCCTGAGTTCAGAGAGCAGTAGCTCAATAGGAGTGAAGGTCTGGGGGCTGCTAAGTGCATTAAGTTAGTGATCCAAGCTGTGTGGCAGAGGTGGAGTGGTGTAAGACAAGAAGAACAGAGGTTTGGGGAGTCAAAGATTTCAGAATCAAAAAGAGAAATCAAAAACCTGATAGGAGAAAGGTGGGAGTTGTCTGCCTCCTTATTTTTAAGGAAGCTTGTGGCACACTAACACAAATGTCCAGTTCTGTAGTTTTAATACAGAATAACATAGAATACTTCAGTTGCAGTTTGTTGTTTGAAGTAAACATCTACATGAAGGGAAGAACCTGTATCAGTTGCTCACTTGATCTGTTTAGATGCTGAAACCAAGACAGCTGAGCACTGGAGAAAAGAGCTAAGCCGCTGTTGATGTTTGCATTGTGTCAGCATCAGCTTTATTTTGATGGATGGAAAATTGCATTATGAAAAGCCCAATGAGCAGACTTGAAGTCACAAAGGTTTTCATGTAGGTGATGAATGATAAAAGGTTAACTTTGATGTCTTTTCTCAAACAGAAGTAAAATCTTATTGGGTCAAAGAACTAAGTTAATGTTGACAGTGGAGCAGTGCCACACTTGAGTATGACAGACAAAATTCTGAAGCTGACTGATTCATAGCTATGTTTTTTTAAACACCTTTACTATTTCTGTATTAGAGAGTATAATACAGGATCATCTTAACAGTCACAAACAATTAAAGGACAAGGGTTAGCACCAAAGTGCAGTGTTGTGTACATCTACATATTCTCACTTAGCAGTCAGTTCACTAGTTTTAAATGTCTCTGTATCGTGCTGATAAAGTGGGTATTTTAAAGCAGTAAAATAAGGAAGTTTTCCTCTTCATACTTAAATTTATTTAATCAGAAGAAGCTTTATTCCATGTTGAGCAGCTCTTTTGAATTCCATGGTTAGAGATCATCTTTAGTTCTTTCAATGGGGATTTCCATAGAGATGATATAATTTGAATTTCTGCCAGTGGCAGCAGTTACTTTGGGCATTGTGTAGATATCAGAGGGGAGAACAGAATTTAATTTAATTTTTCATTTTTGTTTAAATCCTGGTTTAGATTAAATTTAGACTGTTACTGAGTTACCGAGCAGTGCAATCTCTGCTGTAAGCTCCTCCTTCATATACATGAAGCATTAGGCTAATTTGGTCTTTGAGGAGATTTATAGTCAGGTGTCCAGCACATAGACTATTTTAGAGGGAAGGTATTTATAGAAAGAACTGTAATTTTGGAGGAAGAAACACAGAACCTATGGAGACAAGAATATCACACACTGGAGGAACAGTATAATGGGAAAACTCAGTAAAATGGGGAACTCAGGAGATTTGGTGGTTGGTACGGTACTTGGAGTAGAAAAGGAATAAAGCTAAGGAAGATACTGGGTATAGGATTGGAGCAGGAAAGAGGAGGAAGTTTCAGCTTGAGAAGAGGGATAGTCAGGATGGGGAAAGTGAAGAGCAGTGCAAGATGTAATGAGAGAGAGTGAAGAGGGATAAAGTATGGAGATGGAGGAAAGCCAGTGAGTGTGAAAGCAGAGAGATGGAAGTGTGGAGATGGAAGTCTTCTATAAAACACTACAGGTTTATCAGTTCAGCCTTTACAAATGCTGACTCTAGGGAGATAAAGACACCACGTGATTGGGGAGCATTTTGTGGCTGGGACTTGGTGAAGAGAAGAGGCAGGAATAGGATGGGGCAATTCAGAGGCAGGTCAGTGAAGCTGATAAAGAAAAGAATAGTACAGATCTTATCAGAGACTGGTATTAGTCCTGGTTTTCCTCTCTTTTCTAGTTGCCTTTCTTACTATCTTCGTTGTTCTCATCTCCATGCCATCTTTCCCTTAAAATCTTCATGTAGATAGAAGACTTTCCCCACCACCACTGATTGGTGCTTATAAATAAGAGATGACAGTTTAATATGTTGCTCCTAGTGTCTATGGAAATGATGTTACATTGCCATCTAGGGTGGGAAACAGTTTTATTTAATAAAGCATCTGGTCAAATGGGAATAGTGTTTGAATCATGAGTCATGCACACTGTTAGAAGATGTGAGGAATAAAGTTTGTGTGTGATTTTATATTAATTATGATACAGTCTTGAGTTATGAACTTGTGTGCTCTTTTTTTCTATAGTAAGAATAGTCAGGTTTATTTATAAGAAAGTTTTGAATTCAAGAAGACTAAGAACCTCTTCCAGGAGGTTTCAGATTTCAGCTTCTTAATCTGTGTCTCCTCCTGGTCCCTTAAAATCACCCATTTTCTGGTTTTGCCAGGAGGATAATTTTCTAGATTGCCGTAGTTATGTAAATGATGGGCTTGTGTTACTGAAATTTTTAAAATGTTCTTTTTTCTAATGATGAATTAACATACACTTGCAAAAGCAGTGATACATGGCAGTCTCACTCTTTGTGCGATGCCACTTCAGGTGGTTATGAAGGAACTGCCAAAAAACCAAAAGAGCATTGGGGCTGTAGGCAGAACTGAAGAGAATGCTGATTTTGTCTCTGCTTATCACTGGTCTTTCTCTCTACTGTTCCACAGACAGCTGTCATAATTTCCTGCATATTTTAAACAAACATCAGAACCATTATGTTGGTTTCTCTGTTTTTTTTTTCCCCCACTACACACCAAATTTGGCTGAAGAACTGGAGTGCTAAAAATAAATAATGAAATCTAAACCAACGTTATTTTGAGGCATGTTTTGGGTATGCAATTGCCTGAAGATTTAAGATAATTTACTGCAACTAGGCTTCTTTATAGTTATTCATTTTTTGTTTTCCTTTTAGTTTTGCAAAAGCATTTAGTTAACCAAGATGCTGATCTAATTTTTGAGAAACCTTACATAAAAATGTGCTAAACATGCTGAAGGCCAACTTTAGATATGTAAGTGGTCTTTGCTAGCTTTCTGCAAGTATATTTGTGGGGAAAAAGATCCTTTTCATGCCAAATGGGAGGAATTCCATGCTTTGCAGGTAGTATTTACAAAACTGTGTTTATGTTGCACAGGGTGGCAGACTTTGGTTATTGCCTTAAGGGGACAAGAATCTGAAAGATAAAAGTTGCTAAGAGAGAAGTTCTTTACCAGCTTTTTGAACTTGATGATTAATTCCATACATTACCTAATTACATACTACCACCGAAAGCACCTTTTTACTTTTGTTGGATTCTCACAGGCTTTGCTTCAAGTCTGTATCCACTGATTCTCATTTGCTTAACTAATGATGTTAACCATAACAGACACCTCTTAGAAGCAATGTCAGGTTTTTACCCACACTTGAAGCAACAGTTACGCTGTTATGCCTCTAAATCAAATGTGCTTAAATACCATTGTCTCATAGTGTGACCAATATGATTTAAAAACACATTATCCTAAACATTTAAAACGCACATGTGGTTTTCTGTTGTTTCAGTGTACTTGTATTTTGTATGCACAATTTAAGCAGCTTCCTCTGTAGAGGGGAAAAAGTTTTTTGCATAACTGAAAGCATAGCTGTGAGTGGAATAGCTACAGCTACCATGACTTGTAACAGCCAGAAGCTTGGACACTGACTTTTGTTTGTGGAAGAGCTGGTTTTAATGCCTCCCTGCTTAATCTATGGGTGAGGCTTCAAATGTTTTTTCTTATTGGTTTTGTTTTTGAACAAACGATTGGAACTGCTGGTGATTAGTCACAAGACTAATTTCTCTTGGAACAGCATGGTTTATGTTGGCAAATAAATAGAGATGCTATCAGTAGTTCATTGTGTGGCATTTGCGCAGCTGGACAGCAGTCAATTCCATCTGCAGCTCCAAAGAATACGTCAGAATTCTTGTATTTTTAATGTATACACTAAATTTAAAAACCAATCTAGTGTGACCAGTTAAATAGTTTTGAAGAATTCAAAAGTATAATTATTATAAACTGATGCATTGACTCAGCATGGTTTAATTACCATGATAATTCCTCTCCACCACTTGTGATGTTTAGTTATGCCATGTCAGTTTTACTTGAAATTCCAGCAAAACATGATTTGTTGATATATTAGTTCTTAGGTCTGCAATAAATTATCTTTTTGTAGGCTATAATTGGTAGCGTAAATTGCAAGGTTTCTCACATACAGTAGTATGAATTACTACTACAAGAAATATGAACATGTGCTAAAAAGACAGCTGCTAGTTACTTAAAAAGGAGAGTGATACAGGCTGGCCTTAAGACTTTGCCAAGTTTCTAGTAGTTTGAGATTCAGGTAGGAAAACCTGTGCATGGTTTATGAGCTGTTATGGCCTGTGCTACCTAGAGAGTGCTCTAGTGCCTAGGAGTTTGCAGTGTTTTCATTAATTCATTTCAGTAGCTGTTCTATTAAACATACACAGCTTTTACATCTGAAATAACCTTTGATTTAAGTACGAAGCCATTAAACCCTGTTTATCTAGTTTACAGAGTTACTTTCAAGTTACTTACACACTAGATATATAAAATATGCTTTAGATTATGTTTCTTTGGGCAAGAATTTTCAGGTGTGCTTATAGAGCACTTGGCTTATGCATTATTAAAATAAAGAATCTGTCATAAGCTTTTACATCTGCAGGACTTTTTGATCATTATTTGTATTGTAAGGGGTATGTATTCGGTTTATTAAAACTCAATTATTCAATTAATATTTTGACTCTTCCTCATCACAAAATAAGTGCGATAATCCCCCTTTTGAAAGGTTTTCTTATAAGTTGGTATTCTCTTTTCACAGAATACTTTTTGAAAAACACTTAATGCTGTCATTCAGCTAACATGGTAGGGCTTTATTTTGTGGTTCTTTGTAAATGCTTTGTAACAAATTTATTTTTGTTCCGGGTGTGGTTTGTTATTTATAGTAGAAATATTCTGTATATGCTATAAACCCGTCAAGCCAGCGATTTTGCCCATACAAACAATACTGAGTTTGAGGCAACATGTGATAAAGCAGATAGGTCCAATTGTCATTCTCTTAGGCTAAGTTTGATGTTCTGTTATATAGCAGATTTCCTGTCTGTAATCATGGATTGGGTGTTACCTTGCACTCCTGCTGTCATTTACTGTTCTTTTCTTTGTTCAACAGCAGATGAACTTGACCCCTACTGAATTTCACTTAAACCCAGCTCTGCCCATTTCTTTGTATTTGTTTTCCCCCACCCCACCAGTGGCTGCTCTCTGAGAGCACATGATATGAAATTATGGTTTCCTATGACTTTGTTTCAGGTACTTGCAATGGTTAACAGGGTGATGATGTTGTACAGCTGAATTTGATGCCTCTCAGACTGAGACCAACATTTTAGAAACAAATTGAACTACATATTGGTATTGCATTGGTGTTATATGGCTTCAGATTAGCAATTTTATTTTAAAATTATTAGTGGACATGAATGGTTTTTATGCATGGACTTGAATGGCTTTGTTGTTTCTGTCATGATGGAACTTGGTGTTGTTACAGGTGTTACAGAGAAGTTATTAACATCACCCTTTATTTTTTTAACAAATTGTTGTGACTGTCTTGTCTAGTTGCATAGTACTCATAATGTAAATAAATGGACTACACATTCAGAAAAGGTTGCAAAAGTATTATTTGCAGAAACGGTTGGAAAATCTTCTGTGCTGCACTAGAGGTTTGATTCAAATATCTGCCTCCCCATTTCCACAGGTTATGATTTAAGTTGTCAAGTTGTACTTCTGACAGAAAGCTAAATAAAATCTTGCAAGAATGAGGATAGAAAGAGAGCCTATGAAAACTTCTTAAAGTGCTTATAAGCAGTCCTCAAGAGCTGATGGGAAAAGAAATGGAATTTTGAGTTCCTCCTGGTGTTTTCAATTGGAACGAGCCTTTCAAGTGAGTTTAATGAAACTATGAAACCTGTGGTTCATGCCAAACGTAAAAGTGCTTTTACAGCCAGATTGACTCTGAGACATCTCAGGCTTAGAATGAGTCCTGATTATTTTTAAACTAAAGAAGATTCTTCTTAGAAGATAATGATGTTTTCTGTGGGTGGAATGTACATAACAATTAAATGTTATGGACATATTTTAAAATCTGACATAAATGCTTAGTAAGAGCAATACCATGGTGTCTCTTATAGCAGTCTGGAAACAGTTTTTGTTATTACAGTAGCAACTGTAAAACAAGGTCTCCATTTTGCTAGATATCATGTAAACATTATAATAAATGTTTTTTCTCTAAAGAATGTACTTAAACGTTTCTTAAATAATACTAAATTAATTTCTCAAGGTAAATTCTGACTTCTTGAAGCTCTTAAATTCCCCTCATGACAGATTTCCTAATTCCTGAGTTCTGCAACATGTCTTGAAATGGGATACTAAATATAACAGAATTTATATTAAGCACTCCATATAATATGATCCTAACATGATTTGAGATAATATTCTAACACTCTGTAAATCACACATTTAAAAATATTTATTACACTGGTTTTGATTCAGAAATTGTACACTGGTGCTGTCTCTCTGCATTGCAGTTATATGTAAAGCTTTTCAGATAGAGTTAAAATTAGCATCCTTAAAAAACTCCTAATACACAAGGAGAAAACAGTTTCAATCTGTCTCTGTGCTGGCAGGCTCTCCAACAAGATTTTGAAAGTCTTTTTCAAGAACTATTCCAAGTTTTCAGTGGTTCACAACCTTAAATATCCTTTAAAGAAGTAGCCTAAGTTTCAATAATCACTATGTCCTCTCAGAAACTTCCAGTCCAAAGCAAATCAGTAGCCTTGTGGAAAAGTCATAAAATGAGAGCAGTTACATCTGTTTTCCCAGATTAGATTGCATGCCCTGACTGGCAGCATACTTGAAGATGGGAGAAGGGAATCACAGAGCTTTCTGAGGGTGCTCGGTTGTGCAGTGATCGGTGCAGTTTGGTGTGACACTTGCTTCAGGGCTACCACAGTCATATAAGTAATACAAGAATTATTCTCTTCTCAATGTCTTCAGAAATGTGTGGCAATCTTTCACATTCTGGGAAGCATCATCTTATAGCTCTCCAAAGCATTACCACTGGGGTAGATGACAAATTCAATGTAGTTTGTACTATGGGAGATAGGATGGGCAAATGTGGAAGACTTGCAGAACATTTGCTACCAGTGAGCACCTCTCCCAGCTCTTAAAAGAAGTGAGGTCAAGCCTCTGGATCTCTCCTTGGTTATAACCATGGAATTGGGAACTGTCACGGCCAGACCAGCTCTTAACACATGCTAGTTAGGTGGAGGTCAGTGTTCAAGCCTGTGAAGCAGGATGCAGTTGCTTAAGTCTTGCCTATCGAGATTGCTGAAGGATCAGAAGTTTTTTTCATCAGTTATATTGAACTGCCAGGGGTAGAATCAAACTTTGCACTTTCTTGACACATTTTGGCACGCAAAACTTGGGCGCTCGACCTAGCTCACTTTTGGGCGTTGACTCTGGGCTCATCCTAAAACATTCTGTGCTGAGTTCTTGCCATTATGCCTCAACTGAAGAACTCTGATTTAGCACATCTTATAATTTCTAAAGTACCGTTTTTCTGTGAACTAAATATTTAAAAGTTCTACCTTGGGGCTACCCACAGTTTTCTGGTATCTACATTGGGAGATAGTTGTCCACCTTTGAGTTTAAAGCCTATTGCTGCTGGCCAAGACTGAGGCTTACACAGGGAGAAGATGGACTGTGTTTCAGTCAGTCACAAAGCCCCCCAAACCTACCTGTTACTTTAAAAACACATTAATGATGTCTTTACCACATAGGTGTCATTCACTTCTTAGCAATTTTCCAAGCAACTTTCCATGTTTAAAATAGTATTTGAAGCAATCCCTGAGGAAAAGCCACAAAGGAGATAGGACAACACATATCACTCAGTTTCTGACATTTGCAGTACACTGCATGACAGGAAGTGAGAGCAAAGTGAGAGGCTGCGTGGGGAGGAGTTCCTGCCGAAAAGGAGAGACAGAAGGACTACTTTTGTAGCAAAGACTTTTCTCTGTCACGCTGAAGATAATAAACCTCCTAAAATCTGAGTACAGTACAAATTACCTCATGGTGTGGTGTTGCCTTTTTGTGCATCATCAGGTAAGTGTAAATTTGTGATTGCCTTTTTGTTGTTTGTGTGGGTGGCACTGTAGCAAGTTGAAATTGCATAGATACTGCTCTCAAGCATGACAGGATTTAAAACTGGGTATTAATGGAATGAAAATGTTGCACAGTGAGGAATGTTTCCGTCTCTAAGGCAAGAAATTGATTGAAGAGTTTAGATAATACATCTTGTATTAGATAATACACTCTGATGTTCCCAATGGGATGGATGACAGTTTACTTTCCTCTCTATGTTGTCCGTTCATTGCTGCAGGATTGTGGGTTTGTTTTTGTTTTTGGTTTTTAATCCTGCATGTAGAAATATCTCTGCTTCTGATTCCTAATGTGAAAATTAGGATTCTGACTGATGCTGAGGTTTAAATGAGAACATTAACAGCTACATGCATAAGTCTGTCCATTGTCAAGGTGAAAGCTGTGACAACCTTTTTACAGTGTATTTACAGTGCATAATGGTTCTGTTCTGCAGTGTGTTTATGTGCTATCACCTGAAAAACAGAGTGAAGTTTTAGACATTGCAGCTTGGGGAGATTTGGATGGAAAAGTAGAAAGATTGATAACATATAAATAAAATAAAGCCTATGAAGAAAGTTTAAAAAACATAGTCCGTGTTGTGTGTAGAAAAAGAAGACTTTATATGAGCTGTAAGTCTGTGAGAGCCATTATGAAGCTACTTGTTCTCTGTGTTTGCCAAGGGCAGTACAGGAATAAGTGAGTTTATTTCATAGCTAGGGAGAATCAGGTTAAATGTTTTGTGGGCGAATATGTACTGGTTATAATGTTAATTAAGCAGTAGAACAGAGTCAGAACAGAACATACAATTATAGGAGAAAGGTCGTAGTGTTAAATTGGTGTAGTTGTTTTGGATGTACTTAATACACATACCTGCTATGCTATTTTAGAAATAATTCACTTGAAAATGTATAGCAAAATAAATTAATAAATGCCCCTGATTTCATGGGACACCAGGGAGATGCATGTTCATGATGTAAAATCACACAGACATTTAGTGTCTACTCGTGCTGCTGACATCACATTGATATGTTTTGAGTTGTGTGCAAATTCTGTCTCCTTTTCCATATACTTTGTCCAAAATGACTGAAGTTTTTATCCCTTTGTCAGTTTTGGTTGAAACTAGGAAACAACTTTTATGACAAGAATAAAGAGTCACAGGGATATCCACCAATATCCCATAAACCTTGTTTCCTGAGAAATGGAGCTGAAGCATACACACACACACACACATATATATATATAACTGAAAAATAGATACAGCAACATGTAATTTTAGTGAAAGCAGTATTTTATCTGCAGAAAGATACATTTTGGGTGCAGCCATTTTATCTATTCTATGTAATGCTGAAGAAGGGCACTTGAGGCACCTAGATCAAAGCCAGGAACCTGTCCCTGGTTTTAAAAGTACAACAGCATAATGATGCTGAATTCTGGAGCCTGAGGAAAGCATACTAACAGTAGGGTATTAGAACAATTAGGGATTAGTCCAATTTATGCAAATATAAAACAACTGAATGCCATGGAGAGATCTAGTTTATGGGAATAGTTTAATTTTGTTTTCTGTGGTTCCCTTGCTGTGCACAGCATCAGAAATTGAAGCTCTGTTTTACAATAAGAAGCTCTGTTAGATTCCTAACAGTCTGAAAAACAATAAAACGTTCAGATTATTATTATTATTATAATATAATATCCTAACCCAGTTTTCAAGTGAGAAAATGTAATTGTGATTTTTTTTTTTCAAAGGAAAAAGTCTTACCTCTCATATATACAGATGTATCAGTTTTGGAACCAGATGTGGTGGCTGACAGCTGTGACTAAATGGTCAGCTGCAGCAGGTACAGGTCACTGCTGCCCAGTGAGAGGAAGTCCCCATGCCTTCAAGTGCACAAAACCTTTAAGGGTAGAGTTAGAGCATTAATGTAGCCCAGCTTTGACTCTTCTTGCTTTTACAAGACCTATAATAAACTCCCTCAACAGAAACATACAAGGCTAGGAAGTGCAGCTTCATCACATCAGCTTGTCAAAAGCAGAGAAATGCAGGGATTATTAGCATGCTGACTGATTATGTTTCTTGGGAGCACAAAGAATTGGATCTGGCAGATCCCAGCTGAAAACTGTTGGTGATCTCAACAGTGCAAATAGTTTTTTAAATGGCATCTTATTTTAACCTGTGTGCTAGATGATTTTAGAACCCATAGATATTGATTGTGTTAATTAAAAGCATAATTTATGTAGGAGTCTTCACATTCTGACAAGAAAGGATCATATAATAGAGATTGCTTTTCAGTCATGTAACAAAGAACTACTACGGAGAAAGAAACAACAGTATAATTTATCTGATTTTGATTTAGTCTTTGTAATAAAATGTGAAAAAGTTTCAGAGCATACTTTCAGCATTCTAATGACTGATACTTTCCTTGTCTTCTGAAAAGGGGAAGGAAGAAGGTTAAATAAAGATAGAATAAATACCAGTACTCAAACAAAGCTCTGCTGATCCTTGTCCTTACAGCATCCCGTACATGCACACCCATTTCCTGTTGTTAATGTTAAACACATTGAATATAACTTTCATTTCATTGTTCACTTCAGTGTTCATTTTATATTACATAGACCGGAAAATCTCGAGTCCATCACAATAAGCACTGCAGAATTTAAGCTTGATCTCTGTGTTCAGAGGAAGGTGAAAAGGAGCTGACATTTTGTTTGGCAGAGATGTGAGACTCCTCAGAAGTGCTCAGATACCCGAGTTTCAGTGGCAAGGTCTTAAGTGCCATAAAGGACCTTGATTCCATTTCAGAATTTTCTGCTGTGCTGTAACAAACTTAGAGCAGAGTCTGTTTTTCCGTTTCTTTGTTTTGCTTGTGACATTAAGAAAACCCAACTTGTGTTGCTAACAGCAATGTACTAAGAGCCTGCCAGCTGAACACGTGCAGACTGGGAAGCAGAATCAGCAAAGCTTTGTACCAGATGCTGTGCAAAGTGTACAGTCTCTGACTGTTTCTCACTGAAAGGGAATAAAGCTTTTGTTTAAATTGAGTCACTCTTGAGAAAAAGAAACCTGTGACATCGTTGTTATTCTGAACAGTAGAGGGCAGCGGAAATCAGTTTTGTTGTAAAACTCAGGAATTTAGAGTTTTCTTCAGGTCCTAGCGAGTTCTTTCTGCTAATGTAACATGAAGAAGTGATAGTAGAGTGCAGGGTAACAAGTTCTGTTATTTTTTTTTAATTTCATACTAGAGTTCTGTATTCTGAAGTTATGTTCCCAAATGTATGAAGCATCATTTAGCTAAAAAAAAAGAAAAAAACCACCATACTTCTGAAAAATTCTTTGAGTCTGTTGTCTTCCCATGCCTTCCAGCTCTTAGAATTGTCAGTGGAACAACTATAGAAGTGGAAGAGAAGCAGGGAGGAGCACTGGCACTAACATGAAAGTGGGTGGTAGGCTATGGTCAAGTGGAAAGAGGCCTGGCCTTAAAAGATGACAGAATATTAATCCTACTCTGAATTAGATTAAACTAGAGGTTGATTTATCACTGGGTTGTGAGACTTGAATTTGTTAGCTCTGAATCAAATATAGGAGGAATGCCATATTCAGCAGGGAATTTCAGATGTTTTTCACTGGTTATTGCAGGCAGAGATGCTGATGTGATTAGTATGACATGGTCTCCTTCTGTATGGACTTCTTTCTAGAACTGTGCATTGTATCAGCCAGGCCAAAGTTCTGTTTTATCTTAGATACTTGAATGTCAGTGCAGCACTAGTGTGATAAGATGGAAAATGGGTAACCCTGTGTGAGTCTTTTTCTTGTTTCAGTACCACGAGCATTCAGGTTTGAGGCAGGGTAATGTGACACTGCTGCTTCCTCTTCACTTCTGAAGCCTGCTCTGCAATGTTATATCCCACCACCTGTGGCAGGAAATGTTAAATTAGAGATAATTCAGCTAACCTTAAGATAGAAGGTTATTAATCTTTTGCCTAGTAATTTTACATGCACTTCAAGCTGGATCCAAGGCATATTTTGTTAACTGAGTGATAGCAACAGGTGAGAAAAATCCTGAAGTGTTCAGTCAGAATTTCCTCCTGTTGGATTAGAAAGACCCAACTGAAGTACTTTAAATTTTCTGTTTCCTGGCTATGTCATCTTTGAAACTTTGGGAAACATTTTAAGTTAGTCTGGAGTTTTGAATTATTGCCTACTTCCCCCTAGTCAGTTTGTCATTATTACTTTCCTCCTACCTCCCTTCTGGCATACCTTTTTAACATCTGTTTTGTACTGTTTGTGCCTCATGACTGGACTCTGTCCTGACTCTGAATCCTCCATACTCTGTGATCTAACTGGGAGCTTGATACTTTGCTTGGTGCCTTTGCCTTTACCTGAATGTGACCTGAAATGGAAACAATGAAAACTTGAAGGAGAATTTGGAAGTAAAAACAGGTGGAGGTTTTGGAGTCATTAAAGGAATAAATTTGGTCCTGGCAAGTGGTATTTTTCAGGGCATTTAATGGAGTGATCAACATGTTATTGTTAAGTACAGAACTACTGATAAGCTGCAAAGGAAAAAATTGTCGTGTCTCAATATTGGTTTGAATTTACCAACTCTTGTACATGTTAACTATTTAAGAATTAGAAGGGTGCTTAGAATTGCTACTATATTCGAATGTGGACATGGGAGTTTTGCTGATAAAAATTATTTTTATATAGTGAGAATTTATAAGCTAAACGGATGTTTTGAAGGATTGTTGTATAAAAACACTGGGTAGAAATTCACATGAAAGTCTGGGTTATTTTGGGACTTGATGTCTCAATTGACATTTATTCTGCTTTGTTCCCAGCTGCTTAAACAGTGACTACAATTCCTAGTGCAGAGGTTCATCATCAGTCTTTTGGTGCAAAGGTTCCATGTAGACTGAGTGAGCTCTCAGCTGGCTAAAGAGATACTGATTGTTTTATAAAAATAAAAAAACCCAACATGTAGTAGAAGTGTTTTTCTTGCAGACATACTCTGCCCTTCAGACCGTGGTTTGAACCTTTTTTTGGCTATGGTGTTTGACATTTTGTTAAGTATTTGGGCTGGTTTATCCTCTCCTTGGCTGTACCTCATCTCCTCATAGTCTTTTCCCTTGGTTGCTGTTGTTTTTTAACTCAGTCTGATAGAAATACATGTAAGGTGTGTTGTTATAGATAAGTGTGCATTTCTGCCTACTTATATTTATTCAAATCATAGTAGAACTCTTTTGTAAAGTTACTTTTTCCAATTAGCAGTGTTTCAGTGTACCCAGATATATATTCTGGAAAGACTAAGTTTTAAGCTATTTTAATATGAAAACAAATTGAAATACAGAATGACTAAATGGTTTTATAATTTTTCTGAATTTTTTTTTTTTTTTTGGTCTGGGGGCGTGGAGCCTATTTTGGTAAAATGAATGGATTCTTATTTGTTATATGGATTTCTGTATGAAAAAAGGGCTAAAAAATAAGTTGTTTTGTGCTTGCTTTTGAAAGAAGTCTGTCTATGACTTAGAAAGTTTAAGATATGTGCCTGTGCAAAACCATTATTTTGAACTACTATTTGTTTTCATGCCAGTCTGTGTGCAGGCCCATTTCTAAGCAATTAGAATGGATAGATAATTTAGCAAAAGTCAGCGATTTTTCTGAAAAGCATTTCCTTCCCTGTGCACAAGAAGTTTTTCTTAAATCAAGCTATTTTTGTGCATCTTTGCATTTCATCTCCCTGGTTGTAAAGCATAAGTCTCTGGTATTGATAACTGTAATGATCATAGAGAGAGGATGCTAAACCATTGCTCTAATTCTTTTAATTAAATCACAGTTTTAATATATAATTGGATATCTGACTTTCTCATCTCCTGTGACATGATAATTATTGAGAACAACTCTTTCCTGTTGTATTAAGACCAGGAAGTGTTCTGTCTCTATGGATGTAATCACCTCTTTTTAGACAACAGTATCACAAACAGGGATCAAGTTTCAGACTTGTTACACACCCAGTCATTGTGGTCTAGGGGCTTGTATTTTTCATTATGATTGCTGTTGTTGTTATTATTATTTTTTTTAATTAAAAATAAAAAAAATCCTTAAAGACCTTTTGTGAAAGAAATACACAGAAAACCACTGAGGACTTTGTATTACTTGATGTGCCATGTGCTTTAAAGTTTGGAATGGAAAGTAACACTTAAGGGGTGATTTTCTGGAGCATAAGAGATTCAGAGTTCACCTGAATTGTGCTGTGGAAGCCGAGTCAGGACTTTTAACTCCTTTGGGAAAAAGATCCTTGAGAAGAGAAGGAATTAATTTAATGAACATCTTATGCTCCCTGCACAATATCCACTGCAACCTTTGTTTCTAATCCACTTATTATGGGCAAAGAAATTTATCTGGTAGCTCAGTTATTGGATTTTTTTTTTTTTTTTTGCCATGGTGTTTCCCCTCCTCTCCTCATTTATACATTGATAATAATCCTTGAAACTCTTTGAAAATCTAAACATTAATCTTGCCTGCAGTAGTTGACGATATTTGTATGAAATTATTTAGCATAGCTGCTGAGACACTTGCAGAGAACACAAGCAGTATAATATTTGCAAACTTCCATTTAACAAGAGTAGTATAGTATACATGCTGATAGATTTTGTATGTGTTACTTTTCAGAATGTAGAACATCTAAAATAAAGTGAAGAGTGATCCTTTGATTAGCACAGTAAGGCAGAGCAAGGGAACTACTTTGCAAAGGCTGTCCCAGACTCATTCAGTATGTGTTTGCTTTTCTTACAATTTATCTGTCTTTTCACCACTTTTGCTTTGTACATCACTGGTGATTCTAATTTGTTCCTAAAGCATTGAGAGTTAATTAAATCAGCGAAGAGGTTGTCTCTAAATAAGAAAGGAGCATGTTAGTATTTACTACTTGCTACATTTTATGCTGTGCTTTACCTTGCCTTGGGCACTGGTCCTTATGGGTGCTGGTTTGTCATTGGTACCTCTGTGTTTTGGACCCACGGACCCCCACTGAAATGGAGTAGTCAGAAGCCCACATGTAGCTGCTGCTGTTGTGTAACTTTTCTTCTACAGTAACAGGATGTCCCGTCTCCTTCCAATTCACTTTAATCCTGTAGCCTTGCTAGCATGATTGTACTTCATATTATGTAATTTACAGTCTCATTCCCCTTTCATTAGAGTTGGCCTGTGTTGGAAATGCCACATTCTGTGTTAATCTGTAGCCATGTGACCACCAGTAAGAGTCTTTCAATCAAGTTACTTAATGAAGGAGTTACCTGTTTGTTGTGTGTGTTCATTTGTCACAGTCCATTAACAATGACATTGCATCTATTCCAGTATAGAAAAAATTTGCTATAGTTCCAAAACGCATAGTATTTATTTCATAGAGAGACTTTTTTTTTAATTTGATTTGTATATAGAGTTTATTGGGAACCCAGACTGTTGTCAAGCACCTAACTTAACCTTTTCTTTTTGTGATGACCTTTTGTTGTATTATTCTTTTGGAATTTGCTCTTTTTTTCTAATATTTTGCAGATTGAGCCTTAGCCTTACACTATTTTTGTACTTGTTCTGTTATGTCATTTTATAAATCACAGAATGGTTTGGGTTGGAAGGGACTAGTTCCAACCTTTCAGCATGGGCAGGGACACCTCCCACAAGACCAGAGGTGTGGCAAACACAGCTTGCCTGGACAACCTCCACTCTCACACTAAAGAATTTCCTAATACTTAATCGATATCTGCCCTCTTCCAGCTTGAAACCATTGCCCCTACTCCCCATACCCTTGTGGAAAGTCTCTCCTCAGCTTTCCTGTGGGCCCCCTTCAGATACTGGAAGGTGGTCCTACTATAAGGTCTCCCTGGAGCCTTCTCTTCTCCAGGCTGAGCAACCCCAACTCTCTCAGAAGGGCTCCATAGGAGAGGTGCTTCAGCCATCTGGTCATCTTCATGGCCCTGCTCTGGACTCACTCCAACAGCTCAATGTTCTTCTTATGTTGGGGATTCCAGAAATAGACACAGTATTCCAGGTGGGGTCTCACAAGGGTGGAATAGAGGGGGAGAATCAACTCTCTCAACCTGCTGCCCAACTTTCTTTTGATGCAGCACAGGATATGGTTGGCTTTCTGGGCTGAAGCACACATTGCTGGCTCATGTTGAGCTTCTCATCAGTCAGCAGCCCCAAGTCCTTCTCTTCAGGGATTTTCTAAATCCATTCTCTGCCCAGCTTCTAGCCCATTTTTAGCCTTTGTGGCTAAAAAGCTGTACTGTAATAGTAAGAAGGATTTGATTGAGGGCAAAGAATTCCTTTTCAAAAAAGGCTTCACATTGTGTAATGTGAAGAACTCATGATCCAGCTTCTGCTTCTTAATAATAATGATGTTAAAATGCAGCTGTTCTTGACTTTAGAATTATCAGTAGGAAAAATGTCAGCTGAGTTACTTCTTAAAAAATAACAAAAAAACACCAGTCATAGGTCTGCTGAAAACTAATGAGGAATAACAATGAGTTTCAACACCTAAAGCTTAATTTTAAGACTGCATTAAATAAAACCTTCTGGGTGTTATGTTTAATATTCTTTATCTTTGTTCATCAAGGAAAGTTCTGAGTTGAAGCATGTATGCTTAACCTAGGAGATGCAATGGTTATTTTACTGTCTTGATGGAATAATACCTCCTGGATTCAAAAGAGCAAGGGGCATGGGTACTAGGAAGGGGAACACAGTTTTTATACTTATGTAGTTATTAATAATTAAAAAATTCTGACACTTTGTCCTGCTTCTGCAGTTTAGCTGAACTTTTGTCATCTCATAAGTCAGGAGCTCTGTATGGCATCTGCATGAGGTTTTCTTGTTTAAGTTGCTCATCTTTAACTTCTGTAGACTGAATTCCAGCTTTTATTATCAGTGAATGCTTATCTCTAGTTGACAGTAGAAGACAACACAGCTGAATAAATAAGGATCATGTAATCTGTGACTTGTTTCCTAAATCTTCCTGTCCTGGTAGTAAAGGTAGAGCTCTGTTAAATGAAATTTCATACCTCTTTTTTGAAAGACATTAAGATTAATCTTGTGGTGAACCTGTGAAATTACATGAAGGATGATTTACGATTTTCCAAGACAAAACTTGAATATAGAGAATTAAACCACTGACATGGATATTGAAATCCAAATATGTTAAGTAATTCTTGCAGTGCATTTCACCTATTATCCTTGCTATGTAATATTGACTGTCTGGGAATAGTACTTGATTCCTGAATGCATGTTTTGAAAAATCTAAGCAAACTTCAACACAAAATATGATTTACTTCTTCTAACAGTCTCATTGACATGACAAAAGTTCATATCAAGTGCCAAGGTATTCAATAATTGATAATATTCAATAATTTATATTCAGTAATTACATATGATAATAGATAGAAATAAGTTTCTTAATTGAAGTGAACCTGACTATCTTTGAGCAGAAAAAGGAACAGCATATGATTTATTAATATGCTAGTATTAAAGTAGCTTTTCAACTTGTGAAAAAAGAGTTTATAGTGTGAAAAAATAGTTCACTATCTACATATACGTATTTATATGACTTCAAGGTCAAGTAGGTGGTGGTTAGTAGTGCTCAACAAAACTGAGCTTTTCTTTTTTTATTTACAGAAAAAACGAAAACAGAGCACTCAAGATGAAGATACAATCAGTATCTGCAGCCTGGATACAAGTGTGAGTAGTTTAATTTTCCTTTTTGCCTTTCCTCTTCACCTCTTTGAACTAAAGTATGGCTATTATGGGCACTCTGAAACTAACATTCATCTTTACAGTTGTACTGTTTTTGTACATAGCATGAATAACTTGTTATGCTTATTACTAGAAAATTAAAATGCAGTAAAATGTTTAAAGAGAAAATTTAAAAGTCAGAGTCACAGTCTATTGTGATTCACAGAATCTCCTATTAGTAAGTAATTATCAGACTTAAATGGCATTGTGAATGCAGCACTTAGAACCTGACCCTTTATCCCACTGCACAGCTGTATGAGAAATTTTATGTTAGTTATGGCAGTGGTGGTTAGTGCTGGTGTTGTGAAACTGTGTAGTATGATATTAATACAAGTGAGTAATCTATGTTTGTCCCTGCTGAAGTGATACCCACATCTCGTACAGCTGTGCTACTCTGTCATACACTTCAGATGTGAAGACAACATGAGAAAACAGGTTTTATAAAAGCTGCACAATTTACTATGAGTGTACAAATGTCCTGTAAAAAGACTGGTTTTGACTTGTGAATTTTTAATTGTTCTTGTAAGTAAAGTTGAGACAACTTGTTTGATTATTTTTAAAAAAATGAATACAGTAACTGATGTCTGCTTACTTGAAAAAATAATTTGCAAGGAGCAAACTCTTTCTGTTCATTTTGGTGGATGTTGAATCACGAAGTATTAATAAGTGTAATTATGAAGAAAAATGCAATGCATGCTGTTTTTTATGTAAAGTTGTGACATAAATGTACACTTGCATTTATCATTTCAAATCCATGAAAACATTTTTTCCAGAATGCAGTGGCTAAGAATATAAAAATTTGAACACGTGTTCCCTATTATAGATTTAGATTCTTACAGGGGGTAATTACATATTATTAAATTTTTACAGATAATAAATCTCCTCAGGGTCTGTAATAAAATTTGTTTTCTTTTATTAGAGTATGTATTTAACAAATAAGTGTATGAGACTTTCCTGTTCAGCATACTTCCTGGTTTACATAATTAGATGAATGACTCCGGCTCTTCCAGCTCACTCAGCTGCTGATGTGCAAGCTGCAGTAGCTGCTGCTCTGGCTTCACAGGCATCACCTCAGGGATGTGTCCCTTCTTTGTACTTGCCAACAGAAAGATCTGGCTGTCTTCTACTCTGAAGTTTCCCATTCATGTAAATGTGTCTGCTCACCACCTTTGTCAAGGAGAGGCTGGGGGTTGGCAAAGAAAGAGTATATTAACTATTTAAAGACTGGATACATTGGAAAGTACATACATATAGATCTCCCACCAATTAACATCATAATTCCTACAGTCTTTTTATAAACAAGAGACTTTAATTTTTTTTATGACTGACCATTGCACAAACACACCTGTCTATCCTAGGGGAGTCATAAAGACAGAATTTTCTTTCACAGGAAATGTTGGTTGGAGCTCTGCTGATTCAGGACAAGGATTGGTAACCTAAGCATGCTAAATGATGTTTTCTATTTGCTTAGTGATCTGGACTGATGCTTCAGGAGTTGATAAACTGGCTTATTAAACTTAGCTGATCCACCTTGGCTAATTTTATTGCCATCTTAAAGAAATGGATTTGTAAATCCCCTCAGTGTCAAATAATTTGTGATAACTTGTGACAGATGTGGCCAGCAGACTGTGAAGGAATGAATATATGAGGCCACTGGAGTCTGTATTTAAAGGAAAATGCACTGCTTAACTAACGTGTATGTTCATTTTGGTCCCCAGCAGAAGGGTTGCCTTGTATTCAGTCTATAGGGTTATCTCAGCCTGTAGTGTGCTTCATGCTTGTGCTTTTGAAATGGTATCTTATAGACTGATTTGCATATGCATGTTGATTCACAGAAATTATGCAATGAACATGGCTTAGACAAACTTCAGATTTTATATATTTTCTCTTATAGTTTGGAGAACTGTAGCAAAGCATCAGAGACAGATTGCAGTATCTTACAGGGCTAAGTACTTTTTTGGTGTTTAAAACACCCACTATAGCTCTATACTTCTTTGTAGTCCTCCTTATGCAGACACTATGTCTCTCCTTACCTCAATTCTGAGCTCTTTACTAAACTATTTTCTGCCTGTGCTTTCATTCCTTATTGCTGCTGCCACTTTTGTCTTTTCTGGTATTTAAACTTTGAAGCTTGGGTCTCCCATCTGTGCAACCTTCTTCTGAGCTTGGTGGAGTGCAGGAGAAGGGCAATGGCTTGTGCTCCTCAGCCAGGCTCAGGAGGCCAGTTCTTTAGCTGTGTTTGGGCCTTTTTTGGAAACAGGCTTTTCATTTAGTATCTGTAGGCCAAGTGCTCTTTGAGAATGTTGGGTTGTTAAACATAGTACTAAGCAAGGTGGTGATGGACACTGTTACCTGGAGATTTTTCTGTGCAGCACTCAGCAACATAGGTAAAAGCAACATATTTTTAATGGCTATTGCAAAATAGGTAACTATAAAGTAGTTGAAATCTTGTAATGGTGATGCATGATACCATGTGCCTCATGAGTCTTATCAAATCGTAAGAAACTCATAAGATATCCAGAGCAAAAAGCTGACAAGACCTAATATAAAACTTGCACTTTTCAGAATGAAATTACATGTACGTAAGCAAAATCCTGTTCAGAAGAGGAAACAAGGCACTGATGTGCAGTTCTCAGCAGTCAGTTGTTTGCAAAATTTGTTCCAAAGTCATAGAAGTTGCTTTTTTTTTCTTTTTATATTTAGGAGAAGGAACAGACAACAAATACATGATTAGCTAGAAACACTTCATAAAGAAGATAAAATTCCATATGCAAAGCCTCAGAAGAGTTATTTGGCTTTGGTATCTAGTTGTTACTGCTGAAAATAAAGGTTTCCAAATGGTCATTTACCAGTGCATTCTAAACTGGAGAAGCCTTACTGCTCATCTGTCTACTTTCAAGTTAATAAAATACAAACAAAAAGTTACTCAGACTTAAGCTACATTTGCATACACTAGATCAGAGTTCATTAATTTTGATTACTTTTAGTGCTGAGTGAACATTTGTTATGTATTTGAGAGTCAATATAACCAAAACATTCTCTGACCTAATTAAACTTCATTATAAACTCAATAATATTTGATTACTAAGGTATGGCAAGCTAGCTTTGAAAAGCTTAGAGAGGATTACTTCAACATCAGCTTATCAGAGTTGAGATAATGAAAATATATATTGTATCTGGGTCTTTTTATTTCTATAAACTGTGGTCTGTTGCATGTTCATAGTATAAAAAGCTGCCTGCTTGCCCAGTAAAATTGTATACACTATGTTTGAATTATGCATGACTTTTAATGCCACTCTGTCCCATAGACAGTCAGTGCTCCATCTGGATTCAGACTTCATTATAAAGTGACTGTTCTTAATCCATTATTAATCCATCATAGCATTGTTATAGATCAGACACTGTCTGCTGTTGAGTATTATTGGAAGTAGTACAATGTCACTTACCTTAAGGCTATGTTTCATAATTCTCTTCCTATTTTTCATTGAACAAGGCCTACAAGTGCTCTATTGGAAAAATGTATTACTGGTGGTTCTACTACGTTCTCCCCCCTCACATTCTGGAATGATCTTGGACTTCCTGTGTAGTGGAGCAGCACAATTACTCTTTATTTCCTTGAACATATTCTCAGAATTTGGCTAAATGCTTCCAATTACTCTGGTGAAGATGTCCAAATTCATTATGTATTTGCTATCTTCATCATAAATCTGTCTAAGGAAACTGTCTTAAAATAGTCATGCAGCTGAGAACTGAGGAAAAAAATGTATGAATTCACTCTGCTATTAGAAATTAAAGCTGATCTATAGATACTTTAAATGAAGTACAGTTGTTAAAACCAACTTTTTTTAAGGTTTATCTCAAATTATAAAAATATTTAGCTGTGACTCCCTTACTGTGACTGTTTGTCTGCTCCTATTTAAATTCCTGTGCAAGACAGAATGGGAATACTGTATCCTTTCTTACAGTAGAATAGGGAAGTTGTTGCTTTTAATGTTTTTACAGAAACCTCAAGCAGAAGGGAAGACCTTAAAGGGTTTCCTTTATCAAGGTAGCTAAGCCTATAGTTTGGCTGACTTTTCAAGTGTTTGAATAATGTCATCTGGAATAACTGCTGGAAGTCAGAGGAACTACTTAAATGCTTGAAGATAAATAAGCCTGCACTTCAATGAATTGCACTATGATCTGTAGAATTTAAATTGAATACATCTTGTAAAATCTTCGAAAGATTAGAAGATGCATTATTAAGAGAAGAGATACATCTGAACTAAAGAAAGGATGTACACTTCCTTTTTATCATCAAGCCTTAAATGGGCAGAGTTAGACTAAACAAGTTTATGTCCTGCTAAGACATGTACTTAACTGTAGGGGGAAAACAGTGACACAAGTTCAAGAGCTGAGGGTGTTTGATAAGTGCATAAAGATAAAATAAACAGTAAAAATGGAATAGAAATGCTTGAGTGGAGAAAAAATACAATAAATTCACTTTATTGTGTATGCCCTTTCCTCTGCTTTGAGAAACTCTTTCTTTGTATAATTCTTGGCATCCTGCAGTCTTCAAGGAGGAAGATTTTGTGGGCAACTCACCGGGTCCTAGAAAGCAATTTTTCTTCTAATATTTGGGTTTGGTTTTCTTCTGACGAGGCATGCTTAGTGTTACTGTTCCTAAACAGAAAATATTAATAACTCTGGAGCAAGAAAGACATTGAGAAACCCCTTAAAGGAATTCAGAGATGCTTTTCAGTTATTACAAAGCTATTGCTGATATTTTTGTCAGCTGTTTTAGTTGTTGGTCAGACCTTAAATTGTGATAAAGTCTTGGGAGCTGGGGAGGATTTGTGATACAAAACTGGAAACAGATTATACTAATTCTTAGATTTAGTGGGTTTTGGTGAGATTAACCTTGGTCATGCAAATTTTTGGCCCCTGACTATAATGACAAAATAGAAGAAAATAGAATAAGGTTTTGCCTACAAATCAGAAGTGTTTCATTCAAAAGATCCATTCAGTCTGTATGCTTTGCTCCAAACTGTAGTAAGTTACCTGACTGAAAAATAGATCGGAAAAAGAGAAGGATATCTTTAAGAAAGACAAAATGTTTATGGCATCTGCACTTAACACTAACTCTCCTTTCAGTCAAAAGCATTGTACACAAGTCTGTGTTAGACTGAAAGCAGTTATTGGGTAGTAATAGTGGGATATGTCAGGTTCTGTTCAGTCTGGCTGCCTGGTTTGTAACTGAGGGTCCTACATGAGCCTTCCTGCTTGGTACTGAGCTTTGAAGCAGAATGTTAGGCTGCTCCCCTCTTTGCCACATCTCCATAAGCTGCAGTCTAACACTTAATTACAGCCCTAATTTTGTATACAGTACAATAAAAGTAAGTTTTTGATTTCTTTCCTCTTATTTCCTCTCATGTTATGTTTAGAACAGTGACTCTATATGCAGATGGTGATTATAAGTGCAGTATTTTCCACTTACTGTTCATATCTCATTTCGGTATAGTAATTTGATAAGTTGAATATTATTTCCTTGAATGGTTGTGTTTTTCTTTGATACTTTTCCATAATGGAAAACAGCAGTTGAAGTTTTAATTCAATTACTTTTGGGTTACAGAATCATACTTGATTTATGCATATTTTCAAGTCAGGACCTTTTGTGAACAGAAATTATCCAGATGTTATTGGCAGCCAAAAAGTTGGATATCCATTAATAAATGTGTGTGGTGATTGGCTTGATAAAGGTTTATAGAGAAGATGTAATTATGTTTTCATAATTAAATTGGATCAAGAAACGACTTACTGTGCTTTGGCTTTTTTTTTTTTTTAGGCCAAAATAAAAACCTGATATTCTATAGTGATAAGTAATATATAATAATACAATATTTTTTTAAGGTTAAATTGTATACATCATCACTGGTAACTGTATTTTATATTAAATCTATAATACAGACCACACAGACAATTTGTCAGAAAAATTCTGTAACCAAAGTGCTGTGTGTGCTCTTTATCAGACAGCTGAGTTTTCTGAAGTTTTGTTACCCTTCTGATTAAAACAGTCTAAAGCTTGTAATTATTCCACTGAAGAGGGAAAGCATGGCCCATCCATCTTCAGATAACTGCTGGGAGTGTTTGAAATTGTGACACAGTCCAGTGCTTACTGAGGTCTTGAGCTGAAGTCAAGTCAGGGCCTTATAGAATTAACGTGCCTGCATATTTTAAAGTCCATAAGTTTCTATGATGCCAGCCACGTTCTGGCAAGGCCTCTGGAACTGTAATAGGAAATGAAGTTTGTGTCTAACTACCCTGCTATGCCTCGATAACATCAGAGGCTTAGGAGAGGACTCGTGGGGGCATTTGTTTCCTCCATCTCTCGCAGGGGCTGCATGAAATGATAATTAAGTTTTTCACTTCAGATATTTCTGCAAGTTTTTTTAGTAGCCTCTGCTGCTTCTGCAGGCAGTCTCGTCTAGAGCTGCTCTGTGTCATTTGTTAGTAAGGTTTTCCTAGTCACAAACAAATTTAACATGTTGCCTTACACCATACATGGTATCTTAGATTAGTGTAAGATTATAAAATGCACTGAACAGATGTGTACAGGGGATCCTATGCTACATTTCTCACTTAGTTATTGCCTGCTGATAAGACAGTTATTGCACATGATGGCTTTTGCTGAGCAAGGGTTAAAGATTATAATTTTATTAAAGACTATAATTTTAATGATGTAAAATGCAGCAGTAGTTAATCTTGTGGTTTAGCAAATTGGAGGACATACTATGTTGTCATTAAGTACTAGATTGTGTTTGCCTGTATCATCTGAAGAAACCTATTGTACTCACTTGTGTTTTTGTTGTTTGCTTTTTAAAAAAAAAAACTGTATTTTAGCAGGAAAATAATTATCAGGCAACTTAATGAACAAGAACTTGGCAACAAGAACAACAATACCAAGTCTCACAGCTATAAATCTTACTAGTATTCTTTCAGTAGTAGTATTAGTATAAAATATTTTCTATGAGGTACTTTCTTCTTTTGGCTGGTAAGAGTAAAAGTAAGGTTGGAAAAAACCCAAACAGTTTCACACAGATATTTGAGGTTACATGCATGGTCTACTTGGCTGGTATTTATTCCAGCATGAGCCTTAAGTGTAACCTTCTGTGAACCATCCAACCTCTCTCTTGATCAGATTCTTTCTGCAGAGTACAATTATGCTTCCTTGTTTTCCTAAGCTGCTTTGTGACCAAAGTTTGTAAATTTTTAGAGGGCTCTTCTGCACTGCCCTGGTTGATGACTGCAACTGGAAGGGGTGTATAACCAAGGTCACTTCAGTGCAGAGGGATGTATAGCATGTGAATCTTAGAGTTTATTGGGACAGAGAAGTGTAACATGGTTTTTCATAGAAGTTTCACTATTTATTTCTAGGGGCATCTTTCAGTGCCATGGTAATCTTAGAATATTATCTCTGCATAGCAGTGATTTCCGATTTTTTTTGGTAGCTGTTTGGTCCCCTTATCTCTTGGGGAAATTTGGTTTTTAATACTTCTAATGTTCCTTTTTAATTGTAGCTGTGCAGTCTGAACAGCTGGAGGGTATCTGCTTACAGCTGCTGACTGATTTGGTTGTGCAACTGCACCCTGGTCCCTACACTGTGGTGTGAAAAACAGCAGCAGCAAGAAGGGGGAAAAGCCCCCAGCAGATAGAAGCCAGCCAAGGGTTTGGAAATGGTCTGAATATTTTCCAAAAAATAGTAAGCTATTTTTTACAAGTGTGTTAATGAGTTTCTCAATAGAATATTAGTTTGTCACCTCTAATGATCAACTGAACCGGCAAGCTTCACACAAGCAGTCTTCATTCACTAAATACTAAATTTGCAGGGTTCAATCCAAATCTGCTGCCATATTTGAGGATTTTTAAATTTACTTCTGTGTACTTGCTACTGTGTTATCTTCTGAATCATTATTTAATTGGATTAAAAGGTCTATTTTTTAAATTCATCTGTTAATTCTTAAGGCTGATACTTTTCCTAGCCAATACTTTTCACTGCTGTTCTTAAAGAAATCAATACTGCAGGAATTTGCTTTAGGAAATGCTGAGACCTTCAGGTGATATTTTTGTGGATAGAAGATATTATTGAAACTGTACATATTTGCATGGTACTGGTGTTAGAGGTTGCCCTTTGAGTTTTGTTTGTCCTTAAGAGCTTATTCCCTTCATGGAGGAGAGATTCACTTGATTTATCTGAGTAATCTGGCTGCTTTAGTGGACATCTGATAGAACTGGAAGCTGAACTGCAATCTTTTTAAAGCTCTCCTTCCCAGAATGCAGGCTTTGCACTGTTTAGAAGTGCAGGCAATTTTTTTTTATTTTAAAAAGATGCTTAGTGTCATGATGGATACATATATCTGCATAGAATTGGCATGGAATTGTCAAAGGTGCCAAAGCATTTAATTTCCAAAATTGACTGTAGGTAACTTAACACATTTAAATATCTGCTTCTGTGTACTTAATGGTTCTACTCAATTTTATCTCACTGTGAGAATGTAATTGATTTTTTAATTTGATTTTATAAAAATGTAATTCAGAAGATGGCAGTATTCTGTTTTTTCTTTAGCATATTGACTGAAACCACTGAATTTATATGTATTTTCTCGTAAAACTGTTATGGTTTTAAATTACCCTTCTGTACTTCATTATGTTTGTGAAGAAATGTGAGCATTTATAACCAACTTTTAAAATATTTTCATGGCACAAACGTGATGCTGTAGCGTATTACAGCATAAATGATTACTTCAGTGATAAACTGTAATACAGAATTAAGATGGTGTTTTGAATTTAAGTTTATTCTATAGCAGCTGTTGTATTGGAATGTATGTTGGATACATTGTTATACATTCTATGCATGGTGTTATTTCTGGGAGAGTTGTTTTCATATTCTGTTGTTCCTTGGTTACATCTGGAGCATGTTAATTATCCTCCTTTAGGGACTTTTTTCTGTAATATCATCACTTAGAATAGTGCAGTGACCTCCTGTGTATGATGTGAAATTTGCTCCAAATTCAAGCAGCTTGTGTGTTTAGACGTTTGAAGCCATTTTTATTATTAGAGTAGACCCTCTTGCCAGGATAAGCACCTTTAATGCCCTTTTCTGCTCCCATGCAATTTTAAACAATATATAGATGATAAATTTGCTGCCTGTGTGTATGTGGAATTGGCCAAAGAGCTGATGCGGGGGCTGGGTTTGTGCCTCTCTGGAGTTCTGAGATTATTTGTGGTTATGGCACACATTTCTCGTGTGAACTTCATGTCTCACCCATTCTGTGGCTTGCTGTCACTGGTTATAAAATGCTGATGAGCTTATTTTTCTCTAGTGTTACTAAGAAAATTCATCATGTTTAAGGGATGATACAAAATATTAGTAAAATGGAAACAATTTTTCTGATGATTGTTTGTTATGTGGTTATAATTGGGACTTAGCTTGCTTTGCTTGCAGGATTTCAGGACCTGCTGTGGTTGAGATGGTCTTTTGATGGAGGGGGCGTAGCTGTGAAAGAAGCAGATGACAAGCAGTCCTAAGAAGTACTTCAGTACAAATTTTTAAATATCGATTTAAATTGACTGCATGAAGTCAATGCAATGGCATTCTGTTACATAGAAACAATGAAAAAAATTAAAGGAAAAAAGGGAAAAAAAATTGCAAATATTGATCTCTGTCTGCCAGGAGATTTTCTAGCCAGTACCTGCATCAAGTTCTCACCTGATTTTTTTTTTTTTTTTCTGCATACAGGTTTTAAAATACCATGTTATCCTGGGCACATTATTTTATATTAACAGAAGTTCCAAATTACACTAACTGGCCAAAGAGACACCTTAGGGTAATTAGATCTCTTTTCTTGCCATCCATTGTTCCTCTACCTTGTATTTTTAAATTGTTTTTTTTTTTATTATTTAATATTTTTAAGGGGGTTGAGAATGGGGAAGGAAGGAAGGAAGGAAGGAAGGAAGGAAGGAAGGAAGGAAGGAAGGAAGGAAGGAAGGAAGGAAGGAAGGAAGGAAGGAAGGAAGGAAGGAAGGAAGGAAGGAAGGAAGGAAGGAAGGAAGGAAGGAAGGAAGGAAGGAAGGAAGGAAGGAAGGAAGGAAGGAAGGAAGGAAGGAAGGAAGGAAGGAAGGAAGGAAGGAAGGAAGGAAGGAAGGAAGGACCAATAAAATGGGATAATGTCTGAATCCTGGGTGTTGAATGGGATTAGCTGCATAACTGGCAGCTCTTGGCCTAACTAACTTGGGAAGTTAAGATGTTAAGCCTCAAGGAAAATAATCTTCTCAGGGCTTCTTGGTTGAGAGACATTTCTTTCCTGTGTCTGAGAATAGGAAGAGTAAATGTTCCCTTCCATTAAACTGTATCCAAAATGCTTTCTTTACTAGCAATAGTGTAGCTATACTCTAATTCTTACTGTTGCCACCTGACTTCCAGTGGTCTTTATTTACATTAGCAGCAAACATTAATAGTGTCAAGATAATTTTTCATTGGTTCAGGAATGATGTATCTCTTGATATGTATCTTTACACAAGATGGTGTATCTTGACACATTTGTCACTTTGACTGTTCTTTGTGGTGTTCACTTTTTAAAGTAGGCTAAAAACCCTTTACAAGTGAGAAATACAATGAGGACATCTTAGAAACCAGTTCTTAACATGAAACAGACCACAGAGTTCTAAATATAAAAGTGCTGTGTGGATTTACCAGTAAAACTCTTCTCCTCTGGTTTCCTCTTAGCTTTGTTTAAGAAGCAAAGAATTGGTGCAAAGAGCAAAGTTTAGTTGTTTTTTTTTAAATCTGATTTGTGAGGTCAATCCAAAACGTAAATCTGCATGCAAGTGAGAAAGGAATAATTAATAGAGCTGCTGTAAAACAGTTCCTGTGGTACATGTAGGTACTGCTACACAGGTAATGAAGCTATACTGTGGTTTTTTTTTTATAGCTTGTGTAACTTCACACTTCTTAAAACTAAGAAAAAAAAGAGTGAGTTAAAATTTCCCAATGGGTAAAGAAATAGGAAACATAAGTGGGAAGAAATAGTTAATGGCAACATTCATCTTTATTCTGTTAAAGGATTGTCAGAAAAACTAAAATGTTACAGCATACAGCTCTGCCATGTGGAAGCTTCTGTATGGAACACTTAGATCTAATCCTTGGGGATTATAAAAACTAATGAAGGAACCAGTTATTGGTTTTTAGGTTACTGCCATTTCCTAACATGGAAAAGGTTTGAGCCAAACAGGCTTGCCCTTGTGATTTTGGAGAGGCATCACCTGGAAAATACTTGAATGGTTTCTTTCTCCTTAATAGAATTATGATTAATAAGTACTTGAAGTGGTGTGTATTTATAGCAAAACTGAATCAATGACAGCTCTATAAAGCTCTACATCAGTGCAAGCTCCCCTGTAAGCAGCAGTCCCAGGCACTCTCACGTTCTGGTAGCTACTTATGTGATATAGCCATGAATTTACAGAAGTAATTTGTGCTGATTTTTTATGTATACCATCTGTGAAGGAGGTATCTGCTACTTTGCAGATACTCTGTAAGAGCAGTTAAAGCAAAACCCAACCCTGTGTTTTAGTGAGGAAGCTTTTTTCTTTTTTTTTTTTTCTTTTTTTTTTTCTTTTTTTTTAATAGAAATTTTCTCACAAGATCTACTGTTACTTAACAACAAAAAGAAATGGAAGAAATTGCTCCAAAAATAACTTGATATTTTTTTAGCCTATACCCCTCCAAAGATTGTTTCTTAAAAACAGTGGTTAAATATCTGGCCTCATCTTTGGCAAGGTGTCTTGTGCTGAGCACTTAAGAACTGATGAAGAGGAAAGGCTACAGAAATGACATTCCTGTCATGATTCAGTGAGTACATGGAGCTGACAGCTTTCCTGACCCTGGCTTTCCAGCTGAATTAGTAGCTGAAATGTTGATTCTGTGTACTGAGAAGTTCCAGCTGACACTGTGACAGCCACATGAATCATATTATTTTAGACAGATTATTTAAAATAATTCTAAAACCAAAAAAGCTAAAAATGTCAGAAACTGTTGTATATACAGGCAGGATAGCTATTCTTACTCTACCTCTTCATTCAGGTGATAGCTTAGCAGCTGATAGACCCAAATGGTAGCAGGAGCTGTGAGAGGCACCATTCTCCATTTGTTAATTTGCATTTGGCTTTACTGTTTCACCTTTCTGCATTTTGTAACAATAAAAGAGAACTGCAGAAAGCAGCACTGTTTTTTCTATACTACATGCCATGTTGATTTTATACTGCATCCAACTATGTGCTGGTCCCACTTCATTAATTAATTCCAGGCTGCCAATTAGAGGAGGCAGCTGAAATAGGAACCTTCTCTCAATGTTGACACATCCCCTCCCCCAGTCAGGTGTGATATGCTAAAGCTATACAGGACTCAGCTGGAACTGGAAGAAGTAACACTTAGATTTAATTAAGACAAGGTGCCTTTAAAGTTTCTTCCCCCATCCCCCTCATCCTCCAGTTATTTCCTGATACATTTTTGGGGCCAACTTTAGCAAGTTTAGGAAGGAAGAGGTTTAAAAAACAGATGCAGGCTTCCTGAAAAGGCCCGTTAAAAACTTCCACCCTGGTTTCCAAACAACATAATAATCCTTCTCCTATAAGAGCTGAATACAGTAGAAAAGAAGCTGTAGTTTTAGATATTGGAATTAATTTACATATGGAAAAAAATTTAATAAAATCATATCAGGATCTTAAAAACTTTAAGCAAGTGTATTAACTCTTAGGAGTGATTCTTTAGTAGTAGATTTTTTTTTGTTTTTTTTTTCCACTGGTGAATAATGAAGAAGTATTGAATTTCATCCTTTTTTTTTTTTTTTTTAATTTCATGTGGATTTCATGTCAATTACGTCTTCTGGTATTGGTCACCTCACAAGCACAACTGTTAGAAATTACTAGAGGAAAAGTTCTGTAACAGTGGTCCTGAGATTAGGTATGGAAGATAAAACTGTCTTTGAGATCACCATGATGTTTCTTGTGACTATAGGAAACTTAGAAAAACAATTCTAATTACAAGCCTGAAGCTGTCAATAAGTACATCAGTTGCTTATTACTGTTGTCTACGATCCCTAAAATCTGGGGATTACCAGTGTAGAATCTGCTTACCTTCATTTCCAAAGAATGTCTGACTCTTGAGCCTACTTGTTAGCAAAATGCACTGACAGAGGTATCTCTGCAAGGTTGGGTAGGTCACAGTCAGATGGTAAAACTGGATATATACTTTATCCTTCTGTAAGGTTAGATACAGAGTGAGAAACATTGCCAAGTGTTTCTTATGCTGATTTTTTCAGCATAGTGTTTGGTGTTATTTTCCTGATGAGTTGGACATCAAATCCGGACATGGCATCAGGAAGGATTCATCTGGCCTAAAGATTTCCCTCTTTCTTTTTTCTCTTTTTGCAAGAAATATGTCGTTTTGTAGCAATTTGTTAATTTGGTTCCTCTCTGTTACCATTGCTTTTGAATACTGGCAATATCTCACTCCAAACTGTTTCCTCATAGTCTGGATGCAAATGTGAAATTGGCTGACATAATTTCTTGATTGTATTATACCTTCATAGATCAGAAGCTGATTAGTTTAGAGGATTTTGCAACTCAAATGTTGCAGATGTTGAAAAAGAATGTGAGAGCAGGCAGGGATTAAAAAAACCCAGCAAACCCCATCACCACAAACAAACCTGCATCCCCTCCACCTCCTGAGCTGTTGTTATCTTGAGGAAATAATATGTGAATCATAATTGTGTTGTAGCTATACTGCTGATATCTAAATGAATAACTTGGGGGCAGGGGAGAAGAGAGTGAAGTGCTTGTAGGGTAGGTAGCAGTTGTGAATCAAGTGTACTGCTGTAAGCCACAGGACTACACCATACAGAAGATCTATTGCCTGCTTATTCTATCTTTCCCATATGTGCAAGTAATATCAGACAGGTGATTTAGTTTCATAGAGATCAGGGAGGCTGCTCGTGTTCAAAAAGGTCTTTTGTAGCTTCTTATTTCAGCTGTTTGACTTATTCATGTGATGTGGTTAATATATCCTGCAATGACACATTTTAATGCACATCTGCTGTTGCATAGCACGTACTAAAGTAAATGTAACTTCCTGAACTAACAAAATAGATGGATTCTTATTGTGGTAGAACTGCAATCATTTTGGGAGGATAGATATCCTTTCTCTTAATACAAATACCAGATTTAGAGGAAGCAGTTATGAACAGAGGCAACAGAAGCAGGTAGTCTCTAGATGTTTGTACAAAAACAAGCCAAACAAATTCCAGAGAACAGTATGTAATAACATACCTGTTTTTCTATTCCAGATATGAAGTGCATTCCGATCTTTATTATACAGCTATGCTTTTAGGAAGCTGTTCTTTCAGCCTTTCAATTTTGATTCATCACTGCAATGACTTGGACATCTCACAGGGCCTAACCACGTAGGGTTTTTCTTTGTGGCTTATCACTGCAACTCCCTTGAGTTGTCTTGAATATCCAGTCTGTTCTCTCCTTCTTTGTCCTGTTACTTTTCAAGGGGCAAATGGAGGAGTCAGTTTAAGGAGAGCTTGCAAAATGTACTGAGAACACCTGTGCCAGACAATGTACTTAAAGTACATCATCGGGATTAATATTTTTTCTTTGACTTCATTGCAATATGTTCACATACCAGCACTCTGCTCTTGTTATTTTTCCTAATTGTTTGCTACTTTGATTATTCTTTCCTATTCATTACTTATCTGGAATAAGGTTAGTATACAGGCACTGGAATGTATCATGCTTCTAATTGTTAATTATTGCTGGAAGTAAAAATTAAGATCCTGTATCCTGCAGCCTGGGTAAACATGTTTTTTACTCCCATTGCATCTTTTACTTCCCTTTTCCTCTTTCAACTGTGACAGAATATTTTTTTCTTCAACCTACATTAGCAGTTCTGGATGGTTGCAAGTTTATTTTTAGCTTCTTTGTTTTTTATTTCCCTCCTCCCATGTGCAGAGATTTTGTTATATATATAATTTTTTTGTTTGTTTTTTTTTTTCCTAGGAGGGATTTATCTCACTGCTAAGTCAGTAATATGGCTTCCTTTGATAGCTTCTTCTGGTATCAGTATCTCTAAATTAGCCTAAGTTGCTGAAACTCAAATTAAATTACTCATACCAGTGCAGTGTGTTTCTGAAACAGGTGATCGGAGTTTTGGCACAACTTCCTTTGATTTCAGTGTGTCAAGGGTTTATCTTTCATGGTTTGCCCCTCTCTTTAGGTCTAAAAGACGTAACAAAACCAAAATAAAAGCTTTTTTTCTCATACACTCTTTATATTGTCTTCTGGCGAATTTTTCAGTTGTTTCTTAGCTTTTAAAATAATGGCTACTATTTTATCTGTGCTGGTTGGAGTTACTTTATAAGACTTTTTCCATTATTTACTATCTCTGCTATTTTTGGGGCAAAGTTAACTTGTGGTCATTAGAGACCTGTCTGAAATTCACAGTTGCTGGGAAATGGAACACTGAAATGATGTAAAAGTAGGATGTAGTTGGTTTGGGGTTTTTTTGCCAGCTAGCAATTTATGGTTAACACCTTGAGCAGAGAGGTGGCAGCCTTCCTAAATGATAGCTAGCATTCTTCAACCAAGAAAGAAGTAATCAGAAAAACTGTTTCTTATTCACATCCTGTGATATAACTAAGACTTATTATAGGAACTTCTGTACCATAGAATGTTACTTTATTGTATTTACACTTGGGAAGATAGTTACTTTGTAACTCTAAATAAAAATTTTTTGTAACCCGAAGTAAAACATTCCTGGGAATGTCCTCTCAGTTCCCTGATTCTTGATCAATGAGCATGAACAAAGAAAATCTGTCCCAGTGTGAGTTGTTGGTGCTGCATCCCTTTCCAGCTGTCTATTTAAGATTAGTCCCATTGTTGCTAATGCCAGTGATAGATGGTAAGAGATCTGCAACATCCTTGGTACTGGGAATAGATTACTTCAATCATTTGTTGATGCATTACTGCTATTTGCAAGGACACTTCTTTTTGAAGCTATACCATGGTTCCCCTCCATCCCCCCCATAGGAAGAGGATGTGGGTAAGAGAAAGATGATTCAAAATTTTGTATTCATTCTTGATGCTTTTTTTGGTTTTGTTTTATGTTATTTATTTATTTACAGTATCTCATAGCATGTGCTACTGGGACAGCAGTTCTAAAATAATGAGTGGACAAGGAAAGTGGAACATTACAGTTTGGGTAATCACTGAGTTAATTTGTATTTTAAGACACTGTGTGACCTGCAAAACTTTATTCAGGAGTTTTTGTGGTGGTTTTCTGCACTAGGTTGTCAGCATTGCAGTGTGAAAGAAGGCATCTCAGTTTGTCCTGTAGTTGAGATATCACTTATTGTATGTGAAGCCATTTACTGGCCTCACATTTTTGGTTGGCTATCATCATTCTTTCTTGTAGGTGCCTTGTAATCTGTGTCAAAGAATTGTAAGTTTCTAGACTTGGGGTTTAAAGTGATGGTGGCATCTCCTTGGCAACGATCTTGAAAAGGGGGCAATTATATACCTCTCACTCAAGAGGATGTGAAATCTGTCTCAAGTTTTGTGTTCTGAATATATAAGAATCACAAGTCTTGTCTTAATTTCAAGATATTCAAATTAGTATAACTTATTAGAAGATGACAATGCACCGTTGTTATGAAAACAAGCAGGTCTGTTTTTAAAAACAAATAAATAAAGCTTCTGATGCATAATTTTTATCCAAAAAATCTTTATTCTTTGGGTATGAATTAATGAAACAACTTAAGCTGAGCTAACAGTTTATAACTCTTAGAAGAAAATGGGCCTTTTCCCTGTCCTGTCTTTATTCGTACCTTTGCTCATTGCCACCATTTACCTTCAGTGTGTTCTGGTGCTTTTTTCCTGGCAGAATAATCTATTCAGCTCACAAATCCAGCTGAGTCAGCTTTAAAAATGAGTTATTTTTGTCTTCCTGAAGGAAGCTCATGGAGTACTTCTGTGTCAGTGCAAATGCAGTAATTAGAGGACATCTTTTAAGTGCACAGTACTCTCTGTAGTGATCAAAAGTTACACGAATTTAGCAAAATGAAACCAAACACACCTTGGCAGCTGATTCCATCTGTTTGTCTCCCAGTGCAGAATTGTTCCTCAGGCTACATTTATATCAAGAAACTTCAACAATGTATGCATGTCTTACTTTGAAAACCTGCAGAGTGTTTCACAAGCTGGATGTGTGTTTATACAATAAAACATTCATGATGATTTGTATGAGAATCATGTCTATCAGCTCAACGTGAATGTACTTCAGGATAAATGTGATGCTTTGAAACACCACGGTTCACAAGGGAAGACAATGGAATCTATCATGTTTATTAATTGTATTTGACAGAACTGAGGGCAACAATTCAGGGCATCTTGGCTGCAAATCCCAAAGCCCAGCCCATGATAACTGTAAGGAAATGTAATTTTTTACTTCAACTATACTGCCTACAATGCACAAATAAGAGCTGTATTAAAGGTAGTCTTCAAATGGAGAATCTAGACAGAATAGAAATTTGGGATTTGGTTTTGTTATGTTAGATGATCCCCAGGGGTATGTTTCTTTGTTCTGCTCTGATCTGTCCAGGATTAGGACTCTACCTGGAAAAATTACAGCAGTGGGTTTTGGGAGAGCGTTTTTAATGGTATTCACTTATCCTGTAATCATATCTTTATTGGAATTCTCACCACCAGTGTTTAATCAAGTGTTCTCTTTCCAAAATTTATTGCCTAGTAAATTTTAACTCCCATTACCATGTGTACAAGCCATATTTGCATTGAGGAAATTGCAGTTTCATGAACAGCTGTGTAACTGCCTGGTGAATACCCTTTATCTAACAGTTCTAGCTACCCACTCATCACTGTCAGTTTCTGCATTCCAGCTCCCAAGCAGATTTAAATTTACAGTGCTTGGTTGAAATGACTGCTTGAAAAGTTTTCATTGGGCTGTTTGCATGTTATTCTGGTGTTTGGTTTTGTTTAATTTGGTTTGTTTTTCTCAAAGAACTCCTTGAAGATGTACGGGGAGTATGTTCAAGAGAGGCTTCAGAGATACTCAGGAAGTGCAGAGTTGTGTATCTGTAGCATTACCTTGGCTAACTTTCGTGGTCGTGTCAGAGCAGTATGAATAATAGCTTTCCTTGAATATTTCTGGCAAATTTTTACCTCTTCTAGGCAGTGGCTGAGTTTTTTTGATGCTTTTGGTTTGGTTTGGTTTTGTTGTGAAACTACATCTATGGGATGGCATATATGAGATAAGCAAACCCTGAATATTCAGGTGCAAACTAGGGAGATTTTTGATTTTTCCTTGAAGTATGCATGCAGTGTTTCTACTTAATTCCAGGTTTTTATGGTAGGTAAAATTTCCAGAAACATTATACCAAGTACTCTTTTTGCACTCTAGCTAAAATTGTAAAGGAGAGTCTTGTCCTCTCCAAAACACTTTACTTTAAATCTTTTACTCCTTCCATAAACCTGGAGTAACTTAGCTAGACAGCAGAGCTACTTCAGAGGATGACTCAGACTACTGGATAACTTCATATTCTTAGAGTAATTCATCTGTTATGGAAGCAAAGCAATGAACTGTTTATTGTTCTTAATGCATTTTCCTTAAAATCATCTCGGAATATAGCATGTCTGAAGATGATAGTGATAACATAGCTGGTCTAGTTGGTTTCTTGGGTTTTTTAAGCATTACATCTTTTCTTAAATTCTTGTCTTGTTACTGGAAACTTAGGCATATATTTCACCAGGAAAGTATCTGTGTGCAAAAGTGTGTATTTCTAGGCCATCAGAATGGACAGATCAAAAGAAAAAGCTCCCATAAATATGAATCACAAGAGAAGTACAGAAGTAGTGTTGGGTGGGTTTTTTTTCTAGCTTCTAATTAAAGAAAATAAATGAATAGACTGAATTGTTGCAACTAACTCTAGGCTGCTGCTTGGGCATCTCAGACACAGAATGTGTGAGGGAAGGGTGAGGGAAGAAAAGCAGGCAGGCAGATGTTGGGAGTCTCTTGATTCCTGACATGTCAGTATTTTACCAAACATTACTTGTATGTGCCTGATTTTATTTTTTTAACAGCCTTGCAAAATTTTGAATTTAAACAGGGAAAGCAGTCACATTAGCATATCAGGAGGAAGAAGGTAATCTAGATCTGGGTGCAGACAACTCAAAATAATTGAGTTTAATCACAAACTCTGCATTTCTGCCCAAAAACAGTTTAAATGTGTTGGCAAAGGTCATGTTAAAATAAAACTTGAAACAACAAAAACACCAACCCAAATCTTTAAACATTCTGTTTGTGAATTTTCTTCCTTAGGCAGAGTTCAGCTTTAATTGATGATTTTCTGTTCCACTGAACTCTCTAAAGCCCATGACTTCAGTGGTTGAAGATTCTTCACTCCAATGGGCTTTTCCTAATTTAAATGTTTAAATTAAATGTTTCAGTTCCTATTGCTGATGCTTAGCATAATGACTTTGCTGTTCTTTAGAAGAAAATGTGTTCTTTTTTATATTCTTTTGTTGTCATATTTTGGATCCTTTGAGAAATCTTTAATCAACTGCATTTTAATTTTAAAATTACTCTGTTCAAAGCTACTTGAATCTCAAAGAATAGAACAAGCTCAAGAGTAATTATAGTCACATGTGAAGATATTTTTAAGGTTCAAAACCTAGATATTCCAAGGGGTTTTGCCATGCAGACAGATGCTTTTTCAAGATTTACTTCAGTATTAGTTTTTGAATGTGTGAGGAAACTTAACTAAAGGGATTGGTGTGAGCAAGGCAGTCACGGAAAGACTGTGTCAGTGAACCTCAGTCCTGGATGAGGTCACTGGTGGCAGCACCTCTCTTGTGCAGGGCTTTCCAGAGTTACCAAATAGTTTACTTTTCCCTGATAGGAAAGTAACTGTCAGATTAAATTGCACCTTTGGCCTAACTGATTAAAAATGGAAAAAAACAAGCCCACAAAAAAACCTGTTCTAGAAATGGTAAAATTGATACACTGATCTGCTGTGCAATCTGTTGTGCAAACCAACATCCAACATCATTACTTCTTAACTATTACTTTATTTTTTTAAAGTTGCTTGCATTTCAGATTTTTATAGTAGTAGTGTAGATTTGTAGTCTGAGTATAGTTCTTGAAATGAGTGTACTCACTGGCTCCAGTCTTCCAAGAGTCCTTAGTGCTATCACTGAAACCTTTATTTCTCTAACTATTTAGCTGGAGCTTGTGAGGGAGTCTTTTAGCTACAAGTTTATGACCTGATGTTTGGCTCTGCTTGGGTATGCAGGCAGGCACACACAATACAGTGACTATTGCAGGCAGTTGTTTCACCATCTAAATTAATGTACAAGTGAAATGTAAACCAGTACTAAGTTTGCAGGACCTTTCAAAATAGGCTTCAAGTGTTCTTTGATACTCAATCCAGATGGAACTCAATACCATGAATTAAGTGACATAGTTTTGATTACAAATGCACATAGCATTCTACAGACAAATTCAGTCCTCTGCAAGAGACAGTTTGAAATTGTACCACTATGCTATTCCATCAGATAATTAATACTTATAAAGGCATGTGCTATTCATTAATTGACTTGAGGTGCTAATTTCAGCTGTAAAACTCTTAGACAAATATTCAAGGAGTCTAATGACTCCATTTTTAGATGTTCAAAGAAATCTGTCTGGTAGTGTGAGATGCTCTTACTTAGATGAAAGTCCTGCCTATTTTTAAGAATCCTGTTTCTCTAAAGGCAGATTTTTCTCTTCTTTCTCAAGAATGCTTAGTCAGGCTGAAGTGCACTGGCCTGATTAATGGAGAAACGCCAGAACCAATCTCGACATATTTTGGGTATTTTTGCATGTCTAAACCAAAGTTCATTATATCAGTCTCCAAGCCAGTGCACTCTTGTCCTGTTTCTGAAGTGCACTTCATGCTGTGAAGCATGTTACAGGATTAGAATGCTTTGAGGAAGAGCTCTAAAGGCATTTTGTCTGATATAAGTGAAGCTGATTTTTAAAATGGTGTTAGAGCACACATTGATAAACAAACATAAACAGATGGCTTTTGAAGTCAAGGCTTCTTGGGTGTATGTGGTTACACAGCAGCTGCAGTGTTCTCAGGAGGTTCCTTGACCATTTCATACAACCTGTGTAAGGTTGTTTTGATGTGTTTGAAATGTGAGGAGAAACCGTCCAATATCATTGATTATTCTCAAAGGTATGTCCACTGAGCATCACACTAAAGAAAAGTTGCAAAAATGAACACACTTCCATGTGATTGAAATAATTGTAGCTTCAGAAATTCTCAAGTGACATAGAGGGTCTTCATATAAAATGCTTTTTATATTTTAATTATATTTTTATATTTTATAATTACAAAATTCCTTTTATGTTTTTGAAATATGGAAAGGAAGGAGGCTGTAGCAAAGATTTGCTGTAGCAAATCTTCAGTGGCAGTCAGCAAGAGCTGCTTAGGGAAGAGTACAAAAAAGAAACAGTCTGTCATGTTTCCCCAAAATACTGATCCAGTATCCAGGAACTTGTGTCTGTGAAGATTTCATAGTAGCAGCATCTTGTGACAAATGGTTCCACTGTATAGAACACAAACATTGTATATAATGTGAAGGATTAACTCCTTTTTCTTTGCTCTGAATCTGACACCATATGGTTTAATCTCATGCAGTTTTTTTTTCTCTCTGGTTGAATGAAGTGAAAAATCATTCCCTGTTTTCCATCTCTGACACTCATGGTTTGTAGATCTTTATCACACCCGTTCTGATTTCTCTGAAACGTGCTGTCTTGTCTGCTTAACTGTTCTCTACATGGAAGCTGCTCATTGGGTCTTCATCACTCTTCTGCTTTCAGAGAACCTTGTCCCATCCTACTGTGATGGAGATGGGGTGAGAGTGATCCTGCATGTAACACTCCGAATGTTCAAATGTCACTTTTTCTCTAGAACTGCACATCTAGAAGTACTGCTAACTTTGTTCTGGAAACTTAACAGGAATTGTGGGATAGGGAAACTAGGGGGGTTCTTTTATTTTATGAGCAGTCTACTATAAAATACAGAGAGGTCTGTGTAGCAGGATAGCATCCCTGCCTCTACAGCAGTTGCTTCTGGAAAGACCTAGGAGAATAACTGAGAGACATTGCATGTTTGGGATATTGGTAAAGTCAAAGGAAAACCTCCAAATAAGGATTGTCTCTGCCATTTGATTAAGTTTATTCCAAAGAAATAATCTGATTATCAACCTTTAGGAAAATAAATGTTGGTAAAGCAACATCCATCATACAATCTACCATGAAAAACACTTTATTCTTTCAAACTCTTATTCTTGGTTGTGCTGCTTTCCTTTGGCTGAAAATACCTTTCCTTTCCTTCCTCTTGCTGTTGAGCTTCCTCCTAAGTTTCCTTTTCCTTGCCTCCCTCTGTCAGATCAATCCTGTATTGCAGACAGGGCCCCCAACACTTCCTCTCTCTCCAGGAAATTTTCACAACCTTTGTCCTAAGGTAGACATCAAACAGGCCCGGCCGGGCTGCACAGACACTGAAATGCCCACAGGTGATTTTTCCCCTTTCTCAGCGAGTTCCGAAGAGTGGCACAGACAGGGAAGCTCATGGACTAAACAATAGCAACACAAGCAGAACTTGGGAAATACAAGAAACAAACTCCTCTTTGCCAGACAGAAGAAAGCACAATGTGGGTGGACAAAAAAAACCCAACAACCCACAATCCTCAAAAAAATCCCCAAAAAACCAACCAAACCAACCAAAAAAAACCAAAAACAAAAAACCAAAAAAACAAACAGCAAAAAGGAAAACATTGGTGCATACTTATTGTGGCAGCATAAGATGATGCACCATTCCTTCTTTGCACTGCACTCAGAAGGGAGATGCCACTGCCCTGCACCTCTCTCGGATATGGCTGTCTGAAGAGCCCCACAGTCACTGCACCGCAGTTACCCCGTGAAAAGCAAACAGGAACACTGGGTTCAATGTTCCGTGTGTGAAACACCTGCGGTTACCGCTGCGTGGGGAGCAGCTGCCGGGTAGGCGGGCAGCATCCCGCGGGGGCTCCGCCTGGGGGCGGTTCCGGCTCCGGCTGGGCCGGCCTGGGTTCGGTGCCCCTCCCGCTTTTGCTCCACTCGTTCGCAGGAGCTCTTGCGGGACATGCACTCCGGAGCCTAAGGCAGAGCGCCTCGGTTACAGCGCTGCCGAGTGCCTGGGAGGGGAGGTTCGGCTTCGTCTTCCCTTTTTGTGCTCGGACAGAATCAGCTGTGACCCCCGAAACCGCTGCTCCGGCAGCCACGATGGTGGCCAAGGATTATCCTTTCTACCTGTCTGTCAAGAGGGCAAATTGTGCCTTGGAAGTGCAGACAGTGAGTAGCCCAGCTAAAGAGACGGAGGTACTTAACCTACTCCTGTCCAGTTGCAACTTTCTTTTTCTTTATAGTGGGGTCTGTATGGCTTTGGGGAAGAGTAAAATACGTGGCTTATTTTGGCATCCTTACTGCGATCTCTAGATGTTGAACTTTCATTTGTAATAAGGCAAGGAACGAAGAATCTAGGTTTTTTGTCATCTGACACTCTAAGGAGTTAAAATTAATCTTTTTAAGTAGCTAATTGAGGAAGTTTAAAGTAGTTTTAACATATTTTATTCCAGTGCTAGTCATCATTTATAAATTGTTAAACTTACACTTGAAGTGGCAGAAAATCTAGAAAATGGTGTCTTAAAGCATTATCCATCTTTTCTTTATTAGTCATAAGCCAAAAATTAATTGGTAATATTGTAAACCAAAAACTGCCCTATCAACAGGTTGACTACTCAGTTTCTCAAAAAGTGAGAAATCCATCCAAGTAATGTTAAAAATGTTATTCATAACCCAAATTCAACATACTCATTTCCAAGTTCTGATACACAGAATGTTTCAGGAGCAAATGTTTGTGTAAGACTTAACTATTCAATACATTAGGTTAATGTTGCTTTGTGTCTTGTTTGCAAAGAAAACAGTGACTTTAAGGATTCTGTCTAGCTGCACTGGAGGAAGAACAACATTTCCTGCTGGAACTTTTTATCACTTAAATATTTAGCTTATTCATTATTTCTGTTTACTGAGTAACTCGAAGGCAGCATACTAAATTGGGTGCATTAAATACAACTACGTCAATGATTAATAATCTCTAGCAGTTGAAGGAATCTAAAGTAGAAGTAATATAAGCCAAGTGAGCCTACTTAATAATGATTTTTAAGCTGAGAACAAGTACAAGGTGCTGTAGTGTTGTATTCTTGCTTCCTTGCTCCTAGGTGTACTTTTTATATAAAGGTATTTATTAATTGCAATTAATGCAAGTGGAATTTTTTCAGCTGTGTGGTTTTGAAAACTAACACTGAGTGTACGTGCATATGTACACATCCATCTATTGAAAATGCAAGTTGTTTATACCAAATGGTTCTCTTGATAGTACTTACTCATTTTACCAAGTATAATATTAAATAAATGTTTAGCCTTTACTGGATGAATGTGGATTTGTAGAAAAATAGAACTGTCAAATCTGAAGAGTTGGAATGTTGCTCTCTTTCAGTCGGGAAGGGCAGCTTAATTATAATCAAATTTCAAAGAAAAAGTCTCAATGAAAGCTGAGAGCATAGGAAGTATCTAGTAACAGGTGTGATCAATCAAAATTACAATGTGCAAACAGTTGGTTTGGATTTATAATCTTTCAGTTAGTATTTAAATGAATAATAACACGCACCCTATGCTTTCAGGGTGTTTCAGAGATTCCAACACTGTGAAAAATAAATTTCTCAACATTCTTCTGTTTGTCTTAAGTAGGTATGAAAAGACCACCTGCTTCTCCAAAAATTTGTTTAATGAAGCAGAAATGAAAACTACTCTTTGGGAAAGGCTCTATCAAGATAGATGTATGCAGCCTGTTACTATGGAGTCTATCAGTATAGAGGAGAGGAAATCCCCGTTTCATCTCAAGCTCTAATATTAATGTTCTTCCACTCTTTAGTATTTACAACTCTGAATACAGCTACTGAGCGCCTTCTACCACAATTTTGTGTTACTGCACTAAAATTTACTTTGCTGCATGGGAGTTATGAATTTCTGGCTTTGAAAACCTGAATTTCATTTCAATTGCTAACATGTTAGGTTGGTTGATTTATTTAATAACCTAAATGAACATAAATATTTATGTTTGCAATGGAACAGATTTTGTGCTATATAGATGTTGTATTTTGGTATTAAATCAGAAAGCATAATTATAAAATGCTTCCTCTGACTTAATACAACAATAATCTTTTAGTCTTTATATTGGACAAATACAAAAATATAGTCTGGAAGATCAAGTACTTACGTGGGATGAAATTCACCAGAAATCTTGAGCATATACTGTGCTGTTGAAATGTCCCCAGATTTCCAGCTTGAGGTCTCCAGATAACAGTGTGAAGCTTATGGGCAGTAAATCAATTCTTCCTTATTCTTGGGCTTCACTTGAAGCTGGCAGAGCGGAAGTGGAAAACTAGGGATGTTTTTGAGAAACAAGGCAGTAGCACAAAAAAGATCAGATGTTTTGCAGTTTGCAGTTCTTTCTTTAAGCTGTACCAGCTTCCCTGGAGTAATCTCCGTAGAAGTAGCCCAGTCACAGAACCATGACAAATGAAATGTCCAAAATGTATACAAACAACAGAAATCTAGCTTCTGAGAAAAGGCAAGGTACCAGTTCTGATGGTTCTTTCTAAAGGTGTTCTGAGGGCAACAAAACACTGCAGTGCCTGAGGAATGAGTTAATTTAGGAAACAGTATAAGGCTTTTACATATATCATTGCATACCCCAAATAATATGCTGTAGTGCAATTCTGTGTCTAAACAGTATAGAGGTGTTGGGCTTTTTCCATCTTTTTCATAGTTCAAAAGCAGAGACAGTAAAACTTGAAATGTGCTTGCTTTAAGATGTAATAAAGCCCCACATCTTCCCAATGGTACATACCATTTTCTCTGTGCCTGGGGTTAAAGCAAACCCACTCAAGAGGAAACAAGGTGAAGCACAGCCAGTGGATGGGTGACAGATACGAAGGAGCTTTCACAATCACAGATGGATGCTTAGTAGTCATAGGAAGGAACACATGAATTCCTCAGAGAAAGGGTGCTCTGTTCTGCTGTACAGGATCTAATCCAACGTCTGGGTTTAGGCTGTAAAAGCTGCAACTTTGGCACAGAATTCCTTTTCATCTGCGGTATGTTGTGTGTCTGCTTACAGCTCCTTTGCTGTAGAAATCTTAGTCATATGAATCAGATCTGTCTTTTGTTGTCTAGTGATACCCTCACTGTTTTGATGTGCAGGCTACCTTCGGCTCAGGACCGTGTTTAATTTGGTGTGAGGAGTGCAGGAAAATTGACCTGAAGGGTAACCCAAAGGCCTTTGGGGCATGGCACATCATTAACATGAGAACCAGGAATGGAGCCAGAGGGAGAGGGGCCAAAAGATTGAGATAAACTGCAAGTCATTAATTTTCTTTCATCTTCATGAATGTATGTGCTTCATTTTTAATGAAATATTAGCAAACCACAGTTTCGATGTGTTTGAGGTAAGCTCATGGGCAGTGTAACTGCAGAGAGCTAAACATGGAAGCATATCAGCCCCCCCAAACTGCTGATCTGTTCTGCTTAATGGCAATTTGAAACAAACAGCTTGCCTTTATTTTTCCACTCAGTAAATTGCTGCATGATGTCTGCTTGTTAATTGACAGTCCAGCTTCATATCCAGTTTATTCCAGAATGAAAAAGGTCTTTCTTGGGTAGTCTGTACAGGCAGCTTCTAATGTAATGAAAGGAAATGCAGAATTTAATCAACTCTGCATTAGTTGTCTGGGTTTTTCAGAGTTTCTGTTACTTGTGTTAATTCACCACAGTGTCAGTTTTTTCTGTTAATTTGCCTTCATTTCCTAACTGCTGGTACACATACTGATTTCTGGATATTGTAGATGTATGGTCAGTCAAGATAGCTGAATTCAACTTGTCCTTATGCCACTAACTCTTCATTGCTTCCATCTTGCATATCGTAAATGAAATCTGAGGTTTTAAGAGTAGTGATTAATGAGGACAGGCTCTTTGCAGCAAGGAGCTGATGGCTGATAAACACATGATGCTATAGCATGTTGCACACTTCAGATGATTTTCTTCAACTGAGAATCACAGAATTGTCACAGTTGGAAAAGACCTCTAAGATACCCAAGTCCAACCATCAAAAACCAGGCCTACTGCTGTCCTGAGGGACCGTACGTGATATTTTTGTGTCTCCAGGGATGGTGACTCCACCACCTCCTTGGGCAAGCTTGTTCCAGTGCCTTACTATTCTTTCAGTAAATAAATTCTTCTTTAGATCTAGTTTAAACCTCCCAGGGGCAACTTCAGGCCACTTCCTCTACTCCTATCATTATTTATTTTAGAGAAGAGGCCAACACCCACCTCACTACAGCCTCTTTCCAGGTAGTTGTAGAGAGTGATAAGGTCTCCCCTCAGCCTTCTCTTCAGTTGTCTGTGTGTCTTTTCATTCTACCCTTGCTATCATTTCAGGTTTTCTTTCTAACACTGTGATTAGAACAAAATGTCCCTCAATTTTGCTTTATTTGCTTGCTGGTTTTGCAAAGACTGGCAAAGGGGGAATAGCAGACCTCCTCCTGCTGCCATCCAAGAGTGCAGGTGGTGGATTCATGTAAATGGATTCGTGTGAATGATTACAGTTAAATTTGTGAAACTCTGAACTATACTTGGAATTGCTTTAGAGCCACCTACTTTGTTCTTCTTGACCATCAGTCTCAGCTCTAGAAGAGTGAATGTTCTAGAATTTCTCAATCGAAATATCTCCAAGACACCATGAAGCAATGGCTCTCTGCTGTTTCAAGTATTTAAAAAGTACAGTCTTTATTAGTGCCAGTAATAATTGAGAATGTTGATCTAGTTGATCAGGGTCTCTCTGAAGGTGAAAAAAACTGAGAAGTCTGGCTTAATTTATTTTTAGTTTAAGTGTTTGCTGTATTAAGAGACTCTGTTGTAAGGTTGTTTTTTCTGTTTTAACCTTTTTTATGTTTTGTTTTTTTTATCCTGCTGAAGGTTAAATACTGATAACATCCTGTGGAAAAGAGCTTGAATACGGTGGTTATTGGGTTGGGGGTTTTTTTGTTGTTTTTGTTTGGTTTTTTTTAAACTCCATGTTTTGGGGGCATTTATTACAAGTGTTTAATCTTAGGCCAATTTAACAAGTAGCAGACTAATAAAAATAATAATGTTGGGCTTCCTGCCATGACAAATGTTGACTTACCCTTATAAAGTTGACTGAAGACTAATAACCTTTAAAGTATAGGAGTATGGAAATCTAGCCTGTTATATGAAGTCTGAAACAGAGTGGTTCTCTTTTAGTTTGCTGGCACTGCTTGTGAATTATGTTTGAAACAGAGGTTACTGTACTGTTTCAGTTTATAGTGCCTTCCATTTCTTACACTTTTAACTCTTATCAGACTAATTTAAACTCAAATATGTTGCACTGATGAATGTTCCCATAGCAGAGAATGAATGCTTTGTATATCTATTTGTCTTGATGACAAATAGAAAGTAGATCAAATGGAGTAAAAAATAGCCAGCATATTTTTTATAATCTCAAAAAAGTTATCAACCCCAAATCCAGAATTATTACTGTAAATAATAATCTCAGATCTTGTTGAATTCTAATAAGTTAGGGTGTTTTTAAAAAGCATTGCCAATTTCAGAAGTTTTATATGTGGACTGAGAGGTTAGTTTGCCTTTGAAGGTAAATGAGGTAAAATCTAATATTCTAAAATGCCAGATGTTCCTGTACCAGTTTTCACACTACACTTATTTTCTGGGTTGCCTTATAAAACTCTAAGTTTCTTTGTCGAGTTTGTTTTAAATACAGTCAGAAAAATCACCACAATCACATGGGCTGAAGACACAACTGTAATGACCCCTCAGGGAAATATTTTTCCTTGTTTGTCAAATTCAGCACCGGTTCTCTACCATGGAGACTGTTGTTGAGATTGCTGATAAGAGATGATAGATTTGGGTGGAAAAACAATCATACCAGCAGTGACTATAGATTTGCTTTTGCTATTCACTGGGAGGAAATCAGTGGCCAAGCAGCTCAGGAGCAGAGAGTGAAAGAATTTTGAAGTGAGGTATTGAAGCAAATTAAGACCTTTCATATGGCACTTTGACTACTCAGTGCTCTTCAGGATGTGTTATCCAGGTCATTGGTTCTGCTGTTCTGCAGTCAATATAAAGGGACCTGGCCTAGTTCTTTTTCTTTTCTTTTCTTTTTTTAGAGAATTAAACCGAATCTTTTGTTAGAGACATTTATCCATCAAAGTGTGATAAAAGCTGTGGGTGGCCTTGTTGAATGACAATGTATAGAAAACTAATCAATACCATTAACTGGATTTAACTCACTCTGACATTGCTTTGAACTTGGGGAAAATTCCATTCTCTAAATACACTGTGAAAGAGTTGTATTTTATACATCAAGAGCATGAGAAGGGTTAGCTTCTTCCTCTAAATAGCCTCGAAGCTTTTTGTAACTGTGCAGTGTGTTACTGGATACAATATATCCAATTATTATGTGCCAGTTTCACTCATGAAGAATTATAAATCAGATCAATTTAGCTGTCAGTACATTGCAGCTAATGTAAGGGCATAATTCTTCAAAAGATCTTCTGCTTTAACTTGCTTCTGTGGCTGTTGAATGCTCGGCTTGCCCCAGGATTGAGTGCTGTGTGCTAGGATTCAGGCTTTTAAGCAGTAATCCAAGAGCCAAAAATAATGACACAGAAGTTACCTTTTTGCCAAGGTGTTGTGGTTTTGAAATGACTGTTCTTAGCCCTTGAACAGCAGAAGACTTAATTTTTGGAGGGTTACATGTTAAAAGCTTGAGCTTTTCTTTACTCAGCAGTCTAATCCACTAGTTCAGAGTTCCATAGAAGATTCTAGAAATGCAATTGTACATATATATATATGAATATATACAGAATAAATTGGCATGAAGAAGCAACCTAGAACACTGTCCTTTATTACAGATGAGAAGAATGATGAGGCAGGGCGTCTTAGAAACCTCTTATGTGGTAGTTTCCTGTGATAATCAGTGATTATGCCATTGCCATTACTCTAATCTTTCTTCCTACAGATTCCTCAGAAAAGAGTGTGATAACTTCCTCTCTTAGTAGCTGTTTGAAATGTCCTCTGTCTGGTTTACACAACAATGCTGATTTTGGACACAGAGTTTCTTTTATCAATTTGTTCACAATTTCAAGAGTTCTTTTTGAGACTCCATATATACACAGTATTTCCAAGTTTAATTTTTTGCTCTCTGAATTCAGATGTTACCAGTCATCTTGAATTCAAACATACAGCTTCCCCCAAAAGCCATCTGCTCTTTGTTCTAGCCTAGTCAGGTATTAATTTGACTTCACTGTTCAGCCTTTGAAGCTCCTGCACTCATGTTTCCCTCAGCTTTATTTAGCCTTTTATCAAATTTAAAGTCCTGTCATATTAACATTACTTCTTCACATATAGCAGCTCCACGTTTTGGAGACTCTGCCAAACTCTAGTCTGGATCTTTTGTTTTCTGTCTTATTTCCCGTATTGCTTTGGCAGCCTTTGTGACTCAGAAAATGCAGTCTAGCATTTTGTTTTATTTCAGATCTCTGAGATTATTTTTTTTAAATAACAGTAATAAAAACTTTAAAAAGGTCATGCAAAATATTATTATTCCTGAATTTTTTGTGTCATAACTTGGCCCAGTTCCCAGGCTGGACAGGTGATGGTTGTTGCAAGTGAATCCAGCCACTAAATCCCAGCTCTAAATCCCCTCTGCTTTTAAGTTCCCTGAACTGGTAGAGGCAGCAGGAATGATGCCTTAGAGTAGCTCTGAGTCTTCTGAGCACCTTCAGAGGTACAGACCTGGAATGTTCATTCTGCTTGTACATTATGTCCTTGCTGGGGCCTCCTAATCCAGGACAGACACTCGAACTGCACAGTTTTGCATTCCTATGTACTTAGATTCATACCCCAAAGATTTTGTAATTGGAAGACCCCTGGCTAACTTGAAAATCAGAGGTTTTTCCAGAGGCAAATATAGTACAATAATGAATAGCTGTACTAGGAGTTTCTAGTGTCAAGCAGTATATTCTTTTTAAAAAGAAAAAAAGAGGAAAGAAAAAGAGGCTGAGGAAGCATCTGGAGTGCAAGTCCCTCATCTTACACCAATGTGCAAGTGCAGATTATGGTCAGTATCACTGGGGGAAGCAGAACAGTTCACACACTCTCCTTTTTCTGTTTGATCTGCTGATTGTGAAGAACAGAGCCTCTGGTGAAAAATACAGCCATCTGTTTAAAACTTACTTTTTTATACAACTGACTGGGGTTTTTTTGCCTGTCCAGATCATTGGCCTCAATAGTTTGTTCAGCTTCTCTGTGGTGCTGAATTGGAGAGGCAACATCACTTGAGAATTAGGGTACTGATGAAAGAGGAGGTGTAGGCAGAATGTCATGGAACAGAAATACTGTAACCCTGCAATTGCAGAGTGTCTGACTGTTTCAATATTACTGTCTTATAGTTTTAGAGTTGCTCCAGTTGTGCTATATTTTCATTACCTGTACAAAGTACTATTCCACAGTATGAGGTGACTCACTGCTGACTGCTCTTGTTAGACTCTCTGAGGTAGGTGACACCTGGAACACCAAGGTTTGATGAGCTTCCACTTTCAGCTCTGGCTGTCTTAACCTAACAGGATGTGTCTAGTGTGGGGTAAAAACTGCATTAGAAGTATTCAGAAAGCTTTCACCATAGTAAAGAACTCCTAATGAACAGTATTTAGTCTCAGTCCTAATTGATAAAGGTATAAACTTTTAGACTTCTGCAATTACCCATTCATTATCTTAAATAATCATATTGGAGAGAATCCTGTATTAATGCTCATTGCTTTTCATGAGATCAAACTCCTGATTTGAACTAGATATTTTAGCTGCTGTGACTTCTCATCAGATTTTTCAGTTTGAGGCCAGAATGTGATTCACTACGCGAGAAAGAACGGGATGTTGAGGCAGGAGCTTGAGAGACCTCTCCTAGGCATACCTTCAAAACATGCAAGCTGACTTTCCGTAAGGTACTGGAAGTGCTGACCTCTGGTGGCTTACAATAAGAAGTTTTGGAAGAGCCTAATGTTTTTTGATGGTGGAGGGTATTCCATTGTGTGCCCCCTGGAACTGAAAGCATCCTTGGCGACGAGACGACACAAGTTTTGTGCTGTCTCTGTGAGCTCTGCACACTCAAATGAATTGCTGTAGAGATGCATTAATATGCAGATGTACTTTTGTTATTCCATTTCCTGTCAGTAGCCTCCTCAGAACATTATCCAAGGGCTCCTGGGCTTAGTTTTGTTACAAATTAAGAGTTAAAGACTGCAAAATTGTGACTAGATCACAGTGTATGTGGAAAATGTCTGTAAGATTATGGGCAGTGTTTTAAGTTTCAAGCAAGGCACAGCTATGGTGTTGTACAGATCAAATTTGTGCTTTTTTTTGCATGAGTTTTTTTCTTTGGGCTGAAGAACAGATACATAGCAGCAAGACCTAAGACAATAGGAAGGGTACAGCATTAAAGAAGGAGAAATCTTTACTATTAATCTCCCTCTCCCAGGGATTTTGCTTTTGAGGTGATGTTTATGCCTGGTAATAATTGCTGCTGAGGTAGAGCTGCCAGCAAAAGCTGTGCTGCTGGCATAGCACTGCCTGACTGCATGGGACTTCATGCCCTTTCACTGCAGTGCAGCACAATTCTTAACAAGCAGGCTCAGCCGTGGGATATTATTTGTGCACTAGGACTGGAATTCTGAATAAGAATAAAAACCAAACAGCTGATGGCTGAGCCACCAGTTAGAGAAAAATTACAGTAGAATCTCAGATCTCTCATCTGTATTTGGAGGTGGGGGTGGGGATGGTGATGCTGTAGATAAGTCTGCTAGTGGTGCTGCAGTGACGTAAAAAAAAAAAAACAACCTCCTTAAAAACCTGTGTCAAAGACATGGTTGCTGAAAAGGAAGGAATATGCATAATAGTGCAATGGTGAAGATAAGGATGTAACTTGACTTAAGCTGCTAAAATTCTTTAATGCTAGGTTTAGTGTGTGATGGAATACATTATTTTTGCTAAGGGTTAAACACTTTGTCCCTCATCTCGGCAGCATTTATGGATTTCCAGGTCTGCCTGCTGAGAAGTAAATTAAATATGTAGCTGCTTCTCACCTTTCCTTGGTTGCTGCACTAATGGAAGAGAATTCTTGTTGCCAGCAATACAGATGATGATCATCACTGCTGAGATTTATCATTTTTTGGTATCGGGAAGGATGATGAATCTGCATTATTTCCAGATGGATTTGGATTTCTGAACAAAAGGAAAATAGGCATGCTTCATTTTCTTAAAGCTATATCTAGGAAACTGGAGGCATAAGAAGCCTACACAAACTTTATAAGCATGGCTGAAAAAGAAAGATGAACTGCTTTAGGATATCCTTGAAATATGATGTTGGATGGTTTTTTTAACTTCACTTGGAAGGTTTGGCTCTTTTTTCTGTCAAAAGTTGCCTTTTGCATGTGCTGTTCAAGATCCATTAAATGTCAGATGGAGGTTAGAAAGCCAAGGGTAACTGTTCTATTTTTATGTATTTATAATAACTTTTTTCATGTGTTATGATTTCTATTTTTTTTTCTAAGTCTGCTGGACAGCTGATATGTTATATTGACATGGTTATGTATTATTATAAGTGCTGCTAAAACTATATATAGAAGGAAAAATACTTAATTGAATGCTTTATGATAATTTTTGTTTAATTTTCCTTTATATTTTATGCAAAAAATAAATGTTAAAATGTTATCAGTGTGTTTGCCTGTAAATGTGAGTCTTTCAATAGGAACATGCACTCAAAGGACAATTAGTTTGATATTTCTGTCTACTTTATATTTTCTGGCATAAAATACCTTTTACTGAATAGCATCACGTACTGACAGAGCCAGAGGCAAAGAAACAAAAGGAACTGGTTTTATTTGAAAGTATTCCTTTAAATGACAAGGTCATCATAACATGCACTAGCTGCAGAACACTGCTGAAAAATTCTCTTTTAAGAATGATGTAATATTAGTAATATTTAGTATTTAGTCTTCCTTTAACCTTCCTACCCCTGTTCCTAGCCATGCCAGCTTCTTAATTTTTTTTGTTTTTCAGCTGTTTCCAGGATCTGTATGAACCAGCCAAAAATTATCTGTCATTGTCAGCATTTAAAACTGCTATTGTTTGTTAACTACACTAATTATATACCAGGCTTACAATCTTGCTTGTTACAAACGTTTTCTTAGGAAAACCAGAAAAAAATATTAGCACTGTTTATCTGCTTATGCTCACACTCCCCTTTTTTTATTCCCTTTCCCATGTCCTCCTCCCCCTGCTACAGGAGCCCAGTACCAAACGGGTCAAGCCTCTTTCCAGAGTTACATCTCTAGCAAATCTCATTCCTCCGGTCCGGGCCACACCACTGAAGCGGTTCAGTCAGACACTTCAGGTAACTGCAGTGAATGCATCGCTGCACTGAACTGCATTGCAGCAAGGGGAATGCATCCACAGGCACAATTTCTCCTGGGGTTAGCAAGGGAACCTGAACTGCACATGTGTGCATGCACATCCCCACCCAACAGGCTGAGGCAACTTGTGCCTACAAAGTCAGTCAGCTTAAAGACTCAGAACTCTCACTTCAAAAAACCACTTCTCTGTCTGGGTAACTAATGTTTATAATTACCAGTCAGAGAAGTAATGCACCTGGTGCATATACAAGTTGTTATACTAAACGATTACGATTGCTTTTTAAATTTGATGAACAGCATGTTCCATGACATTTTCTATTAATCTTGGCTGGTTTCTTTGAAACTGTTATTTTTAGTACAGTTAGTCATGCAGGACTGCTGACTTTCCTTCTGTGTAGCGATCTTTGACCTTACCTAAACAAAAGGCTGGAAAAAATAATTTTTAGAAGCTGATGATGAAAATTAATAAGGGGCAAAAAATTTAAATGCAGCTTAGAAATGAAATAATTTTGTAATTGCAAATTATGTATTATAGATTAAGAGTATAATATTTAACATTTAATATATCTATAAACTAAGAAAACTTTAATTTTTAAGTATGTGTGCCTTCAGACCTAGGGACTACAAAATGTTTCAATGAGGGACAAACATTTGGGGTAGCAATGCTGCTGTGGGTCTGGCTAGAAGGCCAGACTGTGTGCTCTTTAAAATGGTTTATGGAAGCAAGCCTGTATGAAATTAAAAAAAAATAAATTCTCAACAGTAATGTCTTTGATAAGAGAAAAACTAAAAAAGTCTTGAATGTATTAAAAACATTATTTAATCAAAATCAGCTTGTTTAGAGCATTACTTGAAGTTACCTATTAGTCTCAAGGAGGAAAGAAATAAAATATTAGAGCAACAATTCTTATGAAAAATAAATAAAAGCCACGGGGAAAAAAACCACCAACATTTTCCTATAGTGCTTGTTATCTAGAAAACAAATATTAAAGGGTTTTTTTAACGTTATTGGTATTCCTCTGTTCAGTTATTGCAGTTTTGAAAGTTCAGACATCTGCATACAAAAGCCGCATGTGTGGGATTGGCGCAAAGGCAAAATGGCTGAGCTCTCAGCCTGGGCTTCATCCAAAAGGTGTCTGATAGCATGACTAGACCAGAGATGCCTGCATTCCCTGGGGTGTATAAATCTCCTCCATAGTCTGCCTTTGGGAAAAAATTGGCCTGACTCTGAAAGGACTACATTAGTTCCAGTTGTGAGCAGTGTGGAAAGTGAATTAATTTTTTGGCTAAACTGCTCCTGAGCACGGTGCTTCCCCCTTCACAGCCTTAGACAGCTGTTGTCTTCATTTAAGTGCTTGCACTATTGTTCTGCTGTGAATGCCTTTGGGATTGCTTTGTCCAGTTTAATATTCTAATAAAGAGAATTTGATTCAGGCTTTCTGAAACAAGCTATACTTTCATGCATGTAGTAGCAGCTTCCTAAGGTGACAGCTTTATAAATGTGTTTCAGGGAAAATTTTGACAAAAAGAGAAAACAGTGGCTTTGGTGCAAGTCCTGTTGTTACAAGCATTTCTGTCTTGCTCTACGCATACTGATTATAGGAATATATTTTCATTAACTGTCTGCTTCTAAGCAGATTAAACAGTAATGTTATTCATGCCATCTCCTCTAAGTAACTATGTGCTTGAAGGAGGTGTGATGTGACATCAACCTGTATTTTCTCCACATCTTAGGTCTGAACCATTTCCAAGTGATGAATGTTGGTGATGTCTCTCAAAACTCCCTTCATGGCTGGCTGTAAATTGACTACTTACCTGATTTTGTCAGCCACAATAGAACAGGGGTTCTGTGGGGAAAGCCTGACCTTCTTGTGAATTTAGAACCATTTCAGGAAGCATGCATAGCTTTTTTTACTTTGTTACGTATTGACATAGATGTCAATGTGCCTTGTGGAAGAGTATAGAACAGGAATTTTTTTTCATGGTATAATACTGATAAAAAGAAAAAAGTGTTGATTTTTATGACTGGATAAACCTTTATCTATCTTTATTGTTCCATTATCTCAGTCAAACCCATGTTTCTTCATGAATTACTATGGAATGTTCCCTATCTGTAAAATGAAGAAAGCTACTGACATTACTGCAGTATCCAAAACAACTTCTTGCCCTGGAAAAAAAAAACAAAACAAAGTCAACAGAGCCTACATCCAAAAAGACTACCCCAGCATCATCAGTAAAAGGAATTAGAACATTCTAAATTTCGTTCATGACATTTCAAACAAACCTTGTTGTATATTCTTTCTGAATGGAAGATACAGAGGAAGTTTTATTGTGCATAATTTTCCTTACCTTTGTACCTGTAACTTCCACTTTATCTTAATAGGCTTCCCGCATGCAGGTTGAAGAGAAATACCTCTGTGAGATCTGCCTTATGTCTTCCAAGAAACATTTTTAGCAAGTTTTCATGTTTTGCATATTCTATTGATAACAGAGAAGTTAGTTTTTGATTATTTGTAGTCAGTCACAAAGAGCACTGTAGACTAACTGACTAAACTAATGCTGTTAGCTTCATCTCTGAGAGTGTCTATCTGTAGGATACTAAATGCTAAGCAGGTATTCTTAATTTTTTTATCCACCTGGAAAACTACTTTATTTTGTAGCTGTATTTCCAGTCTCCATCAAGCTAGAGTAATGATTTTGTTGATCTGCCTGTTTTATTCTTGGTCTTACTTGTCTTACTCTCAGCTGTGCTGTTTGGCTTAAAAAAATCAAAATAGGATCTCAGTGCCCTTTGCCCAGTACATGAAGCTGCTTTACTGCAGCTGAATTGAAGGTTTGTTGACTACATGGATTAACCTCAGTACACATAGACCCTATTGTAGTAACAGTCCTGTAGCAGTGAAAGCTATTGCAGACAGATAAATACTATAAACCAAATCAGAGGCTGTGGATGGATTCTTCCCCAGGTTTTAGGAATCGTATGAACATCTGATTAATCCAGATGGGCATACTTTTTAACCAGTATGCTTGGCATGGTTATTTTTTAAGGAAGACAGAAAACAGGAAAATATTTTTAGGTCTGGAGAAGGAGAAATGCTATTTTGACATTACTACAATTCCTTCACAGAATTCCAACATGACTGATTTTTTTGTTTTTTCACCCTTCATGACAAGTAACAACCAAAGATACCATCAAAATAACTTTAAACTTGTTTTTAAAAAATTCTGATAGAACTTCAGGTTGGGGCTCTATTCCAGTAACCTGAAAATGGATCTGTAATTTTGCAAGAAAATGGGTCAAGCAGTACAACTGAGGTAGTTAAACCGATGTATATTTATCTTAAAATACCAGAGTTTTATAAAAGACATTTAATTTTTATTTCTTTAATTAGGCTTGTATATCAGATTTACATCTCATTTCTAGTCCTGTCACGGTGTTGATTATTTAGTTATACTGAACTGACAGGTGATAAAGTATTAAATTTAGCATTAAATAGGATTTCCCTTATGATGGATTGGTTTATCTCTTTATAGTTCTACAAGCAAATTTCTGCAACATACATGCAAAGGAGAAAATCAGACACCAGTGAGATTGAATTCCACACTGAAGTATGTGATTCTCAGCCTAACTAGATTTCAGCATACCAGCACACCAGTCAGTGTTATTTCCCTTTGCAAAAGAGGGAAACATGCCATACAAAGAAGGCACTCACTCTTGAAGTGAAATTCGTCCTCAAAACATTTATGTCTAATAAATATCCTCAATCCCTTATTAATATTAAGCAAGGTATCACTTTTATGGTTAATTAAAAGGCTTATCTGTGAGATAAATCAATTAAATGTATACTGTGTCCAAGTAGCAAAGATACTAAGCAAGGAAGAAGGATTTTGAGGGGTTTGTTTTTCTTTTGAGTTTCAGCCTTTTTGTGCCCCTTCTGCCCAACAGTGCCAGGCTGTAGATAATAGCATCAAGCATTCTCAAGCAGGATGAAGAAACATGGCTATCACTGCATGTGAAAATTTACTTTTCTCAAAACACTTGTATGTAATTTTAGTTTGCTATTATGTGTGCATGCAATTTTATAACATGGCACATGACTTTTTGTTAAAAAGTTTCAAGATCAAGGTATTTAAAAATCAGTCTGTCTGGTGCTTTTCATTATGAGCACTTTTTTTCATTCAACATAAAATTTTCCTTTAAGAAAACATTACCACAAACAGAGGAGCTATATGCTGGAAGAAGCATAGGGGAATGCATGGAAAGGGGCATTTCCACCTTGAGTCATGGAATGACAACTGTTCCCTTGGCTGCATTCTCATGGCTGGTGATTTGTAGATGTATCTGCCTCTTTTCCCAATATTTCCATTTGCATGTGAAAATAACAGATTTCATGATACATCATTATAACCAGTGTCAATTAAGCATGTAATTTCATGTGTGTTTCTTTATCTTCTTAACTCTTGAAGGAAGACTAACACCTGACTTGCAAAGTTTTGGAAGGTTGGTATATGTAAGTGTGCGTGTGTGTGTGTGTTTATTTTTAGGGGTTCTGTCAGTTCCAAGTAGAGTGAAACAGGCACACTGTTTGCATTACACGGGCTCTTCAGAAGAGAATTTCAAATATTGAGCTCTGTATATGCTGCTTTCAACCTGGAAATGAAAGGAATTTTTGTTTTAAATATTCCTACCTAAGGCAATTGAACAACAATTGTGTTATGTAAGGCAGGTTTTAAATAACAACAAAAATGAAGAGTATTTCAACAATGTGAAATACTCAAATCATTTCATAGGAAGGACCTTAAAAAAAAGCTTCTAATTTTAATGAAATGAGAAAGGAATCTTCAAAACAGAACAGCTCCATCTGTAGCCTGAACTCTTTCTGGAGTCTACAGGCAAATAGAACTCTCAAGTCTCACTTAAAATTGGACTTGTTTTTATTAACTTCTAAGACCAGACCACGTATTAGATACAAGAAGCTGGTACACATCATTAGAACTTAGAGGCTCCAAAATTTTAAAGAAAGATTCTACAATGTTAGAACAATTTGCTTATCTGCTGCCACTGACTGTTTAAAATATTTCTTCAATTCCAAGAAATAATAGGAGGCAAGTAGTGAGAAAAGACCTGTCGTGTTGCTGGTCATAAACAATAAAATCTGAATATTGACACTTTTCCTTAAAGATTGTGTGATCTTTTCAGTCAGACACCCACTTCATCTGTGTCAATTAGTTTCTTGATCTTAACTGTACAGCTGAGAGGCAGTGTGTTACTAGCTCAAAGGGTTTCTTCATGTATCAAAACCAGCCTGGTTAGTTAGAGCATAATACCATTAAATATTTAATCCTGCTATGGACATATCTGGAATTACTATACCTATCAAATGTTTCATGATTTTGGCAGTTTACCAAACTAAATAAAATAATTACCATCAGGTAGCAAGACACTTACAAGGTAAGAGGAAAGGTTTTGAATGGTTTATGAACCTGATTTCTACCCAAATAAGAAAACATTTTTTTCTTAAACCATAAAGTGTTTGATGGCATGCACCTTTTCATCAGATATCCTTGAGGTAGGACGTCTTTGAATGATCCTGCCTCTCAAAGATAAACAAAATCCAACAATTCTCTTTGACTTTCAGTTAGTACATAAATTAATTTATCTACCAGATTTTGCTCTCCTAGCTTTCCACAGTTTATCAATTGAGTCTTTCTTCTGAAATTAACAACAAAAAAGAGTATTTGTAGTTTTATATCTCTAATTTGCATTATTTCTAATTTTTTAATTATTAGAGATCTAATGAGGCAGATACCTGTAATGCATGAATAAATCCTGTCTGTTTACTAAACTGAAACTTTGTATTTGATGGGTTATGTAGCATACCATTATGTCTTTAGATCCTTCTTGTTGCATGGCCTATGGATGCACTGTATAGTTTAAATGTGTTGGGAACCAGACATAGACAAGGAATTGAAGTACTGGCCTTCCGTAAAGATGCATTAAAATACTTTCTCTTACATTTCCAGTACATTGCTATTAGTCACAGTAAAAACTAATTAGATCATGTTTATTTGTTGTATTAAGGTCTGTATGTAAATTAGGAAAAAATGTGTAACGTGCAATTGTTCTAACAGTAAAAACTCCACCTGTATTTTCCCAGCGTTCCATCAGTTTCCGTAGCGACAGTCGCCCGGATCTGTTCAGTCCACGGCCATGGTCTCGAAATGTGCCCCCTGCTAACACCAAGCGGAGAGACAGCAAGTTATGGAGTGAGACCTTTGATGTTTGTGTCAATCACGTGCTGACATCTAAAGAAATAAAGCGTCAAGAGGTATAGTTGGGTTTTATTGTTTGTTTGTTTTAACAGAAATTTAATTTTCAAACATCATCTTTAAAGAGCTCGAGTTGAGGAATGCAAGTTGGAGCAGGTCCAGAGGAAGGTCACAAAGATGATCAGATGGCTGGAGCACCTCTGCTATGGAGATGAGATGAGCTGAGAGAGTTGGAGTTGTTCAGCCTGGAGAAGTCTCCAGGGAGATCTTAAAGCAACCTTCCTGTACCTGAAGAGGCCACAGGAAAGCTGGGGATGAACTTTTGACAAGGGTGTGTAGTGACAGGACATGGGGTAACGGTTTTAAACTGGGAGATTTAGATTGGATATTACAAAGAAATTCTTGACAGTCAGAGACACTGGAACAGGTTGCCCAGGGAAGCTGTGCATGTTGCCTCCCTGGTAGTGTTCAAGGTCACGTTTGGATGGGGCTGGGAGCAATCTGGTCTAGTGGGAGGTGTCCCTACCCATTTCAGGAACCAGATGATCTTTAAGGCCCTTTCCAACCCAAACCAGTCTGGGATTCAGTGATTCCATGATACACTGTACAGTGGTTGGCTGTGTACACATGTTCTGTATGACAGCTTTTGTAGTGATGGCTGAGATTTTGACATTTCATTATGTCATTCTACTAATCTCTCAGAGAATACTTCAGGGACTGAGTCATAAAGAATTAATAGGAACGACATAAGAATTCATAGGAAATAACTATTTTAAAATGAGACCTTCGAAGGCAGCCTGTTGAAAAATGCACTGCAGAAACTGTACGTATAGTGTAGCCATCATTGCTATTTTGAGGCAGAAGCCAGGACCATTCACATAGCCCAAATAAATGAGCTGCGTTCCAGGAAGTTTTGCCAGAGGGTTCTGGTTCATGCTGGTTCTTATATTGCCTCAGCACAGTATCTGAACCACTTCCATTCAGTTCCCTTGTGCTATGACAAGCCTTCCCTGTATGTATATTATCAAGCCAGGAGAATCTGCACTAGCTGAAGATGTTCTTCCATTCTTTAAGCAGTTTGAGAGCCTTGACTGTAAATTTAGTAATTTTAAACAGACAGATATATTCTTAACTTCTACTGTACCCCAGTTTACAATGAAATGATGCAATAAGTAGATACAATCGTATTTCAATAAGCCAGGATATTAGGGTGATGGGTTTTTTTAATCTCTCAGCTTTAAAGCATCAAATCTACTTCCAGAAAAGTAACTAGTGTCAGCAGACAGTTAAGTAGAGCTCAGCCTACAAAAAATGAACTGGTACCAAAATCAAAGTGTTCACTATCAAAGAAATGTTCTACAGAAGTTCTGTCTTTTACTTACTAGACTACTTGCAACTTTTACCACTGTATGTGTTAAAATGTAACACAGCTAACTCCCATGCAAATAGCTGTATAAATGGTTAAACTATAGTTGAGTGAAAATGTCAATGAAGATAGCTCCCCCATCTGGAAACACATCTGTTTGAAAAGAGTTAGTTCTGTGGCTGTTTCAGATAAGCATTTTATGAGCAATCTGATACAGCTCTGATTAAAAAAATACTTCATGTGATTCTGGAGCTATGGAATAAAGCCTTATTTTATTTCTGCAATTATATTTGGCAGATAAATTCTGCTATATGGTATTAAGAGTGCTATTCAGATTATAACATCAACTCAGCAAGTTGCAATGTAATTTAATTAAAGTAATTAAAAATATTTTATAATACTTGTGTGTCTTTTTACAGGCTATCTTTGAACTTTCCCAGGGAGAAGAAGACTTGATTGAAGATCTGAAGCTAGCAAAAAAGGTATGTTTTTAAAAAAAAACCCAAACCACAGCAAACAGTATTCATTGGTTCATATAACTTAAACTAATCCTTGTTTTTTATAATTGCTAATACAGTAAGAGAGGAAAAACCACAAAATGTATTCCTGTTTCCCCATTCTTTCTAAGGCAGTTAAATATTCTGCATTTTTCTTTGTCTTAGTTTAAGCTATAGTTACAAAACTTTAAAATATTTTCAGCTCTTACTTACAGTGAGCTTTAAATGCTATCACTAATTTTTCACCTACCAATGATATGTTAACCACAGAGCTCCCCCCCTTCTTTTCTCAGGCTTATCATGACCCAATGCTTAAACTTGCCATAATGACAGAGCAAGAGTTGAACCAAATTTTTGGAACGTTGGACTCTCTAATTCCTCTACATGAAGGTAACAGAGGAAGATTATTTGAGTTTTACTATTGCACATAGCATTATACTAATCAGGTTCATAAAGTGAAGTTTCTGTTCTTCTTTTAATCATTATTAGAGCTTCTTAGGCGACTTCAAGAAGTCAGGAAACCTGATGGATCAACAGAACACGTTGGCCATATTCTTGTGGGTTGGGTAAGGAAGAGTTTTTAACAAATTTTGGGACTTTAGTTTAGAGTTGCAGCATAGTTTTTTTCCAGAAAATTTCCTTTCCATATCTAGCATGATGTGTCAAAATATATTCTCAAAGCATTCTTAAAAGGCAACTATATAGAGACATAAAGGAATATTTTACCTTTTCAGGGATTTTTGACTGAAAGAGTTAGACTGGAATGTTGTTTCTAAAGATTTTTCTATTCAGGAGACAAGCAGTACTTAATAGACTTTAAATGAAAATCAAGAGTCAGAGTAGAGTTTGTCAGATGTAAATAATTTAAGAACCTGCCCCCATTTATATTCTGGTTTCCTAGGGAAATGAAGCTTGAACATTCACATACTATAAGGGCAGTTGCTGAAGTTATTTGTGAATGTCAGTCTGTTCCAGTCAAAGTAACAGGTAGTTTTTAGCTCTGTCAAAGATACTGATTTTCTAGAAGGCTGCTAACATAAAGCAGGCAAGGATACAAGTGAGATGCTATTGCTTTCTGCAAGTCACTCCACAGAAGAAAAATTTGCAAAGTTCACTTTCACTAGCATTCAACAACATAAACACTGCAAATAGCTTTTGTTAGTTCTGATGATAACATGATACTAAAAAGAGATTTTTAAAAAAAGATTTAGATGTGTAAAAAATTTATTTGTAAGTGTAAATAATGAAATTTAACAGGAAAAGAAGGGCTTGAAATATTTAAGGGAGAAGGTAATAACATTTAGCTCTGTGTCACACAGTGGCCTATTGTAAACGAGAAATATCACTATTAGTATGTAATGCAGTTAGTTAATGATGAGATTGTCACAAATTACCTCTGTTTTTCTTTGCACAAAATAATTTTAAATTTATTTATTTTTTGGTGTGTTTGAATGCCAGTGAACTTCTTTTGGTCCAAATATGTCCAAGTCTAATTTCCTTTTTTGAAGATTTTACGTATAATTTTGTGCTAATATAGCAAGTTTTGTAAAAATATATATTTATATATATATATGTATATCTAGTTCTATCAATGTACAAGGTAGGGTTTTTTCAGATTTAAGGCATGGTTCTGTCATTTTAGTTTGTTCTAGGTTCTTGAGGGCAGTATAAAAGTTTAACTATAGAAGTTTGCTTATCTATAAAAGGTCAGGTTTGGAAGTACTCATTCCTGGGCTTTTATTTCCATTCATAACTAAAATCAGATTTCTGTGTTTAAGTATTGCCTGAACTAAGCATTGGTCAGTCTTCAGTCATGAGTATTTTTAGTGGTTTTGGAATACTGGAGTTCTCTAGGAAATGAGAGATGGGCTAGTGCTTCTAAATGATTTAAATGATGAACAGGTTTGTCAGATGACCCTTATAAATCTTATCTATGTTGGAAACATTATCAGTAAATTGTGAATAAATCTCCAGCTAACAGATTCTTAGTATGAGTTCTGACATCCTGAATCCCTGAAAACATTTTATGAAGCAAACTGCTTTGTTTTAGCTGCAGAGTAATTTATTCCTTTCTTCAGCTTCCATGTCTAAACTCCTATGATAGCTACTGCAGCAATCAAGTAGCAGCCAAAGCCTTATTGGATCACAAGAAACAAGATCACAGAGTGCAAGATTTCCTGCAGCGCTGCTTAGAGTCTCCTTTTAGTCGCAAACTGGACCTTTGGAATTTCCTTGACATCCCAAGAAGCCGTTTGGTTAAATACCCATTACTACTCAGAGAGATTTTGAGACACACACCAAATGACCATCCAGATCAGCAGCACCTTGAAGAAGCTGTGAGTTACTGTTGGATTGGGGTTTTTTAGGAGGTTATAGCACTTTCAGCTTACAAGGGAATTAAAGACACTACAGAAAGTATGGAAAAGCTAATACTTATACAAAGAGATGAAACTTATATCTATCCCTGCTCCCTGAATTAAAACCTATTTCAGTAGCAGAGTGATAAAAAAAAAAAAGGGGGGGAGGGGGAAGAGAGGTGTTTTCCACAGCTATTACTTGGTCCTTGCCCATTTTGTATTTGCCTTTCAATGTCACTTTTCATCCAAGATGAGTAGTGTAGAGATTTCTTTTCACATTTTAAATCAAAGTGACAAGTTTTATTTTTAGACAAAGAAAAATCTTAAATATCCCAAAGAATTCTGCTTATTTCTAGGGTTTGTCTTTTTTGATAATGTCTGTTAGTATATATTTTAAAATATTTTAAGTGCTTTCTTCCAGTATTTGTATTTGGTAATTGTTTATAAAATATAATCAGGATTTTTTTCTTGGTTCATCAATAGCCTTATATGGCTTTGCAGTATTCTGCTTCAGAAAAACACTGTTTATCTTTGATGTATTTAATAAATTGTGTTTTTGCCAAGTTAAATTAGGAAAGTGAAATTGCTCTATGTGATTGGCTCTTAACACTTTTTCATGCTTAGGAAGCACATTTCTTTTCCTGCCTGGCAATCCGCTAAAAGCACACTGGACCAAGTTGATCCATGATAAATCTCCTGGGATAAGGAGAGTCTCAAATTACTTTTTGGGTCATGTATGTCTCAGTCCAGTCCCCTGCTCCACCTCCAGTTATTTAACTGGAATTTGATCAGTTTGAGCATCCTGTGATGCCTATTAGAGTTGTCAAAAATCAACAGAACTTCACATCTCTGTGCCCAATTAAGGAGACATATTTTAAGTTTCAGATTAATTGATCTCAAGGTTCTTAAAGACTTTGGAGTGCAAGGCAGTTCAAGATAAGGGAGCACATTTTGATAGAAAAAGCAGAACTTTCTTTGTAATGTCTTTCTTAAGTCAAAAGGCAAGATAATTATTTTAATTGTAAAACTGTAAGTATATGTAAGCAGGGGACTTGTAAAATAAAATTTATTTACATTATTTCTAGAGGGATACTTTCATAATGAAAAAAGGTTGAGCATTTAGTGTTTTGGGCTAGACATGTGTTTTGCAGGATGACGATCTTGATAGATGATCTGTTTCTTGTTCTCTGATCCCATACAACAGTTTTCAGAGATTATCTATTTTAAGTCGGTATTTTTAGAGGACGCTATTTGTCCTGTGTCATTTACTGGCACATTTCAGCTGGCAAAAATAGATCTCTGATTATATTTCTCTAGATCTGTTTATCTCCTGCCTATTTAGTTTTGATATAAAGAGAAAAATACAAGATTTTTAAGCTGTTGTTAGAAACAGCGATAAAGCCAAAGCAAAGTGTTGTACACTGTAGTCTGCTTAATTCTGTTGCTTACAGTAATACTCTTACAGACTGGTCTGCAAAAAGTTAATGAAAGATTTACTGTAAATTAAAATGTATGTTCTTGTAGATGCCATTCCAACTATTAGGACATAGCTCTGAATATTGGACTGTCTCATTAAAGTTCATGCGTTCTCATTGTTTTTCTTTAGATAAATATAATTCAGGGCATAGTGGCTGAAATCAACATCAAGACTGGTGAATCTGAATGCCAGTATTACAAAGAGAGACTTATTTATCTTGAAGAAGGCCAACGGGATTCATTGATTGACAATTCACGTGTTGTGTGCTGTCATGGTGAACTGAAGAACAACAGGGGAGTGGTAAGGAATAAATATTTTGTCATAGTTAGCTTTTAAAGATATATCTTCTTTTTCCATAACACCTGAAAGAGCTGTGACTCTATGTGCAGAAAGATGGTAACAGGTTACTTGTGCCACCTAGGAGCAAATGCAGTTTTCTGAGCTTCAAAGAGCTGTGGTCAAACTAATGTGAGCAGCATGTGAATTGTAAATACATTTTTCATAATTGTTCATTGAAAATACTTGGATGAATAAGATTGCCAGTTTCTTAGTAACCACAGGCAGTACAGGACTATTGAAGTGGGTGTCAGAAAGGAGAATGCATATAAGCATACTGCTGTAAAGAGAGGTTTGAAATGCCATGAACAGTTCAAAGCTTCAACATGAAAAGATTAATTAGGATAGTGACATAAAAAACTGAGGAAAGGAAAATAATTTCAGAAATTTTAAAATTGTCTTTATATACTTACGTGCTGTGTCATCATAAGACTTAAATACTGGGAAGAGAGGAATCCTTATTTTACCTGTTGAAAACATAAGCTTATAGCATACGAGAGTTCAAATACATTTGGTTTCATGGTGTTTAAAAAGGGACTAATGGTATATTATTTATTAATTTTTAACAGAAACTGCATGTCTTCCTCTTTGAAGAAGTGCTGGTGATTACTCGAGCCATCACCCATAATGAGCAGCTCTGCTACCAGCTCTATCGGCAGCCAATCCCAGTGAGGGAACTTGTGCTTGAAGACTTGCAAGATGGAGAGGTGCGACTGGGTGGATCTATACGTGGTGCATTCAGCAACAATGAGAGAAGTATGGCTATACCTTTTCTTTATTTGGTCATATGGGATGATAATAACCTTAAGACACCTGCCAATGAGGCATCAGAATGTTTTCTCTAATATTTACATTATCTATATCCAATGTACTGATTTTTATTTCAAACTGGTTTATTGTGCTGTCACTTGGTGATTTTAGACTGATTCTCAGTGTTCATGGTATTGATAATGAGCTTTCTCTACACACCTGCTTCTTTAGGAGTGAATATGGAGAATGAAGGGGCAAACCCACAAAATTATAAGCAAGTGTATTTTGAAATCTTAAGTTTTAGCTGTTATGAATTTTCTTGTATTGTGGAGGCACTTACTGTTATCCCATAACTCTGTCAGCTGATAGACTTGTCTCTTGCATTAATGTGCATAGTAGCAGAGTTTCTGTCCTTCTACTTAAGCATATTAAAAAGACATTTGTTTCTATTACAAGGGTTCTTTGAACCTCACTTATCTGGTGAAAACTTGAGGGGTTTTTGTATGTATTTGCTTTATTTGTGAAGTGAGTGGAAACACTGGGGCAATCTCTGGTTGACACAAGGCACAGTAATCAGTGAAGCTTCTGGAAATCTGCTTTCCAGAGAAGGTATTGAAGTGTGGTAGGAGCCTTAATCCATCTGATTCACTGAAAAGTTTATGGATAGCTCGTGCATAGCAGAACCAAGACTGTTTAATCCAACAATAAGGAATTATCAGGAGTACTTTTGGTGTTCTGTGTTCTTGCCCTGCAAAACAAGGAAATACCAAGACTTTTCCTTGGTCTGACATAGTATTGGGAAGAAAACACCTAGGTCAAAGATTTTGTATTGTTTTAATATATTCCTTGATGATAAAATCCATTCAGCCAAAGCATTCAGTGTTTTCATATGTATTGTTTCTTTCAGTCAAAAACTTCTTTAGAGTCAGCTTCAAAAATGGATCTCAAAGCCAGACTCACTCACTCCAAGCCAATGACTCCTTCAACAAACAGCAGTGGCTTAACTGTATCCGCCAGGCCAAAGAAAAGGTTACCTGTGCAGGCAAAGCAGGCGTGCTCAACTCAGAAGCTCATTTTCTTTTGTCACCAAATGGAAGCAAAAGACCCCAGGGGGAAACCACACTCGAGCAAATGGACCAATCAGACTGTGAGTCAGACTGTAGTATGGACACCAGCGAGATCAGCATCGACTGTGAACGTATGGAACAGACGAACTCTTGTGAGAATGAAAAGCAAATAGAAACTAATGTTTGACAAAAACTTTCAGTTTTACAGTTCATGGAAGAAAATCTCTCTCTTACCTGTACAGTGTTTGCATTCCACACATGGAACCATTTGGAGAAGCACTTTTAAAATATTTTTGTGACAATGTCAATGCAGTCCTTGTATTCATACCTATGAGTGTAGTACTGTAACTGCCAATCTGTATGGGCTGGAATCTCTTGCAAATCATGCCCTGTGATTATAGTCCATAAACATCTAAGTTGGATGAAAGAGGTACTTGACCAGTTATTCTCAATGTCCTGCTGTAAATAGAATATCTAAACTACTGTTTATAAGTGCATTACATAAAGAATCTTTGAATCATTTTTAAAGTACTTTATTTGCCCTTTAATGGGACAGATGAAGATGTGGACTTAGTTGTGGTTTCAGGATGGGGGAATCAAGATAATTCACTTTCATAAAGTCTTGGAAGGAAAAAATGGTTTCTTGGAAAAAAAGAAAAATATCTTGCAAGTCCTGTAACCAGTGACTTTTTAGGTATTAATATTTTGAAAAGGAAGTACTGTCCTAAAATCAAGCAATTGAACTTACTAAAATCTTGTCAGTTACAGCGGTCAGCACAGCACTGTGGTTTATGCTATGGTTTATTTATCAAAGCATGTAATGCTAAAAATAATCACTGTAAAAAAACATCAACAACCAAACCCAACCTAACCTCTACAGCCAGCACTGAATTAAATGAAATGCTGAGAATACTGGGTATTTGTAAATAAGCAGGTAGTTTGCTTTCAGTGCCATATATATATATATAAGCTTATATATATATATGTGTGTGTGTATGTATGTATTTTATCCTAAGCAGGATAAGAATGGAAAAAAGCTTTTGCTTGTGAATAGGCCCTCTTCAGCATTTTGCACTCCACTGACCTCCACTGTTGGTTTTAAACACCATTAAACTAATATTAAAACATTCAAATTTTTGTAAATGGTTGTTTACAATTACATATAGTTAGTTTTTAAAGTAAGTGATCATTTTATATAAATGGTGTTCTACAAGTACCCTATGGGATTATGTAGAGAGAGTTTAAACAAAAAGGGAATTGTGTTTCCTTTAGGATGTATTACATCCTTTATGTTTTTCTCAAGTTTTGTTTTAAAGGTTTTTGTTGTTTTTAATGTCATGCTGTAATTGGAAATGTTACTGTATTTTCTGGTGGCTGATTTAATCTACTCATTATGATGAGAAGCAGATGAGTCCCTGAAATGCAGTCTAAAACACTGAGTTAAACATCCTGTTATTTTTCAGTAATCCCTGGGTATAAGAAATAATTCCAGTACTATGGCAAGCTATGAAAATTATATATTAATAAATTCAAATTATCCATAATATTACACAAGATAATCTGTGCAAAGTACTCATACCAACAGAAGTAGAAAAAAACTGCTAAGTTATTGCCAAAACCATTTCTCTTACGTTCTACAAGTTTACAAAAAGTTACTTACGTTAAATTTCTTACATACATTTATACACTGATGTACATTACAGAAATCAGTGTGACAAGATGATAAACAATATAAACCAAGGTATTTTTATTTTTTTTAAAATGTCATTTTTATCCTACAGGATCATATTTCTGTATTTATAGTTCTTTAAAAAGTCAATTTTTTTTCCTGTTTCAGGCTTTGTAATTTATTTCAACTGCTTCATTCTTAGACCTGGATGATTATGCCAGTGAAGATGAAAGGAAAAATTTGCAGAAGAAAAGGCACAGGAAAGCATAGTAGATGTTGAACCATTTTCCTAAAAACTGTTCAGTAAAGTATTTAAAAAGACCAAAACATGTAAAGGGTTCAAACAGAGAAGAGAGAATGAATCTGCGTATTGACTTTTTAGTAATAGCCTTAAACTTTTTTGGAAGCATTTCAAATAAATTACATTAAACCGTTTTGATTTTTATTTGGTTTGGTTGTTTGTGCAAAAAGACTACAAAAAGATTTAAACAGTGCACACAGTGAGGCTTAACATGTGACCAACAGTTACATTTTGGTTCTCATGGAAATGATACATATTAGGTTCTGATTTGCTAGATGTAAAATAATAATGCAGATACAAGTCACTACACTTAATTCAGCACATTTACTGAAGTTTTGTTATATAACCAATTGAAGTAGGTGGAAAGAAAAAATCAGTATCCTGTTGTCAGTTTCTCTTTCTTGATTCCTTCTGGATAGATGGGCACATCTTTACTAACTACATATTATTCCCAAGCATTGAGACTATGATTCTGGAGAATGTAAAAAGCCAGCAACCAGCCAAGGACTCTCAGAAAATTAATGTATATTTTGTTTACTCTCATTTGGCAACCCACTTAGCATTGTGTTCAACATGCTGAAGTGTTTCAGTTTTGCTTTGCAGTTGACATGCACTTACCTACTGATTTGATCTAATAAAGCTTAGTCATGTGGGGTTGTTTTTTTGTTTTTTTCAAATTATCTTAAGGAATAAGCCTCCCAATTTAAGAATACTAATATCATTCTGGATTTGGTTAGCTTATTTTGGTTCTAGCATTCTTGAAATGCCCCTGATTTTGAAAGATGACTTCTTATTGCAGCAGGTGACAGTGGTGGGCATGGAGAGTGACATGTGCCAGAAAAGACAGGTAAAATGATGAATCCAAAGTAAAGAAAAAAAGTAATACAAGTAAGTATGTCAAAGTGATCATTATGGTTTGTATTGCTGATATCAGCAGAATGGAGTCTGAAAAGTTTTAACAGTGAACTCAGTAAAAGAATGCCCTTGGAAGTCTTTGAACTCCGGAGGTCCTCTGAGACTAGAAAATAACATTTAACTGTCTGTGGTCTTTGGTTTCCTAGATTTGGTCTGGAGCACTGAAAAGAACATTGCAAGGATGAAGACCTTTTGGAACACAAAAGTCTTCTATGAGACACCACAAGCACTAAGTTTGAAGTCGCTGAAGCTCAGTACCAGGGAATCAATTGGCAGAACCTGAGTAAAGGATTAGGCCTGCAGTTGAACTCCAGGTAGTGAAGAGTATTTTTCAGTGATGACTCCTATTCAGCATGACCCACCTGAACTTAGGAGTCATTCTGCAATAACGGGAACCAGTTTTCTTATTGCTTCACAGAAACTTCTAGAGCTTGAAAAACGCACCAGAACTTTTAGATACGAGTTTAATGTGGTTGCTCTTTTTGAAAAAGCTGATGTGTTATGGTGACACTGTCTGGCAATTAACAGTCTTGATTTCCAGGATCTAAGAGACACAGAAACTGAGTAATAAGTATATGGAAGATGACTTGCTTCTTTTGAACTGGGGGTTCCAGTTTCAGAATGGACGGTTCTTCCATATTTAATGTTTACTCATGAATACTGATTTTTAAAATACTGTAATATATTCTACAGGTTGATGCTGCCATCTACTGGAAATACCTGCATATTTTTAGATTTCATTTTAGTGCATTAAATATATTTTAAGATATTAAATATATTACTACTAAAAAAAAAGTAATTTTTTAATGTACAAGTAGATAATTTGACAGTTTTATCAGAGGATTGCAAATTTGTTAGAAAGAAGGACAACATGAATTTCTGCTGGCTTTACAGAGCTGAGACTATTTCCCCAGTTTGTCTCGCCTTTTACTCTTATAAGCGTATTTTCTTTATGGCTTGTAAAATATACTACATCTCTTTCCAAATGTGTAAATTGGATTTTGTCTGCGTTTTCTGAAGGTGCATCTCTTTGCATGGTCTATGAAGAAAGTGTAATGATACAGTTCTTTTATCTGATGCCCTGGCAGTGAAAATTTAGTGAGCACAAAATCAGCACTGAAATATTTTAAGAAACAGGATGTGTTCTGTATTACTAGAGCAATTTCTAGAAAGTAAAACAGTAATTTCTGGATAGTAAAATTAAACTGTAATAGTATGCTCAGACTAGATAATATTTTGCATTTCTAAATTTTCTTTGATAAAAAATACTGAGGTGATGTCTGGAGCCAAGCACCCAAGTTTGTTCCTTGAACTTGGAACTTTATGCAACCCTGCCTTATAAAATATCTTTTTTTTTTTTTTTTGGCTATTAATCTGATGAAAATCTGTATTACTAATGTATTACATATAATCTGATTTCAGAATCAAAAGGATCTGCAGCTGCTTTGTACTTGGGTGGGGAACCACTTGTGCAAGCCAGGGAGTCGTGGTTGAACACTTGGCAAATATCTGATACCACAGAAAACAGAAACTAGAAAGACAGTAAGGTGACAGATTTTACAACCCTTTTTTTACTTCAGAGTATTCACCTAAGCATTGTGATTTTTCACTGAACCTTTGCTTTGTGAACGGGGATTAGTGCTACCCATTTTGTAACTATAAGGATTTAAGATTGATAGTGATTGATAGAGATCCAGAAGTAGTAAGTAGTAATTTTTGTGATGGTCTCTTCCAGGCTTATATTAATTAATAGGTAATTTTATACTACTGCAAAGAAGTATCTTTTTAAAGCAAGTGGTAAATGAGGAAAAACTCTTTGTATGTTGTTTGGTAGATAAGCAAAACTTCGTAAGTTGTTTGGATTTGTTATGATACACAAGTTACCATGTTTATATTTCATGTTATCAAATGCATCTAAACATATTGTAAACATATGCCTTAGCATATTTTCCAGTGTTTGCTGTGCAAGTGATAGTAAGCATACATCTCACAGAGAATTTTAGAAGACAGTGGTTTCCCATATTGCCTTTTGTTTCTGAAGTGCTGGTGAATTTATTGGAACAGCTCTGTAGCTGATCCATAAGAAGTGGCTCTATTCCAGAATTTCTGGAATACAGTGAAGATATGCAATTTAGACTCAATGTTTCTCCTGAAGTCTTTAAAATCTTAACTTTCATATGGTTATTCACTGTGGATAGTGGATAGGTTTTTATCTGATGTGACCAGTATGTCAGTATGGCTATGATAATTCAGACAAGCATGTGTATGGATACACATGGTAAAATTATATTTTCACAATGAAAAAAGGGCTGTATAGTTACTACAGCTATACTTATTAACTTAATGGCTACTGGGAGACCTCTCTTTATTTTGAAAATTCTTTCACCCTTCCCAAAGCATACATATATATTTCAGTAAATCTTTTGGAATGATAATAGACAATATTATTGGAAGGGCCTATATCCATTCCTGGAAGAAGTATGCCTCACTTAACTTCAAAACACCTAAGAAATCTAACAGTGTCCCCACAAGATTTCTTCCTGTATGTAATTTTTATTGCTGGACAGTTTTTGCTAATATTTAACCTAATATTTATTTGATAAAATTTACACCTCATGCCAGTCACTAGGGATATAGAGAATATTTTCTCCTCTGCAGCAACATTTTCTGTATTTGATAACTGCTATTACTTATGCTCTCCCTTCTAGAAAAAGCACCACCATTCTTCCAATTTTTCATACAAGCATATAGAATCATGTAATACAAAAGAAGCATTAGATATGTTGTCAGAAGTTACAGCAGTGTCTGTATAAAAGAAGAGTAAGGACACCAGCTTACCTCTGTAGTATTACTGCTCATTTGTGAATGCTAGCAAGCCAGACATAACTAAATCCAAACACTGATCAACTGAACTAGTTGTACCTTGAAGATATACACAGCTTGGAAATTATTTTAACAGCTTGGCCAATTCAGACTTCATAAAACAAGTTGACATGTTTGGACATGTATAATAACACAGACTTACATAACACTAATTGGTACTTCAGTTTTTTACTTTTCTACTTGAATGAGGTAGAACACAGCAAAATTATTCTGATAATGTATCGATTCATCTGTAATATTCTCTTGACCACCACTGAATCCTCACAGAGGCAGGACATCAAATTCTCAGGGAGGCAGTTTAATCATAGGTCAAACACTGCATTTGTGAGTTTTATTGCCTCTGGATGACTGAACACCAGGTTTCTGCAATTAGATAAATTTTTGGTGTTATGTTTCTGTAATTTATGTAAATTATAGTTATAGATACTAATTACCCTATTTAAACTTGGCTGACTCCCCAAAGACTTCTAAGAAGAAACTAATAATTATTAGCTTATCTTCTTTTAACACCCTGGAGGCTACCATTTGTGGTGCATAGACCAGACCATTTGTGAGTCGGTAGGTTACTTATACTTTGTGATTTACAGATAATCTAAGAAGAGATTAATAAAATAAGGAAACTAGGTAAGAATTAGTTAAATTAGTTCCTTTGCATTTAAGCTTGGTAGCTGCTTTTGACAGACCAAAATAGCTGCAGTTACCAAGATTTAAGGTAACTGGTATAAGTAACTAATGAATACATGCATTTATTCAACAAATACAGCACTAGGATATTTTTAATGAAGAAAGCAAATTGTGGGCTCTTAAGGTTTTGCTAGTTACTTGTGAAACTAATATCCAGTATTTCTATTTCCTAGGCACTGCAACAATGGGTTATTTTCAGCAGGCACTTTTCAATTTGGTGAATTTCTCAGAGGTGCCAAAGAAAGGTCTTAGCTTTGGCTTTTGCATATTTACACCCTTTCTTTCACCAGAAAAGTTCTATCTCTGAGGCAGAGGGGGATAAATATTCTGATATCTTATGATACCTTCTGATATCACACTGGCCTCTGATTTGTGTGTAGGAGGGACAACATGAGGTAGCAATGCCATAAAGTACTGCAGCAAAATCCAGCAAAGCTCACCTGTGAATCGCAGAATCCTAACAACTATGTCTGTTGTTGCTGTGATGAAATTTCATTCCTTACTGTTTTGAAATAGCAGTTATTTGCATCTAAAGCCTTGATTTTCCTTAAAAGCTGATTTACATTCACGATCACAAGAATTAAATGCACTATTCTTTTAGTTACAGAATGCAGAAACAACAGGATGATCTTGTAACAGACAAGTAATTTAAGTCGGTGCTTTTCCATGTTTTGCTATATCACACATAGGTCCATGAACAAAGCATTGTATTTTCTTTGTTAGGCTAACAGAACTTGTAAAAACTTCACATTGTTATTTGGCTCTGACAATGAAAGGAAAAAAATGTATTGCACACGATAATCATCTGGCATTACTACATCACTAGGTTCCTTAGCAAATCTGTAAAAAGACTTTCTGACTTAGCTTCAATAGCACAAAACATATGTATAGCACTTGGTCTCACTGCATTTGCAAAATTGTAATTCTTTGATTTCTGAATTCTGATTGTTGCCTTTAGTTGATCTGCAATTCTTTATCCTATTAATGAGACTTTCTAGTTTTATTTTTGAAAAAGGTGAAATAGTTATTTGTACATGCAGTTTTTCTTGCTGAAGCTTGCTTGGTTTCTACAAGCCATGGAACACAAATAGTTATTGTCACTTAAGAACTGTTGCTATAGAACCTCTCTTTTGTCATGATCCTACATGCCCTTGATTAAACATATGAAGGAGGATTAAATTAGTGAAGTTACACAATGCAACACATAAGTCTTTACAGTAATGAACATTTCCTTTGCAGTTTGTCTCCACAACAAAAAGTGTAACAAACTATATTGTTTGTATTTTAACTGACTCAGTAAGAACTGTATGTCTTACATTGTCTTTGCACAAAGCTGTCGTTAGTTTTAATTTTAGTTACTGCTTACACTGAAGATATGTTACTCCAAGGACAGAAAGTGTTGTGTTTGTACCTCCCCCAAGGACAGAAAGTGTTGTTTGTACCTCCCCCTTGACTGAAGGGGGAAAGATGTTAAGGTGGTCTTAGGGGAACGAAAGGCTTTTTGGTGCTGTTCTAATTCATCATGAGACTACCCAAGGATTCTATTAATTACATTGATGGTTTTGCCTGTCCTCCATGGTTAATAATTTATCCTTCAAAAGTGGTAGTTTGTCATTTTGGCCACTTTGTCTTGAAAAAAAACTTTGAGGAATAGGATCTGGCGCTCCTGGTGCAGTGCTACTTTCTGTTCCTAGGAGCTGGCTGAGATTCCTCCCCAGCCCCAGGGAAAAGAGCCTGCCCCGTGCAGCTGCATCTTCATCCACCGTGTCAGCCTCCTGCAAGAAGCAGATGGCAAAACCTTACTGGACCCGAATGCTATCGTGAGGTTCCTGCACACGATAAGCACAGTTCCTGTGTTCCCTAAGCACAGTCCCAGGGAGACTGTTCCAAAGCAGCGTGGCCATTGCTGCAGCTCACGGAAGACGTGCGGTCTGATGGCTGGAGACTGAAGCGTGTGGCCTTATCTTCCAGTCAAGTACTCTGACTCCTCTTCCCCATCGGCACTGCCGGCGGTACCAGTGCCTGAGCGGGGACGTGGGCCCGGTAGCGGTTAACGGAACCTGCCCCGCCCAGGGACCGATCCCTTCGGCGACGGCGGGACCTCGCCTTGGGCCTTTCGCCAGAGCCTCAGGAAGGAGGTGCCGGTTGTCCTCGCCCACACCGCTGATAGGAGGGAAGCGGGAAATGAGTGAGCCGTCTCTTCCTCCCCCAGCTGGGCGCAGGGACCTTTCTCAGGCGTCGCCCACAGCCCGAGGCCACCGTTTTGGACAGGTCCCGGCAGCCGGACCTCCCCCTCAAGCCGCAGACACGTTGTAGCAGTGCCCACAACCCGGACCGCCATGTAGCTGCCAACACTCCTCCTTATATAACCTATGCCGCGAAGCGATTGGCTCAGACGGGCATGCTGTGGCCCCGCCCCCTTTCTGTGTGCGCTGCCGCCATGTTAGGGATCGGGGAGGGGGCGGAGGGGCTGCCATAAAGCGAGCGGACGGAGGGGGAGCAGTAACGGCAGCGGGCTGTGCATGGCGCTGGGCAAGGGGTAGTTCGGTGGGGGAAGAAGAGAAGGTGCGGGCTATCGTGCTCGCTTCTCGGCGGTAGAAGTGAATAGCGGATGCTGTGATCCCCGGTGGTGGCGAGATGGAGCCGGAGCAGCATCAGCGGACGGAGAAGATCAGCGCGGGCCTCCTCGGGGTGGAGAGTAATAGAGCAGGAGCCGCTGAGGACACCACACAAAATGGCGGACGCTCTGAGGGCTGTAGCACTGGGGAGGCGCTGGTGGTGGCTGCTGCTGCTGCAGAGGACAAGGTCCCTTCAAACCTCAGCATCACCAGCAGCAGCCAGCGCAGGAGCAGCATCCCACCGGCAAATGATCAACAACAGCAGCAGCAGCCGCCCAGCGGCGTGTTGGGGGGGCCTCCCCCTCTCCCTAAGCCCCCAGAAGACCTGCCTGTTAGGAGGAACTTTCAGATCCCCAGGAAGAGCAGAGAAAAGAAAGGTTGTTCCTTCCCTTTCCCTTCCTTCTTTCCCTCACTCCTTTCTTCATCTGATTCATTAGGCAGGCACTTTATGCACCTCACACAGCTGCATGCAAAATCCTGCGGGTGTGGAGGAGGCTGTGGCATGGCTCGGACTAGCAAGGCTGCTGGGGATAAGATTTTTAGTGTCAGGCTTTTACATTCTTTCCTCTCCCTATCCGCCCTCTTTTCTTTCTCGTTTTTTTATTATGTCACAAGGAGGAGGAAAAAAAACAACAACCCACAACAAAAAACGAAGCTCGGCTAGAATTTCAGACCGGTGCTTTTAAAAGGATGAAAAAGCTGGATGTGGTCAGGGTGGGCTTGAGTTTTGGACGTGGCTCTGCTTCTGGAGATACAGTCGCATGCAGAGAAGATGGTTCTGTGGGACACGAACATGATGATTCGCTTTTCTCTTTACCCTCACCTCTCTGCAGGGGAGGGGTATAATCCTGTTTAGGGTAGAGAAGCATACACTAAACAGGTCTGTCCTTCACTGATGATACAAAGAAGACTGTTCTTAATCTACTGGAAGTTCCTTTGCAGGGAGGAAGTGAGCATCCCCCGCTCACGTGCCTCTGCTTGGAAGCATTCTTCTCACAAGCAAACAGGAGTTTGGGTTTTTTTGTTTTCGAGTTAACTCTTCTGAAAGCCTGTGGTTGTGCTTGCTTTTCCTGAGACTCCATTGGCTTCTTCTTATCTTTGGTTTTGCTGAGTGGTGTTGAAGTCATGTCTTATTCCTTCCCTGAAACTTAATACCAGTTCTTGACCTTTTTGCAGCATGGGGTCAGTCACTTAGGATGTATCACAAAAATACCTGTTTGCATAGGTTTCTAGTTTTTCAGTAGGCTTCTTCAGAGAAGAGTCTAACATCTAACTTCTTAAAATTATTTCTTCTGTAAGGAAGAGATGAAGGTAGGTTTATTTCATTATCCAGTCTTTCCCTCTTTCCATTGGCAGTAATGTCTCATTTTTCCTTCCCATTCTTTCCCATTGCCACCTCCTGAAGGGGGGAAACAAGTCTGGCAGAGATTCAGTGTAAAAAGGACTGGGTTGATTTCGAGGAAAAAACAGTCTCTTCATCTGACTGAAAGATGTCTGGATAGAACATGGGACGGTTTGTGCTTCCATATGTCAGACCCAAGTGTGGTTACATTTGAGTGCCTTTAAATATATCTCAGAAATGTTCAGTACCTCATCACAGGCAGTTGAAGTTCCTCGCTACTATTTGGTTCCAGTGTGAATGAAAATCTGCAAAATACCTTTTTGGGTCATTAATTCATAACATGCATATGCAGAACCCTCTCTGACAGTTTTAGAATATGCAGTTCAAACATCAGGCTTATGCAGCTTTTGGCATAGAAGGGGAAGCCGTTCTTAGCCTACTTCTAAACTTCTCTTGCCAGTGACAGGGTCATTTGATCACTTCCTAAGGGCTTACTTTTCAGTGTACTTGTCCATTTTTCCTTCCCTTTCAGCTTGCAGAATGGTTCTGAACATTTTCATCATACTGGCAACCCAGTTTACAAAATCCATGAACCACACCTCCATTTTTTCCATGGTGCCTGTGGTTAAATAGCTGCTTATGGTTGCTCATCATTGGTCTTACTCCATGTAATAAGAGCATGCCATAGGCAAGGGTAGCAAAAGTGGGCTATCATAAAATCTGGCAACATGATCTTTGAGGACAACCAAATTAGTACTGGTTTTTGAGGAATGATGCAATTAAATAAGCTGTGGAACTAAAGATCTGTGCAGTGATTGTCTGACACTGTAGTGGCATACACATACAGTGTGCTTAATTCCAGTTAAGTGTATCTTGTTAAATTTCAAAATAATCAGAATATCATTTTCTCAAAAGAGCTGTCTTGGCTAGATCCTAAATTCCAGCGTATAACAGCACTCATGGAAGGTTCCTCCATCCTTCTATGGGATGTCCTTGTTTTGCTCTTTAAAGTTCCATGATTTTCCTGGACATATCATCCTAAGAGATAATCTGCTGTATTATGAAGACTAATCTGTTGTGTGCAAATTATATAATCTGTACAGGTTGACTTCCTTATTTGGGGTGGGTTTTTTTTGGTGCTTCTTTTTTTATGTACTGAAGTGTGTTTTGGGAACAGAACAATTTTTGATGTGAAGCACTTAAAAATTGAATCTGCAAAACAAAACTGTAATGGGAAAATTGTAGAAAACTTAGTATTTAGCTTCTTATTTAGCCTTTCTGGAATTCATCTGACCTCTCTTTGGAGACTTATGAGGGACATACCATCAACAGAAAGAATCTTGTTAATGTGGAGGAATGCATTTGGAAGAAACATGTTTTTTAAAAAACTAAGAGTGGTTAGTTGTCACAAAAAGTCTTTTCTTTTGCCTTCCTTTCCCTTCCCCCACCCCACCCAGTGGATTTTTTTCCTAGTAGAAGAATTTGGAAAATTTGGGAAAGCAAGCTATAAAAGTCGTTGGCTGTGAGATTTTTATTTTATTTTTTTTTATGTATGCCTGGATATGTTTTCCTACTTAAAACTTTTGAATCTTCTGTTATTGGTACATACAGTTTACCAGTGGTGCTATTCTCTCTTGAGTGGTTTACCTCTTACATTTTTTGTAAGTCTTGGTCCTGCAGACAGTTGTTATGGCCTCTTCTGATTTGATCAATCCTGCTCAGCTCTCCATGAAACTTCATTGTTTAAGAGGATGAGGAAAACCAGTTTTCAAGATAAAGCACTGGAAGAGCATTTTTGACCTACAGAACTCTTGAGTGCTCCTCATACCAAAAGGCAGTTTTGAAAAACATTCTCAGGAGGCAACCAGTGACTTGCAGGTTGCTTGTTGGTAAAGGCTGAACATCTGTTTCCATAGTGTACCAAGTTAACAAACAAGTGCTTTTTCTCGGGCTGAGCAGAGGAAAAAAGTCTTGCTTGGAGGTCTGGGTTGTCCCTTTCCTACTTAAAAGAAATGGATGTTTGATTTCACCTTCTTCACAGTTAAAATTTTCCACATCTTTGGTAGAGATGCTCATCTGCTGTTCTCTGCTTTCTGTTTCTACACAGGGATTTCATCAAGCATTTCTTGAACTTGATAACTGCTTAGGCTTTTTGAGAGCAAAAGACATTCTAAGCTGAAAAAAATGACACCAGTAACAACATTATGATTTATGGGCACCGTGGATTTTTAGTCTTAGTCTTAAAAAATGAAGACTAAAAGAAAACCGTGATTCTCAGTGGAATTTTTGTAGCAAGAGCACTTGTTTTTCAAGAAAGCTAACATTCTGCCAACTTACTTCATAATAAAATAGTTGTTTACTTACCTTCGCTTGCAAATTAGTTGGCTCAGGGTTCCTTAAAGAGAATGTGTCTGTCTTCCTGTTTTTCACATCCTGAATTAAAAACAAAAGAAAAACAAGTCAACACAAACCCACTAAGTTCAAAATTAGTAGTCTCAGGTTGAAGTATTAGCTGTTAAAGAAAAACTGAAATCCACTAAGGAATTACATGAATCTGAACATTCAGTCTAACATCTGGCCCTAGACTAGTTGCTGTAGTTCCAGTACACTGGGTAGAAACTAAACAAACCCAGTATTTACTTACGGATTTTTGCTTCTGCAGAACAAGCCAGTGAAAACTACAGTAATTGGCTTGTATGTGTTACAGGGATGCTGGAAGTTCTTATGTGTCAAGTTTTAATTTACACAAGTTCAATCCATCACTGGGTTTGTATAGTGAGCCTGAAAAATGTATGTGCCCACACTACTGGTCTTTGATGTGGTGCAAGACTGGAAATAAGCTTAATTTTAGCCTTTGCATCTGATTTGGTGACTGCTATAGAAGTTTAGTACTATGCAGATTTTTTTCTTGCTTCTGAATGACCTGTTAAGTGAGGTACAGATCTCAGCCTTCTGGAAAAGAGCTGCCCTTTGGCACCAGTGCCTAGATGACAGTCTGTAAAGTATTGCCTTGCCAATTACCACCAGTAGGTAATTCAGGTTTTAGTAAGAATCTGAAGCCTGCAGTGCCTCAAGTTCTGAAGAAACTGCAAAAGTGGATTTGAACCTGTCGTGAGGCATTTGATTGGTGTGTTTTGAAAAGTTGTACTAAAAAAAAAAAAACAAAAAACCCCATGGCATTTATGCCATCCACTCCTCATTTTTTTCACTTGCATCTGGTAATTGATCTGAAATTCAAAGCTAAGTGATTTAATTTTTTTCACTTCATGATTACAATGCCGTCCTGATGTCAGTTTATTAGATTTTCCTTGCTATGTCTGTCATTTGGCAACTCAGAATACAGTTAGCAGCCTGCCCCCTTGTTCAAGGGCCAATTGTCTGTCACTGGTATATGTGAAAAAGTGTCATGCAGACAGCATAAAATCTGGTCTTCATAAGTACTCCTCAGAATGTAAGTAGTGTGTCTGTAATACAACAGATTTCATTCTTGTCCCTTTTTTTTCACAGTCAACATCTGATCGTGAATCTAAATCATAAATCCACAGCATAAATCAGTTTATTCATGAGGTAGATTGAGGCGAGATGATAGGGTGTAGTTGCTGTTCTTGTTCATTTTGTATTGAGTGGGCAGTACACATCAAAGGAGTAAGATTTTCTTTACCGTGAAGTTTTTGGCTGCTCAAGCATTTTCCTACTGAAAGTTGGATGTAAGGTCTTATTGTTGGACTGATGCAATCAGTTAGGTGAAATCAGTCTTGATTTCATGTCCTTAATGTTCTCTCGTAGAAAAATGGGAATCCAAAGTAGCTTCTGTGCCCAAGTACTTAAATTATATCAGGTAACAACAACCTTCATTTAAGGCAGAGCTCTTCCATAAATCTGTTGAGAGCTAATTGTCTAGTAGTTTATGTAGGTTCTTAGCTGAAGAACAGGGGGACTTGCTGTTCCTGGGCAGCTCTGTCTCAGCTTGCTTGTGACAGCTTTCACAAAGCAGAAAATGTTTAAACACAAATGGGAACATAATTGACAATATTTGAATGATAACAGGATCTTAATGATGCAGTAACATGCTTCTTCCTACATTTGCATCTGGGAAGTAGGCAAGATACTATGACTCTTCCTAGCTTCTCCTAATGGGTTTTCTACTTGCCCTTTTTCAGAAAAAATTATGCTGGGTCTGAACATGCATTTCTAGGGAGAAGGAAGGAAAAGAGGTAGGGAACAGCAATTACTTAAGGAAACAGGAAATTCGGACAAGCAGCTGGCATTGGTAACCTTACTTAGTCCTTTTAGGCAGAAGAGGAGCAGGCAATATGTGAAAGTCATGCACTAGTAAGGTTTTAATATCTTCTTGTCAGAAAGATTAAGAGGTTTTTGGGGATGGGGTGGGACAGGAACTGCTGTTCTCAGTGACTGTGTATCTGTATAGGCTTGTTTTATATTTTATTAATGAACTTTTCTGTCTTCACACAGTTGCATTGGATCTTGGTGATACTGAGTTGAGAATTCACTTCCAATTATCTTTCCTCCCTTATTTCTTTCAGTCTTTCAAGAATGAAGATATTGTTACAAAAAAGGATGTTACATAAGAATGGTTTCTTAATCACTTTTATTACTTCCACTCTTAAAAAAATCACTTACTGTTGCTGGTGTTGGAATGGCTTTACTTCAGTTTGCAGATGTGGTATTGCATCATAGTGTGTAACTGCAGCTTGTATTAGATAACACAAACCAAAGATAAATCTTGTCATTTAGAACATTTGTTTCACTTGAGGGCTAATGCTGTAAATATTTCCTGCAAATGAGGACAAGATTACAAGATCTACTGTTGCATTAGTTAATGGAGTTGGAGATAAACTCTGAAGACGTAATTAAATTTGCTGTTTGAATAATGGTAGATTGTCTTTTATATGAGGCTAGTGCTGCTGTAGTGCATTCCTAACTATTCTAACTTCCAGTGATTTTAGTCCATGGTGGTTTGGGGGTTTATTTTGATAGAGGAAAAGAGTCCTTCCTACAAAAAGCAAAAGGAGTCTCAGAAATTTGGGAATAGTTTCTGTTTGAAGTCTGCAAATACTACAAAAATACTGTACTTTTTATGAGTATTTTGGAAGTTGCTCCAGGGAGGAGAATACTTCCCATGCTTGAACTAGTTCATTTACCCCAGGAGTACTTTCCAAGACCGAGACCTCAAAATCTGCACTTAGGTTCTCTTCTGGCCCACTTTGGGGTTGCTCCTCTGATCAGGTTGTCCTCAGTGGGCATAGAGCAGCTTGGGGAGAACAACACTGCAGTGTTTGCTAAGTCAGGCAAAGGTTTGACCAGGAGGTGAACTTGTACAAGAACAGATGAAGACCTTTCCTTTCAAACCAGTTATCATAAGGAATAAGATAAAGCAGGAACAGAGGCAGTGTGGTTTTTAATAATAGGAGCTTAGTAGACTCCTGAAGACTGTTTAATTTATTCATCTTTAACCTAATTACCATAAGGAAACAAATAGGAAACCCCATAGCAGTTCTGAAGAGAGGCTTAGCCATGAAACTTTTGTTGAGGTTTTTATTAAAACAATTTGTTCCTGATTCTTAATTAAAAGAACTAATTAATTTAATTGACATTCTAGAGGTTTAATTACAGTGTTTTCAAGACATATCAGGCATTTTTAGAAGAGTAAATTCAGAGCTGATGTACCTCCCTTACTAACTTAAGAGAACTAGCTGGTCAAAAGTAATATTAAACACAAACCTGATTTTTTAAAAAGATGCTGTAATACTAGGCAACATTAATTTAAATGTTGTAGCCTAAATTCCATGTTTTTCGAGTATTTTGGGTGTTTTGTATTCTAAATTGAATAATGAGCCACTTGTATTTTTGCATAAACTGTAATTGAACAGTTGAATGTGTGTTGTGACATACTGCTTTATTTCTTCTCTTTTATAGCACTCTTTCAGCCAGTAGCTGTGGGCTCTAGAGAATTTGAGGATGTTGTGAAGATTCTGCATTCCTCTTACTTGGAGCCCAGTTCAAAGTCCAATTTTAATTACAGGAGAGCCAGCTTAGTTCATAGTGAACTGTTGGAAAAGGAAGTAAGTATATTGATGGCTCATGCTATGAATAAAGTAGAAGTCAAATGAAATGTAATGGGGTTTTTTTCTGAGACTAGGAGCAGTATGGAATTCCCTCTAGGTATAATGCTTGTGAAATATAATTTTAGCATAGTCTCATTCCAGTTAACTTGTGATTACTTTTTACTCTTGGATTTACTAACATAGATGGGGACTTAAGATCTTGACACTTTAGTGTGGCAGCACTACTCTGTCCAGGTCTATTAAGAACTTTCTGTAATAACAGTTCACAGAAAAACGCAGAGAGCTGAAATCTGACGGTCGCCTAGAAAAAGAGCTTTCTGAAACCTATGCATTTCTGATGGCTGATCGACCTCAGGTGAGAAAACAAAACTGCATACAAAATACTACTTTTTCAATTCAGAGGTTTTGGGTTTTTAAACTGAATGTTTTTATGAACACACTTATTTATCTTAAGATTCAGCCTTGGGTAGTGTAGGAGGATGGGAAAGTTATGTAACTGTCACCTTTGACATCTTTTAGTCTCTCTTTAAGGTGCTCCATTTACATGTGCTTATATTCTGTGTTTTAGGTTCCTTTTTAGAAATAAAAGGATAGATTTTCTGGATGCTGTGTGAAACTTTAGTGTTGCTTGGGGTTTTTTTTTTTTTTTTAATTGAAGATTTTTTTTTTTTTAAGATTTGGATGAGTCTGGGTAGCTTCTTCATTGTGAGCATTTAACTTGCATAGTTTAACAGTTCATATAGCAGCTCAGTCAAGTCTTACCTCTGGGTGGTTTTGTTTCGAACATTTTTTTGAAGGGTTGTTTTTGTTATTTTGTTTTTAAGCTTAATCAAAATTAACTAATTGTTGTTTCTGACTGTTTGTTCTGTTCATATTCTGGCTTTCCTGATAGAGTTGGTTAAAAAAATGTCTTTTCAGATCCAAAGCATATGTGAAAAGGGGCTGCACGTGGGCCACTCCAAAATAACAATTCTCGGCAGCCCTTCTATGGGTAAATATCCTTTGATTATATGTGCTGGTATTATTCACTGTTGAGTTGGCAGATAATGTGATGCAGTTGTGTAAACTTTCAGTCCTTTTTCTGTCACTGCAGGAGTATCATAGCCAGGTAATTTTAGCAACACAGATTGACATCAGAGCCTTATTTCATAACTGTTCTTTTGGCTTGTTAATTTAAATTCTTTTCCCAAAGGAAAGACCTGATTCTCATTTTGGCTCAAGTCAAACCAATATATTACGTCTTCCCAGTAGAATTCAGAGGCCAAGGAACTAATGCCCATGTGCATAGCTGTGTTTGTACATGCATACATATACTTAAGGGAAGTGGTGGCTCAGCTTAGTATTGATTTAGAGAAAACTAAAGTTCTTGAATCTACAAAGCCAAGAAGATAAATTGGAGACTTGGAAGAGTCATGAGACGTTAAGAGAACTGAAAGTGAAAGATGGAAAGTTCCTTTTTCAAAGCTTTTAAAATAGAAAATTAAGAAATAATTCTGTCCTTCTCTGCAAAAGTAACAATACAGAGGTGATGATATGAATGTTGAAAGCCAAATATATGCAAGGGAAGGGAGAGCAAAGGTATGAGTGTTTTGTTTATTCACTTACTCTTACAGTGGGTAAAGGTTGTGGAGCAACTTGTCTAAGCAGTTAAATACACACTTGGAATGAGAGGAACCTAAGCAAACCAGTTGCTTTTATGAGCACCTGAGTTCAATTACAGTTATTTGATCTGAGATAGTCAGCAAGACCAACAAATGACAGTATGTTTTTGAGGCCTTACAAGATATGAAATAAAGGCTGAAGTGTTGAAAACAAGAAACTATTTTAACTTTCCATTTGAGTGTCAGTTCACAATTCCAAAAAAATCTGTATTTGTCAACAAGTGTAAGATGAAAGATGACTGAAGGTGCCAGTTACTTTCTGGTGTTATTTCTCAATTGTACCTTCATTGCTTATTTCCACACCATGCAGCAGGATGTCATACAGAAGAACCTCAGCTGTTTAATTAAAAAACCCAAACACCTGAAAGCATTATCTGTACAGTCTTTGGAAAGGGCTTGTCCTCTTGGTCACAGTGTTTTCAGTAATGTGGGCGTGCTTCTTTCAAAGTGAACTTGTGTTCATACTGTGCTGTGGGTTCTCATACTGCAATTGGTGCAAGTAAATATTCTGCTGTCTCAAAGTTGCAAATTGTGGATGGACACAACCATGTGCATTTCTCTGATAATATTCCAAAAAGATTGTTGTGTCCTTATTGTTCAAAATACATTGAACTTTAACCCCATGCAATATTTCTTAAACTTCTAATAACATTTTAACATTCAGTATCATGTGAGGTTTTTCTTTATACTCCTCTCAGGTGTATATATCTCCAAGTATGCTGATTTATTGCAGCCTAATCCTCTAGAAGCTGGAGCAACTGGAGATGTGATTGTGTTTAAAGTAATAAAGGTAAATTGATGTTACTTATTCTCACAGGATTATATTGATTACTGATAAAATAAAGGTGGCTTTAACCCAGTTTACTGAACATCCATTTACACATTTGTTTGCTTATAGAGAAATTAGAACTTTGCCAGGTTTAAAAACTGATGTTTACCCTGAGCTGAAAAAAAGCATGGTAAATTTTTATAAAAGGCAAATATATCGGTTTTTCTTTGAAAATAGTGTACTTTTATAAATGGCTTTTTTAGTAGCCAGCTTTTATTTCCCCAGTCTTGCTTTTGATTCTTGAAGCATTTTGTGAGTTTTCAGAAAAAATCTTATCCTTAGAATTCTTCTGCTTTATTACAGGGAAAAATGAAAAGCATAAATGACCACATCGGTAAGAAATCAATGGATTCAGCAGTGAAGAGTGTGTTAGACCCAACACCAAAGCATGAGTGTCACGTTTCAAAGAATGCACATAAAGTAACCTCCTTGCTGGCTTATCGAGCCTATGAGCTTACTCAGGTAAACTCACAGATGTGTGAACTTCTAAGTTCTTATATAAGAACTTAAGAAATGATGGAGATAACTCACTGCAGGTCCAACGAATACTGAGTCTGTCCTGTAAAGCTGCAGGCTGATGTATGTTTAGCAGTGGCCTAGATAATTTTAAAAAATGTTGCAAAATTACTTTCTCATTTTTTATTAGCTCCTGAAGTAGTGTCCATCCTCTCAGTATTTGATAAAGGAGTGAAGGTGAAAAAATTACCTAATTGATTGTATCATATAGTACTTATAAGAATGTAATTTTAAACCTTCCTTATTTAAAGTATGAACTTTTTAAGAATTAAACTGCTGGTAAAAAGGAGCCTAAGCATGATTTATTATATTAACATTATTATATTAACATAATTATAATATAATATATTAACATAATACCAGTCAATGTTGTGCATAATCAGTTTCAAACAAACAAACTCTTTACTGTTTATTTAAATAATTAAACATGAGGCATATTTTGTAAGCTATTCCTGTGAAACAGGGCACATCTTTAAGAGAAAAAAGTCATGGATTGCTGATGTATTTGCAAAATGGAGTTTACCAGACTTCTGATTATTAATACAAAACATTGTATTCACTTCTTTTTTTAGTACTATTTTTATGAATATGGCTTTGATGAGATAAGGCGACGACCAAGACATGTTTGTCCTTATGCTGTGGTTTCATTTACTTACAAAGATGAAATGGCACATGCACCAAAATTCTTCCCTCCATCAAGGTAAGCTGGGACTTGTTTCAGAAAGACTTCCTCCAGCATTAAGAGTTTGTAGCTCTTGGCAGTAGCTTTGAGTGGGTGTAGATGAACCGTGGTGAAATCGATGGACATATCACAGGGACTTAGTATAATAAATACTTCTAATTCAAAGCAAAAGGTGACAAAAGAGATTTTATGGAGCATGGGCTCCTCTAGGAAGCAGTTCTGCTGCTCTTTTCACTGATTCATGCCAAGAGGAAACCCATGCATAAAGTGGTTTCTTTGCTTAACTGAGGAAATTCACAGATACAAAAAACACTGACAGCATTGTCTTGCTTGGTGTTCTGTATAATATTCTGTAAAATAGTGTTCTCTATACTGTGCTACTGAAGTTTTTACTGGTGTGATTGCTTGGGAAGAGATTATTTCAACGGGTCATTCATTAGGGATACAGTATGATGCCTATGCTAATTGGAATAAATCCAGAGGTAGGGACTTGTACTGTGTAGTTCCAAAAACAGTTGACAAGATATCTAAAATAGCACAAGATGCTGCAGCAGTGATAACTCGAGGTTAGAGTGAATTGTTAGTAATGCTATTCTGTTGGACTACTAAAGTATCCTTCATGTAAAATTTACTGGCCAGAACTTTTCCATCTCAACCTCGTCATTCTGTCTTTTTTTTTGTTAGAGTAAACAGCTACAACACAGACAGAAGCACAGGTAAGATGATTTGAAATTTATTACTTTTTATGATAGACACATGAAAGGTTTTTTGAGGTTTTTTTCTCTGTGTAGTTTTATTTGGTTTTAATTTGAATTATTAGTTACGCAACTGCATAACTGAGTTTTGTCATGCTTATTGCAAGTACTATCACTGGATGGTCAAACAGACACCTTAATGTGTATCTTCTTTTAGCAGAACAAACCAGAACTGAGAAGAAAATAATTTTTCCCCTTCATTTTCTACTTGTAGTGTAGTAAGAGCTTACCTTCTGTTCATGAATCTGCTGTTCATTGGCATTTCAAATAATATCCTCTACTGTTTTTCTTTTGAATCTCATTCAAGCAAAATATTAATATGTATAAAAGTGATTGACCTTTAAGGCAGGGGAACGAGGATAATATTTTATAGATGCTGGCATAAAGGGCATGCTTGTATAGACAAGTACAGATAACATACCAACCTCCTTTACCCTGCTGGGAGTAAGTCTAAAGAAGATAGCCTGTAAACACCCTGTTTATTAGCTTACTCTTTAGCATACTGTTGTCTGGGTTGGTATTAATATGAAATGTTCCCTAAACTGCTTTTGAAGATTCAGCAGCCTCTTCGCTGCTGTTTCCTTTCAGTCCTGCCTAGCAAGTGGTTTCACTTAGTCTTTTTTTAATTTAGATCAATCCAGCTGTACATTGTGGAGGGGACAGCTTTGGAATAAAGGCAAACTTCTGTGCCATGTTTCTTTGAAATCAGCAGCACGCCCTTTCCTTCCATGCAAGCTGTGAGTATTGCCATTTAAAGAGTAAGTTTTAAATACTTCTGTGTTAAAATTCTTTCTAGTAGAGGCTGGTGATTTTTGGATATATTGAGATGAGAACCTAAAACACACTTTGACTAGATGCTTTAAATGTGTCAGACTAGACTCTTCTTAAGTCTTGAGTGGCCAGAGCTGCTTTTAGTTCATGTTCACAACTTTGTCAGCATGGCTTTTTTTGTGTGTGGTTTTTTTTTTTTCCCTTTGATGTGACACACACTCCTCTGCAGCAGTAAACACCACTAGCTCATTAAATAGGCCAAGAAACTGATTCTTAAGGGCAGGTATTTGATAGTTCTCATCTGGTCAGTGAGGGTAGGACTACTGGGTGGGGGGGAAATAGAGTTCTTTATTTCTTTTTCTCTGTCCCTGCTCACACCCTTTTTCTCCAGTCCTGAGAAACTTGAGATTGAAAAAGTTGTGAGCATTGACCAACTGAAGAAAAAGTTTGCACCAGCGTTGTTCTATAAAGAAACTTATGTAGGAGCAAAAGAAGGTAAATATTTCTAGCTTAATATTTATAAATTCAGATTTTGAAAAAGTTTTCTGAATTACAGTTTCGTTTCTGGTTTTCTTACCTTCTGTTTCTGCCCTTGTATCGTGTCAGTGTTGAAGAATGGCATGTACTGTAGCCTTTATGAAGTTGTGGAGAAGACCCGTTCTGGTAGCCACTTAGAGGGTTTACTTCATAAATTAGAGAAAGAAAAACTTGTAAGTACAACATTGTCAATTATTCCTATTTTGAAAAATAATTTTACTAACTGGTTATTGAGTTGTACTACAAGATCTGTGATCACACTGGAATTCCTTAGCTTACATGTTTTTAATTATGCTTACATTCCTTAGCTTACATGTTTTACTTCTGTACCCATGATGGAATTTAGCTTACAGACATTAGGGATACCCAGTGTGAGCAAATGTTGTTGTTTGAAATTGCATACTTCTTTCTTGAAAATAGGTTCTTGTGAAACCACTTCTGGACAGAGGATTTCTTTTTCTTCTTTCTCCCTCGCAAATGATGTCCCCTTATGGTATGCATATTCTGTTTGTTTTGTTTTGTTTTGAGTTGGTTTTGGAGGGTATTTTTGTTTGTTAAAGGGGTTGGGGTCATAGTGGTCTTCTCTTTCTCAAATCATGTTACTTTCTTGTTTTCTAGACCACCAAGCTGGAAGGCCACGCCTGCTTAATGCATTGTTTCTGTTTCCTGAATCTAGAGGTGTAATGAGCTCAGGTAAGCTTGTTCACTGTTGTGTTCTGTTCATGCCTATTTAAATGTAGCTTTTATGCTGTTGAAAACTTTATAGTGTTACAGCATGTCAGTGTTAAATAGGACTAACAGTTTGCATTGGTTATGCTAAAAGTGTTCAAAAAGGTATTTACTCACAGAAGTAATTGCTGACATGTTTTAGATTAATTTGTTTGTGGTTTAAAAAGTAGAATTTTGTTCCAGTTTCCTGATTCTATATACTAGTAGAGCTGAGCGTCAGTATTCCAGGAGTATAGCAGTAGCAGAGGTTTTAAGGGTTTTCTGTAACCATCAAAACATTAAGGGCAAAACATCTGAAAGTCTTTAATGTACCTGTAATATTTTTTTGTTTGTTTGCACTGGGATATGCACCAAAAACTGAGTAAATGAGAAAAGACTGATACACCCAGGTATTAAAAGATGACTGAAAGGACTTGGCTTTAGTAGAACGTTTAATGCTTTGGGATGAATGAGACTTTTAAGTTTATTGCTGAAATATGCAATTAGTACTAGCAGCAGAATGCAACTCCTGTGAGTTAAGAGTGATTCTGTCAAAACATAGCCCTTTCTAGGCATTTCACTTTTACATTTCACTTCACTTCACTTCACCTTCCTAGGTTCTTATCTTGATATTTCTTATTTTAATACACCACTTAGGTTTTTCTTATTTAAGTAACAATTGTGAAAATTCAGTTTTAGGTTGGGTAAGAGATGACATTTAATGTGTATGCATGCCAGTTGTTAAAAGTACCCTGGTCTTGCTTCTGTGAGATTTCAAAGACTTGTGAGCTCTAATTTCTATCAAACACAAGGTTATTTACTGAGTTGAGTCTTCAGAGGTGCTTGAATGGTTGATTGGAGAAAAGTTTCAGTCTATAATTTGGGGGGAGGAAAAGAATGTGAATAAATTAATAAAAGAAGGATATATCTTAGGGCTTCCTTGAGCTGCTGTTTCAGCGATGTGGTGAAAGGCTCTAACAGCTTTCTAGGAGAGGTGGATCCTGCTCTTGGTGCACATTCCTGCTTCATCTCTTCAGTTTAGTGAATTGTATTGCTTTGCAAAGAATGAACAAAACTGGGTTTCTTCTGAGTTACTAAGATGAATAATTTTCCAAGGGTCCAGTGAGTTTTGAAGTAGCTCAATGAATGTGTTGGGTTTGCATTGAAAGGAGTAATGCGTGAGCCTTTGGAGTGGCTGCCTTCTAGAAGGGTCAGGAGAGTGATTTAAATTGGAAATACTTTGTGTACCTAGAATACAGATTACCACAACATTATGAGAATGAACCCTTCATCATGACTATGAGTAAGGTGACTACTAAGTGGGCTTTAAAGCTGGTTACTGAACAAAAAAATTCCTTTCCTGGCTTTTGGGTTATTTTTCCTTAGCCATTCCAAACTGTGTTTCACCAAATATGTATAATACAGAATATTGCTAAGTAGTCGTCATTTATTTACAGCTTTATGGTTTGATTTTAATTGTGAATTCCCTTTTCTCCTATGGCAGCACAAAAAAGTGTTCTATTTGGAACACAGAAAAATTCAACTCCCATGGTGTTGCACGAAAATCGGGAAATCATTCCAGAATTCACAAAGTTTATTCAGTCGCTACATTTTGCTTTAATCCAGTCTCGTAAAGACACTACTGCAGATTTCAATGTTATTGTGGAAAAGTATATAAATGAGTATTTGAAAAGATGCTGTAGTGGCTCTGGAAAATATAGAGAATTTGTTTTGTATCGGTATGAATCACGGTTGGATGACAAAACATTTCTTTACCCTGCTCCAAAAAATAAATCTCATATTGACAGCTCCTTGCAAAACTATATTTTTGGTTGTGAGGCATATCAACTACCTGTTTCTAGAGCTAAGGAACTGATGGAGGGAAATCGGAAACTTCAACAGTTCAGTCCCATCTCAGATTATGAAGCCCCAGAAGAAGACTCTGATTTTACCAATGCAAAAAGTGGAAAAAGAATTAATGCAAAATGTGAAGGCACTGTTGGCAAGCGAAAACTGCATCATTCTGGAGATTATGATACAGATAGACTCAAAGAACTTATTAACTTAATCCAATGTAGGAAAAAAAATGTAGTTGGAGATTCTGATTTTGAAGACCCTAGAAATAAAAGCGGTCTGAAAAGGAAGCTGGAAAAACAGTCTGAGAATTTGCGGAAATACTTAAGAACAAGTGAATCTTTGGACAATATCTGTCATTATGAAGGTAAGAAAGGTTTTACATTTTACATTTCCTCTGTAAACATTGCAGTGTAAAGTATACTTAACATTTAAGCTTTAGAGATGGGGTATCTTTGCATGCTGGGGGTAATCTAGTTCATGGTGGTTCATTTAAACATCAGTCTGAGATCTGTCAGTAGAGATGAAGTTCATTTTTTTGTAGGTTGCCTCTTCCTAGGAGACAAGATACAGGATTTGTCATGGCAGCTGCTTTTGTTCTGCCTCTAGAGAAAGCAGGAAAACTTCCCAAGAGTCTGCTTTGCTGTGGAGCTGTTGTCCAAAGACATGACACTACAGAGTACTAAGCAGACTTAATATCATAATGTCTTTTGCAGAGTTTGACTTTATGCACTGCTGTAGTTCTCTGTCTCCAATACCCTATATAATACCTAATAAATTTAGACTGAAGGGGAAAATTAAACTTAATAGCATGAGCATAGTTAAGTTTGCAGTAGCCAGTAATGTGTTTGGTGGGACAAAGGAAACTAATAGTATAGAGACTGAATTGTTCTGTACATGAAATTATCTACATCCAAACCCTAGATAATTATCAGAGATAGTACCTTATACTTCAGATCTGCCAAAAAAAAAAACCCTTTGATTTCTAAACCTCTGACCTTTTTCTGAAGGCAGTGATATAGTGCTCCTTCAAGAGGAGGAAAATGGGGGTAAGGATAGCACAAAGAAGAGAGGGAATTTACATTGAGCATCACTCATTCTCATGTGTACATGAAATACATTGGGAGATGAAGTGGCTGATTTTAGGCATAAGTTTAGCTTTTGAGAGGGACAAAAATTACTGACATGTATAGATGGAGATGGAGGGTTAACTACATGCAAGATCCTGAGATTCCTGCTGTGAACCTTTAGGGTCCTTTTACATTGATTATTAATGTAAAATAATGTAAAAATGCACTTCTGCCTGGCTGTAATCCGAACAATATTTGTTAAAACTAAATTTTGGTTTAATTCTTTCAAGGATACTAAAACAGCAACATCTATCTATGGTGTGAATTCCATGTTTTTATATAAGTCTGAAAGTAATTTGTTTTCCAAAAAAATCTTGCCTAAAATATTGTGAGCTTAAGTATATAAACATGTCTAGATTTTTATTAGTCAAACAACACTTAACTCCATGTTTCTATATCTGATAAAGGAGTTCATCAGATATTTAAAATAATTCCTTGGCCCATCTCTTCCCAAGAAGAAAAAAATCCCTATGGTATTTATTTATTTATCTAAGGGAATGAGTAGAAGACTAATAACCCTGTTTCAAAACTAGTTCTAGTGAAAGTAGGCATGGTAAAGTTTTAGAATTACACTTTATGAGTTAAGCATTAAGATACAAGTTTCTGGAACAACAGGATGGAGAGAAGTATGTATTTTGCTCAAACTAACCTTTTTGTCTCAACAAGGGATAGAGAGACAGGGTATCCATCAAATGCATAAATCACAGTATGGGACTTCTATTAAGGCATAAAATAGTGTGAAAAAAACACATTTATCAGGGGTAGATGATAAGCTTTACAAATTTGCATCTCCCTGTTTATAATTGTTTGTTAAGAAAATAAACTATGTGTATTGTATGAATTGATGCTAAATAGTGAGAGTAGGTATGTGGAAGGTGTTTGTGTGTGTGTATTACTTTGATTTTATTTTAAAACTTAGTAATTGATTATTTTTCCCTTCCCTCCCCCTACACTAAGGAGTCAGAACCTCGGATTCGTCACACTCTGTTTTCTCAGTTAATACTGGTCTTGGTGGACCCAATAGTGACTTCAGGCAGCAAGATGTATCTGACCCTGCTGTTACTGACACACATGGCCTCCTCAAACTGCTTTTTGAAACACTGGCTAGTGCAGGACACTTGGACTCATCGTTGGCACGATCTGTACATCAAGCTTTAGGATTAAGCACTGATGAGGTTGAAGAGAATATGAGACAAGAATATGAGTATGAATACGAATCCATTCCAGCACAGGACAGTAATGAGTTTCACAATACTGCTCAGACTGAAAGTGTGAACTTCAAGGACCCGCAGAGCCCGGTGATCCTGGAAACAGATGCAGGATGCTTACCCTATCCTGCTGGTGTTGATCCACGGCTTTCAGCTAACGAAGCAGGACTTGACCACACACTCCATTTAAAAGTAAGTGAAACTGCCATGTAGGTAGATGCTGCTAATGCATGTGCTGTTTTCATAAGTGAGACTGAAAAAAGCATTCTGGGTTTTTAATATGCACTAACTTTTGCAAAGCTTTTGTATGGTAGGAGCATATATGGAAATGTCATTAACTCTAAGATGTGTGTTCCTCTTTTCTTCGTGTCTACTCCTTTTTGTAACACAATTATAATTAAGAACACCTGAAAGATGGAAACCAACCATGGTCAGTGTTTCTCACTGGTTTTGAAGCAAGTATCATATGCAGCTGCTATGGCAGACTTCTGTCATTCTGTTGCTGAGTGCTGAATATGAGGGTGTTTTCAAGTGAGCACTGAGACCACTGAAAGCCTTTCAGTTTCCTCCTGTCTCTGGTAGAAGAAAGATCCTCTATCTGTCTCTCACCTTGCTGATGGTGGTGGGTTTTTCTAGCAATCTGAAGTTGTTGCACAGAGTAAATATAGCATTAGCTTCAAGAGCTTGCATACCTCCTCTGGTTGTGGTTCTTGGTCTGGCCTAGGGTATTGGGGTTTGCTGAATCTGAAACACAGCAAGGAATGATTTGAGAGTTCCCCACCATAATTTTTGCCTTATCTGTTACTCTTCCTGAAACTAGATTGTAAGGCAATAGTTGCTGTCCCGTATGACTCTCACAGCACTGGCTGCAGGGCAGACCATTAATCATTTTGTGCTGTTGAGTTTTTATAGACCTGATAGGTTGTTTGGGTATGACAACTTGTCATGATTATTAAATTTCATCTCTGACACAGAAATGAGCCATTTTTGATGAGGCCTCTTCCAGGTACAAGTTGAGACAGTCTCTTTTCAAAGCTTATACACTTTTAATTCTTATCTCTTCTCTCCTCCCAAATGCAAACCAATTATAAATGTATCATTTGTAGGCTGTATAATTTCAAGACTTTTTTTCAGCCTGTTGTTTTAATGGCAACAGTTCGTCTCAGCTGACTGTTCCAGTGTGTGAGTAAGGGACCTTATCTAGGTGACAGTACCTCGCTGCGTTCTCACTGGCAGTTTTGTACAGAATGTAAATGCTTAATGGCTGCCACAACAAAAAGTTTGAAGTTGAGAATTTTTATTGGTGTCTAGGAAGCAAGCACTGGAAGTGTGAGTAGTTTTGAAGACTACAGTCTCTGTCCCAGTACTCCTGTAGAGCATGCTCATCGCAGGCAACATTCCACCTCAAATAATACTGGGGAAGCTGGACTGCATTGGAAACTTATTCCAATTACAGGTAAGATGGGTTTAAGTCCTGTGTTGCTACAAATAATGAATGGGAGCATGTTCTTGAAGTTTATATCTTTCATAGATCCCATTCTTGAGTCACATGTTGGTACACAAACATATATATGCGTGTGTGTATATATATATATATAACTTGTGCAGTTGTTTCTGGGATTTAAATACAGAACCTGCTGCATGAAAACATACTGGTGAAGAATATTGCTTTGTGTACACACTGACATAATGTAAAAGTTGGCTTGATTGAGCATTTATCTGGTGAGGTAACTCTTTTGAAGTCAGTGTTTGGACTTGCTAGGTTTTGCTGAAAGATTGGACAGGTGGATAATTGCAACTAGTAATCCAGGAAAGTGGTAAAAAATGTGTTCACCTTCTAGAAAGCAGTGTACTTATTGAATCAATCTCATCCACTGGAAGTGCTTCAGAGTCTTTGTATGTACCTACACATTTAAATCTTAAAGAAGCAGCTTCTTGTTCTACTTCTTTATGAGTCAACAGTGTCAAGTTTCAAGAGAAGCATAAAGGCATAGATTTGCAGGATGTGGAACAGCTGTAGGAATAGCCATCAAGAGCTCTAAATTCAAAGCTACAAATCAGTTTGTCTTACGGCTAAATCCAGATGGAATTTGTTAACTGCATTCTCTCAGTGAAATTTCTGGTTGTGTTCCAGCAATGCTGGAATCTGTCTCTTGGACACTTCTGATATCCATCCAGTTGTGTAAGTTCAGCAGCTCTTTTTGGATGTTCAGCATCTCTTCTGGTTGTTTTCTGCACTCCCTTTAAGGGAAGAACATGTAAAATCTGTTTCAGTATTCTCCAGGGAGTATGGAGACTGTAGCTATTTGGATAGGACATTCTTTAGTGCCTGGAGGAAATGGCCACTGCATATAGGTGAGGATATAGTTGCTGAGGTAACTAGCCAAGTAAATGAAGCATCTGAAAACTGCAGTGCATCATAGATGATGGATGTGCAAGTTCATGCAAGAGTTCATCAGTTGGCTGATACATTGCACAGCCACTCATGTCTTACTAGAAAAAAATAGGTTTTACTTTTGATACCAAGGGATACTTGGGCACATGTTTTTTAACAAGCCCATCTGAATTCAGTTTTGGTTTGAAATGGAGACTCTTGGCTTTAGACAGTAAGTGCAACAATAATTCTTGTTTATTCCTCCTTAAAAGTGATGACTTTTGTTTACATTTATCTTGGCTATGACGATATAGTGTTCTAGGCTGTCTTTGACAGGGGGTGTTTGAGTTTCCAATTTCAAAATTTATCCAGGAATCCTCTTTCTGGAGTCACAGTATCAGGATCTCTCAAGTGAAGAATATCCTTGCAGTTTAAGAGACAAATTCTTCACTGTTTCAGGAGCTCTTAAGCAGGTGTTCTTTTTATGATTGTTTTCAGGAAGTTCTCTGATTTTTTTTGACATATCCACTTCCAAGATATTACCACCAAAAGAGCATGATTGAAATCATAAATCACATTTTAACAGTTGGACGTGTTTTAAGTTTTTAAATGGGGTTTTGCTCCTTGCTAGTGCATTTGCTTTTTATTAAGACTCGCTACCCAAAGGTGTAGGTCTATGAAAGATGTCAGCTTCAGAGAATCCTATTTAAATAAGGGTAACTTTAGTTTAAATCATCCTTTTTAAAAAAAAAATCCTGGTTTTCACGTTAGAAAATACTCTGCATTTCATATCCAGCAGTATGTTTCCCTTTACATTCTGATTAATGTTTTCAATTAAAACTTTGGCAAAAAGAAAGGGTTTAGCTTTTTCCTAACCAAAGTTTTTCTTACTCAAAAACTTTAAATAATAGCTTGAAAGAATTACCTAATCAGTTCTTAATCATACATATCTTATGAAGTACCTGTATGTAGTTGTATGCATCTGAAATAACTGCTTATATACACCATGAATTGAAACAAATGTTTAAATTTGGATTAAAACCAAACAAAACCATAGTTTTGTCTGTGGATGGTGAAGAAACTGATTGCTGTGGAAATTATCTTAGGTTTGGATTAGGAGAGGCTTTCAGCACTCCATGCAGCATAAGGGTAAAGCATACCATAAGACTTACGTCCTACCTTTTTAAGCCAAATAAAACTTTTGAGTCTGAGGATTATAACCTAGTGTAGGTATTTGAATAATTTGTCACCCTGCTTGATTTCTGATTTGAGGGGGGGGGTTACTCTATAATTCACTATATTGTTCTACCATCTTAGGAGCTGTTCAGTTCTCTGTGCCTCAGCAGACAGCAACACTTGAGTCTTTAAGTTGATTTGTGGGGGAGGCACAAGCTAATACTGTTGAAAAACTGTTTTGTAGGCTTTAGTGTATCAGTTGTGTATGGCTTGTAAACATGAGATGATGATGATGAACTCTCCCTGTATAGGTCTGAAATCACCAGAAGAACCGCTGGTGTATTTACCACCAAAGGATGCCCTTCCTAATGACCCCCGGGTAATAAGTAGACAGAGAAGTTCTGATGATCAGTTTCCATACTCTCCATTTTCAGACACCCAAAAGGGGACAGCAGAAGATGGACTTTATACAAGACAAGTGGAGAAACTTGAAGATGAGTGTGGGCTAGCAGATCACCCTTTTGCAACTAAGCATTCCATTAGTGCCATAATAGAGACTACACTAATAGAAGAATATAATCTCTTTGCAAGAAAGATTCAGGAAATTTTGCAGCAAAAGAATATTGCTTATGTTAGTGGTATGTCCACACCAGTGTTTTCTGCCCGAGAGAGGATAATGAGACTTTCTGAATACATATGTTTACAGGCGTCAGAGGTTTCTGTCCAAGAATATATAGAAACACTGAGTGAAAAGTTGAATAGTGTTATTGTGTCCTCCTCATGCATTAAGAATACTCCACCAATTTATGGTAGTCCTGAATCTGCAGAAGTGGTTGGTAACACTGCACTGAATCCTGCACCTGACACGTTACCTGCTTGCAGAGATGCTGACACAGCATTGTTATTAGAGCCACTGTGTAATAACGTGGTGGAAGATCCAGATCCTAATGAGCAACAACTGTCAAGTTCATCCTTAGTGAAGGAGGAATTAGATCGTGGGAATGCTAAAACAGAGAACACGTTGACATCTGATCAGACCTCCTGCATTGGTGATCTGATGGAACCACCTGAAAAGACACAGAAATCCCTGGAGAACTTAAACATTTCAACCCAACCAGCCCTTTCTGATTTTATAAGCCAGTTGAAACCTGAAGTGTTTAACAGTTTGGTCAAAATTATTAAAGATGTACAGAAAAACACTGTGAAATTTTATATCCATGAAGAGGAGGAGAGCATTCTTGGCAAAGAAATCAAGGTATGTATGTTCCATTTCGTCCTTTCATTAGTGTTAGAATAGAGTGCCTTTCAAACCAAAATGTATAAAGCTGGACTTGCAAACATAAAGTAGTCTAAAATTTGCTTATAAAAACATTTGAGAGAGGAGGCTGTCCTGTCCCATTCTTTGTTGGAGGTTCTGAGGTAGTCTATCTTATATTAACTTTTACCCAAGTCTTTTACTTAGTTGGGAAGCAGGACAGGCTGTTGTTTGGTTCCTTCTGAAGGTAATGTCAGAGGTGGCCTTATGGAGAAGAAGTAACAAAGGCAAACATGGAAGCATACTATTTGAGGAAGAATGTATAAAAAGCTGACGTGTGGTTCAGGTTTTCTTTTTCCCTTCCACTTAGTAGTACAGGTAATTTTATGAGATCACTGTTCTTCTGTATTTGCATTTGTAAGATGCAAGTTGACAGGGAAAGCAGAACAACTTCTGGCTTAGCCTGGAAACTCCCTTCAGTTCTGATGGAATGACAGTTGCCATTTATGTGTGATTCTGTGAGAACAAGTGAGTTGCTGGAACAGCCTGGGTCTGTGCTGAGAGCCTCCCAAGTCATGGGTTGGGAGGACAAGGAGACTTCCCTGGGAGATTCGTTGGAGTGGTAAACTAAGTTGATGTGGTCATGGTGTGGGGATTGTTTTGGCCAAACTACCTATTCATACTTTCCTCACCATCTTCTCTTTCTGTGGTGTCAGGAATATCTTACGAAGTTAGGTAATACAGAGTGCCATCCAGAACAGTTCCTTCTAAGAAGAGCTGCTTTAGATAAACTTCTGATAATTATTCAAAATGAAGACATCGCCAACCGCATCCACAAGGTATTTCACCTACGTCAATGTACAGTTAAAACACAGTGAGAAAAGCTCATTTGGAGTAACGTTACTTTCTCACAGCAACATAGCATTTAAACCATGTCCTGTGTTTAGCTGCTGTTTGAAGAAACAAAATTATTGTGGTAAATACCTAATTTTGTTGCATCATGCACCCATAACTTCTCTCACCTCCAGATACATGCTCATGCATGTTTATTCTCAGTGATTTGTAAAGTTGGATAGAGGCTTCAGTTGGATAGTTCTGTTGCTCATTCTGTGATGCTCTCATGGCAGGTGAAGGCAGCTGCCAGATGATGTTGTTCCCAACAGCTGTGGTTTATGAACCTGTGCTGGACAGAAACTGACATTATTTTAAGTGTTCAAGTTCCATTGTCTTAGTCCTGTAATGTTTCTGGGAGAGCCTCTCCTCAGGCAAGATAGAAGTAATACTAGAAAAAATAGAAGTAATTCTTCTAAAATGTGTTTTTAAGTATGACATTTGGTATTAGTAAGGAGAAAAGTTCTGTAGTTGCTTTTTTGTTGTATGATCTGTGATAGACCTCTCTGATTTTTAATACTTTTAAACAGATACCTGGCTTAGTAACTTTGAAGAGGCTTTCTTGTGTCAGCTTTGCCGGCGTTGATAGTTTGGATGATGTGAAAAATCACACTTACAATGAACTGTTTGTGTCGGGTGGTTTTGTTGTGTCAGATGAATCTGTCCTTAATCCAGAAACCATCACTGCAGGTAAGTGTTGTGCTTTTCTGAAGCTTTAAAACAGACCAAAAAAAGTCTGGGATTTTAGCACGTGAGAGATGCCATACTCATTGCCATGAAGAACTGAATCTTCTTGTTTTTGTGAGGTTTTTTCAATGAACTTTTTAGTTCAGCTTCTTACTTACCTCAACAGCCTTTTTGGAGACTCTGTTTCTGGGGAATATGTGGACCTGGAGAGCTGACCTTGTCTTCTTCAGTTTGTTAGATTGTGTAGTTATGTACATGGATATGACTCAATACGTGATCCACAAATATGCTAGGAAAAAAATATCCTGAAAAAGTATATTCTTTCACTTCTTTATTTGCAACTCAGCAGTAAGTTACCAGGTTTTTTAACTGATATTTTAGTTAAGCAGATGACATATGACTGAATTCAGCTTTTATGTAAGCAGATACCACTGGTGAGCATCTGACTGACAAGAGCTCACTTTTTGGAATGTTGGTGTTGTCTGATCTGTTAGGAAGAAAACTTCAAGTACTTATTAATGTTGATAGTTGTGTCACTGCTTCAAAGGAAATGGAATTTTCATTCATTACATATTCATACATTGAAACAGTTTCATCAGTTTGCATCCCTCAAAACTTATCCTCTCTTCATTATCTCCAAAACAGATAAACTAAAACAGTTCCTAAAGTTTCTGGAAGATCTCAATACCCCGGATGGAAAATGGCAGTGGAAGGTCCACTGCAAAATACTGAAAAAACTTAAAGAGCTGGGAAGGTAAGTAGTGTGTTCCAGTTAGCAGTTGTTGAAATGTTTCAGATTTATTATTTATTTATTATAATTTCCAAAACCCAGTTAAGTAAAACTTAAAATTGTTGCTCTTTTGACCCTATCAAGTAACATTCTAATAGTGCATTTTTTTTACAATTATAGAATAAATCCTAATGCCCTGGGCCTGCTGACCCTTCTGAACAGCTATCAAAAGAAGCACTTGGCTGAGATTCTGTCTTACCATGATTGTGATTCTCAGACTCGAAATGCTCCAGAATTAGACTGTCTCATCAGGCTCCAGGCTCAAAACATCCAGCAGAGACACGTTGTCTTTGTAACAGGTAAAATAAAATTTATGAATACGTCTCTCCCACTTTTGGTAACAGGTGGTCACTATTACTACAAAATCTCCTTTTATGTATTTAGAAAAGAATCTGAAAACACTTGCAAATTACATTGATAATGGAATAGTTGTTGCTACTGTTGATGACTTCATGCAAAATTTTAAGAGTCTCGTTGGGTATCACAACTCAGTTACAGAAGAAAACAGCCTCCCTCCCTCTGATGAGCACAAAGGACAATCAGGTAACGTTAAGTACACTTCAGCTAATTTCTGTAGCTAATTAGATGTGTGGGGTGGAGGTCCTTGTAATTGTGTCCTTACTCTTGCAAATGAACACTACAAGAAGGCAAGGAAAACCCAACTCTCAGGCTACTCTTTTTCTGTTTTAAATGATGGGGAAAAACAGCTGGGATGGAGCACCAAGGATGCAGATGCAGAACTGTAGGCTAAGGTGGTGTTGGTCAGACACGGGCCAGAGCAGTGTAACTATTTCCAGGAGAAAGACAGACTTAATGATAGCTTTTAGAAACAAAAGGACTGAGATGTCAGCAAATGTACTCCTTTAATTGTTTGATCAAATACTCACCTACTGTGTAACTTTAGATGCTGTTTTGACATTAAACCCTTTGGAGCTGGGAGCTGGGATTTCCCAGCACTAAACATGAACACAATGCGCAGAAGCTTTTAGCATCGGAGTAACTGGACACTCACACAGAGGGTTAAGTGTGTTTTGAGTGTGAACAAGAGTGGCAGAAGACCAAGACTTAAAATGATATTGGACTTACAGACCTGAAGCATAACATTCTGTGAGTAGTGTATAGATTTTCTAATAAAAGTTTGTATTTCAATAGAATAGGACTTTCTCTCTTTTTTTAATGTAGTTCTTGTAGAAAACGATGAGAAGGATGAGGAGGACATGTCTCTGGATTCAGGGGATGAAACAGCACAAATAGAAATCTGCAATGATGCCTCTAGGTATGATAGTCATTTGGAAGCTTTGCAGACAGAGGCCAAGGGCTCACGTGGAGTAGATGCACAAGAAAGCTGCTTATTAGTTAAAGAGTTACCTCCTGAAGCACAAATTGGCTTGATGGAAAAGACTTCTAAAACTGACTTAGAAGAGATACAACCAGTTACTTCAGTTTCTACAACATGCTCTGCTGAAGGAGAAAAACACAATTCAGTTCAACAAGCACCTTTCAATAACTTCCAAGTTTATAGCAGACAATTAAACATGTCCCATCAGTTCAGTCACTTTAATGTACTCACTCATCAGACTTTTCTGGGAACAACATACTCAGTTTCTTCTGCAACTCAAAACCAAGAAGGGGGCAATTATTTTGTATCTGCTTACAGTCAGAGCACAGATACAGAAAAGTCATCATCACCTGGTGGTTGGGATATAAATTGTGATTCTTCCAGGCCATATTCAAAACATAAATAAACTTTTAAGTCTCTTTTTATAAGTTGCTGTGGACTTTTGTTTCTAAAATGGTGGATTAACAGTTTCTATTTTATTCTGGACGAAAATGTTTCTTGTTCTTTATCTCAAATGTTTTCTTGTCTTATTTAAATCCTGAGGGCCTGTACCTGTTGAAGCATCTGAAAATTTAAATAAATATATATATTTTTTAACATTTACTGTACTTGAATTATCTTGCTTGTTGGCACTTTTAAGTTTCTACATTTGTATTTGACCTGTACCTGGGCTTCAGTTTGAAGTCTGTTTTTATGTAAAACTGAATGTTTGCCTCCAATCTGTGAAATTACAAGGGTTCGTGGTTTGTTTTTTTTTTAAACTGTTGAAGAGTATCCAAAATCACTTTACTTTACATAAATATCAAAATGTATGTATTTATTTGACATTTGACACAACTTTTGTACAAATGTTTTTACGTGGCTCTAAGACAGTGTCGTTATTTTAATGACTATATACTGGATTTTGGCTGAATACCTCAATTAGAGTAACCGATGGTGCAGTTCCATTAAGAAAATAAAATAAACTCAATGCACAAGGGACTTACTTCCTAAAACATTGCATTGTCTGTGGTTTTTATATTGTTTTCAGAGTAAAGCAGATGGACCCAGAATTTATTTCATCAGTAGCAATTATCTTTGAATCTAATTTTGATACATCATGCTTACTATAGCATCAAATGATGTTAAAACTTCTATCTTGCTATTTTAATTACTGTTAATGAAAGAAGGATAAACCTGCTTTTAGTAACTGTGGTAGTACAGTCTGCATTAGATAAACATAAATTCTCTAATAATTACTGTTTTGTGTTTTGTTTGTTTTTATTAAAGAGCATTTGCTTAAGGTATAAGGATGGAGTTCAATCTGTGATTTCACACGTGCTGTTACAAACTTCCTCTTTCCCCACTGCTTTTCTCTAAATTGGCTCATTCTGTACCTGATTTTCTGGTTGGCTCCTGGAAAGCAGCACCTGGTGGCCAACACCTGTGGATTCTCCAGGCTGCCCTGGTTATTACATTGCTGGCCTTGCACACACCAATACTTTTGACCCATGTTTACTGCTCTTCAGGCTGTCCCAAGTCATGTTTGGTTTTCTTGATGTTTGCAATTTTATTTTAGTGTTTTTATGTAGGGTGTGTGCTTTAGTGTGAGATGACAGCATCTGAAACTGTGTGACTAAACTCAGAAAATCAGCTGGTACAATATTAGTGGTTAAAAAACAAACAAAACTGTAGACTTCTGCCTAAAGTTTAATGTCTTTCCTCCTACAAACATTTATTTGTTTAAATTAAGAACAGATTGGATCTAGAGCACTGTGTCAGTTGTTACTCCCTGACCAAACATAGCAAATACATTTTTTTTTTTTTTTAATGAATTCTTTGTATCAATCCTAATGAATTTTGTGTGAAGAATTGTTCTACCACCATCAAAGGTGGTAGCTGCACCTGCTTGCAGGAGTTGCCACGCAGAGGCAAGGAAGGAGCACACCTGTATTGCCTTTGCTACTGCTGCAAGAGACCTTCAGAGTAAGGTCCTGACAAAGAAGAGTTCCTCCTGGGAGGAATCCCAGTCTGGATTTCAGTGGTTACTGTGTGATACCACAGAGATCAACTAACAGGAATGGAGGTTGTGCATCTTCTGCAGGGATATAGAAGGGAAACAGTTTTACTCCAGATTATTCTGTGTTTTGGAGACTATAAGCAGATTAACCTAAGGTAAACATTTCAGTCTGACTGGAAGCATTAAATATTGATCTGTTCAGCTCTTGTCAATCAGAAAACTTTCTTAAACAGTTCTGCTGCCTTGGGCCCAGCCCGCTACAATGTTTAGTGCTGCAATCCTGTTTCTGTGGTCTTAAAGTCTTGTATTACAGATTTCAATAAACGTAAAAGCTGTCTGAATAGTCAAGTTTCAGGCAACTGAAAATACCAACAAAGTCTATGCAAGCCATTCAGAATACATCTTCATCTTTTTATTTATCAAAACACCAAGTTCCACAAACCCCCATCTAAGAGTTTTATACAGTGTTTTGGTGCTTTATATTAAATTCAGGTAGCATTAAAACCATTCTCAACAGACAACATCATTAGTTTAGTATGTCTTCAATGTGAGAAGCAACATGACCCTGTAATCAAATTTCACATAATTTAAATGTCATAAAAAAGAATTTTCTTAAGTCGTTAGAGTAGCAAAGTGCTGTGCCTTTACAGTTTAAGAATTCAGAACATTTATTGTACCTCAGAATGGTGAAAGAAAGTTCTCTTCTTGAGCTATTGAAGGAATCAGAGCAGTCTCCAACTCCTTTTGTTTCTGTAGCAGGCCCTGAAATAAAGGGAATATAAATATCAAATGTTATTCCTTATGCAGCCTGAACTGATAACATGTAGTGTTCATATTTTAAAACAATTTACTTGTTGAGGCTCAATGCTTTTTACAGAGACAACTTCAAAATAGCAACATAATACATTAAATAGAGCAGAAACTCAAGATTTTGTCTTTTTGCAAAAGACTTGAAGTGTGACTCAAGTGGAAGCCAGCCCAGTTTCCAGGCATGACTGTGCAGAGACTTTTCCCCTGCACTAAATTTAACCTGCTCACTCCTCTGCATTTCTACATCTGTGGTATTCTAACATATTGCATGAAGTTGAACCCAAAACCTTGACAGCTACCAGCTTTTAATTCTATATTACTCTTAATATAACCATGAACCATGTCAGATGCTTGAGGACCTCACTCTCAAAAGGTAACAGGTTCCTGCTTTGCTAATGGCTCTCATGTACTGGACAATGGAGAGAACCTGAAATAGAAGTTCTTGGAAGTGTATCCTTAGCTGAGTGGTAAGTAACACATGACAGAACTGTGTCAGCTGCATTAATAAATTTGAAATTGTTTTTTTTCTTAACTGTCAAAAAAAAAGTCACAATGTCATTTCTCCTCCACAGGACCTTTCTCACAGATGAGGTTACAGGAGCTGTGATGTTCCTGCTGGCACAGAAGGTGGGGGAGAGCTCGTGAAGAACTGGCTTCAGTTAGCAAAGAAGCCTTCACAGCATCCTTCCAAAAGCAGCAGCAGCAACTTTGAGTCACATTCAATCACTTGATGAATTTCTTTTTTAACTAATCAACAGTATCTGCTGTTTCTGTTAGGAGAGCTATTGGACTTGTCAATAATAACTTTTATTCTGGAGTGTTTTTTGCATTCCATAGCATGTTACAGAACAAAGTCCTGCAATAAAATGCCTTAAATCAACCCAGCACTGAGATAAGAAAAAAGTAAGTAACACTGAAAACTGGAAGTCTATCACATGGTTTGCCAAGGTTATAAAAAGGGCTTAGAGAAAAGTAATGTGAAACATCTACACAGGGTCAAGCAGTGAGGTTATCTGTCCTAAGTGCATTCTGCAGCTGGTAGGATATTGAGAAAAGTTCTATACTGATTTTCACTCTCTTCCAGAACCAAGGTCCACTGGGAGCCCCGAACCTTAACATTAGCCACTGTTAACGCCTGAATATTTACTATGCTTCAAAAAGGTGCCTAAGATCTTGTCTCAAAATTTATCAACATGGATACTAAAAACTTAAACCTCTTTAAATATCTCTGGCTCCTGTTCACCTCAGCAAACACAAGGATCAAGTTCTGCTTTGAGCTGGCTTCATTCTTAACCAAAACAGCACTGGCAAATGAAGCCTTAACACAAAGACTTAGGAGTTGTAGATATTTAACAAAAATACTAATAAGCATCATGGAATATCAGATCCAGTCAAAACAATTTGGAAGTAATGAGAAACAAAGAAACTTTCAGTCTGACAGGTTTTCTGCCCTTATTTTGATCAGTTACACAATTTTTATACCTTAAGGCAAAAAAATAAATAATGCTGCTAGCAATAACATCCTTTTTGTATGGAGCCATTAAAAAGATATTGACAGATGTTTATCTTTAGTGTTCTTCAAGAACAACATGCAAACCAAAAAGCAAATACTTTTATTTTTATCTTGCAGCCCCCTGTCAGGCAGTATGAAGCACAAAAGGAAACATTTGGTTTGTGTGACTGATGAGAGCTGTGGTTTGAATCTGCTGTCAGCTGCACCTTGTTGGCAACAGGTAAAGCATCAAATTCACTCAAGTTTTAATATCCAGATGTCTGACTGTATTTTCCTTGTATTCTGACTACAATTAGGATTACACAGTTACCATCTATAATCAATGCTGCTTTAATTTACTGCAGTGTAGATCCTTAAGACAGTCTCCCCATATCCAAAATCCTTCTGGCAACTCTGTAGATCTAATAACTACCAGTTACTTACTACAAATAGAACACCATATGCAAACACTCATGGGCTTTTATCTTAGAAGCTCTTCTGTGTAATATTAAACAAGTTTCATTTTATATTCACTCACTGAATCTGCTGATTGACAAATCCTGACATGTTAACAAAAGATTGGAAAGATGTTTTAAGTGTTCACACTTCAAGTTTGCAAATTACAGTATTTTTCCAGGACTGACACGACTACCACCCCACTAACTCCTCTGTCCAACCCCCCTGCTCTGCCATGACTGGCTTACCCATGAAATGCAGAAGTGAAATTTCATTAACACAGGTTCTAGTGTTCTGCTAAAATGCCATTCTTTCTCCCCTTGAATTCAAACAGTCCTACTACAAGTAACCCTCACTAATAAACCCAGAGACCAAATAAAGCCATTCCTCTTGGTTTCAAGTTTTCTCGGGTACTCCAGTGTTTCAAAGGAAGTATTGCATGAAAAGCAAAATTAGTAAGAGGTAGCAAAAGTAGAGTACAGGGCCCAAAACTTGTAGTTAATGATGGAAAAAATGATTTAAAGTTTGCAATGTTAATTTTGATTGTTGTACATACATAGATAGATGTTTATCCAATAACTTTTTGCTTACCTGGCGTAATTCTGACAATCCTTTGAGAATTGCTTGTTGTCTCTCTCTGATTTTAACTACATCAGGATTTAGAAGAGGATCTCTAACATGATCAGAGCTGAAAATCTGTCGTGGCGTTTGATAAGCATCTAAAAGTAAATGTATATCAAATCAGTTAACAATATTCTTCATCAGTCTTGTTTTTTCAATTTGTGGAAATGAGGTTTTGATTGCTGTTACATTATGATCACTATTTTTGAGTCAAACAACAGCTATAGATTCCTAAACCCAAAGCTATATACAATAGCAGAGAAGTTAAACCATACTTCACTGAAGGTAAAAAAAAAAAGATAAAAGAATAAGAAAATTTGTTAACTTTTTTGATTAGTTAAAAACCCCACTTTTTTCTGTGGTTTGTTTTTTTAAATACAGAGTATCATTTTTTTAGCACAGGCAAAAAAAATCCGTAGAGTGCTGTGACACGGGTGAGTTACTGCCAATTCCAGTAAAAAGCAAATAACAAACTAAGTTGTAGCATTTTGACTTAAATCACTGAAACATCTCCTCTACACGAATCAATTGACAGAACATTTCAGTACCATGAAACTGCTGATACTGGGGGTCGTGTGTTGAAGGTCTCGTGACGGGGGCATCGGGATCGAGGTAATACACTTCATGTGTTCTAACATAGGGAATGAAGTGTGAAGAGGGAGGTCTCTCAGCTTCTGTAACGGGAGCAGGGGAGCCCCTCTGCTGTGCATCTGTCTTGGTATTTTTTTCTCTTCTGCCATTGCTGTTATGCACCAGGAAATCAGAAGTATGTATCTGCTTTTGTTGTACTTGGTGTAATCTGTTCCTAACCGCTGGAACAGGTGGTGATTCAGATCTGTATGAAACAATTTCAGTTTAGAAACCCACAATACTTAAGTAATGTGATCAATTATATCAAAGAGCAGAGAGACAGTATCCCCAGAAAACTGGATGTTTGCTCATTTATTCTGCTTTTATAGTTTGTCTGGTCTTGTGATTTTTAATTGTACAAAATTAGATGCATTGAAATATATATATATTAAAAAAAAATCATCAGGAATGGAAAGCATGCATATTCCACTAATAGTATATTCATACATTTCATGTATGCAGAGCACTGACATACCTTTCTTCATCCAAATAATTCTTACGTGATTTTTCATCCTACAAGAAAACCAGGAAAGTCAAAAGTAAAATAAAAAGCTCCATGCTAAAAGCTTTCATTTTTCTCAAGACATGTTTGTTCTGAAATTCCCTAAGGACTCTTTGACCTGAGTTCAGGATAAAGGTGTTTATCCTGTATTAAAGAGACTTGTAGAGTCTATGAACTAAACAAAACAAATTACAGTCTTTGGCAGCTCTAAGCACTGTCAAAAATACTGCATCTATTTTCCAATGACCTTGAAAATCAATTGCATTTATAAACCTGAAAGGTTCAGCCCAAGACAATGATTATTAATTATAGGACAGGTGATGTTTCGAGATACAGTCAGGAGTTTTCTAATTAAATGAAAAATATGAATGTATCCCATGCTTCCTATGGTACCAGAAAATGCCCACTTATGTTAAAAATTCACTGCCCCATTTCTCAGGTACAAAATTCTTGAGCATTTACCTTTCAGTAATGTAAAAAGCAGTAAATAATGTAATGCACATATATAATAATGTAATCATTTCCAATAATGCAAGCAAAGAATTTAGATTTAACATTAATTCAGATAAACCAACAAATTCAGTTTAACAAATTAAGAAGTCTTTAAAGACACCTGAACAGTTAAGTATTTTAAAATACTTTTTTAATACCCAAAGTTTCTAAAATACACCATTTGGTTACTGTGGCTTGATAGGCTACACAGAAATGAAGTGACCACCTTTTCTACACCAGATTTTTAATATTGGAAGGTGTGAGAAAATGAGATGTTTATGCATACATTTCTATATGCATACATACAGAGAGAACAAGCAAGAGAGACAAGGCTTGAATATATTGGATAGCATTTTCTTTAAATGAAAATCAATTTTTTCCCCCAGCTACAAGCTGTACTGATACATGGTCACTACAAATGGAGAAGAAATTGCTCCACAAAGAAGGATGCATTTCTATGACAATACATCCGTGTTCTTTGCAGAAATGAAAAGCTGTTTCTTGATCCTCAGCCATCATCACAACATGATGACCAGAGAAAGAAGAACAAACCAGTGATGTCATTCTGTCCTGCATCCTGCAGGAATCAAGTTCCCTGTGTACATAATGAATCTATGACAATGAATAAATGAAAGAGAATAAACACTTTGGAAGACTGAAATAATAGTAAAAAATAGTCAAAATCTGAATGTATTCATGCAGATCATGAGGAATGAACCAGCACTGTAACACCCTTTTTATACAAAAGGGAGTGGTAGGAACATTCACTGTGCTTTAGTTACAGAACTAAATTCCCATCCAGGCAAAACAGTGTGAAATGAGAGCTAAAAATACACATCATTGTTGTTCAAGACCAAATATTTACCTTACTGACTCTGTATCCCTTGTTCTTCATATTTATTTCTTCATGAGGTGAAGGAGACCTGTCTGAATAACCACCCTTTTTTGAGCAGAGATTCCCAGGTGTATTTCTTTCCACCAGCTGAAGCAGCTCCATTTGTCTTCTTAATTTGTTTTCTTCTCTTTGTTTCTGTAGCTGTTTAGGGTATCTTTCTGATGCTGGAATGTATCTTTTCCCAGGCTTGTTTATGTTCCAGTCAGGTCTTTTGCTGTACTTTTCTGAAGGTTTAATTTGTTTTTCTCTTCGTGCATACTGTTCATATACATCACTATAAATGCCACCAGTCTCTTTTCCCGAGGATCTATTTTTATGAATACATTGCATTTCTTTCTGGTATGTTTTGCTGTTAGATGGTTCTTTATATTCTATGGAAATATCAGGTGATCCGCAATACACAGTTCTTCCCTCAGCTGACTCAGTGTATACTGAAGTATTAACATAATCTAAAAGAAAATAATTTTATTTTAACACCAAGTCTGAGCTATTCAAATTACTTGTTTGACTTTTGTATATGTATCAATCTACCATTAGTGATTTTATTAAAAAATCAGTTGTAACAGGTTTTTTAAATTTATTTATTCTTTCTGATGTGGAAAGTAAGGAGAGGGGAAAAACAAGATAGGAGAATGAAATCAAGTCACAGTAGAATTCTGTTTCTGTCAAGGCCTTCCCAAGGTAAAGAGCAAAACATGGCTTCTGTTCAGTGTTTCAGCATGCCAATGGGTTTGGTCATATTCACAGTGCTTCTAGGAATAACTTCCCTATCTGGGTGTTTAGCAAGAACTGTAGAAAGCTTTTCTAAACATTTGAATGTAAGCTCTAATAATCTGATGGGTCTAGTTTTCCAATTTCAGAGTCACTGACAAGGTTTCTGCCAATATTTTTAAGGATTTATTAGGAACCCAGCCCTGCTTGATACCAAGCCACATTACGAAAGCCTTAGAACATTCACACTGACGACTTCTACAAATACAAGTTTTAATGCCCCAGTAAATTTAGTCCTGCATGGCTTGTGAACATGCCTTTAAATCAACACTGTACTTCAAGCTGGGTGATCTGAATCTGTAACTGGTAACACCTATATAGATGAATCATTTATTAATATTCCAACAGTCCTGTGACTGAGTATTTCTTTCTAGGTTTTTTTTTTTCCATTCTCAATGTCAGTGATTTGGCCTATGGCTCTTCACAAATACACTCTTCTATTGTATATTGATCTTAAGGTACATCAGAGCAATAGAATTTCAGGGCTGCCTACCTGTCTGCACAGCAGTGTCCTTCCGAGGAAAAGTCTGCTGACCAATGTGCCTCTTAATGTCATCAGAAAAATGATGACTTTGATGTGAAATGTCAGTACTACCATTTTCAACTTCTGTATCACCTAAGAAGTAAAATTGTTCAGTTTAGTTATGTACATTCCATTTAAACCACTGGGAGTGCTGTGTTCTAGAGTTCGTTCAAAACAAGACTGAGAATCATGCTGCAGATCCAAATACTCTCTCTTTTTCACTGGAAACCTAACAGGACAGCACATAAGTCTAAATATTCCCTATGCATTCCTGATAGTATCTTTACATTTCTTCCTTTATGTAACAGAGTACTTGAAACCTACTAAACTTTCTCTGTATTAGTTAACACTGCCTTTTTTTGGGAGGCTCTTTAAATAAATAGCTGGAATGAAATTTGGTTTGTGAAGAAAAGGAGCAATTCCTGAACTAAATGTGGAAGTGGGGAAAATACCCAACAAACCAAAAACATTGTGTGCTGCAACTTGCATGCAAACACCAAAGGAATATGCAAACTGAGTATGAAAAGAGTTGTACTTACCACTGATAAGATTCTTCTGAAGTTGTGAAATGTCATGGCCCTTCTGAACCAAGTCTTGAATGCGCTGTTCTTGTTTAAATCTCTGTGCTAATTCTTGAGCTTTCTGCATCGTCTGATAAAGCTCATTCGTTTTAAGAGTCAGGAGTTCCTTTAAAAAAAAAAAAAAGTACATACTGTGATAAATTGAGAATAAAATGAATAGGCTTTTAACCTTCTATAGACTCATCTGCAACATAAAACAATCTAGAGAAATGCAGAATTTGTACTTACCAAAGGTCACAATATTAGTTTTGGCTTAACTTTTACATGAAAGGAGCATGTACAGCTCAGTCATAGTTACAGATGAGAAAGCTCTAGAACAGGAATGACTTTTAAAATTACTTTTCTATAATATATTCTGAAAAGTCTTTAATCCAGAATGAAAGTGCATCTCATCAGTTAAAGCCCATGGTACTGAACCATCTTAAATGCATCAAGTTACCAACAATAATTGGATCAGATATCTTCGAGGTATTTTTTTTATCTATAATTTGCACTTAAAATGCATATTTCTGCATTACTTAAAACAACAATTCCATTTCCGTTCCATTCCATAGATTCCATTTATAATTTTTCTTCCTGAAATAACCTTTGTTAAAAAAAAAACAAAACTGCCTTAAAGTCTTATGGTGTTGTAAGTTTACAAATTGAGTAAATATATTTTGGTTTCAAATGTCTGAATTTCAAATAGTTTTCATTTTCAAAGTGATGACACCATTTTGATGGTGAAGAACAAGAACTATTTTCCTCAAATTGAATATTACTGAAGACCATCTGCAGTAAAGAAAATGCAAAACTCCACCTCCTTTTGCTTTTGTTTCATCATATCCTCTTCAAACTGTTTCTGCATTTGCTCTTTCTCTCGTGCAAGGCGCTGTTCTTCTTCTTGTTCTTCCCATTTTCTCTGCTCTTCCTCCAGTTGTTTCTTCTTCCGTTTTTCTTCTACCTGAGCCATTATTGCTTTCTGGAAATATATATTAAAAGAAAATTAAAAGCTGTAACATTACAGGCATTGTAAGCTATTTATTCATATACTCCCATATGGTATGCATGTATAGTAATTGGATTTGGAATTGGATTTTTTGGGGGCACCATCCCAATAAAGCAGTTTGAAATACTCAGAGACAAAGAGAAGTAGCTTTTAGTGATTTCAAAAATGCTCTTATTTTTCTTGTCAAGAAATGGTGGTCTGATTTTTACCTTATATACTGTAAACCAGTATTTTTTTCCAGAAGAGAAACAGTTTGACCAGAACAGACTCATTACATATCCACTAAAACTTTACAGTGTGCTAGAGATATCATGATGTAGATACACATTCCATTAAGAGTGTCCCTGAAGTAATGTAAATCACAGCAGAAAAAATTTAGACTCATGGAGTGGATACCTGTAAATATCAGTCCTCTTGATGACAGCAGAGACTAAAGAAAAATGGACACAAATCTACTAGAGTTTTTTGAGGCAGGAATGCAGTCACAGAAATGTAAATACTAAAATAAAACAGTAGAGTCTAATGAAATACCATTAAGCACTGTAAATGTAATATGAAGCACAGAAGTCAAGTATCTCACTGGATCCTGGTGTTAAATCTCACACTTTGTTCATGTAACAACACTACCTTTCATCCTTTCTTCTCATTAAAATAGTGGCAGTGTGACAACTCTACCTGATGTTCTAACTGCTTCTGGCGCCGCCTGTCTCTCTCTTCAATCTGTGCAGGGTCCAGGAGAGCTGTCATTGAACGGAGGAAACTGAACACAGAAACATGTAAGTCTTTTTAATCATAAGAAAATAATGCTAAAGCATTTATTTTAAGAAAGTTAGATTTCAAGTAATGTTTTCATACTGAGGTTATCCCATTGTATTCATTTACAGTTATGAAATTCATATTACTAAGGAGCGAAGTAAAGTTGCTTGCAGTAAATTTTATTAATGAACAATGGAAGCACTTTGGTCTTTCAATAGTGAAACAACAGGTATTTCTGAAACAAAACACAAGTGAACAGAGTAAGATCCAATGATCAAATTTAAATAATCTTACTAAATGTTATTTTTTTTTTTGTTTCAGAATTTTTTGCATCACAACTGTATTTGCATCAGACATGCACTGGCTGGGAAGATCATTACCCTCACAAAGCTCACTCACCTGACTTTCTGACTGTGTTCCAAAGCACTGTTTTTAGCAGCTTTTTCTGCATTTCCCACCTTTGAGGGCATGTGGCTGCCTATCACTGCAGGTGAGAAAGGGTGAATAAAAGCAGTCAGCTCCTTAGGGTCAGGTGACAGGCAAAGACTTTCAGGCTGCTTTTTGTACATTCCATTTAAGGGGTGTTGTGCATTAGCATTAGGGTGGTTCTTTAAAGAATCAAAATGCATTGCCCATCTGTCATGCTCTTCAGCCTAAATAAACATGAAGCAACAAAAAAATGGAAAGGTGCTCAATTACAGTTTCTGTAAAGTCCTGTTAAAACAGACAGTACACATGTTGTAAAACAGGAACGTTTGAAAAACTCTGATAGGAAGCTGCAATGCAGACAGACACTAAGTGGGAAAACAGAAGCCTGCATTTCTTAAAATGCAAATAAGATGAGAATTTATGCTGCTGATCCCTATACTGGGTCAGCAAAAGCATATTGCTATGATGTTTTTTGGGAAAAAAAAACCCTCAAAAATTAGGAAGTGAAAAATAAAAAAGTTGACATGGATTCAGGCTTTCTGGTACTGCTTTTTCCATTTATACTACCAGTCTATTCCATAATTTTTCTAATTGTTCTGGGAATGGATTGGGAGGTCAGTACACTGTCCACTGCCATACTCTCCTCCTGTATGTGTAGATATTGTATCCCCAGTAACATGAAGAAGTGGCATCTTTGACACTGTCTGGCATTTGCCCCCCTCATTTTCATTCTGGATGGTAGCAGAATTAATGTGCTTTGGGCAGAGATATTAATTAATCTCTGTCTTCCTACTTTCAGCTAGACAGGCCCATTATAAAATAAACCTTTCAAAAACCTCTTCCACCCACATCATCCACTACTGCTGTCCTAGCAAAAAAAAAGTACCTAAAACTTTTGTAGAGGTGACATACTAAGTTGAAGTCTCTTCTGTACCTTATCTTTTTTGGCTCTGTTGGCAGTTGGGACATTCCAATATATCACTAAAAAAAAAATTTTACCTAAGGGGCCTTTGAAACATTTTGAAAAGGTTTTCTCTTCTGACTGAAAACTGTTTCTCCAGAGGGACTAGAGAATGGCTGTCTCAAAACTTGCATTCTGCTGGAAAAAACCTAACATAAGCCAATCTAACCTAATATAAAAATTTTCTGGGAGTAATTTCCTTAAAAAAAAAAGAAAAAAAAAAAAAAAAAAGTCCCTTGTGTCAGAAATGTTTCACACCTATTTTAAAAGAAGCAAGAAAATCATAGTCCAAATAAGAAGACTCCAAATTTCCTCCTGTTCCCTGAGTTTTGTTCCCTTTGAATACTCTGTGACGTAGAAGCAGATCAGAGTAGTTGGAAAATCTACTTTATTCTTATGCAAGTCTGTGGTGCAATATGCAGAAGGGTTGAGGGTATTACAGAAGACCTGAAAAAAAAGATGTTGAAGAAAACGAGATTAAGTGCACATTAACTACCTTGCAAAAACAGGCTGGAAGTGAGATTACTGCTAGGTTACTCACTGGTTTCTGCAACCATCTTCCACAGCACAGCTGTCAATTAAAAATCAAGGCAGCTAATGAAGGAACCACTCACAGCTGTGTTCCCTTCACAGCTATAAAGCTCAATTTGCAAAGGAAACCTGATTCCTTCAGCAGCTCAGGAAATGAAGACTTGTGCTGTGTGTAGGTATGTAACCAACCCTGGCAGCAAGGGGTCTGGGGGGGAGGGAACGAGTAGAAGAGGCTCTTTTTTAGTAAATCCTTCATTTTAGTACTACAAACTGTGGAATTAAAATGAAGAATTTCTGTCCAGGAATTGTGTAATTGCTGTAAATATTTCAGTTAAGAGTAAAAACTGTAGCCTTTGAATCCAGGAGACCAGATTGTGAACACTTGTATCAATCAAATTTTGGTAACAGAGATTCTTGCTCACAAATAATAGAGAACATCTCATGATGTGAATACATCTTATGCATGGTGAAAGATACAATCCTGGGCTTAAAGGACACTGTAATTTTGAAATCTGAGTTCTGGCAACAGTGCAAGCTGATTGCACATTTCTTCAAAAAACAAAGAAACAGTCTGTGAAAGATTGTGTCATGATCAGGCTGCACAAGAATTCAGAATATTCTACTGACCTTATGACTACCAATAGATACAGTAACATGCAAAGGAAAGAAGTCAGCTTCTAGATGAAGAAGCTCCAGGGATTGAAGATATATTGACCAAAATGGCCAGCAGTGACAGCATAAACAATCTCTTCAGGTATTGTACCTGCCAAGCAATTATATTGACCACACTTTTCCTTCTAGATCCAGTGTGAGACCTACAGTCAACATCCCTTAAAAACCAAAGGGTAAAAAGGGTAAGGCTGTTTTCCTCAATACTTCATGAATGAATGTTTAAAGAATTTTTTTAACTGTATTTGCCTGCATATATATATATATGCATTAAATAGTATTAAATAGTCTGCTCTGTGCTACCAAAATACTAGAACAACTACTGGCTGAAAGTTCAATTAGACCATCCTGTGGACTTAGGGTGAAAACCTGCTACTTCATTAGGTCTAGGATTTAACCCTTAATGTCTTAGAATAAGAATGGAGAGGAAAACTTTTCTTATTCCCCAAAGCCCTGCTAAACCACAGGTACCTTTGATAATTCAAGTTTTTCTTCTAGTTTTCGTAGCTTAGCTTCTTCCTTCTGTCTGTCCAGCTCTTCAAGCCACTTCTTTTGTTGCTCATGCTTCAAAGCACTATGTTCCTGTGGCACAGTTTCCTGAAATAAAATAAGTGCTAGTCTCTTCTTTGTATAAAAACCTTGTCTAGCCACATGATACAGTGAACTCTGCCACATGACTGGCAGAGAACTTTGCCTTCAGTTGCTGGAAGTAACTAAGCTGCTCTTTTGCACACACAAAAAAAATACAGTAAGTTTGTAACTGTAGCAAGTGCCTGACTGCTCCATTAAGGTAATGAAGTTGTTAAGATGATAAATAAGCCACTATTTGAATACTATTCTAACTTGAATCATCAGCTTCTCATGCAAAAAAGCCTTACTTATATGTATCATTAATAAAAATCCTTTCCTTGGTTCACTGCTCAGTCTGTGTTCCAGGTAGATTCAGCACTGTGATCTGTCTCAAGTAAATTCTAGATAACATCTTCTGTCCCTGCTTCTTAATGGTTCTATGTATTATTAACTCCAGTGGCACTGAGATCTTGCCTCTTCAGTCACTGCCTGCTAGCAATAACTCAAAAAATGTACAGAAAGGTGGCAGAAGGCTCAAGTAGGTTTTTAAGTCTTCTGATAAGTTCCTGCTTTTCTATTTCTTTGAGGCATACTTAAGAGCTACACAACACTCAGCTCACACCTCTATTACTATTCCTCACATCAGCCTTCAAAGCATGAATATTTTGGTATTTATTTTGTAGACAGAGTGAAGAGGTCTATTGAATTCTTCTGCCTGAAAAGAGCTGCTAGAATATACACCTGTTCTCAATAAATAAGCAGAAGAGCCCCACATACTATTTAAAATCTTACCCCTAAAACAAATGCTGCACAACTGGAAGTTGTTAAGTCAGAAGAACTGAAATCAGAAGTCTGCCCAGCTGGAACATTTGAAATATTCAGTAAAACTTTATTAGACTCTGTTGCACAGTCACAGCTCTCCTCACTGGTAATAACTGGATCAGCTGGAAGCATTCTCTGCAAATAAAATTAACACTTGTTCAAGACTTGATTTATTTAGTTCCCCTGTTTTGTTTGAATTCAATATCCTTGAATATAAAATAACCAAGTAAATTGTAATTCTAAAACCTGCTATTCCTTAAAACTTCAGGCAAAACTTGTAACTAAGTATCTCGTATCCCCTAGTTCTTTAATTATGTAGATTGCAACAAATTCTTATGGGACAGAATGATAACTTCTCTAGGAATGCTGAGTATGCCCCAAAAAAAGCAATTTACAACCCTAGCTTCTATTTAACAGCAATTAATTTCACTGGAGAACCTGTCTTGTCTCTGACACAGCATTTTCAATGTGACAGCTGACTTTTTAAAAGGCAGGTTACAATAAAGTCAAATTACTGTCCTTATTATCTGAGCAATCAAATATATGTGAGAGCTACTGAACACTATAAATTATTATAACCAGGAATTACATTACATTACAACTGGAAAAGATTTAGACCTTTTAGTTAGGAATCAACATGGAAAGACAGGAATAGTTTTTTCATGCTACAAAGATCTTAATTTGGAAAGCTAAAAAATGGAGTCACAGATAAATACAAGGGAGTTGCAGCAATTTATGCCACAAAAGAGCTTACAGTGACCACTGCAATTGGATTCTACTGGACTTGTACAGAAAATGAAATTTGGTATGAATTAAAGGTTGAACAGTTCTGGAATAGTGTGGTGGAAAATGTGCTCTTTTGTGTTTATTGATAGCCTTACCTTATCCAGGTTAGCTCTTTCCACTTTGTCTTTATGGGCTTTACTATTGCCAGGTTTTGACCAGAAATAATCCACCTCTCCCTCCAAAGTTTCTTTCAGCTTCTTTTTCAGTGCTACCTGTTCATCTTCAAAAAAACAAACTCCAGTAAGACTTTACAATACCAGACATGTAGCAGGTTGACTGGTTATTTTTTTTTTTTAAGCAATGCATGTCTACCCTGTTATTTTGATTGTAAAATGGACTAAAAGAGTAAGTCATGATTGTTTAACCAGTCAGTCTAAACATGACTTTGCTTTTAAGTGGATACAGCTGAGTGTCTGCCCAGAGATGTGGAAGTAACTGGGGAATCTCTGAGACCACTACAAAATACTAAAGACATAACAATACCCCAGGGAAAGAGAGAAAACTAGCAGAAATAATCAAGTATATAAATCCTCTTCATTTTATGATACTAGTCTTGAACTCATGCAGTATTATTAAAACCAATGAAGCTATACAGGAAAGCTCATGATCATGCAGCATCAAACCTGGAAACCACTTTCTACACCCAAGTTGAAAACAGAACACAGTGCTCCTGCAAGTGAATCATTAAAAGCTTAATTTGTCAGAGAGAATTTATTATTGCATTAGACATTTTTATTTTTCTATACAGACTCTCTGTGGCTGCTGATGGGGCAGGACTGCAAACTGTTTCAAATTTAAGTTGCAATTTTATATATCCAGTCATGCTTGTATATTAGGGTGATGCTTTTTCCATTAACAAAAAATTAAAAATGTGTTAATGATAATGGCTATCAACTACTGGGAGAATGTGACAAAAACCTCCTAAAATATGAACTGTAATGGAATGTATTTGTGGTAACATTTATTTGGTTAAAAAGCATTTTTGCAAGAAGTTACAGATAATATTTGCATAAAATTCAGAAAGAATCTTAACCTACATTGGAGACTAATAAAACTACATACTTTCCAAATTGTAGAAAATGCACTGATACAAGGGCATTTAAAAGAGCATAAGGAACACAAATTTTCTTGGTATCACGAGTGTGATAAATGTATCAAAAATACATTTTGTATATCATGAGTACCTAATTCCTTCTTCCACTGGGTCCTTCTAAATTCTAACAAGGCTTTCTCCCCTTCTCTTTCACCCAAGGTACTAAACATGTCAGCAGGTTTCCATGAATCCTTTCTAGAGAAAATAAAGAGGGGAAACAATTAATTTAAAAGGCTATTCAGTTAAAGATTTTTTTATAATATTTATTAAGATTATTATCAAGAATTAAAATATTAATGCTTATTGGAGATAGAATTTTTGTAGACACAAACACAGGTCTACATACGTGACTTGCTGTCCTGGCTGCAGATATGCTTCTTGTTTCCTGCTTGAATCAGAGTTAGGTTCATCTGTAACACATGAAACTGCACAAGGTTTTTGGAGCAGCACTGTGTTGTCCTCTGATGCCTCATTAGTAACTGTGGTAGAATATATATAAAAATTATTATAAATATATATATACAACAAGTAAAGTTTCTTCAGCAATGAGTAAATACTTTAAGAACTGAAGAAACTGCTAATCTCCCTCTATTTAACAGAACTGTTTTCAGCCCTAGCTATATGGTTAAGTCACTTAAGCTACAACATCAAAGGGTATTTTTAGAATGCTAGACTTCCAGTAACCACTACTCTTGGGTAAGAGCTTGGACTTCAGGCCTGAAATTACTTAGCAGTGTGCCCTGTTCTTGGTGGCAAAGAGCTGACCACTTCTGTAGGCCCACAAATAGGAGTAAGGATGCAATACAAGAAGATATGCAATAGCTCTTATGCTTTTATTCAGAAAAAATACTGTTCAGTAGTAATATTACAGTTAGGCAAAAAAACAAAATGTACATCTTTGGGCCAGAGGAAAATGGCACTGCTGTTCTTGAGACATGTAGCAAGAGCTGAACTCTTCACAAAACCAGAAAGGTCCCTTTGAGGTACTAGGTTTTTTTCATACTCCTAGTAGTAATGGAGTAGAAATGTAGTAGTAGTAATGGAGTAGAACTGCAGTTCTACTACAGTTTTTTTCCCCAGTGTGAAATTGTTTCCTTTTCTGCATGACAGAATTGGTCACAGCTTTTCTCTTCTAAGTACTGGAATGCAGTTAAAGTTTTAAAATGCTTGATTCCTAACAGGAACAAGGCAATTGCACATACATAATAGCAAATAGTATTTTGTGAGACTGTTATGCATAAAAGGAACACCTCTGCAACCTGCAAATAAACTTGAATTACCAACTCAAAGCTAAGCTTTCACATTTTGTTCTGTTTCCACACTGTGGGTATCTTACCCGTTTCCTCTTGCTTCTCATGATGAGTCTCAGAGATGCTTCTAGTTCCTTTTACAGCCATCAAAATTTGTTGAAGCTGTTCTTGTGTTAAACACGCCAAACTTCTCAGGTCTTCAGCTGATACACATGTGCTCTGAGGTTTCTGTGTCCTTATTTTAAAAACATTAGGATTCTCTGAATCAGGATATCTGCTTGTGCCATCTCTTTTGATAATCAAAGAGTGATCTTTAGTTGTGGCTTCATGTGAGGAGTGTTTAATAACTTGCAGTTTTTCACATTTTGTCATTGATAAGCTTGATTCACTCCTTGGTTTTAAGTTTTCCTGCTTGATACAAGCATTTTGTGCTGACCTCAGAATATGCCCAGAATGTCTTATTCTCAATGCCTGTTTAGGTGCTCTGGCTTTAATACCCATCTATTAAAGCAATAAGAGTTTACCATAAATTAAACAAGGAAATTAAATTTGTATAGGTAACAAATCAAAACAAGATTAAAGCAACAAGTAAAATAAGTGTCACTTTTCCTCTTTGTTACATCAACAGAAACAAATGCAGTATGAACAAATCAAATATCCTCATGAGTACTTAGGAATATCTTGGAAGAGAACACAGCACCTAAATCTGTATATTTAAATACAACACTATGAAAAATAAATTATTTTACATTACATGATGTTATAAATATTGTGCTTTACTTTAGTGTTTCTGAAGCCTGGTTTCAAACAGGTATTTTTTCATCATACCCACCAGTATTATTTCAATCTTGATTTTTTTTTTCCATTCTGTACTGAAGTTTTATCCTTTTAAAGATCCTTGATGTACACTTGTACTTATGTGCTATACACTGAGACCTTTTCCTGCCTTCTTTCCTTCCCCAGCCCTCTGCATTCCAGCTTACTTGGACAGAGACAACTTCTATGGCTAATGTGGAACTTAAACACACTTAGATCCCTGTTTTACCAGAATCTGTGTCATGTTTCTGAAGGGTCTGATTTAGATGATTCCCTGGGCTTCTACACAAAGTAAACTAAAGCATGTTACAAAGGTAGAAGTAGTCATGCAACTTTTAATTCATTCTTTTTTAACAGCCACTATGAACCTCAGAAATACATATTTTGCAAAAATGTCATTGATTACAAGAACTTAGGGCAGACATTTGAGAACTCATTTGAGCTAACAAATAAACTAGTTAATTTGTGTGCACTAACAAAAGTAGTTTTTTCACTTACCTTCATTGCAGACTTTGACACATCTTTTGGGAAACAGATGCAAAAATATGAGAGAAAAATTTAGTAACAATTTCCTCCTGAAAAACAATCTCAAGAAATGAAACTGTGAATTCATCTGACTTTTGTTCAGGTGGGCTAAAGAAATAGTATTTTCATACTAACCATTATTGTGCCCCTTACCTATGCCATGAAATACTCTTCAGTCTTTTAAAGGTTCTAAAAGGCACACAGAGGTGTAGTGGTCTCAAAAATAATATTAAGTACTGTGTTTAATATAGTACTTACAATATTACAGTAGTAAGAGGGATTATGATACTCCACACAATAAATCCTGCACATGTTTCCAACCTAGCTGAATATTTTCAAACTTGAGAGTATGTTAAATTGTTCTTTTGTAGAGACAGGCATTGAATCCTGAACCATCTTTATGTTTCAGTAATAAGGGTGTTCTGTGGCCAGTTCTGTTACTGGGTTCTCAGGCATTCAACACTCACATAGGTAAAAGTAACTTTATCTTCTCTCTGGCTAGCCAAAATTAAAGTAGGATTCTGCATACTGTGCAAACCCAACTTTTCTGTTGAAAATAGAAAAGGGGCTTTGCCATCACAATGGGGAAATACCTAATGGGGAGCTCCAAAGTTCTGCTTATGGGTTTTCTGTGCAAAAGACAACTATCTCAAGTAGCATCTTAAGCTACTACACAATAATCCTACTTCAGACCCTGAGACTGTGAGCAGTGTGTGATAATGCAGAAAAATGCAATTCATAAGGAATATAATTTGGTGCAACTTTTGACACAAATTAATAAACATATAAGTGCTGTTTCTGTCAGCTGTATAAACTTGTTAATTCTTGAAGAAAACTGCTTGTTTAAGGCCAGTTCAAAGTCAAAGCTTTATCTTCCAGCACTCTGGAATGTATAGTGCTACTATCTAGCTGGAAGTGAAAGCTGTAACACTGCTGTTTGAGAGATGGTACAATGTTTTGTTTCCAGTAGACTGGTATTCCTTATTTTAAGTACCCCATAATGCCTCATTAGACAGCCGTCTGGTAGATGCAGAAAATGAAAGAATTTAGAAGGCACTAAATACAGAATTTCTGAATCCTGACTCCTATGAAGAACAGTTAAGGAAAGTGGATTTGTGCTTATGTGGAAACATATCTGACAAATCCTAAAAACAGAATTTATTAAAGCTTAATTACAAGCATATACTGGAGAAGTTGACCTGAGACAGTAATAAGATCTGGCCAAAATAAACTGCTTACTGAAAATTACCAACTTCAACTGCCAAGTACCAAAGCTGCTTTAAAGCCAGAAATGTGACTGCAATGATGTAACTGTGTAAACTAAGTAGAGACTTATTAGGTCTCTTGGTAATTAAGGTTCTATAGAGTTACAGAAATTCTCAAGTGATGCCAGCCAAAATATAATACTTAACTTTTAAAATTAATGGATGGACAAGCTGTAAAGAGCCCAAACTATTTGCCTGCTGTTCACCAGTGGACAGACTACTCAGAAGTTCAGTATCAGTTTAAGACCAGTGACAAGCTGGTGGGTAAGAGGATGTGTAAATAGCAATGCACAAATATTCCTAATTTGAGAAATACTTCAATAAAGCTGTGCTTCATATTAAATCCTAAATTCAGCTTCAAGAAGCTTTAAGGATTAAGATAAAAAAATACCAGAAGCAGCTAAAATTAGCCTGGGCTTTCCATCCAACACTTCAGTTTCAAGCTTCAGTCCATCTCTGCAAAATGAGAAAGAAAGAGTGGAATCTGAAATATTAAGTAATCTGATGATAGATTTTTACATTCATAACAAAGACAACTGAACTTAATTATAACTCTATTTACTGCTGGTCAGGAAGAAGATACATTTTCACTATTGATAATGAAAAATTTGGGTTTAATGTTAAATATTCACATGATGATGCCACCCTACAGTGTTAACACAGCATCCCTCGAGAACTTTATAATCCAACAATATAAACTCTGTGCTACAAAACATGCTCAGCAAGTCCTGAATGCCAGCGCTGATCACAAAGAGGGACTGTGTTCTGAAAACAGTCCACCTTTGAAAGTGGAACAAACGTTATTGTAAGAGTTTTACAGAAGACAAGTTGGCAGTCTTTAGATGTTCAAGTGTAGAACTCAAACGGTTTTCTTTCTTCCATGCATTAGAGAAGATTAATACGAAGGTTAATATTAAAAATAACGTTCATATATATAACATATAATAACTGCCTTTTATTTAAAAATGTAACACGCTGAAGCTAGCCTGCAACTCTGTAATTAACACGGCAGCACAGAGTGCCCCACGCTGTAACTTCAGACGTTCGAGTACCAGACGGCAGCGCGGCCGAACCCAGCGCCCATTCTTCCTCCTCGGCGATGGGGCCGCGGGAGGGCTCCGGGGACACGGACACCGTTCCTGCCGCCCCTGCCCGGGGGGAAGGCGAGCGCCTGGGTCCGCAAGCCGCACGCCCCGAGCCGCACGCCTCTCCCGCCCCGTGGAATGGTGCGGATGCTACGGGCGATCCCTCACAGCGATCCACAGAGGGATCTATTAACCTCTGCGCTTTCTCACGCAGATCGCTCCCGTTACCCGCGCCTCGGCCGCAGGGCGCTCAGCCGCGGGATTCCTCTCAGAGCCGCGGGGCAAGGCCGGGGGTATTCCCGGGCCGTCCCTACCCGGACGGGGCCGTGTCCCAGCCGGTACGGGAGACTTTCAGTGCCAGTCTCGCCAGTTCCTCCGTCTTCCAACCCCTCTTACCCCAGGTTCATGGCGCTGCCGGCTGCCGGGGGCGCGGCGGAGGCTGAGGCGAAGGTTGAGGCTGAGGCGGAGGCGCCGGGCGGGACGGGCGCGCATCTCCTGCTCGCGCTGTGTGTACAGCAGTTGCCTGCCCCGCACAAGGAGCCAGCAGGCGATTGGCTGCTCGCCGAGCGGGACTGGGCCAATGGGCTCCTCGCGCACTGCGGAGTGGGCGGCAGCGCAGGCTTGTGGGGGGTGGAGTCCATGGTCCAAGCCCGGGAGCTGCTCCCGGGGTGCGGACACTTGATTATCCCCCGGGATTATCCCCGGCCCTGAAGCGGCTGTGCGGGGAGGAGGGGATAGAACGGGCGGGTGGGGAGGGAGAGAGGGAAGATGGGTGCGCTGCAGCGGGTGGGGGAAGGGCTCTGCGGCGATTAAACCGCCCGCTGCCTCCGAGCAGCATCCGCAGCTGGGGGGGTGGCTGCTGCTGCTGCTCCTCGCTTGCTTCCCTACCCCTTTTCTTTACGTTTTGTTATTTTTCTTTCGTTTCATTATGTTTTCTGATACGGTTTTAACAAAGCCTGCAAGGTAGGGAGGAGGGGCAGTGGCTGTGGGCGGCAGGCGCTCTGCTGGAGCCGGCCAGGGGCTGCCCCGCGGCGGGTCCCGAGCCCCCTCGGGAGAGGCGAGAGGGAGAGGAGAGTGGCACAGGAGGGGCACACGGGCCGGGTCAGACTGCCGGTCCGCAGCTCTCCGGTGCCCGAGTGCGGGGCAGTCCCTGGCCCAGACCCGTTTCGGGTGTCCATTTCGCGGGGCGGCGGTGGGGAGAAGGGGCGGCTGCTCGTGGGGCGATTTTCATCCCGAACTTCTGCTGTCTTTAACGGGGAGTTCGGTTCGGGGGACTCTTCGGGTCTTGCTTTACTTCGGGCTGCTTCAGTGGTTTCTGCGGGTCAGTCCCGTTGAGCTTTGCGATCGCCAGCGTATTTGTTGGGTTTCCCGAACCGGGCTCCAAGTGGGTGTGGGTATCCGTGGTTCATAGAGGCTCTCGAGAAGCATTTTAGGAGCTGAATTTTCAATACCGCCCAGTCTTTGTTTTGTAGGTATTGCCTCCTGAATAGCGGGATGTGTTAACATCCAAAGTAAATGAATCCGCAGTTTTTATCATTTATAGGAAAAACATCCTCGACTTACGTAAGGAGGATTGGTGTGTTAAGCAGTGTAGTCAGTCAATATAAAGCTTCGGTGCCTGTTTAGGTCTTTTACTATTCAAGATGGCATTTAGGCTTAGACTTAAAACCAAATGTTGACTGAAATCTCTCATTTCACGGGGCCGTTAAGACCTTAAGGTTTCTCTTCAGTAGTGTTGCTTCTAGATTAAATTAATTTCACCTGGTCGTAGATAGCGTATGGGGGTGGATCCTGTAGTGCTTACTCCAGCTGTCAGTAATCAGAGTTCTGCCCTTTTAAGAGTACAAAAGAAATGAGAAAACACAGAGAAACAGAAAATGAAGGTGAGTTTAATTGATGCTCATAGTTTGCTCTCTGCCATGCTATCCGAACTGCTTTGTCTTTATATAAAATCAATGTCAGCCACCAAACAAAATTATGTGGTAGGTTTTTTCCTTTCTTTCTCTCAAATATTGATTTTCAGCTTTTTATAAGTTATTTATTGATTAATACATCAGTTTACAAGTTTTTGAATCTTCAATTTGGAGACCAGGACAAGGGAGGAAAAGAAAACCTGGATTTTTTCTTTGTAATTCACAACATATGAAGTCCTCTGAAGCACTGACCATATTGTTATTGGTAACTGTTGCCTTTTTTTGCTGCCTTACATCAGTGTCTCTAAGACTCTTACTCTGAATCGCTGTAGGATGTCATTAGGATAACCTCTGAACATTGATTTGTCTAGCTGACACATTGTAGAATCATTATTAAATCAAGGAATAAAATTCAATAAGAGTGAGACCAAAGAAGGCATGCTTATCAAACTGCTGAACAGTGCTTTCTCACAACAGCATTGAAATCAGGTTCTCATACAGGTTTTCATAGATCAGGAAGGGCTTAATCTGTTTGGTTGAAAAAAATTCCAGACACCCCATGTGTCTGTATATACTGTACAAAAATAGCATGTTCCATACAGTTCCATACAGAGCAACTTTTATTACTACACCTGGTCCCATAACTGCTGCTTTAATTTATACAAACATGATTAGAAGGGCTTAAGAAAAGAAAAAAGTTGGCAGTATTTAGGTGTGTGAGTGTGAAGTATGAGTGTTCTGGGTGTGTCTTTTCCAGGTTATAGGAGTTAGTTGGTATTCATATTTCTAACATTTCAGAGTTTTGTGGGTTTTTTACTTCTTCCTTTGTGGGGTGTCTGTTGATATTCATAATCACTTATAATTAATGTGTTTATATACCAGTTAACTTAGGTTTTGCTTAATTCCCTCAAAACATTCAAAGTAAAGTGTTAAAAACCTTCATTTTTTTCACCATTCTGTTTCTCCCAAAGTTTAATTCATTGAAATGTGACATTACTATAGAAAGGATAAATCCTATGTTCTTGTAGATAATCAGTTCTTTGATAAGAGGAGATAGAAAGATGTTTTCCTATTCATTGTCAGCTTGCATTATCCACCATCTCCTTCAAAGCATCGTGACTATAATAAGTGGCTTTTCACTTTCATGAGATCTCATATCCCTGATTTTATCCCAGCTGGATGTATCTGGTCACTATGTGATAAGAGCTGCAAGACTGTGGTTTATGATGAGCAGTGCATGACATTATACAATCTTCACTGGCAATTTTTGTCTCATTTATTCATCTCATTTCATGTTTTTTTCTGGACCAATTATGGCCAAGCAAAAGAAAGGGAGAGTGGACGAGTCATTGTTCACAATCTTGAAATGTGTATCTCATCCCCTGGTTCACAATGCTTTTCTTTTATACTTGAACAATTTTAAATAATACAGCCAAGGGCTGTCTCCTGATTTGTGTTTGAGACAGCAGGTGGCAATATAGTTTCAAGCATCTCTCTGAAATTTTAAAAACATAATTTTTAGATTATGTATGTGCCAATCTACTCTGCAGATCTACTCAAGATGTCCACAGAAATTATGACAGCTGGGGTTTTTTGTTGATACCTTTCCTGAGGTGTCCAGGATTATATCAGAATTAAGATTAAATAGCCTTTTTAATGCAGATCAATGTTGTTTTGAGACTTGGAAAAAAAAAAAGGGCTATTGTATTCTTTGTCTACAACTTAACACCATCTAGAGAACTTCTACAAATATGGAACTGGAGGATCCAGAATGGGGCAGGGCTGAGAGACATAAAATCAGGTTGTTGGTTGTAGCATTATGGGGGAAGGATAATGCTTTCAAAGTAAGATAATCAACATGTCCCTATATTGTGTATTAAATTCTGTTTTTAATATTGCCTGGAAATTATTACACATGAAATGTTACAGAGAAGTGAGGCATTACAGGAGATGGCAGGAAGTCTGTAATACAACTGTAATACAACTGTACTACTACGTCACTACTCAGAAGCTTGAGATTGAAAAGGGTAAGACTTGGTGTGTCTAAATGAAAAAAATTAGTCATTCATTTACTTGTTCAGAAAGAAAATTACCAGGTATTTTATCCTGTTGTGGGGCAAAGGAATATATCAAATATCCTGTTGATTTAAAGAAATCATACCCTTTAGAAGCTTAGATTTATTTTTCTGCCCAGGGATGCACATTTCATTCTGAAGTAAATGCATATATGTGCACCATGAGATAAAAATTCTAAATTCTCTGTGGATAATACATGTCTTCATGACATGATATCTCATTGTATGGGCTTCATACGAAATTGCTATGCTTCCCCATTATAATTACCTTCAGTAGTTTTCCTTACTGATTCTTATCTGCAGAATTTCATGTGACTCTCAGAATCCAATGCATAAGGAGTTCATGTGGAAATACTGGAAGAAACCCAAAGATTATGTTTCCTATTCCTGCTTGGCCAAAAATCTTTATATAAAGTGCTTATGCTTCTAGGAAGGAGAATAGAAGAGATCATACTTGTTTCTTTAATGCAAGGATTGTTGGAAAGCTTTCAGGAAGAGTTACCACTATATTTAATTCGCTGAGAAATTAATTATTAGCACTCCTAAGTCATTGGCTTATCATTCCAGATGAGTGAATAAAAATGCTTTCAGGCTACATGCATCTTTCCTAAGGATCATTAAACACTGTACAAACCACTTCAATCACTCATTAATTAAACTTTCTAATAGCCTATATTAGCAAGGTAAGAGGATGAGATTTCAGTGGGAGGTAGGAGTTATGAAAGTCTCATCAGGTGTCTGTCTTGATCCCCCCACACACAAATACCATTAATATCTCTTCTTAAGTGATTTAAGAGAACAAGTCCCATTGATTTTTCAATCACACACTAATGAAACTCCCCCCTTTCAATTGTTATGCTTGTTTTCTAAGGATACAAATGGATTGCAATGATGATTAAATCCAACATTGTTACTGATAGCTTCTGGTAGCTGGAACAAGGGGGTTTGGGCCTGAGATTGGGTTTGTAACTGTATTTACAAATACAGTATTTGTATATTACAAATGAAACTGAAAGGGTGCCCCAAGAATGCATTTCCTTGGGATTTGCATATGGAATGTAGCCAGATAGATATCTGGCATTGCTGCATGGGGGAGCATTTTTTTAAATAGCTGAATACACTGTAAGTGTGATTTGAGTCCATTAACCTCTGCTTTTTAATCTTAATTTTGTGGGAAGGGATTCCCAGAACTGTTCAGAATAATATAACATTCCTAGAAAGTCAACACTTTTACCCTACAGTGACAGAATTTAACATCCTTCCTCTTAATATTAGTATGTAGTTTCTTTGGAATATACAGCCATTTCAGAGTAAATCAGCTGTGTCCTTAAGATGTATTTAATTTCTCCAAATGAAATATTATAGTTTGAACTAACAGAGAAGTTGTGTGCAAAGGTGAGCAAACAGCAAATTCCTGTCAAGTGCTCCATAGGTGAGCATTGAAACAAAGATCCCTGCTGAAGAACATCAGCCTTGGAAACATGAAGGTGTCTTACGTGCTACCAGATGAGTTAAAATTCATACTTATTTTTTCAGGTCTTCAGAACTTAAATGGGAACCTAGAGTTTTGGCCCTGCTTTCAATACATTTTAGGGAACATAAATTAAAGGATTTAAAACTTGTTTTCATGATTGCTTTGATCAAGAATAGCTATTTACTTTATAAAATAAATATTCCAGTAGGCTCTTTTGGAAGAAAGAAACATTTTTTGAAGTAAGCCTTGCTTCAAATGGGTAAATGTGCTTTGCTCTATATGGCACATGGCATATAGCTATATACAAGGTTCTTACAAGAGTAATTTCCTGTCCTGCTTTTTCACATGGCAGTCTCAAATGAAAAAAATACTCAAATCTATCCCAAAACCTATTTCAAGGTTTATGTGACTAAACCCAGATTTGTGTAGTGTTATACTGATCATAGAATTGGTAATGAAAGTAGGAATAGAACATGCTGCATAGCAAGGCAAAATGTTATCAAGCAAAGAATGGATTGTGATCTAAGCTGCAGATTTTGATCAAGTTTTATTTCTTGTGTTGCTACTAACAAAGAAACAAAACCTTATGGTTCTAGACTGTAACACACAGTGACTGTTGAAACAGAAAAGAGTCGTGTTTCTTACCCATGTTCCACCCATCCTATGATGGGGAAGAATAAAACTTGCATAAAAATAACTATTTTCTATCAATGAGGTAAGAATGTTAAATATATTACATTAACATGTAGCATGAAGTTTGGCTTTTGGTGTTTTGTTTTTTATGGTTTTTTTGGGTGTTTTTTATGAAATTACTTACTTTTTTATGGAATTACTTAAGTTTACCACTTAACATTTCATTCTTGTCAGGAAAACATCTCCTGCAAAATGCTTACAAATGAGCCTCTTCTCAAGTCTTGACTAAACACATTATGCAGAAATCTGACAACTGTTGGGTACATTTGCAAGTTATAGAGCATTTGAAACAGTCTTCAATGTCTAGGCAGAAATTCACTGTACAGCAGGGAGTTTAGGTAGGTTTTCTGCATTTTATCAGTCCATGTTGTGTTTAACTAAGACATGACAAGCATCTCAGGATTATGCTTTCACAGTGTAGGGTTTTTGCTCCAGGTTTTCAGGTTAGTAAGCCTGATTTTTTTCCTCTCTATTCTATTTTTCCCCTTTGTAAAAATCCAACAGGCTGTCAAATCTTTTATTTTCCTGAAGAAGCATTCTTTTGGATAGAGATATCATATTGGCAAGGATGCTTTCTTCAGCTTGATGCATAATAACTCTCCTGTGTGAACTGACTGGATTCTACTCCATAGGAGAAGCGTGTAATGTTGTAAAACCAGTATCTTGCATCAGAGATAAATATCAGGTATAAACATCTAATGTGAGGATGTTAGAAACTCCTCAAAAGAAATCAGTCAGTATGGATTTGAAGGTACACTGATAAAAGCTAAATTGACAACACTGACAAGAAGTAGCAGAAAATAATAGTCAAATAATTGAAACAGTAATTATGTGTGCATGCTATTAAAGATGAATGATCCAAGTGTAGCAAACCAAGCACTAATAATGTAAAACTGTATAATACTTCAAAAATTCAAAATGTTACTTCAAATTACGAGGCCAAAAGAGCGGAGAGAAAGGGAAAAAAGTGAAGTCCTCTGCATACCAAAAATGGATGAAGACACTGAATTTTTCTGAGCAAGCAATTGATTTGCTTTTGCACGGATACCTTCTCTCCTTCTTTATTCTTCTATATATAAAGTGTAATTTGCCGTAAAAAAATATCCATAAATTGTTAAAAGATAAAAACAACTACATCTATTAAATAGGGAATGTCCATCAGAGCCTGGGCAAATCATCATGTAGAGGATATGCTAGGAGAAAGCACCAAAGCAATCAAACCAGCTGCAGAAATGTAAAAGAAAATAATAGCTTTAGCAAATGAATGCTAGTAATTACATTTGTATTATATTGTTTGTCTTCTTGGGATAAGATTGAATGTATTCAGAATCTGAACCATTGTGATTTCTAGAACTTAGGCAAAGGGACTCGTCAAAAGAACTGAGGGAAAGAAAAAGCAAATGTTTGTGTTGTAATGGATCTTATCTGAAAAGTGAATGTTATGCTCTGAGGCTTCTTGTGTTCAGTTTCTAAAACCAAATTTTCAGGGACTTCAGAGTAACCTGACTTGCATAGCTGCCTTAACTTGGGAAGTGAGGGAAAGTGTAAGATGCTCCTTTGCAGGAAATAAATGGAGCTCTGTAGTGTCAACGAAACCCCATACATAAAACTAATAAACATATATTCTGAATAGCAGCATTAATTAGAAATGTGTGGCATAAAGAAATCAGCTTATTTTTATCTTCAAATGAAACTGAAGTATAAATAGGAGAGGAGGTTATTGTCATTTATCTTGCTTTAAAATAAAGATCTTCATTTATTTAAATAGATATCCTATATATCTATTTTAAACTGGGAAGTCTTACTAAAGGAGACTGCTCCTTCTTTTTTGACATGATGTTATTACAGGATGAGAGTACTCTAAAAAATCCTTTATTTTCAAAACTATTAATGTGCTGTATATTCAGAAGTTCTGGATTGGGGATGGAACTGTAGAAATGTTACATATCTTAATATAGTCAGTGAGGGCATAGCTGATAGAAATACTATGCTTTGCTGTAACATGACTTGGGATGAAATAGTGAATATGCTACTGTGTTATTTAGGCAATATGTGATGATTTTGCATATTCAGATGCTTTATTAAGATGATCAATCTTGATCACAGCACTGTGCTGTGTGACAAGGGAAGAGGAGCACATCCACAGGCAGATATAAACAAGCAGACATCTCTAAAACCATGTTCAAGATGCTTTTGTATTTTTGCTAATCTGATTAGGAAAAATCTGAGTAGAATATCAACAGAGTGAATAGAGAGGTTTTTGTGTTGAGGGATAAATTTCCTCATCTGCCCCTTCCTTTCAGTGCTGTAAACAGTCATGTTCCTTGGCATTTCTGTCACCCTTTTTTTTCAGCAGTATCTGTTTTATACTCAAAGTTTCAGCACATTCAGTTTTTCTTCACCCTTGAACTGTACATATGAATGGATTCATAAGAAGAATATGAAGGGAAAATTTAGATGTCTAGTGAGCATGATTTTCTATTAGATCCCATGATTTATCATTTCCTTAAAAGGAAAAAAAAAAAGTTTGTCCTTTTCCTTGCCATTTTTATGTAACTGTGTGAAGAATTCTGTTGGGATTCTGTTTGTACAGGATCTTTCCAAAGATCCTGTAACCTGATGATGTATCACTCCCTCAATTAGTATAGTATCATAACTGCACCCAGTTGGTTTTATTATTTATTTATATTATTTTGCTTTCCCTTCTTCAGAGTTTGGCAGCAGGTGAAACTTCATTCATTTCTGTAGTTTTATGAACTCTGTTCTAACAGTTTTACTTCCAGTAACTTTAAGATTTCCTTCAAATTTTGGGCATTACTTTTTAAGTCTTTGACTGATTAAATGGCCCATTATAAGTTAACCAAAGCAGTAATAGCAGATTCTGCTCCCATTAAATAGTTACAGAAACTGAGTTTGCTTAAGAAACCTTAGCTACACTAATTCCTCCCACTCCTCCCCCCCCCAAAAAAAAACCCCAAAAACCAAACCAACAACAAAAAGCTGAGCAAGAAAAAAGGCTTTTAGATTTAAAAATGCTTTGCTTTTATCCTAATGAAATGTTTTAAACCAGTCCAACCCTTCTGTATAGCTGAAACAGAAAATGCAGTGAAATGGACAGAGGTTTAACAAAAAAGGAAAACCTATGGTGATGTGATGCCTTCTCTCATCTTTTGCATGAATATCCCCTTTTTTTTCAAGTTTTCTGAGCAGAGCTCTTTAATCATAACTTGCTTCTTAAACCAAAGTGGGCTTGGATGTATTTGAAAATATTTCTATTAAATCTTACCAAATGTTACTTGCTGAATATCTTAATTTTCCTGTGCACTTTAGAATTTCTGAAGATTTAAAGTCATTTACATGTAATCTTCAGTCTTTGAAGAGAATGTACATTGTATCTGGCAATAATTGTTTTGCAGAAAATTGGGAAAACAGCCTGAATCTCTTGAATGGTTTATGATTAAATCCCACTTCATGATTAAGTTCTGCCAACTGTTTTGTTTCTACCATGAAAGCTTTATACATATATGGGTTTGTGTTTACACACGTGCATATATTAAACTTCATATATGGGGATGTTCTGGTAAGTATACATACACAGAAATGCATAGAAATATATATTATATTTCCTTTATGTTTGTTCTGAAAGCTCTATACTGTTGAATTAAGTAAGCCTGAATAGAAACATATGGGGACACTAGTAATTCAGGACAGAGCTTTTGAACAGGAAAAGGAGCTTTCTTAAGAAAAGGAGATAAAAATGTGCTGCAGCTTTCAAAATTGTTCTTTGCTTCAAAGAAAAATACCCTTATCTTCCTACTACAAGATGAGACTGAACTTGTGATGACAACCATGACAACAAATAATCATTTTGCTTACTGTAGCTCAAGTCAGTCTGGTCTTTTTACAGTGATTTTTTTTACACTACTGCAACACAACTGTACTACTGATGGTATTACCATGTTATATTCTGGAACAAATAAAATCTGTCAGCATTTATTTCAGTATCAAGAAATTGCTTCATATTTGTGCAAATCTTTAAAGGTTATTTAAAAAATGAGAGTTCATGAAAGGATTTTCTATGATGTTATATCATACCTGAAGTTTTAAATTGATTATATTTTTACAATATGTGATAATTCAGAAATACACATTATTGGATCATAGTAGTCAGAATGAACAAAATTCTGTCACTTTTGTGCACACTAAAAAGAAAATAACTTGGTTTTAATGAGTTTATTGTCAGACTTTTGGAAGTTTCTAAGGGGTATTAGTAAAGATGCTAAGTAACAGGCTGCAAGAACAACATGGTAATAACTGTTTCTGTTTCTAACAGTGGTTAAAAATATTTTCCCTGAATTTTTTAATGATTAGTCTTAGCTGTGTATATGTGTGTGTGCTTTTTTACTTGTATTTAGGGCAATAAAATATAAAACTATGTAGATAGTATGCTACTACTATTTTGTCAAACATCCCCCAAAAATTATCCAAAGGTAGCGGGTCAAACAGGCACATGGCCAAGAGCTGAAACACATTGATTGCTATTCTGGAATAGCCTTTTGCTTCCATACTTTGCTTTTCCATTTGCAAAATAGGTCAGTATTATTAAGCTGTTAAACAGGACTTTTCTTAAAATTTGTTAAATTATGGTCTAAGTGGCATCTCACTTGCATAGCAGTACATTACTCTTGTTTCCAGTAACACAGAAAAATGTATTTTCAAATGCATTTTCATTTCTATAGCTACATGATGTTATGCAACATGAGTTTTGGAAAATGAGTGCCTGTTTTTTTTTGTTTTGTCTTGTTTTTTGTGTCTTGGTTTTTGTGTTTTGTTTTTTGTTTTGTGGTTGGTTTTTTTTTTGTTTTGGTTTGGTTTTTGTTTTGTTTTGTTTTTAAATTAAGGTAGATAAACCCTTTTGTGTCCCGTTTCAGGGGGAAGCAAAATACCAAACCCAATAGTATCAGAAAGGCTACTTTATGTATATAAAACATAATATTTCATAAATGCTTTAACTAACTAGGATTTGGAGTACTCAAGCTTTGCACAACAGCTATTTGAAAGGGGTTCCTTACCAAACATCCCTGAACACACCACACATAATAGTACTGTAGAGAAGGGGCTGACACTGCTGGTCCATCTGTTTGTTCTTCTATTTTTTCTTCCCTAAAAGAATAGTTATTTAGTTGTGATTCATTTTTCATGTTAAGAAAATGAACAACTTAGAAAACCTAAGATCTTATTGAATGACCTTTGTATTGCAAATTTGTAATAAACCAAATAGTACCATGGAATTTTTTATTTTATTTTATTTTTATTTTTATTTATATTATTTTATTTTTTATTTTATTTTATTATATTTTTAATCCACTTGAAATGTTATGGAGATGGTAGAATGCTTGCATATTTGAAACCTGGTTTGGTGAATGAAAAGAAGATGATGTCTGTGTCACATAGAACTGATTTAAATATTAAAACAAAAGGAGAAAAATCAGGACAGTCTGTCTAAATGGCAATTTCTCAGCAACTGGCATGAGAATTCCAAGCTCAGAAAATACTGTATGGGTGCTTCAAAAATTGAACTTTTCTTTTCTTTGTAAGAAGTATGATATTAGTCGTGGCAATGAAGACTTTCTACTCCCCCTTCCATCTGTGTTCTACATCCATCTGTCACACTTTATCCTTGTTTAGACTGAAAATGTTTAGGATTTATGGCAGTGTTTGTGTTTACAAACCACACAACCAGTATGACCTACTGATACAAGCACTTGGCAATAAGACCCCTGCTACAAGTAAGAGGCCACTCCTGTTCCCAGAGCTGCTATATTCTGACATCTAATGTGGATCACATTACAGCTAAGGAAAAACCCATGGTTGCTCTCTGCTGTCCTTAAGAGATGCCACTTCTGAATAATAATGGATCATCCAAAGGATGGCTGGAAACAACTGGCATTTGAATGAATTGAATGATAATGCTGCCTAAAATACAGGATTCAGCCTAATCAGTAAATGGATTTTTTTTAGGTCAGATGATGAAGACAAAAGTCTAATTGTTACTGTATATATAAGCTCTATAGTCTTTGCTGAGTCTTTAGTATCTTACAAACTGAAATGTACAGAAGGGGAGAAAAGGAAAGATTATTTCTCAACTCCCAGTTCAAATTTTTTTTTTCAGTAACATCCTGAATATTATCACAAGGGTCAGATAAGAACTATGGTTTTCCTTCTCTGAGAGAGGCTCGTCCACATTTTTATTGAAATTATGCAAACGTTTATTCTGTAGTATACTGTTAAATGAATGACAGATAAGAATTGTTCCTTTTTCCTAGAAGATACGTATTTAAAATAAACAGATTTTTAAAATAAACAGTGAGTCAAATTATGACTCATAAACAGGTTGGAAATGTAAATAAATAATTAAGGAAATTTAAAAATATCTCCAAAGTATACTTACTGTATAAAATGAGTGATTATATCAGCAGAGCAGCAGAGGGCACGATAACTTGTTTTTCACATTAATCTTCACTCTGAATAGCACAAATTTGTATAAGTTCTGGTTTCTAGTATATGAACTTTCAACTAGAGAGACTGTAGCCTGATACTATTAGACATAAGAAGCTTCCTAGTACAATTAAGCCAGAATTTTTCACTATGGTTAAAGAAAGAAGTTCCCTAGCTATGTTAAAAGAATCAGTGGAGATCTTACACTTTATTCACTGCTGTTAATTTCTGTGTGCCAGTTTAAGTGTTTCATGATGCCATGTGTGGAGCTGGACTCGGAACTGATTTAACTAAAAATTTCATGTAGGGAAAAAAAGGGAGGAAAAATGGGGGAGTAATTTTCAGTGGATCACTTCCTTGATTGTTACTGTATAACCATACAAATAGCTATGATAGCATAATGGAAAAAATTCTTGTGCAGCACTGGTAGATTATTGAGTAGACAGAGAGCAAGGAATGCTAAGCGTGGCATTGCTCTGAGAGTAATACATACCAGATTATGCCCTCTTTTCTGTCATTATGGTAGAGATAAGGTTTTTTTTCCTGATAACTGTGGTAAGGTGAACTCTGGAAGTGTCCCATAGAGCAAGACTTAAAATAGGGACCAGGCAGAGCAAAAAAGAGGTAATGCAAGTGCTGGGAGACCAACAGACTGCATCAAAATGCAATCTGCAGCATCACTGCACCTTATATGAAGAAGCAGTTCCTCAAAGAAGTAGATATTTCCTTGCTGATCGTGTTCAGAAGACAGAAGAATATGGTATGAATAAAAGTCCACTGGAAAACAGACTAGAACTTCAGGAAAACAGTAGATACAGTTGATTTATTTAGGAATAAATGAAATTGTTTCTGTTCACTGGCATGAGGAATTTTATTACATCCCTAAGAGAGCTCTACTTATAAAAAATAGGCAATTTTTGCATAGTAAATGAAGTGTCAATGTGTTTCTCACTTCATTTGAGCAATCATAAACTGTCATTAATTTTAGAGCCTAATCAATTAATTTAAAGATCTTTATTAATTTTATCATGAAAAAATAAGCAATCTTCAGACACGCTATTAATCTAATCTTGGCGCCATGTAAAGTTAATTTCCAGTGGTTTGCATGTGAGGCACATTTATTCCCCTCTAACAATCTGCATTCATCACAGCACTTCCTCCAAAGTAACAGCTTTTGATAAAAAAATGATTGAGATTCACTTAGTCTTTTTTACAACTAAATGCTGTATTTTACTATATGCTGTACAACAACATATAAAAATGGAGATAATATTTCAGGCAGTTTAAAAATTTTGATAGCTTCCTTTCAAAATCAGAGCATAAAAATAATCTCATCTATTAAAATGGGGACAAAATGTTGAGAGATTCAGAATTTTAAATGAATGACTCTTCAATTTATGTTTCTGTAACAACTAATAGCAGTGGTTGTGCTAGAATAGCTAGAAACAGGTAATCTAGTTTTTTAAGACAGGAAATGTGCAGCCTTGGGTCCACACTGGGTTCCACTAAGAAAAGTAAATAGCAATCTCAGGAATAATACTGTACCCTAAATTCCATTAAAAACTGAGTGCCAGAGGGGATTGGTATAGGCATAATCTCTGTACTTGAAGTGCTGACCATTGCTGGAATTGAAATAATGGAATACTTCATTAGTAACTCAGCACTTTCACTTGTTCTTCCAGTCTACTTCATAATTCCATTGCAACTCTTTTTTTTTTTTCTTTTACAAATAAAAAAATCTAACTCTTGCAGTACTTTATACTCTCTTTTTTATTTCTTTCTTAGTTTATTCTGTTCTACTTGCATCAGTCTTAGTCATTTCTATGCCTCTGAAAGTGTTCTACATTCCAAGCTGATCTGCAAAAAAGCATCCCTAAGATACATGGTAATTGATATGGATGGTTTGGTCACCACAGCTTAAGTTTCAAATAGCAACATGCAGCTCCTAACTATTTTGTGTTATATATAAGAACTGTGTGATTTTTTTGTACACCTCAATTTGAGCTTCAGTAGCATGCAGGATTTGTCTTTTAATAACTTAGTGTAGGAGAGCTACAGTACCCCAACCGTCTGCTTTATGCTGAGCTCTCTGAAGCAGCCAATTTTGTCTTCCAGAATGTGGCTGCTGTACATGCTGGGTGCAGATTGCAAGTATCATCTTAAGAGAATCACTGTGCTATATTTAAGAAAATTACTCTTCTTAAAAAGGCATTTTTTTTGCTTTCATACTCCTGCTGGCCTCATCGCTCCAGGAGGCAACTGACAAATAGCATTATTTAATTCCATGGCTGCCTTTGCTGCTGCATTGTGTTTACCAACAAATTGGGAGGAAGAAGAGGACTATGAAAAATCAGCAACCTGCAGGTTCTCAAAAAAAGAATAAATGTCTAGAGCAAAAAATGTGGCTTACCAAAAACCCCGAATAAAACCTCCAGTATAGTGCAACCAGTGGTTTGTCTGTGTAACAAGATGGGAGCAGTGTTTGAGGATGTGAAACAAAGTTTCATAACCTTTGGAAAGCTCAAAGAAAAAGCATAACCAGAATATGTGCTCTTAGGCATTTTTCCTTACCTTTGTATTGTTAGGCATATGATATAGAAGTTCAATAATGAGTGTGCTGAACAGCCATTATTAGAGGTCTTGAAGATGTAGTGGGTTTATGTGCAAACAACCTGAACTCACCTTACATTCCTGAGTACCTGCTGCTATGCCAAACTAAATCCTTTTTAAGCCTGATCTTCTTTCTTCACTTCTATTCCTTATAATACATTGTGGATCACCATAATCTCTGCTCTGTAACAAGAACACAGTAGAGAGTCATTTAACTCAACTGATATAATTGCAAACTATTATAAATGAAAAAAATTTCAGCTTCTGAAATACTTTTTCTCTAGTTATGCTTCTGTGTTTCAATTTTTTTATTTTATTTTTTCCCTTAAAGACAGCAAAATAATTTTGCTCAGATTCCATTTAATTTCTAAATTAACCCTACTGTCTGTCAAGAACAGTTGTACTGTTTAGGATCCTAAAACTGCAACTGTACCTTAACACCAAAACTATGAATCTCATTAACTACATAAAAGAAGCAGACAAAATATTGCCAGTGAGCCAAGGTTTGTGAAGAGAGGTAAAATGTTTTCTTAGATCAACTGCTGGAGCTGCAAAATAATTCTACGAATTTTCCAGATGTTCTTCCCTTTACAGGGAAAAGTATTAAAAAAAAAAAAAGAAAAAAAAAAAAGGCATGCAGGAAGTAAAAATGTATTTTGGAAAGCCCAAAATACATTTGAGTAAGGAGCTGAGACATGACAGTGCATATACGTAAGAAACAGATAAATTGTGTTAAAAAATATGCTGTTGTGATTACCACCTCTTTTTTTATTCCAGTATCTCCATGGTTCCTCCATTCATATTAAAAAGGGTCAAAAAGAGTTCTGATGCAACATCAGCAGCATAGTCTCCTCAGGGATCAAGAAATCATGCTCTGTATTATAGTCTGATCTTTCATAGTTTTTATTAAAAATATTTTATCCTCCTTTCACACGGTTTGCCTGTCTGCCTTTTGCTACACACTTACTTTCCAATTGTCTTGAAGATTTCAGAATAAATTCAGTACTGCATGGCCAAATACTCCTTTATTCCAGCATGAAGAATCTCCTGATTCATTGTTTATGTTCACTTGTGTAGAAGTGTTTTACATCCTGAAGGAGCAAGAAATGCTTTTAGTACAATGGAATTAAGCTGTATTTGTGAGGTATTTTGTTCTCTTACCTTCCTACAACTGAAACATTTATAGAAATTTTGCCCAGATGCTTCATCCTCTAGCTAGTATTTTCAGTAATGACTTTTACCAGTATTTATCTGTATTTCTATCACCTGATTTTTCTGGGAGTTCTGCATCACTCCCCAACATTTCTGTATGGTTTCAGCATAGATGATGGTTTTCATCTGCTTTTTTTTTTTTTTTTTTTCCTTCACATCTGCATAAAGAATACTGTGATGCTCAGTGCTAATGGATTGACAGGAATATACATGTTTCTTCATTCTAAAAGGTTAGGGAAGGATAGAGCAACTGCTGTTTTCTAGGCTTCAGTTTTTCGTCCTATGATTTGAAGTTTCTCTCATTTTTCATCAGCTTCAAATAAGTTTTCTTCCTAAGAGTACATTTAAATGGTAAAGAAGGAAAAGTAAGTGGAAGTTACTAGGCTATAGTTGATCCATAACCAGAATTGATTGGAAACAAAAGTTAGTAGTTATTTCTAGTAAGCTTTAGAGTTTGATATTTTTTCTTTTTCTCTTTGGTTGGTTGGTTTGATTTGGTTTTTTTAGTGATTTTTAACTACCAAATAAAGTCAACTAAAAAAAAAACAAAACAAAACCCAAGAATGGACAAAGGATATTAGGCACAGTATATACGGATTTTTTCCTCCTAAACAGTACTTTGCCAAGTGATTGCAGAAGAAAGATAGTTCCTTGAATTTGAAAGAACTGTGTTGTGAGAGCCACCTTCTCCCTCATTGCACAGTCACACCTCAGGCATATTCATGCTTGCAAATTGCATTTGCTGGAATTTGCAGTCCACTAGAAACAGATGTGCCAGACTGATAAAGAGGAACTCCTGAACTCCTGTACTTAGCAACCATTTTTTACCTTTTTGTAGGGAAATATTATTAATGTCAAGCAGACAGCTACAAAGCATTTCTCACTATTTTAACCTGCGACCCCCCTCCATTTTTTCTTCTATGTAGCTTAATAAAGGAATAAAACAGTTCTACTTAATGTAAACTCCTATTATTGTTACAAATAAATTCTTCTGTTACAATATGTGGTTGTGTTTCTATTAATAAAGTCACAAATTGCTTTTAATTAGAAAGATAATCAACAAACTTTGCTGGTGGAATAGGATGCAAAAGCTGTATTGGAGCAATGAAGAAAGTAGAAACTCCCTCTAGGGGAGGAATGAAAAACAAAAGAAAAGCCATTACTGAGCTGATGCCTGGATCTGAATGCTCCTCACTATGGCAGCCACTTCATCTATCATCACTAATTCTGAAGAAGGCTTTTTTTAAATTCACATTTCAAGTTCTGAGGAGAACTTGCTCATTGGATGCTTCTGTAGACAGAGGAAAAGAATATCCTCAGGATCACCTGGGTGGTTATAAAGAATTTCACCTACAGTTACATTTATGCCAGAAAACAGGTGCACCCAGCACTGCTTGGCACTGGAACTTCACTGTTAAACTGCTAGAACAGTAGTGACTATTGTGTTTTAGACTAGACAAATTCCCTCTCTCCCAGTTGTCAGGCATGTTTTGAAAGCTGGCCTAAGTTTGAATATGTTCCCAGTAGGAAATCTACATGGGAATATCCTGTTTTGGGAGCTGAGAGAATCTAGAGGCATGAATCCAGCTAAGGCTATGACATTTCTTCTTTATACCAGAAAGTGGTGCTGGGCAAATTTAATTAAATTAGAAAATTTGATTCCATTTTGGGACTGCTCTTGTGGATCAAATTTCTAGCTTCACCAGGCTTAGGTACTTTAATTCCCAAAGTGAAAGTCCTTTCACCATGTGAACGTTATAAAGGCTGTGACTAAGGCTTCACTACCCACCTGTTTAAAATTGGAGGAGATTGTCATGACAATAAAAGGTTCCCTTATTGACCAGCTGCCCTGTAGCTCTGCTGAGAAAAGATGATGTACTGTGGGGAAACAGACCTACAATCCTGATTACTTTTTTTTGTACCTCCTGACTTTAGTGTAGTGGTGGAGAACGTAAGTAGGGAAGAAAATCTCAGCCTCCTTCAGTTGGAGAATTGAGAGGAGAACATCAGTTACCCTCAGATAGTGCCTCATGTTGATGTGTTTAAGTTTTAATGTCTGGATTTATTTTTCAGGAAAAAGATAGGAATTTAAAAGCTTTGGGTTCACTGAGAAGTCAGTGGGACTTCATCTCTGGAGTGTCTAAACTGATTTTAAACTTGGTATCAGAGCTCATTTAGCAGCAGCCTTAGTATCATCACTGAGTATAGTCCTAAGTACAATAGTGGTAGCTGTAATGCTTTATTTCTAGAAAATTGATCCAAATAGGTAAGTAAAGGACTATTGATAACATTTTAGGTCTTAAAAGATCAAACCTAATTCAAGATGTTGTAAGCTAGACTTATTAGATACTGTTAGAGGCTGTTTGAGTGTTTTTAATATTGTAGGTCTCTGCAATATGTTGTACAATTGATGTAAAAGCCGATTTTGAGATGTGGCAGCTGAAGAACTTCTGTGAGGTAGGTATTTTAATTATTAAATAATTCTGCTACTTCTGCTGTGTTTGCAAATCAACAGCATGGGCCAGAGTAGCTTTATTTCCATCCTGAATAGATTAGTAGTGCAATATATAATAAATTCCTTAAATTATGCAGATAAAACAAAGAGTATACTTAATTTGGTTTTGGGTTTGTTTTTTGCTTTTGCATAACACGTTATATTGAATTCTGCAATAGCATATTGTAAGTTCATGTATAACATGCAATAACATCTCTCCATACTCTGTACACCATGTGTCACTGTTAAACTACAAATATAAAAATTATACCAATGATTTTGAAAACCAGGACAGTAGACTTTGGTGATCTGTCATGAGGAAAGTAAAGAAAGAAATTAACATATGGTGGAAATAATGTTGTGATTGAATTTCATGGATATTATAGATGTGTATCTGAACTGATAAAGTGGCAACAGAGCAGTCCTATAAATAATTGACTGGCAGGTGTAACAGTTCCATGGACTCATTCTGAAATGAACAGAAAACCAATTTTGTTTCAGTTGTTTTATTTGCTTGGAGCTTTTTGTTGGTTTGTTTTGGGTCAAATGTTCATCCCAAGTCTGATCACCACATCAAGGTAACCTTCAGTGTATATTGTACAGCATCTGGATTTGTGTTTGGTTTTTTTTTCTTTTTCTTCCAGAGACATAATTGTACTCTGTGTGGAAGTACTTATCTTGCATTATTCAATTAAATTTGGTATTTTTGGACCTTACCAGTGAGGAAGAACTCTCACTATGCAAGTGTTTTTATGATTTGATCTTTGCTGGGAATCAGGTATTAATATGAATAAAGAACATGAACATAGGTTAAACAGAAATATTGATTCAATTTTTTTAGGTTAATCTAATCTTGCATTATCTCTGGGTTTACCATCAAAACACAGGGGCTGACCTGCATGATCATCTCTTATTTCTGCTTTAGAAGCTCTCATGTTTCTAGGAATTTTTCTATCTTCGTATTTTTCCATTTGTGCTGCTTTTTTTGAGAAAGTAATTCAGATTGTCGTATATTAATATACTACCAGAATTAATTTTTAGTTAAAAAGTAGACTGTTATATCATGGTTTTGACTTTACTTTGTAATAGAAATAGCTGAAAGCAACCCTACCACCAGGGAAGCACAGATGAATACATGAGGGTCAGATTCAAGAGAATAAAGCTGAAATGCATTTTCCTCAGTTTTTTTAAAGCACACACCTGCAGTTATTTGCTTTCAATTATGCAACACCGGTGACAGAGGGCCATTTCTATGTGTATTTCATTTTTTAAAAAATGAAGTGCTAAACAGAATGCATCTTCACCAAAATATGAAAGGGATCTTGCTCCTGTTCTTACCACAGGTAAGAAGAGAAGAGGGAACTGGGAAGGCTAAAGGGAGGCATGGGAACTGAAGACACAATCAGTAACATTATATGTTACTAATGTTATTTTGAATTATTTATACTTAGAATAACAGAAAAATTAATGTTTTACACTTCCTTGTTTCAAAAACCAGTATAGCATAAACTGAGAAAACCTTTAAAATCTGTATCTCATATACACTTTCTTTTTCTAGGGCCTAAGTTACTCTCATTTAAATAAAAAAAAAATTGTCATTCATTTCAGTGAGGTTTTCACAGCTCCCAGTGTATGAATATAAGCAGAAACAACTATAAATATGCTGCATTTTTTGAGTAGAAAGCTTTTCTGAAAGCAAACAAACACTTTCAGAAAATAAGCACAAGTATGCTTGCCAAAAATTGTATCTGATGGTACAAAGTCTTGAAAAGTGAAAACCTTAGATATAGCATCATATGACACTTGTAAATACTGGTTTAAGATTTACAGCAGACTGCTGTCCTCTAGCAGCTGGCTGAAAGATATATCTAGTAGTCAATGCATGAGAACCACTTAAAAAAAAAGGTGCTCTTTACTCACATGATCTGGCTTTCTTCTTTTTCCATCTTTTTATGCTTAATGACACCCACCTGCATAATGACAGCAAAGACAACACAGATGTTCCTGTGATTAGACTGAAATGAGAACTTTCATCAGCTGCAAAGTCAGTCTTGAGTACTTACTATTGTTATTATCCTACCCTTTGGATTTGGATTCCAGCATTGTCTTAAAAGTAAGGAATGTATTATTGAAGGGCTTGGATTATGTGACCCTGAGGTGGTTTGCATGGATGCTGTTTCCTCTAATACACTAAGTAGATTAGCTGTAAAATTCTGATTATTTTTTCCCCTTTACTTTTACTGCACATTTTTCTAACAACTCTTTTGGAATACAATTTGGCAAAATATTTTTTTATCTGCAAAGCTCTACACCAAATGGTCCTGTCCATTGTGGGTATATTCTGTTCTTTGGCACTGGTAATACTGACAGTCCCCCTGCAGATGGTCTACAGCTCCAAGATTGTTTATGATTAATTCTGCTACAAACTTTATTGAATGACAGCAATCTCAATTGCTTTCAACATTGTTGCAACCTTATGGTGACTTTGTTGTATTCCTGAAAGGATTACTGCTTGGAAAGAAGATTTTTAGGCTAGTGGTCTTCTGTCAGAATGATCCTGGCTGTTGCAGGCTACCACAAGGCTCATGACCCTCGCCAGAGAATGAGTCACAAAGAAGATAAAGCAGCACCTGATGTTCCTGTCTTTTCATACAGATAGGGATGGCTGACACATTGTTAAAAAAAACCCAAAACTGTCAGCAGCTGACACCACTTTGAAAAGAAGTCTTGTCATCATTAACAGTATGGAGACAGAACCGGTATTAGCAATAGTGAGACAGGTCTGGAAGATATTCCTATTGCACACTGAATCCAAATTAAGCACTAAACTCTTGAAAATGAACATTTCTTGTGCTTTGACACATTCAGTTTATTGACCCCCATTTTATAGTGTTTATCCATTTCCCTACAGATGCAGACTTGCTCCTGAAGAACACTCTCTCTGTTCACGTTTTAGATCAAGTGAAACTCTTTGTATACAAACCCATGTCCCTTCTTGTCCATTTCACCAGGAACAGATTTTCTCTGTCCATAATTTCCAAGATTTTGTAACTATTTTAACAGAACAGTCTTTCAGTAAATATGCAGGCTTGAAAAGCAACTCAAGTTTGCATTTTAATCGTTGTTTATCTTGTGACTTTGAACTCCAAAAAACAAAACAAAACAAAAAACCTACCACATTTGCCCCATATTGTAATTATAGCCAAGGTAGACAAATGTAAGAGTACATCCCTTGGGGGGAGAGGCAGAAGTTAAACTGTTATTGCAACATGCATTCTAGCATTGTTTTGAATATTTGCATTTCTAAAATATTCACAACAGCAAATTATTTCAACCCGCTTTGGATAACTGAAATACAGCATTGAGGAGATTGTTAGTTTTTTAAATGATTTTTTGAAATATATTTCATTTGTCATGCTTTGTAGTAGTGTTTTCATAAAACCTGTTATTATAGTTTGCAAGTGCTCAATAGAGGCATGTATAGGTGCCTATGTGGGCAAGAAAGGAATACAGATTACAGTAAAACAACTGCAAAGATGAGGTGCTGCTTAAAAACATTTTTACAGTAGAGGTTACAAAGAGGCTGACAAAATACATTTGTGAAATTCTGTGTAGGATTAGGCATGAAGTTGCATTGAAGCTAAAGAATGAGAGTGATCAGTTATGATTGTATCAAGAGCAATGAAAAAGTAAAAAAAATTGAAGAAAAAATAGATGAAAAACCCCTCATTTCTTGGAATGAGAAGTCAGTGATATTTATAGAAGTTTCCCTCAATCCCCTTAATGTAAACTAAATAAATAAAATCTCAGGAGTAATTTTTAATGCAGTTCACAGTTTTCTGATGAAAAGGGCATTCAGACTTCACATAGCAGTTAATCACCTGCTTTCCCCCCCTGAATAATATTAAAATAAAAGTAATATAAGGGTGGATGTTGTTTTAATTACCTTTACACTTACGACAAAATGCAGATTAATGTTTTTCTGGGCATGTATTCACGTATAGTTGCGAATTTTAGATACCATGTTCTTAAGCACCTGGCCTTGATAATTTTTTGCCTTTGGTGAACAGGGACAAGAAAGCAATTTTTCCTCTGCAGTTTTACGCAGACAGAGGTGTATTTTTAGGCTATGTAACAATGAGTAACACACTTTCCTTTCAGACGCTTAGAGGGTAGAGACCGGAACCCCTGGGTTTGCAATGAATGGAGAGAGACAAATGCTCCGAGAAATCCTTGGGCTTGCAGTACGTGTGCTGCTGCTGCTGCTGCTGCTGCTACTGCTGCTGCAGCCGATGCTCCCTGCTTGCTGCTGCCCCCGGCGGCAGGCCGCCCGGCGCTGGTGAAGCCCCAGCTCCTCGGGAATGCTGGGAATGTTGAGTCAGGGACTGGCAAGCCAGACGGCCAGGCTTGCAGCTGACTGAGGGAGACTCGCTGAGGGACAGAAAGACGAGGGACAGGAGCCCAGAAGCCTCCCCCGACTGCAGCAGGTTCTCCCTCTTCCTGCCCTCGCAGGTGCTCGGTGGCTCCGGATCTCCCCGCTGCCTCCTTTCTCCGCGCAAATGAGATGTCAGCTAAACGTGATGTTGTAAAATCCATGTGAGGACGCAAGACAGATGCAATGATTTGAAAGGTGAGAAGCTTAAACAAGAATATGGCTCTAATACGTTACTGTAAAATTTGTTGTGATTAAGGAAATCGCTATATATTGCTTTTTACAAGTGCCTGGTAGCTGAAACTGGAAATGAATTAGCAGAACAGGCTTTTAATATTGCTTTAGAAATACATTGTAATAAATGGGACCAAGTGCACATCTTATTCTGGTATCAGTGCCTCTCCCTACAGAATCATCAGCCAGAAGCCTCTCTTTGCAGTTTCTCCTAAAAGCAGCCATAAGTGTCAGGGTATTTTTTGTGTCCACTGTTTAAAAATAGCTTGTAGTTATTAAAGTTGTCTATAAGAGAATTGATGAGCTTTGGATATTCCTGGCTTTATATTTAAATACTGGATAATGTTTGGCGTTTTAAAAATTGTGTCAGGAAAAAGGTGAGATTTCTGTTCCCTTCTGTTGGCTGGTAAATGAGAACCAGAAACTAGCACAATATTATTTTGCAGTTATACAATTAATTACCACTTACTGGGGTTCCTCATTTATGATGCTGTGTGATTTTTTAAAAAAATATTTTTTTTAAAAGATCATTTTAGGTTGGACAAGAGCAATGCATATGATAAAAAAAAATCATGCATATATTAATCAGAGACATACATACTTTCCTTTGAGCACTGGAGTAATAACATGATGAAGCAGGAACATTTTTTTTATTTGTATTAGTGTGTGATTGATTTCTAGGCGTCTACCTGCTAAGCCTTGTGATGGATGGATGGGAATCTACTCCCTTAGCAGCGAATTTATATTTCCCTTTTGATGGACAGAGCAGCCGACCACTGGCATTGCCAGATACAAGCTCGTTGCTAATAAGCACGGCCAATAAGTGCAGTCAAGGGGAGGGCAAATCCTACTTGTCAGCGTTAGTTTTCTGGTTGGCTTTTTGGATCAGTGGTTTCACTTAACTGTTTGTTTGTTTGTTTGTGATTTGTTTTTATTTCCTATTCCCGTGCCTCCTTCCCCCCATGTGCGTGTCCAGGGCGGACACCCCGTACGCAGACCCTTCCCGGCAGCTCCACCGGGAGCAGGCCGTCCTCCGGCTCCCCCCCTCCTTCGAAGGGCGGGGAAGAGGGGCAGGACCCCCCCTTACAATGAGTGGCTTCAGCACTGGCACTTTCTCTCCCTGTGGCGAAGTCGAAGAGAGGAAAGGTCCTCGGTCTCATGCCTGCCCCCACCCCTGCTACCTTCCAAGGGAAGATGCTGTGGGGATCGGTTACCGCCCTTCTCCCACCTCAGGAAACGGTGAAACTCCTCCCGCGTTGATTCAGCTCTTTCCAGGGTGCGGGGACACACACACTCACACTCTCGCACCTCACACTCACTCACCTCACTCACACTCACGTTACTCACACTCACACACCCCCCGCCGCCGCTCATTTTCCAGCCCCCAGGGGTCAGGGGGCTCTTGGGTCTGTCCCTCACAGCCTCGTTTCTTCTCAGCGAGAAGTAAGGTGTCCTGACCACCTTCCCGGCAGATAGCTCTGTCACAACCGCGCGTCCACACCCCACCTGCGCCTCTACAGGGACCCCTAAGAGCAATCCCTCTGCTGGAGGGGGGATTTACTTGAATTACTTACACACACACACACACACACACACACACGGCACCCTCTATCTACCTCGATGGGCGCCGACCCCCACGGCCGCAGCAGCCGATGGTGAAGAGGAGGAGGATGGCGAGCGGGCGGGCAGGCTCGGGTGTCTCCGGCACCGCCCCCACCTCTCCCTCCCTCTCTCCCTCCCTGGCGGGCGGGGCGGGAACGCCTCAGCTACGGGAGGGCGGGCGCGGGCGCGTGCGTTCCGCCGCTCGCGGAGCCCAATGGCCGTCGTCCTCCTCTCCTCAGGAGCCCGCTCGGGCGCTCCAGGGCGCGGTGGCTCCGCCGCCCGCTTCCCCTCGGTGCCTCGTGGTTGCTTCACGGAGTCGGGCACTTTGCCATCTGACTTCGCTGCTAGTCCTGGCTGCTGTTTTCTTACCTGTTCAGTGGGAGAGCCAAGGCTCTTGTAGCCCCTCGTCCCTTCACGGTCTCGCCCACTTGAGGAGTCCTTTTCCCGGTTTCCTCCTTTCCCTGGAAACGAAGGAGAAAAGATCCCTTTTTAGGGAGTGTTTTTCCACGCAGGGAGAGTGTAATGGTAAGTTTGTCGAGTTCTCTTAAGGAATATGATTCTGGGGGAAAGCTGTTACACAGATTCTTGATGTAAAAAAATGACAGCTCGCGTCTTGGCTCCCTGGGTGACTGTGTTAAGGGTCGGGTGTGAAAATAACTCTTTCCACATCTTATCAGTGCTCTAAAGGAAAACTTTTAATTCCTGTTCTTTTTCTTTGAGAGCTCTCTTGTAAAATAGTTTTCAAAGGCATAAAGGTGAGTTAGCAGTTCAACTTCTAGGGTGAATGGGTGGGGAAGTTGTTTACTTGGGAGAAGTGATGGTAAAAATGCTGACTCCAGAAAACAGCTGGAGTAAATAATTCTTAAGAGTAGTTCAATACCATGAAGATGAACGTATGAATACAAAGTAATTAAACTAAGATGCACCCCTTTCTCTAGCAGGTAGAAGATAAGGTTACTAAAATGGTTTCCTTCCTTCCCAAGCACGAAGGAGAAAGTTGGCATGCAGAGGGATATTTTGTTCTTTCCCATGCTGCTATGTAAATTGGGGTGCTTTGCCTTAGAAACTGTGTGCTGTTGGTTTTCCTGAGCATTGATCTCCTTGTATCTTTTATTTGTGTTTGAATGCCTGATACTTATTATGATTCTCTCTCGTGTTAAGCTGCATTTAGAGGAGACCCATCTCACCACCTCTTGTGTTCTATGGGTGGTTCAACTCCCTCTAACCTTCTGGTAGTTAAATTCTGGGTCACATTCTAAAGAATGGTAGTATAATATATAATTATCCGTGCCAGTTGCCCTTTCTGTGTCTTATGTTCTCTGAAGGCTGTAGAAAGTTGTCTGGGCAAGGGGTGGCCCATATTCTTAGCAGCCAAATATATACTGAGCACATTCAGCCATCTTAGAATTTCAAAGATATTCTGCATGTGTGTTTTAGCAAAAGAATACTCAAGGTGATTTTCTTGCTTTAGAAAAATTATTCATGGCAGACCTTTGAAGGATGACTAACATAAGAGTGGGTTGCTCACCCCTCAAAGAGGGTGAAGCAACCAGCCTGTGTATCACTTTCAAAGACAACATATGTTCCCCCACCTGTAACTCTTATGGTGTTTATTATATTTTTATCCACTCTGATACATTTGTTATCTTCTCAGTTTGATTTAGTTAGTAAGATGCCTGGCATACATATGGAGATGGTTAGTCAGATCTGTCTGGGAACTATTACTGTGATGCTGATTTTCTTTTGTAATGAGACTGCTCTTTTATTTGTATTATATTTGTTTTCTTTACCTATAGGATATTGTTAAAATATTTTTGCAGTGTATGTTTTAGTCTTTATGTGATCTTATGTGTAGTTAGCAATGCCAAAGTAGCTTCAATGTATTTATTTTGCAGCTTTAATATTAGCTTATATTTTCCACAAAGTTCTGGCAAAAGAACAAGAGTTATTTTAAAGCACAATGTGACTTCAAAGCATAATGATGCTATAATTTCTTTTTGAGGATCATTTTTGATCAGAGAAAAGCTCAGAAATTAAGTTCTCTAAATTAACTGCAAAGTTTGCTTCTTCTGGGTGACACTTAGAAGAAAATCCAAAGGCACATCAGTAGAAACCTCAGTTAAATCTTTTTTTCTGGAGCAGTTAATTTTTAATTGGCCAGTTTTCTGTTAGGTAATAAATTTTATAAAGCAATTGTATTTCTGAGATGAAGTGATGTGGCTTCATATTAGTTTGTTACTGCTTGTATGCAAGATGTTACAAAAAAAATTCCTTAATTCCTTGGAACATTGTTGTGGACTCTTTGTGTAGTCCAAGAAAGTTCATAAACATAGATATCTAGAGTTGGTTTTCATAAGCAAGTGCAGTAGCTCTGATGCAATAACATTGGTAGTGTAATATTTGTGTAGTTGCTTTCTTCATTGTTGATCTCAGGTAGTTCTTATGCTACATTTATTAATAGCTTTTGAAATGCCTGGTTTTGGAATATATTAAATAGCATAATTTTGTTTTGGACTAGTTACAACAGTTAGGAACACCAACCTCATGTCCTTTCAGAGGTGGTCTGTCAGGTGGTGAGCTCTGGCAAAGGACAGAATAGTAGCAAAGATGTTTTAGGACTTCTCTGGATAAGGCTTCATTACTGTCACACCATTTTTATTCTCAGAAATCTGGAATTCCTTCTTTCCATTGTGATGTTCGAAGTGTAGACTTTGAGGTGGACAGTTTACCTGTTTGGAAAGTAGTATGTCACTGTTATATCTTATTTGTAATGAGAGAAATGAGGGAGAATAGTAGTTTAAGAATTTATATTTTTTTAGGATGGTAGATAGAATGGGTCTAAGAATTTGAGGTATATCTTAGAGTTTCAAGTTGTGATTGGATGTGTGAGAAGCTTTTGACATTTTTTTGGTGTTTAGCAAAGCTTAAGCATTTCTGTTACTTTTTTGAAAGGCAACATCGGATGTTTAGACTATCTTAGAAACTTATCTAGCAGACTGGCATTCACTGGAACTGCTTCATACTAGTTTATATGTGTCTTCTTTAATGAACACTGTACTTTTTATTCATTTAAAGTATCCAATTTTCAACAAATGTACTTTTTTTAGAGCTTCTTGCTGCTTGTCGTGCTTATTACCATATCCCTCAAACTAAAGTCACAGTGCAGATGTAGAATCTAGCAGCTAACTTTTACTGAAATTAAAATTATGAGAGTTTTATTTTAGAGTGAAATCACTTCAAGTGTCTCAGATTGTGTGGGAAATACCATGTAGAGTGAAAGGAGTGAAAAGATCAGCAAAGGATCAATGGTATAAGTATGTGTGAAAGTGATGTGCTGGAGCTACTGGCTTAACTAAGCTGAGGTGGGAAGTCACTAAAGAAAGCAGTAATGTTTGCTTGGTTGGATATAATGAGCAGTTTATTTCTCAGGAACTGAAAGAGGTGTAACAAAACTCTGTGCCATTCCTGAATTTAGCCCTGCAGATCCCATGCTGCACAGAGCATTGGCAATGTGTGGCACAGTTTTCCTCCAAGTAAGCAGCTCAGCTCACTTGGGATGACTGCTGACTTATTGACCATACTGTTCTGCTGACTTGGAGAGGCTACAGGACACACTTTGGTGACAAAATTCTAATTCCTTAGGAGGTTTACTGCATCTGTACTTATGGCTATGCTATTTTGCATGCATTTGGATTGCCACAGTACTTGAATTATCAGGAGCTGATTTCTCTTAGTCAAATAGGAGTTGAATCTTGTTGAAGATTGTTCTAATGCTTCTTCAATTTTTACTGCCATTATCAGAGTACTGTTCACAGTTAATAAAATTAATTCACTGGTGATTTGCTAAGAGGAGACCTTGCAGAGTCCTTCCAATACCTGAAGGTGGCCTACAGGGAAGCTGGGGCTAGGGAGTGACTTTTTACAAGGGCACATAATGATAGGACAAGGGGTAATGGTTTTAAGCTGGAAGATTTACATGAAACATTAGGAAGAAATTTTTTACTGTGAGGGTGATGAGACTCTGGCACGTGTTGCCCAGGGAGACTGTGGATGCCTCATCCCTGGAAGTGTTCAGGGCCAGGCTGGATGGGGCATGGAGCAACCTGGTCTCGTGGGAGGTGTGCCTGCCCATGAAGGGGGATTGGAACTAGATGATCTTTAAGGTTGCTTTAAACTGAAGCCATTCTATGGTAAATATTTCAATATGTCTGTGGTATGTAAAATGTCTGAATAATGACTATTAAACAGCATAGGTTTGTGTTATTTCTGTGGTGCTGTAGAATTGGACTTAAGCATTTTTCTTTAATGCATTATTTTTCTCCAAATATATATTTTGCTGAAACACAGTTCTTGACACTTATGTTCTTTGAAAACTCAGTTTAGTGGACAAATACGACATGGTAAAGCATAGCTGTTTGTTGACTAATATAAAATATTAGTGCAAGGAATAGGAATCCAAGTGCTTCTCTGGAACACAGTGTGCAGTATAGAGGATGTTTATTTTTGATGGCTAAAGATTGGTGGTCCTGATGGATCTTGGTTTTCATTTATGTATTTTTTTCACAGACCTCACTTAAAATCTGATCAATTTTTTTTCTCCTGAAGGAAAGCAGTTACAGTAACATCCATCATCAATCTCAAATGTTCACCTCAGATGCCTGTAGGGACTTTGAAATTGCACTTGTGAATTGGCATGATTATGCTCGGGGTCAGCACAAAGGTGAAAGAGGGGGTTGTGCTATGAAGTTGCTAATAACAACCAACCAAGTGTTTGGGGAACTCTCCTCAACCTTTTCTGTGAATAAAGGAATACAAAGATAATTTCAGAAGTTGAGTGCCCCCTTATGGTTCCAGGGGCACTGATTTTATGATTTTATGCTGAGTTGAAAGGCAATCTGTTGAATCACTTGCATCACTTAGGGACCTTCTGAGTTCCTTGGGGAACTTCAGTCTAATGTGGCTGAGGCACAGCCAGATTCTTTTTGTGGCATGATCCCAAACCATGTGAATGCCCTTGAATCCTAATGAAGAGAACGGAAACAAGAGATATTAATCAGGTTTTTGAATTATGGTGGCTTTGAAGCATGCTGAAGGCACAAATGTATACTTTTTGTTTTATAATTTGAGTACATATATTACTACTTTTGAATAAAAAAAAATGTAAAATGCAGAGTGGGTCTCTAGGGTTGCTAGACACATGAGGATGTGTTGAGCCTCTGTCAAAGCAGTCAAAGCCCAAGGTAAACCAAAATGTGCCAGAAATATTTGATTCCTTTAGTTTAAAAAAATCTGTACTTGCCATGATATGGCAAGTTCATGGAACAGAATTTTTTTCTGTTCATCTCCTTTATTTTGTGTTGTCTCAAAATACAAGGAGAGCAATTTGTGATGGAGAATATAGGAGCGTTATCTTCTGCATCTTCTCACTTTTTTTTTTCTTTTTTTGTTTGTTTTTATTTGGGGAGCTGTGTAGAACTAAACAGTTTTAAATGGTTTGGAAGGCACTGAATATTTTAAAAATCAGATTGATAATTTCTGCACTTAACCTTCCCAAGCAACATAGTGACAGCGAATGGGAAGGAAGGAATTCCCTTAAAGCTTTTTGTAGTATTACAAATGTTCGAGCTCTTGGCTAAATGTTAATACTGGCAGATAGATGTGCAAAACTACTAAGAATTTGGCAAATATCCAAACTTAACTGCACAGAAACTCTGGATTGGCCCTGAGCTTTCTAAGCATAACTCTCAGGGTATTTTTTTCTTCTCATCCTGCCAATCTGTGTTTTGGTGGCTGTTCTGACCCCAATATGTCTGCTGCTGAAGATGATGTACAGGGTCAGCTTGTGAGATACTTGGGAAGAAAGTGGTTCCATAGTCAAATACTTGTTATCAGTTGATAAAGAAACTGTAACACTGACCCTAATGAAGCTTTTCCCAGTTTGAGAGAAAAACCAAACAACCCCCCTCAAAAATTAGAGGGAAATCAAGTCTCCATCCTTCACTAAAATGCTTGGCTGCCCTTAGTAGTATGAAGAATGATTTCTGTATGATTAAGATGATAATTTTGATTTGGTAGTCAATGCACTTTCTGAGTACAGTCTGAATATTTGCTCATCTGTTTTCTGGAATGTCTCATGAGGAAAGGTTTGCAACATTTTGTTGTCTCTGGCCCTGTATCTAGTTACTGAATTTTGTTTACATTTCTTGGTGTTTTCCAGTACAATATAATCTGATACTTTATTTCAATGAAGTTGTTAAATCTGCTGTGGAATTAGCCAGGCTGTGGGCTGTCTGACACCTGCTTCTTAGTGAAACCTCTAACGGGAATCTGGTGAGAACTCTGTGTGCACTGAGGGTAAACGCAGATGTGGTACCAAAGCTCAAACTGGTGCCTTTTTTGGTAGTTTGCAGTGTCTGATCTGAGATTGCTGGGGTACTCGGGCTCGAACATTTTACAGGAGAGACATGGAATGTAACACACATTGTGTTTGTTCTCAATTGTAATGAAGGAGTAATTTAATAATTTCCTTAAACCTTATTCTGACATCAGAGGCTTTTGTCTTGCAAGTTCTAGTTTCTATTTTTCTCTGAACCATCAGTATTCCTAGAGCTCATGACACAGGCAAAATAGCTCCCAGTCTGTTCTGAGGGTAAGCTATGGTGCCTTTACACAGTTATACTGGACTTATAAAAGGTTAGACAGGCACAATGCAGCAGATTCTCACTTGCTTTGAACTGGGTGACACTGATTTGTTTAAGTAGCTTAACAAAATTGATTGGGTTTTTCTGGGGAGAAGGATGGGGTAAGACTGGAACTAGTGAAATCCAGAAATTACAGGGTTTGTGAAGACAGTATTTCAAGGAAATGCTGTAATTATATAAAGTGTCAAACTAAGGAGTTTGGAAATAAATTCCATGAGACAGACCTTCCATTAGAGTCACCTTAGAATCATACGTTTTAAGTCTCTATAAAAAGAGATAGTAAAATGACCAAAAAAATGCAATATCAAAAGTTTAGGAGATGTGGATAATGTGAACCTGTGATGTTATTGTCTTCAGAGTGCATATGATAAGATGATGCAGAAATGCAGAAATAAGCTAAGGCGAAGTTAGAACAGCCACTAGGAGGTATTTTTGCCTGACACTCTTATTTGTTGGAATTTTCAAAACTTATGACAGCATGGTGTAGGGAAGTGTCTGCTTCCTCCCACCTCTGAGAATGCATTTTTAACTTTCTGAATCCTTTTTTGTGGTTTCGTGTTTAATATAAAATATTAAAGTCACAATTATATTGGGTGGTTTATAAGTCATACATTATGTACATTGAAAAGTATTTTTTTTACAGTTAGAAAATACTGAGTTAAGTAACTAAGCATTTGTTTTTTCTTGTACTGTTAAGCTAACTTGGAAAAATAATTTTAAGTGGGAAAATGCATGCGATGGGTCTACACAGTCTGTTCCAGACCAGACTGAATTGAGTTTGAGTGACTTTTTGTCTCAGAGGTTTTTAGGGCATTACAGCCTTGAGTTGAGCTCTTATGTGCCTGCTACTGTAACATCTGGGCTTCTATCAAGAGGAGGGTTGATCTCTCTATTCTGGGGTATCGTATTTTTGTCTGTAGAACTCTTCCCCATTATACATGGGATTCTTATGTTTCCATTTGATTCTGTGTCAGCAGGTTCTATGGGAAGATGAAAGAAGGGATTTCCTTTCCTCCTCCTTTCCTCCAGGCAGTATATGATGATCTGTGTGGAAATTGTTGAGGCCCTGAGGCTGCTAATGCTTCTTCATGCCTCCAGTTCCTGATGTGTTGAGACACACAGTAAATCTCCTGAAGCTAGGAAGGCTCTGTGTATAAGTACTAAAAAGCAGAAAATGATGTAGGTACTTTCCTCCATTCCTCCATAAAGCAATGATATATGGCTTCTGCTGTGTCTGACACTTTTCACAGCCATAAGGGATTTATGGTTTTATCCTTAAGGTAGATTCACTTCCAGAAAGCACATATACAGGCTTTCCTTTTTCCAAGGTGTTTCTTCTGGTGAAGAAACCAGCTTGAATAATTCAGGTTGTAGTAGGTAATTAATGGCAAATTAAAATGGAGATAAAGATAAGAAATTCTTTAAATCAAGATCCAGGTTTTAGTCTGTGGGTTGTCCTTAGTAGCCCATGAGAAGAAGAAAACCAAACATATTATCAGTGTGCTTCCACTTCCTATATTAGAGAACAGGAATCAGAGAATCAATCTGGTTGGAGAAGACCTTTGAGATCAGCAAGTCCATTAACCTAACTCCACCAAGTCTAGTCCTAAAACATATTCCTTTTCCTCTAGGGCTTGATGGTGAGCGTTGGAGTTTTTCACTCTTGTATCTTACTCAGATGGTAAGAATCTTAGTTTTTCACCATGACAGATTTTTTGGAGGGGGAGAATTACATCAGTGTAGAACACAGTTGCTTTTGCTCAAGATCTGTCATGAGCTAGTGGAAAGAAAATGATCTTCAGCTCTGATCTCATGTGAGATCCTCTTCAAAGGAGCTACAGAACTTTTCCAGGAAACTAAAAATATAGAAATATACCAGGATGGATTCCTCAGTGTACAGATATTACTTGTCCAGAGGATGCAGCCACTTGAAAATTAGGATAGACAAATACTTTGCCCTGAGTCACTGTGAGATAGAATTTTTGTTGATCAATGCACTGAAGTTGAGATGACAGAAAAGCTGCACCAGTTCTTTTGTGGAACAAGCTGTGGATGATCTCTGGAATGCTGGATCACAGCTGAAAGGGGAGGAAGGTTTGGATACTCGTGGTAAAATGTCGAAATTTGAAAATGCAGATCAGCAACTTACATCTGGTTCCTTTAAATCTGTATGTCTTCATAACTCAAAGTTGTTTCATGCTTTTGTCTCTAGAATTGAAACTATTGATGATATTTCATGAGTTACATGATCCTGAAGTGGAAAAGAGATGCTAGAATTTAATTTTGTATCTGTCTTCCTAAACAGTTACAACCTACATTTTCTCATTGAACTAGGTAATCCATCTGTGCTTTATGCTCAGCTGAGTTGCTTGTACATGGCAAAAAAGTGCCAGTGTTTATAGCTGAGCTGTTTGTATGTGGAAAAAGTGGGAAGGTTTTATGACAGAATTACTGATCTTGTTAATACAGTTTGGATGGAACAGTGTTAATTTAGCTTGTTGGATCCGTTTTCCAAGGGCAGGGCAATGTTTGCATTGAGATGAATGACTATTGATGGGCTTGGGTGCAATGTAAAGAGTTCAGTGATTCCAGATTATCAATGATGAATAAATAACACAAATAATTTTTGCCCAGCTCCCCTAGTGGCATTGTCAACTTTTCAGTGTAGTGGGGTGCCTCGTACCTCCAAATCCTGTGACCAGGCACAGGACTCTTGTGACCTGTTGGAAGAGAGAGGAAAATTCACAAGAATGGTTGTATAATGGTAGTTGAACAAGTAGAAATGTCTTTGCTAATTCAGATGAAAAAAATGCTTTAGACTATGTGCTGGCTGTAAAGCTTGATGAAAACATAGCATATACTGAGCAATTCTTAGAATTCATATAGCCTGCGTTATATGAATTATATTTGTGGGGGATCTTGTTTGATGACATAATTTGTATCCCTAATGTTTTATGCTAATATTGTTGGTGAGGATTTAATGTAGTAGAACTTATTAATAAATGTGACATCAAATCATCCCTCTGCCTGCCCCTGCATCCACACTTTTTTTTCACAGCAAATGTAGAACATATGTTTTAAAATACTGGGAAATAATATATCTGGAGATAATGAGAATACCTTGGGAGTATGATTAAAGATTACTGTATTTTACTGAATCCAACTTTTGTTCTTCCTCAAGTTGCCTTTGAAATAAATGGTGATTTGTGCTAGATCTGGTAAATGACTGCCAATTTAATTAGTTCCACAAATTTAATGAAATGGTCAGAATTATTAAAAAAAAAAAAAGTGTATTTACCTAATACTGGAGGCCTATTTTATGTTTATATTTATGCTATGAAAAATTAATTAAATTACTTCAAATTGCAAATGTATGGTGATGGTATTGAAGAATTTGGCCCACATCTATTTTTTGTTTGGCTAAATAAATTACAAGGGTAGTTCTATCAAATTAATATGATATCTATAGAAAAAAAAGAATTTTATTTCACAAGCACACCTTTTCTAAAGGAAAGCCTAGATTATTATCATGCTACCTTTTCCTGTAAGCTTACTAGCAACAAATACTAGCAAGCTAGTACTTCATTAAACAAGTAGTACTGTATTTGTTTACATTATAATTGTTTAGAAGGAAATAATAACTCGGATTAGCTTAGTTTGGTTGTTAATTTTTCTTATTAAAACATGGCTTTACTGGTTGCAGCTGAAATAGTAAGAAACATTGTTTCCTTCACCCTTTTTCTTATCCAAAACCTTCTATGTTAATTGAAATAAAAATTAACACTCTTGCTGATTTCCTTGTTCTGTCTTAATTAATCTGAGATCACCAGAGAATATACAAAACTGCTGAATTGCTATTTCTATATACTGGCTTTGAAAATACAGTATATTTCTTTGGCTAGTCCTTGCTGTCAACAACAGCTGTATTTTTTCCTGTTTTTGACACTGTAAGTTATTTAAGTCCATTAACACATCAAATATGATATTTTGGGGGCCCCATGGTGTTTATTGCAACATAAATCTTGTTAAATCAAGTCAAAATGTCAAGATATTTTCTAGGAGAGAAATGAGCAGCTTTTTCTTATGAATAAAATTTGAAAATGCATTTTTAACTACTTATCCTAAATACAAAACGTGTAGCAGTTTTTAAAGAATTATGCTAGGAAGTGGGTTACTTTATCTTCTCACATAAGCTGATTACTTGTAAACTTAATTTTGGATGTTAAAATGTACTTAATTTTTTTTCTTTTTTTTTTTTTTCAGGTGTCTGACTTTGGAGGAACAGTAGATATATTTATTTTTTTTTTTGCCTACTGGAAGAATGCAGTCAAACTGCCAATATTTCTAGCTGGAATTGTAAATTTAATATTCAACTTTAGTGTTACCAATTTCTTATTAAATAGTACCTCAAAATAGAAGCAAAAATGTATGGAAGTGCAAGAACAATCAGCAACTTAGAAGGAAGCCCCTCCAGGTCTCCTCGTTTGCCAAGATCTCCTCGCCTGGGCCACAGGCGAACAAGTAGTGGAGGAGGAGGAGGAACAGGTAAGACGTTGTCAATGGAGAACATCCAGTCCCTTAATGCAGCCTATGCAACATCTGGACCAATGTATCTGAGTGACCATGAAGGTGTAGCTTCTACTACTTTCCCAAAGGGCACAATGACTCTTGGAAGGGCTACCAATCGAGCTGTGTATGGTGGTCGAGTCACAGCTATGGGGAGCAGTCCCAACATTGCTTCAGCTGGACTTTCGCACACTGATGTCCTTTCTTACACTGATCAGCATGGAGGTCTGACCACATCTTCACACCATCACCACCATCAGGTTCCTTCTATGCTGAGACAGGTTAGAGATAGTACCATGTTAGACCTGCAGGCTCAGCTTAAGGATCTGCAGAGGGAGAATGATCTTCTCAGAAAGGAACTAGACATTAAGGACAGCAAGCTAGGCTCTTCCATGAATAGCATCAAAACTTTCTGGAGTCCTGAGCTAAAGAAAGAAAGAGTTTTGAGGAAAGAAGAAGCTGCCAGAATGTCAGTTCTTAAAGAACAGATGAGAGTTTCCCATGAAGAAAATCAGGTAAGTAATTCTAAAAGATCTTTCTGTTGATGTACAACTACGTACTTTGTGTTTTGCTTACAGTACTGTATCTTATCCTGGAGCAGGCTTGACATGTACTGGAAGAATTCTGTGTCTTGATCTATCTGCCTCTGGCTGCAAACCAGTAGGAAAGCACATTAATAAGTATCTGAATGCAGGTTATAATTTCCTTCATGCAGCATTATTTCACATTATAGCTAAAGGGAATGACTGCCTAGAAAACTACCCATTTTCTTATTTTTGATACTTTCTCTAGTGCCTTTTTTGCAGCAACTTTACATTGTTCTTAGCAATCTTTTTCTGAAGAGGTAAATAAACCACTTCTGTAAAATTATGCACAAGCATCCAGAGGCATAGTTTGTATGATCTTTATAGCCATTTAGGTGCCCATTTTTTTTAAAGTTAAAAGAAGATGGGGTATTAAGTTCCCATATGCAATCTTATGTAATTCTGTACTACAGAATGGAGTTGCATTTTTAGCAGCCTCTCAGAGACCTGTGTATTAGAAAAGAGCATCTTGTAAATATGTATTTTAGATACTTCTATTTACAACATAACATTGTTTTCACAGAGTTAAAAAATGTGGAAGTACTTTAATCTGGATGAATAAAACTAGGTCAGGCTTTGAGACTCTGGTATTTCACAGAACTATACAGAACAGTGGCACATATAAAAAGAATTCTCATATTGCTTTCTCTGCATACTTTTTGGCTTCTGTTTTTATTTTAAAGCAGCTCCTTTTAAAAACCATCTGTTTACCCAGATAAAAACACAACCCTGCGGGAATCTGGAAGTGAGAGAAACACTCTAAACTTGTTTGTTGGCAGGCAGGAACTGCTGAAGTTTTTTATTTACTTCCAAGTCTGTGATTATCAGTGATTCTCACCAAGCTTTTCACCCCTTAAACATGTCATGAACCTAACAGTCTCTGGAACTAACAAGCCAGTTACTAGAGTGGGAAATTGACTGGGTCTTGACCAGGAATTTAGTGTAGTGAATTAATTTATTATTTTCATGTATAATGTCTACCCAGGCTGACAATAATAGTTACTTAATATTTATTTATAAGAAAAATATGTATACTGGAGGTTCTGCTGTTCAGAAGCCTTATTGCTTGGACATCCTAGTCTTGATAGTTGGTGTCTCCATCATAGTAGGGGGAATATTGTAATACACTCTGTTGTGATAGCCTCCTTATGGGAATGTCATGTTGATGTCTTGTCTGAATCTGGTAATTAGAGACTTTGCCAGCTGCCAAAGTAGTTATGTGTGTGTTTGTGGGTTTTTTCTCTCTCTTTTTTTTTTTTTTTCCTTTTCTTTTTACTGAAGCTATTTACTCATCTTGTCATATATGTTGTAATATAAAATGCTTCTTTGCATTTGGTTTTGTCTCTACTGCTCTAACAACCTTATACCACGAGGAAAATCAGTAATTTTATTCACCTGGTTTTCTGGAGTGCTTAGGATATTTCAGACAGCACAAAGCCCAGCCACAGGTTCCAGCAAAACTGCATAGGGGCCTTTTGTTGATTTTATGACTTGACCATGTGCTTCTGCTATTTCCTCTCTTGCAATCAAATATTTATGTATGAAAGGACCATCCCTCTTATCTAATTGCTGTGTAGTTTTCTTGCGAGCATTTGGAAAGGAGCTTTTGTGAAGGGATGACCTTGGAAGTCCAAGCTGACTGTCTTAGCTATTTTTTTTTAGTCTAACTTAACCACATGATTCTTGATTCTTTCAAACAATTGATTTAAATTAAAATCCAATAAGCCTATGATTTTAAAGACAAAAAAATGGTGCCGTCTATTACACTTATACTAAGACTTGATAGATCTATCCTTGTGTGTCTGAGGGTTTCTTCCTTATGAAACATCCTTTGTTAAAACAGATGTTTCTTACCAAAAACACTAAAAACAGTTTTCAGATTGGCTGTGCATGACAAAATTGAACCTGAATATGGGCACTTAGTCTCACAGCCAATTTTGAGAACTCCTGGGAGACTGAAGATGGGCAAATGTGGTTCCTGGCCAAAGAAAAAAAGGAGGTAAATGAAGGAAAGATTGGAGTGAGTTTTAATATTTTTGTTGCAAATTCTGGAAAAATACTGTAAGAATTGTCAGAGTAAAATTATTTGTAAACTGCATTAATAATTGTATTAAAAATAATTAGCTAGTTCTAAAATGTAGAGGAATCTAGGATGAAAATGAGTAACAATATGGATTTTTAGGAGGTGGCAAGTTTGGTTTTCTCGAATCACAGGAAAACAGGCTATGAATAAGGGAAGAATATTAGTAATGACAAGGGAAATTTTGCATTGTCTCAGAAGATTTTCATTAGCAAGCTGGTAGGAAGCATATGAGATGAAATTGCTATTATATGGATGCCTGTCTGGTTAGAACACTGTCAAAGTCTAATTATTGGTGATTCATGGTGAAATTGGAAAGCTGTCTACTGGGATCTGGCAGGGATGTGTCGTGTTTGAAGCTTTCATCAGTGTTCTGAGTGATGGATTATGTATTACACAGCTAGATAATGTCAAGCTGGGAAGAGTTAAAAACATGCTGGAAAACAGGATTACAAATGAAAACTAATTTGGCAAATTGAAGAAATAATCTGAAAAACTACTATGTGTTTCAACAGAATGATAAAAGTTAAACATTTTGAAAACAAAGACCCATGAAGAACTGAATGGACATTATGTTGGATTGTCCCAGTCTTCGTTTGAAGATTGTCTAATTTTTGAAAACTTAGGCTATGAACACCTGTTCTTTGATATTACAAGTCAAAGTTAGTGATCTTTTCTGTTCTTCTTCCTTCTTTGTGATGTATTTTTGGCAACACGATTTGTATTATTATGAATTGATTATATAAGAAGGCATGAAGTACTCTAAATAGGTATGTAGTTATTCTCTCTGACTTACTTGGATGTCTGCTATGGAATAGTTAATGCAGGTTTCAAAGGTGAGCAGAAGGCTCTGAGGTGGAAAATGCTGGGAGGACCCAAGAAATAATTCAGCAATATTCATTCCCACATATGTTGCATGTCTGTCAAAAAAGGAGGGACAACTAGCTTATCCATTTGGATTAGCTGGTTCTAAGGCAACCTATTAAAGTTTATTAGTTGATGTGCTGCTTTTATGACATCGCAATAACTGGATTAGATTTATTGTGACATTTTAAAATCAATATCATCCCTTTCCCCTACTGATAAGCCTATCTAATTGATACAAAATGAAGCACTCTGTGCTATCAGCAGTTGCTCTTTTTCATTCATGATACAGTTGAATGTTGTTGTTGGACAGAGATGGTGAGTTTGATCCTTTTTTTTTTTTCTTACAGAAAATCAGGTAATTTTAATTTGCTCAATGTGTTATTTGAAAACACATTATAAATTTTGATCTTCTTTTGAAGTTTAGCTCCTGTCCTGATGCCACAGGAGCTTGCTTCTAATTACTGAGATGAAGTGAAAGGATAAAAAAGATCGGGAACATTTTGTCTAAGAGGCTTATATTTTTGAATACAAAATTACTCCTTGGAATAATTTGTATGTATCTGTAGCAATATGAATGTCTCAAAGCTGCAATTAACAGAATGGAGCTCATAAAATAATCAGTAGTTAAGGGTATGCATATTCTTGAAGCCAGTATTCATGTGTGCACTTACTTGATGTTATTTGACATGCTCTAAACTTTTGCTTCGATTCATGACAAGTGTCTAAGTAGAAGAAAGTACACTAGGAAACATGTTGTAATGATGTTACCCTTCTTAGTATTAATTAAACTGTATTCCAAGTAAAACCTTCATTAGGCAAATGTGTACGTTCATAAAACCCCAACAAAACCTAACGAAATTCCCAAAGCCCCAAACCAAACGTACCATAATCTTAGTTTTCTTTCTGATGCTTTGCACATCATAAAGAACTCTGGTTTAGTGCTCTTTCTGATTTGTAAAAGAAAAGTCAGACATCAAGGGCTATAATTTAATTTGCTGTAACTTTGCTGCCTTATCTGGGAACGAGTTAAAAAAGAAACCAAAAATTATTTATATATGTGTAAACTATATGTTGTTGAAAAATGTGTATTTCTGTAGTCATATATTCATTATTTTTATTGTTATTACTATTTATTAATTAATGTTAAGAAGAGTGGCAACCTTCTTTAAACCGCACCCATTCTTAACTGGCATAAATTGCTGGGACCACCCTGCCTGCTTCCAAACTGCAGAGTCCATTGCTTATACCCTGCTGTCATCCTTTAAATGCAAGTCAAAGGAAGTTGAAGATCTGGCATCTCCTCACTCTGTCCATTTCTGTGGCTATTCATCTCTTTTTGAGATATTTTTTTATGCTCATTGAAATTCTGAGTGTTTGGTTGCAGTGGAATATGCAGGGAGTTGCCAGCAATCCAGTCTGCAGTTTGAGTTCCGAGATAGATTTCTAAATTTACATCGAAGAATAAACTTGATTGCTGGTTGGAAAGGTGGCCTCTCATTGTTTCAAAATACCAGGGATGGTCTGAGGAGTGTGTTTGTGTGTAAATACCCTTCAGCCTGTCTCAGTGTCTCTGTGCTTATGTGCATGAGAATACAGAGTTTGAAGCTTACTGTGAATATTTGTGAGGTTCAAGGTTACACACAAAAGGTAAGGCTAGTAACTTGAGAATTTGAAATGTTCTGTTCATGTTTTACTGTGTTTCCTAAGATATGTTATCATATTAATAAACTAGTAACAAAAAAATTTACCTAATTTTTTCCTAAATATATCTCCTTTCAAGAAAAACTGATCAATTCATTCATTTCAAATTTGTAATATAGTATTTGGCACCAGTGAAAGTCTCTTTTAAAGGTATTTTAAAGCCAGTAGGTTCAGCACATTCTTTCACCTTATTTTCTGTTTTTCACTGTATTGTTGTTTCTGTTTTCTTCAGCTTTTATTTTTAATACTTCCATCTTAAGAGCTGCATGCATACTTGTTTTTAACTTTATTTTGGATGTTTTCACCGTTTTCTTAATTTAAAGTCATCTGTATGGATGGAAATGTTGGTAAGTTCAAAATATTTCTTTACTTTTTAAAAACATACAGAGTACTTAAGCATTTAAATATGTGGAATAGATCAAATTTTCATTCTTGAGCAGAACTTTATCTGGAGATGAAAGTATAAGGAAACAAAAGTAATTGGAGATTTTTTTGTTTGGTGTTTTTTATTTTCCCTAATGTGAAAATAAAAATGTTTTGAAAATAAAAACATCTGACAGAAATGGGGAGAGGCTAAAGCAGCAGGACTTCTGCTAAGGAATAGTGATACATAGGTGATGTGAAACAGAGTGAATAAAGCATGCCAAGGTGTCTGTGGCTCTTGGGCTGATCCTGCTGCTTCTGCTGAGGAAAGGCTGTTAGCTCTGTGGTGGGGAGTGGGAAGTGGTCATCATACTGTATATATCCAAGGAAATTTTGAGGAGCCAATAAAGCAAATGGGGAATATAATTACTTTTTTTTTTTTTTTTTAATACCATCGGATTTTTAAATCTGAAAAAGCTTGGTAAGTACTGAGCTACAAAAGGAATAAGGGGGATTTGCTTCTGTAAGTGTGCAAGTACTTGTTTAGTCCTGACTGAAGCTTTTTGTTGGTATTTTTGTCTAGATAGTAATATATATCTATATATATACATTATATAGGAAAAACTAGTAATTTAAGCAGTGTGAAAATTGTATCATATGTTAAAAGTCAGTTGGAAAGGACAGCAATAAGTTATATCATTTTGAGCATTTCTGAGATATAAAAAGATCTGAGGAAAGTAAACATTGATTTTATGTTCTGTTCACCACAGTATTCGAAAAAGGAGCATGAATTGTAGTCTCTAGGATGCACTGTGTGTAACTGTCAGCTGAAGGAGCACTGTTGTTATATTTCAAGCAAAAGGTACTTTATTCATTGTGTGAAAAACTAAGTTATAACAAGTGATTTAAGCTTAAAATAATATGAACAAAACATATACTTCAATTATGTCACTTTTTGGGTGACTTATGTTTCTAGATGCAGGATGTAAGTAATTCTCAATTGTGCTGCTGCCAAAGTGCTTGCATTTAAAAAAACAACAACAACAAAAAAGCAACCTACAACTGAAATAATTTTTTCTTTTATCTTGAAGTATTAGAGTTTCAAATAATGAGCCTCATGAGTATTCTTTATAGAAGCATAAACCAGACCAGTCATGTTTTAAGGGTTCCAGTCAAAGGTGTTTGGAACTGGGTAATGCTGTATGACCCAGAACTGGGACCTCCTCAGCACTGGCCATATCCATATCCTTAGCTAACATCTGGTGATACATCCCTGAGTTACTACAAAAAATGCTGTTGCTTCTGTTGTGGTTTGTTCTGTAGTATGGTGATAATCATCTGTTGCATAAAACTTAAAACTGAAGTATTGCACGAGGAGAAATTTGAAAGGCTCTCTGTTTACCTGTTGATATGTCAGCTGAATTTAGTATTTTCATCCTGTTAGTTAATATCACTTGCAACTTCAGATTGATAGTGTATTCTCTTTTCCCTGTCCTGGTGTATTTTGAAGCTGTTCAACAGTGATGATTGTGTTGTTTTTTGGATAAAAGCCTTTGCAAGGTTCTGAGAGGGTCTCAGAGATGACTACATCAAAAAATTTAGATCTAGCAGGAAATAGATTAGGATAAATCTACCTTCATCCTTGCTTTTGGCTTGTAGCACTGCTTGAAGGTATTCTGTCATTACATACTCGTAAGCCTTACCTCAACCATGGCATCTGCTGCTTTTTGCCATCTCCTGCCTTAAATTAGGGATCACTCCAGAGTAGACATTCTATTAAGGTACTTTTATGCTGCCAGGATGATATAAAGGAGAAGTGGAGAGAGGTAACTTGTATATAAACCATTTTTCATTTTATTAGAAGTGGGAGTTATTAGATACATCACATAAATAGTGAACTATTTGATGAGGCAGGAGCTTATTTTGAAAGCAAGACGTAGAATGCATTATTCAAGTCTCCTGAGGAAATTGACAGAGAATTTAATCTCATGAATGATAGTCACAGATAATACATCAAAGATGATGCTTGATGAATTTCTTACCACTGGTTGTAGTAGAGCCTGCAGTTTATGATTCTTGTTTTTTTTTTTTTTTTTTTTTTTTTAATACTTTTATTTCTCTGTTAAGAAGGAAACCATTTTGCAGAAGCTGTCTTTAAACTTTGTTGAGGCCTTAAAGTTAATCTGAAAAAAATGCTGGAGATGATGCTTCAGAATTATACATCATGTGAAAGGGGGAGGGAAAGGAGACGAAATACTGAGAAAAAGGCATTCCTTCCTCATTGTACATCTTTATTCTTTACTGTTTCAGACATTTTCCCTCATTTTGGCCCTTTCATTTTACTTTTCTCAGTTGTCCCCAGTTTATCTACTATGCAGTCAGAATGCCAGATTCCATTAGCCTGCAAGCCTGCAGTCAGGAACCCCACCCTCTAGGCTATTTCTGAAAACAAAACCCACAACAAAAGGCAACTAAACAAAAAATCATTACCTAAGTTCCTAAGATTAATTTCAGATTTTTGTGTTGGGATGGGGATGTCATGATGGTCACTGATTCAATTTTCTTCTGAATTTTTGCATGTCTGGGAGTTATGGCTTGGTAATGTCATGCAGGGTCAGATTCTGACTTATTTGCTCTGTCCCAGGGGTTTGGCATTCCTGACTATAGAACTGTGTATTTCCCAGGTATCAGAGGGTGAGTTGTAAAAGCTGTCAGCTGCAAGGTACGATTTGCTGCTTGAATTTCTTGCTAGAATATGTCAGTTGCTTTAGCAAATAAACTACCACTTGGAACCTTGTGGTATATTTCATAGAGGTTAACTTTGGTTCAGATTGGATTGTCTGTAACAGGAACAAATAATTCAGTTTTGAATTCAGTGATTTTAGAAAATTTGGACTGTGGGATGGGGAACCTGTGCTTACTTTTTGCATTTCCTAAAGCACCTGCTACAATATAGTTATTACTTTTACTCTTGGTGTTTGATGATGATATGCAAAGCTAGCAAAACACATGTGAAAAGAGGGCAGTAGATTTCATGTGAAGTGCTTTTTGAACCTTGAAGGGAAAAGAAAAAATGATGGTTTTGCCGAAGGAAAAATCCTGAATCAAATAAGTGGAAGTATTTCAGGAAAAAACTGAGGTCTTTTAAGGTAAAATAATCCCTATTCCAGTTCTGTCTATAATTGAATGAGAATGTGAGGTCTTTACCGCATGAAATTTCTGTGGAAGAGCTAGCTACAATCAGCAGAAACTAGAGAAAAAGAGTAGCACACATTGGGATGCAGCTTCAGAGAAGCAGCAAGACCAGAAACAAGGTCTGCTTTTTGCACAGTCTCAACTTTTTTAGTTAATTGACTACAATATTAATTGTACAATGCACAGTTCTTTACTGCAGGATCCATGTTTGAATTTAAAGAAAAACACAGAGGCAGGGAGTTGTTTTGATAGTTATTTCCTATCCATTTTGTTTAAATTTATGTGTAAACTGATATTTTATAGCTCTTTCAATTTGTAGGCAGAAAGTCTGAAAGAATAGTCCTCTTAGCATTAAATTTTTTATTTTAGTATGGTCATTGTTCTATTTACAACATATGCTTGTGACTCGTGTAATCTTAGCTTGGTTGAAATGTGGAAATGAATGAGCTGCATAATTGCAGAGCTGTGTATGAATTAGATACTGCTTTCCTTACATTAGGAAGAGATTTGTGTCTTCAGATTCCCTAGTGGGTTTAAGGAAGGGAGGAGGGAAGTATAGAGTAGAAAGCAGAAATGTTGCTTAAGCAAGCAAAATCAGGCATTCTTCATCCTGTTCAGGCAGTTCATCCCCTGAAGAGGGAGAGCTGTCAGAATGAGAATTCAAAAAATTAGACAAGACTACTTGTGATAGGCGTTTCCACCTGAATACACTGTGTTATCCTGACTTTGGGACTGCAAAATGAACAAGCAGTGCCGGTCTTGACAAAGTTTAAGAAAAAAATATTTCTAAATGATGCTTTAGAAAAGAGCTTGTTTTCAAGTAAGTGCATAGGTATAACCATAGAACATGAATTGAAGCCACCTGTAATAAGGATTCTGTATTAAATAAGGAGGGCATTATCCTTTTCAGAACTGGGATCATATATAAAGCAGTACTTCACTGTCTAGAGAAGTGGTGCCATCAATGGCTAAGCACAGAATGGAATATCATAAGGAAGGTTTGCAAATTTACAAGAAAACAAGATTTTCTTTAGGAATATATTTTTCCATCCTTGTTTCAGCTAGAAAGTATCTTTTCTTTCATGTCATAATGGCTTCAGAAGAAAGTGGTGTCTTGATCCACTTAGAAACTGTGAGAATTTGTGGCTCTGAAATCTTTTCTAGGTGTTTACTTCCAGATGTGTCCAGTTGAGTCATTTGGTTTTTAAATATATGAGGCAGCATCTATTCTTTACTTGATATTCCTAAACTAACTTGGGGATAAAATGTGTAAAATACCTGGTGCCATATTTATTATCTTATGGCAAATTGTGTGAGCAGTTTACCTCTGTACTGTTAAGTGTGCTGTGTTATATTTCAGATATATTAACCCAAATTTAAAAAAACAACAACAAACCCAACCACCTGCAGTAGAGAAGTAGTTTGAGAATAAGAAGCCACCTTTACTTTACACCAGATTGATCACAACTTGTATTATTTTTCTGTGTGGATGTGTGTTCTCTGCTTTTCTCCCCGCACTAATCAGCTGTTTGCTACATGTATTTGCCAGTCATGTCCAGCTGGCATTATTTATTTCACAGTTACTTTTTCAGCCCTCCTGTGGCTGCTAGATAATTGAAAATTTGTGAAACTCAGCTTTATGTATGTATATATATGGCATTTTGAAAGAAGACCTATCGTGTGTAGAATTTCTCTCTTTACATCCTGCTGAAATGTGGAAAAAACTTTTATTTCAAATAAGCTATTGATTTCCTTTGCATTTCTGAATGATGTAGCAAACTAAAAGGCCTTAGTAATGTTTTCCATTGAAAGTGGAGGGTTTCACTTTTTGGTTGGAAATCTTTAAAATAATTTAGCAGTGCTGTGGTACATATATAAGAAACAAAAATTTTAGATATTTGTATTTCTAAGAATTGTGATAACTTAGATCCAGAAACAAAGTTCATGCTCTGTGGGGCAGCTGGAAATACTGACTGAATAAATGTGATCTTTTTTTGGTCTTAGCCTGTTGGGTGTAGTGTAAATCTTGATGTTCAGAAGCCCTATTGCCGAAGACTTTGTAGCTTCTAAGCATATGAATTTCATTCCAGTGTAGCTTCTGAGTATGGATCTCTGCCATCAAAACACTTAATTTGGCTTCATCAATCACAGAAAATTATTTTTATATTTTAGTGACTGAGACTTTGATTTTTATAGTGTGAAATAACAATCTGCTTTACATCAGCTCAGAGTAAAATTCCCACTATTTTTGTGGGAACATTTACTGTGCTGTAAGGGATTTCATGATTAAATATCAGCAAAACTGAACCCAAATCTGACCTTTAAGAGTAGTATACCTATTACTAAATAAATATTACTATTAATCTTTTACTAATATTATCCCGTATTTAAAAGTTCAAAATTTAAAATTCATTGCTTGCAAAATAAAAACCAGGAGGGCTCATATCAGTTGAACACAAGAATAGTGATTGTACCAAAAGGAATACAAGAAATACTCTTCTTGGCATATATGGTTCCTTACTGTTAAACTAATTTCCAATTTTTCAGTTGTAGCTGATGAGCTGGAATCATTCTGTTAGACTATTTAAGTACCTTCACAGTGAAATTGTGCCAGTATGCACTTTTAGGCCCCCCTTCCACAGTTTGAGTTCCTAATTCTGTGCACTTTTTTCAGGTATTTTGGTTGTGTTATTTTTTTAAAAGTGATCTTTAATTAGATGTAATAGTAATTTATTACTGAGCATGTAATAAAATGAAGGAATGGTGGTGGCCACTGGTGCCATCTGGTAGGGGAAAAATGGAGCTGAGACAAAGTCCAGCCATTTTTCTTATAGGGAATGGGATGCACAGAGGATGTTTTCCTTGTGGTTTTCAATCTTAGTCATATAAAGGCTCTTTTGGTTTGACCAACTTTTCAGTTGTGCCCAAGCATAACTAGCTTTCCCATTGATAATAGAAATCCATCAATACCAAGAAATAATTACACAAAAGATCTGGAATAGCTGCTGATTTAGAATTTTGGATACCTTTCCACATCTCTTACAGCATATCTGTTCCCATTTATGGTGAGCCACTATCTTTTGTAGGGTGAAACAGGAATATGTTAATAAAGTGTGAGTGACATCATTATTTGCAATGAAATGAACCAAACTAATGTCTTCTGACATTTCTCAGAATATCACAGAAGTAGGGAAACACTTTTCAGATGCCTGCTGAAATCCAGTTTTACATTGGCTGTTATTACTCTTACATATCTATAATGCTCTTTGCTTCCATTAGATAGTTGGCAGCCTTTGGCAATTCCAGGATCCTTCTTTGTGAGACTAAAAATAATCTTATCACACAACAGTAGTTTGAAGACTGACTACTCCTTCCTTTATTGGGGAAACTAGCTGTCTGGGTGGGTGGTGTCTTCCTTAAGTTTTCAGCAGAGGCTGAAGTAGTACAGTATTTAACAATCCATATTTAAAAAACCGAATAAACAAACAACTGTTAGTGATTTATCATGGGAGCATTGGTATGATAAAGCATTTTAAGGGAGGAAAATGTAGCTGGTACACAGTGGAAGGTACACAGGAACAACCAGAACAACCTTTTCAGGATTTGGTGCAAACTCAAGGGGTTTTCTTCAGCACTAGGCTGAACCATAACTATGGGCTATTTCTTTCTTACAATATCAAATTTTACCAAATCTGTCTTTTGGCAAATCATTTAAGTAGTCAGATTCCTGAGAAGATTAACTCAAATTGTTAAAATCATGTTGTTAATACCTTTTTAATGTTTTGGATTAGGTGGGAAGCACAGCAGATAGATGAAATGCTGGTTACAAGTAAGTACTAGTGCAGGGAAAGCTGGTGAGGGCACACGTATGAAAAGTTGATCCTAAATGCCTACTTGGGATTTTCAGACATATGCCAAGAAAGCAGTTACCTTGATTAATGCAAGCCTCAGGTGTACTGAAGACACAAGCAAACTCTGGGCTCACCTGAGGGGAATATTAATTAGCACCAGGTACCTACTGTTCTGTCTTGAGCACTTAATTGCTCTAGCCCAGATGAAAACAGTGTTTCATGAAACAGAATTTAATGAAGGTATTAGGGAAATGGTTGTGAATATGAACATAAATTAATCCCTAGAGTAATTTCCTCTATAATATGAAGAAGGAAATGTTTCTGCAAATTTAGCTTTATATCTCACATAATAATTTAACTTTTTTTTTTTTTACAAGAGATTAGTGCAATTTGATTTAGTTTTTAAAAATACAAATCTGACTTATTCCAACATATTAGACTAAAATTGGAATGTTCATTTTGACATTTCAGTAGGTGGGGAAAGAGGTATGTTATTGATGGATGTGATCCCACAGTCCCAGATAGTTTCTATTGGGTGAGGTCACGTCTACCACCAGGAAATTTTATCACTTAAACTTTTGTCACCTTTCAGCTGCCAGCTTTGGTGTGCTGCTGCAGCACATGCACACTGGGCTGCTTTTCCTGCTATCTCTGCTCTCGGGCAAAAGGCACAGTGGGTGGTGGTGGGTAGGAGCCCAGAGCTTAGAGCTGCTGACATTGCTGTGTTACTGGAGTGTGTCCAGCCTGGCCTTTTGCCAGCATCTGAATGTCAGCTGAGGGTTTGTGTCATTTGTGAAGGTGGTTTCAGTGGAAGGAGTGGATTTTGCCTGCCTCATTTCGAGATATTCTGGATGTTGTGGGGGCATGGCAAAAAGGAGGCAATATCTTGCTACAAAAATGGGCAGTAGATGACCCATGTGAAACCCAAAATACTCTGGTGATTTCGAGCAGTTACCTTACTTTGAAACTGTTTATAAAGTGGGTGTGGAAATATTTCTAAAAAGAAATATTTAAGCAATGAACTTGTTTTATTACAAATACTCTGCTATGTTTTAGATGCACGCCTAGAACTGAATTTGCTGTGCACTGAGACCACTTACATCGTTCTTACTGTGCTCTCAAGTTGGTAACATAAAAGCATATATGGTTGAGGAAAAAAACCCCCATGTCTGTGTCATTACAGAATGAATCAATGTTGGGGAATGAGGGCTATAGCCTAAAAATACTAAGGAAACTATAAATATGTTCTAATAAAAGTGGGAGTGAGTTGAAAAATGGTGGAGATGATTGTTTGTTAATTTCTAAGCATATTTTTAACTGCTGCTCGTACCTTGGTAAAGGAAAAAAACCCTAATAGCAGCTAGGAGGGTAACTTCTGAGTACATCTGGGATGTGAACATAATCTACACAGTAAATATGATAAGGAAGCAGGGGTGTATGGAGGCCCTGGCTTTTCATTTCCCTGAACTGGAGTGAGTGCTACTCATACGATGCTCAGTCCTGTTGGCATAAGCAATTTGCTTTATACAGATCTTTTCTTGAGATAGAAAGGAATGTAAATTTTAAAATCAGTTTGTGCAAGCTGGTCCTTAATGCTTTGTGAGAATTGTGTAGGGAAATTGGGAGCAGATCTCACTGACTTTAGCTGTTGAATTTGTGCCATGAAACTATTTTAAGGTTTTGCAAAATGCCATCCTGAAGTAAAACGTAACTTTTGAAAAAATGATGCAATATCTCCTCTATACCACTTAATTTTTCAGTCATCAAAATGTATCACTGAGGTAACCAGGAGGAATAAAGTTGTTCATTGATGGCATGTAATATGTTAGTAGTAGCTTGTTCACTTTCTGTTAATATTATACTGAGAAAGTATGACCCAAATCTCCTTTTATCTATAGAAGTTAAAATCTTCTTGAAAATAATCTGTACAGCCACCAAATATTGGAGTTTTTTGTATATAGATCTGTCTTGAAAAACGTTTTTACTGTTATCCTTTATATTCGTGTCCTCAATCATTCCATACAATCAATATTTTAGGACTTTGTGTTTAATTTTTAAAGAGAAAAATATACACGCTCTGTTTCTTTTTACATAAAGGACCTCACATACAGCAAGAAATCTTATTGATATTTTTATATTTTAATATATGGTAAATTGCTTCAATATTTCAGTTTCATATAGTGCCCATAGCATATCTGGAAAGCTTACTCTTTGTCAGCAGTTCAATTCATAAAATAGTCTACTGAAAACCATATGGTTTAGTTCTATCAAAATATGAAGTATGAAATATAATATCACATCAGTGTTATAGCAATTGACTCAATGAATGTCTTAAAACCTTTTCCTTCTGTAAATAACACTATATTCTCAGAACAAGTACCTAGGAACCCTTCACTGATGAGAACATTTTTTTAATATACTCCTGTTTACATTTTATTGAAGTGCAGTTGTTTTGCTGGTTATGGAGCAAGAACAAGGAAGAAATGGTAAAGAGTGAGAAATTGGAAAAATGGGTTGTATATTAATTCATGGTGCTTACAGCATGCTGTAAAACAGATTTAATGGTATATTGGCCCAAGACAAAGCAATTTGGTCTCTATAGTGGTGAAGAGACTGGAGAGTTATTCTCCTTTAGTTTTGACTTCATAGCTAATGGTCTGATTTGTGGTGCATTTTTCTTTCTTTGTGAGAAAATTGAAATGGAACGTTTTCAGCTTTCAGTGCCAATTTTCAATGTGGCAAATCTACCTACCTTCAGTCCTTTGCTTTCCAGTAAAACTACCATCTGTTTCATAAGAAATGAAAAGGGTTGAAGTCTTGCAATTAAAATTGGCAAGTCAGCTATAGTACTGTATTGTTTTTATTGAATGTTTATTGATTTAACAGAGTGGTAGTCAAGTTTGCCAATCAGTGGCCCATTGTATAATGTGATTTAATGGCTGTAGGAAAAGGGAGATGCTAAGAAGTAGCTAGATTTTATTGGACAGATCAGAGAAAAATATTTTTGGCAAAATCAATATATTTTGGTTACATTTATTGCTGTATTTTTGATCTGACATCATCACCAACTTCCAATGTCAGATTTACAAAAGAGTGTTACAGGTTGGTTTCTCCCTGTATTTTCTCTTTTGCCTGGGCTGTTCTGTTTGAATGCAGGCATAAAAAAAATTGTCCCTCCATTTTGCTTGTACTCAAAGGTTTCTTTCTTGACTATTTGTGTATTCACTGCTCGGGTCAGCTCCCATCTTGCTTCCCCTCTTGTGTCTTTTTATGCCACTTTTTAGGTCAAACTCTTTTCCACACCTGCCACACTGTTCCCCCCCCGGGCTGATTATTTCTCAGTGAACACTTTCTATATGCATTTCTGTGTTGGGTATTCATGTTGCTTGTATCTATAAGCTGGTCCTAAAGGTAAAATCTTTTATTATTTATTTATTTTTCCCACCTCAGTTCCTTGCAGTTCTTTCCTCAGTCCTTTCTTTCAGTTTCCTCGTCATGTTTTTTGCCCCACAGAAGTTTCAGTGCACTTTTTGTGCCTGAGGTTGCCTGCACAGCTGGGGAATGTTCATTTCCTTACATGAATACAGCTGCTTCTCTTGGTGTCTTCTTTGTGTTGCCATCACTGTCCCTGTGAATTATAGAGTGGGAATGCTTGCAAAAACAAGCTGCTGGAAGTGAAGGGGTGTAAAGTATTTGATAGGACTTAATATTATGCTATTGAGACAGAGGGAGGGAGGAATATAATGTTCTTGGAATGATGGTAGAGGTAGGCTGTGTTTCATATGGAGCTTGAAAATAATTATGAGCAACAGAAGTATGTTACTGAATGTTGAGAGAAACAGTGTGACAGCAGAAAGGGAAAATATGAAACAGATGTACCATATGGTGCTGTGCACTTTTTTCTATACTAAAACCAAGGGGCATGCAAGAATTCATGTATTATTCATTAAAAAAATAAATTTTCTTTCTTTGGGGGAAGCACAAATTTGTGTTTCAGATTTATTCAGAGTTACTGTGCTGGAATTTAGTGTTTACTACTCTGCTGCTGCTGAAGTTTGGTTTTGTTTGTTTGTTTCACTTTTTTTGTGTCTGTGTACTTGTTGGCAGTTGGGAAAGGTTTCAAATGGGCCTCAAGAGCTGTAATAAATATTATTTGAACAAGAAAGGACATATTCCTAGGTGCAGAATTTGAGACCAAATGTACATGTATCCCAGACCATATGGGTATTACTGTGGAGATGATGGGTGTTAGAAGGCCTACATAGCTATTATGCACTGCAAAGTGGATACATTTACCAAGAAATCCCTGTTGTTTCCAATCATTTTGCCATAGCATGGCACAGATAATGGGTATGAACATTATCCTTCAGTTTTACTTATGGGAGTTACATGGGTTATAGAGTATATTTATTTAAAAAATATTTTCTTACCTCCTGCCTAGACATGAAAAAACATATTTTTTTTTTTAGTACTTCATGCAATCTGACCCACTGGAGAGTAATAACATGGGTTGTTTTCCTTGGTGGGAAAGATGATATTGTGTTGAACGCTGAATATAAGATCAGTTCTATACATTTCTCTGTTTTCTCTATCCAAATAATACATAAGCCTTACTGGTTCACAGTGTATACATGAAATGAAGCTCAGCTCTATGATGTGTTTAATAAAGCTCATTTGGTTTTAATTTTTGTGGAGCCTTGGGAATTGTAAGTTTTAGGTTTGTAAAGGGAATACTGAATTACATGTCAGGATTTTATCCTCTTCTCTGTTGTGTTTCTTTATTTTGTCATTCTTTAGGCTTCAATGATGCTACTCCAGATTTGCAGAGCAGTAAGGAGAAGAGCAAGGCTCCAGTACAATTGTGGTTTTTGTTTGTTTTTGGTTTTTTGTTTTTTTTTAGGGTCGGTCCCCTTTCAGTTGGTTTTGATGAGATTGTAGTTGTAGTTTATTATTCAATTAACTGCTAGAAGAAATTTGTAATTAATAACGCAGACCACCCAAAACTTCCATGTTTAGGCAGAAATCACAAATTTCTATTTCACATCTCTTCACATTCTATTTCACACTTTTTATTTTAAAAAAGGTGGATGAGCAATTGTAAAAATTGTTTTGATGACTGGAGTGGTGTATAATAGAAATCTGCAGAAGTTTGAGGAGTGTGAAAAATAGAGAAATAACTGATATTACTCGTGAATTGGGAAGTGGCAGATGAAGGTAGCAGGGTCAGAGTTAGCAAAAAAAAACCCAAACCAAAAAACCTTTAAGTAAAAAGTGTAGAGTTAAGCTGATGGCTCTTTGATGCAGGACTTGTGTTCAACAAATCCAGAAAGTCATTGGATACATGTCTAGCAGCCTTCCAAGGACTGCTGAGCACATAGATCCCCAATCTTGACCTAGAACTCCTTGAGCTGAAGACAACTGGAAACTGCATCCCTCTCTATCTTATCTGCTCCTCCATAGGCATCTAATATGGGCTGATTGGTGAATCCAGTCTAAAAACATCCTATACTGTCTGCCTTAAGAGCCTCACCATTTCTTGTCCTTGTTCAAAAGATGGTTCAAAGATTCCTTTTTGTTTGTTTGGTTTTGTGGTGTAGGTTTTTTTTTTGTGCATTTTTTTGTTTTGTTTAGTTTTGTTTTTCAGGGGGATAAATAATAAATTTTCTCACTATATCATACAAAAGTACAAAGTTGTGTTTAAACTGTGGTTTAAAGATAAATCCCCTGTGTGGACTGTATTTCAAACATCTTGCTGGACAGAGTTATCATAGTAATAAATAAAACAGGGTCATCAATGAATGGTCACATTTCTGGGCATTTACCTCAGTCTGTGTTCCAGACGTTCTTTCATCCTAGTTTTCTCATCTGGGGATTCTGTCTCCAAAGCAAGAGAAAATGTGCCAGAAAGGGCATCTCTGGAGTTGTGCTCACATGAAACTAAATTAATCATTGGCAAACACGTAGCAGATCTTCTTGTTCAGGGGCAGATCAAGTCAACTCTCCTCTTAAAAGCTGTTTAAAAACTAATAAACTTCAGTATCTAAACAAGAATTTGAATTTAAGCAACACATTTGAGTTTAATAAGGTTACATTTTATTAGGGAAAGTAAATATGTAGAGATATACTCTCTGATCGGGGTTATTCTGACCTTTATAAACACAGTTTCCTTTAAGTGGGTACCAGTTATCTTGGAAAGCACTAAATTCAAGGAACCAGATAATAATGTATCAGAAGTCATTCAGATTTAATGTGAGCTTGAATTAAAAAAGTAATGTCCTATTCAGAGAAGAAGGCTGTCGAGTAGTTGAAAATCAAATTACTGAAAAGGCTTCCTTTGTAACTTTTAAATAAGCTCATTTTGTTATTTCTTTCTTATGTCTTGTAATACTCCTCTTTTGTGAGGAGTAAGAGGCAACAAAACCATAATTTCTCTGAACAGTCTGGTCTACACTATTGCAAATATTCATATCATTTCTGCAGAAATTTTTTTAATACCATCTGGTGAAAGTGCACTAAGTTTGGGTAATATTTGTAACTAGCTACAGTGCATTGATCTATTTATTGATTAATTTTGTCAGGTATTTCTGATCATTCAGGATTCAGGACCAGAAAAGGTGCACCTGTGCATCAGTAATAATATAGCCTTCTGGTATTTTGTCTTATACAATTGGATTTTAATACAATTAAAAATAGAGGCAGGCTTTCCTTTATAGGTGGATGCAGAATCATCAAACTTTTGACATGAGGATAGCTTTCAGCACAGTTTCATTTTGAACAAACTTTAAAAAATGGATTTAGTTATAAGAATACACAAATGAAGTTGCCCAATAATTCTGAGTATTAATTGTTATGGTCTATTCATGTGTTAAATACCCAAGTGAGAAGTTATCACCTTGTTGCCCTGAACTTACTGTTTTGTTTTCTGCATAGGTATTATGAGGAAAAAAAGGTGATAAAAGATTCTACAGAACAAATTATTAATGTGAGGTCTGTTTGGTTACAAAAGTAATTAAATGTATAATTTTTCTTTGTTTCCTGAAAGGTCTGGAGCACTTTTCTTCTTGATTCTATTTATGAATAGTTAAAATTAAAAGATCCAGCTGGCTGACTTTTCACTTGGCAGGTAAACAATTGGTATTGCTCTCCAAGGAGGTCAGGATATTTTGCATTTCATTAATCCTGGAATTTATTTTCTGTGGCCCAGCTTGATTAAACCTCCTGTGGTACTGGAGGAAAAAGAAGCAAAGCTCTTAAAGCAAGAAAAGTGTTATTGACTAATTAGAGTTTAGAACTATGCAAATTTAACGTTTTTGGTTCATACTGAATATGGATAGCACTTAACTCAGGATTTCATAAGTCTCTGTTTTCCAAAAGAAGAAAAAAAATCCTGTCTGATAAATATGTTTTAATAAGGTTTTTGACTGTACAAGTGGCAGAGTGTTATTTTAAGGTACACTTCTCTATAAAGGCTTTTATCATCTTCAAGTTTCAGAGTAAAGGAGATCTAGAATATTTCTCTTAGTAGACAGAGTTTGATATCTGGGACTGAACTTGTGTTGCCCATACAACTGGGAATATTAAAGGTCCCTGCAACAGATGGATCATGGAAGCTGGTTTCAGTAGGAACATAGCTTGGAGAGGAAAAAAAATCCCAAAGAATACCTGTGGCATGGTGAGTTTATTAAGAAGAATTCAGTGTGCTGGTGGTTTTTGTAGAAATGATAGCAAGTGGATCATTATTCCACTGACTTTTGACCTGGGAGTAAAGTTATAACAAAAATTGTATAAAACAGACCTTGAGATGCAGCTCTTCAGTTTGCTACTGTAGATGTCAAAGAGGTCAGTCAGTAAGGAACTTGCTTGTAAGGAAAATATAAAAAAATGTAATATTTCTTGTCATTCTGGAGTGTTTTTTTTTCTTTCCTATAGAACAAGGTAATTGAAGCAGGAAGAGAAGGGAAAAAAGCATTATATAAATATATCCTGTTTTGCCTGAGACAATGACTTAAGATTTGACAAAAGGAGAGTGTTCCACTGACCTCATCTGTTTAGTTCTGTGATGGTTAAATGTCTCTGTATCAGATACAGAAATTGATCATATGAAAAAAATGAAGCCTGGAATTGCAGGTTTCACTGCCAGCCTTCTGGCGAGGGTTCCTATTAGAGATGAAAGGCAGTGTAGCACCTTTTAAGCTCCATTTTATTCTCACTTCTAGGATTTTTAATCTCTTTCCTGACCTTTGTGATCATGCTCTTTGATGTCCAGGCCTTTTCCTGTATGTGAACACCCTGTCCAGCTGTTCTGCTTTTTGTACCTCTGCTACATTGGCCAACAGTTCTGTTACCTGGAGTGGCACCATTCCTGAAGGAAAGCTCCTCATTGATTTTTCTCTTGTGTAGAAATAACTTCTAATGCATGTGCATAGGATGGTTTCTTCTGATTTCTAGCAACTCTGTCTTCCTTTTTCTGTGTAAACTGGAAATAAAAATTGGCCTGTGTTCATCACTAAATTTCCTGGTTTCAACAGCAACTTGATGTACAGGCTGCAATTAAAAGTGTCTAATCTGAAGCAAAGAATAGAGTTGTATTTAATTTTGGTTTCTCTGTGCATTTCTTAAAAAGCATCAGCTGATTGGAATCACACTGTTTGATTAACCAACTCTTTTGTTGTCCTTGTGTTAAATGAAGGCATGTGTACAAGCTCACCTTCTTGGACTAAAAGAATTCTGAGTGTAAGGAGAGTTGGTTTAATTCTGCAACTGTTGTCTTTTTCTGTTTTTCCCTTGAAAAAACAATTGCAATTTTCTTCAGTAGTATTAATTGTAATACATTAAGTGGCTTGAGATGCAGAGGTTTTTTATTATAGTGACTGATAAAAGTTCTCACTTGTGGTAGATTTGTCCTATAAAATAATATCCTTTGGATAAGGCTTTTTGAATAACATAAAGATTTAATAGAGAGAATTCTGGTGCAGATTTTACACCTGAAGGAACCTTTGGAGTATTGTATGCTTCCTAGAAGATGATATAAAAGCATTTACTTCTTTACAAATTGTGAGAAGGCATATTAGAAATTACAGTAGCTTGTGGCATAGTGGAGAACAATTCCCCTGTGGTTAATCCTTTGCTGCTACTAATGATATTTCTACAGCATTAGAATATATCAGAGCACGACCTCTTCCAGTTCTTACTTTGGTTAGATATCCCTAAATTAGAAAACCATTAATTCAGCATTTTAATACTTCCAGTAGTAGTACAGCCAATTGAAATACAAGAAATATTAATTTTCCTGTGCAATCAGTGCATATAAAACTGTTCAGGAATAGTGGAGCACACTGTTGCTCTTATCAGCAATGGCAGTGTGAAACTATTACCTTGTAGATTGGCAAAATGGAGTGTTTGGAAATGGCTTTTCTGAATTTGGTGCAAGAACAGGAGGGACTGCTGATACTGGTTTTAGCATATGGGAAAAAGACTAATGCATCATATTGCTTGTTACATTCTGCCTTCTGTGGTAGAGCTTGCTTTTTGAATTTTATTTTATTTTATTGTATTGTATTTTTTATTTTATTTTATTGCCTGATAGGCCATGGGGTGGGCAGCACTTGGGATTTCATCTGATTTCCTACCACTTTGAACTTAAAGATCAACAAACAGCAACCAGAGCAGGAATTGAATGAATCTTTATCTCCCATAGCCTTTATGCAAAATTATATATCCCATAACCTTTATATAGAATTTTACTTTTGACTATTTGTGTTTTGAACACTGTCTTCTGCTTACCAGATTGTTACCTAAGTAATTTGTGCTGAGAAAAGTATGGAGTCTGGATGTTGTCTGACATTAATATATCTTACAATAATCAAGGAATATAAAACCACAGGTGAAGTGCAGTACTGAACCTGGGTAGTCTGGTTTCTAAGAGATGAAGTGCAGCAATATATGAGTTACAAGTCTGCTTGTTTGTTTTCAGACTTTTATGAAAGAATAGAAATTGTGATCTCTGTTGTGAAACAGAACTCGGAGAACGTTGCAGTTCTTTGGAAGAAGAAAAATATTTGTGTTCTTTGAGAAAGATTTTCTATGGGCACACTTCTCACCCAGCAGTGCTTGCCAGTGCAGTCAGATGTGTATATATATATATATATACACAGTTCTATAGAAGATGTTGCAGAAATGTTAAAATGTGAGAATCTTTGCAACACCAAATAGCAAACATAATAAATGATCATGAATCATTCTGCTTAAATCAAGTGTTCTTCTGATGAAAGTTCCTAGATGAGCTACATTCAGTCATGAAATTTATTTCGCTTTTATATCGTTATTTAATCGTGGCAGGGAAGTTAAAAGCATGCTTAGCACAGCAAAGAAGATGGTGTTTCTCTGATGTTTATAATTGTTACTTGATGTTTTGCTTTCAACCTAATGATCTCAGTGGAGTTTCTCTCTCTGAAGGTTATACTCTGAAAAAGGCATGGTTTTCATTTCCCAGACGGGGATATTTTTACATGAGTATGATGTTGAACAGCAAAGCAATGGCAACGCTTTGGGCTTTTGTGAAGTGGATTTAGTGATATTTCTATAAATGCTGAATTATTTTTTATTATTTTTTTTTATTATATATTTCTTTAAATGCTGAAAACATTGTGTTGCCCATCAGACTGTGGAAGACCCTCTGTGCAGACTGGTGTACATGGTGCAGTATGTTTTGCTAACATTTATTGTACATTTAAATTGCTTCAGTTGTGGTTATAGGTTTTTTTTAAAATCATTGCATCATGTTGGTAAATAGTTTATTCTGCTCATTTTAATTTGATTTTCTGTTTATCTTTATTAGTAGTTGTCGTAGTGTGAGTGGACCAGGATAATTTTTGGTACCAGTACCTAAAGAGAAGGGGTCTTTAGGACCCTCCTTTGAGGCATCTGAGGGGGGCATTACCCAGAAGGGTCAGTGTTCCCTCCCATTTCCTACCCATACTCTGTAGAAGTCAGGGACACTGGAAGCCCTGCTCTCTACCAAAAATTTCCCTGGTCCACCCAAGCTGTGACAGTCACCGTGTCTGTCAGTCCTTGGGGAAGTAACAGCTCCCTTACCCATAATAACACAGGTGATCTTGTTCAGATTTTTGCTATATATTGTCTGGGAAATTTTAGGCTTAAAGGAGGGCCACAATTGGATTGAGCACAATAAACCAGATAAGAGTGAGAACTTGTTGCAAGTGTGTAGGAAAGTGCAGAGAAAAGGTGAACATGTATGCAAGAGAAGGGAATAATCAGAGGTGGATTCAAGCAAGGTAGGAAGCTGTAAAGCCAGTTCATAGAGTTAGGATGCTCCATCTCTTGTGTACTGCATAAGGGTTAGATAAAATGATCCCATTATAGAGATGCATCTGAGCATGAATTGAAAAGTAGAAAGATAGAGTGTTACATAATTCCTTAAAAGTTGAAAGAGCCCATGCATTTTATTAAATTATTGATAGAAGCTTGACATTAGCTGAGCAGGATGCATGGAGTGTTTTGCTTGAAAACATGAGATTTGATTTTATACTTTCACCTCCTTTTAGAGAACAAATCCTCTCTGGTCATACACTGCAAAAACGGGGGACCAGGGGAGGATGTGTTGAAGGGGATACTCTATAGTTTCCATCACAAATCTGCACTTAAATTGCAATGAGTTTGCATTATATAGCAAACAGATATGTAAGATAGGTGAGTATGATTTGGGGGAAAAAATAACCAGGACAGTTAAAACTAAATAAGCCTTTTGCACTCTAAGGTGGCTCTAAAATGCCTCCCTACAACGTGGGGTGGTGGTAGTGATGTGCTTGTGGAGCTTGCATTGCTTTTCATGAACATAAGGCTTGGAGCACAGCCCAGACCCTGAGACAGGTTTAAGTTTTGTTGTCTTAATTATTATTTTGTGTCTTGTAGAAGAGTGGTTGCAGAGCTTTAATAACTTTTTTTCTTAATAGTTGTACAAATAGTATGGTCTTACAGCATGCTTACTTGAGATCAGTTTGAGATACAAGGGAAAAGTAGAGGACAGTAGATGGATTGTAGGCAGAAAAATTTAGAAATTCAGCACTGAGGAATGCATTTGGCCTCAAATGACCCTTAGTACCTGTTTATTTAATTGCAGTTGGCATTGGCAATGAGAGACTCCCTGGAGGCTTCTGGGCACTTTAGGAGTTAGATCCACTACTAAATAGTAGACTTGGCATATGGCTATGATTTCAGCACTGCAGTAATTAAGATTATTCTGTGTACCTGGGGAAAAAAGAATCTACCAGCATAAATGGAAGGAAGGAGGGGGAGGATCAAAACTGTAAAAAAAGAATCCATAAAACTTCACATAGTTTCAAATTAAGTATTTACTGTATTTAGTTGCTCCCTTGTAGTGGTTTAATAGGGGATCTGTAGTCCTAGCTGAATAATTCTTGCTTATTTGGGATTAGTTTTCAAAATATCGATAATATTTTTTTCCTAGTAAAAGATTCAACAGGTTTTATAGTCATGATTTAAAGAATATAAAGTCAATAGTACTTAAATTCCTAAATACTGACTGCCTAATTAAAAGTCAGTTAAGTGTTTTCTGCAGTACTGAGTGCTGAATGGTGATTAGGAAGATACCAGGGATTTCATCATTCTTTGTATATAGCTGTGCTGTATTTGTAATTGGTTCTTAGGAATGAAGGCTTTCCCATATCTCAGCATGCAAATACAAAGCATTGGATCTGACTGGCAGTGTTTACAGGGCATATTGTGTGTTTAGGTTTGGCATTTACTGACCAGGGTCAGGATAAGCAGGGAAATGAAACAGTGCCTGCTGGTTTAGAAATCATGTGGTTGGCACAGGTTTGTTTAGTTGTTAAGTGCTAACTGTAGATCAGTGGTTAGTAAGTTTTGGAAAAGTTCCATGGGGAGAGAAAATAGCAACACATCACTTTCCTCCTTAACCCCCTGTAGCCTTTTATATAGTTTTGGGGAAAGAATAGCAGCTATTTTGATTGGTGATGATACGTTAGCCTGTGACTTAAGGTGTTAAACTTACAAATTACAGTAAAATTCCAGACTAGTAATGCTTTGATTTCAGCTTGGAACAGTTTTGAGAGTTTAGGGGTCCCATTTGTCTTCATTTAATAACTTCTGGAGAGGATACGTGGCTGTGAACTTTGGGGGGCTCCAGATTAGGCTGTGTTTTGCTATGGGATTTTAAGGTCAGTTGTGTCTCACGTTAGTCTTTTCATGAACTCGCCAGGCATTCCACTGTCAGACTCAGGGCTGGATTTTCAGTTTTTATAGATAATTGTGTTGTGCACTGATGAATAAATATTTGGATTTGATTTAGTTTTATATATGCACAGACACATATGTAAAGTGTGTATTAAGTGTATGTAAGTATGTATAAGAATATATGGAGTGTGTCTGAGTGCTCATATTGACCCCACCTACCCTTCAGCTCTTGAATTATGAGGGGAAAGAATGCCTTCTCTTTTAAGGGAATAAAATTTAAAGCTGTTATTTTATTAATAATAATAAAGCTGTTAATTTTAAGCTGGTAATTTTATTTTCCTTACTTATAAGTTCTTATATGAAGTTTATTTTTTTTTGTTTATTTTAGGAATATCACCATAGTTTTTCCTTTGTGTTTTTAGGATTTTGAATTATTTTCTTCAGGATATGGATTTAGTGCCATCCTGTGGCAAAACTTAGTAACTGCAGATTTTTTTTTTAATTGCTGAATGTAATGGCTTTGGACCACAAATAAGAATATACTCCTATTAAACCCAACAGGAATAAATACAGATTTAGCGAAATTTATTGTGAAACCAGTCTTCTAACTTATGAAAGCATATTTTTGCAAAATGCTTAGACCATATGAGCCCAAAATATTATCTTAGTTACTTTTTTCCTGCTGATCTGCACTTATTCAGTAACTCTGGATGAAATATCTTCCCAGATGGTCGTCTTGCTTTGTGATGTCTAATTTTTCTCTGGATCTAAGTGAACACTACTTTGATTTGAGCTACTGAAATATCTTTTTTTTTTTTTTTTGTTTTTTTCCTTAACTGTAGCAAAGCACATAGATCTAAAGCTTCTTTCAAATTGTTTCAATGAAAAATGATTATGTATTATGGTTAATCAACTCAGTACTATTCCTAGCAGAGAAAAAAACTGAAGTCAAATAGTGTTCTTTTCTGTATTTTGCCTGATTAAAATATGGCAGGGAGAGTTTTAAATTGGAATCTGATTTAGTACTTCTTTATTTTTGGCTGTGCTTGAAATTGTCATGTCAATAACTTACATTCACATGACTTTTCTTGTGGCTTCATTAAAAGAACATGTTAGAACATTTCAAAATCAAATGATGGAGAGGTGCAAAATGTTAAGATCCCCTATGCCTTTGGGGTTCCATGGCACTTCTGTATTATTTCAAAGAAGATTTCCTTTATAGCGGCACACATTTCATGTGTAAATTACACACCTATGTTTCTAGGGCATTGCTGAATTACTAGAATTTCATAATATTTAGTATAGGAAATGCTCATGGAAATTCTGAAGTATTGAGTTTCATGGCCTTTCTTAAACATATGTTGGTCATCCATAGCTGAGGGCTTGTGGCCTTTCTGCCCTTTATTGGAGGGTACAGTTGCAATGGTTCAGAACAACCCCTGCTCTGAGCTATTGCAGAAATACTCAAAACCTCAATATGCTCAGGGCATAATACTGCCTGGAACTTACACCCCAGCATCAGGGACAACTGAAGAAATAGAAGAGTGCTACTCAAAGGAAGGGAAGAAAACTTCGGTTTAAAGCTCTGAGGATTAAAATTTTTAATGACATCCATGAAACATGTTAGATCATTCTTGTAAATAGTTAGAAATATCTGCATACCAATGTCCTTTAAAGTTCTGTGAATGTTTGTTCACTTTATCTCTCTTATTTGGCTGTTAACATTACAGAAGCCTTAAATAGGAATTCTATCATGAAAGTGCTCAATAGACACAATTTTAATTCAACAATATTCTGGATTTTCATTCATGTTTTCAATATCTTCCTTTGACGTTTCTGTGATGGAATAGTAGTGTACTATTGTCTTTTTGCCTCTTTAATGTACAGTGAGTATATTGCAAAAAAAGTACCTTCGAAGACTTGGCTATTTTCTCTTAAATTGTTGGAAGTTACTCAACATTTTCCTTTAGGAAATAATTTAATGGAAGCAGTTGTGATTGAGAAAAATATAAAGCATTTAGTGTCTGACATAAATTAAATTTTCTTTCTAAGCAACAGGTCAAGGCCTTTTTGAGAGGGACTGCATGCACTGGGCTTATTCAAAGGCATGCAGATAAGAGCTGGTAAATGCCCAACACTTCAAGGTGGCAAAATACCTCACAAGTGTACTGCTTGTTTTCTTATGTGAAAATGTTATTGTGGAAACGCTAGAGATAACTTACCTTGAAGGATAAAACACTAATTAAGTCACTTCCATGAATAAGACATGTGAAAAATACCAGGCAAAATTAAAAGCATTAAGGCCACACTTGTATGTTTCTGGTAGAAAAATAAATTGGTTTATTTTGACTCTTAAGCAGAGAATCTGACTGCTTATAATCATTAAGGAGCCCATATGCACTTTTCATAATAAGAATATGGTAAAATTTAGTATATTGGCTAAATGCCATGTGATTACTAGTTTGCTCTGGGTATGGTAAATAGCAAAGCAGAGGAAATAAATGAAAAATGATATCTCTCAGACCACAGCAAAGCAGAGCACTGGGACAGAAATATATTTAAAGGTGGTGTCTTTAAATTTAGGCTCAGAAGTACTCTGAAGCTTGCAATGCTAAGATGTTTTTGCTTACTCCTCAGTAATAAATGTAGATGCATTTTTCTACAATGACATCAATTTTTTAGGCAATACTTTGTCTTTGCAACCTTACTGTTTTCACCAGAATATTTCTGTGAAATGACCCGGGGAAGATGACTGAATAGTAATGAAGTCTGATTGCTCATATTAAGTATGTCTTTATTAAGAAATGGAGATTTAAATGTAGATGACATTATTTAACTTGGAAATCACAGGATCACAGCTTTATAGAATTTGACAAGTCACACAATTGGAAACCATAAGAAAAGAAACATTAAGGAAACCCGGTAAACAAGAATTCTCTCCTTTAGCATACATTGCTCTACCAGCAAATTGTGTTAATCAGAAGTTGTCTCACATCTGTTGAACCTCCAGAATTTTTAATGCTGAAGATGCATTGTACACGTGTGGTCTGACTCTCCTGTGATTGCTCCCATAATTACATCTGTCCTCTCCTGCCATCCCTTTCTGTCAGGCCTGTCTTACTCAACCAAAATTCTTGTCAACTGATCCTCAGTGTTGTTGTTTAGACACCAGACTTTTACATTACATTAGACAGGTGAGCAGATGCATGGGAGAATCCACTTCTAAATTTATGCTGATGAAGAAAATATCTCCAGTTCCCTTTTTGGTTTTCTCTTGCAGAAACAAAGATTTTCGTGTTGGTCCCTAACAGTGTTTAGTTATATATATTTGAAAGTCAAACGCTCATGCTTGTTTCAGTATTACAACTAAAGTTAAGATAGAAATTGGTTTAGAGTTGGGATACAGTTCATGAGAACTGCATTATTTTTTTTCTTTCTTTCTTTTAAGAAAATGAGTATATTTAATAGTATAATGTTGGGGCACTTGTTCAGATGTATTCTGTTATAGTTGTAGCTTGCTACTATATGCAGTTACACAGTAGGACTTCCCCCCCCCTGCAGTCTTCTGTATTTTCATATCTGCCACTGTCAAAAGACAAGGAAATACCAACTGATCCAGCCCTGAAAATTCTACTTTTATTTCCCAAGATGCAGGGCATTTTAGTTCCTTTCAATGCATTTAACACAGAGACACTGACTGTGCAAAGCTGCATATTATGATATCCCATTCCCTTGAGAAGTTAGCTGCAGATTTCCTTGGCCTTCACTTTTCACCATGTATCTTGGGCACTGGAATGCTCTGGAAGTGTTTATATGCTCTGGTCCGAGGGATGCTGCTGCAGGACAGTTCTTTGTAGGTAGTTCCATTGGGAATAGCAAGTTGGTGCAAATTAGAGGAACTTCCTTGTGTCGAAGGGCAATAGGAATCCGGGAAGGGCCATTAGTTCATCTTCCTTTCACAGTTTTCTTTCAATTGAAGGGGGCAAATTTTGCAAACATGCACTAAGCTCAATTCAAAGAAAGATTAATAGAACCTCCTGTGCCATTCCATGGATCCCCTCTTGCAATTGGGCTGTAGAGAAGGAAGGAAAATGTTAGGAGAGAAAGATCTATGTGTTTATCTATGTATCTTGGAGTGGAAATGCTTCTGATCAACTGGTCTGTTTTGAATAGAAATTTACGAAAAATATGGTAGGTCTTGCTTGGTGGTTTTTTTTTCCCTAAAAAATGAAAATTCTCTGTGTAACAGCAGCAGTGTGACAGATATTCACAGTACTCCTACTGAAAACCAGGACACTCTCCCACTGCAATTAATTATACAATTTTTTTCCACCCTCACAACATCTGTTCTTTCCTGATTTTAGCTGGCTGCAGATAGAAATCTGTGCCAGCACATGTCTAAATATGGTCCATGGTATCCAGAGTTTTAAGTCGTAAAAGTATACAAAAAAGGATTCTCTTATGTCAAAGTAGCAGTAGTCTGTCAGAGTTGAGGCTGTTGGTTTTAACACAGTTGAGCTACTGGTGTGCTTTGTGCAAACATAGTTCCAGGTAGGAGCTAAGAAGCATGTATGAAGGTTTCTGTGGAACAGAAAAGGAACTTCTCTGCTTTAACTGAACTGACATTGCTGACTTCTGATTTCTAATTATTTGTGTGTTGATCCAACCATTTTGGCTTTTACAGCTTGCATTCAGAAGGGTTGTGTTAGCAGAGGGTACGTTAAATTTGCTTTTACTTTTGACTTAGATTTTAAATATTTTATAAATTATTATCCCTTTTCTTAGCTAAAGTCTTATAGACATATAGACATTTGGTGTACAGACATGGCTTGGCTTTGGGAACACGTTTATTTGTAAATCATTTTAGCATCAAGTAATAAATATTGCCTACTTTAACATTATGTATATTAAATCATTACTCAGATTGGAGAAAAGAATTTCTTTTGACTGTTTCTAGACTAGCAACTGATAGCTGCTGAATGATGCTGTTGTGTAGTAGTGAAATAATTTGGGAATGCAGAGGATTTAGTTTACTGTGCTTATGCAAAGTAAATTTTATATGCATGTTAATACAGCTAGGCATTCTACTGAAGAGTGTATGAATATGAGATGTATTCTTTAAAGTATCTGCCATTTTTTTTCTCAGAGAATTTTCTTTTTTAAAAATATGGAACCATACGTTTAGCTCTTCCTTTGTCTTTTCCATCCCAATAGTCATATACTGAAGAATACACACAGTTTGAAGGTGGTTTCTAGTATCTTGTTTAGTCTAAATTATTGTTACAAATTGGCAGCTTGTATTGTGCAAACAAAAAGGCAATATCCAATGAAATTATATTTTGTTAGGTGCTTGGTGTTGTGGTTTTCTGTGGTGTTTTTTTGTTGTTGTTGTTGTTTTGTTTCATTTTGTTTTAGAGTGTGGTGTTGCAGAATAAACATAGCTACAAGAAAGTCTGGTGCTATGCATTTAAGTCTCCTAATACCTGCAATTAAATGTCTTCTACAGACTGTGTGACTGTTCAGGAAATCATATTTCTATAAAGTCTGTATTCTTCATAGGCAGTGAAGAAAGCGAAAAAAATCAGAAGAAAAATAGATAAAAATATAACATGAAATCAACAAAATCCATAGTAATATAGAAAAATTAACTATGTTTCCAACTTAACATGTGCAAAATCCCTTTTGATTTTGTGTTGCATAAGGAGTGTGAGATTAACCTCTTGAACAGGGGAAAAACCCCTGTGTAGTACAAATAGTTTAGGTCAAGTTACTGTGTTTAGGAAAATCTTAAAGTATAAAAAAACCCAGTAAGATAGGATTATTATTCACTGTGGGATTGATTATTTCTAATACATTTTTCTCTGTGGCATCTCTTGATCAAAGTCTGTCAATGTTTTAAATATTTGAGTACTGTGAAATTGTTGGTGCCTTTCTGTATAACCCAAATTATTTTTTTCTGTTGAAGGTACTTTTTGTTGAATTCAGTTCTTTCTGTTGAATCTCCTTTGCTTGCATCTGACCTTTATTTATGTTGATTTTGCTTCATTTTTTCATTTACCATGCTGTTCAGTTTTTGGATGCCAGGAGAACAAAGGTTTGTCCCCTATTTGCAGTCAATTTATTTTTCAAAATTCACTATTGCTTAATGTGTTTGTTTGCTTGTTAGAGATGCAGTAATCCTGTTTACTAAACATGTTCATAGCTTTAGTTGCCAAAAAGAGGACAAAACCAACCAGCCCCAATTCAGCTCCCCCCCAAAGCCCTCTTCAATTTTAGTGACTGCTTTGATTGACTTTATAAACAACAGTACCGTTGAGCACCATGAAGGTTCTGGTCTATGAAGTAATTTAGAAAACATGGAATACTGAGTCTTTCAGCTTTATAGGTACATGTTGACTGTACTATTGGATGTGTGACTGCCTAGTGTTTGAGTTTGTTGGTTCACCTTTCTTTGCTGTTTATTTTATTTGTAGCTGACACTATTTTGTGTGTGTGCCTGTTATCTTTTTTTTTTTTTTTTCTAGAAGCACTTGAAATATATCATTACAAATATTGTCACATGCGTTTGCTGTTTTATAAAGGTCATTCATCAATGTTTGCAATGAGTTTTTATAACAGCAAATGACTTAAGGTTTAATCAAAGACTAATTCTACATTCAGATCCTAAATTAATTTTTTTCCCTTTTCTTTTCTTTATTGCAGCACCTGCAAATGACAATCCAGGCACTTCAAGATGAGCTTAGAACCCAGAGAGACCTTAACCACCTTCTCCAGCAAGAAAGTGGGAACCGGGGTGCTGAGCATTTTACCATTGAGCTCACAGAGGAGAATTTCCGAAGACTTCAAGCAGAACATGATAGACAAGCTAAAGAGCTCTTCCTATTGAGAAAAACACTAGAAGAGATGGAGCTTAGGATTGAAACTCAAAAGCAAACGCTAAATGCACGAGATGAATCAATAAAAAAGCTTCTGGAAATGTTGCAAAGTAAAGGTTTGCCATCTAAAGGAATGGAAGATGAAAATGAGAGAACTCGAAGGATGGCAGAGGCTGAATCTCAGGTTAATCATTTAGAAGTTATTTTAGATCAGAAGGAGAAGGAAAACATGCATCTTAGAGAGGTAATGAAAAACTCATTTATTTGTTTAAAAGATATTGTCAAAGTACTTGCTGCAGTTACAGAAATAGAGTATCTAAGTGTTTTCTTTTTCTGCCCTCATTTTTACCATTAGAAAAGATTTGTTTTAAATCTGTAGTAAATACACAATAGGACTATAGGAAATTTGAAAGCCAGCATAAGAATTTACTGAAGAATTTATATTTGGGGCTTAATGTTTCTGACATTGCTTTGTGTATTTTCTTTGTTCTGGTGTTTGGAAAATGGAGGCTAAAAGGACTAGAGAGAAAGTAACACCTGCTGCTGCTATAAATGAAACAGTCATGAGTGCATACTGCTTTGTATTTGATTTGATACCCCTTGTGTTTGAAATTAGTGTTTTATAATGTTTTGCCTTCCATATGAAAAAGGCTTCTGCCTGTGTGCATTTTTAATGTATTTTCATGTGTAATACCCTAGCTTTTTAGGTAGATAGACCACACAATGTTGCCACATAAAAACACTGGGGTGATGGCTGCACTGTTCTTTGAGAAGTCCTAAATTTGATGCCAAGCTCGCCTACACCTGCTACCCACCCACATCACTTGTGAATGCGTTTTTGGGAGTGAATGTGGGATGGTTGAATTAGTACAATTTCAAGAAAATCTGGTCTAGTGTCAAGCCCATCTGCCTTGCTGCATCCCAGCAGCCCATCAGCATTATCCTGTGATTAGGGTGAGGCAAGGAAGACAGTGAGAGTCTTCCTCAGAAGGACCATGTTGCTTCCTACTAAGGGTGAAAATTTCAGTGACATTGAGTACAAGTTACCCACATTTAGGGGAATCAGGACAGCCAGGTCTGTTTCCTTAGAAAGCCTCCAGCAGTGTAGTCTGATTGAACTTCTAGCCTAGTAAAAACACTTATTTGAGAGAGATCAAATCATGAATAAAATTAGTGCAGGAGTACAGGAAAAGATTATGTGGTTCTGTATTTCACTAAATATATGCATGCTAGAGATTAAAACCAGCTATTTACATCTACAGAATGGTGTCCCCTTCCTCCCCCTCCCCCTTTTTTTGTGTGTCTGTGTGTCTTCTTTGGCCTAGAATATGTTTTGATGATTCAGTGGTGTCTGGGGCCCACCTGAAGCTTGGAAAATGGAAAACTTGAAAGACATAGTGGTACATTTCAGTGAAGTTGTCTTGTGAAGGTGTGGATCTTGAATCTTTTTACAGAATTTTTGTTAGAAACTGATGCCACCCATTAGTGAAGTCTGAAAGGAGTTGCATAAGGAATTAATTATACTGAGTTTGAGATCATAGTATCATAGAATGGCTTAGGTTGGAAGGAACCTTAGAGATCATCTACTCCAACCTCCCTGCCATGGGCAGGGATGCCTTTCAATTAGGCAAGGCTGAGGGAGGATTGTGGGAAAAGGTCTATAACCTACCAGACAAGTTTGAGATCTGCTATTCTAAGGGTACTACATACAGTCTATTTCAAGGGTGGATGATTTGCTATTTATTATTTCCTTTATTACATGATTGTATTTCACCTGTTGCACCAGTATCACATTTGTGAATTCTAATTTGGGTATGTATTGGACATGAAAAAATGCACAGTGGTAATTTTAAGAAGGCTTCTAATTAGCACAGTTGTTGAGAGTACTGAGAGAAGCATTAAGTAGTGCTTGAACAGTAGATAAAACGTAAGCTTCCAAGTTAAGTCCTAGAGAATCCGATTTATTGATTAGTCCATGGAATGCTGAAAGCACATCAAATTGCTACTTGTGGGCTGTGCATGTTTCTCCTATATTTATATTGACTTAGTTTATGCTTCAGAGCTCCCCTAGGCTTGCTCTCAGGGACCAGGAAAAAAATTGGTTTTCAGTTTGTATAGAGATTGCCTTTCCCTTGGAGTACTGCAAGTATTGAACTGGTTTTACTGGAGTTACTGCTGTGGCATGCTGAGGTGTCTTGGGAACTTCTCAAGGTTTAACAATTTACTGTGTTTTCTGTCTGGAATCTGTCTGTGTCAGATTGGCAGGAGCTATCTAGTGATTAGGAGAGTATGGCTAACAATTCCATAGATTTAAAAAAAATAATAATTCAAGCCTTTGGGTGAATTCTTCTGTGACTCCAGTTGTCTTTCTGTTGCACATGTTATTTATGGATTTTGATTTTTTTAACTGGTTTTTATTTTTCTGCAGATTTGAACCTTGTAGTAGGGTGCTTGAAAGTATGATGTGTAGGGTGTTAAGATTGCTTTAGTTGCTTCAGTTTGGAGATGCAGCCTATCCAGAAGAGAACACTGAGCCCTTTCCCATGGTTTGTGAGAACTTCTGTCCAGTTTCCACTCAGTTTCCATTGCTGAATTTGATGGTCTGACACAAATGTTTATGTCACTGACTACACTCAAATGCTTTTGTTGATGTTTTTAAAAGGTAGCTGAATTTTATTGATACTTTTTGAGACAAAATGATATATCCTTTGCTTTCATAATGAAATACTGTATCCTGTATGGAACAAAGCAGTTTTGCAAATAGACTAAGAAAAAGGACATTCTTGGGCCCGGCATTCTTCCTGTAAGTATGTTAATAGTTGAAAATCTTGAAGCCATAATGTCATACCATTGCATTCTTAATGTTCAGAATTAAATACTATGAAGTTCACTAAATATACATCCCTGTCAGAGAATGCAAGATTGATGATTTAAAGTTCTTAAATTGGTTATCACATGTCTCTTACATTATTAAAGACCTTTTTTTTTCTCTACATAACTTTGGAAGAGCTGTAGGTACTATGAAGATTTTATAATGTGGAAATATAGCACATATGTTTGGTATTACTTTTTTTTTAAACACAGTGACCACACATTATTTACCCTAAGTACCATTAAGTATTTTTTTATTATTGCTATTAAAAACTTGCCTTAGGCAAAGTCCTGCTAAATCTCTAATAAAGTCAAATGCTAAAATTCCAGCAAGTATTTTATTATATATACATACATGTATTTTACACATGCTCTTTCAATATAACACAATTTCACTAAACCAGAATCTGAGATGATGCAGGATTTTATATATACATTTTAAATCTTATCTTCCATGTATTCTTAAAATAATCTTGTGCGTGGTTTAAAGCAACAGTATTTTTATGTTTAGGAGAAAGAACAATAATATAGCTTCTTTATTATGATTTCAAGTGTACTTTTAAACCTTCAAGGATTTTTAAAAAACTTGGACAGTCTTTGAACTCAGCTTGGGGAAATAATGGACGCTGCTGATAGGATTTGTACTGCCATAATGGGTTAGTTACTGCATGTTTTAAAGTTATTAATGGAGCACAGTTCCTTCTTCCACTGTGAATGGAACAGATGCCTTCCAGACTTTTGGTGTTTACTGTAAATGTCTTATATTGGAGCCGGTAGTAATTTACTAAGAAAATGCTTTATTGACACCAAAAGTTTCTTCCTTGAAGTTAGTTGTATAGACTAACAACTGTTCTAGACTGAAACTCTTTATTAGGTTCATTAGTGCCTCCTTGCTTTTATTTCTCCTGGCTTAGCTCAAAATATTAATCTAATCAGTTGCTATAAAGACAATTGCTTTCTATCAAAATATCAATACAAATATGTGTTTTTAAGGTGACACCTTAAGTATACAGGGCAATGTTGGCAGGCATTCCAGACATGAGACAGTAGACAGAACCAGATTACACTCTAGAGAACAACTACAGCTTCTTACTCAGTCCATTCAGGTCTTTCCTTGCCCCATGATATTCTTGCTGGAGTGTGTGGCTTCAGTAGCTTTTACAGGTCCACCTGAAGGATGAGAAAGCTTCGTTCATTCAGTATTAGGTTTTTTTTCAGACAGGTTTGTTCTCCATGACATCACCAGTAGTTTGGAATCCAAAATATGAGAGAACTGTCACTTTCAAATTTGTATGTCTCAGAGCAGCAACTAAACAAATTACTGTAGAAAGAAGAAAAATAAGAGTTTCATTAATAAGCTCAGGTTTCTTTGCTGTTAAATAGGCATAGAGGTGGAGGTGATAAGTGCAGCATTTCTAGAAAGTGCATATTTTAGGAGTACTCTGGGGACTGTCTTGAATTGCTGTAAAACTAGTATTGTCCCCAGATGTAGAAATACTGTCTTTACAGGACTATTTGCTCACTTCATACATTTAAAACTTTCAGGCTATGTGTAAAGCACATTAGAGAGAGTCAGTCATGAAACAGAAAAACGATCAATTTTATTATGCACAGAAGTGCATTTGAAAGTCATTTTCGTTGTATGATGTGCTATCTTCAATGATTACTTTAGAATTACTTTCATTTATTAATTCTGTTCCTATTAGATAATCCATAACTAAGACTTTTCTTGGAATAGTCATTAGAAAAAGAACCCCAATGTGCCAGAATGTGGAAATGTGCTGCCCCTACTGGAACAGATCTAGACTGAGAATGATTCTGCATCTGCTTAGTTGCTCTGCAAAATGTAACACGTAGAAACAGCTATCTAATAGAGGCTGTGCTTCCTAAACACTTGATCTATTCAGGGAGAAGTCATATTTCTACCTTCTCAGCATTTAAAAAAAAAATCAGAAACAAAAGGAGGAAGGTGAAATGAATGGTGCTTTGTTGTTCTTAATATGTAATGAAAATAAAAAAGGAAAAAGAAACATCTCTGAAAAGAAGAAAAAAATACAGAAACCAAAACAAAGCACCAAGTTATTTAAGATTGTATATGATATGTATATCATCATCAATAATGATTACCTCTTGCAGCTCACCTGGGATCAGTCAACTCGAAATTAAGGAAGTACTTTACAGAAGAGTGAATGTGTCTTCCATAACTTCAGCACTCTAAATATAACAAAAATACTGATCTGTCAACTGATCTGTTTTGCCAGTAATGTTTCTGTGCTTCACGGTTTAGTTTAACAAACTCTCTCTTAGCTTCTTTCATAGTGTGATATTTCCCTTTTATAGATGACAGAAAGGAAGCAAAAGGTAAGTCAGCAAACTGCCTGGGTCTTCTCAGAAAATCAGTAATGAAGTGGTTAATGATTCAGGTTGTTTTTTTCTTCTTCCTGAAAAATAAAGCTTTAAAAACCAAGCAAACCTACCCAGCCTTTTTGGAACCATTTATGTGTAACGAATAAATTTAGAGTAGTGACTTGTTCTGTGTCATCTTATGACTGTTGCTTCCATGATTAAGGACAGTTTTTATATAAGCAGTTATATGAACTCAGGTAACTCCTTAATATTATGACTCTGTAGAGTTTGGCCCTTGCCTGTTCCTTCCACTTTTCATCCAAAAGTTACATTCCTTCTAGTCTTTCAAGAATACTTCTTAGTTCTTGTTGAAGGAAATTTAAGTGATAAATAAAAATGGTATGTGATACAGGGAAGTGTGAATCAGATGTTTCCCTAATTATTTTAAGAGGAGTGCACATGCAATATCCCTCTTACAGACTGCAATAAATTACCATTTTTTTTGGTGCTGTAGAAAGACAAAACTGGTGTTTCCCACTCTGTAGACTCAGAAGGTGTAAGGGGCACACCAAGTATGTTCTTTATTGCTCTGCTTTTTGCACAGTGTACTTGAATTTTCTTTTAAGTAAACAACTTTTATTCTGATTTTAACCTGATTCCTTATTCACTCCAAGCAATCATTTCTTGTGAAAGTGTGTTACAAATGATGTTAGTAAAGGGACATCTTACTGAAGGGAATGTGCTCCATACATTGTTCTCTGTAAAATCTACATTTCTAGAATGCATTATTTTAATCAGTTAACACATAATTAACAGCTAGATATGAATATCTTTATTCATGCTGCTTTAATTGGCTTTGTCTTTCCACATGTTTTATTTCCCTGAATATAAATTTATCTACAAAAATAGGTGGATCCTACGTTTTAGGTTTATAGAAATGAATTTAAGCTGTGTGTTGTGGGGTTTTTTCTTTGGCTCGTTGTTTAACTAAAAAGTCAATGTTTGAAAAAAGTATTTTCTTAGCATGTGATCAGTAGAGGGGGAACTCTATGTAATTTCTCAGTTTGTGCTATTGTTCCAGCAAGTTCCTGCAAATACTGGGTTTATTAAGTTTCTACTTTTTCATTGTCAGCTGAATTTTTTTTGGAAGCATTTATCTGAAAGTATTAGGGAGTGAAAAGATGTTATTAACTTGTGCCCACTTTTTGTGACTATAGATAATATTCAGATGACATTTTAATATTAAACTTAGTTGAGTTTAGGTTTCTCTTCCTCAAGTGAAAATGCTTAATTGCAGCTGTGTATAATTCATAAGAATTAATGTGTTTTGTGTGACCTCCTTTGACAAAAAACCCCAATTGTTTAGAAATGGCATAATGCATTTCTGAGATAGTTATATGCAGTGTAAGCAAAATATAATCCCAATGGTTTGTTGTGGCTGTATTTAATGTGTACTTGTTGCCTCTTCATCAGTCCAACACATCCCACTTAGAGGAGCTGAAGTGCCATACTTCAAAAAAGAAGTATATTTATGCCAACAAAAAAGAAATATGCCTTGTTTTCTGCCATACTTCCAAAGACTGAAAGTTTTGTAAGTTTGTAATTCTGGCTAATCTAGAAGAGATTTTAGTAATTTTATTAATTACTACATTGTTAATTACTACATTAATTTACATTGTTAAATGAACAAATTACCAATTATTTATTATATAAGCAGAACAAAGCTTCTATTAGAAATTACTTTAGAACTAATACGATTGTGCTGTTCTTTCTAAACATTATCCACAATTAATAGAAGTGTTGCATGAAACTTTTCATGGCTTCCTGGAGGAGCTGTGCTATAAAAATGGAGCAATGGTGAGCCTTAGTGTCTTCTTTTTTCATATATTGTCCTGTCAAGGAGTGGAGATTTTAAAAGAACAAATCCCAATAAGCCACATGATGTATCAAGAGTAGTACTATTTGTGGTTGATTAACCTGCTTTGTGGAGGTTCTTACCTTTTTAAGTTAGCAATTGTTTTATAATCTCCTGTCCTATAACCTGCTAATTAGGAAGCACTTTACAGTTCACTTCTCTAAACTTCTGGTTCTGCATTCACACTTTTCTTTGAACGTGCTTGTGTAAACTGCTGATCAGAATCTAGCTTGATAGTGTGCTTAAAAAAATAAGATGTGAAGAAGAACCTGCATTGTTCTAATGCCATGATCCTGATAAAACCTCAGTACAGCTGTGTACATTCTGTGAATAGTGAACACCATATAGAATTGCATAGCATACAGAGCAGTATTAATCCAAGATTTAATTTCTCCTCTCCTTATATTACAAACCAATCCACACAGAGATTTGTAACAAGAATTGAGAAGAGATCGTGGTGTACTTGATGCTAAATGCTGTGTATTTCTTTAATGCAGCACTGCTCCCAGACACCACTTAGCCATTTCCATACACCTTGCTCTGCTTCCTCTGGAACAGTAAGTCTTCAGGATATATATCTTTATGGGAATGTACTTTGAGGTTTAACAAGATACAAACTTCCAGGTATATGAAATTCAGTCGGTATTGGAGGTCGTAGACATTGAAATTATAATTATCATTTAGGGACATCCTATAGTTGTGGCCTTAAGCTGAGGTACTGTAATCTTCAGCAAGAGGAAACATGAGAGGTTTTGTTGTTCTCCAGTTTCAAATATAATATTTAATCTTAAAACCAAAAAAACCCACTGGAAAAACAAAAAAAAAAAACTAAAACAAAAAAACCAACCAACAAAAACAAAAAAACAAACCAAAAAATCACAACAAAAAACCCACAAAAAACCAAAACACCCAAAACCCCCAAACAAACAAACAAACAAAAAAAAAGCACCACCGAAAATGGGGGAAGAACACCTAAATAAATTTTAAAATCAGCCGGTATGTACTATGACATCCTTCATGTAAAGGCTGTGGGGTTTCTGTGGTCACTAGATGGCACTCTTGAATGAGGATTGGATTTCACAGATCCCCTGCCCTATGCGTTACCTTTCATCCCTCATTTCACACTGATTCCGTTAACAGGAGAATTGCCCTAACTTTGTATCGATGGAAAGACAATTTCAAAGATAAAAAAAGATAGCAATGTTTTAAAAAATGTAACTCTGATAGAAACTGTAAATCTTAATTTTCTATTGAAAACATCTGCAATTCATTATTCCTTAATTATCTTTGTGTACTAAATAATGTTTACATTATTGAGTTCCTTGAGAAGAAATAGCAGGAACTTATTCAAAACAGCAAAAAAGATGCATTGTTTCTATTAAAAATGTAAAGAAAGTTCAAATGAAGGCTCTCTTATTGATCACACAAGCCTTCTTTATATTTTTAGTTTTAACATTTTTAATTACTCAACATGCATAGGACTCTTAAATAGGAAAATAATAGTATGGAATATATTCAAGATATGAAAAGAATTTCAGAAGCAGATCCTGTAATGAGAGACAGAATATGCTGAGGAGCCAGTGACCACTGGGGGCACAGCAATGAACAGAGGAGAAAAAAGGCAAATGGATCAGAATTTTGCCTTTATGATTGCACTGCCAAGATTTTTTTCACTTAACTGCTACACATAAAGAAAAAAAGAGATATTTCTAAACACATGCCTTTAACTTTTTCATTGCTTGACTTATGTAGTACAGGAAGGCTTTATTCTGTAACATGGTTAAAACTCAGCATTATTTAAAAATGAGGAAAGCAAATAACATTAAAAAACCCTAACAAATTAATTTTGAATTCTGTGACAAAGTTTTATCTGTGAATATAATATATTGCTTCTTATATCAGTAGACACAGAACACTGGAACAATAGGAATAGATACTGCCTCAGATTTTTTTTTTCTTTTGAGTCTGTGTTGATCAATTTAATAAAGCAACAGTTACAGCACTATTGAAGAGATGACTAGTGGCAAAATTGCATCTTTTTGAAAGATAGGTTTTAATATTAATGTTTGTCAGTTATAATTTAATAATCTTTTATAGTAAAATACAGTTTAATTGTGAGCTGGTCAAATGTACAGATAAACTATGGTAGCATATTAGGGGACCACTTATGGTTATTTCAATTGCTGGCAAGTTTTTAGCAAGGTCTTGAGTTCATGCAGCAAAGAACAAAGCTACTTCATCTTGCAGCTTGAGGCATCCAGGATGCTCCAGCATTTCTTGTTTCAAAATTATGGTGAAGAACCTACCATCCAAAAGAGAAATGTTTTTAGTGAGAAAACTCATTACTCTTCTACATCTTAAATCTATATTCCTAGTGGATTTATCTGCCCTAGATATGAGTAATTCAGCCTTTTTTCCCCTCACGTAAACGATGCCTGTGAAAATTTTCATAGCTTAAACAGCAAAAAGCAGGATGGTGAACAAAGTTGTTCTGGAGATTTATTGATTTGTTTTTATACAGGTACACAGACTTGCCACAAACTGCTTTTACCCCTTGTTGAGCTGTCTTAGAGAGCTTTTACATAAGGAAGTAGAGTCTGGGTGTTGTTTACAGGTGTACCAGTGTCACACAGGAGGAAGCATTTTTATTGCAGATGCAATGTTATTCCCAACAAAAAAAGTTGATCTGTTTCAGAGCATTGATGGCCTGAACACCTGCATGATTCAGAATCAGAGCAATCAGTTTGTTCTCAATTATTCCTGACTTGCTTGGAGAGAGTAATTTTCAGCTCTCAACTTGAAAAAGGCAGATTTTCACATGTGAGTACATCTGGCAAACAAAAGTATTTCTGCTAATAACAAATCTCAGAAACCATTATCAATATAATGTTACCCTTTAGCTTCTCAACAGTATTGTGTTTACTGAGTTCTTGGCAGTGCTTACAACCCATCTGCATCATTAGCTCACAGGATGATTGGCCAGAAAAAGGGAAATCTTACCAACAGATTGAGAAAAGATAAACATACTTCCTGTTTTTCTTACCTAAAAAAAAAAAAAAAAAAGTTCATTTTAACACCAACTCCGATGCTAAAGTTCATCAAAACAATTGTGGTTATCGGGATGGCAAGACAGAGCTTCTGGAAGGAGTCCAAATGGGGTGCTTTGATCATTTGTTTCTTCTGAGCCCTTCAGCAGGAGAGGTTTCTTGTTTCTGTCACACATAGCTGGAAGCCTGGTGCCACATGCAAATTTGTTCTTCAATATATTACCCATTTTTTTTCTGCACTGTTTGCATTCCAGCAAAGTAAAAATACTGGTTTCAGTCTCCAGAAAACCTGGGTATTTTTTGTCTGGTGAAAAAAACAGAGAAACTTGCATAAGAACTAACCTTTTTTAATGTTGGAATGGCTATTATGAATGCAGTATAAAGTAAAGTGGGTTTTCCTGGTCATATATGGTGGTTGAGCTTCACAGGAATCTTTGATTCAATTTCACACTGAAGAGGTTTAACTTACATAAAATGTATTTGAGTATTTCCTTCAGTCTCTTCCTATTAGAATCATTGGGCAGTTTGACAGTGATAAACTATGTAAATAAGAGTGTAGGCTGTGTAATTACAAATGCTAGCCAGTGAGGTTTGTAACTCATATGCACCTCATCATGTTGTGATACTGAAATGCTAACCAGTCATTTAGAGCATGCTGACAGTCCAGAGAACAGAAGTGAAAGAACTAACTTGATGTGTTTAGTTGACCAGGTGAGGGTGTTCTCTACCTGTGCATTCATTGCAAACAAGGATATCAAAAAGTTCTTGAGCCTATGGCTGGTAGGAGATCTCTAAGGGATGGTTTTCTGAGTCAGTGGTTGGGTTCACTTAACACCTGCATTCCAATCGTTGCAGTGACTGTGACTGAAGCAGCAGCTCAGCCACCATCTCCTGCATTGATGTATCCTTAGGATCTCCATGGCTGTTTCAGCTGGCTGTAGAGGCCATATTCAGTAATCTCTTAAATCAGATTTCTTGTCTCTGCAGGAGAATTCCGTTTGACATCTGTCTTCTCTCCTCATGTTTAATAGTGTGCTTTTTGGAGAGATATTTACTATAGAAAAGTCAAATTTAGACAATTGAAAGAGCACAAAGGAATTTGCAAAGGAAGCTTATTCTGTCAGGTTGGAAAAGGTTTTGTACATCATTTGTACATGCATTTTCATTGTGACAACTAAATTTATTTGAGTGTATTCCCTGTCTTCAGGTAGAAATTTATTGTAAACTTGGCAGTCATTACGGTTGCAGTGAGTAATGGATTTATGAAAGAGCATCAAGAATTCTTTTTCCACAAGAACACCCTCCCCTCCTTTTGCTGATCTCAGTTTAATATTCCAGCTCCAGTGTATTGAAGTCCTTTTTCTCCCATGCCTTTACCACTTGACTTTTAAGGTGGAATTACTTTAGCAATGACAGGATCAACCAGTATTGAGGTGACACGACAGATTTTTCTGTGAGACACTTTTTCCCCACTTTGGTACTCTACTGTATTTCATCATGAGGACATCTTGGTGAATCTGTGCTCAAAATCCTTGTCCAAAATACTTTCAGAACCCTCTGTTTAATCAGATTATATACTAACCTGTATTCCTTCTGAGAAACATTCAAATAATGAAGGTAATGAAGATATATATCACTTATTAAATATCAGAAAAACTCTCTTATTTGATGGTTGAAGCCCTCCTTCCCAAAACTGTAAGTCCTTTTGGGAGAGTTAAAAGTTTGACCACATTAGGCTTTGCTATAAATTGTCTGGCTCTGGGCACATTTAGAACTTCTCTTTCTGAAAGTGTTATGGGCACTTTGGTATTTAGTTACAGGGAGACACTGAGCAACTGAGGAAAGGGAGGTTTAGCAGCTTGTCTCTCCTCTGGGTTGCTATTTGCTCTGCATGGTACTTTGCATGGTTGTTTTTCTGAACACTTCACAATTGCAAAGGTTTGTGTTCTCTTTAAACTGGAACTCAGCACGACCTAGTAGGGTAAAGCTTATGAGAGATATTAGGCTTTAGGTGAGAAATATTTTCATAAATAATTTAAATACTGACAGAGAGAAGTTATTTCACAAGTCTCTCTTAAACAAACCTTTTCTAACATAAGAAGACTGCTTTCTGTGGAGGTCTGGATGGTTTTGGCTTATTTTGAAGACTTCCTCCATAGGGGAAGAATATTGATTCAAGCTTCAGAAATGTAATTCTTAAGTGCAGTGGGAAGTCTGGTACTACACTGGTTCCAGTCATTGTGTGTATTAACTGCAGAGTTTTAACTCACTTGTTACATGGAACATAGGTGTAGAAGTCTGGATATTTTCATATATGCTCATTTAAATTTAGTTTCAGAACCACCAATAAGACTTTGTGCATGTCTATCTATATTAACTTCTAGTCTGTCAGAAGTATATTTGTGTGGATATTGAGATAATCCAGTCCAGGGCAGCATTAGGGTTCTCTCATACTTTTCCTCTACAGTAGGGGATAAGTAAATTTTATCTGTCAAGTTCTATTATATTAGGATGTGCAACTGCTTCAATTTTCTAAGAATGAGTAATTTGTTTTTCAAGGTGGTATGATTGTGGTGGTTCTGAAGTGCTTTGAAATTTAGATATTTTAAAATAGCAGGAAAAATTAATTTTGGTAGAATATCTGCACAGCAGCTTGCATAAGGAACATACTTGCTGTTTATTTAATCAATTAAACTGAAAAATAAAAGGTCAGCTTTAATTTCCATGGAACAGCCACTATTGAAGTAAATGCAATTATGGCTAAAAAATTGATATCCTTTTTGTGTCAGAGGATTTTCCAATACAAAAATATTTTCTAGACAGTAAAATATTGTTCATACTCACAGTAAAGTGCACAGTAGCTTTGCAACTGAAAAGGTATTTTTGTTAGATACTAACTAATGTCTTTAAATGTAAATAATATAACATGCAGCTTTTTATGTTATGTATTTCTGGTATAATGGATCATAAATGTTTTGCTTGAGGATTTATATAATTACTTCTGCATTATAGAAATGCTATGTGAAATGGGATATGAAGCTAGCCAAGTGTCCTTTTAAATATGTCTTGGAAAAATATAAAATATTTTTTCTGCAATATAAATTCAAACTCTGATTTCCCCTACCCTTAATGTTTCTTTCTAAGAATTCTGAGAAAATTACAATATTTGTGCTGCAGTCATGTGCCTTTCTACATTTGTTTCCAAGTGCAATATTAGATTTTCTTTAGTGACCCAGCAAAATTTACATTAATGGCAAAATGAAGAAAGGGGTTTTTTTGTTTGTTTCTTTGAATGTAGGAATGAGGATTTTTTTCTCTATAGGGGACCTACTTTGTATTCAGAAGTAAAATTGAAGATCCTCTATATTTTGTACTGATTTTGCTTTTTTCACATCTTCAGAGCTCTAGATGTCTGTAGTGTTTCTTCTGCCCTTCAAGCACGACACGGCCTGATTTATTGGTGTAAAATAACAATAAATGAAAAAATTGACACTTGCTGTGAACATAGTGTGCATATTTAGCATGTTGCAACTGCATATTCTGTTATAGAATGCCTTGCAGCTGTGGAGATACAATTAAGAAAATATTTTTTATAACTCTTTCTTGAGTGAACAATCTATAAAACCTTGTAAGGAAAAGGAAATATCTTCAAAAGTTTTCATTATGTTCTCAGATTATTAAATCAGTGGTAGTAAAACAAAGGAATTATACACTGAACAAAGTAATCTGTAGTGGAATTGTTTCAATGTGATGACAGAATTGCAAAGTATTATTAGGAGACATTTTGTATTTCATTTTGCTAGCAAGTTCCTGAAACACATAAAATATTAGAGCTTGTCACACTCAGGGCCAGACTCTCACCTAGCCTGGAAAACAGCACGATTAAAAAAAGAGGAAATAGACCTGTAAAAGGCAAAGCTCTTTGGCATTTTCAGGGACTGGCTTAGAATCTCTTGAAAAGAAATTGAGTTAATGAATGACCATGGGCAAGGAGTGAAAATAATGAGGTGTCATTGATTTTTTTTCTAATTGCCAACACTATAGGTGATAACTGGAAGCAATATATTGTTTTGTCTTCAAAAGAGCTTCAAAAGCTCTTTTAGATGCCATTATATGGGAGCAAGCAAGCAAGAAATCAGTGTGCTTGTATATGAACTGGTTAATCTTGTCTTATTTAATGCACTGAGAAATAAGTCCTACTGTTGTGGGGTTATACTCAAGACAGTTAAGATGGGGACACTCAAAATGTACTCTTTAAAAGCCAGTGGGACCACTCCCACCCTACCCCTACTTTTTTTTTTACTTTTTCTTTTTTTTCCTTTGGTCTCTGCTCTTTTTATCCACTTGATAGAAAAGTTGCTTTTGTGCTTTTGCTGAAATGTTTACAGTGTGCTAGGTGCTGAAGGAAATACAATTTGACAAGAACTTGGAAGTGAAGGTGCTCACTGAACGTGAAAATTGTTCTAAAATCTTGCAAAGAATTTTCAGCTATATTTGTAATTTAACCATGGAAATTCTCACGTAATCAGGTAATCATAAAATATCTTGAGTTGGAAGGGGCGTGTGAGGTTCATAGAATCAAACTCCCTGCCCTTTGCAAGAATACCTAGCACTGAGCCATGTTGCTATGGATGCTGTCCAGATGCTTCTTGAACTCAGCTGCAGCACCAAGCCTCTTAACTTCCTCCTCGTTTCAGTGAACTGCCACCCTCTTGGTGAAGAACCTTTTCCTAATGTCCAGTCTGAGCTTGCCCTGATGCAGCTTCATGCTTTGTCATGACTTCAGTTAAATGGGTCTTAAATCTTTGTTTCATTGTAGAAACCCCTTTGGTATCATAGATTTTTTTTTTTTCTTTTGTTTTGTTAAAAGCTGTTTTCTCCTCTTCTTCTCTCTGTTGTCTTTCCACGCAAAGCCAGATAAAAAAGACCCCAAACAACAGCAACAAAGAAACCCCAAATTATTTTAAGGCTTTTTTCCATATTATTAAAATACTATCATAACCAGGTACTCAGAAATTATGAAGCATAAAATTTGTGGTTTTTTGTAGAATTTCTGATTTCTCCATATTTAAAGAAAACAGACTGTGTTTCCACAAGACAAAATTCTTGATGTTAGAAATGGGCAGTTCTCAGTTGCTTTATATTGGAGTTGTGTAGTCAGTCAGTGCTGGGGTTTTTTTTTGTGGTACAAAGTGTAATTTGTGCTCTAGAAAGTGGAGGAATGTGTATTAAATGAAGAGGGATAAGAAAAGAAATAGTGGTATAATACATTTAAGGGGTTATATGTGACTTTATGTTTTTTTGCTGGCTTTGCCACTGTGTTGTTTGTTACTGGTGGCCCAGATAGAGGCAGAGCTTTTGCAAATGTCTGCTTATGAGTTTCTGGCCTATCATCCTTCTGACCCTTAAATTCTATAAATGCTAAGTTCTTAGAATTGCAAATTACATCATTGGAAGTCTCAGAAAACCTACTTGGGGAAAGAAAAAATCAGTCATCTAGTGACTGGGGCATATCAGTATGGTGAGACAGATACTGAGGAGCTCATAGATGAGAATGCTGTTAAGTCAGGTCTGTGAAATTAAAACACCATTAGAATATTTGGGGAAGTGTTTCTGCTGATATAGCAACATAAATAAGGGAGAATAAATATTTAAAATATAAATATATAATATATATAAATATAATATAATGTATAATAATAATAAAATAATATAAATATAAATAAAACTTTTCTGAAAAAAATTGAAGATGTAATAGTAATTTACTCTTTGTATTACAACTATTGCAAAACTTTTAAGGGCATGTTGATTAAATAAGGAGCTTTTTTTAATTTTAAGAGAGAAGTATAAAGATCAAAACTGTAGAAGTTTTTACAGTCTTTAACGTATTTAAATCAAGTATTGTGATAATGTGGTCATTTTACAGAACTGTCTCTGTAGTCCATTAGGCTGTAGTGTTGCTTTTCAGAATTTTTACTACTACCACAATAGATTGTTTAGTTCATTCATGCCATGTTTAGTCAATACACAAACATCCAGAACATGTGGAAAGTTCCTTTTCCAGAGGTTTTGGAAAAATCTAATTAGATGAGATAATGTAGTGTTACAGTAATGCAAAAGCTCAAGTATAAAATACATTCACTTGTAATCTGAGGACTGCTTAGACTGCTTTCTGTTAAATCTTTTCTGTTGGAAATTATTTGCATTAAAAATGCAGCAGTGCTTTCTGATGAGGGAAAGCCCTTTGAATGATGCTATTCCTGTAGATTTTACTGTAAAAAGTCTTGAAAAACTTTCATTTAATAATCTAGAATATTCAAGACTTTTTTCATGTAATATTACCAGTGCAGTGGTCTGAGATGCAGAAGAGATCTTGCTTGGTGTCTTTGAATAGGCTGTGCTGGTATTTCAGGATATTTGAACTTTATATAGGATCTGATATTTAAATTCTTTACATTTAGTCTTGCAGGACTCTGAGTGAAATGTGAGAAATTAATTTTAGAAACTAAAGACAGCACAAGATGTGTTCAGGGCCTGGACTTTCAGAGCCTGGTGAGCTTTGCATGTATTCATATGATAATAGATCATTTATGTCAAGGCAATGTGCAAATTTTCTACCATCTGCAGAAACCTGAACCAGGTGTTGTGTTTGACTACTCAGTATACCACTAGATTTTTAGTCCTCGAAGTGCTACTAAAATGATAAATGCTTGTTACAGAGCAGCTCAAGATTTTCCATAGTTGCCAGAGTGAAACCTTACTGGATTTCTAACAGGAAAGTTGTGCATTCATGGGAGTGTCATATTCCCAGAACAGTCTTTGAAGGTTGGATTAACAGTAATCTAACAGGAATTTTATGTGCCAGTGTTTTCCTACTGCTATAATAAAATCAGTCCTGAAGAAAATGTGAGTAATATTTGTATAGGAAGGCACTTTTTTCATTCATGATTAAAATTAAAGTGACTGCCTGCCCCCTATCCACACCTGAGTCATTTTCCACTTTGTAATTTTGATGACTCTCTGGTAAACAGGTACATGCAGGCTTCAAAAGACAAACAGCATTTGCAATTTCTTCTAAAATGCAGAGGAGTGTTATTGGCAGTGAAGATGATGTATTAAGCAGCTTTGGAGCAAGGGCTGAAGTTGTCACCTTGATAGCTGCAGTGCCTTGTTTGTCTTCTGTGTGCTTCAGTGAACCTGGATTTATTTCTGCTCAAATAAGAGCTTTCAACTGAGTGCAATATGCTCAGCATGTTGCATAAATTCCAAATTTTAAAGTATTGCTTATTGTGAATTAGTTATTACAAGCCATTTGTTAACTATCAAATAAGTTTATGGTAATTGAGAGAATTATCAAGAACTGATTTTGAAAGCTGTTTTGTTGTAAAAAGAAATTTTTTGTTGCTCAAAAAGTGAGAGAGAAAGATACTGAGATTCAGGACTCATTCCTGTAGATAGGAAAGGGAACCAACATGTTGAGTGAAATCTTGGACCATGTTCAGTTCTATTTTCTTAACAAAAAACCCAGCACCACCAACCTGATCATTTCTCATTTTGTGAAACAGTCATTGATTAATGAAAAAGAACCCCATAAATTGGTACTGATTCTCTGCATAGGGATTGTTCTGTATGCATACATCTGCAGATGGGGAGAACATCAGGGTGTAGCAGAAGAACTAAAGGGGGGCCTTCAGGGTGCCCCACTTCTTCCAGTGAACGCAGGGTACTGGTCATGGCTGCACCACAGAAGTCCTACAAGCCTTTCTGTGGTAAGTTTCCTATGGTGAATGAATTATTTGTCAATTACACTTTGTGCATGTATCTTGGAATAGTTTTTTCCCTATTTTTTTCAGTTACATTTACTTTATCATTATATTTTAATTTCTCTGTTTATCTTTTATTTTAAGGGTTGGATAATGCTATAAGCTACAACTCAGTTTAGGATTCTTTTTTCCTTTTCCTGTCTTGCAGATACTTATCCAGTAGGAAATGCATTGCGTAAGAGAAGGGTCAGAAAAAGAAATTGATGATCCCAGCTTGAAAGACTAATTTGAGGCAGGTAATATTGCAGTTCCTTGGCTTGTAATTATTCCCAAATGATAGGAGCACTACATAGTAGCTGTGTTTTAGAATGTTGCATGATATATATTAATGAAGCCAACTACAGAGTCACATTCATTTTACCTAATTTCTTTGAAAAAAAAAAAATTAAAGCACCATTGTACCATTCTTTTTCTTAGATCACCCCTGTGATGAGATCATCCAGTGTACCACTATTTTCCTTCTAGAAAACATGGACAATGATAGGAGGAACAGAAGAAGCCTGCAAAGAAAAGGATTATGTTGCTCTCTCTTTTTTTTTTATCTCTTTAGAAATATTTCCTCATGTTGTAAACTATTTTAAAGAAAATGCTATCATCCAAAATTGCAATGAGATGAAGAGTTTACAATAAAAGTATATAAAACATGGTTATTTTTAAGTATGTTTTTATTACAAATGCAAAGGAACTTTGGCATTAAGTTTTACATAAAATGAAATGCTTCCAAAATCGTGCTTACAGGTATGGTATGGAGGGCTTGATCAATGAAAGAGACAAGTGCAAGTATGGGATCTAATTTATAAACATATTTTGTTGCTGATAGGTTTGCTACTAAATGAAAATATTCTATCCATTTCCTTTTTATTTCCTTCAAATAAAGTGAAGCTAATGTAAGATATCTTTTAGTATCTCTTTTGATTATGTTATGCATAGCAGACATAGGCAGGATTTCATTTGCAATGACTTTTCTGCAGAGTGATGTCATTGATTAGTCTCACACTTGACTTATGCTGATGTAAAGAAGATCACAGTCTAACCATTGGTTCAGAGAGACATGCAGCTGGTGAAATTCAGCCTTGAAATTCAGTCTTCTGAATAATGGCTCACAGCAATATCCAAATAGAAAATGAATAATACTCGTGAAGGGAGCTTTTAGCATGCTGAGTAGCTGACCATGGACCTGTTACTGAAGAGATTTCTGTTAGGTAGGAGTTGATGCCAAAAAATTTTGACATTTGTGGGATAAGTCCATCAATTGGCAGGATATGTGAAGAAGTGATTTTGGAAATGGAAGTTTATGTGGTAAGACATAGGGGCCTAGAAAAACTGCTAGAGTCCATAGAGAGCTGTAAATAACTGGATAGTATTTAACTAAGAAGCAATGGAGTAAGTAAACTATTAAATAAATTGGTTCTATAATATGTCAACAGAGTTATGCAGTTGGCAAGTTTCCACCAGGTAACTTTTTATACTCTAGATTTTGGTTCTTACACTACACAGTTTCTCTCCTTTCTACAGTTAGTTTTCATCTTGCAGTTTTTAACTCTTAAAATCTTTGATTTTAGTTATCTTGTGGCAAAATGTCTTTATGTACAAGCTTTGTTACATGATGTCAGCAGAGCTTGGGTAAAAGTTGTGAACAGTATGCTGCTATTTTTAAATTAAAACCTGTCAACTCAGAGTTGCTAGGTAAGTACATTCTGTGTTAACTGATTGCTTCTAAATGCACAGCAAGTAGCTAATTAAAAATACAGAACCCATGCAAATGGCATTTATACCTAGACTGAAGATTTGGCATGGTCACTCAGTAATATGCACTTAAATTGGTGTCAGAAATCAAGGATTCAGGCTCCCTAGTGACATACAGAAGGCTCATACCAAGTTCCCCACTGGGAGGCTTGGGAAGGCATAGAAAGTAAACTACCATGTTTGAAAGGATTGTTAGTGCTGACCTTGTCTGAGCCCATAAAAACTTCTGTAATAGATATGAAAGAAATGTGAAATGCAAAATCTCAGGCAGCATTAAGAAGAGCTGTAGGAAATGAACCTGACTGAACTAAATCAGGTTGCAGTGTTTACTCTGGAGTGTTAGTGTAGTATGAAAAATATAAGAATCTTTTTAAGTATGGAATCTGTAAGAAGAAGTGTCAGCATTACCAGATGCAGAACTCTGGAATATCAGAAGAATAATGGATGAATTTGAGGGATGGATAAAGCATAAATAATTTCAAGTAAGGGGTGGTAACACTGTTGCAGCATTAGAGATTAGGAAACCTCTGTTAACATGATAATCAATGAGTTAATAATGTTAATGTTTATGTTCTAATAACTGGGCTTAACACTATCTGATAAAATATGGTGTTATTTTATCCCCTAAAATATACAGTAGAGGCTTGGCAATAATGCAGTACTACTGGTGAGTGAAATTTTATTCCATTCTTCTTGTAGTACTCACTCACTTAGCACCTTTTGCTCAACTAAATCAAAGAGTTCTATAAATACATTATTAGTGTGTCAGATTATTTTATTTCGAATCTTATTTGTAAATAAATGGAAGAAAGAGTGGTTGGTTCTCTTTCATTATCATAGATATTATAGTTTATGCATCCACACAAAGGCTAAGGTTTGCTCTGCTTTCTGTTCTGAATTTTATGTCATAGAATGTTACAAAAAGAATTCACTTGATATGTGCTTGACAACAAATGGTATTATTGTAATTATCAGTAAGTATCAGCAGTATAGACTCTGTGCCAGTGCATTTATTATGCAATAGTTATAATCCAGTACCTGAAGGGGGCCTTTACAAGAAAGCTGGAGAGGGACTTTTTACAAGGGTGAGTAGTGATGGTACCAAAGGTTTCAGTTATAAAACTGAAAAAGGGTGGAAATTTAGATTAGATATTATGAAGAAATTCTTTCCTGTGAGGGTGCTGAGACACTGGAACAGGTTGCTCAGAGCAGCTGTGGATGCCCCCTCCCTGGAAGTGTTTAAAGCCAGGTTGGATGAGACTTGGAGCATTGGTGTCTAAGTGGGAGATGTTTCTGCCCATGCAGGGGTTGGAACCAGATGATCTTTAAGGTCCCTTCCAATAGAAACCAGTCTGTGATTCCATGGTTCTATGAATGCAATAGGTATCAGGATTTTTAAAGATCTACTGATCTTGTTGTGGCCAGGGATTCTAAGAAACAGATTGTTTTTTCCAAAATAATTGCTCCTTTTAAGTCAAATGCAAATCTCCTTGGTAACACTGTAGATTCTTCTGCTAACCTGTGCTCTTGCAAATTCAGTTTTCAAACTGAAGGTAGCTTCACAGTTCAATAAATAAAGTCTTTGTCATGTTGTTAGAATGCAGAAATAAAATCAACAATTTTATTGGCCATTTTGCCTATGGTAGTGTGTATTGTATACCCTTTCTGATTTACTCTGAAGATATTTTATGTGCTTGGCTCATTTGTGTGGGCTAAAAACTTATTTGAAGGGTAATTTTAGCTACTAGTTAAACCATGTAGAACATGTTTAGTTTAAGAAAAATGTATTTGGGAAAATCAGTCAGCTTATTGACTGAGACAACTTTAACATGGTTCTTTTACTGTGTTGAGAGATTCTACAAATCTCTGTTCACTAATAAGCTTTTATCTTTCATGGGAATTACTAGCAAATTGAATAAAAATGTCAAAAATAATTGCTTTGGCTTAGAAATAATTCCATAAATAATGAGTTAGAAATGTTTATTTAACTTCTGTAGGCAAATAACTAGAATGTATATTGCCATTAATGTCATGATTCTGTGGTTGTTAGATTTGATATAGGCCAGTAATCCTAAAATGACTCATTGACTTTCTCAGTTTAGAATTTCTTTCGGTTTTGTGATAAGGGGAAGCCATCTAAACATCCTTTTCAATGTCTTAGAGACCTTTAGAGGAGGTTCCTGGTGCTCCCTGTGGCCAGGGGTCAGAGCAAGCTGTGGAGCAGGAGAGATGTTGCAGAGTGGTCAGGGTGGCACAGCTCAGCCTCCTGTGGGAGCAGCTCCACAGTGGGCTCAGCACGGAGTGGGCTCAGCACGGAGTGGGCTCAGCACGGAGTGGGCTCAGCACTGAGTGGGCTCACAGGCTCTGAAGGTGGAGAAAATGGAAATCAAGAGCTTTCCTCAGGAACCCAGCACTCTGGATTCTAAAAACTGCGGATCCTAATTACTGCTGACCTTTAAGCTGCCCCTAATGGGCTGTCTGTGAGTTGACTTTTTGATGAATAAATAGCTGAGCTCATCTGAAGCAGGATGGCCTGGGGAATAGCAGGAGACATCATTAAACCTCTGCCTTTGCCCCTTACTCTCTTCAAATTCCTTTAAACTCCATAAAGATCTCTTGAAACAAGTGCTGCTCTGAGAAGCCTTGAGCTGACTCTGCCATTATTTTGAAATGAAGATGATACAAAATTTTTAAAGTAGCAGTAATTCTAAGTTTTTGAATCTGAAAACAGAGATGCAGAAATCTTTGTTAGGTTAAAGCGGTTTTATTTCTTGAAACTATACATCAGCCCTTCTGGAGTATATCTGGCTCCAAAACAAACGAAAGCCCATATTCTACTGAGGTAAGTTTAGTGTTTAAAAATGTGAAAACTGGAAAGTCTTAGATAACTGGTTTGTCATTGCCACCACTTTTGTTTTCTTCTGTTTTACAGGCAGTGCTGTTGGGTTTTTTTTTTGGTTGGTTGGTTGGTTTTTTAACATTTTTTTTTAAATTGCATTTTGTAGTGTGTTCTGTACAGAATTTGGTATCCTGCATCATCATGTATGTTTTTTCCATTTGTTTGTTTCCAGTCTTACCCTGTTTAATTCATCACACAGATTCCCCAAGTTCTGAAAATTTTTCTTTTAGGTCTGATTTTAATCAGAACAGTTAATGCCAGTAGTTTCAGTGGAGGTTATTTTGATTTACATCTTCAGAGAAAACAAAGTCATAATCAGGGAGATTAAGTAGCATTGTTTTGAAGAGATAGTTTTAACTCTGACATAATTTTAATGCAGATAAGGATTTGTAGCATCTTTTATACAGTGAGAAAATATTTTTTTCTTGATCATATTTTCACTTAAGAGGTGCTTTTTGTTATGATAAAAGGGAAGACTTGAAAAGGAAACTTGAATAGCTGGACTCAAGTTATCAAGCAACACTTCATTTCCCAGGCAATGGAAAAAAAAAATTGGAGCAGGTGCTAAGTGGATTTTTATTTTTAATTTTTTTAGCTATCATGAGCTGATGTGTGGGACTTGTGACGGACTTCATAGATTTATAAATATTCAGCTGGATTATAACTATTTGTGCAAGTTATCTGTTGTGTGACTGGGATGGTTCTCTTCTGCTGTTGTGGTGCTGTATAATGTACGTGGCAAGCAGCACATCACAGCTGGTTCTGGGGTTTGGGTTTTGTGGATGACACTGGTGGTGTGCTTGCTTCAGTCCAATGTTCTTCTACAATCAACTCTATTTTACAATATTATGATTTAAATGTATTCCTGTAATGAGGCATTCAGGCTCTTCTGCAGAAGATGTGTCAGAGTGAGATAATGTTCTGTGTGCTCAGATGTTGAGATGTTACCCTCTACCTCTTGCCTGCTGAGAGACTGACTAGATTGGTGTATCTCAGCTGTCAGGTACACCTGCACTGGGTTGTGTTTGGTTTGGTTTCTGGCAGATCCAAAAATGAGATTTTTTTTTTTTTTTTTAAAGCTCCGTGAAAAATAATTTATCTTTTTTTTATTATTATTTTTTTCTAAATTTTTTATTATTATTATTTCTGTGGGGGGCATGGTGTGGTGACTTTTTTGCAAGTGTAAAATTTAGTTTTAGGTTAAAAAGCCTGATCCTTTCTTTAAATGTAAGAGCTGCATTTAACATTTTTATTTTGGGAAAGATGAAAAGCAATGAAAAATAAAAGCTACTCCAAATATTTTTCTCAAACATTTACACTCTGAAAAAAAAATATTACTTTTTAAAGATAGTTTAAAAACTTTTAAATTTAGTTTAACAAAGATAAGCTTAACAAAAATGGAAATGTTTCTTTCAATGTTGCTTACAAGCTTTTTTCTTGAAAAAACAAACACATCTCCCCCCCCAAAAGCCCCCAGCACTCATATTGTATGAAAAAATGTCTCTTTTCCAGAATTAGGTTACTGCTCTCATGTCGCTCTCTGTCACGTGCTGGCATAACCTAACAGTTATATAGAACTTCTGATAATTGGTGATCCTTTTTTACTACTATGTCATCCATACAAATATATGCAATTATTTATTTCAAAACGATATATTGCACACTGAAATTTTATGTAATGGAAAAAGCTAGTTAAAGAACATCACTGTTTATATGGTATATTGTTAGAAAAGACAACTCCTATGGATGTAGACTCTAGTGCTTAGGCAATCTTCTGTGTGTTAATTAGATCCAGCAATCCAACTCTCTCACTTTTGTTCCATATGTATTAACTAGTGAGGAATGCAGAGATGAAATTTGTCTTAGTATCTAGGGGAAATATTTTCATTAGCTGAGAGCTTTGGGATTCTGCTACATGGCAGTGTGATGACTGCTAATCTTTATGTTATGAAATAAAATAAAATAAAATCTGCCTTCTACCAGTATCTCCAAGTCCTCCCTTTTGATCCCTTCATCTGTCACACAGCCTGCAGTGATACTTGTGATTTCCTTGACCCAGGTGCACTTGGCCTTGTTGAACACAGGAGGTTCTGATGGGCTCCTCCAGGCTGTGATGTCCCCTGAATGGCACAGGGTTCCCTAAAGTGCATCAACTGCACCACTGAACTTGGTGACCAACAAGCTTGCTGAAAGTGCACCCAATACTGCTGTCTCTTGTTGGTCAAGATGCTAAATAGTAGAGGTTCCACTACCAACCCCTGAAGGACACAAAAAATATCACCTCAACACATTGTTAGCATTTAAAAAAAAAAATTGCTATGCCAAAGAGCCAAGGAACTTACACATTTGAAATCTTACAAGCTCTGATGTTTGTTGGCTTTGCTGGTTGAGGCCTGATGTTCAAATACTAAATAGCCTAAACCAGCAGTAACTTTAAATGCATCTAAGTAAAACCCACCCATATTTAGCAAAGTACTTCCTGGCGGATTAGGGAACTAAAAATCAAAACCATAAATTATTTTAGCTATCAGCTAAATCAACATGAAGAGAGACAGGAACACACTAAAAGATAGGTTAGAAACAAAATAACAAAACAGTATATTGATGCATAAAAAGGGTAGATATTTGTAGATACAGCTATCAAAATATGCTTTAAAAAATTAAAAAGGTCCCATGCTAATCAGTTTGAAGTATTAGTGCAACATGGGGTTGTACCTCATGTAGGGTATGCCAACACTTTCTTAGGTTGTCTCAAGCTGTGTGCAGTGATACTCTAATCAAGAATTGATGTATCAATTGCTGAGTTTATAAAAGTGATTTCCACAAACAGAGGGAAAAGTTTGTTTGAAATTCAGTGTATATTAACACCAGCTAATAATTCTTCAGTAAGTTCAGGAGATCTGCCCAGCAAGTGTGTGAAATACGTGAAGTACTTCTGTCTCCAAGAAGTCAAGTTTGGCTCTGATTTTGGCAGTATTATTATTGTATTGTTATTATATTGTATTATTATTATATTGTAGTAACAGTTATATTGGGCTTTTTGCCTTCATTCAGGCTGAAGAGGAGTAGAGATGCAAAATAGAAATCAAACAGTCATTGAGTGTGTGCATGGGTTGGAAGCTGCACTTTGTCTTTTTGCTTTTCTAGAATAGAACTCCTACAGGTCAGGTTTTTTAAGGAAACTAGCAGAATGTTAATTATTTAAAGATGAGAAGAATTATTGGAAACCTGTTTTCCTCTACTTCTATGGACTGATCCATAAAAATACCTCAAGCACTGTATGTTGGCACTGCATGTAACCTCCTATGTCACTTATTTTTTTGTAATGAAGAGTAGAATTGGCACCCAGCAGTGTCACTGTAGTGTGTTCTGCACCTTAGGGTGGCACTTAATAATGGCATTTGCTGGGACTTTACCCTTTTAAGCTTTGCCTGTGTGCTTCTGAGGGCAGGAGCTGGGGAAGTCTACTCTTAGTTATGCCCCAAGATGGAATTCCCTTATTGTACCATGGTTAGTATAAAGTTTCATTTATTGTAAATCTGATGTGATATTTCTTTCTTTTTCAAGCTTATTAGAAAGCTTCTTTGTGTATTTAAACTTTGGAAGAGGAAGGAAGGAGTGCACAGTTTTGGAGGGTAGAAACAAGTCTTTAAAGGCATGGGTTTGTTCAATAAGGATTTTCTAAACAGTATGAATTGCATGAAGGATTTGCTATGATGTGGATTCTCCAGTATACAAATTTAAAGATGTGATTTTAAAAAAAGTCTTCCAAAAAAAAAACCCCACCAAAGAAAACAACCCACACTCAATACAATTGCATAAACATCTTGGTTTATATGTTGACTCCTTTTAGTTATAAATTAATACCTGTCTGAAACATTTGGTTTTAAATAATCAGCATACTTCATATGCACTGCAAAGAGCAACTTTTTTAGCCAGGATGTTTCCAGGGATGTTCATGCTTTGCAGAACTGTGAGCTGCAATTGGAACTTAACTTTCTGAAAAGAGAAAACTATTGTCAGGTTTCTTTCTCTGTGAAGATGTGTGAAGCAGTAACATTGTCCTGTTAACTTTCGGTAAGAGGAAAAAAGATGAATGATAATGGGAAAAAAAAAAAAAAAAAAAAAAAAAAGGAGAAATGCTCCTCTAGGCATTTTGTTTCTCCTATGAAGAAATAAATTTTCAAGTATTCTGGTGAAGGTAGAGTTTCAGTAGCTTTTTTCAGGAAACATTCTATGTGCTTTCAATTAGAAAGTAAATTGTCCCACATGGATTTCAAAATCCATACACAAATTGCCTTTTCACTTCCAACCTCTTATATGTGGTCTCTTGCCAGAGGACACTTTCAGTAAGACAGCATAAATGGCTGGTTAAGGTGTTTTTGACATAAAAGTCAAAGAGATGCTGAGTTCTTTAATGCTCAGATTATTTTTCCTTAGAGTTTGTCTTTAGGCATATTGGTAAAACTTGTAAGTCCTTCTTTCGTGCATGAATTCAGGAATAGATGGAGGTGTGTTCATTGTAAGAAAATACTTTGGCTAGAGAGTTGATACAGAAATTTCATCCTGGTATAAAAATTCCAATCCTTCTTTACACATGCAGTTTCCTAATGTAGGACAGAAATTGTGTCAGAATCATTACTGAAGTGTAATACTGAGGCCACTGACGTTATTGCTGGACTTGTCTATGGTACCAGATTCTTGTTTTTTTTTTTCTTAAGAGTTTTTTATGTTGCTTTATTAATGCAATTTATTCCTATATTCTGTATTCATGAAAACTTGTATTTGCCTTTTTATTTGAAAATGGTGAATGGTTTGAGAATTAGACATGCATCTGAGTATTTGGCTTTACTGTGAGAATTTATTAAATTTAAGTACACCTAATTTACAAAGAAACTTTCTCTAGTACAGAACTTGTATAGCTATCAAATCTATAGCTTCCTATAATATTTCTTTTCAGATGCTTGTAGCCACATTTTCATTTCTTGAAATGATAAAATTTGTTGGGATTTGACAAAATTTCTTCAACAGGTTCTCATAGAGTTCAAATACCTGTGGTAGTGTTTTTTTCAAACAGCCAATGGCAATATGATTTTTGGAATCCTTCCTAATAATAGGGTTTTTTTCCCTGCACACTGAAGCCAGACATGGAAATTCTCAGTGTTGTCAGTTTATGGTTTCCAGGAAGATAAAGAGTTTGATCAGGATTTCTCAAATATACTTTCATTTCTTCTCTGATACCATTTTGTCTGGGGTGTCAATGTGAAGGGTTGGAAAGAAGGAAAAGATAAGCTTTTATATGTTAATAAATCCCTATATGTTACAATTTTGTAATATTCTAGTTAAACAGAATTTGGTTTTTCTAATGGTATTTTTGGCTGAAGTAGCACTGCTGTTTAGACAATTTAGGTGAGTGTCTGTGCTTTTACTTAAATTATTGATTGAATTCTGAATACACTGCAGATTTAAAGTTCAGACAAGCTGATCATGTAGAAGCAATACTAATGCTTTCTTTTCCAGGAGAATGGAAGCAGTCTGCTTTGAGGTGTTTGAGAGAAATAACAGCTCCTATAGTATTGCTTGCTGTGATTTACAGATCTGTACATTGAACGTAGGAACCCAAGAAGCTAGATTTACTGTCACAATGATTTCTGCCATTTTTGATCATCCATCTTTCTTTTTCCAGTGGCTATGGGACTCTGGTGTCTTTGTTCCTATTATGTCTTTATTGTTTGTAAATCTTGAATTTTGTGTTACTTTTAAAAAATGTTCTGGTTTATTACTCTGTTTTCCCTCTGTTCTTTAATCAGTACAAGTTTACTAGTTCAAATGCAGGCAGTCACTGACAGTTTTATATAATTTCTGAATTGTTCATTTTTCTGAAAGTCCTTTTCTTTCTACCACCACGTGTCATGCTATTTTAGGCAGGTTTATATAAATAGAAGGTAAAACCTTGTACTGCATTATCAACATCGGTGTAGTCTTTTATTTAAGAGTTTAAGCTGAAACTCATCTAGTCAGAACAACACATTGTCACTGATGTCTTGGGAACCTTACTAAATTATATCAGAATCAGAATAAAAGAAGGATTGGTTTGTAGCACCCTGGCTTTCCTGCAGATGAGTGATGAAGTGTATTATAATAAAGCTGATATCCAAATGCAGTTTGGTTTGGGTTTTAATTAGCACTAGGTTCAGGCTGTGCTATGTTGTGCAGACTTTCAGTACTGATAAATAAAGATAAAATCTTGTAGGGTCTTTTTACTGAGTTTTGAACAAGAGACCAGGACTCATCTTCCACCATTATATGATCTAAACTCCCTAATTTGAGATTTTTTTGGATGTTTATTAGGCTTTCTAGGCTTTTTGTTAAAAGAAAGTAAAAAAATAAAGCAACGTTGTTCCAAAAATGATGTAATAGATAAAAGTGGTTTCCTTAAGATTTAAGGACCTCATGCAGTGTTCAGAATATCTCTTGGTTAGCTGTTCAGGCAAATTTGAAACTCTCCAAATGATTTCAGGTAGTAAAACAATCTGTCTAAGTTATCATGCACAGAAACTGGTAGCATCTTTGAATCAGTACCCCAAAAGTATACCCCTGAGTCAGGTATCCCAAAAGAAAAAATGTATATGTGGAACAATATAAATTCAAGACCTGGGCCCTGTGGGAGTCTCCAAACATTTGGATCTGATTGGAAGAAAACCTTTATAAAATAATAAAGTGGGAGTCATTTTCTGATCTTCTCCAGCATCCTGAAGTCTGCTTCATTTTTCCATCAGGGATAGAAAAGAAAAGCTTTTAAGTCAGGCATCATCTGATTGATTCATAAAGCAAACAGGAAAAGTATTATGAGGCAAGGCTTCATGCTATGATAGACATCGAGGAATACTCATCTTTGGCAGGCTATTCATCTCTGGCTAAGGGGGTAGAAACTCTGGTTTGTCTCCCTGGGTAATGTGTGGAATTCTGTTTATACTCCAACTCAGTTTATGTGGCCTTGGGGAGTAAAGTCTGGTCTTAGAATTAGCTGTAATTTTTGCTGATCAGATAGTGGTAAGACTATCTGGCCACGATAGTGGCAAACTCTTTTTCCATGACTTTCATAAGAGAACTAGATGACAAATCTGTGGCATACTCATTATTTAAAACATTGTGTAGTGAAGGTACTTGTTTCCTCTGATACAAACAACTGGTGGTGATTGAGAGATTCCTGTATAGGTGATTCGCAAAAGTTTCTCTTATCTCATAATGTGGAGAATTTAGATATATTAGATATATTTTAGATATATTTTTAATAAACGTGCAGTGCAAAATCAGAAATTCACTGTTGTCGTATTTTAGGGGTGGTTTGAATACACATACATATATCTGTTACATAATAGAATAAAAAAGCATACTAACCTACTTTATATATGCATTCAAAATACAAATTTGAATTCTGACTATTGCAGGCAGCAGTGTGGATTATCAGGACATGAATAGGGTCAGAGATATCCAGGATATGAATATTTAGGTCAGAATCTAATTGAAAAGTTTATCTAACCATTATTTTGTTGTGCAGCTCTCCTATGGAAACAGTGGGAAAGGCTGAGTGCAGCAGAATAATAAATGTGCACAATCCGTGGTTGATTTTCTTTTTGACTGTTCGTCTATCAGTTTGATTGTCAAGTTGTACATTGTTTGCTTCACTGAAGAAAAGGGGATTTAAGAGATGTTAATAAAGATCATTAGGACACTATGGTTTTTTTAATGCTCTCAGATTTATGAGGATAAGATGGGCGAGGCATAATTTGGAAGACAGTAGCTCAGGTTCTAGAGTCAGTTTATGTCTTTGTAGTGTATGAACTCAGCTTCTCATCCTACCAGGCATAAACATATTTTCATGGTTGTGATGAAGTGCTGCTACTATCTTTGTTATTTCCTTTATTTTTTTTGTTTTGAAGACCACTTAGCTAATGAAATCTGTTTTTCTTTTACCTGTGGATTAAGATGCATAAAGATAGTGTGCAAAATGTGAAAACTGAACTGAAATTCAGTACTGTAGAGGGTGCTGTGTCAACCCACTATATAATTATTATCCTCAAAATGTCAAATTTAAATATCATGTCTTTAAATTGCTAATTTCAGATACTAGAGAAATAACTAAGAAGATGTGACAATAAAAGATTTTGAATTCATTAACTGTGCTTGGATTAGTAGCAGAACTGAATCAATTAAGTTTTGCTGTCTAGGCAGAAACAGCAGCATTGTATTTGGACAACTAATTCCTTGCTGGCTTTGTCACCGGTGACATTAATTATTAATAGGGGTTTCAGGAATAGCTCATGTGCTCTCAGAGCTGACTGTAACATAAGATAGGGACTGCAGTGATGCCAGAGGGATTGTTGAGAGGGCAGCACCTGTTGCATTTGGAGTTACATGTTTTTAATAATCAGACTTTTAATTTGATGTAATCACTTCATAGGAGTGATTAAGATAATAAAAGATGAATCGTCACGCTTGTTTCTATCGTGTCCCTCCACAGGAATTACATAGAAGAACCCAACTTCAGCCTGAGCCAGCCAAGACGAAGGCTCTTCAGACAGTTATTGAGATGAAGGTATGGGCTTTGCATGTTTTCCCATATGTTATTTTGCTGTCAAGAACTCGTGTACAGGATCTGGCTGAGATTGAGTTAATTTCCCTGCATGGTGCTGTGTTTTCAGTGTGGGACTAAAGCAGAGCTGATAACTCACTGATGTTTCAGCTGTTGCTGAACGGTGCTTCCACAGAGCCAAAGCTCTCTTGGAATTTCACTCTGCTCCCCCTGCAGCAAGTAGGCTGCAGGTGGCCAAGAGGCTGGGAGAGAATGCAGCTGGGTCAGCTGGTCTGAACTGCCCAGCAGACAGTAGCCAGACATCTGCCTCCCGATGGGAAGTGGTGAATGAATTCTGTAATTTGCTTTGCTTTCCATTGTGGCTTTGCATTTACCTATTAAACTGGATTTATCTCAATCCATGAGTATTCTCACTTTTTTACTTCCAGTTCTCCCCCCTCTATTCCCACTGAGGGGGAGTGAATGAGCAGCTGTGTGACACTTGGCCTTCCAGCCTTAACCAACAACATCTTGATTTATAAATTTTACTATGAAATTTTTAAATGCTTCCTTTTATTTCTCAACTTATTCTGCTGTGAAGCTAGGAATAATTAATTGTTTTTCTCAATTTTCTTCCCAAGACTTGATTTTAAAAATAAAGTGCATCATTCCTCAATAATAACATATTACTTAAGAAAGATTCTTTTGGGAAAAGAAAGTTTCAGGTGGGCCAGTGTAGATGAGAAGGAGTAACAAACAGAAGCAAACACACATTCTCCAAAGCTGTTATAAAATGTTTTTTGTCTTGCTCTTGAAAAACAATAGTTCTTGTGGTTTTTTTGATCATCATTGTACATCTAAGCTAAGGAAAATATTCAAAGCATCATTTGTTGCAGTGATACGACAGTGATGGAACTCTTGTCTTAGTCCTGAATGCTGTTTCCTCTTTTTGAATAATAATATATTACTACTAAAGTGTTTTGGCTTTTCCCCCTACAATAACTAAAGATAAAAATAATAATTTAAAAAGTGAAAACTGATATTTTCACATAATTCTGTGAGTCTGGAATATACATCTTCCAGAAGAATACCATGAGACTTGAGATAATTGGTGAGTTGGCAGTGCTGCCTGAAATACATTAATGATGGTCTTTCATTTCAGTCTGAAAAGGAAGTGCAAATTAAAGACCTCATTTTGCTCAATGACTTTTGTTATGAGCAAATGAGTTCAGCATGTCTGAGCATTGTGGTAAATACACATTTAAACCAACAGCAGGACTTCATAAATACAGTATCAGCCTTTTAATAGATAATAATTAGGTTGAATTGCACAAGTAATGAAGATATTCTGTTTTCTGCATTTTATTTGCCTGAGACCTTCCCTGTGTTTTGGTTTTTTTTTTACTTTATTCTATGAAATGGAAAACTTGTATTTTTGCAGTTAAGTTGTTACACTAAGTATAAGAACCAGAATATTGGCTGAGAAACTTGTTTCTTTGTATTAATATTTAAAATTATGAATTTGAGAGCTTTGGCATACAGATAGTGTGTTAGAATGATTTATCATCTACCATGTGGGTTATTAACCCTGCAAGGCTTATGTTACAAAATAATATGCAATTTCTCTTTCTGTACCAAAAGCTTTTAAAAAACGGGGGGATCATGACTGACATGATGACTGTAGTTGCAGTTATTCTGACAGTGTCAGTCCCTGAAGACAGTAAACTCTTTTCTGTTTGCCTCCTAAGAGAGCTGGAAGTGGTGCAGTCTTCCACTTCTTAGCAATCTGCAATGAGGCTTTTCATTTGTCTCGGGTAAGGCTGTGATCCTACTGCTGGAGCATCCTGATGTGAAGCTGCCTTTTGGTTCTGAGGCAGACAGTTCTTTCTTCTCCTATGAATACTTGCTCCTTTGGGGCTGTGCTGTCTCAAATCACCCTAATATTGAAAAGAAAAAGGAGTAAATGTAAGATGTTGAAATCCACATGGTTAAACAGCAGTTTTTGTTCCAAGTTACATCTTTGGAATGTTTTCAAGTAAATTTAAATTGTCTTAATCCAGACAGCATTTGTTTTGAAACAAATATGGAACATTTGTTTTGAATGATCAAGCACTGAAGCAGTAATTTCCCTACAGTGTTGAGGGTTAGAAAAGGGAGCAGATTACACTCCAGTATGGCAATCTGAGGCCATATACTCCCCCATGCTGAGTTTTCAAGCAATATACGTTTCTCTTTACTGCACCCAACCCCTCTTGCCACACTATCTTTTGTCTGAGTTCTCTCCCTGGCTCTCCCAGGCTCTGCCAGGAGGCAGCTTTCCCTCCTTTGTAAATCCCTCTATTCTTTCCTGTGTTTTTCTTCTCTCCTCTGCCACTGCTGAATGCTTTCTGCCCTTTTTCAGTTATCTTTTCCTTTCATCCTATGAAGTATACCCATTTCTCCTACCTATCATTTCATATGTGGGCTTTCTTGTTCTAAACAGCTTTTCCTCTGCCCTACCTTTCCTGTAATGACATGCTCTTTCTTCTTTCTTAAAACTTTGCAAGTATTGTCTTCTATTGTAGAAAAATTCTCTTCTGCATCTGTTCACTCCTTGACTCATCTCTATCTTCTGTATACTTATGAAGAAAAAAAAAAAGGAAAACAAAAAGATGGAAAATTAGCATCCTATATCTTGAGTTTCTATTGCTTTCTTTAATCCTTTTCAGATATCAGTTGTCTTTCCAGATGCATTGCACAGGTGTTTCTTTCCTAACTTTCTAGTTTTGCTTCCTAGACATGTTGGCTTCCAGATGTCCTGGGTCTTTTCTTATTTTCTCACCTTATGGTCTTTACTCTCTGTTCCCTTGTCTGCAGCAGAACTTTTTCTCCAGCAGCCCTTTTTTCTCCTGGAAAGCAGAGTCACAAGAGAGGAGGAGGGTGGGATACTTCTTTTTCCCACATCCTCCAGTTATTCCCCCAACTTCCTGCTTTTTGAAAACCTGTTTTATTGCTTTGCAGATGTTGCTTTCAAATTTGTCATTTTGTGTTGTTCCCCCAGCCCTCCACAATGGTTTCTGAGAGTCATTCTTGAGACACTGGGGCACACAAGACATGCTGTCTGTATCCTCTGTTTAGTAAAGGTGGAAAAGTTTTGAAGTGCTTGTCTCCCAAAAACTGAGGTACAATATGGAGCAATATGGAGCTCATGGTATTCAGAGAAAAGCCACCAGAGTGTGTTAAAATATTACCAAAAAATAAATGATTTTAGGAGCTTAATTTTTTGTAGTTTAACAAATAGACAAATAGGAAATGACAGAGCAAAGAGATTACAGTCTGTAGGTGTCTACCTGGGATATCTTAATTAAAAAAAGCAGCAAAGAAAAAAAAAAAAGAGAGCAAAAAAAGTCCTCTTCAGTAACTAAAGAAAATGTAAGAAATCTATTTCCAATTACAGTGTTTGGTAACTACAGGTTGCAAATGCTCACTAAAACCTGGTGTGTATATTTAACAGCATTCATGTAATTTTGACTTGAACTATTTTAACCTTTCAGTATATTATGGTGGCTTAGAAGAACGACAGAGAAATACTTTTTACTAGGGCCTGTGGTTGGAATACGAGGAGCTGCAGTTTCAAGCTGAAAGGGGATAGATTTAGATTGGGCATAAGGGAGAAATTTGTTACAATGAGACACTGAAACAGGAGGCTCAGAGAAGCTGTGGATCCCCATTCCCTGGAAGTTTTCAGCATCAGGTTGAACCGGGCTTTCAGCAACCTGGTGTAGTGCAAGGTGCCCCTGCTCGTGGCAGAGGGGTGAAACTAGATGATCTTTAAAGGTCACTTCCTTTAAACTATTCAATGATTCTAAAATATTGCTGAGAGATCTTCAAGATTAAACCAGAAATGAGTTGCCTACAGGTATGGCATAACACTAATTCCAAGTGTAGGGTATTGACTATTCTGCAATATACATAGTATATTGCATATATATATATATATATATATATGCATATATATACATAGTAAATATATACATAGTATATATACATAGTATATATACATAGTAAACATGAATGTAAAAGTCATTAAAATGGTAAACTGTAAAATAAATTAAAGTATTTGTGGTTTACCTTGCTTTCAGAAAGAGCCATCTTTATGTATTGATTCAGCTTTGATATTTCAGGTATGGGTTTGGTTCTGAAAATGTGTGTCTGTGTGTTTGCAGTGCAACATACTCTTACTGCTAAGATTGCATGCACTTTCACTTTCCCTGGTCTTCAAAGATAAACCTGAAATACTCTATTAAATGGACAAAATCAAGAAAGTATATAGTTAGAGTATTCCTGTATGGACTGTTGATAGCATGTGTGAATATATTTTATTAAACGTGAAGTTTCAAGTATTTGCTTGTGGTTGCTTGTTGCCCTACAAGCAAAATTTTCACATAGTTTAAATTTATCAGGTAGTTGAAAGCACGAAAAGCAGCATTTTGGTACTTTTCATTTCAGAGTAAGACAGACTGGAATACTCTATGACTATTCAGGAAATGTGCTATAGCATTCCTGTTGTAAGGACTGGATATACAATATTCATGACACTTTATTGTGGAAAGTCATTTGTAGACTTAGTCTCTTTTCCACCATGGAAGATTTTCCTCGGCATCAGGACACACACTAATTGTTTCATGTTCCAGAAGAGATTGATTTCTGCTAGATTCAGCATAGAAATAGCCCTAACCTGTCTCACAGAATATTTACTGTGCTATTCTGGTAATGGAGATGAGGAAGAAGTATTTGGATAATGTTGGAAGGGGGGGATGGATTAGAGCGAGTACTCTGATCTATATCACAAATCCTGCTATATAATCTCTTGTCTTCTTAGAGATTTAGAGGGACTGACTGGAAAAATCTGCACAAATGTTAGATTACTGTAGAACTTGGATGATGTTTATTAGTACCAGTTAATACTAAGATGCAAAGGAATCTTTGTGATTCAACACAGACCCATGTAGTTTATTGGAATGCTGCTAATGTGGGTAAGTCTTAGAGGTTCGAAGGAAATCCTCATCTGTTCCTATTTCAGCTTCTGAAATATTGCCAGACCCTATGCCACAACAAGAGCTGGTTTAAAATTTTCCAGTTGAAGTTCTCTGTGGGAAAATGCTGATTCAGCTGAGTTGGAAGATTTTATTTGGGATGGGTCTATTCTATTGAAACTTTTAGTGAAAGCAAAGCTAAGGACCTTCCATCCATCTTGTAACTCAGCCCAACCCCCTTGTGGCAGCACCCATTGGGAGCTCCAGGCTGTCTGCATTGTATTTGACCTACAAGCTCCTCACCCTGTAACTACTGTCCAGACAAGAACACTCAGTTTTCCTGACCCAGCCAGCAGCCTGTCTCGTGTGTTTGCAGAATTGCCAATGCTGTAGTGTTCATACATTAAGGGAACAGGACCTTTGACTCCTTGAACAGTCTGTGAAAGGTGTCTGCTTATCTTCTGTCTTCTCATCACTGATGTTTGTGATAAATTACTCTGAAGCAGATTTTAGTCTTCAAAATTTGTGAGATTTCTGGCTTCTATTCCAATAAAAATTAATACAAAATTGAGAGTCACCATTTTTTCTAGAGGCAGGAAAACGACTTCTTACACATCTGTAACCACACTGTGCAGAGTCTGAGTGAAAATAACCTTTTCCTTGGTGAGTTCAAATTTGCTTTTATAAAGTAGAACAGGAAATGCTTCCAAAAGTTGTTAGTTATTTCTGATAAAGCTTAAATACATCTCTGTGGTTTATAAACTTTCTACAGACTGTAACAAGGAGTGTTATAAATTATTTCTGCTATTTTATATTTGCAAACATGTAAAATAAAAGTGTAGTGCAAAAACCCAGACTCATAAAGACTTAGCTGGAGGGATTTGATGAGGACTCCTCTCAGATCAGATGTCATAACAGGTCATGTAAATATTAATACATTTCAGTGCAAAATTCTCAAGTGCAGCGAAGCTTAGGTTTTCCTTTTGTTTAAAATATCTAAAATGAACTCTGAGCAAGCTGATTTGGCTGTAGCATCTGTGAGAGCTACGGTAATTTATCATGCATAAGCCTTAATAGCTTTTAAATTATTTTTTTTCTCTTTCAATATTTTTATTTTAATGCAGTTTCAGCAAATGATAGGGTTTAATGAGAATTCTTCTCCTTTCTTTTTTTCATTCCATCTGAATGGAATCACCTTTAAGTAAAAAATGTATAGGGAAACGTTTTGTGAACAGAAGCGTTAACATCCTAAAAATGTTTATTTTCTGTCATGGGAAGGGCTAGTTATTTAATATAATTATAGGGTTTTTTTTAGGTCATTCATACACATTTTGCTCTATGATATGAGTAAATCTGATACCATGGACAAATGTTAATAACATTTTTAGTATTCTACTATTGGAAATCCATCATGTTAACATTAGCTTACCATGCTAATTTGTTGCATTTTAACCCGAAAAGCTGTTATTAAAAAAAAAAAAAAAAAAAGCCCCATAATTATATTAGCTGCAGTTATATAACCTAGAAGCTGATTAGAAGTCTCTAGAATAGAGTTGGGGTTTTTTGTGGGTTTATTTGTGATTTGTTTTGTTGTTTGCCTGGTTTTATCCTAAATTGCTAAAGTTGCCTGCATGTATTGTGAAAGACAGTATCACAGGAGTTGTGGTTTTGCTTTCTTTTAGGTAGCCTAGAGCAAACACTGGAGTACTCTTAGAACTGAGGAAAAAAGAAAAAAAGGTTATTTTGAAAAAAGAGACAAAGCTGTAGTTAAGCAGTGTGATTCAAGCTTAGCTTGTATTGGTTAAAGGATCAATTCAATTGCTCTTTTTTTCCCATATTAGCATTTTAGGTTAACATCCTGATCTTACTAAATCAGTTTTGATTGTGGTTTGGTTTTGTTTTCATTGACCTCAGTGGAAGAAGAACTGCACCCAGATCTCTCATTTTTGTTGGATTGTTGCTCCTTCACATTCTTGAGCTGATTGTTCCATCATCTGAATTACAATGTTTTCAGTTTCTTGATAAATGCTTGCCAAGAGGGCCTAAAGCAGATTACATGATGGTGTTTTGCAGTGCTCTTTGAAAGAACAGAAGTTTGTGAAACACTTTTTAAATTTTTTCTGATTTTCACTGAAGACATTTAGTCACTTTCCAAATGACTTGCAACAGAAAAAAAAAAATATCACTGGGTGTTTCCAAGGCTGTGCTGGCACACATATCAGCCATTGTCTGTGATGTAGGAATCGAGTGGTTATGGTTTCCTTTATTGTTTTAGACTGTTAATAAAAAGCACTAAATCCCATCTTAGTGATGTGACTGAATCAGTAGAAGAAAAGTATGTGATGAGACAACCTGTCTTCCTCCTGACAATAAGCAGAACTCTGTGGGAATTGTGAAACTCAGCCTCAGGCTGAATCCCATAATGAAGTGGCCTGCAGTGAGGATGGAGCAGCCTTGCTAGGCTAAGCTTTGTGTGTTAGAGCTTGGAAAAATAACCTGGCCTAGATGGTTGCCAAAGCAAACAAGGTATGTTGTTATGTACACATCAGAAATAGGAGATCTTCCATTCCCCTTTGATCCCTGTGTAGGAATGAAGGAGGAATTTTTACCAGGACTTATCCTCTAACAGAGAACAGCATTGCACATCTCTTTGTGGGTGTGGAAGAGGTCTACCTTCTGCATTTCTTTAAGCCCAAATCAGTAGAATTACTCTTGGTTTGTGCCGTGTGCAATATATATTTGTACCATCTATCTTTCCTATCTTATTACTTCAATGTTTCTGTAAGTACAGCTATAATTTTGTTACACTTGAATGGACAAGTTTCATATCAGTGTCTTTTTTCATAACTCAGGATACAAAAATAGCTTCACTTGAGCGCAATATAAGAGATCTTGAAGATGAAATACAGATGTTAAAGACAAATGGAGTTTTGAATACTGAGGATCGAGAAGAAGAAATCAAACAAATAGAAGTTTACAAGAGTCACTCAAAGTTCATGAAAAATAAGGTAAGGTCTTCTAAAGTAGCTTAATGCTGTTTAAGCAATGGAAATAAAAGTTTTAACTTGACCCTCTTCAACACAAGCAGCTCTCTGCATGTCTTTTTAGGTAAATCTCTACTATGCAATACTCAGTACCTATGGTAAAGTTAAGCATTTTGGAAAAATATTTATATTTTGATTTAGGACGAGGTAATCAGCCCATTTCACCCCTTCTGCAGAGGGTACTACAATCCTGAGTATTTTTTAATTAGTTCAGAATGTTGACTTGCACCATTTTGATACATCTTCAGTTGTGCATTTTTTTCTGGGTTTGACTGTAGTTTTGCAGTAGTGATTACTGTTCCATAAATTATGCCAAATTGTAATTTTGAAGAACTTGCAATTTGATGTTTTTGTTCCTGCAGAGTACCTTTCATTTCAGTTTATTGTACATAGATAATTATGTGTTGACCACAAGCTGATAGTGCCTATGTGATAATGTAACACATTTCCTGCTACCAAGCTCACAAAACAGTATTCCTTTCATTATTTTAAATCACATCAGATTTAAAGCTTGATTGTCCCAGACAGTCTTTTTATCTCCTTTTATTTTATTTGCTCAGCTGCTGTCCAGGTAAAGATGAGCACTCCAAATACTCTTTCTTGTGAGTTGTAATATTTCCTTTCTGCACTGTTTATAATTGCCTTAAAATTGTAATAAAGATGTCTAATGTTACATTTTGTGGTGATTTATTCCCAGCTTTCTACCTTGAATGTGTTTTGATTATGAAGTAATGAAATACTGAAGTACTGCATAAAAATTAAAAAAAATGCTGTAAATTATGGACACGGAAGCTGGTGGTTCCATTTTCATAGACATTGAGGTTTTGGCAATGTCATTGAAAATATATTAATTATAGGCTAAATTAAGATGGGTTAAAGCAAGTCACAGCATCCTGAAGTAGAAATACTGAAAGGGAAATCCAGCCATCTCATCTCTTACAGTGTGTTAAAAGTTTGATCACAATGCCAGAATAAAATCTAGGCAAACAGCTCTTGTAGTCATGACTATGACGAAGTCTTCCTTTATTTTAGAAGTCATTCCATCCTAGTTATTTGTGCTCTTGTTCCATATAGTATTTAGGGGGTTTTGTGTATGTGAAAACTGGATATGTGAAATTCTAGAGAATTGAGATGGCTTGATTCAGTTTTTCTGAAACACTACACTGAAGGAGATCTGAAAAAAACCTGCTCTCTCTAGAGGCCATGTAAACCAAAAAAGCAGGAGTTAATTGGCTTAAAGTGCCTACCACTCTCTGTTGATGCTAAAAATATGTAGTGATGTTGCTGTTTAAGTTTGCAATATCAAGTGGAGAAATACCATTACCAACCTTTCAGATTTGGGCAAGCTAAGATTCAGAGGAAGTATGCAGCTTGTCTGTGGTCAGAAAATGAAACTGTGAAACCTTCTGGAGAATGTTTTACATGATTTTCAGGTCTGGGTTTTTTTGTTTTTTGTTTTTGTTTTTTTTTTTTTTGTTTGTTTTTTTTGTGGTTTTTTTGGGGGTTTTTTTGGTTTTTTTTGTGGTTTTTTGGGTTTTTTGTTTGTTTGTTTTATTTGTTTTGTTTTGTTTTTCCCCCCTTGTATCAGGAGATCAGGAGATCTTGACTTCTGGCTGTTGGCTTTCAGCAATACTTAAAATGTAGAAAAATGAAAATGCTTGGAAATCTGCTGGAGACAGAGATTTATTTCCTGCCATGTTTAATTCTTTTACACACTAATAGATATTGCAGAACTTTACATCTGGGTATATTTGCTTTTTTAAAGATTCCTTTTAAAAGTTTATGTGGTTTCTTACTATGCCTTTGGTATATTTGACTTTTTTTTTTTTAATGGAAGTTCAAGTACATTTTCGTCTCTATACTGTGTTATGAAAAGGCACCAGCCAAAGGCGTAATTATTCAACACAGCTTTGGGTGTTTCCAGTTGGTTTTTTTGCCGTGTTGTTTTTTGTTTGTTTAAATTTTTTTTTATGGCAGAGCTCTAACACAAATTAATGTTCTTGGCAGTTTCTCAGGTTGTGTAGCCAGAACTTTGCACTAAGCAAATTCTGTTTCTGGAACCCAAAGACCTTACCTGTGATGAAAACGAAGCTTTTGTTTTGGTGATTCTTCCTCAGAGTGTGTGCTTTGTCTGGGGAAAAAAGTGGGAAGAGTTTCTAGGAGGGATGAAGCATCTGTGATGTGCACATGGGTCTCATGTGAAAGATGTGATGTAATTCAGGTTGGCTGCAGATCTACATTTTGTCTTTATATCTTGTAGACAGATTTTCCCATAGATGACTTTGTATACATTTTGGTCTCAGTTGCCATACTTGCCTGTGTGTTCTGGCAATGGATGGAGAAAGTTGGTTTGCTTTCAAGAGATTTTTTTTCTCTTGCAGTTTCTTAACTGCATTCTGCATTTTCTTGACATCTGTTTTTTGTATTCTCCTTTACTTTTGTTTTGATATTTTCTAACTGTGAAGGCAATTGCTTTTAGTGCCAGTGTGGATTCTTGATATGATGTAGTAGCTCAGGAGTGACTAGCCAAGTATCTTAACCTGTTAGGCAGATATATTGAAGTTTATAAAGATAAATATGGAATAAATATATTAAGATGTGCACATGGTCTGTAGTTCATAGAAGCAATTTTTTATGTTTAATTTTTAATGATACACCTGCAACATAAACCAAAATAGAAATATTTTGATCAGCATTAAGTATTTCCAGTGACTGTGCCATATAATATCCAGCCTGTGAAATATTACAGTATGTATGTCTTTAGGATGTGGTTGAGCATAGTCAGCCTGTGGATACATATTCTTCTTTTCCTGGGGACTTTTGAATCACCTTCCATCTAAGATTTCCAGATTTATTGCATCCCAAATGTCTGTTGGGATGTAACTGATGGGAAAGAGTTCTTCTAGCACTGCTCTGGTTGTTGCAGAATTGAAACTTGAATGTTAAAGAAAAATTTCTCAGCCATACAGTCATCAAAAAAATTTTGAAATAAAAAGGAAATGTGGTTTCTCTGAGTTACTGAGGTGCAGGAAGGCATTTTGTTTCAAACAATCCTCATGAGATGATATATCTGAAGTCATCTGGTGACCAGTGTTATTTCACAGAACTTTAGGACAAGTAGTTGTATGTCACCTAATTCACCATCCTTCAGAATCATTCTGTGTATTGTCCAGTGCTTTCTTTAGATTCATTACTCTAAATCCACCACAGTTTTGAGTTCTGTGGGTACCTCTCCCAGTTACCATTGTGGAAAGGGAATAATCACAATTACATTACATTTAAATTCACTTAAATTCAGAAGCTCTTTTTAGTGAATGGGTTTCTGCTGTTTTCCCCTAGGATATGCTTTTACAATCTTACAGAGCTTTCACTCTGTGGAATTTTTTATTATATTTTAACCAGACTTCTTTTAAGTTAATTGCTTTGGCTTGGCTTTTCTAATACCTGAGAATTCCATATGAAATGCCAAAGAGCAAAAAAAGAGGTGAGGATGGTGGGCACAACACATTTGTAATATGAGCACGGTTGAAATTCCACTTCTCTGTTTTGCTTTCCCAATTAATATGCTTTTGCTTATCAGGCTCCTAAAAAGCCTTGGTTCACTCTGGTCAGTGATAAGTCACAAGAATCATACTTTTGGAAGGAATGGGCTATTGGTTTGAATTTATACTGTTATCAGTAATTTTCCCTAATCATTTTTCCTTTTCTCACACAGGATAAATTCCTTTGAACTTAAGTGAGGTTCATGGTGAATTTATAGGCCACATCATCATGGGTAACCTTAAAGAGTTTTCCTTTTAATTGCTGCAAGAACGGGATAATCATTCATAAACAGAGAATGTTAAATTACAAGAAACTCAATTGAAGTTGTGAGTGTAAAGAATCCAAACTTAATTCTCTTCCAGAACTCACAGGTGTCTGAGTTGTATTGTGTCATGGTCACTTACATCTTTCAGCTACGAAGTGGAAATTAAATTAATGAAATTAATGATCTAATCTTTTTTTTTTTTTTCTTTTTTTTTTTTTTTTTTTTCCATGTTGCAGATTGACCAACTGAAACAGGAACTCTCAAAGAAAGAATCAGAACTTCTTGCCTTACAAACTAAGCTTGAAACCCTTAGCAATCAGAATTCAGATTGCAAGCAACACATTGAAGTGCTTAAAGAGTCCCTTACTGCCAAAGAACAGAGAGCTGCCATACTTCAGACAGAGGTACTGAATCTTCTAATCATAACATGCAAGAGAAATAGTTAATAGCATTTGTCAAGGTGGTGATGTTTTTGCAGCCTGTCTATGTAGAAGGCAATTTGTTAAAGAACAGTGAAATAATTTAAAATCCTTTAAATGACAAAATATTTGTTAAATAGATTATTTTGTAGTATGTCTGCTCTCATTTTAGGATTTTTTAGAAGCATCCCACATTGCATTTAAAAAAAAACATTAGTGCCTAATTGCCTAATTCTCATTCTTCTGTGGGGAAACTGGGCCTTTAATGGCTTGGTTGTTGTGGTGTGATTCCTTGTTTCTTCATCTGTTGGTTGACTGAGTCTTCCTTTCAGTTGCTATGGCTTGATGCTTCTTTTTTACAGTGTATTTACTGTGTATTTCTGTACTGAAGAGTTAAGGCACTGATGTAATTTGAAGTGATCTCTTGAACAGTGCATTATACTAATCTGTGGTTATTTCAAGTACAACCAACATTTATTACAAAATATGAGTAATTTCAGTCTTTTAAACAAGTCAGTGCATTAGCTGTGTATGCATCTGCAAAGTCAGGTTATATACAGGTAGTGGAATACAAAGCTGATGGCTGTCACATTTGATGGAATGTGTAAATGCAGTGTTAGAAATGCTGCCACTTCATTTCCTGTGGTTTGAAAAAACCCCATAGACTTGGAGCACACAATATTGGTTAGATTGACTCCTGTTGTAATTTTTTTCCTTTCGTATGTAATGTGTGTACTCCTTATAAAACACAGAAATACCTGTGAAATTCAGTCCTACAGTGCAAATAGTGCCCCTGCAAAGACGTGTATTGTTTAAGGTATACAGGAATCTTACAGAAAGTTTCAAATTTCTGCACATGGTTGATAGAACAAAGTAGTTGATAGTTCACAGGTAAAAATATCAGCAATTTCAGCAGATCTCAGTGTAGCTTTTGAGTAGTAAGGGTTACGTATCTTAAATCTTGGGCTGTGCAGATCTGTTTTGCAAGATTTTTATTCCCTGTCATGCTGCTGAGGATACTGATGAATTCCATTTGCTCTCCACTAATTTGATTTCCTAATTTTTCATCAGACTGTTAGGTATTCAAGGCATTACAGTCTTATGGGTGGCAGATGGGCAGTGCTAAAAAAAAATGAATCTACAATGCTTTTGATGAAGGGCTGCTGGAATTGTGCAGTCCTGGTGGAGAGCCAGTTGGTTTCTCTTTTACATAAAGCTGTTGAGCTTGAACTTTTATGTGAAGCAGTTTAAGTTGAAATTAGCTGTAACTGCCTGTTGATGTGCAGGTAATGATTGTATTGTGTCTGCTTATTGTTAGCCTCAAAGGGAAACCAAATGAAAAATTGATGTTAAAATGATCAGACAGCTAACTTGATAGAAGGGATGTTCTGTAATAGCATAGAATGAATCCTTTTCATTTGGTCTAATATAATTTTATTTGGGACATAAGTGGCTGTAATATCTCATACAACTAATATGAGATTCTTCCAGCTTTATTTTTCCAGAATTTTGGGGGTTTATTTCATATGCATTCTTCTCAGCCTTCAGTAATTAAAATACCTCATGATTTGATGAAGCTCTGAAACACTGCAAGGTGTTTTATATTCCCCATAGGTGATTTCCATTTTCTGCATTGAGGAGTGTGTGTAGTTAAGGGTTCATCAGACAACAGTTTCTTGAGGTTTTTTTCTCCTTTTAAGATGTGCTTATAAAGGGATTTGAGGAAAGTTGATAAATTATGTCCACCTCTTCTGGGAAGTAATTTTACATAAAATATTCTCTAATTGTCTGTTCATATACAGGAGGCTTTTGGCAGAAGGGTCACATTAATGTAACTTTTTTTTTCTGGGAGATCATGTGAAAATGAAGGCCTCTAAGTACTGGGTTAATACCAGGCTTCATTTTGTGAAATTCTACATCTCGAGGTGGAGTAGAAGCAAAATAAAGAAAAAAAGTTCTATCTCCAGTTATACACATCTATTGATGCAGCCACTACTTGAATTTGTTTACCAAATTTTGATTTAATAGCAGATTTAAAATGGGAGAATAACTTAATTTGCCTCAAAATTTCTTCTACTTCTTTTTGAAAAGACATAATTATAGGTTGTCTTATATGCACCAGTTACCTATGAGGCAGAGACTTTAAATAACCTACATTAAACTTTAAATTATAACAGCAACTTACTTGATCTCATAATACTTGAATAACTTGCATACTTTGGGCAATATTAATTACAGCTCACTTTACTCCATTTTAGAGGCACTGGATGTACTGTATGGTAGAGATGCAGTGCATCTCTGCTGAAAAAGATCATTACTTATGTGTTATGTAGGTGGAAATAAAACATTGTGTACCCCTTAGTTTATCAAGCCAGGACTTATCAGGAAAGAACAATTCTTTGGTTTTTAATTTTAAAGCCCCAGTCTTGTTGCAGGCATGCCACAGGCTGTACAGCTTTCCATCAGGAAGATTGTAGATATTCAGGGGTTGGAAATAAAGACTGCTTTCTGAAGTGAAATGATACTGAGGCTCACAGAAGTTTTGTGATTAGTTTGAACATAGTTTCTGCCTCTTTTGGATAGACTTTGAATCTAGAGCTTCTTAAAACTACTGATTTACCCAGTCCTGTTTCTTGGGATAAAGTCTTAGAGCAGCTTCCAGCTAGCCATAAGAAATACACTTATAACCAAACACAGGGTTTGTCATAAATTGCCATGTAACTGCCTGAGAGTGTTTTGCTTTCTCTAACAATCATGAAAACAAGTGGCAGAGCTCTGTGTCCAAGCAATTTCACAGAGCAGAAAATTAGATTCCTCAAGGCTGACGTGCATGTTCTAATTATGTTCTATTGTTACAGATTTTTAAGACCCTCAGAATTTCAGCTCATTCTTTACCACCCTGCTGTATGTGAGGGACTTTCTCGGGTTAAAAATGACTGCCAGAATGTCTCTTCTTCACAAACTATTTTGTTACAACTTCCAGATGGAATAGCAGTTTATCGGAGTCACTTAAACTGTGGGCATTCTGGATAAATCTGCTGGAGCTCTGAGAAACAGAAAAGCTGGACAGCAGCTGAATTTGTAAATTGCTGTCTCTTCTCCTTTGTAGGCTAAAGTCCTTATTTCTTATCAAAATTTAAACAAAACAGGACATATCCTTAATGCAAGTGACAAAAAGGTTAATACAAAATAATTACTAAGACTGTAAAACACTCATTGGATACAATAAGTTTGGGGGGCTGTTGAGCTGATCTTCATCCCAGTGTTATGAAGTGGTTGAAAGGCTGTTTGAGCTTCTTGCATTTTTTTATTCAGGGTGTGCCTCCCTTTTTCTCTTACTTCTTTTGCCTGCTTATTTGCCCTTCATATATTTTGAGTGACCAGTGGGCAAACACGTGAGCAGTAGGAATGGAGTACTTCCTATGTTTGGTTGTATGCTTCATTGTACATTTTAATTAACAAATTCATACCTTCGGTCTGCATTCTGTTACTACATCCTGTATAAACTAAATATGATGCAGCAAGACAGAAACATTGAAAACAATACCTTAAAGTTTTCCTGAACTTCCTTTATACCTACTTTTTTGGTAATTACTTTGTAGATACCAACTTCATATAGCTCAACAATATCTCTCTTCAGTACTCAGAAATATCCTGTCTTTCAAAAGGATCTTTTAAATTTCTATTTAATCTTGAGCTTGGAGAACTCCGGGGGAGTGGAGGAAATGCTTATATCTCATATGAATCTTGCTGAAAATGTTATATTTGTTTATGTTACATTTGTTATGTAGTCATAAAAGACAAAATGTGAACTAATTTTAAGTATCAGCAGAGGCCGTTCATATTTTTTTTCTGTTATGTATATGTTAAACTGTGTTAAATTAAGTAACAAAATACCAAATCAAAAGCTCCTCTAATGAAGCTCATACATTTCCTCCAGGAAATACAACCCCTGCAACAAGAGACCTATGATAGGACAGAGGGGTTTTCTGTGTGTTAAACCCAGGAGCCTTCTTACTGGAGACCTGAGAATGAGCACATCATTTCTGTAGTGATCAAACCTGCTGGCTGCCAGGGTAGATGAATGAGGAATAAAAATATTGCTTTGTCAGCTGGGCTGTCTCTATGACCTGGGACTTAAGCTGACTGAGACCTCAAGTATGCTGTGGTATCAATCCATCAGTGATGCTAGAGGAAGCAGTTGAGTTGTCTGCAACCAGGAATTTGGAAAAGATGTTGTTTGCTTAGAGCAGCTATCTCCAGGCCTCAGGTCTTGTCTAAAGGGAGGGCAACAGCTTCCAGCAGCAGATGGGAGAGCAGCTGCAGGGAGGTGCAGGGCAAATGGCAGCCCTCCAGCAGGTGGAAATCATTATGGAAGGAATTTTTTACTGTACAAACTATTGTTGTTCCCAGATGAGTAAAGTTAATAACATTTTAGCCTGTGTTAAGCCACACTCCTTTCTTCCTCTTTGTAGAATAGATAGTTTTTGCTAGTTATCATTGTGGAATTTTATGCTGCCCTAAAACATGCTCATAACCTGCCTTGAAGGGCTTTCTAGAGATGAAAGTAACCATTGCTTTCTAGCTCTAATTCAGAGCTGAATTAAGCTGTTGGTAGTTGCAGTGTCAGCTTCCTGATTAAACAGGATTACTTTGTAATCATCTTGTTGTGATTAAATCAGCTTAGTAAGTCCTGTAATAAAAGAAATCTTCAACAGGATCTCAGTTACTTCATAACAAGCCTTTTATTATTATTGAATTAATGTCACTCTCTAGGTTATCTTCAGGTTTTGGAGAGAGCAGCAGCATATGATGCATCAGAATGTGGTTCTTAGAATGATGTTATGGCTGGGGTTGGTAGGGGGCTCTTGCAGTCAGTTATTCCTGCTCAAGCAGGGTCACTTAGAACTGGTTGTCCAGGACCAGTTCCTGATGGCTTTTGAATACATCCAGGAATGGAGACTCCACAACCTCTCTGGGCAACATTATCAGTAATGTTCCCTGGTGTTCAGGGGGAGCCTCCTATGTTTCACCATTCTCCTATGGTGAATATCAGTGACAAATATATGTAGTGAAATGAGGCTACCAGGTGCCACTAATTGCCAGGTAATGGGCATGAGCTTGTGTCAAGCCCACCTGTGCCTAATTAGGGTGGGCCCCCACTGCGCATGAGCCTCACCTTTTATTGGCCCCCTGGTCCTGCTCATGCGCAGTGGGGGCCCACCCTTATTAGGCACAGGTGGGCTTGACACAAGCTGATGCTCACTCCCTGGCAATTAGTGGCACCTGGTTGCCTCATTTCACTACAAATATAGGGGAAGGATCATTTCCCTCAACTTCTAGGCAATGCCATTACTAAAGCAGCCCAGCATACTATTTGCCTTTTTAGCTGCAAGGGCAAATGGTGTCCACCAGGATGATGAGGTCCTTTCCTGCAAAGCTGCTTTTCAGCTGGGTGGGCCCCAGCATATACAGGTAGATGCATGGAGTTGTTCCTCCCCCAGTCCAGGACTTAGTATTTCCTTTCCCTGAACTACACGGAGTTCTGTAAGCCCATTTCTCCAGCCTGTCTAGGTCTCTTTGAATGGCAGCATCACTCTGTATCAGCTGCTCAGCCCAGTTTTGCACCATCAGCAAACTTGCTGAGGCTACACTCTGTTCCATCATCCAGATCAATAATGAAGATGCCATATTGACCCCTTGAGGGAAGAAGAGGGGCCAGTATTAGTTCTACCTGAGTTACCTGATTCTACTTGATCCTCCTCTCCTTCCCTCCATGAGTCTCACAAGCCGGGTCTAAGAGGGCATGGGCTTCAGAAGTAATCTGTTGATATGTCCCAGAGGGACCTGGACAGACTGGAGAGATGGGCTGACTCCAATGGGATGAGCTTCAACAAGGCCAAGTGCCGGGTCCTGCACTTTGGCCACAACAACCCCATGCAGCGCTACAGGCTGGGGACAGAGTGGCTGGAGAGCAGCCAGGCAGAAAGGGACCTGGGAGTCTGGATTGACAGGAAGCTGAACATGAGCCAGCAGTGTGCCCAGGTGGCCAAGAAGGCCAATGGCATCCTGGCATGTATCAGAAACAGCGTCACCAGCAGGTCCAAGGAGGTGATTCTGCCCCTATACTCAGCCCTGGTAAGGCCACACCTTGAGTACTGTGTCCAGTTCTGGGCCCCTCAGTTCAAGAAGGATATTGAGGTCCTCAAACAGGTCCAAAGGAGGGCAACCAAGCTGGTGAAGGGACTCGAACACAGATCCTATGAGGAGAGGCTGAGGGAGCTGGGGCTGTTCAGCCTGGAGAAGAGGAGGCTCAGGGGAGACCTCATTGCTCTCTACAACTACCTGAAAGGAGGATGGAGCCAGGCGGGGGTTGGTCTCTTTTCCCAGGCAACTCTCAGCAAGACAAGAGGGCATGGTCTTAAGTTGTGCCGGGGGAAGTTCAGATTGGATATTAGAAAGAATTTTTTCACGGAAAGGGTGATCAGACATTGGAACGGGCTGCCTGGGGAGGTGGTGGACTCTTCGTCCCTGGAGACATTTAAAAAGCGACTCGATATGGCACTCAGTGCCATAGTCTAGTGACTGTGGCGGTAGCTGATCAAGGGTTGGACTCGATGATCTCTGAGGTCCCTTCCAACCCAGCCTATTCTATGATTCTATGATATTAATTAAAGTTTCTTGAAGTTCAAGTATCCCTGGAAGTTAATTAGTTTTATTTTGAGTAGAATATTATTTTTTTGTATCATTTCAAGTATAGAATCTTCATGACGTCAGGAAAATCAGCTTGGAAAATATTACTGACATCAAGTATAGTTTAATTTTGAGCTCTTTCTTACACTGTTTCAGTAGTCAGAAATTAAGTGTAAGCAGAGTTACAATGATTCTTAGTTTCTGCAGAATGTTGACTACTATAAAGAGGCATGTCTAGTGAAGCTGCTTATTCAGACAGTTGATTTACATGTATTGTAGCAGATAATCAGAAATAATAGTAGAAGAGGATATTTTTTCATATGAGTATTCAAGCAGTGGTAACTGGATCACATTTCAGGTACTTTGCCATGTGATGTGAGAAAAATTAAAAGCAATAGTAAATAAGTCTAGATCTAAACACAGTGTGCTTTTTGCATGGGCTTTCTGTTGTCTCAGTGATGACATTATTTGGGTTTTTTAAAAATCGTTTTGTTCGACTTAAACAGCTATCATTTGAAGTTTTTATTGACAGCTGAAACAAAAGATATAATCCTGTGACATAATCATCTTTGCAGTGACAGGCACTTAAGTACTGCTTTTAACAACAGGAAAAAAACTTATGTATATTGATGCCAAAACATTAATTTCTGTTGTGTAGCTCCGTGGAGAAAACATTAATTGTGACAAAACCATACTTAGCACTTAGTGCATCATTGCTTTTGGATAACACACCTGCAGACTGGCAGGTGTTCTGCTTTGAAGGTTAATGAACTGTGAAATAAGTAAATGTCTACAAAGAAATTTTGTAAATTGTAAGCATAGTTCTGTCAGTGGAGGAAACGGATCAGAAGTCTGTGCTGTAACTGAATGCTGATGTATTCAGTGTACATGTATTAATATAGAGAACCTGATAAAAATTAAGAGGAAAGCTGACTACAGCAGGTATTTATTGCAATCTGGTTTTTCTTTTAAAGAAATCTGTCTATAGAGAAGAGTTGTGAAATGACTGACTTCTTAGCTGTCCTTAGTTGGCACAAAGAGCAAATAAAAGCAAATATCAATAAATACTTGGAACAAAATTACAAACACTTTATTTTTCCTTCTGTTGCATTGTTGATGCTTGATATTGCTTGAAATGTAAATCTGCTTTTAATTTTTCAATAATGTAACTATAGTTATTTCACTCAATTTTTTACTTTTCTAAGTTAGAGTTTTAACTTGGAAATTGCATTTCTCTACTGTTTTGTGACTTCTTTCAGATCAGGATGGGTCATTTCAGCGTGGTCTCTGCTGCTAGTGTATTGTTCTGGTGGATCTCCTGTGCATGCAAAGGAAGGATCACCCCCTTTAAAAAACACTATTCTGGAGGCTTGTGTACCATTTACTCTCTCTGTCACTCTGCAGCTTTTTACAGCTTTCTTGACAATGTGTTGCATATTTCAGACAGCTTTAACTCAGGTGGAATTTGCCTGTCATCTCGCTTCTTTACACAGTTTTCACATTTTGTTGGGTGCCTTTTTGACAATTTGGAATGAGAGGGGAACATACTGACAGGGCTGTAAATTCAGGGTTAAACTGAAAAAAACCTTAAACTGACAAAGTGCTGTGTTTCAGCAACAGCTTGGATGAACTTTTAATTATTTTATTGATAGGATTCTGAATATTATTTTCCTTATAGCTATGTGGTGCTAGAGGCCTTTTTACTTCCTTCTCCCTTCCTTATTTAACTTTTAGAAGGAAAGAAATCTGTAGGTTTTGGTATCATAGGGCAATATGAAATCAAGCCTCTTGTGAAAACTTTTGAGATATCAATTGTTTCATAGGTGACCTGCTAATATTTCCCTAATATTTAAGGAAACCTCTCAATAAGATCAGCTTAGGCAAACAGCATTTATACACTTCATGTCATAATTGATAACATATTATTAGGTATTCCTTTACATTTCTCTAGTACTCATCAGACTTAAAATCATCAAATAATGTAGGTGAGAATTTTTGAAAGACTGTTATAGGTAAAACATATTTATATACAATCTCCTGCAAAAGAAGCAGCAGCTGTATTTTCTCCTGAGTTTTCTCCCGAGTCTGTCATTATTTGGTATATTTTCAGCTAGCTGGTGTGGCACACTTAACCGAGTTCCAGTTTTGTGGCTTTAATTTTCCTTTTCTCATAAAACAAAAGCTTCTTTTTCATTTTTCTAAATTGGACTGAATAGAAACTCGGACACAAATGTACTATTTCATTTAGACAAACGAAGGACAGTATATGTGTGGCAAAAGCTGCCTTTCTGAAGCAGATTTGGTACTTAACTGCCATGACTTCCCATGGTAGAGCTGTGAAGTTTTATAGCCTTAAGGCTTTAGTAAATAAAAATCCTTGGGACTGTTGGCTGGCACACACATATGGGAACAATCATCTTAGTTTCCAGTTGTTGCAGGGAGGAATTGCAGTTGTGCACAGCGAGCCATGAAAACAGTGGTCTGACACTTAAAAAGAATCTGGCCTAAACAACTACTGTGCATGATAGCACCTAGTTAAATAAGGATATTAATGTCCTTAGAGCAAAAATTTTTTAAGATATGTAGTTAATGAGAAGGCTGTGAATTTAATTAAAATACAAAATGTTGTCGAAGGCAGGATGCTAATTAAAATTTGTACTTGACTAGGTTAAAACTGCTTGTAACAAAGTTCTGAAATCATCTGTCTCCTTTGAAAAATGTGCTTTTTAGATCTTTTGTTGTGTAAGTGGTTAATGATGTTAGTAAACTCTTCAGTTAGTTGACTGGGGTGCAGTTCTCCGTTTGTTTGATTCTTTTCCTGTGATTATTTTAATACATGACATTTTATTTCAATGTATGGCATATAACTTAAATGTAAGCAATCTGTAGGCATGCTTTGGCTGCCTATTTTAACCTAAGGGGTCAACCTGAACTTGCAGAGGCAAACTTCAGTTCTTTTATTTTTGTAATGTGTGGTCAATTTTTCCAAGTTCACTAACAGTATTCCTTTAAAATAGGTTTTGTAGATAACTCATATTGTGCTTGCAAATCACCATTGCCCGTGCTAGGTTCCCTTCTTCTGCTTTCTTTCAGTGGAACTGAGCTTGATGTAAGGTGCACATCACACTGTTAACAGTTGGCTAGAAATAGGCTAAAAGAATCCTGCAAATGCAGCCTTAATGAAGACTTTAATTTCCTTTTGCTTTTGTCTTCCAATTTCTTCCTCAGGTTAAACAAGTACAACAGCTGCTTCTTATCTTTAGAGACCATTTTCTTCCAGCTGCCCTACATGTTGAGATCAGGATGGACTGGGAGAGACTGAGGGGCTTGTAAATAAAAACTGTTCTGGATTATGTTCACTGTATGCTTATTTTCCCCTTTAACCTGTGCAAACTGTTGATGTTCCTAGAAAATACTTAAAATACTTTATATTAGTTTTATTATTTTTGCACCATATCGTTTAATCATTGTTCTGAACACTGTTACAGCAGCACTAAATTGCATAGGGCAGTAGACAGTAGTATTCATAAAAACTACTGTCATAAATACTGTAGCTGGCTTCCTTTAGTACCTAATAGAAATGAAAATAATTATCTGCTATTATTAATTTGCTATTTCTGTATATAGCAATCTTTTGCACAAATAATCTTTTTCTTTTTTCCAAGTACCTGCACCATTTGTGGATGCATTCATAAGATTTTTGTAGCAAGATCAGGAAAAGTTACCTCCCTATTGGAAAAGATTTTCCAGCATTTTTCAGTAGTAAATTTTGAATAATTGCAGTTGAAGTATTCTTCACTGAGTGCACTGATGTTGCTTTAAAACTTAAGATAAATAATAAAGAAATAAGACAATTTCTGTAAGAAATTACTACCAGTAGGAACCAGAGTTATTAAGATTCTTTTTCTCTGTGTATCTGCAAAACCTGCTCACGGTGCCTGTTTGCCTTATCCAGTCTCACAGAAATGATTCTTTGGTCAGTGGCTGGCATGGAACACTGCTACTACTGTCAAGGTTTGTACTAGAGGTACATCTTTCATCTTTAAAATAACATACACAGCAAAATAATGTAAAAATAAGCAGAAGTCTTACAAGTCAATGAAGGGAAATACAGAGGAAAAGGTGCTCAGGTATCATTGAGCTCCAGGTTATGCTTCATCCATCCTTTACATGTTTTGGAACTCTAACACATAACACAGTGCACATTTTTTTAATGGAACTTGTGCTACGTTGAATTTCAAATAGAACATGTATTTTGTGTCTTGGTGTAGTTCCACATGCTTTTCTGTCTTTGGCTATTTATGCCTAGGTTTCTCTGCTTTCTGTAAGGAACAATAAAGTTCCTAAAATTATAAAGACTGAAAACTTAATTTTATGCAATATCTAGTCAGAGGCACACTATTTGAGTTTCAAATAAAGCAATCTTTTCCCTTGTTATTAATTTATTTCATTTTTGAGGTAAATTTAAGTTTCATTTACTCTTTTGGCTACAGAAGTTCTGCTTTCTTCATTAAAAAGCACAGATAATTACCAGATGTTTAATTGTGGAGATGTTTCATCATTCTAAATAGGTGATATAAGGGGAAATTACTTTTCTCTTATTGAATAATTTTATTCATTTGTTTTTAGGCCAGTTTCATCTTCCCTGTAAATAAAGTTCTGGCTGACCTTTCAATATAAGGATTAATTGGCTTTCTTATTTATTTTGAAATTTTTCCAGACATTGAGGTGAGCTGGGGGGGGGAAGATAAGTTGCCTTCATTTCATCCCATTTTAGGATTTTATGCATGATTTCATAGAGTGGTGGTGAACACAATAGTATATATTTAATACATCTTTTAGGTTTATGTTTGCAACAGACTGGAAACAATTGAGAGCAGTTTTCCTAAGCACCATAAGCATAATGAAGTTTATCCTGCCAAGTGTCAGGCCACAAATAAAGACAGACACGTGTGGTCAACCTGCCCTCTGCTTCTAGAAAAAGTGCTGTTGAACCAAATCAACTAAGCTTAAATCAGGCAGGATATCTTTGCCAGACTGCAGCTGTGTTAGTTTATCAGCTATGCAAAAGTTCAGGGCTATCTGCATTGAAGTGCCAGTTGCCTCTGTTATCTTTTTCTCCTCTAGCATGATTCTGTGTACCAGTGGTCTGGTAGTGTCTAGTTTGCTCTGTGTCATCTTCTATCCTAAATTCTGAAGCAGTCTGTCACATACCTAGTAAGAGGGTAAGCTTAAATGATGTTTTTTCTCAAGAAGGAATGCTTTCAGGAACTGTTAAATAGGTGAGAATGTTATGGCACCATGTGTTTTTATAAATTATGATTTTTGTATAACTGAAATCAGCAGTTATTCCTCCACTTTTAATTAGAAAAAAAAAAAGTAATTATACAGAGGGTGGGAGTGGTCACAGGTGTCCTGGGGTCAATAGGGAGAACATTTGAGCATGCAGGTCTAGGGTTAAGAAATGTCCCAGGCTGAGTTCCCAAAGTCAGCAGCAGATGGGAGCTGGAGGCAGGGATACATGGATTCAGGAGGCAGGGATCAGGGCCAAAGGCAGATGAATGGATGGAATCCTCCCAGGATGCCAGAAATGGGCAAAGAAGAACTTGACCCTTGTGATCCCTCAGACTTATACTGTATATGGAATGTATGGAGTGGAATACTCCATTTGGTCAATTTTGGTCACCTGTCTGGACTGCTCCTCCCTGAAGGAAGGATGCAGGTGTTACCCCTTTACTTCCTTTCTCTTTCTGGAGCATAAGATGCTTCTCAGTACCTTGCAGTGGCCTTGGTTCTGGATACTGTTCTCTATCTGTAATTATAAACATCAAGCATTATCGGTACTAGAAGAAAACATGCCATTAATTTCAGCAAATTCAGCTACCTAGAAGAAACTTAGCTGAAAGTAAAATTACAAGAAATAAAATTAGTTTTATCCGGTCCAAATCAGGACATATAGCAAGAGATATGAAGAGCAACAAGAAGGGTTTCTAGAGGCGTATCAGCAGCAAAAGACAAGGGAATATTTGGGCTCACTGATAGCCTTGTGTAAGTGTATATTCTAATTTATGCCAGTGTATTACTTTTTTCTTCCTCTCTTTTATTTTAGCTAGACTAACTCCATTTGCAAGCCACCTCATCTTTAAAATATACTTTACCTTATTAATAAGGATGTGAAGGCAAGAGGCTGGTCTTTAGTTCTGTTTGCAGTGGCATAATATAGTTTGTAGTTATTAAAAAAGTAGATTACAATTACTCTATCATTTTATTATTCTATCAATTCTTTCCTGAAAATATTAGAATTTTGGTTAAGATAAAATATACTAACAAAAAGGTAAGTGCTTATAGCTAGCTAACAAAGCACATGAATAGCAATGGCTAAATATGACTTTGAATATAGCAGGATGCCACAATAAAGGACAAGATGAGCCTGATTTTCCACATGTACAGATCTGTGATTTATGCATTTCCCTAGCTTAATAATTGCATATGTATGTCTCAAAGTGTCTGACATTCTCAAAATATGTTGTTATTGGCAGGTTTGGGTTTTTTTCCCTAGAACTTTTAGGCATGTCACCTGGGAATATAATGATTTTTCTTGTTGGTTTTACTATCACTGAGTGTAAGATAAAATTTTGTGAAAAAATAAGTAGTGTTCTGGATGTGTGTATAAGTAAACTCTGCCTTGTGTTTTATTTAAACTTTTGCAATTTTTATGGGTGGATTGTCCCCAGGAAAGGCTGTTTTTTTGTTGGAATGCTGATAGTTTGATTTGAAATCTAACACTATCCTTTGCTTATGTTGGGCTGGATAATTCTTAAGCATTTTTATTAGAGTATTTCTCTTTTGCAGTTTTTGGCAAACTCTCTCCTTAAATAGTTCATGTCTGTTGTGGTTCTCATGGTTTCTAGGCAAGTAGAAACCTTGAAAGATAATCTTTGTTCAACTTTGTAGTGGAAATGATGATAAATTCTCACCACTTGCCTCATGAAAAAAAATCATAGTATAGTTGGAATTTTGGGACCTTTTTTCTTTTGTGCAGTGCATTTACTCAGCCTATGCAGCCCAGTTGCTGCCATGCCCCTCTCCAACTCCAGGGAAGTCCTCAGGGAGGGTTGGTTTGCAGGTGTTTCCTCTTTTAGTGTGGGTACTTCCCCCTGTGGTAGGGGGCCAGACTTAGTGCAAGGGCATCTGTTGTTTGTGGTTTTAGTGCAGGAGATTTATGAGACTGACAAATTGAGGTTTAAGTTCAGATGAATCCTAGAATCAGGAAGCTTGGGAGGAGGCTGTAGAGGTCATCTAGGCCAAGCTTCATCTCAAAGCAGCTCTTAATTAGGGTAGGTTGATCATGTCTGTGTCCAGTCAAGTTTTGGATATATCAGAGATATGGAGATTCCATAACCTCTATAGCGTCTGTTCCAGTAGCTGACCAAGCTTGAGGTAAAAAACGTGGGGGTTTTATGTCAGGGTGAATGTTCCAGCTGTGTCTCATTGCTTCCCAGTGCATCTGTGGGAGGAGTTTGGCTTTATCTTCTCACACCCTCCCACTAAGTGATTGAAGTCAGCAGTGAGAGATTCCAGGGGCTTTTTCTTTGGCGTGCACAAACCTGGGGCTCTACCTCTCCTGGTAAGTTTTGTGCCACCTTCTTTCTAGGTGAGTCTCATGTAGGACACGTGCCAGTATTGTGTCATGCCAGATCAATACTGGACAAGTCCAAACTGGGTACAGAGCTCCAAGTATGATTCTAGAAGTTCCAGAGACAGGTTCCACACCTCCAAGACAGGTGCTGCCTGTTTCTCCAGTTTGTTGGCTTTTTTCCTGCTTGTTTAGCTATTGTTGTGAGGAACCTTGTGTTCTGATGCATAATCCCAAGAATGATTTCTAGAATGTGAGATTGGAGTTGCAATGTGCTAATAATTCCCCCAAAATATTCTTAGCCATATATGTAAGTCCAAGAATTATTATCCAATTGCAGTTCTAAAAGAAACAGTTTGGTGAAAAGCTTATATTATATTTGTTTTGTTATTTAACAGGTCAGTGTATTTTTAAAAAAACGGAGTAGTCCGTCAATAAAAAGACCACCTTTCCTCTCCAACAAAAAAATTATGTCAATCGTAGACCAAAAATCATTAGGCAAATTATTTCAGTGATTATATGTTATTTTCCTCCACTGAGACAGATGCAATTTTTATGATTTGAAGGCTAGTTTATTTGCTTGTTTGTTTGTTTGTTTTTTTCCAAACCTTGCCTTGGTCAGTTGCAGAATTGCTGGTATTTTTTTGGTATTACTGGTAAGTTTTTGTGTAGTGAAATGAGGCAACCAGGTGCCACTAATTGCCAGGTAATGGGCATGAGCTTGTGTTAAGCCCACCTGTGCCTGATTAGGGTGGGGCCCCCACTGAGCATGAGCAGGATTAGGGGGCCAATAAAAGGTGAGGCTCGAAGCAGAGGCTCAGCTGAGTCCTGAGCAAGCCAGCAGAGAGGTTGGCTGCTTTCAGAGCAACAGCACTGATCCAGGCTGGTCAACCCTGAGGGCTATAGGCTCAGAGCACTATTCATGAGTTTCTGCTGGAACGCCTGGTTGGACCCTGAAGTACTGTGCCCTAAAAGAGGTTTGTCTTGCTACATTTTTGTGCTAACCTCCTCACCCTTCTGTGGAAACAGTGAGCAATAGGTTTTGATGAGCAGCTGCACAAACTGAACATGAAAAGAAGCCGTGACATCGGTTTCAGTCAATTGGGTTGCACCCGCTGTCACCTGGCTTCATCTTTTCAGGAAGGAGAAAGAAATCCAGGGCATGGTTATGTGGTTCCCTGCACCCATCTCCAGCTACTGTGTTGAACCCCATAAGCATCTCAGAACAGGAATAAAGGCATGGCATACTTTGAAGTTCAGGGCCTCTCTTTATTCCTGTTGGTATTTTTGAGCTAGCTGAAAAAATGCAGGTGGGAACTGGGACACATGGGTAAGAATCATAACAGGATTCAGATCCACTGTGTTGGATTTTGTCATCTAGGAAAAAGTCCTTGCATGGCTATAATAGTGTTATAGGTCTAAAATGCAGTGGCAATAGTTAATGCAAAATTTCAAAATATAAACAACCTTTTAAAATGTCAAATTCAGCAGCTGAGAGTGAACTCAGGATGGCAGCTGTGATGTGCCCTATTGATAAATCAAAATCATAAATTCAAAACATATGATCTCAGTAATGTAATCCAGGTTATGCTCTAGAGGGCAATGGTTCTGCATTTTGAGTGCTAGAAGTTTACTTTGCCTTTGACCTGATGTCTCAACGTGCATTAAAAGTACACTGCTGCTGTGTTGTGATAAATCATGTTTGTGCTCAAATGGTAATGTCAACCTAAGTTTTTATTCAAATGAGACATACAAGTTTGATTTATAGTGTAAAAATATTAATGTTCTTACTCAATAAGAATAATATTTTCTTTTCTGTGTTGCTTAAGATGCACAGGGAACCTTAAGGTACCAAAATTTAGTAGGGGGGAGGGAGAAAGCTGCTTGCTGAAGTCAAGTCTTAAAATGAGTGTGAGAGCGTTTTCATACAAGTGATGAGAACCTCCTGGACATGATTGACCTAAATTAGCTTGATTGCTTTTTATCAATTGCAGCTGCACTATTTAGCATAAAAATGCAAAACATCCAAAAATCATTTGCCTTGCAGTGTAGTAGAAAGATGGTTTTAGTTAGTCCTTAAGATGTTTCAAATGTTTATTCTATACAGATTCTCTGAGAATGGATCCAGAACGTATCTAGTTACAGAGAATTAGTACAGATATTGTAAACTTTGAGAAAATTAATTAAGGAAAATATGCTGCTTTATGAATTACATATTTAGGATTTTCTCTTTTTTTTTTTTTTTTTTTTTTTTTTTTCCTTTTAACTGTGTTAGTAAGTTAAACTGTTCAAAGGTGTTTGTTGGAGTGGCATAATCAGACATCTGCTGTAAAAAGCTAAAAGAGAAGGACTAGAACTGCTGGTGTGATGCACAATTTTCTCACTTGCTTTTTCAACCAGTGGCATGGTTGAAAGGGCCTGAAGTTATGTAAAAACTAATTTATTTCAAAATAAGATGAGAAAATTTTAGAGCAGTGTTGAAGATTGGGACCCATGTTGAAAACTTGTTTGGGGAAATCCCACTAATATGATTTAAAGGCTATGTTCTGTTTCTTCAGTTTTGATATCTGTTCATTTGCCATCTTAATTTCTGTTTTGTAGGACTGTACTCCTTGCAAACACAGATTCCTGTTTTTGTTTCAAAGGTTTCTATTTTGTAAGTGGCTCAATGATTTATATAGCACGTGACCCTTGAAAGCGTAATATTATTTAATTCACAGGGGAAAAAAGGATATATATATATATATAATATATAGTTGATATATATTATATATATATTATATATATATAAAATTTGCATCGTTTACTGTCATTGATTGTAACCAGCAATTGTTCTGAATAAGAAACATTATTATTATGCCAAGCAATAGATTATATTAAAGAATGAGAATACCTGAAATCATTCTTTTGTAGACTTTTATGTGTTTTGATACAAGATGCCTACATTGAGGAAAAAACCTTGTATTATTCCATAGGTTAATGTACTCTTACATGTTCTGAGGATAATGATGCCAGCTTGTCATTAGGCAGATTCTTGGAAATAAGATGGTTTAAATGGAAAAATAACCAGTTAAGGGCATAGTTACTGGTACAGTTTCAATGTCTGAATGCCTGTTTAAAACACAAACCCATATAGAAAGAAACTACCAGTAAGTATGTGGGCTGTCTTATTTTACTACTATGAGAAGACTGCTTTTGCTCCTCAGTTCTTTCTTAATTTAAAAAAGAACATCTATATATGTCATTCATCAACTAAAGTTATAATTTTCTTTATTCCTCTGATAGGTCTTGCAATTCAGTACAGAGATGAAGGAGTGCAGAGGGTTATATTTCTTCTTGCATAAATAATAGAAGGGTTTCGAAAGTTTCAGTTACAGAGGCACTTAATTGCATCTGCACAAGTTTACAGGGAGACTGCAGAGGTATTACTGGGGTATAATATATGCAGGAAGAACAAAGGCTGACTTTCATGTCCTAAATCTAATTTTCAGGGATGATAGGCCTAAAAAAAAAAAATAAAAATCCCTGTTTTTTTGTAAAGTGAGATGGAAATCAAAGAGACTACTACACCTATGTATCCACAGATTTGCTTTTGTAAAACAGGTACATCTATATTTAATCAACATGGTTGATTTTATTCTCTAACTAGTAGCTGCTCTATTTAAAAAAAAACAACTTGTTTACTCAAGAAGTACTTGGAATTTAAATTATCTGAAGCATCATTTTAAGCTCCAAAATGCTTGTGCATTTTGCAGTTTAGTTGGAGTGTTTGAAATGGATGTCACTACTGTCACTACATGGGATTATATAGGGCAAAGCACTAGGAACATTTCTGTCTGGTAACACAGAAATACTAGCAGTTCATTAACATGCTTTTTAACCTACTGAGTTGGAAAGGTGAGGGGTTTCTGTGGACCTTGTAACTTATGTGACAACTTTTCTTTTAAGAACATTACTACTGGAATGCCAGATATTCTACACCATCTTTTGAGCATCTTATGTAGTAAAACTGCACTCTGTTCTGACACCAGGCAGGTACCTTCTTCCCTCACATATGCAAGGGGGGAGTAAGCAAGGAGGTTGTCTTGTCTTATGTGCCTCAAAAGCCAGAGCTAATGAAAATATTCTGAGTTCTAGAAGAGTCTAGAGAATGAAAGCTTTGGATCGAAGGCAAGTGATGGAGCTAAGCAGAGCTGTAATATGTGCTGGTAGTCAAGGCTGGCATCAAACCAGCTGATATTTATTGCTGTGTGGGAGATTATGGAGCCTACCTTGTTGGGAGAGAGGATTTCACTCTCAGCTTTTATGTTTGGAAAATTTTAGGTGAATTTTGAATCTGAGAGGTCAAAAGTATTTAGCAGCATATTCACTCTCAAGAAAAACACAGTAACTTGCAGAAAAAAGGCTACAACTTTGTCTCTGGAAAAGTGTGGGTAGGAGAGATAGAAAATCCAAAATTATATATTTCTTGAAGAAAACACTGTTCTATTTAAAGTAAACACTATATGCTTAGCTTAATTTTTTAACCTTCCTCTCTGTTCACTGTGTTCTTATAAATAAAAGAAAAATATTGGCCAAGCTGTTTGATATCACTGTTCATGAGCTGGCCATAGATCCTGGAAGATAAGCAGGTAGCCAAGCTGGACCTCCTGATGTAGGAATGTCTGATAAAAAGTGTGTGACATGAGCAGGTGTTCTAGTCTCAGAAAAGGATAAATCATAAGATGTGTCTCACTCAAAATGTGAAACCAAGAGAGGTCAGGGGTGCAGTTCACCCACCCTGGCGTGAATAACACAGGGTTTCTGGCTCAGCTGGGGAGAGGTTTACCTGCAGGCTCCTCCTTTGAATGGTTTGAGTAGGTTAGGGACTTAAATGGGCTTCTTGAAAATCACACCTTCACTGCCATGCCAACTGTTTGTTATAGCTGACTCCTACTATTAGAATAGAATAAAGCTGAGAAAACCAGTTCATGTAGAAATTCTATTTTTATTATACATAAAGCTGAGAGATATTTATTGATTTTTCTTATACTGTTGTTGAGTTCTGCATGTTTATTTCATGAAGCAGTTAAATGCGTTGGCTTGACTAGAAAAAGAACATTGTGGCCTTTCTATTCACTTTTTATTAATATAAAATATATTAATATAATTAATATATAATATATAATAATTTGGAATGTTATTGCAGACAGAAGCTTCAAAAGTTCAAAGCTTCCAAGATTGATGCTTTTGTAAAATGGTTTTAAGTATTTTGAATTTATAACCATTATTATGTTGCTAAATAACATTGACTCTGGAGTGACTGACTTCCTTTAGCAATAATTCAAAAATATTGTGACAGCTATAGCTTTATAGCGAGCATAAAAAACTGTGAGGTAAGTTCAATGAGGTAAGGTTTGTGTTGGAAGTTTTATTAACAAAAACTGTAATTATTATCACATGAGTTACAATTCCCACGTGCTTTCCAAAATTTGCTGGAACTGAATCGAATATTAAAGGCTGAACTTTGGACTGGTTGCTTTCAAGTACCTAATTTTTGTGGTAGGAGGTGGCAAAGTATAAATTTGAATTAACTTTTAGGCAGTTGGCTGCCTTGATAAACTACACATGATCAGAATTCCTTGTGGCATATATAGTTCCACAAGGATGAGATTAAGCCTTGGCTACAGCCTCTTGTTCAGCTAAAGCATTTTCTAGTGTAGTTTGACCAGCCAGGACTAATTTTCTCTTTTAAAGAACAGCATAATTTGGAGGATTGGAAAAAACAAAAAAAGAAAAAAAATCAAGATTGATTAGTAGAGGTGATGGCTGAGGCAGCTGTTGAGGGGGGAGGACAAGACTGTATGCAATATGTAGGTGCCATCTTCCAAGGAGCAGGTAATAGAGCATTTGATGCATTACACCAGCACCTGCTTCTCCCATCCTTGTACAGAAGGTCTGCAACATCTTGTGGCAGTGATTCTGTGAGGGAAATGGTATGAGTTTGGTTTCCTGACTTGAACAGCCAACGCTGTCCTGTGTTTATAAACCATCTTCTAATGTTGCTCACTATCTGTTCCCCTTTCCTTGAATGTAATCAATGCTTTAAACCCCTCTTCTTTTGCCAGTTCTTGCATACTGAAGTAGCAGAAGGAGGACAGATTGTACTTTGAAGATTATAACATAATTTGATGAATCAAAATGTTAACTAGAGCAAGCATAATGCTCAGAGTAACAGGGTAGGGTTGGGAATAAAGGCTGAAATCATTCTTGAAATCATTCCTCTATAAAGGGAAAAACCAAAATGATCAAAGTTTCAATTTGGAACAAGATTGCAAAACATATTAATGATACAAAATTCAAGTGTCTGCATCTTCAAAATGTGGCTATGTTCTTCCTTTTCTGCCTTAAATTTTGCGTAGATCAGGTGTTTTAGAAAGAAATTACCATATACTGTGGATTACAAGCTACTTCCTTTCCTTTGAAATAAAATACTGTTCATCATATTAAAAAAGGGGAACAAATAAGACAAGGGGATAGATTTTATTTTATTGTATTTCAGAATATTTTTTTGTTTGTGTGTTTTGGTTTTTTTGGTTTTTTTCAGGTTTTTTTAAGTGAGAGTAGTGAGTACAGTTAGGACTCTCAATTGTTGTATTTGCTAAAGGGTCACTGTGAGGAGATGTTTTCTGTACTCAGTACTTCTGTATGGAAAATGAAATCTCTTTTTTCATGGCTTAAACTGATTTTAATAATAATATATTTCCCCAGGTACATATGGGTGTATAAATACAGGCAGTGAGATCTTTCATACATGTTGGTTTTTTTTGCTTAATTGAAGTGGTTCCTCAAAAGGTGGCTGCATAATACATAGTAGCACATAAATAATATAGAATAAATAGTAGCACATAAAATTGCCCAAAGTCCTGAGCAGCCTGCAGTGGTCACCAGGAAGAAAGAGAATGATATTACAGAAGGACAGAATATTGACTCTTGATCACAGTGGTAAATATTGACTGCAATGTGTACTGGAGTTAGAAGAGAGATGGACAGTGGGTTACAGTTTGCCTTCTCTGTTACCCCAGGTATTGCAGTACCATTAGTGCTTAACTTGTGAATTCAGAATTAGTTCAGAAAAGTACAGCCAAACCTTTGCTTAAAATATATTTATTTGTCTTGGTAAAATAAATAATTCTTAACAGTGGAACACAGTAGTGCTGCTTCATGTTTTACTTCCTCATGGAGCTCCATAACACTAAAAACACTTTCATGAATTATATATATATATAATATGGTTTATAAGTTAAACAGTTAACAGTAAGGAACTTCAAGAAATAGATGTCACTACTGGAGCAGGTCATGAGTGGCGGGTGATGACATGAAGATTAATCAAGTCCCACTTTGAATATGGCAATTTTTGCCACTTACATGAACTTTTATTTTCTTTCTAAAGTATAGCCCAATTCTGACGTTTTTTGCTGTGTGTTGTATATTTCCAGAGTAAGTGACAGAGTTTATTGTATTAAACAGTTGAAATAAGTTGCTGAGGAAAAAGAAGTTAGACAAAATTAAAAGGCAATTCAGTTGGATAGAGGTCTTTGATATGCTTTATGTGTTAGCTATCAGATCTGGTTCTGCTTTATTTTTCTGGAAAATGGTGTTTTTCAGATTGCCAAGTTTTAGTAGTAAATGTACTGCCAAAGCTTGGGAAAAATAAGTCAAGGACTCTTGAAATTACATAGTGTTGAGTGAAAAGCCAAAGAGAGGGGGTTTGTATACTAGAAATCCTTATCCTTTCAAATATAAAAATATATAACTGAGTTGTAAAATGACCCATATTTAATTTCCTTTTGAATTATATTTAAAATGCCATAGATATAAAAAGAGGAGTAAGAAAATGGCAGGCATTTCTCACAGGGTATTGGCATGCTGCATTTAGAATGCTTCAGTGTTTCATTATTTTGGGGAGATGTGATTTCACATTGCCATTTTCAAGGAAGACATAATTTCTAATATTGGCAAATTCATCCTGGCTATAAATGAAGTAGTATATCTTGCTTCTTGTCTTGTTGAGGAGCTGATTGAACAGCTTTTTGGTTTTACACCATCTGGAGGTTCATATTTGACTTATGAATGATGTCATACATGCTTAGCACCAAACAGTTACCACATAGTAAAAGGTCACTTGCAGTTCAGGCTGAAGCAGTTTTACTTCACATTATGAGAAATGTAAAAATCTTGGCTCGTGATTACTGTAGGCAGAAAGAAGAATTTAGGGAAGGAGAAAATGACTGACATAACCAATGTTCTTGTAAACCTCCCCACTGCATTCCTGTGAACAGAAAATAAATCTGTGTATTTAAGACCACACACAGTATGAGTTGCCTTTGCACTCTTAGACTGGCACTGGCTCAGAGTTCTGCCTCTTTGAAAACTTATGTAGAGCACTGATTTCAGAGCAGCTGTGTATGTTAGTTTTGGGGGTGATATATCTATTCTATCAAAACACCTGGGCTTCATTGTGTACACACATTTTTGAGTTAAAGTGCTCTGCTATGTCAGTCTCAAGATATCTGACCACTGCTTGAGGACATGTAAGAAAATAGAGACATATTTGGCAGATTTTTTTTCTTTTTTTTTTCTTCCCAACATTGGTGTCAGGACACACTCTAATTTGAGCTCCACAAAAAATAGCTTCTTGGGAGGAAGAGATAGCTTTGTTAGATATCTAAAGATAGCTCTGTTTCTTGTACTTGCAGGGAGAAAAAGAATACACAACAAAAACCATGCTGCATTATTAGTAATACCTTTTTCTGATCTTAAGATTTTAATCTGACCTCTCACACGGACTTGATTTTAATCATATTATATAATGCTTAAAGTATTTCTACACAACAGGAACATCATATAAGGTATTGTCATGTGACAGTAGGAAGTAAGAGTAAGAAAAGGTGTGGTTTTCAGAGGGTTAGTTGGAATCTCTGTGATCCAGATTGAAATATGGGAAATGCGTTGTCAGTAGCTCAGGTCACTATCACCTCACTGTATTTAAGAAAGATTTCTGTTTTGTCAGGAAGGTGAAGTTCTTTTAAGAATTTAATTGTAATTCTGTGGAAGTCAAATTCTAGATATAATTTTAGAGCATTTGCTGACCTATGGTTCATTGGGAAGGGGCTTGGAAATAAGATAGTTCAAGTTGTTGTGGCTTGGAGATGCCATGGACTGGTTGACTTGTTTGGAAGTGCCTGAGTCCCTGACAGAGAATGTGTGCTGTAAGCCTTTTTATTTAGTTCTCTGTATTAGCAATGAAACTGGCCTTTTTGGCTCTGGAGCAGCTAGAGCTACTCACCTGCCAGAGGGCAGGAGTTAGGGTGGGAACCACTGAAACTGGAACAGAGGATCTGCCACCTAAGGCTGTGGCTGAACGTGCCTTACTCCTCCCTTCCCAAGGCTAACACTGTCACGGTGTGAGGTGAGGTTGCTGAGACTGAGAATTTTAACTGTTTCAAATCTTTCAGAACTTTGTGCAATTGAAGCTGCTCTTCAGTCATGCTTTTAAGCTTTTATTTGAAGCTACCAAAGTTTGAAATGGATTCTGAAGTGAAAGCTGGGTTAGTCTCACAATAAGAACAACCTTTTGTAGCAGCTGGGGTTCTAGGCAGAAGTTACATTGCTTACCTCTAAATAAATTCAAATCTTAAGTCCACGTGTACCTTTTTATGTAAGATTGCAGTTCACCTCAAACATGTAAGTATTTGTGATACCATGATGGTGAAAGAACTGATCAAACATTTCAGCTGTTTATATGAAGGTGTGTGGAGTAATCTGAAGATATGTGGAGTAGTCTGTTTGTGGCACAAGCAAGAAAACAATCTGGTTCTACATTTAGAATCAAGTCAGACAACTCTGAAATACTAGGTGCTGTGGCACAGTAATGGTCATAACCCTTATGCTAACTTAAAGGTTTTTGTGTGAACTGCTTGCACATTAAGCAGGAAAGGAAAGACGGAGTTTGTGGCTCTCTGCAGAGTTAATTTGTTTCCTTGTGGTATGGAAGAAAAGCACTGTGCACCTTCTCTTGTCCCTCCAGGTTGAAACTGTCTTTGTTTAGGGAATAGCAGTAACATTGGTTGTGTTATGAGCTGGTTCGTGGTGAAAGGCAACACAGAAAAGTTGTCATTTGGTGCTCTTCTGGTAATGGCTGTGAGAGAGTGGGATTGGTATCGGAAAAAGTCAGAGTGGACAAGGTTCAGCTCTCCTTTCCCACCCAGGTTGTCACTCACAGACTTGCTCTTCAGAGCCATGTACTCATCCTCTCCACTCTCCTTATTGTGCTCTCAAGTTTTAATGCCCAAAATGCTTATTCCCAAGTGGAATCTAGTGATGATAGGGTGTGTGGGAAGAAATTTGTGAAGAAGAGTGAGAATTGTCTGTTTGAGCCTTGGGGTAGTGAGTAGAGAGGAAAAGAGCATTGACTCAGAAACTGCCTGGTTCTGCCAAGGAGAAGAGAACTGTATCAGCATGTGCAAGCTGCTGTGTTATCCTTGTCTCTAGGGAATGGCATCAGGGCTTTGTTTATCAGTGGGTCTGATCACCTGCAACTGCCTTTGAATTTTAGCATTAAGCTTCTGCCTGGTGGCAAATGAGACTTTCAGTGCCTGACTAAAGGGACTCCCTTTTGGAAGGAGTTGGAAGCTCCCTTTTGGAGCTTTCCCTGCAGTGTTATGAAGACCTTCTCAGCTGCAGTTTAAAAGCCCAGCAGAGAGTTTTGTGATTTGGCTTGAGGGATTGCTTTCAGACATGAAGCAAATAAGTGATTAAGTTTAAAGAAGATGTGGTAATGAGTTTCAGATGAGGTCTTTTATGTTTATTAAGAGGTCTGAAAGTATTCTGCTACTACTATTTCTTGTTCTCTCACTTAAAAAGTACTCTTTGAATCTCATATGCTGCTTACAAATGGCAAGATCCTATTACTGTAATATTGTAAAAAAGTCTTAAAAATAAAGTAAATCCAGTAGAGTATAAATCTTTTTTTCCAGTGAATAGAAAAGCAATGAGCCATTTTAAGAGGAGAAAGAACATGCATTTCAAGATCGAATAGATCATCTAAATTGGTCCCAAACCAAGTTTAAAAATGGCATTGCAAAGAATTGCTTTGAATAAATTTAGCATTACAAAACTCAGAATATAAATAAATTAGCTTTGCTGATTGTTATGTACTTTAATAATAGTCAGATTAACTACAAAAGTTTTTAATACAAATGACCCTTTCTGACTATTCCAATTGTATAATGCTAAACTTATATTCATGCACTTTAAGTTACTTTAATTTAGCCTTTTATTATGAATAAGCTTTATGAATTTTTAGGTAGTATAAACTTTAAACCCTTGTTCTTTATTTGCTGACATTTGTGTTTGAAATTTGGATTAGCGATTCTATTTCTCACTTGCCTGATTTCCTACAGTCTGCTTGGGGAGGGGAGAGTTGTTCTAGATAGACACATCATATATTTTTATTTATATATTGTCTTCTCAGTGGTGTACAATGCAGCTAAAATAAGTCTTTCTGGGCCCACCTTATGTGAGCATTTCAGAGTTTCAGAAGAAAACAGTGTCAAAAAATGGCCTGTATTTAAGGAAACCTGTCTTTGTTATACCAAATGATTGCACTCTATTTTAGTTCTCTACTTTGCATGATATTATAATATCATTTTCATGGCTTGAAGACCTTGCAAACATTCTCCATGCCATGCTGCCACTTGTGTGAGCTTTCTGTGCTACGTTGCATCTTTCTCTGGGTGGAGTGGAAGGGCAAATGTAGAGTAGGTTTATAGCAGTATTTTTAGTATCTCCACTTTTGGAATCCAAGTTTCAGTATATTAAGCAGCCTTCTGGAAAACGGAAACATTTCACTAAGAATAAACTGCTTTATTTCTATACCCCAGGCTTGGATTTGGGAGTTTGAGACTGTACAAGGAATGCAAAATCAAATCCATACCGCTAACAGTGGGGGTTTTTTGTGTGCTTTTGGGGTTTTTTGGTGTTCTTTTGTTTGATTGTTTTGGTTTTTTGGGTTTTTTTTGTATATTTTATGATGATATTTTATGGGTATACTGTGTTTTCTTTTATTATTTTATTTACAAAATAACAATTGAGGATTACATTAACCCCCAAACAAACATGTCTTTTGTTCTTTATAGACTTTATATATGGTGAAATCTGATTTTTACCCCAAAATATCCCACCCAGTATTTGCTACTGGTTCCCTGTGAGCTGCTCAGTGATTCATTTGTAGCAGCATGAGGAGAGGGGATGATTTGGTAGAAGTGTTCACTGAAAGGGAGCAATGCATGTGAAGTGCAGCTCTGGCAGTACTGGTGGTTAAACCCTGTTATTTAGGTTTTTCTTTTTCTTGCAACTATTTTACTTGTTTCACCAAATGTTTTTCTGTCTTTTCACGATACTCTTTATGCTGCAGACCTTGAAGATGGCTGCTGCTTTTTTATTTTTTTACCCCCTCTCCTCTTGCAGTGGAGGAAGGGACGAGCTACTTTTCCTCCTATTTTCAAATGCTTTTATGAGTACCCAAGCATTTAATTGCAATTACCAGTAGAGCTGTTTATAGAAACAACTGGATACAAATAGTAACCAGTATCAAGAGATCTACAGATTTTTTCCAAACCATAAGCAAGTATTCTGTTTGAAAAGTATTTGAACTGTGTTAAGAGAATAATAAAATTGCATGCATGAGCATTTATCCAGCAAGAGATGAGAAAATCAAGGGTACGTGTGTATCTTCTGGCTTGTTAGAATGCTGCTGATTTTCTTGTTTTGTTTCTTTTAGGGTTTCTAGAAGAAAAAACCCATTTCTTTAGTGCAGAGCAGTTTGGTGAAATTCTTCATTAAGGCATTGCTTAGAAAAATCCTTGGAATATCTCTTAATTTGGTTGACAGGGATTTGTGTGTATTACAGAAAAGTACAGTAAAGCCCATTTGTTAAGAAACTTACGTGATATACACTGGAGAAAAGTTAGTAACCTTATCATTCCCCTATTTGCCAGGTCTTTGTTAAAGAATTCTGTTACTAGATTATCAGTCTGTGCCCAGACCTGTGTTGTAACCAATATCTAATTACTCATTTTGTGGCTTTAATGGGAAAATTAAACACAGGGTACAGAACACTATTTTCAATGAGTCACCTTTGTTTTGTCTTTTTTTCCAAATCCTTCATGCTTTTGTCAAATCAGTCAGGACTCTTTTAATGCTGTTTCATATTTTGATTACTTTTTCTATTCATCCTTCGGTGCTAAAAGTGTTTTGGTTTTTTGTTTGTTTTTGTTTTTTCATTTCAGTAATCTCTTTCTGAGATGAAGCTGGAAAATCTACATAGAGAAGAAAGAAAAAGTGACAAAAAAGAGAATTATGACAATCAGTGAATTATGCTAATGATTTTTACTGAAACCTAAATATGTTTGATTTGCCTACTGCAGGTTGATGCCTTGCGATTACGATTAGAAGAAAAAGAAACCTTTCTGAATAAAAAAACAAAACAACTTCAAGACCTCACAGAAGAGAAAGGAACCTTGGCTGGGGAGATTAGAGATATGAAAGACATGTTGGAAGTAAAAGAAAGAAAAATTAATGTCCTTCAAAAAAAGGTAAGATCACAATGAAAGGATATGTTCTTAAAGTTAGGAGGCATGTTTAAAGGAAATAAATATATTCTTCTAGCACATTTAATATATTAAAAAAATGCAAGGAGCAAGTCTCTAATAGTCAACCATTTCTCTACTATAAAATACATATTGCTGTTTTCAACTGGATCATTTCTATGGTATAATCACTTAATTTCATTATCACAAAAATATTAGGTGAAGTTTCCACAAAATTATTTGTGTTAAATGAAAGTCCTTAAATTTCTGACAAAACTTCTTATCCCTCTACATGAGCTACAAATCTAGCTAAGTGCATTTATGTCTTTGGGAAGTTGGATTTAATGTTTTTAGTTTCCACTTTGGGGAGTAGGGAGGGAAGTTGCTGGAATGACAGCTCTGTATGGGGTTCTGCCTACAGTAGTGGAATGTTTATTTACCTTATCTTTTTTCTCACACTTACAGAAAAATATGCTAGCAAGACAGGTTCTATGTGGGTCGTGTCTATCATTCTTTGTCATGAGTGTATATACATATGTGTATATATATATATATATGTATGCACTTTTGAGCACACAGGTAAATGAAGAAAATTTCCTGGCATTAAATGCATTTTATTATTATCTCTCCTCTTCTTCTAGAGACACTCAAAGAATGTTTGTTGCTTGTGTCTGCAATTGGTTGAATACAGTCTTTAGAAAGCCAAGTCCTTATTTTCCAGAAAGTGGTAAGATAGCTTTTCAGGCCCAGAATGTAAGGTCTATCAGAAGTACAATATAGGTACTCATACACTCAATCTTATTTCTGAATATTTGTCGTGTTAGCAATGCTAATGATGTAAAGATAACAAACTTCAAGCCTTTTATTCTTTACGAATGCTAATTACTTTTGGACATCATTTGAGAATTCTGAATCAAACCCCACATTTTCTTATGGTTTGTATTCTACATCCTCCCCCTGAACAATTTTCAATTGGTCTTGTATTTCAGTTTTGAGGGAGAAGGTCAGACTGTGAATTCAGTGATCAAAATTGTGATTAATACAACTTATCATGAAGCTGTCAGCAATATCCATCATGGCCATGTACTCAGAAATAAGCAACAAAATGCTTTTTTAGGGGTAAAATACATCATGGCTATTTTATTATATTTTGCAGATTGTCTTACCTCTTTTGCAACTGCTTCTTAATGAAAATAATTATTCTCAAACTGCACTATCCCTCTTCTCTAAATCATAGAGTTAACAGATTATGCTCTTGAACTCTGTTGTATAATGTGATAAATAAATCCTGATAACTGCTAGGTGCAAAATGAGTTAGAATGGTGATGAAACAATTACTGGGCACTCTGGTGGATCCATCCTGACTTGACTCTTAACCATGACATTGCCCTGCTTGCTGTCTTTCTGTCATGAACACACTTCTGAAAGTAAAGAAACAGCTTCTAATTCTTCTTCCTAAGTTCTCTCTGGTCATTAGTTTCTTCTGACTATAATATTTTAATGCTTGTTTCCATCTTATTTTTTCTATACAGTGTCACATTTTATATCTGTATTTTTATGTGCTTCTGATCTAGGGTCTTGTGAATAAGCAGTTATTTTAGTGCCTTCATTTGCTGATGAAAGATAAATGGTTAAATCTCTCTCCACTCAGTCTGAAGTTCTTCAATCAACCTAAAATAACATTTGTTTTAATGGTTGTATTCAAGTAATTGAAGAAAAAAACATTTGTATATAGTGCTTAAAAATATTTGTTAGTAATAACCTGAAACTGAGTAGGAAGGAATATTTAAATTGGAGATAAGGAATTTCTAACTCTCTATTCTTTCTCTTGGGTACATTGTTCTTGTTATCTGTCATGTAAAAAATACAATGGAGACAAAACTAAACCCAGAAAAGCTCCCTGTCAAAGTTGGAGTTCTTTCTTCTCCTTTTTGGATAGCTGTTTGAAAGGACAGGACAAGTGCTGCAGAGGGCTCCCTACCAAAGTTCTGGAAGAAACAACAAAACAGCTGTGGTGAACCCCACAGGATGGCATAGGATCACACATCAGGGAATGCTGCAGAAAAAATTATGGGCTAGATAGTGAGCTAATGATGAATTGACCTTCCATGCAGTGGTTTTGGTGTAGTTTTTGACTAAACTGAAAAACTGCTACACTATTCACTGTAATTTGTAGGCTTAAGGGAGGCCCAGCACTGGAACAGTATGCATTTAGAGGATTTGGATCAAGGTAGATTGGCATGGAGTAATAATAAACTTATGTCAATGTCAGAGGTGCAATATTACTTAATATTTCTTTCTTTTAGAATCTTTGGCACCACTGTTCCATTTTAGTGCCAGTAAAGTTGGGTATGCTGTTTTAATAGCCTTGTTTAACCTGGCAAAGCTAGTCTTACACCTCATATCTGTCAGTTTAGCATGCAGAGGGGCAGACCTCAGAAGTCTTTATGTATTTCTTACCAGAACATACAAATTCTATGAGTATGGCCAAGCTGCAGGATGAAGGGCAGAAGTGCTGAACTGAGTGATGGTACTTGCACATCCCTTTTTGTTCCCAGATTTTCCCCTTCATCCAGTGGCTATGCCTGGTGTTCATCTCTGGGAATCTGTAGGTATTTTAAAAAACAACTGTGTACTCTGAAGTATGAGCCTCAGTGCTGAAAACAGTAGTTGTGGAGACAAGAACAGTGTAGAGGATGCAGACCTGGATCATATTAGGACAACAGCTTGTGGAAATTCTTTTGTGGGGACTTATAAAAGAACACCATGTAAAGGGGGCTAATATAATATTCTACTTTGACTTGCAACATAACTGTTCATGTAAAATGTTACAGTTTTCATCTTTAATAGTTAAGCTTTGTGATTGATGAAGTGCTACATGACTGAGGGCCCTAACCTACCAGCTAATTAGCATTTGTAGGAAATGTCATAAAGTCTTAGCTCTCATGTAATAATTGAAATCTGTACTTGGAGTGGCTGGACTGTACATACTAGTCAATATTGCCACTTCATATTAAATTAAAATGTTTTGTACAATTAATTGTATATGTTACTTTTAGTTGTCTTCTAAAGTCCAAGAAATTTCCATACAGTGAGATTAGTATAGTAGCATAAACTCTTGTACAAAGAAATTTCCATCAGTATTATTGCTTGATGCAGGAATTCTGGCTGAGAACACCACTGAAACTGAAACTTCTGAGTCCAGAATGCACCAGGATGATGTGAGATCGTTTGACCTGTTTTTTAAAGAAATAACATGAAACTGCAATTGGTCAAACATATCTGGTTCATGTACTGGTAATATACATCTCTGGAGAGGTTACAAAGGATCCTGTTTGTTTCCATGTTTGAAAATCCTAATTGTATTCTTAAACCCTAAAAGAAAAAAACCTAATAATTTTGCTGCTTTTGTATTCCGCTTATGGAAAATAAAAAGGATTTAATTCATTTGGAAAGCATAGGGAGATACTGTTAGTGAAACAAAGTGCTAGTTACTTGAAGAAACAGACTGAAATAAATGCTTGGAAGAAATGCTTGTGTATTTATGCTTGTGTAGTTTTTAGTGCTATATATATTATTAAAAATATACTAATATATAGTATATATTATATTTTAATGTATATATATATTTTAACATATACATATGTTATGAACTAGCCCAGTATTAACAATCTAAATGTAGTTATACAGAAAAGAGGCAATCGGTTGTAAGATTTTGAATAAGATGTAGTGCAATATTTTAATGAGAGGAGAAAAAAAATCTTTTTAGGAAGTTATAAATGAGTATGTGTATGTGTAGATCACATCTATTTAGAATTTGAAAGATAAATTCTGAAGTGTAAATAACCTAAGATATTCTGGATCAAGTTATGGTAGGAAGTTTTAAGATGGCTCTTTGCATGCAACTTAGATGAAGAGAATTGAATAGTTGAAGGCTGGGGTTATACATAATATATAGAAGTGTTTGCAAAAGCATTATGCCATTTGCAGAGTGGAACTGAGCTTAATGAGATACTTACATAAGGATCTCATACTGCTTGTGTGACACCAGGGCTGTTGGTAAGGAAGGAAGCTGCCATTCAGCTCTGAAATGTCAATACTAATTAACAAAGTTGTCTCTAAATAAGATCCTAAGTTTTAGTCATGCTGAGGAAACAGCCAGCTCACATGCTGGGAATTTTAAACTGTGTGAAGAGTAATATTTTCTTTTCAGTGGAGTTGGAGGAAATTTCTTTTGAAGTGTGAAAGAGCTAAATTATGTCTAGTGTGACTGGACAAAAATAAAGTAGAAGTTGTCCTATTAGAAAGGTAGAAAGGTGCAGAAGAACTCAAAGGGTGAGGGTGAGGGAAATGGACGGCTGTTTAAACATCCAAAAAAGAATGCAGGAGATTCAAAATTGCTTAAGAGAAGAAATATATTTTTCTGTGAAATAGTCTTTCAAGAAATGTTGTAGAAATCTACTGATTGGAATTAAAATCACTAAGGAAGATGTTGTAAGTGTAATTGAGAATCATTTTACAATAGAGAAGAGAATGTGTGTTCATGGGATTCACTGCTCTTGGAAATGCATCTTTGAGTGGCAGCCTGACCTCTTCCTAGCTGTCTCCACTTGACAGGTTCATCTGGTTTTATACCTGCCAGCCTTATACGGGTATTGAATCCTTGAAATCATATTTAAATGATACAAAACCAGATCCTTCAAAAAAATAATCCATGGATCTAAGTTTTGCACAAAGCCAGAAGGCCTGTGTATTTTATTTACAGGTTAATCTTCTTGAAATCTTTTTCCATCTCCGTGCTGAGATGAGGGGTTTGTGGCAGGGGGGAAGGAGGTGTTGGATGTGTTCACACACACTGAAAAAGGGGGGGATTCAAAGGAGCATTCTGCAGCTGCACCTCCGAGCATCAGCCTTTACTCTCTCTGTGTTGTAGCAGTGTAAATATTCTGTTACGGGCTTCAAAATTTAGATTTATTGGAGTAGATTACTGGTTTACACATTCTGCTGCAGAATAAGTTCAGGTATCTTAAAAGCATAGCTCTAGCTTCAGATTGTCATCTGACAAGAATGTGTTTTATGAAGATGGTATTACTTTTATAAAAGCAACAGTTGTTTTATTCTGTTTGTCATATTTTGTTACACAGCATAACTGTGATTACACCAGTATTGGTGGAGAAGTTTAACACATCTTTGTCCTCTGGCATAAATAAGTTGTCACCTTCAATGTAATCCTTTGTGAAAGTGGGAGGGGTGAGGGGTAATCCTTTGTGCATCCTGTCTGGCTGCTATACTGAGTGATGTTATATATGCTTACTGTTACATGCATGGAGGGAGCAACTGTTGATGCTGCTACTTTGGGGACATTTGTGTTAAAGCTAGAAGTATTTTCAAGCTGTGATTACTTTCTGCAGAAGTGAAGTGAGGATGTTATTTACAAAATGGAGCAATGTATTTGAGTATGATTTATTTGTTTTCATTTGAACCAATGTACAACTCAGTGGAATTTGATATAGTAAGACTAAGTCTCAGGAACAGCTCAAAGTTTTCCCAAGTGCAAAGTATAATGATAAATTTTCAATCTAAACAGATGTTTCACGTGGTTTGGTATCATTCTTGTAATACACTGTTTTAAACATGTTGCTATCAGGATTTATTAATGATCCTTATTCCTTTTGAGCACATTTTAGCAAAAAATTGCTAGAAAATTGCAAATTGTAGTTTTAGGAAATGCTTCCTAGAAAATCAGGTTCATCAGCTTGTTAATTACGTGCAGTAAGAGCCACTAGAAGACAATTTTAAATCTAAGGTGATTCAGAAATTGTACATTTTATGTATGATTTTGAGCCTATTTTTACTGAGAGACTAAAGTTTTAGCCATAATCTGATGCATGAAATATTTAGCAATGTAGTGGTTTAATAACTTGCTCATGTAATAAACCATCCTGGCTTTATCCTGAAACAAGAAACTAGATCCTGCTGCCCTTGTTCATAGTTGGAGTTGATCATCAGCTTGACTTAATGTCTATCCAAGTCTGTTATATCTGGAAATTAAGAGAGACACTTCTTAATAAATATAAAAAGTAGACTTATGCATTAGCAGTTGTTTTTTACCAATTTTGTAGTACATAAAGTATCTTTTTTAGTTGGCAAAGGATAAAATATCTTAATGTGTGCATTGCTAATCCTCCTTGATGTTGGCAGTCATGCTTTCCTGGTGGTATTGTCCTGCTGTTGTCCATCTGAGTGAGCAGTCTGTGACTAGACTCTAATACTTAGTAAATTGGGTATTTTATCACTTTTGAAAAAGCATTACTCACCTTTGAGTGGAGCTCTTATTTGCTTTATGAAAGCCATGAAGTTCAAAGACTTAAGAGTAAGCATGCAAATAAATTTAATGGGAATTGTTATCTTCATTCTTCTTCCTTCATATTATTGTTACCAGATGTAGCCAGAGGTAGTGGTGCCAGTTTGGTCAGATTGCTTTGATAAGTTTCTTGTTGCCAAGTAGTATGGGTTTCTTGGTGGTAGAATCAGCAGTGTTATGTTTGAATTTGAGTAGAATAAATCCAACTTTAGAATGGAATCTGAATCTAATTCACTTCCTTCTAGCACACCTGACTTTGATTTTTAACACCTAGACAGGCACGGTGCTAAGATCAAAGTGAAATAAGGAGAATGGAGCAAAACAGTTCTTGGAAAGCAAAAAGAAATACAGCATAATGTTGCATAATTTAAGGAATATCTGGCTTATTTGCCATTCAATTAGCTATAAATCTGCCATGAATTTACTAAAGGTAATGATGTCAGTGAAATCCTTACTTGGGAGAAATATCAGGCCCTCTGTATTTATTGCCTAAGAAATGCCTTGATTTGAGAGCAGAAATCTCCATTTACATCCCCAGACAGGCAGAGTCCTTTATTGCTTTGTGTTTAACCCCGTGCCAAAGTGACTGTGCACCATGGGAACTGCTATACATTGCTCTCTGTCGTGCCTACTGCTGATCTTGAGTGAGGTCACCATGAATTGGTAAACTATTTGTCTTGAAGCAGCTGCTTGTTGATAGACAGGATTGGGAGTATGTAAAAGCACATTTGAAATTTAAGTGAAATTCCTGCTGTGACCTATCCCAAAATCTTAATCTATGGTTAAGACTGGATTTTTGTTGTGGCTGTCATGGGAGCCACAGGTAGCTTTATTTGAATATTTATTTGAAAAAAAGATATCAATGACTTTTGAGAGATTCAGATTTTTTTGCATGCCAGGAGGTGGATGTGTGATAATAAACTGCTGAACAAATTCAGAGTACTTCAAAGTATAGAATCTAAACTATGTAGGAAGGTAATAGAAAACAGGAGTTTGTTAGATTTACAAAACATGATTTCTGTATTGAATTTTGCGTATTTAGCAATTTTCACTGTTAACACTCTAATTGTTACTAATTTTTATATAGTGTCACTTTATGAAATGTAATGTAATTACCTGTTAAGCCTGTTAAAAAAACCAAACCCACAAATGGAGCAGAAATGGAAGATTAGTTTGGTTGCTTAACTTTTAATTTACTTTTTACAGGATACCTGATGAACTTTCATAGAACCTTTTGTGCTAATGCTAAAACAAGAATTCTCTGAGTAGAGCAGTAGAAAATAATCTCTAGGTTATGCCTAACTGAGGAATAAGCTCTTTGTGTCTTACAGTTTTTATAGCATTGAGCTGGCCATCATTTAAAGAGTCCAGCCATTTAGTAGTATCTACCATCTTCTGAAAAAGGAAGTGTTGTCAGACTGTTCTAGTGTCATTCATAAGCAATGCTCGAGTTTTTAAGAGTAATTTTACAGTTGAAATTAAGCACATGTTGTTGAGGAGAGAGCCTAACAGAAATTGATTTCTGTAGTGATGCTTGCAGAACTACAGAGAGAATGTAATGTATTTTTATATAGTCACTATCTCCAAGCGACTTTGAAGTGTTATTAACTAAAACCATCTAACTCAAAACTCTTCAGGGGGTTTTGTGTAGTGTCTGTTGAAGGAAGCCATGCGAGGGCCACTTCGTGTTCAGGTGGTGAATGAAGTGATCTTGGAACTGTGAGGGCTTAACACTATGGAAGAAACAACTCCATCTGACAGCTGCTGAAACTTCTCGCCATCCTGTGTAACTTTCTAAAATAAACTTTGGAATACCTGGCATAAAAACCAGAGAAATAGAAATAAGAGAAAATTTCAGATAATTTCTACTTCCCATTCAGACCTTTATTTGAAAGAGTTGCTGTGTTACCTTTGCTGCTTTGGAAGACGTCAACTGTTGAGCAGATGTTGATTAAAGACATCCAAGTTGCTGTGTTTAATGTTTCAGTTTAAGTTTAGTGTTGCTTTGATAGTTTATATGTAAAAAGGCAGTGTCTGGCCTTCAGTAACAAATGGTGAAACTTAATATGTGCATTGTCTTCTGTGCAGCCATGGTGCAAATCTTAAATTACATCTCATAGTAACGAGAATCCTAGTTCTGTGATCAACAGCACTTTGAACACAGCTCTTAACTGATGTAAGCCTATGTACATTTGACATGTGTTAATTTAGAATGATTAAGAAAAGACATCTTTAGGAGAAGGAGCAAGGAGATACTTTATCCTTCTGCAAAACTTTTCTTTTCTCTAAGGTCTTTACACAGTCCCTAATACATGAATACAGATGCCTTCTGTAACCAGGGAAAACTGTTTTCCAAAGAGGAAACTTTCCAATATAAAGAGTATTATTATTTCTAATTAATCCCTGCCTAGCGGTTGTTTTTTTCCTACTTTTTTTACCACTGGCATTTCAAAAAACTCATAAAATAATACCATGTGAAAATGTTACAAATTCTTGATTCCAAGTTCTCAGGGCAGGATGTTCTCCTAGTACAAATCAACATAGCTGTATAGAATTCATATAGCCATCCTGTTTTATGGTAGCTAGGGGGCAGACATGTTATTTTTACTTTTATATTGAAAGTTTTTGCTCATGTTAATTTTTTTTAAAATCTTTTTTCCTTCAATTTAAAATTATTTTCCATTTTTAGTGCTCCCACTTCAACTTGTCTGACCCACTAATCCTTACTCTCTCAGAGTGAGGAATTGTAAATTTTAGTATTTTTTTCCTCTATTTTGATGAATTATTATATCATTATTTAGAATATTTACAGGAAAACTGGAAATTATAGAATATTTGAAGTAAGTCCATAAGACTTTAGGAAGAGGTGTGTGATTAAGGGTTAAAGATGACAGCAGTTCTAAAGCACCATTTGTACACTTTTTTTCTCTCTGTATTTTTATATTTATTCTCTCTGTATTTATTCTCTCTCTGTATTTTAAAAGTCTTTATACCAAATATGTTTCATACCGATATACAGTTCTATGTAAAAGTCCTGTTGAGAAACTATTAATATAAGTACTCTTAAAGTGTAATTTATAGCTAGAATCTCCTAACAGGTTTCCTGCAGCATGCTGCAGGTAGTTGTTACACTTCTAATTGTTGAACTGTCCTGTAGAAAAATGTGGTGCATAAACAGGCATTTATTTTGCTTTTGTCTAGACTCTTGAATCATTTATAGCTTTCCATTGGAATCAAAACTATAGGAGTTTTCAAATTGGAATCTTACAAAGCATGTTCAACTTTGCTTCAAACATTTCAGGAAAGGAAATAAAGGTATTCTTTTCTTTCAGTAAAGCTGGTTATTTAAATGTAACCTTACACTGCCAATAGAAATATATAGTACTGCTAGTAAAACCAAAACATATTCTGAAAGTATTAAAATGCATATGAAGGATATATGAAAGTGTAGGCAAGGAAAACTGGGAGACTGCACATTAGGGTAGAGTTTAAGTTTAGTATTAATTCTTTTACTGGACCGTCCACATAGATGTATATGGTATCTGAGTGGAACAGGGACTTTCTAGGCTAGAAATATTTTATTATAAACCACATTTCTATAGTGACTATAGAAAGAATAGGTATAAGATAGCAAGAATAAAAGCAAAAAATTCCTTCAGTTAATAATTCCCAGCAGAGATTGAAGATCACTCTTTACTGAAGAATTATGAAAAAGGATGAGTGGGCAGCTATGGTTAGGATGTGGCCACCTTGGAATAAGAAGGCAGATTTTTTTTCAGATATGACCATCAAAATTTACAAAGAATAGGTTAAAAGCAGATGGGGGAAAAAGAAAACTAAGAGTGTTAATACCAGGAGGCTGAAGGATTGAGTAGTATCAGCTTGGAAGAGTATTTGCAATGGGATTTGGTACTAAATATTGTCAGTATTTCTGTTTGTAGAAATACTGGGTTGCAGAACAAAAGATAACCTCTTTCAAGGTGCTTTTGTATCATTCCACCTGACAAACCATGCTTGGTTTCAGATGTCTGATTGTCAGAACAATGATGTAAATGTGGGAGAGCTCACAACAGGAATAGTTAGAGACCTGACAGGAACAGAAATCTGGCTAAACCTAAAGGAGCTTTTCATTCTAATATTCTGAAGTTATAAATACCACAAAAGAGGAGAAATCGTTTTGGACAGTGTAAATCTTTGAAACTGAGTAGCATGAAATCAGATTGACAAGGAGATCTGTTAAGTGATTGGAGAGCCTTCAAATGGGAAAGGAAATTCAATTACCATAGCTTTTTCAGTGCTGGGTGTAACAGAGAACACAGTCCTGGAAAGGATCTTGGAGTATCATAGTCTGTTTCACTGCCCACAAGCAGGATTCGAAGGAGATTCTTACAGTGAATGAAACCATTGCATTTTCTCTAGGGATTAAGCCAGACTTCCAGCTTCTCTTCACCGCAACCTGCTCAACCTTCTCACTTTGAAATGAAGTACAGTTTGTAACCTTTCTGCCCGTTATTGAGAACACAGATGATGGCACTTTTCTGTACTTAAAAAGAAATCTGTTTTCTGGAGGTGTTTGTTTTCCTATCTTTATAATTTTCTTAGGTGTGTAACATCATAACTTGGGATAAGTTATGGTAAATAATTCCTATTATTCCTCAGAACTCTTTTTAGTCTTTTATTGATGGAGACTCATTCTGTTTTACTGCCTTGTTTTCACTGATGAACATTACTTATTAATTTATCTGGACTATATTGCTCTTTAAAAACTACATTTACTTTGATAAGACACTGTGAAGGTAAAAAGTTTTAATTAAAAATGAGGTAATATGCCTTATAGCTTCTTTCTTGTCATACTTAAGATACCAAAGCCTACATCTGCTTGCAGAACAGGTTGGCCATCTATTTTAAAGCTTATACTATTCTTCTTTTTTTGTATGTATTTTCCCCTGTATACATTTGTGTATTTTAAAATAGTGCACACAACATACATATCTGTTACAGGGTTTTGTTTTGGTGGTTTGGTTTGTTTGTTGTTTCTTTTTGCTTTTTTTTTCCTATTTCTTGTGTTACTTCCCATTCATATTACTCAGCTTGTTGGGGATTTTTTTTTTTTTTTTTTTTTTTTTTTTTTTTTTTTTTTTAGCTCTGGAAGATTTTCCATACCTCTGTTGAAATGGTTCTTGCTTTCTTTCTGCCACTCCTATTCTTCCATTCCTTTCCCTTATAGCTTCCCTTTTTAGTATTCTCTGTTGCCTAACACTTGTCTGTGAAACTTATCTGATGCCTCTCTATTCCAAACATCTGTTAGCTTTTTTATGAGACTTGTAATGTTTACATTAATCTAGGCAGAATACCCCCAAGTCTTCCCAATTGATAGACACATTATAGGAATGACAAGATACAAACTAAAAAGTGTATCACTGTTTATCTGAACTAATTTGTTATAAAGGTATAAATGTGCCAAAGAAGCTTTTATCTTCATGTGAGTTTACATCAGTGTATATGGACTTGTCTGGCTTGCATACTGTACAGTGCAACAGTTTTTCATGCAAAATCTTCTTGAAAAATACTTGTGAAAGCGAATGTATCCTATATCAAATAATACAAAACAGGTCATAAGTAAGAAATTTTCAGATGACTTCAGATAGCTGAAATGTAGGACTTAGCAGAAAGGTATGATTTTTCATGGTTAGCTTGGAGAAGTAATACAGGTCATATTTTCAGATGCTCTCCATGTGTAATTGGACTAGACTTAAAAAAAAAACAAAACAAAAAAACTCCCAAAAAAGTTCAGCAGTCAGTCCCAGTCCTTAACCTGTAATGTGTAAAATGTTATGAGATACAGGAATTCATACTTAAGCAGCCTGCTGGAAAATCAGGCCCTAGATATATACATATAGATGGTTGTTATAAGGAGCATTGCTTTTTTAAAAATTAATGTCCACCTCTGTGTGTCATAACTGGAATTATGTGTTAGTCCACTTTGTATTATTGAATTTACTATATGGAAAAATACCTACTGGATTTTGAATTATATCACAACAAATAGTTATAATGAGGCAAAAACTTTTAAGTGGATATCTGACAAGGCTGTGAGTCCTGCTTAGAAGAGTCCAAGAGTGAAGCTGTTTTGTTCTGAGATTTTATTGGCCCCTGATGAGAAGGAGACAGAGACTGAGTATTTCCAGATACACAAGTGGATATTATCAGCCCAGGCTTCTTTTGGCTAGCTTCCTGGTGAAGGTTAATTTAAGCATTAAGTTCCAGCTCTTTCTCAGCTGGAGTCTGGCAACAGGAGCCAAACTTTCAGTCCAGGAGCTGCTTTCTCTGTGGCTGCCTTCTCTCTTGGCTCAGTTTGCCCACTGACCTGCTTTTATAGCCCTGTAAAAGTATCAGCTGACTTGAGGGCAGATCCCTTCCCTAAGCAGCCCTAGGGGAGTTCTGTTCTCCTCTCTGTATGGTAACTCAGCACATGTCTTCTTTCTTAATGCTTGTTGATTCCTTTGAATCCTTCCTGTTACCATTTATTTGAATCCTTTATTATGGAGGAAATCTAGAGTCTCACACTAAGTGAAAATGAGTGAAATATTTCCTGCAGTGATTGCACAATAAAACAAACATGGTTGTATTGGAAGGAGTAAAAGAAAAGCTATTTACCATTTTTTGATCCCCATTTTTAGTAGCATTTACTTCTCATTGTTGATGCAAGAGTTTCTACATGCCCATGAGATAGTAGGCTGTACCCAATTGTAGATAGTACCCAATTTTAGGGTAACAATGTTTTTTTTCTCATCACATGTAACAGCCCCTTATTGCAGGTACTGACCAGTGAATGTGGCTGCATATTCCCAGTAAGTGATACACATTTTCTCTTTGTATTTAAAAGTTGATGGATTCTTTTTCTTCTTGATACTATTTTTACTGTCTCAAATTAAGAAACACGGATTTTTTGCTTTAGGTAAACTTTCATTCCTCTTGGTTTTTTTTAAAGCTACTGCAATGATACTTTATGCTTCTGTTCAGTTTTCCTTTAGATTTTAGTAATACCCAGTTGATGGTCCATGCATTCAACAAACTGAATCAAGGAGAACGTGTAATGACATGAAATATTTGCATGTTATGTGAGATGTCTTGATTCTGCCACTGTCTTCTTTCCTCAGCCTCCTTTAGGAAAGTTTAATTACTGGGTAACAAAAAGTGTATATCTTCTTATCTAAATTAGAACTAAATTTAATCTCAAGAGAGCTTGAATACTCAATTTCTCATATTTTTCTTAGGCCTGGTTTTTGACCTGATATAATTAAGTATGTAATGTTAATCCTTCTGATCAAATCAAATTATAACTGCCCTTTACTTTTTTTTTTTCTTGTGCTTGAAGCTGCTGCCAATGTTTATTATGTATTTCTTCATATCTTCCTTCCTGTCTCCTGTTGTTTTTTAGTTTAGTCCTTGAAAATCCTGATCTCCAGGTGTTGGCATATGTGTAAACTCTTATTTCTTGTCTAGTGTTTACTTTGTTTGGTTGTACTACAGCTTTCGTGTTCAGTAGTAAGACCATAATTTCTTATTCAGTTGCATAAAGGGCTACCTATATACATTGCATACCTTGTTTCTTTTAAAGATTATATGCAATTGCTTATCTCTGTTTCATGTCCTGTTCATACTACTGTAATTTTACACATTCAGCTTCATGAGTTCTTGTTTACAAATACACAAACATTGGTTGCTTTTTCTTTTCTGTGTGATTTCATACCAGGTGCAAATGTATAATGTATTATACATAAATGTGTACATATGTACATATCTATATGTATATAGGGAGTGTGTATATATGTATACATATATACTCCAGAATGTAATTTTTTCCTTTAACTTTTTATGAAGGTTAATTTGTATTGGGCATTTTAATGTTTCATTTAATACATTAGTGACAGTTTTTGCAGCTGAACAAAAAATTTGGGATGAATGCATGAGTGGATAGCTTTCTTCAAATCATGGACTGTCCTGGAATTCAAGTGGTGCCAAACACAAAGCAAGCACTCTTTTCTATTTCAATTGAATTTGCAGCACTCATTTTTTGAAGACAATTTATACCAGCCACTGAGCAAGGCAGAGATCAAATTCTCACACAAGTCTTTCACAGATGTCTTTGCAGGGAGCCTTGCCTAAACAAAACTATTTGTACTTACTGTGTCATCCCAAGTCTTGACATTTGTTCTTTATGAAATGGTACACTTGGCTCACTTAACCTGTCAGCACATATTACAAGGGACAGCATAAATCCATGAAGTATAATTTCCCCATAAGTTATTGGTTGGCAGTGTTGACACTGGATAATGGGAGAATTTTTTAAGTATAGAAAAAGAGATGTCTTACCTAAGTTAGAGGTATGTGCTGTTTTATTTGAACTGTTTTATACAGAATTGTTTTTCAATGGCATTATATACATTAATGCAATAAATAGTGCAACAACATTACTCAACAAACTGTGATGGAAAACAGAGCTGAACTTACTTCACTGAAGAAAAAACCTGTGTAAACTAAATCCTTCTGTCCCAATGCACTTGCTACTTAGAGACAAGGTCACACATAAAGATCAGCAACTTCAAATCAAGTGAAAGGCTTATACTGGATACAATGGACAAAGCCAGGTGCTTCTTAATAATGGAAAAGTATTGGCTACCTCAAACTTTTATGGGTTTTCATTATTATTATACTATCAAAGACAAGTTTTCATACTACAGTGTTATGTGTTACTTGATGAGCTTAAAGAAGAAATGCAAGTGTAGCTCAGGAAAAGGATTTTGTTTACCTTTTTTTTTTTGGGTTGTTCCTTATTATCATCTTATGTATTTTTCTATTTTCTAAGATTGTCAAGTAGACCAAAATTTTGAAGGATTCTCTTCTTTCCTGCTTGGCTTATGTGAGTTGGGAAGGTAGCAATGGGGTCATTACTACCTCATGCCACTTCTCTATTGCCCTTGGGACAGTAATTTTGAAGCTGCATTTTGCTACTTTGAACTGTAGTCCTGAAGGAAGTTCGAGGTAAAAAAACCCAATCATACAGATCAATTCTGTCTTGTGGAAATCATATGGATCCAATGATTTGGAGACTGCTTTCTCCTTGGGCATGTACCATATCCATATCCAGGGTTGGAAATATTAACAGTGTAGGACTGAGCTGGTTGTAAGCTTTGGACCATCTAAAATCTGATGTTTAAGGAAAACTTGTGGGGGAGAATAATGAAAGAATATAAACCTAAAAAACTATTGAACCATGAATTATATTGTAATCTGAAATACAGGGCTGATGTATTACTCCAATTGGCAAATACAGTTTTGGAAAGCAGTATTTGGAAGACTTTTTGGAAGTGTTTTAAACTGAGAACATGTTGTGCAATAGGCAACTATAGCTAAGAAGCTTTATTCTATTGAGAAATAATCAGGCTTTTTGGTAACTGTTAGAACTGTTCATGAGATCTAATAGGTTTTTTATCATGTCATGGTAAGATGAACAAGTGTGTTTTCAAATTACCTTAGTAAAGCCAAAGATGAGTGCAAATCTTACACTTTAATAAATATATTTAATTGCAAGCATAGAACCTCCCTTTTATATTATTTCAATATAAATATTTTATATTTATATTTTTTCAATATAAGTAAGTTTAATTTTTAGCATCTGAACATAGAGTATTTTTAAGTTTTGAAAAACTATTTCTAATACTGCTTGCCTGTGTACCTACTTAAAAGCAAGAAAACCAAAGGGAAAGGTAGTGGTACTGAGTGATGGAGCACTTTTGGGGCTAGTCTATGTCTAAACATCAGACAGTTCTGCTGTTTCAAACTACTGAAGCAGAAGCTGCCCTTCAATTAACTAGTTTTCTTAACCAAAATCTTAAGATAAAAACTATATCATGAATATATCATGAATATTATATCAAACTTCAAGTGGCTGCTGTAAGGCTTGTTCAGGCAATTGATAAGTACTTTGACATGATGTTTAGTAGCTGTGGATCATTAATTAAAAATTCCTTGCTAAAAATCTGCAGTGTTTTCAAAAAACTTCTGTCTTTCAGGTTTTTTTTCAAACTGGTTGTTCTGACTAAGGATGGGTGTTTCATTACAGATGATGCATGCATGCACACAGACATACACATTAGGACTTCTGTCCATGCATCTCTTCTACTGAGACACTGCCAAAGCTCTGGGATGTACTGAGATGAGCCTGAAATGAACCCTAAGAAAGGGAATGTTTATCATGTATCTTACTACTAATGCTTGTTGGATGAATGCTGTCATTATTAAATCTTTTTAAATAAAAAAATCCATTAGCTGTTTAAAGTACAATGTAACAGTATTTGGGAAATTGCTCAGTAGTTTTTATTTTCCTAAAATATTAGAGTTTTTCTCAGCAAATAATGAAAATTACATGTACACAAGTTCTGTTTCCTCACCTGTGCTTCAATTTTACATTTAAGTTAAACTAATCTTGCTATTAATCTACTTCATTGGAATAGGCATGAACTGTGTTTTACTATGAAACAAATCTCAAATAGTTCTGCCTAGAGAAATTTAGAATAGAGCAAAATGAATTTAACATTAAAAAAGCCAGTGTTACAAAATGCTTGTTATCTGAATTATTTAAAACTCAAATACAGAGCACAGTGGAAAATGTATGGAACTAATTTTAGGTGTGTGACTACAGTTTCAGTAGCTAGGCCTAGAAACTCCCTGATAAATTGCCTCTTACACTCTTTTGTCCTCATACTTTATTCCGCACATCTAAAGGCAAATTGTTATGGTGTGAAATGTTTTCTTTGATTATAGAATGTTCTTTCAAATTCTAGAGTACCTTAATTTTGATAATGAAAGTAATTTTCTTTTGAGAACTTGGGTTACCATATTTTAAAGCCTGTCTGCGGGTGAGATTTAATTTAATCCCCTGAGTATTTAAGAAGCATTCCTGAGACTGTCGCCAGAAAGTGGCAAGATTAGCACTTGCACTTTATTGACAGGATGCCTCATAGGAAAGACATTTATCTGTAAGGGTATTATTTTTAAAGAGGAATGAAATATGTCTTAAGATGTGGGAATTTAGATATCTTGTGAAATACAGAAAGAATGGAATAGGGTGGGTTTTTTTGTCCAGCTCATGGCACAGGGACAGAGCAGTTTCCAGAGGAAAGAATTGTATGTTGGCAAAACTGCACTGTGACTGATGTACTATCAGATAAAATTATAAGAGTTTGAGGATTAAGAAATTCCTAATAGTCCCTGTCGTAAATTGAATTCAGGCATGCTCAAATTATTCAGCAATAAAATTGTATCCTTACATACATGTCTGTATCCAAATATATGTTGGAGAATGACAGAGGTTACCAGAGGGTTTGTTGTTCTTTCTGGTTTTAAAAAAACCCAGGAAGAACTAAATCATATATTGTATTCCAGGATCCTAGCATGAGACTGCTCAATCTCTTTGCCTCCTGTAATCTTGAGAGAACTCTTTGTGATTAACTGGTCATAAAAATTTGTCTGCAGTAGCAGATCTTCACTAATCCTGTGCCCATCCCAACAAACAAACAAATACTCTGCTGTGCTGATTCTACTTTTACAATACCCCAGTGTGGTCCTGTCCCTATCCAAAGTATTTCTTTCAAATTTATGTAGCACAAATAGAAGAATAAACAGATCCTTTAGTCTTATTGTATCTATGGACTATGCATTGAATGATTAAAGCAGTTGTGATTCAGTGGGGATGTTGTTAATTTGCTGCCTGTTCTCTTTACCTCTGAGGAAAGAATTTTGTAAATGCTGAATAATTTTATAAGGTGTTTTCTTAGTTAAGGATTGGATCATATTTTAAAGTAGTTTTAAGAGAAAGAAAATAGTGTAAATGCTGTGGAATTCAGATAAGCACTGTGCATAGGAAAGTAGTACTTCAGTTTAGGGTGCCTAGATTAGGTAGTTCAAGCTGAGGATAATAAAAGACCAGATCTTAACTTTGTTTCAAAGAACATATAATCAATATTCTCCCTTCTGTTTTGTTTCATTTTTGCTTGAGAATTTATTTTGGTGAAACTGAAATGTGCAATTGCTTAAGTATTCCACAGGGTGTCATGAGGCAGTTGTTGAAATCATAAATACTTGGATGTAAGTAAAGAAAGAAACAGTGTACAGTCCTCTCAATGCCAGTTAATGTAATTTTAGATGTGACTAATACACATGCCATAAAAGAAAAAGTTCTTAACTCATTAACACCTGTATCTTATTTCTGTATCTGTATAAACTATACTCACAAAAAAAATATTATGAGAGATCATTTACAAGAGTGAGCTATTCTGTCATCTCTTCTGAAAAAACCCCTTTCTATATATATCTTAATATTTTATAGTTTACAGAGGAAGTGCAATCTTTGGCCCATGTAAAATACATAGCTAAAACCCAAAAAGATACAATACTTATTTTTGCCATGGTGTTATAAGAGTTTCTGATGAGAATGTGCTCTTCCTAAGTTACTTTCATGTTTTATTTTACTTTTAATTTTTACTAATGTTTCCCTAAAATTTCAATTTAGTTCAACAATATTTATACAGTGCACACAGCTGTACTGTGGATTTTATGATTTGCTAGTTATAAAGATATATGACGTCAAAACTTCAGGCTTTCTCTCCTACAGACAGTATAATGTAGGAGATGGACAACTTTTAGCTGAGTATGCCCTAGTTTAAAGTATGTTTGATTATGGTGATACATTTTTTGATCTGGAAACCAACTTTATACTGACATTACTGTTGACTTCCACATGCTGCACATTCATTGAATTCAGCTTCATATTTGTAAAACAATTTTTAAATACAGTTTATCAGTAATTAAGAAGGGTCCTGCTTCTGTTAAAAATCTGAAATTCTTTAAATGGAATTTACATTCCATGAGAAAAATTTCTTTATGAAACAAAAAGCAAAACTGCATTCATGTCAGAATGTGATCCATAGCATAAAATAACTGGTGCAAGTAAGAATTTCAGTCTCGTTGACAGCAATAATTTGTCTAATTTAACAGCATATTTAAAACTAGTTTTGAAAAAGGGAGCTGGGGTTGTTCAGCCTAAAGAAGAGGCAGCTCAGAGGAGACCTCATCACTCTCTACAACTCCCTGAAAGGAGGGTGTAGCCAGGTGGGGGTTGGGCTCTTTTGCCAAATGACTTTCAACAAGACAAGAGGGCATGGTCTTAAGTTGTGCCAGGGGAAGTTTAGGTTAGATATTAGAAAGAATTTCTTTACGGAGAGAGTGATCAAGCATTGGAATGGGCTGCCCAGGGAAGTAGTGGATTCTCCATTCCTGGAGGTATTTAAAAAGAGACTGGATGTGGCACTCATGGTCTAGCAACCACAACGGTGGTTCAAGGGTTGGACTCGATGATCTCTGAGGTCTCTTCCAACCCAGCCAATTTTATGATTCTATGAAATGATACCACAGGTATTTAAGCATATTTTGTTGTAATATATAAGTGGCATACTAAAAAATTAGTCTAGTTGATTTTCTTATTACTGTTTATTTGTGCTAAGTATTATGGAAAAAAACCAGTGGTTTTATGCCAATGGCACAATAGTGAATGGCACTGATAGCACAGGGTGCAGGGAGGTTGATTCTTCTGACAGACAATTAATAAGGTTTTACACATGTGACATTCCCCACGTGCTCCTTGCATTATGCCCACAAGGCCATAGAGCCTTACAACTGTTAGGAGCTGATTGCCATGGCAATCAGAACCTGAGTGCTGTTGTTCAGATTTGCTTCCAAAGTCCATATGGTCCTGTGAATGAATGTTTGTACAAAACTTTCTGATTTAACCATTATAAATCATGACCTGTTTAAAAAAAACTGGTTTTCTATAGGTACCTTAGTATGTTTAAATACTTGCTAGAGGAAGAAGTGGACCTCTTTAATGTAGTTGGAATATCCAAAATAGGGTGATGTACCTTAAAACCTCATGGACAGCAAGAAAGTGAATGGAAATTGTGGCATTTGGATTGTTTGGGTTTTTTTGTTTCTGAGTTTGGCTTTTTGAAATATAAACATCCTGATCTCTGTCAAGGTGAGTTTCCTTTACAGCATGGCACCATGGAAGGTATTTAGCTAGGTAGGTTATCATCTTCTTCCTCAGATTAAGGCTTCCTGAACTCACTTTGCTACTCCTTTTCTTTGTCTTTCTTACTGCAACTCTAATAATCTTAAGGGGTAATTCCACACATACTTTGAATTACTGAGATAATGCAGTACCTAAAACTAAAGTGATTAATATCAGAAAATATTTAAATAATAATATACAACTGTGCTGAGATTTTTTCAGTAATTTATTAGGAAATTATACCTCTTAGCAAAGGAAAACAAAATAGAAAGTTCAGAAGTAAAAAAACCTGTTGATATGACACCATGTAAAAACTTGGCAGTATACAGAGGGATATGTATCTTGTGTGGTATAAATACATTCAGTTGATGCTAGCACCAAACTTTCTCTATGAATATTAAGACAAGGTTGATGAATACTATGATCTGGTTTTATTTTCAGATTGAAAATCTACAGGAACAACTTAGAGACAAAGACAAACAACTCACTAATCTAAAAGACAGAGTGAAGTCATTGCAGACAGATTCTAGTAACACAGACACAGCACTAGCAACCTTAGAAGAAGCTCTATCAGAAAAGGTAATGTTTTCTCATTATGTTCTCAGCATTTTGAGCTGATCTGGTGGCTGAATCAGGTCCAGAAAATGTCATTTTAAGCTGATCTGGTATGTGTGGTAAAGCCTATAGGTTCTGTTCTGGTAGGATGAGCAAGGAGTGATTCCAGGCTGATGAACTGAAACAAGACTCTGAGGTAAATGGGGATGGGGTAAATAGTGCTGGACATGGGAAGATTTTTCCATTCTGAGTGTCATGGATGCCTGACTTGAAGAAGGCAGAGTTTTGGATATTTTTTATGACTTTGGGATTTCATTATCCTCTCTCGTGTTAAGGACAACATAAATGAAGAGCCAACAGCAAGTGGCTGTACTGTTACCTTGGCTTGCTGTTAGCACCATTGGTTTCTTCCTGCAGTTAATTTATAAGAGAAACTGTATTTCATAAACAAACAAACAAAAAACCCCAAAAAACCAACCAAACAAAAAAGATAATGGCTCTTTTTTCTTTAAAACATATTTGCCTTTAATTTGAGAATACCTAGCAGAAGAGAGAAACCTAGACTGTGATTCCTACCACCTTTAGTGAGATGAGGCTTTTAACTTTGAATACGAGAATTCATGACAAAAAAAGTAGTGCAAGTATTCACTTTTTGTATCTCACAGATCTTAAAATTTCACATTTCAATGTGCACAGGTGAGTGCAACCAATTCAACTGTTATATGCCATTCTGCAGTGTGTAATCCTAGGAAGGCATTTATTGCTGTATATGACTTTAAAATGCCACAGTGGTTTTTGGCACTAACATCTAAAATGTTGATGTTGGATTTCTAATTTCTGATTTATTTGTGTGCTTAATCCCCTTACTAACATTTGCTTGGTCAACAGTGATGAAAAAAGTTTGCATTATTATTACATCTGTGGCTTCATAGGGATAAGCTCACAGCATTTATGCAATAAAGTGCATGCATTTTAATTTTTCACTGCTGATCTGGTCACAGAGCTCACCAGTCTTCCATCATACATACATGAAGTACTTTTAAATTTGCTTTTTCTCCTTGTAAACTGGATTAGTCTGCGTTGCCACTTTGCCAAAATGCCCATAGGATCAGCTGGGAGTTTAAAACAGTCCTTCAACACATCCTTCTACTCTTGTCAGTGTAGAAAGCCAGGTGAGAGTCACAATGCCAACCTGCCAGTTCTCTGCAACTGATCATGAAGTAGTCAGTCAAAAGCCAAAGCAAGCTTGTATCCCATTTTTCTACCTCACCTGTGTGTTCAGCACTTCAGAGGAAATGCTCTGCAGTACTTCTTAGCTGAGTAATTTGCTAAGTTGCAGTCTGTCTTCAGTGGTAATGCATTTTCCTGTTGAAAACATGGAATTAATGACAGTTTTCCAGGGTTCACAGTAGAAGCAGTAAGTGCAGATGTGTTGAACAGAACATGTATAGTTGTCTTATAAGAAGTATAGAAGGTTAGGAAGTATTGGGATAATACCTAACCCCAGTTAATGAGTGGCAGATGTTTTCAAGTCTTTTTGTCTAATACTGTGAAAAATCTGTTGAAATAAATGTGAACTAATAAATAGATGTAAGGGGTTTTAGAATTTTGAAGAAGTTTTGTGAGTATCTATAAAAGAAAATATTCTGTTATTCTCAAATGCACTATTGGTGACATTTTACTAAACTGAAGATGCATTATTTTTGTAATATTGTAGTAAGGATTTGTCCCAGAGTTTGTGCTATAGAATTTCTTTAAAATGTGACAAGACTAGAGACCCTGAGGATATGGAAATTTTGTGTCAAGCTAAATTTGATTGCTGTAATAAAGGTTCAAAGTCTGATATAAATGATGCTGATTTTAATGTTTTGGAAAAAATTTAGATCCTCCTCTGCAATGTATGTTTGCAATTCATGTCTGCATCATTCGGGATTGCATGGATGTATTTGAGCAGACATGTTGTAAAGGATCAGTGTGATTAGTGGCTTTTCCAAGTGGAAGTGATTAGAACTCACATGGGGTCCCTAAGGTTGAATTCTGTACAAAGTGGTCACTTAGGTGCAGTCAGCTGAGAATGGCATCTCTCCTGCAGGGTTTGCAGGTGACTATAAGACACATTTACAGTGAATACTGTGGGATGTTTTCTTCTGCCACAGAGATTTCAGTCTTTTTGCAGCTGATGAAGGCAATGGTCTGCTGTAAGGCAATGCTTTTGAGTGACATAAGCTGAGTTGTGCTGTGGTGTCTGGTGACTGTTTCCATCACTTATGGAGAAATTGTTACTTATAAAAGTTAGGTGGCTGTGTATGAAGGGGGGAACACCATGTGTAAGTGATATGCTTATCATTCTGTTACTTCAGAAATACTACTTTTAACCTAAGATACACAAACTTATTAAATAATAGCCTTTTTCTACAGATGAGCTTTTATATTACTTATATTATTTTCTTCTTATTTTTTCTTTTTTTTTTTTTTAGCTCTGTAAGCATAAAGAAAAATTTGTAAGCTTAATTAATTATTAAATCATTTATCTATTTTCTGAACAGATACATGGGATTATAGCCCCTACACAGTTACTGAATGATTTAAAGTGTCTGGCAGTTTAGGTAGCAATATGGATGATAAACTTAAAAATCTAGAGAATGGCATACCAGTTCTAAATGACTTAACACATCATCATGCCATTTGATTTAATTGGCTATATTTGCTTATAAGAATCATTTTTAAAAGTTCAAGTTTATGATAATTCAGGTGTATTTTTTTCAATGTGTTTGAGCAGTCACTGCGGGGTAGTGGGAATTTTTTACAGTTGGGGAGAAGCCAGAAAAATTTAAAGAAAAAAAAAGAGAAAAGCAGCACTACAAAGTAGAATTAATATGAGCTTTTGAGAAACATGGTGCTTGATCTCAGAGCATAAGACACAATAAGAAGGAAGCTCCCAAGCGTGTCTCTGTATGATTGACTGCTTTACAGAGAAATCATGCACAATTTCTTTCCATTGAAAGTTTCTTGGAGGCCATGGTTTCAAGGGTAAGTTTCTTTGGGATGTACTTGTACATTGAAGGAAATAAGCAGGCATCTTCCAGTAGTTCATAAAGAAGTATTGTGCCTTTCTGTCTCCTGCCTGCTGGCAGCTGTGACACCAGGACAGTTCACATCTGCCTCTCCCTGCTGGTGCCCAGCTTCCCAGTTCATCCTGGCTGCTCTCCACCTGTAACCTATTCAGTGTCCCTGTTTCTGTCTGCAGTGGCATTTTTAAGGCCTACAGACTTTAACAATAGTTACTAACTTCTTCCACTGCAAAGACTGGTAGAAACACAGAACAGAGATTTCTCCAAATGGGACAAAAGAAGAACCCTCAATGATACTTTCTTATCAAAAAGTGCATCAATATAATTACATTTTGTATGTAGAAATTTGTAAAACTGTCAAGTAAAGATGCTGCTTTCAGTCAAGATACCTGCTTTCCATGAAAAGACATTGATTCTTTGAAGGCTTTTTTGTTTTCTGGGGTTGCTTTTGCTTTTTCTATTTTTTTTTTTTTTGTTTGTTTGCTTGGGTTTTTTCTGTGTTTTTTTTTTTTCCCTTAGAAATTACATCAGGCTTGGTCTGCAGCTATATCATCTAGTTGTGTGCTCTGGGATTAGGCTCAATTTTTGGCTTTACCTTTTGTTAATTGAATAGGTTTTAGAATTTTAATTAAAAATAGTGAGGAAAATACTTCAAAAGCATCATAGGAAACTATTTTAAAATAGAAATTAAATTTATTTATCCCAGTTTCGTTTTCAATAGTTTTGTGTTTTTCCTCCATTGTTCTGGTTAAATATTCAAACTGACACCTTGGCTCTGGATTAGGAAAGATGGCTCCTTATTCTTCACAGTTTTTCCATATGTCTATCTCAGATTTTCTTTCATATTTAGTGAAGAAGTAGGTTGGTAACACAAAATGAGAGCATAAACATCATATAACAGCATAAAAATTTCCTGAAGTGGACTCCTTGTAATTGTATTTTTCCAGCATTATTGCTGCTAAAATTTCTTCTCATGTCAGGAGTCAGAAATGAATCAGCTCATCCATAGTCACTCTTGAGGCTGTTTTAGGTGCTTCACCCCAAAGCTTGGAGCCTCTCCTAAGCATTGCAAATCCTTAACAACAGTAAAGGTTACATTGAAAGAAACGAAAAATAAATTTATTCCTATTAAAAAAAAAAGTTTGAAAAAACAGAACATGCAAAACTGCTATCAGCTTCCTTGATGTTTTAACAAGAAACTTTTCAGAGAGTATCTCAGCTCTTGGGCTGGCCCAAAGCAGCTCAAGAGGTCACTTTCATGCAGCTGATATATATAAAGTTGGGCCTACTGTAGCAGCATACAGCAGATAAGCAACTGAGTATGGCTGATAATGGAGCTATATGCTGTGGCAATTCAGTTCCTGCTGCTGTGATAAAGTGCAAATAGATTAGACCTGTGAGGTCCTAGATTAGTGCATAAGGAAAGCTTGCCAATGCAAATAAGACTCTAACAAGAACACATTGTTGGGATTTCTGCAAGTTAACTGTTAATCAAGTAAAACATGGTATATTAGGGCCTTTTAACACGTTTTTGACTTTTAGCTTTATGCAGCTGACAGATAAATTAGTCTTCTTTTGTGATTGACTGAGAAAAAATTTATAAGTCATTAATAAGATGATAGACTGCTATGTTTATTTTATTATAGAAGGAAAAAAATCATTAGGGTAAATAAATCTTCAAGAAAAAATTGATCTAAAACTAAGCCTGCATATAACCAGGTGGATTCCAGGTGTTTATTAAGCTATTCTAGTTAGTGAAGATTGGCATTTTACCATTAATATTCAAGAAATAAAGAATTGATATTATCTGTGACTAGGAATAAACTTGAAGTTGTTTATTGTCCCTTATCTCTTTCTTGCAGGACCTATATGAAAAAAGCCAGCTAATGTGCTAGCTATTTAAAGGAGCTGTTACTATTTCTTGGTTTGTCATTTGTGTAGTACTCAATAGTGCTGCTGCTGAAGGACCTTCATTCTGTATGAACACATTTCTACCTGTGACTCTGCCAGATGAGAGTCAAAGGGAGACTGCATAAGCACTGAAGTCAGTCACTTAAGGGTAGCCAAGTTTTAAATCAGTAATTTAAAATAAAATATTTATTCAGTTCACACAAGTTATTATCAGTTTTTAACTCTGTATGCAGATAATAAGGTATTTAAATGTTAAGAGAGTGAATAAACGGGAGATCTTCAAGAAATATTTAGTGAAAGGCAGATATATAGAAACTGAAAATACAAAGGGAAGCTTATGGAAAACTTCCCAGTCTTTTGTTTCCTACAAACTGGTTCCTTTGCTGTGCAGTATCCAACAGAAAACAAACAGAGGCAATGCACAGTTGTCAGCAGAGTTGCTGATGAATTGAGTGTGATGAATTGAGAGGCTGAACAGAAGAGGAACAGCCAGCGTTTGAGGTGCAGAATCTAGAAAATGTGTCTGCCTGTTCCACAGAAGCAATGAGTTTGGCAAAGACCTGGAAATTATCTAGTCCATTCCAGATGCTCAAAGCAGAGTCAACTACAGCAATATGCTCAGCATCTTGTCCATCTGGGTTTTGAGTATCTCCAAGGCTGGAGACTGCTAGGATGAAAATCAGCCTCGAGTTTAAGGCTCTTTTTAATGCATGTAGGTGTTAACAGTTGACTTCTTCCCACGTTTGCCTTGAGCTTTAAAAAGCACAGAATCGTTCCTCAGAGATCCTCTAGGGCTTTGAAGGAACATCATACCTAGAGTATGGAGAAAATGAAAGCATCACCAGGATTGCCTGAAAAATACACGCTTTTAAAAAGTACTGCAAGTACTTGAGCTGACTTGGATAATGAGTTAACTTCTTACTTTCATTACAATTACTAGGTTTATTATGAATCATGGGTTGTACAGCTGCTTAAATGTTGCTTACATTGTAACATTTGTTGAGATATGATAACCACAGCTGAGAGTATATTGGTATGGACAGAGTTAAACTTTGTGTGTGTGTGTTGAACTTGTATTCAAGATTTCAATCATCTTTATCAAGTATTTAAAATCTTGATTGGATGCTTTTAAATTCAGGGTAAAACTTGCATTGGCTTTCACACCATTAACTCAGTCATACTCTGCTTCTGAAGGTTGATTTGTTTTCTGAGTGCTACTTAATATAAGGAAATTTCACTCTGTCTTTTCTTAAAATGATTCCCAACTTTTTCATTTTGCAATTCTTTTTCTTGGTAGGAAAGAATTATAGAGCGCTTGAAGGAGCAGAGGGAGCGAGATGACAGAGAGAGAATTGAAGAAATTGAATCTTATAAAAAAGAAAACAAAGACCTTAAGGAGAAAGTGAATGCTTTACAAGCTGAACTGACAGAAAAAGAGGTCAGTCTTTCCAGTAAAATCAGTCCTTTTATCTATGTCATTATGATGAAAGAAAGTGCATTAGGATTACTCCTGAATCATTTTAAGTACTGAAATTCTGCCACTTCAGTGGTCAACTTCTGAACTGCTATTTTCTTAAGCATTCTTCTTAGTCCTCACTTTTGTACATAAGATATTGCTTCATTTTTTTGCATAGTTGTGTGTCATTATCTCTGTTTTTGCTTTGCATAAGCCTCCAGTAGGCTCAAATATTCCACTATTGGTCCTGTCTTCATTTGTAAGTTAGAACAATGGACTTCAAAGTAACTGTACCTCCAGAATATAATGTCAACTTGTCTCTATTATGAACGTTTCTCTGTTTCCTGTGGTTCCAGTTGGTTGTATTCTCAAAATGGTGTCTTTTGCTATCCACATGTATTTTTGTGTTACCTCTCTGGGGAAGGGGGTGGGGGAACAGGATCCAAGTAGTTACTAAGTTGGCAACAAGTTAGTGTCCTGGTGCCTAGGAATTAACTTTTTACTCTTGGTCATTTTTCAGTCTAGTTTAATCGATCTCAAAGAACATGCATCTTCCTTGGCATCAGCAGGGCTGAAAAGAGACTCCAAACTTAAGTCTTTAGAAATAGCCATAGAACAAAAGAAAGAAGAGTGTAGTAAGTTGGAAGCACAGTTGAAAAAGGTAAGTTCCATCTTAAAACAAACAACAACAATCAGAAAAACATCCCATACCCTCATTTTGAAAAGATGAGCTTATTTACTCTTCTGGAGTAAATCTAAAATCTACCCATCTTATGCTGTTTGCTGATGCTTGCATCAAATCCTACTACCATTTCCTTAAGAGGCTTGTGCCAAAGACAATGGTGAACCTCAGAAATTATCTTTAATATCTATGAGGGAATTCTGAGAAGCTGCTACAAATAAATAAACTGGGAGCAGGAGATTGGAAGGAAAGTAGAAGGGCAGAAAGAACTCATCACACCAGCAGTTTTTATGTTTATGTATTCCTACTGGCTTCAGTAGGCTGAAATGCTTGTAGCATGGGAAAAAATTAAAGGATTTTCTAAGAAATACTGTATTCCCAATAGAAAAAAAATTCTACTTTCAAAATGCAAACTCCAGCTAGGTTTTACTCTGGCATTGGTTTTTTTTGGGATTTGTTGGTAAGCACATCTGTGATAATTAAGCAAAATGTTGCCTAGTTTATTTTAGCTCGCAATTTGGTGTTTCTGTTCAGCCAGTATTTAAATCTATTCAGCAAGCATTTGAAAGAAAACATCTAAATTATTTATTTTATAATATTGTTTTATTTAAATGGGTGCATTAAAATAGTTTTGCTGAAGTGATTTGCAAGTTTGTTGATGCTTTTCACTCATATGTTGTTTCTTTGACCCTTTTCTGTGTCATTTGGTAATGTCTGCTCTCATTGTTTGAACACCAATCTCATGATGTACTTGATGGGTTTAGGCATTATGTTTGCCTTCTGCAGTTCACAACTAAGTGTATGTCAAGCATGATTTTTTTTAATATTGGTATCTAATGTGTGATTTTATAGAAAATAGTATTTATCTGTTCTATGAATGTCACTACCATTAGGATAATATTCTGCCACTCTCTTTACCCAGGTTGAGTAGTATCCTGCTCTGTGTTTAAGCAGTATTTCAGTAGCCTTATCTGTGAAGAAGGCATTGCAGTGTAAAGAACACCAGATTGTAAACCATATATTTATAATATTTTGAAATTCAAAACAACTATGAGCAATTAAGTGTCCATGTTATAATGCTTGGTTGTGGAGGGAAAGGAAGGGATTTTTTTTTCAGTCAACATACATGAAACCTTTAAATGGAAACACAACTACTGTAAAGGTTTGATAGTGTAGAAGTGCTCTTATGTCAGAACCAAAATATGGGAGGAAGCTGTTTGACAAAGTTTTGTTTTGTTAGAAAATGTGTTTGCTTTGTTCTTCACTACAAAATGTGGTTCATGACAACCTGAAATATCTTATTTTCTTCTTTTAAAAAAATTAGTTTACAAAGCTCTAGAAGCACAGATGACTTGAAAAAAATCCTCTTTGAAGTACTTGAAATCCTAAGATGATCTTTTGTGAGTGTAAAAATCAGTACTTATAAAAGTCAGAGGGTGACTGTGGTGTCTTTCATATAAGAAAAGAGTATTTTCCCTGTGTATAAATACAAAGGATTATTACATGAAAGTTGAAAACATAATAGTTTTATTATATAAAATACATCCTAAAGCCCCAGTGGAAATTCACCCAGCATTTGCAGGAGACGCGGTGTTTCCACCATTAACCATAGTTACAGGCATCTTTGTGGGCATGTTGAGTTGAACAGAAACAGTGGCTGTCAATGATAGGAGACTCCAAACAGGATTTTTCAATTCACATTTTCTCTAATAAAATACTTTATGTTCAAACTTGTAAAACTGTGTTAAAAGTAGTCGATCCCCAGAAATATACCTTCCCAGTGTTTCCCCTGCTTAGGAAACTGCCTTAAACAGGAATCTGGGGAATTCTTGCATGTGTCTGAAGGTAGACTAGGAGGGGAACATCAGCATAGTTTGGAGTAAATTAACCTGCAGGTCCCAGCAGTGTGATTGTGTCTGCACACTGAGCACTGCAGGAGCAAGAAGGAATGAGCAGAGTTTATGCCTTTTGCAAAAATGACTCCGAAGGACTGTCTGTCATTTTGAGAAATTGGAATGCAGCTTACACATTATTCTGCTCTAAAAACAATGTAGGAACTTTTATTATACTGTGGTGCAATCATCATTGTTTAATGTTGGTATTTTACCAAATTATACTAAAAAATATGAAGACAGTATTCTGTGCACAGAATAGCAGCTGCTTTTCCTTGGCCCTTAATGGTAATAAGAGCTGTGCCTGAAAGAAAAATTGTACAATGGGAAAGTTCACACAAAATCTGAAATTAATTTATTTTAAGAAATATTTTGAAGTTTCTCTCTTCTTCCTGTTTTTGGAGAGAATAAAATCCATGTATTGATAATAAATATTTTTAATTGGGTCTGATTAGTTAAAAATATTTTTGAGTATAGGTTAACTGGATTTTTGACATTTCATCAGGAGAAAACATGCTCATTCTAAACCCACTGTTTTAGTTTTACAGAGTAGATGTGTTTCTAAAAGTAATAAATAGGATATTTGTAAGGCATAATTATCTAGGTGACTGTGATATATTTTGGGACACAAAATAATGTTTAGAAGGACAAACATGATTATTAAGCTTTTCATGACAAAGATTATGGATTGAAATTCATAAAATTGTATAGCCCAGAAGAATGCTCAAAGGCTTTTTTGACAAAATTTCAGACTTTTTCTTCACTCACTTTGTATCCTGACTAGTGGAAAAAGTGCAGGAATTACCTAATAGGTAGCTGAGTGTTTTAAATATATATATATATGTGTGTGTATATATATAATCCTATTATCCACTCTAGAATTTCTTCCTTTTGTTGTTTTTCATTATCTTAAATTTACTTGCTTTCTGACATATTTGCAGTTGCTAAAGTACTTTTTGCCAAGCTGTACTTTTCAAAAGTCATTCCACATAGAAAATTCAGTCTTGTGTTAGACAAAAGGAAAGTAATAAATTTAATGATACAATTTAATTAATCTTTCATTATTACCATCTTTGAAGCTTTGGTGATAAATTGCAGCCTCAGCCAAAAGCACTTCTCGTGATTCATTGCTTGAGACCAGCACTTAATGTATCATCAAAAGTGGACACCTTTCTTTATTTCATGGGTTATTTAACTTGAGAAAAGGAAAGTAACACAAACCTTAAATTTCTTACTCCAGCTATTCTTTTTTAGGAGCCAAAGTCAACATTTGTGTTTCCCCAGTGCCTCTCACTTTCACCGAGGAATGTTTAGAATCTTAAATTTCTACTTTCTTATGACAAGTTCTTCTGTGCAAATGCTCTGGTTTTGTTGAGCTAATGCTGTTTTCCTGGATCTTTCCTTCTTTTCCTGTCTGTGCTTCACTCCCTTCCAACTTTGCAATGTAGCAAGCTGAACAGTTGTTCAATCAGATGTACAATCCAGTAAGTTCTTTTTTAAATGCCCGCTGTAACATATGAAAGCATGAGGATCCATCACCTTACTGTGTTGTGCTCTTCCTCTGTGGAGCTTTGCTGAATACCTCTGGTGCTCACTATGCTTTATCATTGTATCCCAATAAATGAATTTTGTGGACTTCAAGGCCATTTTTAGAATATGAAATGTATTAAATAGGTACATACAGTATTTTTGATAAAACCAATATCCTAGCCTTTGGGTCCTCAACTTCTCCATTAGAGAAAGCATGCAGATGATTTTTTTTTTCCCACTTTGCTTTCCATTTCAATTCCTTCTTCTGCAGTACTTTATTTGATCCTTCAAACATCAATTATGTCCAATTCATTCAGTTAATCTGAAGTGATTGAGTTGAATATGTGAATAATATTATCTAGGAAGTGACAGTACTGTTATCAAAAGTCCATGTGAAAAAATAGTTCAGTTCTTCTCAAAGACTTGTGTGAATCCAGCATATAAATTAAGAATATTGTAGTTAACATTGTAGTTAATTAAATAAAGTTCTGAAATATGACATGATGAATCAAATGAAGAAAAAGCCAAACAGTATTACTTTGGCTTGTTTAGCATTATTGTTATTGCTAACATCTATTTTAACTGCACAATGTCTACCCCTTTTACTTAAGTGTGTTCCAATTTGGCATTGAGGAAGAACTATAACAAGCATTCTCTCTGCAGAGAAAAGCTTTCATTTTTTGGTTGAGACTGTTATATTTAAAAACATCACAGGACAGAAAAAATGATGTAACTGTAATAGCAATTTACAAGCTGTGGTTTTACATAGTAATCATAGTTTAAATTACCATGTAGTTGGGATAGTGTATACAGAAGAAGTAGCTTTGCAGCTAACTACTGTAATATTGTACATTAGGGAAGGTATTGCCTTCACTGAAATCAATGAGAATTTTAGCATTACTGTCAGTGGAGCAGGGTTTCAGCTTTGGAGTTCATTTTAAGTTTTTACTGCATTTACATATATTTTCTGTTTTAAGAATCCAATCATAAATGGATTGTAAGCAGCAGAGGTGATGCTGTCATCTTGACCATCCAGCACCCTGCTGGTCAGAGAGCTTTTTCCCTTTTTTCTGTATCATAATGGATCACCTTTGTGGTAATTGTGTTTCTATTCATATCATTTGCACTCTTGCTGTGCCTCTTTTCAGACTGCAGTCTTTTTGTATTAGTTTTTTTCTTAATTTTCATAAAAGCTTTCAAGTCAATATTACAAGATCAATTATTCTTTTGCATGGAATCTGTTTGTTAGTACGTAGTCTGTGTGTAGCATTCCAAAGTAAGTTAGTCCTTAATTTTTTTTTCTTTTTTCTTTGAAGTGCTTAATTTTCAACAGGACAGCTTCTCAGCAGTTCCAAAATAACAGATGGAAAATCCTTTTCCTTTGGCACCAGGCAGCAGTCATGATACATCTATGAGACAGGTTTTCTAAAATAAACTTTTCTTCCTTGTCATTGCTCTTCTCCAACTGATATATGGATCAGACAACTTTTAACAACATAAGCAGGAATGATCCTCTTCTTCCCCCAAGCCATCCAAGGTTTTGAAATGAAATTGTGATTTAAGTCAATTGCAACATATTCTTTGATTTCCACATGGCCAAGGTTTTACCTTTGTTCTTTGAGGTGGTGTATGAGCAGTTACCTGGAACATTTTTGTACTGCAAATCATTATGATGATTTATTTAATAAAATGTTTCCTTAGGTGTTTGTTTGAAAATAGTAGCATCATAAAAAAACAAAACAAAAACCCAACCCAAACCAGCAATCTGATTTAAAAGTACTGAAATTTTAATGCTATTCTGTGTACATGTCAGAGAATACCAGTCAGACCCAAGTAGACATTTTTTAGACCATGCAATTATAAAGTTTGTGGATTTTTTGTGCTGGAATATGTTTTTTCCACTGTCACACAGGGATCAGCTGCATGACTTTAATTTGTTGCTGAATGGAATGTTTTTACAATAGAACAATGGATAGAAGAGTATTATGTGCAGTTGAGAGGATATGGAAGAGGGTGCAAATCCTGCAGAGTGAATGATTTCACACTGTATTTACCTGTGTGAATAAGATTTGAACAGAACTAGGTGCACTTTTCTTCATGTTTGTTTTTGAAAGGTGAACTTGTTGAAATACCCCATGAATTCAAGTGCAAAATTAAAAAATAAGAAGTTACATGATTGTTTTTGTCCTGTAATGAAAGAATATATTGAGGTACTAAGGTTGGAGTTCTGGTGAACCTTTTTCTGAATAGCAAAGGCTTAATTTTTCAAATGCTCCATCAGAGTAACAGATTAAAATTGAAAGTACTTGCAGAATTCAGTCTGTATTGCTTAGAGCAGTTCCTGAATTAAATAAAAATCCCCATGGATTTTAAGAGACAACAAAAATATTAAGGTGACAGCAATTTTTAGTTTATTATTGAAAGTAATAAAATTTGAAGGATCTTACAAAGTAATTTCTTGCATGTAAATTCTGATGTTCCTTTTTTTAAAGTACTCCACTGATTCCTGTGTATGTTTGTCTGAAGCTTTAAAAATCAAATATTGTATCTATCCATCCATTTCTGTTATGCAGAATAATGCATGCATGACTGTACCCTAACATTTTAATAGACTGAATAATTTATGTTGCATGTCTGTACCACACTAGTATGATCATTCTATAGGAAATTTGTGGTTTATATAAGGAAATGCTACTCTAATTCTAAAGTATTTGTGATACTTGTAAGGAAAAATCAGAACAGATACATATTTACTGTAAGGATTAGTGAGATTCTAATACTTGAGTGGTATGCTATCTTTCCTGAGTGATAAAAATAACATAAAACAACATAGTCACAACATTGAATGGCAAAATATCATAAACCAAATGTGCTAGTTAGAAACTAGCCTAATCTGCACACACAAGTATTATCATTTACAGATAGAGACTAAGAGAGCAATTACTGTCCTGCTGAAAGGTATGCATGAACCCCTCCTAGCTGTAAAAGCCCCATAAAAATGGAAAATGTATTCTTTCCAAGAAAACAGATTTTTGGGAGAGAAAGGGGGAACAGAAGAAAAAAAAAAGAGGCTTTGATTCATGTAATAGTCATATGGCTTCTGATTAGAAGAGTTGCAAGACTTTCTCTCCTACAGCCTGCAAAAATAAGCCAAGGAATTCTGCCCTTCCCAGGTGGGAGGAGGGTCAATATCAGCTGAGCTGCTCTCATCTCCTTTGGGCCTACTGTGTGACCTCAAAAGTCAAGTTCCATCTGTCAACAAATTGCCCTTGATCTGTATATAACAGTAAAAAAAAAAAAAAAAAGAGCCTAGTTCGAACCCATACCTTTGGATTCATAAAATATAATAGGGCAATCACAAGTATTCCATGCCTCTGTCCTAGGAATGTCGGGTGGATTGTGTTTTGCTCTCTTGTAATGTCATCAGCTTTATTTACAACATGAGGATTCCCTTCAAGGGACTCATTATAAGCTAAAGTACCACCTGCAAAAAGCTCTTTTAAAAAAAACTTTTATGTTCTTGCTCTCATTGTTTTAAAGATGAGAATAATCTTATACGTGTCTCTGAACTGAATGTTTGTATTGATTTGCATGTGATATTATGGATAACTGTGCTGTACCTCAAAATCCCATGTAGGTTGGAAACTTAATCATTTTAGGTTCAATCATATCTTATAGGTTCTGTTTAATAGTGAAAACCACAGGGAAATAAAATGACCAAGTTTGTGCTACTGAATTTTCCAAGAATTCCATTCCCCACAGATACGGAATGGCGTGACTACCATGGAAAGCACAAGAACTGAAAAGACTTTTGCAACTTCATTTCCTTAGCGTGCTGTTAGGCAAGGATTATAGGGCTAAACTGAAGAACATAACTTACATCTATTATTTCAGGTGAAGTTTTAGTTATGAGCTGTGCTGTAGTTAACTTATTGTGTAAATAACACAGAGTCACAGAATGTTAAGGGTTTGAAGAGGGACCTTGAAAAATCATGTAGTCCAACCCCCCTATGGCAGCGGAACATTTGGCACCTCTGCACTGGCAGCACTATCATCTTCCTGCCCAGTTTGGTCTTTTTATCATAGAAAGTCCAGTGTGTCAATGAAAAGGAAAACAAACAAATAAACAAAGAAACCCCCAGGCTACTCTGTCTCTTCTGCATTGTTTCTTGTCCTGGATTAAAACCAGGGTAGGGCTGCATGGCAGAAAAAAAGTTCAGGCTGAAACTGAGTCTTTGAATGCTAAAGTGAAGAAGAGACTTCAGAAGCAGGAAGATGTTTTGCCTGTTCATGAAATTACAGAAGCAAGGTTGATAGAAAAGTAAATTATACACTAAAATAAACAGAAGGGAAAGAAAGGTGGCAGGGAGGAATATGAAAGAGTGAGAGTATCCAGAGGGGAATGGAGACTTCCTGAATTTACCCTTAGGAGAAGAGGAGAAATCTGAAAAGCAATGGGTTTTTTCCTTGAAGGCAAGAGTTAGCTTGTATTTAATTTGATGTTTTCTTCTAGAATGAGTCTACCTTTAGCATCATGAGGAATTTTTTTTATGTTTTGTGAAAGAACACTTCATTTTGTTCATTTTGGAGAGATAATACATTGTCCAATTTCTTAAAGTTGATGGAAAATTGACGTGGTTTACAACTGGAAACTAGTTTGCAGTCTTTCACATAATTTTCCCTGACTGGAGTATTGCATTTAGTTCAAAACTTACAGTTAACTGAAAGTAAAATTCAAAGTTTACTATTAAAGCAGGGATATTTACAAGAATGAAGAGGAATTATCTGTTGATAGCATTTCATTCAAACACTAAAATCAAGATACTCTGGGTGTTAGCTTGAAATGAGTCCTGGATTACAAAAGTTCTGTATCTGCATAGAATTCAGGGTTGGAGCATGTATTATTATTCTATATAGAAAACAAGGAGAGCAAGGCCAGTAAGCTCAGTAGGCTTCTCATGTCATTCCCCTGGTTTATTTTGGTAACCAAATATTTCTTCTGAAGAAAAACCTCCCAGTAGGATAAACAATGTTTAAAACCTACTATCTTTTTTCTTATTATCCTCATGCTTAAATGATATGTTACATGCTACCCCATACCCTAAGCTTTTTCCCTGCTGATTTCATTTTTTTCTTATTGTATTTATACTACACCCAGACCTCTTCTTTGTTTATCCAGAAAATTTTAACCATTGCAAAGAGTATGAACCTCCTAGTATCTGTAGTTTCTATTAATTCTTTCCAAGACACACGTTTCATCTTGATCTGCATTTCTTTCATTGCTTTCTTGCGTCGTCTGTTCCCTGAAATTCAGAGGATAAACAGGTCCATGTCTTCTCTGCATAACAAGATAGTTGGAGGAACCTGCAGTTCCAAATATAATGAACTTCTGTGAAATTCCTGTGTCTTAAGAGAATGTTATCTGAATTTTCTATGTTTAATGTGCGCTGCCTTACACTCCTTGTTTTTTCCTTGCCTGCTCTTTCAAGATGCCAATTAGGAGTAATGGGAAGCAAGGGGTAGGCTAAGCATTGCAGTGCATTTTTTTTTTTTCCATCTGTCTGTGATTATTCGAGCCAAAAGTTTAAAGCACTTGATGCCAGATCATGCTCCCATTGAAGTTAATGGGGTTTTTGCCATTAGGTTTGATGGGAGTAAGATTGGGCTCTGCAGTGGTGTTGTTGTTGTATTCATTGCGTTCCTTCTTGTCTGTGAAACTGCCACCCATCCATGCATGTGTTTGCCAGGTTTGTGCTATTTTCACCAATGGGCTTGTTCTTCTGATGTTTCAGGTTAAGTATTAATGACAACAGAAAAAGGATTATTGGGTAAAACATCTGCTGAAAGCAGTTCATTGTTTTCTCTTAAAAACAGCACTGCGTAAGAACAATTTATTCCTTTATTTATATCAAACTGCATTTGAAACATCTGGTGATACAGATTACAATATGGATATATGTATCTGTCTGTGTATATATATAACTGGAAAAATTACATATATATATATGAAGAGAGAATATGATTTATTAAGAATATTTTTATCTCTTTAAACTCTAAAAGCTTAATGTGAATTAAATTATTAAAAATATATTTTTTTAAAAATGCCCTTAAAGTAAATTCACTTTAATATGTGAAAACCATTCATAAAACCCCCCTTCCTTCAGAATGATATAATTCTAGATTAAGAGGATGTTTTCATTTTTATTTACAATGCATCTGTAGGAAATGCTGTGATCAGACAGAAATACCCATAATCCTTTTTAACGAAAATTTTAACACTGAGACTGAAATATAAAGCTTTCAAAGCAGTAGAAATTATTGTCGTGCTTATGTTTTTTTAAAATATTGATCCTGAAGGCTCATGAAGCTGAAGAGGAGGCACGGATGAATCCAGAATTTGCAGACAGAATGAAACAGCTTGACAAAGAGGCATCGTACTATAGAGAAGAGTGTGGCAAAGCTCAGGCTGAGGTTGACAGACTTCTAGAAATACTCAAGGAAGTAGAGAATGAGAAGAATGACAAAGATAAGAAAATTGCTGAGTTAGAAAGGTAATTCTTGTATTGTTTGTCTTTGGCATTTTTATTTACTCGATCTTTATTGCAGAGCAGAGAAGTTGAGTAGAATATGTTTTATTAACATATTTATTACATCTGGATCAGAAATGGAAAAAAATGGCTACCTGAGAACTGTATCTCCTCCAAGCTTGAATATGGAACAATTTAAGGTTTCCATTTTTTTAGTAGTCTTTATAAAAGGAACAGATATAGTGAAAACCCTATGCAATTTATAGTGAAAATGACTCCTCTGAAAAACCTTGTTGGGAAGCAACCCTGTCTTTCTAGTAATTGGTAAATTAAAACAGTCCTGACATGTTTCTTGGGTGTGAGCAGCATTGCTACTTCTCAGAGGTCCTGAAATGTATTGGTAAATATTTCTAATATTTCTAAGTCTCATTATTCATTTGCCACTGTCATTATTTCTAACCAGTCTCATGACTATTTAATAATAGTTCTAACTCTTTCTCAGTGGTTCTGTACTTTTTGTCTACTTCAAATTAATGTTGTCTGATGGTGACCAGTCAATGTTTGTCATGTTTCTGGGGAGGTTGTACAGTTGTTCCCTAATGGAGACAGGAGGATTTGGGGATCTATTTTTCTCACCCACTTTGTAATTAAGTGATTCTTGGAACCTTTTCCCCTAGGCTATGCTGCCATTTGTTTGACTGATAAGCAATGTGGATCTGAAGTCTTTGTTCCCTACCTGTATTTAGCCATTCTTACACAAATGAAAGAAGGAATTTTATGTTTTCAAATACTTATATAATTTTATTTCTCATGATCAACTCAGAAGTAAAGCACATCATGGTTCTAAAATAGAAGTTTAAAGAACCTCATTGTTGTCATTATTTGATGTCCAGTTAATTTGATGTCCAATTATTATACTGATGTCCAGTTAAGACAAAGAACTATTATTCATTAGGGAGAATTACCATGGAAGAGGGGAAGATCTTCTGCAGAAGTTGGTTACCTTAGGAGGAAAATCACCAGTTAAGAAAGAAAGATGTGTAGAGCATCTTTTACAAATGACGACTTAACAGCCTTCAAAAGGGTTGATGATGAACAAAGATGATTTCTATTTGAAATTGAAATGAGTGCTTTGCTTGAGAACATCTTTAATTAGCAGTTCCCTCACAACATTAGGAATTTAAAATACTCTGGTGTTTGCATTGATCTTAAAGTATATACCAGAGGAAGCTAGTAATGAAGAAGGAAGCACAGCAGTGTCACACTGTGCATCATGGCTACGAGTTCTGCCTAAACTGTCCAACATCCTAAAGCATCATATTGTAAAGAAGATAACAGGATTAATCAGTTTGTGTGATCAAGGAAGTGCTGCCTATTGTACCCAGTGGGTGCATGTACTGTAGGGGCAATTACAGATCTAGGCTTGTAATACAGTGACTCCAGATTAGACAAAGCTGGTGGAAGCCAGCTGTGTAGTTTTTACAGAAGCAGTAACTGATATCCTCATTGGGCTATGAAACCTGCTGAATTATTGTGTGGCACTAGAAGCACCAGTGCCCAGGGAATTTCCTGGAATCACAGAATGGTTTGGGGTGGAGGTAGGCAATAAATAGGCACTAGGTAGGCAAGGAATAGGAGGCATGCTCAACTTTTAACAAAAGTTTTGTTCAGTGATTCCTTAAGTAGCACCCAGGTATGCGTTGAATGGCTGTATATTAAAATGACAAGATTAAATTATAAACATGATGAAATAATGATGCTTGTGCTCTAAAATTTTTAATATTTATTTAAATATTATATAAAAAAGAGATAAATTGTTATAGATCTGTATTTTTATTTGAATTAGACAATTATTGAATAAATATCAGTGGTTACAAAGAAACAAGGAACCAAGGGATGCAAACAGATTGCCACAGCCTTTTCAGTGTGCAACTTCTGAGAAGATCAGGTCTGGGAACATTTCAATGGGTTATGTAATTGACAAGATCAGCTGCTATTATTATTATTATTATTATTATTAATTCAGTGCACTCCTATTAGTGAAGTTTTGGGACACTTATTTTCTAGTCTGTTAGTTTTGATGAGGGTGTTGATCTTGAACTAAATTCTCAGAGAGTAGTTCAGTAACAAATAAGTAAGCACAGACATTTTAAACAGGATATACTGTACTTCGAATGTCATGAAGTAGTAAAGCTTTCCTAAGAACCTTGAAGTCCTTCTGTAATGCTCACAATAACATACAAGTGTGGCATTACCAATTAAGAATTTGTGTTGTTGGGAAGCATCATGTTGTAAGAGTTGTTTGTGAATTATAATCACTTTAATGCAATCCCTCACTGGCAATCTGTTGGCCATATAAAGATGTAATGGGGAAATATTTTTAAAGTGGGTATCTAACACTTCTCACTAATCAGGCTCACTTCAGGTTTCACTAAAATTTAATCTATTTACTCCCCCTCTTCCTTATTTTCTAAAAACATTGGCCTCAAGATCTAAATCTGTATCTAACTGTGCCACCTGTTCGTGTCCCCAGAGAGGGAACTTTGATGTTGAAATCCCCCTTTCTAGGGGGTTAGGTGGAGTGTAAATTGCTGTAACATTTTATGAAGTGCTACTGCTTTTTCTGCTTGTAATGTCTACTTGATTGGTTCATTACTGAAGAGAAGAGGTGGAGCCAAAGCTCAGTTTACCTACTTTATAGGAATAAAGCGTTGTGAAAATGCTGAAACTTGAACAGAAGCTTATTTGAAAATGTTCTTTCCTTCTTATCCTGCTGTTTTGTAATTCATATAATGTGCTCTAGATTGCTATTTTCTCTCCTTATTTCTTTTCTCCTTTTTTTTCTTTTCTTACTCTGAAACAGTGTACCTTCAACACTTCCCCTGACTTCAGCTGGAGGGGCTTTTCTGGGGTTCTGTAGGGGAACAAATGAACGGTTGAAATGTATTTGTTGGTAAATAGCTTGCTAGGATCCATGTTCACTGCTATGATAACATCTTTTTTGCAGAAAAATTGAAATGACAGAAGTTGTCAAAATTTATAAACATCAATTTCTGAAAAACATATAACCTAGATTATTGTAAGCTGTGGTATCTTCAATACTTACTAAATTCACATGTAAATTTGTTAGCATAATGAGGTGTAGTTGAATAAATTGTTTTGAAAAGTAAATGCCATTCCTCATATGTGTAAACATGCTGGTCTGTTTCTTGTATTATTCGACAGATATTAATTTTGTAGTTTTTAACCTCTTATTCCTACACAGGAGAAGCAACTTCTTCTATACTAAAGCTGTTTGATAGCTTTTTTTTACATGATTTATTTGTTTATGAGAACAGATTAAAACTAAATGCAATATATCCCATCATAAACTACTTTTGGGAAGCCAGCCTCTCTTTTTCTGTTTACTTGGTAAAGGAAATGCAGTGTGGTTTTTTGGGCTCTGGCTTTGTTTCTTTGGTTGTGTTTTTAAAAATTTTTATTTTAATAATGTAAATGAAGCTGGATAAGGTAGTGATCAGTTGTGAAGGGCCTAGCCAAAGTGAGGTAACTGCAGCTGAGAAGGAACTGTCAGGCTGGAAGGAGTACATTGTTTAATGCTTTTATTAATGGTGTTAGAATGAAAAGTGTATTTGTGAAATATGCAAGGGAGTTTGACTCAGGAAATTAAGTGAAATACAATAGTACAAAATGCACGACTGTGAACATAGGAGCAGTACGAGTGCCTGCTGTAAGATGAGGCTGGCTAATCCTTAATTCAGTTTAGGAAGAGGAAGATTGGGTGAATTTGCTTATGGCAGTGTCATTGTGAGCCATCTAAGCAATGAAGCAGACATGTAAATAATGTGGTGTGAATCCTGGTGTCTTGGAAAAATATTTGCTGTAAAGATAGGAAGGTATTAATGTCATCAAGCACTAGCAAGACTCCGTGTGGAACATTGCTGTGTCATTCTTATCTGTCCTATTTGTAAGGTTTGAATTAAAACTGGAAACAAGTGCAGAGAGGGCTGGTAGGATAATGGAGAAAATGGAGTGTTCCTGTCAGAGTTTTGTATCTCTGGCAAAACAAAGGCTCTGTAGGGATGCTTGTTTTCTATAACTATGTGAAGGGGTAAGCACCACAGTGAAAGAAATGTAATTTAAGTAAAAGATTGTTGGCAAATAATATTTTGGATATGCCTTGTCCGTTAATACATATAGGGTGAAGAGAGAAAGAAAGGAAGAAAAAGCTTTCTGATTTTCAGAGGAGTGCAGGCTCTGGAACAGGTTTCAAAAAAGCAAAGAGAACAAGAAGCCTAACGGGTTTTTAGATGGAACTTGATAAGTTTATCAACTATATATGACACGTGGCTGCATGCAGTGTATGCACAAGTTCAGTCCTCACAGTCTTGTGTGAGTTCATGGGAAGACATCATCATGAATGTGGATCATCAAACCTATGTAGGTTCAAAAAAGCCCCCTTTTTGGTGTATAAGGAGGCATTTGTGTGGCAGCAAACACAACATCCACCTGTTTTATTTGTTCCATTAGGTGTGTGTACGCATTTGGAAGGTTATAAATACAAATGGTTTTTCACAGCCTGCAAATGACAAGGTGACATTTTGCTTTGAAATTTCTGTTTCATACAGTGCACAGAAAAGACATTTTGAAAGGACATATTATTTTACTTTCCCTTGCTTCCCCTTCTCTTTTCTTTTTATTTATTTATTTTTAATAAAAACTGCTGATATAACATCTGCTTGTTATATTTTTAAAGAACTAATGTTTTCCTCCCCTTATTCTCTTTTGCTGTCTCCCTCCCTATATGTTTTTCTCCAAACTGCTGCTTTCATCCCTACTCCAACCAGCTTGACTTCCAGGTCAGTACTTTCTGCTCTCCTATTTAATTGCTCCTTCCTCAATGAAGGTTTTCATTGATGCTTTATTTATTTGGTCATCTTGATTCCATACTAATAACTTCTGAACTTCTATTTGTCTATTTTTGTTTAGTTGCTTTTGGTTTTATTCTGCTTGTCCCTCTTCTGAAGTTTCTGGTCGTTCCATTTTGGGATCAGAAACTTCATAGTAAATGAATACTTTTGTCAAAAGTCATTAAGAAAAAAATGTTTATTAACAACATATCAATTCTTATGTTGTTTTGTGTAAAGATTTTTTTCTTATTTCAGTATTACTTTTATTATCTTTGTTGAGGGATTTTATCAGTGGGAATAACTTCTTTGGAGACAATGCAACCCAATAGGTAATGGATTAAATAATGTCAATAGTATACAGAGAGAACTGCACTTAATATCAGACTTTACCATCACTGATTTTATTCTTATTGCTCAACTTAAGTTTAAAGAGCTGGAGTAGTTCAGCTTCTTTCAGCTGTTGGCACTGGCCAGATTCTGAACCAACACCAACAATGCAAGGGATATGTGTGTGTTTTATATGCTGTGGTTGTTTATCTAGTCAGATTCATGGTTTTCTTTCTCAGAGGTTTTAGCTAGAGCTTGTGCTTCTGCAGTATTTTTCAGTAATCTTATGAAGTATTTCTGTGCCTGGTGATGCTTGTTGAAAGGAAAAATTGATGTAGTGAGCATGATTTTCTCTTATTAGGCTTTGATGCTAATTCTTCATTTTCATGCTTACTAATGACGGTAAAATGTTTACTAATGATACCCTAAAACACCTACTTGGTATTTGAAACCAACAGCTTTATATGGCTTAGATTACACGTTCATCTTCAGTTCTGTATTCTTAAGCTCCTCATTTATTTTTCAGTTTTTGAAGTTGGTGACTGAAACTTGCACAAAGTTTTGTTTCCTGTACTGAAGGAGCTTTGCCTTAGGCAGGAGCAGAGCTGGGTTTCAATCGTTACTTTTTCAAAGATCAGTTGTTCTGTACCATAAAGATATATACTACATAAAGATATATACTACAAAAAGATATATACTACAAAGGCTTTCCAGGTGAATTTCAGAAACTGAAGTTGTGTATCTGCATATTTGTTTCCATGTATGAGGATGAGGTTGTCATGAAGCACATAGGACTCATGTTCTGCAAACACCCTCTCTCTCTTTATAATGTGTTCAGATCTGAAGGTTTCAGGATTTTTATGTCCCTGTATACTTTTTGTACATCATTGTTCTCTATTCATTTAGAAAAAGAGCTTGCCAGTTTTGGAGAATTTTGTCATCTTAGTCTCAAAACCAAGCACAGTTCACATATCATGGTTCAGATGTGTCCAAGTAGTTTCTGGCAGGGATGCTTTCAATCCCTACTGCCAAAGATTGCTCTTTATGGGAAGATTGACAAAACAAGAGGTTTTTTTTCCTGATGTGCTTTAGCAAGACTCACAAGTTACTTTCCAACTGGAAATATTTTTTGAAATTTGAGGCTTACTAATTGCAGTAATGAATCAGATGAGCACTCATTGTCTGTCTACTACAAGCACATTTTAATGTGCTAGAATAAATAGTTATTTCCTCTGAATTATAAAAATACATATTTTCTTTTTAGAATCGTTCTTTCTTCCAGAAATTAATTAAATGCATCTACTCTGAAGTTGTTTCTCAGTAAACTATCGTCTGAATATGACCACTCTGACATTTTTATCAGAACATAATCAACATTGATTGAAAATCTCTCTAGCCATAGAGAGCTTATAGAAAGCTATTATTCTGTGTGGCTGTCATTATGGTTGATTTCACTGGAATTCAATGATTGGTATGCAGAAACATTTGTTCAGTGGTTGGAGGTGCAATTTCAGTTATGTTTTATTGACCTAAAAAACCAGCCGACCTTGCTGAAGCAAACTGTCCTCATAACCCTGCCAACTTTCATCCCTAGAGTCCTAGATAAGTTGTTGCATATGATTAGAGTTTATTGTGGGATTCCAGTGAAGTGTTAAGTTTTCACAGCTTGAATCATCATTAAGGTCAAAACTTAAGAAACAGATAAATCAATTTCTTTAATTTCTACTAATCAGTATGTTCTTAGCTGTCATTTTATTCATCTTTATTTATATGGGTTTGGATTATAATACATTGGCATAACCCCACCATAATGTGCATCTGCGTATATGATACACATTTTTCTAGCACAAGAATCAGTACAGTAACTTTTTTTTTTCATGTAGGTTACAGCAGGTTATATACCCTCTGAACTTTTCTGCCTGCAGATAAAGAGATGAATGTTTTTCCCATGTACAATATACTGACCAGTGCTAGAAATTTTCCCACCAGCCTCTGATGTTGACCTTCCTAATTGTTTCCGTGGGGGGGTAGAGCTCGCTGAGATGTATAAGGCAAGGTTTAACGGAGTTATAAATTTAACTTTGGACCCTTCCACAGTTTTGTCAAATGTCAGTTTGATGGTTCCAAGGGCAGAGTGATATGTTGTTCAAAGATAACTTCCCTGGAGAAATTGAGATAACGTAGTAATGAAAACTGAGAGAATCTGTGATATACATTAGTCTTCTGAGAGAGTGGTTATTCTGAGTGAGAAACAGAGTTGTCTCAGTGGACAACGGGCAGATTGTTGTAATGTCTTTCTGTTTTAATCTCTTTGCTGCATACTCTGAACCAACATTTTAACATTGTGAGAATTTTATCATTTAAAGTTTCAAAAGAGATGAAGATTTGAGAAGCTCTTCTTTAGATTTATGTCATTGCATGTGGTATTGAATTTTGAGTAAATTTATATGTATAAAGTAAAAAGTTTATTTCCTTGGGATTCCACCTTGAAAAAAAGTAAAATAATAGTATATTAAAAAAATGTAGAAATTATAGTGATAAACAATGAGAAGATACTAATGGGCCCCTGGGAGAGGATAATACTTCAGTGTTCTTTTTAACCCGCTCACTGCTGAACCTATCTGCTCAGTTCCATACTTTGCCCTTCAGTTTGCTTAAAGGCATGAGTAAGTTAAAATAATACTTTTTGAGAAAACTAGAAGTGAATTGTTTAGCTAAAGGAAGATATTTTGTCATTTCTCAGTCATGTGGTTTTTGTTTGTTTGGTTGGTTTTATTTGGAGTGTAAGTACTCAGTGGAAGTAAATGGCAATGCAGCATAGACTGGGTGTGGAGAGAAAGGAGCTCAGTACCTCTGAAGGAAAGTTCTCCACTGTGAGTCTGTGCTGGGGAGAGAGAACTTAGGGAGCTGTTACTCCTTCTGTTTCATGGTTACTGTTTTCAAAACACAGCATTATTTCTTATGATTTGCTAGATCTGCTGCTTCCACTGGTTTTCCCCAGGGGGGAGATCCAGAGAGGGTATTTCTTTACCTCTTGAATGTGTGAATAAAGCAGCCAGAGAGTGCTCCTCTGGGGAGCTCAGTGACTCCTGGGTACAAAGCTGTGAGGACTCCTTGCATAGAGTGGGAGGGGGTGTGTGTGTGTGAAGAATCACTGTGAGATAGCACAGCTTACCCTCAAAAAGCTGTGACTGAAAAGAGACAGGGGAACTAAATTTAGGAATTCGGATGTTGGGTGGAACCACATCTTCCACTTGCATTGTTTGCTTCCATAATGCAGGAGCAACATGCCTGGATTGTGACTGGGTGGAAGTGCTCTGGTCTGAATTTATAATAAGTCAATTATGTCAAAACAAGAAATCGTACAAAGTATACCTGGTTTATGGGAGTGTCTGAAGAGTTTACTGCAAAAGCATAGAAAGTTTAATGTATGTATTGAATGATAGTGGCTGGATCGATCCTGAGAAGTGCTAGGTTGAGCCAGGAGTTGCAGTCAGAAGTTTGATTCAAAAGAAAATGCAATGAAATGTTAAGTGCAGAAGAAGAGGTTTGGTCCTGAGGCTGTCAGGCTGAGCTGGGCATGCTACGGAGCCATTGGATGCAGAGAAAAACTGAACAGATAGAGGAGTTGGTGGGGTTGTTTGTTTTTTTTTTAAGGACAAAAAAAACATAGAAAAAAGCTTACCTGGACAACAACTGGAAATGACCTGATGAAGCAGCAGCAGGACTGCAGCTCTTTGTTTGCAAATAACTGGCAACAGAGTTTTTCCAGTTACTGCGTACAGTTATAGCTAATGGTATCAATTAATAAAATAGCTGAGCAAGCAATTGCCTATTGTATGAGATCAAATATCCTTCTCATCTAATACCCTGTCATCAGCAGTATATATGTGGTGTTTTTGTTGTTTTTTTTTAAAGAAAAGAACATGGGAAGAAAATGCAGAATGATCTTTGGTGTGCAAGAGAGATGTGTGACAGATGAATCTTTTGGTACAGATTTCACACATGTTCATGTGCAGTGTCATCCAGTAGGAATGTGCTGAGAAAGACAGTGGAGAGATGAAGTGTCTTGGAGCTGCAGAGGTTGCAGTGTCGATACATGTTGAAACAAAGTGAGACGAACCATAGTTTGGAACAGAGTTTTAGGAGGTCTTTTTCATTCATGCATTATTCTCATGTGGATATTTCCAGCATCTCTCTAGAGCTTTGGAGGGAACTGTGTCAGACTAAACACTTCTTAAACAAAGATTTTGGAAAACTTCCCAGATTGTGTGTTAAGTAAACCTTTCCTCCCATGATTTTGTCTTTGAGGTGAAAAATGTTTCAGTGACTTTTGTGATGCTGGCTTTATTTCTACTAGGCAGAGTTGTTGGTTCTCTCAAGGCAACAGCGTCGTGTTTTGGTGCATTTGGAAGCAAAACAGTTGTCACCTTGAAGTACTGTCATAGTCTGAATAGTAAGCCACGTTTCAGAATTTGAAATACTGAGATTTAAAGGGAGAAAAAAAGGTAATAAGAAAAAAAGGATTATCTGAATTTGTGGTGTGGTGTGTTTTTTTTGTTTTGTTTTTGTTTTTAATAGTATTAAAAGAGTAGTTTTGTGAGGGTTTTTTTGATCATCAGTGTGAGCTGCGAGGTTTTTTCTTTGAGTGAAACTGAAATACTTATGTGAAGCTTTGGTAACAAGAGCTCAGAGTGTAATGAAAACATTGGATGTATCAAAATTCATTTATCTTCACATCACTCTGGGCATTACATCATTATAACAAAAACTGGGAGAAGATTTTTTTTTTTCTGAGAAAGTCTACATTCAGAACATTTCAATCATATGCCTCTATAGAGGGCTGTATTAGTCTTTCAGCTTTTTATATTGGTCTGTCGAATTTTCACATTAAAACCAGAATGATACACAAATTCAAAAGAAGTACAAGAAATACTATTTTTAAAAATTATGTAATACCTTTGAAATAGACAATGGAGCTGGTTTATGCCAATGGAACACCTTAGATCCAGCTGAATCTGTATGAGCCATGTCCTCTTCAAAGCAGATGATTATCTGGCCACCTCCATTCTGAGAATTGGGGTGTATTGGGTGTTATCAAATGAAATAATTACTCTGGGGGGGTAACATAGTAGTAGTGGAAAATTGCTTAATTATAGCTTTGAAACATTCTTAGGCTCCATTCTACACATGTTACTTGTTCTGTGGGTGGAATGTATTGTATCAGTGGTTAATATGAGTGGGTTATGGATCAGTTTTAGTGGGATGTCTCTGAATCACTTCCCACTGATGCGTTTACCCTGCAACATATCATAGAATCATAGAATTGGCTGGGTTGGAAGGGACCTCAGAGATCATCGAGTCCAACCCTTGAACCACCGTTGCGGTTGCTAGACCATGGCACTGAGTGCCACATCCAGTCTCTTTTTAAATATCTCCAGGGACAGAGAATCCACTACTTCCCTGGGCAGCCCATTCCAATGCCTGATCACTCTCTCCGTAAAGAAATTCTTTCTAATAATATATGGGGGTTTTCTGTGCTTTGAAGATTCCCTGCTTGGAGAGCCAGACAGCTGCTTTGTACCTGTGCTTTCCCTTATTTCTGCTTTTGATACTGCAGTTGTGACATGCCTTACTTCAATGAGAAATGCTCTTCTTCCTTGCATCTTTTGACATCCTAATTCATTCCTCACTTTTAACAAATGCAGTAGGAAGAAGCAGTTGTGTTCTGTGTTGCTGTAAAGTGACCTGTCTGCTGGTCACTGGTCTCACATGGGAAAAATCAGTGTGTACAGTGGTGAGCGGGCTTTGCAGGTTTGCAGTCAGTAAATTTCATTTTACAAGGAAAAAGGCAAAATGCTTATTAAATAAAATGTTATTATTTTACATGTTAATAAATTTTAATCTGTTTTCTTCCCGTGTTCATAATCATTACTCTCTGCCATTTTATAGTGGGACATAAAACTAGATGAATGATTTGGCCTGAAATGTACAAGCAGTCTTGCTCTTTAGCATCTTCTACATCATTAAAAAGAGGATCAGTCCCAATAAAATTTTAGCCACTCATTTTGGATCTCAACACTTATGGACATGGTGGCTGTGTCATGGTAATTTAACTTTTTAATGATTGGGATGATTGATTTGGGTTTTGCATTTAAGGTATTTAAATTTGTTTACCATCATGATAATTGCATTAGTTATAAAAAGAAAGAAAGACTAAGAACCCCCTTTAAATTTCAAATGACAGTAGTGTACTAATAATTCTTTAGATTGTAGAATATGGATTTTAAAAAAATAACCAAACTACAAACCAAACAAAAAATCAACAACCTGGAAGTTTTTGTAGATGCAAATGACAGCCCAGGAAGATCTATTTAGGTTTTTATTAGCATACTGTAAATCTTAGGATACCTAGTGTCTAACTTAATAAATTTAGCAGTCAAGCAAAAGGACTATCTTTAGACAAATGATGTTTAGTGCAGGTATGTTATGGTTTCTTTGCCATGTCAAAACTTCAGCTTGTCATGGGTTTAGGTTTTCTTATCATGGTAATACTTGTTTTCCCAAAACAAATCCATCTATGGGTTGTAAGTGAATAAACAGTGTCCTTGCTTATTTGTGTATGGAATGTGTCTGTCAGTGACCCTCTTGGTGTCTCTTGTGATGTTTCCAGTTTGCTGGAGTCTAACCCAACTTGGGTTTTCAGGTCAGTAGATAGGCAGAAGCAAATACATTTGTATTCATGAAAAATGCCAGAAATAATACCTAACTTTGATTATATCTCAATGGAAATTCTAGCTTAGTGATTTAAGCCAAGGATCTGAATTTTAAAGAATTACCTTTATTCTTCTGTTTCAGTCTTGGCTCAGTAAATCAAATGGGAACCCATATGTGCTATAATTTTTAAGACAGTAAGAATGACTGTTGGAAATATTTCTACTGCGTCATCCAGCAGGAATGTGGTTCCGAATGGACATTCATGTGGACTCTATATAAGGGAGAAAGGTGATCTAGTTAAAAAACCCCAGTCAAATAGTGATGTTGGTAATCTGCCTGGTGCATGTCTAGAAAAACAGACAAAGTTGTTTGGTTATTTCAATATGTATACTGGATTAAAGTTTACATTTTCTTTTAGACTTTCTTATTTTACAGAAATTACTTGTTTTGACTAGATTGTTTTATTTAATAAGATTTTTTTCCCTGAAAATATTCTTTGGTAAGTTTATCGCACCCTCTGTATTTATTTTTATTTTTTTTTTTAATGTTCACTGGGGAGTACAGGTTCCTAGAACACTGGGCAACATCAGCAACAGCTGATCCCATTGTAATGCTGTTTAATGTGATTAAAATTAAAAACTTATTCCTCTAGAAAATATTACACATTTTGCTCTTGGGAATATTTTACATGTCTACATTTTTTTAATGCACTGAATCAAGGATTATATTTGATATATTTTCTGTTTGACAAATAAAATTTTAAAAAGTGAGGAATATGTTCTTGCTTTTATTTACTTTGTTGGACTTCTCTCATACCTTTCATGCAGCAACTACAGAGCCAGGCTTATAACTGCTGCATGTTCTTTTCATTGTCATAGGCATACAGTCAGCTGTGGAAGAACAAGAGGCTATGACACAGCTTTCTTTTATTTCCTTCTCTTGAAGATTTTGCATATCAGACACCAGATGTTTTCCTTTGCAGCTTTGCCATGTTCTACTTTTCTGTGTGGCATTAGACAGAAACTGAAACGGGAATTTGAGGGGGAAGGGTGATGAAAGAAGCAGTTAGCATAAAAGTGAACCTCTTATGGAGATTAAATGTAAATTAGTTTATCATTTGCTTAGCATTAGATTAAAACCCTGTTACATTTTTAACGATAAAAAGTCATATTATAGCACCAAAATTTCTGCCAAACACCACATTTTTTAAATGAAATTCTGAAAGTAATTTTTTCTAATGTTCAATTTGGTTTTATGCTCTTTAGGTCTGTGCTTACAATTTTGTGGCTTGGACGCATGAAAGAGCTGATTTTCACTAGGAGTTGCACAGCACATCCAGCTTATATTTGAACACTTGGTTTAGAAAGACAAAGGCATCACTCTCAAGTTCTTGAGGAACTGTAGTAAAAATTAAACTACTAAACATTAAAACCATTGTATTCTTTCAGCCCTATCCTTCTGTTTACAGTGGAACATAGCATTTCTGGTTGTTTTTTTTATTAATCTATAACCGACAGAAATGTCCCTTCTGTTTCTGGCACTGTCACCTTGTTTGATTATTGTTGGTTCGATGAGGCAGCATGTAATATTTTTCAGACATTTAACATCTCTTAAAACTCTATGATAAAATACTGGTGATTTATGCTATACTCCCATGCTTGCTTAGGTAGGTCTCATGTAGGCAGGTTTCTTCTGACCACCACATAGTGTACTTCTTGTTCTGAAGCAAACTTGAGTAAGAAAAAAGAAAGGAAAATGTGGTAAACAGATGATCAGTTAGACTAATCTATCTTTTTGTGCCTTAACAGGCTGATGCAAACTGTTGAACACAACTGAAGTGTAAATCTTCTTTGCAAGTACTTGTCTTATTAAAAAATTGCCTGTGAGGTGACTGTCAATCCTTTAAAAAGCAAAGATTTTTATTTGAATTATTTCTACCCACTTTTTCTAGGCAAGTTGAAGTTACTTTTTTTTAGTAATAATGGATAAACTTTTCTGTTCTGTACTGTGCCTTCAAACACAGAGAGTGCCTTCTAAGACTTCTTACCATAGCACATATTTTTTTATAGGTTCATTGTTAATTTTTCGGTATAAATACTGAAGGAAACAGTGGAAGTAGAAAGAAATCAGTGACAGAAGTAAATATGAAATGACCAGCTTTCCTTAACTTAATAAATACTGATACAAGAAATATGTTATTTAACTTTTTTTTCCCCTCACTGAAAGTTCTAATGTGGAATCAATGAAGACATTTTCAGTGATCCTTTTGGGCACAAATAATGTTCTCCTCATTTGCCAGAATAGGATTAGTGAGGAGATCTCATTAGGAATTTGCACATGACTTTATTTTTATATAGATAAAAGGGAGAAAATTCCTCAAAGTCAAAGAAAGTTGGGAAAATAATAACTAAGAATCCAAGCAGGTAGAAAGCATTACTTCCAGGATATTTCTTCCATGCCTGCCAGGGAAAATTAGCTTGCCTTCTTTCTTAAAAGGATGTTATGCTAAGCTTCAGGGTCAGAAAAGCTTCTGGTAACTTACTAATGAAGTTCCACAGCAAAAGATAATGAAACACTGAGTTTATTTTTTGTTTAACTTGAGTATCATCTTAACAGAAGAGAATACATAATGGTAGTAAACATTACTCATAAATCTATTTTTTTTAATTTTTGTAAAAACAGGTAATATTATTTAAAAAGATGGAAATGTAATGTTTTGTTATGTACAAAGCTATTTGTAAAGGCATCCTTTATTCTTCATGGCATATTGATGACCTGACCTTCTACCCCATCACACTTTAATCCCCAGAAATGTGGTATTTATAGTCCAGGTTTTCAAAAACAGAATTTCCACAACATTCATTAGTCATCACCTTCACCTCCAGCTTCCTTTGAAATTAATGCTACTTAAAGCACCCATTAAAATTGTTGTCCCTCTGTAACAAGAGTTTTCCTGCATAGCTCTTAGAACGTGTGTAATTGTGAGCAAATGACAAATACGACACAATCTTGGAGGTGATAAGAAGTGTTAAACCATTGTATAATCTAATGGTATTAAAGCTGTTTAGACACATCATCTGGAAAACAAGGTGAAATTTTGTTTACATGTGATATTTGGAATACTTCAAGCACGGATAACTTGTATCATAATCACAAGTTAATTTATAGAGAAAAAGCAATGATTGCAGTCACTAATACTAATGCATATCTATGTGCAATTCTTAGACATATGAAGGACCAAAACAAGAAGGTTGCCAATCTGAAACACAATCAGCAAATGGAAAAAAAGAAGAATGCACAGTTGTTGGAAGAAGTTCGTAGGCGAGAGGACAACATGACTGACAACTCTCAGCATTTACAAGTGAGTTTGTTTTTCACCTGTGTTTTAAAACCTCCAAAGTCCACTTCTGTTTCACTGTGTGTGTTTCAGGGTACATAATGAATCTCTTCCCACAAAAAGCTGATGCCTCTCCTGTCCTAGCAGAGGATGCACTACTGATTTCAGTTGCATATGTGGAATATTTAATATATAGAGTGAGAAAAAACCTGAAAGATTTTGGAGCCTTCTCCTCACAAAGACTGTATTTTGCTTATTTAAAAGCAAGGAAGTCTTCCTAGCTTCTTTTGAGGAGAATGATAGACAAAGGGATAATGATCTTTTCTGCATTCTATTTCTGTGCTATTCAGAACACAGTAGTGGAGACACCATTTCTCTGATGTACATGTTTTCTGCTGATAGAAGAAATTTTGATTTTAAGCTTTTCTCTCCTATGGGTTATTGTTTTTATATGTGCAGATACAAATATTAGATATGAACATCAAGTCATGTTCTGACATGAATCTGATGAGCCTGGGATTGACTTGTTAAAAAGCCAAACAAACTCTAGAGCTGTGGTATACATAGGAAATTTTTTCATCATTTTTTCAATTTTTTAAAAAAACAAACCCAAACCTTCCTCTGTGGAATTCTTTGGAGTGCAATTATCTTTTTAAATGCAAGATTTTTCTTTTAAAAAATGGATCAAAAGTACTAGTGGATGCAGTTACAATTTTTATTCATGTGTATGCCTTTTTATTTCACAGTGACTAACTTGATGCTTTTTACCTTGTCACATAAAACTATTTAATGTATTTGCCATAAGGTAGATGTTTACTCCAATACCATTTAGTCACAAAGGCCTGGGTGCAGCAATGAAGTCCACCTGATTTCCACAGATCTGAGTATGCAGCTACATTTGTGAATGTTCTATATCTGAAGTGATTTTTGTATGTGTTCTATAGGATACACATAATGCAATATGTAACAGATAAATTTCTCTTCTTTCCTACCAGCCCAAGGATAAAATAGACTCCCTAGGAAGCAGAATATAATTCTAGTGATGTGAATGTATATAGAATTCAAATTGGTATAGAAGAGCTCACAAAATGAATAATCTAAAAGAGTGGAATACTTGATCACGGTACCAGATTTTAGTTTATAAATAGTATATAGGGTTAATAAAGTGTAACAGCAGTGATCTAAGGATTTATGTGAGGCAGGATTTGTGGAGAGGCATATGATCTGAGATATATGGTATATTGGGTAAAACAAGTCTCTGGGAGTACTATGCATCTGCTGATTAAAAATAAAATTAATAGGCATTTCAATAAATATCAAATTAACATCTTAGTAAACCAAAAGGATCTGACTACCTTTTCTTGGTACTGTTTATACCTTCTACTATTTTTAGTAGAAATATCCTGTGTTTATAGGCATTCCTAACACATAGTGCTTGTGTCTATGGAATACTTGTTACATTTGTAAATTATGTATGAAGCTGTCCCAAAATTCTCTGGCCTGCTGCAATGATTGTATTTGTTGGCTGGCTGTGATAAGCTGGCTGTTGGCTCGGTGTGGTAAGCTCAGCTGAGAACTGAAGAGCAATTAGACTTGTCAAATTCCAGTCACTACAGCCAAGTCTGAATCCCTTTTGCACAAATACTGGAAGAGAAGTAATAAAAAAGCATAGTATGGTTGTGTATGGAATATTCAAGGTGTCATCCAGAGCAAACTGAAGTATCAATTGAAGTGCCATCCATTTTGTACAGCTCAGGTAGAATCTGAAGCTCTGCCCACCATGTGCCATCATTATGTTTGTGACACTTCACTATCTTTTCAGTGATACCTCTCAAATTTGGTTCCTATCCTAGCATCTGTGCTTGCAGGTCAAGTTTGAGACACTGATGGCTCCATCTCACAGCACTCCAGGGCCACTGCTACGATGGAGAGTGCCCTGGGATGCCTGAGGAGGGAATTCACTTTGGTCTCCCTTAGCTATCAGCAGTAATTGTGAGTGATGCTTCAGGTGTGGTTTTAAGGGGTTATTTGGATCGCTGGAAAATTGGAAACATCAGGGAGCCAGACTCCAGATTAATACTTGGGAATGAAGAATAGTTTGAGGGTTTCTGCTTTTTCCTTCCACAAATCAAGGGCAGACCTGTGCAAATCTTGCCAAATGTGATGGTCATATATTACATAAAGCAATGCAGCAGGAGAGATGGGCCTTGAACACTTTATCATGAAATTATTTGGGAATGGTGTATCTAACATGCCTTCATTTCTCTCCTTTATGTCTGTCTGAAAAGATAAGCCTTTTTGAGAAATTCTGAGCTAAGGAATATCAGGTATGACAAGGATCATGTCATAAAATTATGTATAATTCCTCAAATCTCTTAGCAGGATATTGAAATGTTATGGATCTGGGATGTTTACTTGTGATGCACTTTTCTTTGTTCTTGTACAGAACATGTTTGTTCCAGTAAGACTGTTACCTCAGTAGAAGTGGGAAAAACATTTGCATAACACTGAGGACTCCAGTGGGTTTGGTTTTGATTCTGATTTTTAAACCTGCTGTAATAACAGCCACAGATCCCTTTCTTTTCTGTAAACAATCAAGTATAAGAATGTAATAATAGTCCCACATCTCATCACATAGCCTCAAAGGAAATTAATCGTATAGCTTTGTCTGATTACAATTTATATAAATGGAAAGTATCAATTTAATAACTGAATTGGACTTTATGGAATCATAAGTGTACTTGGTCCAGAACCATTTCTCTGTGGAAGCTCTATGCAGTCTGATGCAGATGTGTCACAAGAGGGGTGCAGGCAGGAGCCTGAAAAGAAAGTTAAAAAGTTAAATACCCAGTGCTGCTCTAACCTACACAGCTTCTGGGTGTTTGTCTTCTGGTTTACCTGCTGGAAAATCTTTGACTTTCTTAATATTTTAAGTGCTTCAATTGATGGTCAGAATTCTCTTTAAGGTAGTGTGAATTTTCTTTGGGCAGAAATCCACATGGTGAAAAAAATAATTCACTAAAAAAGGTATTTTTGAGTGAGAAAATTGTGTAATTCTTGTTGATTTCAAATGTCATATACAGGCACCTTGAGCAATATTCGAAGTCTTAAGTGCTGTTAAACAGACTGTGTACACACATAAATTTCCAGGTGTAAATATCTCACTTTGTAAATGGAGTCCACCTTGTCAGCCTTGGTTTGTGACTGGACAAACTGAGGCAAGGCAAGAATTCCAGATTTTCAATAGTTTTGTATTGGCTGGAAGTTTAGTTTTAGGTAGTGACTAAAACAAGATGAGGAGAGATTCCTATTGAAAGACAAAAAATGGGTAGTTAATATTACTGCTGTCTGGTTCTTGCCATGTGAATATCTCTCTGCATCAGCATATAATTGTCATCTCCACAATAATTCTAGAAATACAAAATATAATGAAGACAGCACTCTGCATCTCACCTCTGTGTCTTTTAAAATGAAATAGAAACATGGCCTAAATGAGGGGTATACCTGACAGTAATTTTTTATGATTTTTCTCTTAATGTAGTATATATTCTATTGCATTGTCTCAAAAACTTTGAAACAATAATATGAATAAAAAGAGGAAGCTAAGAAATGAGATGAAGTCTTGCAAGTAAAAATGAGCAGAGCAGTGTAATCAGTTCAGATGAAGGAAACAGTCCTGACTGTTATGCAGACAGGCATTAGTGTATGTGGCTGACATAAGGCAGGAGAGAATTCATTGCATAAACACACAGATTTATATTTATTAGTGCTGAAATATATATGCAGTGAGAAAACTCAACCTTTTAAGAGGTTAAAATAACTAGTTATTGTATTAACAGTGAATTCTAGTTTAAGGATGCATATGAAGGTGTAATGTGCATCTCTGGAAGGCTTTGATAATTCTGAGTGTTTAGGAGTTTCTCTGTTTCCATCTGCAGAAATCTGGGCATTTTGTGAAAGAACATAGAGATGAGATTGAGATATTTTTTCTTGGGCACTATTCCTCTGATTTTCACAACATGAATGTGTGATATGGACTTTGTGGTCTAGCTCTGATGAGCAGAATTGCTCATTCAGCTGTGAACAGAGCATAAGGAGATTTTCCTCCCTCAATATTCTGAGCAATTAGGACATACAGATATGTGGGAGATGGACTTTTGGAAATATGTACAAAGGGAAGAGAAAGGATAATATATATCCTGCAGTGCTTGTGAAGATCATACCTCTTGCTAAGATTTCTGCTATCAGATTCAACTATTTTGAAAAAAAAAAAAAAAAAGGTGAGTTCTTTGCAAGTATGTGTGTCAGCTGCAGAAAGTCTTTTGATCTTTTCATCTCTGTGTAAGTCAAGAAATAATCGTAAGGTTTTGGAATCAGTTCAGTGACAAATGCAGGAGATAGGGTAAGTTACAGCTAGACTGAAATTCTCCCTCTAAAGCCTCCAGGGACTTGTTTGTGGAAAATTATTTTTATTGTGGTTTTAGTGGATTAGAAACTTATTTTACCAGAACTTTTCTTCAGATGAAGCAGAAGCTTAATGATGCACCTGACATGTGCCAAAGGTCATGATGGCTTTGTGTAGTAGATGTCTTATTTAATATGTAACCCATGCAGAAATATTTTTAACAAGCTTATTTCCAGTTTCATGCTAAATTGTGATTGCTTTGACTGGATACATTTGTTCAAACTGTTGTAAATACTTCTAAACAAGTGAGTTGACTCCAAGTACAAGTGAGGATTTTTTTGCTACATTCTCCATATATAATATATTACTTCAATGAAATAACATATTAAAAAAAAATGTAAAAGTCAATATTTTATACTATTTTTTGGTACCACCTCTGCAGAATGGTCTTCAGTTTGTCCCTTGAAAACTCCAATATGTTCATGAGTGCTCCTGTTTTCAATCTGTAGGTTCTTGGAGACTATGAAGTTTTGTCTTTGAGTGGTTAAGCTGAAGTGTTCTATACCAGCAAAGGAAGAGAACCTAGCACCATAGTTTACACAACTGTGTGCATTAGCCATACGATCATAGGTACTTCCTGTGGGTAATAACTGCAACCTCAGAAATGTCCAATCTTTGAAAAATTTATAGCTTATTGTAAGTTTTACTCAGTTCAGGGGGAACTTTTCCTTTTTTGTGAATATCTAGGAGAAAGGCAGGAACAGCATTTTCCTAAAGCAGTCATTTTTAATGTAGCTAAACATAAATTTTTAGTAGACATTTTGACAAAGTAGCACTTAACAAAACTATCTTTTCTGTGATGCATTGATAACCAATCTATAAAAATGTCTTTGGAGACTCAGGCAGTGGGTAGTAGAAGAAAAAAAAAAAAAGAAGCATATGATGATGTAGTGCAATATATTTAAAAATTACCATACTAAAAGTACATAGTTACAAACATTAGACTAATCTATTCAAACATATCTAAGACTATTGAAGACACAGCCATCTTCAGATTTCTAACTTAATATAAATGTAAATTCAGATTGTATACATGGATGGACATTTAGGAGTTTTCCTTGCTTGGTCTGTGGAAATTTTGTAAATTGTGGATAAATTCCATATGTGTTGCTGAAACGTGTGTTGAACTTCAGCCAGTAGTTTAAGATTATGTTGAAGAAAATATTTCTAAAAGGTTTCAGATGAAGAAAAGTATTCGAGAGTCTACAGAGGGCAGGAAGGTTGATTGGTGGGTCTGAGGATCAATACCAGAAGTGTTTTCTTTCTTTGGGGATTTACTTTGACATTTGTTTTCATTGTGCAGTGTAATCCCCAGAAGCCAAAACTACTCTTGTTATAAAATGTCCCTATAGACAATCTGTGAAAATCTCACTTGAAGATCAGTTTCTACTAGACTCACAGACTCTTAAATCTTTTTTCCTTTTTCATAATTGGTAGGCTGACAGAAGTGACTCAGTGTTCTGAGCTATGTTGTTTTAACCAGCTATAATAATAAAAAAAAGTTTAGTGGGTAAAGATGAACAGTACAACTGTTGTATGCAGTTGTCATGTCCTTTTCCTTTTGTGCAGAGTATTACATTCTATGAGTATATATATAAAATTAATATTCTTAGAACTGTCTTGATGTATTCATTTCCAATTGTTAAGCAACAACACAGTATTATAGATCATATATATATTTAAAAATGCTACCTTTGCACTATTACAAGGACTTCTAGAGCATCCCATATCAGGAAGGCCGGGTATTGACTTTCTTGTCTTTCTCAGTTTCTACAGTTGAGTCAGGAACATAATTTTTGTTTTAGCATTTCCTAAGTAATGTTAATTCACTCACTTCAGTACCCAAGAATAAAACCTGGACATCCTGATTTGCAAACAAAGTTAAATTTGTGTATTCTCCTGCAATATTTAGAAATATGTGAGCTGCAATTCTTGACAAGTATTTTAGTTTTAGATTAAATAAGATAATTCTACTATATGCTTTAATAAGTGCTTTGTTTGGTGAAAAGGGAATATACAGCAAGGAACTGGAAGAAAAAGATTACGTCGGAAAAAATAAAACTACAACAATAGGAAATAGGAAAATTTTCATGTGATACACCTTTTATTCTCCCCCTCAATATTTGTGTAATAACTCACACATGTGGGACTCCTGTAGTCTCCAGGGGACAATCACATTCAACACGCATCAAAAGGAATAGTTCAGTTAAACCAACTCTCCCTACCCGGCAATAATTACCACAGGTTTACACTGAGATATAGTTGCAAAAGGTTAGTCAGTAGGGCATCTGCAAATCAAGTCATATGTCAACTCTACATCAATAACCTCATTATAATAGATGTTGGTATTTCAGCACATGACTGTCCAATATAGCTTTCCGTGTATAGTTCATTTTTAACTTTTAGACTGACTTATTGCTTGTCTAATATTTTACTAACTTATGTATTTAAACACTCTATATTACATAAATTATTATAAATGACAAAAACAATGATTTAGATTGAAATTCTGCAAAGTGAAATTGCAATAAAATGTCCGACCTTATTTGTGTAGCTGTCTTCAATATAAGATTAATATAAGAGGTCTAACCCTGTAATATAAAAACAGTATCATGGAAATTTGTATTAGCATAGATTTTCAAGTATAGGCATTGCTTAAAGATGTTACCTACACTTTTTTAATTTTCAGTTTTCGAAAATGAAAGCTGTTTTTCCTACATACAAGCTAGCAGAAGCAATCGTATTCTGCAATACAACTGATTAGCTAAATTCTGTGCAAGCCATACCTTTACACACTGGGTTATAGTTGCAGCTTATCCATGGTCTGTAATGTTTTTGTTGAAAGGTTTTCAAAAACTTCCTTGTGGTCTGCATCAAGCTCAAATTTCTGGCTAGTTTCATAATTTGGTTGTGTTGTATTTACATGTTTGTAACCAGTCATTGCTGTTGTTGCTGATTTTCACCCTCTGTAAATCATTTTGAATAGCATGCAAATCTGTTACAGCTATATCTGGTTAGTGACCAAAGTTCTGCATGAAGTAAGCCTAAGGAGAATTATTTTTGTTGGTTACTGCTAAGTCAGATTTGTATCACTTATCTCTCATTGCAAGTGCTCTGTAATAGCTTTATACACTACTACTTACAGACTACTTTGCTCTGAAAACTAGAAAGACAAGGGAGGTGAAGGCTTTTCTTTACGTAATCTAGTCTAGAACACCCCTACCTTGAAAAATTTTCTTAAAATTATTTGTTCTCAATGCATCTTAGCTTTGAGGAACTTTCACATATAGCTTTGACTAAAAGTTTCTGGGACTAAATTTCACTGTTGTACTTTGCCAATCCCTTTTCTTGTATTGTTTGGTTTAAATTGGGCAGAATTTAATCAGCAAAATTAGTGATGGTAGAATAGATAAGTCAGAGAAAAAGGAGGTGATTTTCACTTCTCAAGCTGAACCATCAGATCATGGATTTAAAGAAAATATATTTAACTTATAATTTAAACAAGTGTAAGGTGGTCAGATAAAGCTTGCTTAGAAAGAAACAAGTATTGGTCATCTACTGAAATCTGTAGTCACTTCAAGGAAAGACATATTCAGATACTGAGTTTTCAGCCATGGAAGTATGAGAATAAATTGGTAACATTTCTGATTCCTAGATGTTTTGCAATACATGCAAGTTAAAACTGTGCACAGGCTACTAGAAAATTCTAATTTCTGACTATAGGTAAAGGTAAAGCTTGTAGTATTCAGTTAAGGAATCCCATATTTGACACAGCATGCTTTATTAATAGGTCTCAAAGTATTATAAAGAATATGGAGGTACAACAAAGATTGAAACAAAGTGAGGTAAAAGGAATAAAGCTCATGTGCAAGGTATCTCAGGTGGCTGTTGGCACCATTAAAGAGCGTAGTCCTGGTTGAAGTCTATCCAGTATTCCATTTACTGGTCTGAACTGTTAACTGATAAGATTTTGAAATGGTGTGTTCATTGTGATACTAAAAATGTTTGCTAATGAATTGTTACTGCTTGAGCTAGTGCAGGTGAATTCAATATAGTTTTTAGTCCAGTGAGTGATCGGAACGTTGGTCTTAAGTATGTAAAAGACAAGCAAGACTACACATCACGTTAACTATTTTGCAGTAACTGGGCCATTTTACCAGTCTCTCACTTCTCTGTGGATGGTCTCTAGTAGACAATAACTGCATATGAAGAAAAAGAGTACAAACATTCGTGGTTTAGATTTCTTTTATAATGGCTTCAGCTCTTTTTTTAACCTGGATTATCAAGATAATCAGATAATTCAACAGCACATAGTACTGGAGTGCACTACATTAAATTTTATAAAAGCCTGATGTTTATCTGTTCTTTCAAGTTACAGCTTAGGGTCCTTACTGCCTTAACAACCACTTCTTTGATCCTCTACTTCTGTCTGTATTTTTCCATTTCTCCTTTTCTTTTGGAAACAGTGTGTTCACCTTTCTGTATCTGTGAGAGACTCTTTCCCTAGCACTAACATGGAGAAAGAGGCACAGAAGGCACAATATTTTAATATTGCCTTCTAAAAAATTTTTTTGAGTTATTCTTTCTATATTTGTGGATTTTTTAGGGATATGAATTAGAAATGCTTTTACAAATGTATTTTTCTTTGGGGGGGTAGTTTTTTTAAGCAATGTTATTTGGTATTGGCCAGTCATATTTCTTTTCACAGCAGCATATTGGCATCATGAAAGAAGCATTTTACACCTACTCCTTAGCTGTCACATATCTTTGTCATGTTGAGAACTACCATAATTTATCCATCTAGAGGGTATGACAAAGATAAAAGCCAGGTGTATGTGATCTCTCCTCCTTTTTTAGACTTCAAAGGGTCATCATAACAATGTGAACAGTGTGTCACATGTGTCACATGAGTGCTATAGTCCCTTCATTTTGAAGAAAGAATTTTGTGTTTTTCTGCATAGGGGTAAATTCCTGGCTCCAGTAAAGTTTATGGGAATTTTGCCACTGCCTTGTCAGACAAATGTTTTTTGCATGAAGCAAAAAATTATTGAAAAAACAACAAGCCTATAAAGACAAAAAATAAACTTGAAAGGGTCATTGAGAAAGGAGATCTGGAGTGCAAATGGAAACAGTACATCGTCATTCATCATTTACATCTGATCTGTTGATGGGAGTTGTAATTTGTGAGAAAGACCTCAATGCAGTCAGCTGTAAGGTTATTCAAGACAGGCTGTTCTGTCTGGGTGTTCTTTTATAAGAACATTCCACTGCCAAATCCTAACAAACATCCCTTCCCTTCCCTGTCCTTCCTCTTGAGGTCTGGGCTCTGAGAGCACTGCTGTGGAGTGTTTGCTGGGGGTCTCATTGGGCTCTTTTGGGGGACAGGGAGGTGGCACAGAGCCCCTTCTGGGGCAGCAGGGAGGAGGCTGAGGGGCCTGGAGTTGGTGTTTCAGGCTGCCAGTGAGGGGCTGCCAACCCATTCCCCCCAGACAGGGAAATCCTAAAAGAGCTTGGGGCTGGGCAGGGGGACAAAACAACACCAACAAAACCAAACCAACAAAAACTTGCACAGAAATAAGGAATTTGGGCAAAAATAAATTAAAGAGAACAAGCAAAGGAGTAAAAGCTTTACGGGCATCAGGAATGCTATTTAAAGAAAACTATAAAGTCTCAGAGGTTGTGGATATCACCTATCAAAAACTACTTTTAGAATATCAAACAAAACCCAGCATAGTTAAACAGCAGGATGAAGGAAACTATCAAAAGTGAAAACATACCTTTTAAAAAACTGATATTTGTCCAGCTGAGAGAAATAAATTCATAGAGTCTGTCAAGTAAAATGTAAAAAGCACAAATAGGCAGATCATGAAAGCAAAATTTGCATGAAACAAAATAAGGAGTAAACAATGAAATGCATTAACACAAGTAATTGTCCAGTGTGTCAGAAGGCAGAAGCCTGCCAGAGAATCTATGGAGCCAAAGATAATCAAGACCTATAAAGAGTGCTTTTTGAAAATAAGGTCATGAGGTCAAAAAAATGAAAGAAATTTCTTTCTTCTTTGTTGACAGAAGAGGAGCTTTGGTAGTTTCTGCTTCTGGGATCCCTTTTTGTGGGCAAAGTATTGGAAGACTTATCTCAGAGTGAGATGACAGTAGAAGAGATTACACAACAGTTCCCAAAATTAATAATGTCATCATGATAGGATCAGTGGATCAGGGGACAATTCAGGTTGAAAGTTCAGCCTGTTGTTCAAAGCAGGGTGAGCTTCTGGTCAGGCCAAGTCACTGTTAGAACCAAGTAGTTTTCATTCTAGTGTGCTCGGAAATTAGAGTGAAATATATGAATTTATAACTCCAGTGTGTAACTTGCTTAAAATTTCCTTTTTACCAGTGGACTGAAAGATGTCTAGTGAGACATCTGTTTCTAAAATGGGTTCCAGGTAAGTCTTGGAAAACTACCTCTACATATGACATCTGTATTGGACAAATCAAGATAAACTCATTTAAAAAAAAAATAAATAAAAAATAGGATTAGTGAGCATGTGGCAAGACAAGTGCCTTTTCTAAATTAAGTAATTCCTCATGAATTCACAACTCATGATATCATTCCAGAAGTCCCATATGAATCTGTGTTGTGTCTGTTTGGTGTGGTTTGAAAAGACCTGGAAAAAAAAGTGAATAGTTCATTGAAATTCATTGCCATTCACTCCAACACCAGTGATTGCTTCTATGATAGTGCCCTACAAAATCATAGGAAACTAGATAGTATTTAAATATAAAACCCATAAGAGTAATTAAAAAAAATTACTGTCATACAGGAAGAAAACCATTAAGACATAAAGCTATGTAATCATGTTACTAAATGCAGTACTGATGGCAAAAAGCTTAAATGTAACAAGGAAGAGTGTAGTGAAAAAGCTTATTGAGAACAGAAAAGAACATTTTGGCAAGCTCCGTCTGATTTATGGTGGTAGGAGGAACTTGGTGGGTTTGCGTGGTTTTGACCCCAAACCTGCAAAAATATGTTGGATTTGGCAACATTTCACTTGGAGTTTTTGGCTTCCTTTAAGCCCAGAAGTCAAAGTAACGTTTGGGATATGATCCAAAGCCAAAGCAAAGGTTTGGATGAATTTTACATACCATAACAGCCAAGTTTCACACAGCTCTAATTATCATAATGGTTTTCCCCTTTCTTTCTTTGCACTTTTTTCCAGAGCTGTTTCTGTATGATGCCATTTCTGAATCTCAATGGATAGGAGTCTTTATATCCAGTGACAGTCTTTGTATAGTAAATGCATAAGGAGATGAAAAATGAGAGCTCAGATATTTTGTCTCCCCTTTTTGTATCACAGCAGAATTTGAAAGAAAAGGTGGTAGACACCATCTGAAATGATGAGGTGCCTTCATTTCCATTTTGGAAATTTTTTTTTATCTTTTTTGGTGAAAGTGATAAAAGCTTGGGCTTTGTTGTGTTTTTCAGACTATGAAATTACATACATAAGACATCTAAAGCATTGAACAGTTCAAGAAAGGGATATAGTTTGGCTGCTTTCTACTGCTTACTAACAAGTGTCTCTGGTAATGTAAATATCACTTTCCATGAAGAGAGCCATGTACAGTAAATGGTGCATGTTCTGCATCTCGTTTGCATCTCACGAAGCTGTGGGATAGGATATGTTCAAGGTGCTGGTCTGAGAAAGCATTTCAGTTCCATGGTCTTTGTATGCACATCAGACACTACATATGGTAAATGATAAACATACCATATGGGACTTGTGAAGTTAAGACTATCAAATTCCTCTCCCATTATTTTTTCTTACATTGTATGGTCAAATAAAAAACGTATTATTCCTCACATTATTTAAGGGATTATGTTTGTGGCCCCATTTATAAGGTTGCAAAACCGATCACTTTTTAAGCTTTCCTTGGGCCTAAAAATTTTTCCTGGTTACACACAGGTTGTCATTTAAATTTAAATTAAACAAATATTAAAAAAGGGGGAAAAAAGAAGAGGGTGTGTGAAGTTTGAAGGAGATTGACCAAATTTTGAATTACAGAGTTCTGAAAACTTCACATATAACCTTGGGCAAATATTACAGCTCAAAAGATCTGAGTTTAAGGCACATTTTTGAAACTTAGTTTTTCAAAATTTTATTTGTATGTATTGTGAAGAAGTTATCAGGAAAGAATTGTTGCAGTCCTGACAGTATCACAACTATATATGCAGTTTTCTCATTTTTTTATTTTTTATGGTGGCTTTTAGACTGGAATAACTTAATATCCTCTGCTGAACTGTCAGCTGTTTATCTAAAAATTAATGAAACCCTGTCACAGAAACTTTATTTGACCTATCCACTGGTCGTGACTCAAGAGTCTCAGTCTGGAGGCTCATTTCACATAGAGCCAAAATGTGGCTTAGGATAAAAAAGATAAGCAGGTATAAGTCTTCACAAGTATCTGTTTAAAGACAGTAAATAAACCCAACTCAAACAAAGGAAAAATGCCATTAAAAAAGAACAGCTCACTGGTTTCAGTTATGCTGAATGGAAACAATAATATATAGTAATATATATTAAAATGTATTAATATATATTACTATCTAGAAAGGAAGTTTCTACAACACTATGGAAATGTATGTGCAAATATTTTAGTATATCTGAGACTGCAGAAAAAAACAAAACAGTATTATGCTCTTTGAAAGAGTCCATAAAGACTTTTAAATCTGAACAAAAGCCTTAAACTTATGGGTTTTGTTTGCTTTTCTCTGTTTCTGCCCCCCCTCCCGGCCCCCATGGCAAAATAGCATATCATAAATATGAAAACAAATTTCATTATTTAAGTCACTGATTGCTTCTCCAGAATAAACTCTAGGCATGAAGGCCCATAATCTATCCAGACAGTGTCTTGTTTTCCAAGAAAAGAATCCACAATGGCAGCTCAAATGACAGTGTTTCATCAGCTATCTGAAATGTGGTGCACTGTGTTTGGTGACATATGGCTTCCTGAGATATTCATATGATTAATAAGTAATTGTGAATGTAATTATACGGTAGATATACATTTTAAATTCCAGGTTTGTCAAGGGAAAATGCACATACATTAGTATAACAGATTTAGATTTACAGTAGGGCATTTCTGTCCACATTACTGTATACCAGAGGACCAGGGGTATCTTTTGGCTATTATCTATCTACTCCCAGCTGTATTTAAGCAACTAATACACAATGCTATAAATAACTTTATTTATAGACAGAGTTGACCACTGAGAAGTATAGTTTTCCTCAAGAGTAGGAGACATGGCATTCTTCTTCATTTTAGAGGGGAGATCACAAACTTCTGGGTCCTGTTAGGCTTTTTGGTGTGCAGTACTAACCATTTTTAGTCTCTGTAATACTTGAGTCCTTTTCAGTTTATAATATATTTTGTCCTTTCCTAAGTACTTATTTTATTTGTATAAAACAGAGAAGTACTTTTAATATTGTTTATTTTATTTACATCATTAACCCTTTGAAAGAGTTTCTTGATTTAAAGTAGAGACAGGAATTTGACTTTACATGACTTTACATGACATGAGAATTTTCTTCCAGATATGAATTGCTCTGTGTTTTCTGTGATTTTCACCCAGAGATTTTTCTGTTTTTAAAATCTTATTTCATATAAGATTATACATTAAATTAATAATGATCTGAGGTTGGATTAGTGTAACCTGTGTGACATACCTGAGTGGTTTTGAGATATTTCCCCAGAATGAATTTTAGGCTGCAAGCCATGCACAGCAGTAGTTTTAATTAACCTGCCTGCAGTTTTTGTGCTTGGTCTCTGCAGCTTGACAATTAGTTCTGTAATTCTGCATCACAGTTACCCTCAGAGGGTGTTACTATAATAGTTATGCCTTACCAAGGAATTGAGAATGAGTTGGTGACAGCAGTCTTTTTCAAAGATGGAATCACAAGTTAGTTCTGAGAGATGTTTGTCTAGCTTTTTATTAGTGACCTTTGTAGTAACTTTTCATTGTCTACAGATATTAAAAGATTTCTCATATATCTTAGCCTAGTATCTTTTTCTGTAATTTCAGGCAGTTATTTCTTGCCTTATTCATTCTGAACACAGTGAATTTTTTTTTCCCTCCTCCTTTGTGATGGCCTGTATCTGAAAATAGTCCTTATCCTTTTCCTTAGTTTTCTCTTGAAGTTGATAGACTCTTATTCTTTCAGTCTTACTGCAGAGGTTATGTTTTCTAGGGTTTTTTTATTGCCTGTTTGGATTTTCGTTGTAGATTTTCCAGTTTGTTCACATATTTGAGTGGACAAAATTTGATACGGTTCTCCTGCTGAGATCTTGCCAGTGCCAAAGAAAGCAGAAGGATTACTATATATATAATCTTTGCATAGTGTGTTTTTCACAACAACATAACACTGTTGACTTGTCATCTTAGTGTCTTGATCTTTTTCTTTAGTAGAAAAAGACAAGTTCTTAATAAGTTACTTGGCTTCCTAGATTTGTGGTGTTGATTAGTTTTCCTGAAGTGAAATGACCTTGCTTTTCTCCACATTACATTTTTTTTTTTTTCCAGTTCAGTGTTCAGGTTTGGCAGGATGTCTTAAAGTTACATTTTTGTTTTTCATACTAATGCCATTTGAAATTTTGTGTTCTTAGTATTTGGTGCTATTAATAAAAGAACTGAATATCATATAGCCCAGAAAAATCCCATTTTTAGTGTCCTAGTTTAAAAGTGAACTGTTGGTGGCTTGTTACAGTTTCCAGCTAGTTTTGCATCTGTGTTATGTTACTTTGATTTGAATCATATTTTTCCACAGCTTGCTTTGTGTGTATCTTGAGATTTGCTACCAAATGGCTACTGCTTTTGTCTTTCAACAAAGCCAATTGCTCTGCCATATAAAAAAATGAGTCATTTTTCGTAACTTCTTGGGAAGTCCATATTTACTCTTCTAGGTGTTTACAAACAATGTGAAGCAGATTATGTGTTTTATTAAGTCTCAGAATCGAAACTGACTTATCTTTAATTATTCAGTCTTCCTTTTTTCTCATAAGATCAAAACTATGTTTTTCATTCCTTATTTTATTTTTTTTTTTGATATTGCAACTGTTCCCTGGGAGTTCTTAAAAATACTTCTTCAGCTCTGAGATTCTAGCAGCCATTTTTATTCTTGGGATGGAATTCACTGTATCTATCTAATATTAAAAATTACCAGTATTCTGTTACCTGTTGTTTTTTTCCCCAGATTTTTCTCCCCACCCCCTCTCCCTTAGTGCTTGCTTATTGTACTCACTATTCGATCAGTGATGCAGGTTAAAAGTGATGTAAAGGACCATCAGCCTTTTGGTGGTCTTGGCATAATAATTTGAGAAATTTGCAGAAGTGCCAGAGAGAATAAGCTGAATAGACTTAAGCTGAAATCTTTTAGTATAGCTTTAGTAATTTTGCTTGTATGGGAGCTTATGCCATTCTTTTGAAAGTTTGCAAATGAACGTGATAATGCTGTCTCATATAGCATAAAATGCTTGAACATTAGAAGTTAATAGGATAGTAGAGAATACATTTTGTAATTATGATAATTAAAGATCCCACTGGGGTTTGGTATCTACGAGCATCCAGTAACTCTATCATAGACAGGTGGTAAAAGATGAGGGAAATATAGTTGTAGCCTCAGGCAGATCCTCAGCACATGCAGCTGTTTCATGCATTCTGGCAACATGACTCAGTTAAAATCAAATAACATTCCTTATGCCAATATTTCTTACCTGCATATGAAACCAGTTGTCTTTCATTTTGCAAAAACATGATGATTCAAAGAGCACTTAAAAATGTACTGTTTCTCACACAGAATTTATATCTTGCAGCTGCACACTAATCCAAGTGAAATGGAGTAGAGTTTCACTTTATCAGCCAATCATAACTTTAAACTGTTTTCACAATTCATCGTACAGTTTTTAAAGCCAGATTTAAGTCTGTATATGAAAAATAGTCTACTTGATGTATGAAACCATAGATTAGTCAACATGTATTTAAAGAAGCACTTGAGAAACAACAGAAAAATGACTAGAAAATTTACAGACTACACTGAATGATAACATGGAATGCAAGTGCTATGCCATCAGTACAGTTAGGACTATGTGTGAAAGGAATAGCTGAAAAATACAGTTATATTATAACTATTTTATATTAACTATATTATATAATTTGATATATAATATGATCGTGGTACTCTTTTACATGTGACATGGTTAGGTTATTAGTCTGTCCCATACCCTAACTGCTTGTTAGCCTTTTAATTTCTGAGATTAATTATGCACCAGATAGAAGACTGACTGGATCAGTTGTTTCCTTTGTTGGAATCATGAAAGATGAATAAATAAATCTCTGCTTTGGACTTGATGTGCCATGTAAATGTTCTAGGTGTTCATCTTTGTTCTCCCAAGAAGCTGCTGAGAATTCAGTTGCATCTCTTTATTGTGTGAGACACATCTTGGTACCTATGCCCCATCTAATCCCTTCTTAAGGATTTTTAGAAGTAAAGATTCATTAATTCCTTATATTCAGAGGAAAGGAAGAAAATCATGATAATGCACATCCTCAGCACTCTGTGTCACATGCTAATGCTCAGCTGGTGGTTAATACTCGTTCCATAACATAGATTTGGTATTGAATTCTATCTCCAGGGAAGTGTCACACACTTCATCTCTATTTGAAAGTGTCAGAAAAATCATAAGATATTGATTCAGACTTTTTATCTAACCCAGATGAGAAGTTTTTCTTGGGTCAAGATTATGTTTTAACAGGAAGAAGAGGATTAGAAAAACTTGAGTTAGCAATAACTTAAAATTTTATCCTTTACACCCATATTATTTTTAACATGCTTTTGATTCTTCCACAGCCAACCTTTTATCCTATATAGACTTAGGTAAAGTTCTTTTAATATGTGAAATGGGTTTAAGTGTTCTTAAGGGGTTTCAGTACTTCACTCTAATTAGTCTTGTGTTTGTATAATAAAAATTACACTGCATGGGTGACCAGCATGATCTCCATTTGCACAACAGATTTAAATATACTCAAACTTAGGTACACTCTCATGTACTATTTTCTAAAAACTCTGAGTATGACTTTGAAAAGACAGCTTCTAAGAATAAATTTATGCCTACTCAGTCCTTTAAAATTTTGTTTATTAGGCCAGATATATTTTTAATTAATGCCAGTTACTATATCTTTCTATTTTTGCTGTCATCAAGCTGTTAAACATACTACTATTCAGCATTTTTGTATGAATAATGCCTTTCCTATTTCAACTCTGTTTTTTAGAAGTAACTTCCTGCTATAACAGTATTTTCTGGAAAAAAAATCAAGAAAACTTAAATACTGTAAACAGGTTTTACAAGTTAACAATTCTGCTATAATTAGTCTTCAAGCTACCTCTGGCTCCATGGATTTAAAGCTATCAGAGTTTACTGTTTTGTGAAAAATATGTTTTACTTTGTTTGGACATGCTTGTCATAAGTTTCTCAGTATATCATTATCCTATAAAACCTCCCACTGGCAGTGTCTGGAAGAAAAAAATATAGTGTAAACTATAGAAGACCTAATGGCAGCTTCCTGCCAATGTTCATTCTTGAGTCAACAGCATATGTTTTTGTTTTTCTGAAAATATGTCACAATCTAGTCTTTCATATAATTTTGCTAGTTTTATTTATCAGTCTAGTAGAGCATTTATCCACATCTTCTACTTTCCCCCCCTTTTTTTTTTCTCCTTTTCATTCCATGATATCTGTATTTCTGGTCATACCACCAGTGAGTGTTTGCACACATAAATTATGCACCTAAAAACACTCATCACTAGAAAATTTACTGCTTCTAATATCTTTCCCATGAACGTTTGTGTTTATTTCTGAGTTGACTTCTCTGGTAAAGACAGCAGTGCTCTTAGGTTTGGTTCAGTTCTTTGTTTTTTCAAAACTCTCATTTTAGATATTAGAGAGTATATGGGACCATGTGGGCTTTCACCCATATGCCTGTGCTGGGAATATTAAAATAGTTTTAGTTTATAAATGCAGCTCTGAGTAAAAATAATAATAGATTGCTATCTGTATTAACTATGCTGCTTCTACCCTGCTGAAGCCAAAAGCAGTATGTGGGATCAGAATATAGCCTCTGTCAAGGGTTTAATTGTCTTTTCTTTTTTGTCTTTGAAAGCCTATTTGGAGAGTTGGGGAGGTGGCAGGTGGCAGGAGGGAGGAAGGTTTGCTGTCCTTTAAGATAAGAAGTTTGAATCTTCTTTCCTGTGTTCAGGAAACTCATGTCATTTAGTTTGGGAAATCTTTTATCTTTTGGGCCTCTTTTTTGGCAGCCTAACTACAAACTCAGCTAAGGGAGCGGCAGATGCTTCAGATTCTGTCTTGGAAAAGTGAATGTTCATCTTTTATCTTTTCTTTTTTTTTTTTTTTTTCATTAGACATTCTTTACCAGCAATGCTTGTCTTTTGAATATGAAATACTTGGAGCTTTTGCAGTATTGCAACAGTGTAGGACATTAGTAGTTGTCATTTTTATTATCATACGTTACTGTGCATTTATAGCAATGAGGGATGCTTTTTTGTAATGGTTCATTTTCCCTCCTCTTAAGGTAGAATATTGCAAAACATTACATGAAGTACCATGAAACACATCTCAGATTAATCTATCTTCATAATGCATACAGTAGGATAACAGTCATTCAAACAAGTTGTATGACACTAAATTTGTCTGGGGGACTTGGGGTTTGCCTGATGAGCAGTCACTGTCAGACAGGAAGATCTGTCCAGCAGGGAAGTTTCCACATCCAGGATCATACTGTGAGTATTGATGGCTTTCAATGCCCTAAAACATTAAATGTATAAAATCTATGTTTCTTTTTGTTCATTTATAGAAAGACATTTTAATATTATGTTATCACATTAATTTACTGGACAGATGTTGTGCTAGAAACTGTTACTTTTGATCTTGTCATAAACAGTAGTTTTTTGATAAATGGCACAAGCACAAAAAGTTGCCAGACCGAGGAAGATGACTTAGAGAAGAGAATTGCTGAGCTCTAATTTTGAATAATGGTTTTACTGCTAATAAACTTTGTTAATAGTTTTTTTTTTAAATGGAAAAAAGAAAAAGGAAAGTCTTAGTTTTTAGGTGTTCAGCTCTCTTCCTAGGTAAGAAAATATTCAGAGCATGTCTTATATGTATTTGTTTTGACCTGTTGTCTAATTTTTGTATCTTTTGTCTTTGTTAGACCAAGAAAAGTGGACAGATATATCATATACCTATAATTTAATTTTATTAAATTTATTTTTATTTTATTTATTTTTATTAGCCTTGAAACAGTATTCTTTGCATCCCCAGGTCTGGAAAAATCCAACTTTTAATAAATGCTTGCACGTATCTAAGCTGTTGTGCCTAAATGAATAAGACTTATCGAGATCTCTTATACTCTGTGGACATTTTGCTTTGTGTAGGGTTGTTTGTTTTTTTTTTTTACTGTGGAATTCATGATAAAATGGGGAAGGAATTTAGATGTCATTTTCGTGCAAATATGGATGCTCACTGAAGAGTCTTATGTATGCACCAAGAAACTGGAGAAATTAGATATTTGGGAGTGGAAATTGGTGGTCTTCCAGGCAATATTGAATCTAAAAGTGCTAAACCCTTTAATAAATAAACCTTGATTCAGACTGGAATGTCTTGGCTTGATCTTAAAGGTGATATTATAAGGGACTTCTAGCTGTTGACTAGCCTCAAAGATAATTATCTGCACATTCCAGTCTTGTTCTGCCATCAGCATTGCTTGAGGTCTAAATAGAACAAATGTCATTTCCACTAGAAAGATACTATATTTAGACTATCCTTATTCCCAAACATTTAAAAAAATATTTGCATCTGACTGGAAATACAAAGAATTAACTAATTAAATAACTATTTAACCTGCTTCTTAGAGTCCTGTGTGCCTAACACAGGAGTTCAGCCATTGTAGGCAGTTTTTTGACTATGAAATTGTATGTTTTGAGCACCTGGATATGTTGTTGATATTTACAATAGGCTGTGGATGAAAGTTTTTCTTTGCTGAACATTTGGGAGGTGAGGTCTCTTAAAACATGAATATAATGTTGAGGATTTTGCTCATAATATAGATCAGGTGCTAAACATATTTCATATACTGTGTCATGTACTGGAGCTAATTTGAAAGACTGAATAACCCATGTGAAACACTGTATCTGAAAGGCTCTTCTGCCTTAAACTGCCTGCTTAATTCCTAGTACATACCTGCTTCCTTAATGCATTATAAAGTGATCTAAGGATGTGTTTGTTTCATAAGCTTTACCTGCATGAGTGAAGTAGGTATTTGATTCTTTACAGGACTTAACTGCTGTGTATAGCAGAGGCTTCTGTAGTAAAGTTTGTCTGTGGGACAAAAACCTCGATGAAGTTGAGAAACAAAGCAAGGCTGAATTTATAACAGGCTGTGTAACTCTGCATGTATGTAAAAGCACTCTGGTATAGTTTTGATACATCCTCACTTGTGTGTTCATTATATCTTAAAAATACCTCAAATGTACAACTTGATGTGGACATAGTCATTTATATCCTCTGAAACCAAACCTGTCCCTGGATGAGATGGACTTAAAAATAATAAAAGATTTGTCCTGATGAAATTATTACAGAGAATATGAACAGTGACAAGTGTTAGTTTACATGCAAGGTCAAAAAGATCTAAATGCAGTTCTCATCAAAGCGACTTTAAGCCTCCCAGATGTTAATTTTAAAAGTCTTGTCAAGTATCTTGTTGTCTTAATGCTTATATATTTTAGTTTAAACTGAAGTGAATAATATCAGCTTGTAAACCTGAATGTCTTCTACTCATACTCTCCTCATGTGGGAAGTGGCTTGGGAAGCTAAGAAGAAAAACAAACTTTTCACTGAGGAATAAAAGGCAGCTGATGTTAGTTAAAGATTCTGTTACTGCTTTTCTTTTTTTTTCATCTGGTGAGAAATATTATTGTTCTCATCAAACTTTGCCTAATATATTTTGCCTAAAAAAAGTATTTATAGCTGTATAAAACTTGGTCTTTTATATAAGTTCCCATGGCTTTGGTATCTAAATAATATTCATAGAACAGTTACAATAGTAAAATTTTCAGTAAATTCCTGAGAGCAGTTATGGTTGCCCAGTTCAGACCAAGGCTTTATAGTGCAGTTTCTCTCAGTTTTCTCATTATAAACTTATTACTTTATCTGTACAGCTTTCTTCATACAATCTGTAAATAGAATTCCTGCATCTAATGAGGCTGCCTTTTGAAGGGAACCCTGTTGCAATGTAATGTGAAGTGCAGTTTAGGATGCATGAAACCTCTATCTAAATGTTGACAGCTGCTGTTCTTCAATATTTATTCTAGCAGATGGCAAAAACTGCTTATAATAATTAAATGAGAAAAGCTGCCTTACCTCAGTTTTTTAGTATATAACCCACAGAAAGCCAAGCAGTAACTACTTGGTAATAGTTAGGAAATAATTAACTTCTGTAGGGAAGACATGTTAGATTATTTCAACCATCCCAGTCTTTGGACTGAGAAGATAGAAAGGCAAAACATTTAGCTCAGTATTCTACTGAGCAGAACTTGGAACTGAAGCATATGGAGAAATGTTCTATGGCAGCTCTGTGGTATTTATTCCATGAGAGGGCAAAAGGGATTAGAATGGATGTAGGAAACTGAATTTCAGAACATTGTGGGAGGGGGAGGACTCATGGGCATTATGACAGGGAAGCAGCAACAGAACAGACAGCAAGGCACCATTCTCTACTGCCTTCTGTTCTGTGTGTTCTTGTACCTCGTAGATGTTGGGATAATATAAGTGCTCTGGAACAGCATAGTAATAAGTTGAATAGGGGTGTAAATATTATAGTTGTCCTCTACCTTTTTTTCAGTCTGGTGAAATAAATTCTACCTCAGTAGAAATGCTTTGCCAAATGCATATTTGGATGGTATGGTATCTCATTAGCTACATGAGGAGGAACAAACAAAGTCTAGGTGCTGGAACTTTGAGTTACACTATTTGCATTTTAATACTTGGGCCAAAATCTCACAGACTGATGTGACAGAACTGAAATATTTGGTTCTGCTTTAGGTGATGCAATAGTTTAAGTGACATCTCTGTCTTCATCTGGTCATCCTCACTAAACCTTGTTTTTGTTCAGTGATAGACAATGTGATTTTCTGGCTTGGAGAAGACCAAGTTCTGTAATTCAGTATCTTTTTTTTTTTGCCAGTAATGTATTTATTCTTTACTAACTGCTGCTGTGTTTCACAAAGAGGTGGAGATGAATTTTTCAGGATCTAAGCTGGAGTAAGAACATTCTTTCAAAATCTCTGTAGTTCTTTTCCTTCCTTCAGATAGTGACTGAGGAAAATTTTGTAGGTTCAGAAAGACAGAATTGCTTGGGCCATCTCCTTGCCCTTGCCTCTTGCCTGATTTTCTTCTCCCCTCTCTCTAATCATACCAAGCCTACACAGTGCCATTTCTGCATGTTTTATTTTTGTCATTCTGCACGTTCTGTCATTTTGCAATTTTGCTCTGCAGCATTTCATGCTGTCTGTGCAATTATGCATAAGGATCTGTTTAGTTGCTGCATAGTTTCCTTCTCAGCCAGTGTGCCTGTAGCATTGTGGAGGCATCTCTAGGCTTTGTTGCTACCTTCTCAGTTTCTGCTAAACTCTGGCAGGGGCCACAGTCTGTGCAAACCACCCTCACATCTGTCTCCCTTTTTGCACAAATAGTATTTCCTGAGACTTATTCAGTTTAGCATCCTGCTTCTCAAGAACTGCTTCTTCCTCCTACAGGGAATTTCTCTTTAGTGTGTTGAAGGGAGGCATTTTGGTCTGTTACTGATTTACTCAGTCAGCTAATTACTGGAGCTGTGGTAGGTGTGGGGATAGTTTCATGAACAGGGAGCTACTATTTGAGCAAGATTTCTGTGTAGTGCTGTGAAAATTTGACATGCTGATTGTAAACTGCATCATGGTGGAATTCATGGTGACAAATTCTGGGTTGATATTTTTGCTCCATCGTGTGATCATTCCTAGCTTATCATGTGTTAATAATGGAGTCCAGTTGTCAGACATTTTGTTGTCCCCTGCAGGCCTCCCCTGACTGTCCTATGGGCTGTCCTATCCTGGACAGACTCAAAAGCACTTCAGTTCTATTCCTATTGACTGTTTTCTTCCTGAAGTGACCCTCCAAAGAAGTTTTTAATTATGTACTTATCTTTTTTTTTTAAATAAAGATTTCCTTCTGAGAAGGTTTTTTCTTCCCAGAACTGTACCCGAAACAGAACAAAATGTACAAACTTTATATTAGGGCTTGAGTGCAGCTTATTTGACCTATAAAGACAGAGCTTACACTGTTAAACTTTTGTTGCTTATGTTTGTACCATGTCTGAAACAATTTACTTGGTCAGCTCTTTTCAGTCCTTCCTGTATTTACTTCACTCATGGCTCTGGACAAATTTGAGTAGGAAATATAACTGCCAATTGCTATACCAAATATATACCAGACATATTTTTTTTCTTGATAAGAATGATCTGCAAGTGGGTGTCCCATAGCTAGAACTTGGCTCTTTAATGTGCATACATAAAATGAATTTTCTTAATGTTATTTATATAGCTGATGTTGCATTATATACAGCAGGGATTAGTGTAATTTTTTAAAGCATGTAGGACATCCATGCCACTGTCACTGTTGTAGGTGTGCCAAGCCAATAAAATATTGCATAAATAATTTTATTGTAAAAATGCCATAGAATTAACTAAACAGGGAAAGATTATCTGCATTAACAGAAGAGCACAGATACGGCTTCCTTGGGCATTAGGTGGTCACATGAACACTATGTTATAAGTCACAGTACTGAACATGGAATGAAATTTCTTCAGTGCAGAAGCTATACCTTGTTACCAATTGCATGAATCTTTATTTATCTTGCTTAATAATACCTTTTAGCTTGTTCAAAACTGGCTAGAAAACTTTTTGTTTCTAAGCTTTCTCACTTAAAACTAAGTATTTTTGTGCAATAACATTAATAAATCTTAATTGCTATGTCACAATATATAGTCATACGCTAGTGCACGGAGAAAGTCTGATGTACATAAAATACCTGTTTGCAGTAAGGTTTTACACATATCACGTGGATCTCTGGAAGTATTTGAAAGTAGAAGCATTTCTAATTTAATAATATATTGGGATTATGGATTAAAAGCAGTGGGAAAGTAGCTTTGTGCAGTGTAACCTAACAAGCGTGCTAAGAATCAAATTCTGGCAAGAAAACTCCCAGTTTGCCCTCTCTCCCTGAAGCTGACCTGGTGGATGAAATAGTAGATGTGTGTATGATTCTAGGCATGCCTTCTCCAAAGATCAACATTTGTACACACTTTAGTCACCTTTTATACGCAGTGCTATTGACATTAACCAGAGAGGCCAGCCTGACAGCGCTGTACTTAAACACCAGCTAAAGAGTTGCTCTGCTCTACTTGCATGGTTTATCTGAAAGGACTCAACACTGAAATCACACAGCGTAATTGTTTTCAGTCTATAAGAGTTCTCATCCAGATACAATATCCTGTGGGACAATTGACAGTCCTACTGAAATCAGCATATGTTTAATAGCTAATTTGATTACATATTTTTTTTATACTTCTGAAATCATTAGGTTGAGCTCTGTGATTTATCAATTTAATACATCTAAACCTGCTTTCATTTGCACAACTATAGAACACATTTAATGCTTCTTTTGTAATTAGGTTTGCACAGTATCAAACAAGAACTGAGGCCACGAGCCATTTGAAATATTCACAGACTTGCTCAGATGAAGCTCAGTGGAAAAGATCAAACTAATCATCTGTCAACAAAATAATTAGTTTTCAAACTGCATGACAAAAATAAGAAGATCTTACTTGTTATGTAAAAAGAGGAACTGGACAATTGCTGATGTACTTGGTCTTGTTTCTGTTACAGTACATGTCTGGATGACTTCTAGAGTTGAATGAGGCTGATAGTGAGTTAGGCCTTGTCAACAAAGAGTTTACCTTGGGAAAAAATCAGAATGTGATATTAATTACTCCATCATATAACTATTTTTCTGCTAATGAACGAGTTTTCATTTGGGGTGAAACATTCCAGCTCCACTTGGAGTATTCCACCACTTTGCTCATCCTTTTCAGTTTTACAGTGTGTCCCATTCACATTTTGACACTGGATTTTCATACGATATTTTCTAGTTGAAACTAATTGAGAATACTACAGCTGGAGGCCAGTTGTGTTTCACAAGATGAAGTATTTAAATAGATGACAATATTCTTGAGACTGTGGTGGAATCATCACTTTTGTTTGAACTTGAGAATAGTTTCCATTTTCATCTGTCTAAAAACTTAATCCCAGAGCACAAAGGTTAACATTATTTAGAACATAATATTTGTTTAATGTAATAGAAACTGTAGGTATAGAGCTTAATTAAATTTTTTTGTTGCTTTTGGTGTGGCTTTTAAAAAATGATTATTAATTCTATCTATCTGATTATTACCAATATTCTCCAAAATTAATTAATTATGTTTCCCAGTTATAAGTGAAGTCTAAAACACCAGATAATTAATCCAAGAACTATATTGTTGCGATCTTATATTTTATTGAATTATTGAGGTTTAGAATAAAAAGTAATTGGTGTTCTAATATTATCAAGAATGTTTTCCATTTTAATGCAGTTCCTAGATCTGCCTCGAAAATCTTAACTTGATAAAGATTGCTACATTATTAATCCTATCAGTTTGGATATATATTTCTTATAATCTATGAGAATCTTCTAAATTCTAGAATATGTTTATGTCTCTCCATAATACCATGCTAGTATAAATTTACATGACAGGTAGCCACCATGGGACAGCTAGCAAGGAAAGTAAGGAAGTGGAACCTTCTCTTCCTGACTGGGGGTCCTATTTGCCTACCCTATTATGGTTTTTGAAAAGAAAAAAAAAACAAAACCAAATTACACAACAAATAAACAACAATAAAAAAAAAAACACCAAAAGTTGAAAATGAATTATTATTCTGGTTTTTATAGATGTTCTACTTAGTTTTCCCCTTCAGAAATGTAGTGAATCCTTCAGCTACAATGTTTCTAATAAAGTTTATATACATGATAAAGTACAGATACTTTTTTTCTTGTTTGACAATATGCAAAACTGTAAGAGACAATATATGTCTAATTTCTCCATTTGGAAAGGTTTGGAAGTGTCAGCCTGCATAACCATATTGCTTTTGTTAAATCTGTTTCCTGGATTGAAAAGCTGTGATGGAAGTGAGTTGAGGAATGGATGACAAACAGGATGGGTAGAGAGTGGAGGGGGGAGGGTGACAGAGTTTATTTCCATGTCTTGCAAAGCTTAGTATGACCCCTGCTATGTCCGTTTGCTTCTTGTGAAAAACACCTTTGTAATGAAGCTGTGTGGGCAGTTGAGCACTGGAGAAATTCCCATTAGAAGCAGAAAGGAACAAGGTATTTACAAACCATATTGCAGGACAATGTTAGCAAATTTGAGAGCAGTAGGTCCACATGGCTTGTGTTGGACCTCCTGTAGGTGTGTAATTGAATTAGTCATGAGACAGAGTGGTTCTCTGCATGGGCAGCAGCCTCTGGTGTGGCATCCTGGGATGCCTGGCGCTCATCCTCTGCTATGCAAAGTGCAGGCAATCCATTAGCATAAAGAGCTGAAGTCTCCAGCATGTGAGTCAGAAGAGCTGCTATCTGGATATTTGTTTTATCCAGGTTTTTATCTGTTTTCCATCATTTCTGTGGATGTGTTATTTACGCTCTTTTAGGCAGTGACAGAATAAATTTGTAGGAAAGCCACAAAGATAAACTTTAAGGAATTTAGTCTTTCCTATCTTGCAATCACATGCTTAATAATGGAGGAAAAAGACATTTACATATTTTTATTAATTAATCTAGTGATAACTAAAATTTATATGCTATATAACTTGCCAAAAAAATTTTAAAAGAAAAAAAAAACAACCCACAAAATAGATACAAAAAACCCCCTCAAAACAAAACATCTCTGAAAACAACTGGATGGATTTTTACACTGACTTCTTATTATGAAAATGCAGCTCACATAAAACCATACTAGATGAATGTAGTAGCTTGTTAAAATAGTTTGCTATTGTTGTTATTGTTGTTACCTCTAATGGTTAATATTCTTGTATTAAAGAAAAGTGAAGAATATGTAAGAGTAGGATTTATTTTCTTTTACAATGTAAGATTGATAAATGATCTGCGTGTACTAACACATGATTGGGTTTTAAATTAAAGTCGGTATGGAGTTCTTTTATAGCTCCTAATACTTGAAAAAGTTGGTTAGGGAAATCCAAACCTCTTGTGTTTACCTCTAATTGTTGCTAAAATAAAGTGCCAACACTTTAAAGGTAGTGGTAGTAGTAGTAGTAATAATAATAATAGTAGTAATAATAATCTGGATTGTTGGAAAGTTGCCAGCTCATCATCATCCTGCAGAAATATATTACACTTGAACTGAGAAACCATGCAAGTGTCCATCCCCCTCCTTATTCCCACAAACTGGAACAGTATTATGTTAGCAGGAGCTGTGCTGAGCCGAATCCAATCTGGAATTAAGAATGCTCCAGGGCATTTTTAATAAACTGTCATTCATTTGAACTCTAACCTTCTTTAATTTGCAGAATCTGGCAATGCACATTTGTACTTCAGCCTCATTCGTTTCTTTTTCTTTTCTTATCTTGGTTTGAAACTCAGCTGATTTGACTTGAAAACGTGAAGCTGCTGAAGCAGAAAGTGTTAATTTAAAATAGATTCCAAACTAAGAACGCATTATAATAGTTTAGTTTGCTGGTTTTCTGCTACTCTGAAGAGTGAACTTAATTCTAGTACTGATTTTAATAAAATCCTTGAAGTGCTGAGGTAATTTAGGCTTTCTGAACATATATGTATATATAAAAGACTTCTATTAGAAAATGCAAAGGATAGAATGAGGTTGTCTCTGAAGGGGAAGAAAACTCAGGTAGTAAAGGATTCACGGCACAGAGGACTTATTAGCAAAGAACTTCGTGTTCAATGAGGAAGCCCTCTCAAAACGTGAGTTATTGATATGTTACCTGGTACCTAACACATCAGACTTTATTGTCAGAAGTTGTCAGAGCGAGGGATCTGGTGTGGCACCAGTGAGGAGGCCCCTGCGGGCCGGGGTCAGAGCTGCCCCAGGCTGTTGGCTGCCGCCTTCCCGGGAGGGGGCGCTGCAGCCCCGGGGGTTGCAGCCCCGCGCCTCAGGGAGTTTGGGCGGGAAAATGCTCTGCAGCTGTGAACAACTCCTCTGAGAGACTTTTCTGTATTTCAGTGTAAATAACGGTCTTCAGGAGGAGTATGTGATTACAGTAGAATAGGTGCGTTGGTTTGGCAGGAAAATGCTGGATGAGATGTGACAGGTAACAAGTATGGCCGTGAATTCAGGTTTCGTTTTGATCCTTTGTACAACGAGAATGTCAAGGTGTTACTTGGTCAGTGTTGGGCTGGTACTTCCATAGGGGACTCTGTTCAAGATCTGGACAGTGGGAAAACTAGAAAGAAACTGGAGTCATGCTGATCCTTTGGCGAGCAAAGGACTGGCTCACCAACACAGTGTTCTTTAGATGAAGTCCCCAAAAATGCAGCAATACTATTTTTTTTTTAATAGTAATGCTGATTTGTTTCCATTTTTTACACTAGGACTAAGAAAGAGGTAGTAAATCAACATGAATCCTTATTTTTTTTCTGTTACCATTCTACTTCTAATATCAAAGAAGAGAGCATGTCTCTACATTAAGAGTTTGGTTTATATTTTATAATGATTTTATTCCCCTTAGACTTTTATGTCCAAATAATACTGCCTTCAGTGTGTAAAGTTAAATTTCTGTTGTAATATGTCTGCTAAGCTATATAATAAACATGCTAAGATGATTGTGTGTATAACTTGACCATTCATATAGTTACATTTGATAGCAGTTGGTTTAAAAAAAAAAATTTAAAAACCAACTTTTTCTGCACATGCCTGTCTGTTGAATTCTGGTGTTGGTGAGACAGTTCAGTGGGAAAACTTGCAACTCTGAACTTGGATCATATTCAAAAAGTGAAGGGAGAACTAGCTGGCAAATATTGTGTTGAAAGTGTAAATGAAAGTATAGCTTTCAAGTCTACACGTGTTAATGATTTGTGGTTTGAAAAAGTTTTCATATTTAAATTTTTAAAGGTTTTTTTCCACTCTGTTTTAAACTTTGGTCTCATTTGTCTGGTAATATAAGAGTATATTATCAATATACATTAACAAATCCACAGCTTTGTTTTCTACAAGTCTTTGATTCCACTAAATGTTTTGAACTGTAACTGGTGTGATATATCAGAACTTAGGTGAGCTTTCAGTCAGTCGTCAGGTTGGGTACTAAATTCAGCAGAAGCTGGAGGAAAATGAGTGCAGTGCTGCTGGAGATAAGGAAGTGCCACCATTCCGAATTGTTTTATTTATTCTCATCTGCCAAACAAAACTGCAAGTGTGGAGCTACAGGGTGTTTAAAGATGCCGTCTCAAAGCAATCGGCTGTATGAATTTTGTATATTTTGCATTTTTGAAAAATGTATTTTATTCCTGGAATCTAAGTGCAAATATAGATATTTTAATTTTCTTTTCTTTACCTCAAGTGTATTTTCTCTTTGCTACCTCTTCTATGAGAGTTCACTAAATAGTTATTTTACAAGGAAATCTAAAGCCTTTGTCTTTCTTTGTGGTTTGTATTAGTGGAATCTTGTACCCACCCAGACCCTGCTGCACAATTTGCACTCCATGCTATTCTCAATATTACACTGGTTTTGCCTTCTGAATAGAAGGTTGAACATCAGTAGCTTCAGTGTTATTGATCATTCTGATTCTGCGTTATTGAAATATAACTTCTTAAACATTGAAGGGTATCAGACCTGTTACAGTATTCCAGTGATCTTATTAAAGTATTCACAAAGATGCAGATGCAGCTGGTGTAGAATGTTTAAGTAATCAGTGTATCATTTTCAAACAGGGTGTGACTCCTCATTATAACTTGATGAAGACTGTGTTATTAATTTTGTTTTATTGAACGCGTAATTTAGAAGGCAATGTGTGTTCAAACTGAAACAAAAATATTTGGTTTATAAACACTGATTGCATGCTAGTAGGATTTAGATAACAACAAGCAAGAATTAAGCATGAACTTGGGAGAAAGGATCTTATTTTCTCTGTAGCCACATCAATTGTTTGGCTACAGTGGAACACTGTCAGAATTTCCACCAGCACGAGTGAGCACTTCTGAATGACTTGCATAACATGGTTAACTGGAACATATTCTCTCTCCCATTTAATTACATTTAGATATTCTTCCTAAAGTTTTCTTTAATATATAAAATGTTAGTATTTGGACAAAGGAGGTGAGAAAGAGAATTCAGGAAACAGGACATTCATTACTGGAATCATTACATCTCCTAAAAACAAATCCATTAGTTACTTGCAGCTTTTAATATAAACGGTATCATTTGAACAGGGAGAAATCATACAGGTGTCCTGGTTACCCGAGACTATTTGAGACCCTCTGGTTCTGTGAATATAATGACTGACCCCACAAGTAAATTTTCTGCTGCCAGACTACTGCTATCTGTATTCTCCATTCTTTAGCATGTACTTTAAATAAAATGAGAGACAGGGTTAAGAGCTTGTGATATTTTTTTTTTCTGTTTTCTGAAAAGATGAAGGTTTTCTGAATTCCTGCAATAAGCAATTTATCCTGCATCCAGGTGGCATGAACCAATGCTGAAGAAAGAGTAGGATCACGCTAATGTTCATACATTTCATACTTCAGAAAGTCTCACATTTGTCATGAGGAAAATAACTCTATTATTAGATCAGTAACAGACATTAGAAGTTCTGAATCATAGAACAGTTCAGGTTAGAAGGAACCACTAGAGGCAATGCAGGCTAAAATCCTGCTGAAAGCAGGCATAACTTGGATAAATTGGATCAGATTATCCAGGCTTCATCTTGAAATACTGAAGGACAGGAGAGCCTACAGCTTCCATGGGCAACCTGTTCTACACAGGAGGGTGTGCATTATTATATGAAAAATACTTGGCTTGTCATGAACAGTTTTACATTAAAATATAGATGCCTATATATGCATCTAAATATTCTGAAATTACTGTTATGATGAATTACCACCACTCAGAATTTAAATAATATAAGTGCTGCAGAAAATATTTATAAATTGTTTTTGTATGTGGCAGTGGCCCAAATTAAGTAGGTTTCTGGCTACCTATGTTCTGTTTTGTATGTTGCGTATTACTCAATGGATTCTTTTGGTATGTAAAGACTACTTTTGTTAGTTTTAAAAACTGTTAAGATAGAAGTAGATTTGAACAGATGCTAACTTAAAATAATTATTTTGTTTTGCATTTATTTTCTGTATTTATATAGGTTTCTTTATTCTCCATAAAGAATATGGAGCTTAAAATTTTCTCTCTCTTAGGTAGAAGAGCTGATGAATGCCCTGGAAAAGACTAGACAAGAATTAGATTCTACCAAAGCCCGTCTTGCCTCAACACAGCAGTCTTTGGCTGAAAAAGAAGCACACCTGGCCAACCTGAGAGTAGAGCGTAGAAAACAGCTTGAAGAAATTCTAGAAATGAAGTAAGTGCATTGATTTCCCTATGTTCTAGAAGAATTAACATTACTACTTTCTTGCAATAGGGAAAAGGTTTTTACTCTAAATATTTTTTTGATGCTTATATTTGTCTGAATCCAAGGACTTATAATTTGTATGACTGTTAAATTCTTTTTTAAAATAAAGAAGAGCAAAATTCTTCCTTTTAGAAATACTCGCACTCAACAGTTGACATGAAAAGAATTTTTGAAAGTTGTTCTTTGTTACAGGCAAATCAACAAAGCACAGCACAGCTTCCGTGAGAAGCTGAAGGTCTAAACCCCTGTCTTTCAGTGGAAATTCTTTACAATTGTATGATGGAATTTCTTTTACTGTCAAATTGAAGGAAGAGCTTCTATTAACTTTATATGGATGGTGCAATGTTATTCCATTTAATTGGTTTAAAAACCCCACAAATCCAAAACAACAAGAACTTTACTTGCAGACACATTGTCGCTGCACTTATGTGTAGAAAACTAACAAAGAGGATAGATCTATAATTTAATCTAATTTCCTACCAACAATTAAGGTAAATATCCACAATGATGGCATGTTAAAGTTCTAACATAGTCTTTGAACATTAGCAAAGAATAGTTAACATATTATGGCTTGTCTAGGCTGCTAAGTCTGTAGTTAACATTCAGCAAAGGAATTAACATTTATAATTCCAAAACTTGTTTTATTAAGGGAGGAAAAAAAGCCCCAAAACACTAAAGGCATATATAACTTCAGCACTGTTGCATATACCCTTACATTTTAAAGAAAGAGAAACAATAAGAAAAAATGGTTTTAGTAATGTTGTTGTAAAGAAGACAAAGTAGGAATGGAGACACGACTACTAGAGTTTTGTAAAAGTAGATTTTAAAAATGGCTTCCATGTAATATAGGTGCAGAAATGTAAGCATTATGTATGCATTAATGTTTCCAGTGAAATTAAAAGAACTGCCTTTGTGTGATATATTCTATAACAGACGTATTTTTAGTTTTATGACTTTCTTTTATGTGTATATTTTAATTCACTCAGATACTCAATGCCAGGTTATTTCATGTAGTCATCAATTTTCTGTGTAGTGCTTTGGTGTGTTTCTCTGAGTGCACACTTGGTAGTTAGAGGTTGATGAGGCCTTCTACAGGCAGCTGAAAGCAGCCTCACAACTTCAGTCCCTAGTCCTCATGGGGGATTTTAACTACCCTGATATCTGCTGGTTGACTCACACAGCCAGCCTTTCACAGTCTAGGAGGTTCCTCCAGTGCATTGATGATAACTTCTTAATGCAGATGGTGGACAAGCCGACTAGAAGAGGAGCGCTGCTGGATCTTATACTAACCAACAAGGAGGGCCTTGTCGAAGAAGTGGTGGTCAATGGCAGCCTTGGCTGCAGTGATCACGAGATGGTAGAGTTCAGGATCCTGTGTGGAAGGAACAGAATACCCAGTAGGACCAAAACCCTGGACTTCCACAGGGCAAACTTTGGCCTCCTCAATCAACTGTTAAGAGAAATCCCATGGGACAGGGTGTTAGAAGATAAAGGGGCTCAAGATAGCTGGTCAATATTCAAGGACCACTATTTGCAAGCACAGGATCAGAGCATCCCTATGGTTAGGAAATCTAGTAAGGGAGCTAGGAGACCAGCATGGTTAAAAAAGGAACTACTGGGAAAATTTAAGTGGAAAAGGAAAATCTACAGATCATGGAAGGGGGGGCTGGTCACTTGGGAGGAATACAGGACTGTCGTCAGAGGATGTAGGGAGGCAATTAGGAAAGCTAAGGCCTCCTTGGAACTTAACCTTGCAAGTCAGGTTAAGGATAATAGAAAGGGCTTTTTCAAATACATAGCTAGTAAAACTAACGCTAGAGGCAATATTGGCCCACTAAGGGATGAGATGGGAGCCCTGGTGACAGAGGATATAAAGAAGGCAGAGGTGCTGAACGCCTTCTTTGCCTCTGTCTTTACTCCTGCAGGGTTTCCACATGAGCCCCAGATTCATTTAGCCCCAGAAGTAGTCAAGATAGATAAGGAATTTGACGTAGTAGATGAGGATTGGGTTAGGGATCAGCTGAGTAATCTGGACATCCATAAGTCGATGGGTCCAGATGGAATGCATCCAAGGGTGCTGAGGGAGCTGGCGGAGGTCATTGCTAGGCCACTCTCCATCATCTTCAGTAAGTCATGGGTAACAGGAGAGGTGCCTGAGGACTGGAGAATAGCAAATGTCACCCCAGTCTACAAGAAGGGCAAGAAGGAGGACCCGGGTAACTATAGACCGGTCAGCCTCACCTCCATCCCTGGAAAGGTGATGGAACAACTTGTTCTTGTCACTATCTCCAGGCATATCAAGGACATGGGGGTCATCAAGAGCAGTCAGCATGGTTTTATCAAGGGTAAATCATGTTTGACTAACCTCATAGCCTTCTATGAGGAAATTACTAGGTGGATAGATGATGGTAGAGCGGTAGATGTGGTTTATCTTGATTTCAGTAAAGCATTTGACACCGTCTCTCACAGCATCCTTGTAGATAAGTTGACCAAGTATGGGTTTGGTGATCAGGTAGTGAGGTGGATCAGGAACTGGTTGAAAGGAAGGAGTCAGAGAGTTGTAGTCAATGGGGCTGAATCTGGTTGGAGGTGTGTGACTAGTGGAGTCCCTCAGGGGTCGGTACTGGGACCGGTGTTGTTCAATATCTTCATCAACGACTTGGATGAGGGTATAGAGTGTACCCTCAGCAAGTTTGCTGATGACACTAAGCTGGGAGGAGTGGCTGACACACCGGAAGGCCGTGCTGCCATTCAGAGAGACTTAGACAGGCTGGAGAGTTGGGCAGAGAGAAACATGATGAAGTTCAACAAGGGGAAGTGTAGAGTTTTGCATTTGGGGAAGAACAACCCGATGTCCCAGTATAGGTTGGGGGCTGACCTGCTGGAGAGCAGTGTAGGTGAAAGAGACCTGGGGGTCCTGGTAGACAAGAGGATGACCATGAGCCAGCAATGTGCCCTTGTGGCCAAGAAGGCCAATGGCATCCTGGGGTGCATTAGAAAGGGTGTGATTAGTAGGTCAAGAGAGGTTCTCCTCCCCCTCTATTCTGCATTGGTGAGGCCGCACCTGGAATATTGTGTCCAGTTCTGGGCCCCTCAGTTCAAGAAGGACAGGGAAGTGCTTGAAAGAGTCCAGCGCAGAGCTACTAAGATGATTAAGGGAGTGGAACATCTCCCTTATGAGGAAAGGCTGAGGGAGCTGGGTCTCTTTAGTTTGGAGAAAAGGAGACTGAGGGGGGACCTCATCAATGTTTTCAAATATGTAAGGAGTGAGTGTCAGGGAGATGGAGTTAGGCTTTTCTCAGTGATGACCAGTGATAGGACAAGGGGTAATGGGTGTAAATTGGAGCACAGGAGGTTCAAGTTGAATATTCGAAAAAATTTTTTTACTGTAAGGGTGACAGAGCCCTGGAACAGGCTGCCCAGGGAGGTTGTGGAGTCTCCTTCACTGGAGACATTCAAAACCCGCTTGGACACGTTCCTGCACGATGTACTCTAGGTGGTCCTGCTCTGGCAGGGGGGGTTGGACTAGATGATCTTTCGAGGTCCCTTCTAACCCCTATGATTCTATGATTCTATGATTCTATGATTCTATGATTCTTTCTTTTTATCGTAGTCATCAATTATTGAGCAACACAGGAGTTGTTGACTTTTGTTTGGGTACACAGAACTTTACAGAAGGATTGTGTAAGGAACATATCTTCTGTCTGGGAAGTGACGTTGGCAAACTGGTGAAGTTTTGGTGAAGTTTTTTCTTTTGATAAAGGCTGTTTTTTCTTATGAATAAAGGATGGAGTGGATGGTGGTTGTAGTGAAAGACTCAGTAGCAAATTCCACGATAGGAAAATTTAAAAATAATCTAAGAGTAAATTAGAAAAAAAATCTACTTAAGTGTGTGGGTTTTTTATTTTATTTTGTTGCATTTTTTTTTTCTGGATTGTTTTTTTTAATTTGATTAGTCATTAGTATGCTTCTTCTGTAAAATTAACTTTTCATTGGCCTTCGATTTCTTAATTCCTACTTTGTTAGTTGTGTAAGCTGCCACTACCTTTTTTCTGTCTTCAAGAGAAGCATTTGTTCACTTATCGTTTTCATTTTTAATGAATGAACCTAAAATTAACTTGAAATGAAAAATTAAAGTTAATAGTAAAAGGCTACTAATGTGTAAAAATACAACACAATTAATTGTAACACATGCTTTTTGCTAGTTAGGCCACAGAGGGCTACCTGATCCTCTCCTGGGTAGTTTCTCCAGCTACCTAGCCCTGTGCCATTACCTTAAGAGTCCAATGCTCTAATTCATATACAAATCTATGATTCATCTGATCACTTAGAATCAGAACTTGCTTTCATTAAAAAACCCCTATGTTATTTTAGGTCTTTAATGCTATCCTAACTTTAGTTTCTATGAAATATGTTATGAGGCTGAATTTATATTAGAGGTGGAATCAGACAGAACTTTTATTGCTTGTGGTGAGATGGAAAGAAATGAATAAGCCTATCACAGGTTAGGCTGCTTTCGAGGGTCTGGAAGGTAGGAAATAGAGTTAATGGACAAAACAAAACACGTAACATTTTTAAAATGAGTATGGTATTCTCAGAAACAGCTTGTAGAAGCTAGCTAAGTCCTAAATATCCACTGACAGAATAGTGATAATTCAGTGTTGTAGTAATATATTAAAATAGTGTGTCTTCTCTGTGATATTTTAAGATAATTTATTAATTGGAAGCAGTGACCTTAACTTCTATTTATATTTTTTTTAAATTGAGTTATTACAATTTTTGGCTGCTAGTTTCCAGTTGAATAGGCATGAACTGTGTGTTTAAGAACATTCATTATAATTTCCTATGCTTATATTATGTTCAAGTTCCAACCATAACTCTGCGTGCTAGTCCCATCTGGCTGACATTGCCAAGATCCATCTTAATTTACTGGATGGATTTATCCATCTTAATTGGCAACAATTGGTTGTCATGGCATGTTCCTGTATACCTTCAGTTACTTAGGGAAGTTTAGAATAAAAATGGATAGCAGCTTAATCTTGTTCATTATCAGGTTGGTTTTTTTGAACTGGAAGCTAGATAAGTACTCATTAAATGAAAAGTAGTTTGGAAGGAGATAAACTCCAAGTTATTCTTAACATGATGCCTACATGTGAAAAAAAAGATTTTAGAGAATTCCAAAGTTTTAAGTTTGGAGAAGAATTTGCATTTGCATGTTACCTTCTAAATAGGTGAATCTTTTTTCCAAATGTCTATTAAAAATATTACTGTATTAGTTCTGGAGAAAATGTTTTTGTTCTGGTCATATTATTTTAGCAGTGCACACATAACTCATCCTGACATTAATGGAAGTTATGCATACATGTTAACAGTGAAATGCAGCATGTGTTCAGATCCATCATTTTGCCTAATTGTCTCAGTGCTTTGTGCTTTTTCTGTCTCCTAACATAAAAAAAAAAAATAAGCAGTGCACTTTAAATTTTTTAATAAATGATAGTTTAAAAAAAACCCCTTTTATTGCATAGTGTCACAAAAGGCATATTAGTGTGGGTTTTTAAAAATTTTATTTAGCATCAATAGATATGTTTCAATTGGCCAGAACTTAAAAATTGGTGGTTAGAAAGAGTACTTTTTCCAGACACTGTATTTATTGTCTGAAAGTCTGCAAGAATCAGCACAGCCTCCTGAGAACTTCACAAGGCTTGCCTAGAGAAGCTTACTCATTTCAGAATATGAAGATCTTGTGGGAAGGAGAAGTTTTTGTGCTGTGGTGGAGGATTTTAAAGATGTTTCAGAAATGCCCTATTTGTGGAGCATACTTGTATGACTACAGGGCATCCACAGTGCTATTGTGCAGATGTCTTTTCCTGAATGGTTGTTCTTTCCAAGGCACATAAACCTGCTTGTAACAAAATTAGAGATAAATGAGTATATATGTAGTATTATAACTGTGTTATGTATGCATGTGAAATTAATACCTGTCCTTACAGAAAGTGAATTTTACTTTATGGGGAATAAATTGTCTTTTTAGAAATAGATTTATTTTCTCTTTGAAAGATATAAAGTCTGACCTGGAGAGTCAATAGTCATAAAAGAAAGTCTAATGGCATTTGAGGGAAAAGATATAGGTTATTATCACCTTTCTTGTTAGCTCAACTTTTAAATTATATACCATAATCTTCTAGCTACAACCAATTAAGTTAAAAACAGAACAAAAAAATCACCAGCTTTCCTGACCCCCAAAACCATTATCAAAACTCTGGTCTTTTTTGCTTAAGTTACCTTTACTTAGGAATATGTTTAAATGCAAGATGAAAAACAAACAAAAAAAAGAAAATAATTTCATTGTGGGTTTGCATTGATGATCTTTCAGTGATGTAGTTTCATGTGACAAATGCTGAACTTAGTGGTGAGCGACCATGGAGTTAATCCCTAATAAGGGACGTTCAGCCCTAAAAGGCTGAACATCATGGTTTCACTTGAAGATCTGTGAATTCTTAATTTTTGAGATTCAGCTGTTAGCTACTGCTTACTTTATCAGTCAGGTCACTACAGTGAGCACTTTGAAGCTTTCAGAATATCCCGAGTTAAATTGCTGACAAGAGTTGGAAAGGCTATTTTCTTACTTGGTAGAGTTCATGCCATCACCTATGGGTATTGCTAAATCACTTCTGTTGAAAGTGACTTTGTCCTGAAATTCAGTACAACTTTCCAAAAGAATATGTATCTTCCCTAATGTGGAATAAGTCAAGTTATTTCAGTTATGAGGCATTAAAGACCCCTTAATAAAGTATGTGCTACTAGTCCTTTCGTTCAATAAGCAAAATAGATCATCGCTGTACTGTCAAGAAAAAAAGTGTTTTTAAATTAGATTTTGCAGTAAATTTTCTTATGGTGACAGTATAAAGTTAAACATCCCTTCCTCTGTTTAAGGATGTTAACCAATTTTTTTTTCCCATTGAAAATAATAAATGAATCCTGCTTATATCTTTTTTTCAATATGTTTACTTTACTCATCTAACAGCACCTGTGAATAGTCAAGGATGAAATAATTGTGGGAAGCAGGCGATGAAATGTTTTTTTTCCAGCAACTATTCAGTCTTACCAGCTGCCACGCTTTGCAGAAGTGCTGAGCACATTCTGCACTCTTGTTACCTGCTGTTACCTGCTGGGTTAGTGGTTCAGCTGCTCTGGCAGACAAGGAGAGGACACGTGTATTTACCACTAGATGCCAGTCTCGGGTGCAGGACTGTGATCTGGATCTGCTTGGTTCAAGGAGCAGAATGAGCCACTTCACAGAGTAAGCAGGAAGCTTGTCTTGAAGCAGGGAAGAGAATGGGTCTTGTCCATTTGTTTGTCACCTGGTTCCCTCCTTTCTTTCAGTACAGGAAATCAAAGCATGGACAAGTATACAAATGTCTTCAAATGGACTTCTGGAGATGTTGCAGGGGTGAAAGAGGCTCTTTGAAGGGATTCTAGAAGTCAGGGATCACAGCCTAAGGGGATAACTGTGGAAGATGTAAAACTAGAGAGTCACAGCCAGAGTTTGCAGGGAATTCAAAATGCTTTATGAAGTACTAGTGGCAGAAGTACAAGGAAGTTTACCATTCATCTGGTTTTCTGGAGACATACCAATTTTTTCCATCTATAAATTTTACTGGAGTAGAAGTTGGGGATTTCACATCTGTGTAGCAGCTCAGCAAGAGCTGCATCTCTGTCAAGGACTGCTGGATTTCCAGAGAATCTAGACATGTTTCCAGCACCTGGACAAATCGGCTCATGTCCCTGCCTTACAATCTCCTATTACTATTTACATCCATCACCTTCACAAACTGGCACTTTGGGAGGGAAAGGAAACGGAACTCAGCATGTTTTTCTTTATTTATGTCCAAATTACTCCACCCCAAGAGGGTCTGTCACCCACAGGATAGGGGTTTCTTCCTCACCACTATGGGTACTGCTGTGGTCGAAAGAGCTTTTGAAATCTCTGTGTGAGCAGTAAATCCAGTGCATCTGGAACATTTCAGAGTAATTGTGTATGCAGTTCACCTGCTCAGTGCATACACAGGCCAGAAGCATGACAGTCAATGACAGGAAAATCCCTGATGAAATTGTAGGGACTCGGACATAGTCATGAAGTTAATTTCCTTTTTTTTTGGGTTCTTCCGTTCAGCAACAAGGATGAGAAAAGCAATATAGCAAGGTAGTAGAAATTGGCAGGGTGATTTGAGGTTGGAAAATACTCTTTTAAACTGCTTGGAACTCACATTTTAAAAACACTTTAAAATGATAGCTTCCCTATAGACAAAGTCTGCTTTCTGTGTTATAGTTAGGCAGTGCTCTCCCCACACCTCCTTCTTTTCAGAAAGGAAAACAAGAGGGTAGACAAATGTTTTCTCTTGCCTACACTGGAAACTGAGTCCAGAGATACTTAGCTTATTTCTTCTTTTTAGAAAATCTTAGTATATTATAAAAAGAGCTGTCACCTGCCTTGGGAATAGTGCTAGGCTAAGCAAGTGCTACTATATAGGTGGCATTAAAGGATAGTCGAGGTTTAAGCAAGTACACCAGGGTCAAATTTCTTAGATTATAAATAAAATATTATTTTGGAAGTAGGTTAATTTAAAAATATTTTTTCTACTTTGACAGCTCTGATATGGTCTACATTTTGGGAAAGATAACTATGATACTTTCTGTAACATGAATTCTTTAACATATCTTTACTTAATAGGTTAGATAACAGAGTAGTGTATGAAGTGTGAGAAAAATTCAGAAAGCAGTTTACTATTTCTTGTAATTGTATTAGCAGGATTATTTTTACTTCTTTCAGCTGTGGTAATGTATACTGTAAACATGTTCAGTGAACAGATAGCAAGTTGATTGTGTCAAAAATTGTACCATTTCAAAAGTAGAACACTAGACTGTTTTTTAGTAACCTGTGGACTGCTTCTGTTTAATTGTAGGATTCATGCTGAGAGTGTAGAGAGTCATATCCCAAGTTAAATACAAACAAAACAGCAGGATGTTGATACAACTGTGACTTCCATAGGAAGTAGTTAGAATGGTAATGTGGTCTCCTTCTAACTTGGGTGGAAAGTCTCTTGTGACTGCTTTTGCCCCACAGACCTGTAACACAGCATGCCTTGACTAACATTTTTGACACCAAGTTGCAAACACCATAAAGATTAGAGAAATCCAAATGAAGGCTTTGTTCTCTGGAACAGCAGCTTTTTTGACTAAAATGAAGAGATGTTTTTCTTTTGTAAACAATGAAGGGGCACAAAGCAATAAAATGTTTCTCCCTCTCAGAACAGAATCAGTGAACTCTTTACTTGGCTAAGCGCTTCTCTTCTTTAAAGACATAGGAGTGTCATCCAGTTCCTGTTCATTTGAGAGTCTTACATGTTCAGATTAAATTATAGTATACTTTGATTTTATTTTATAAAACTTGTAATGTTTGAAAATTCATCATCTTGGAAAGAAAGTGTGCCATTTCCTTTCATCATTTTGTTCTTTTTAAGGTCATTATTTACTTTCAGAGTAGATTGTCACCTGTTGTTGAAGGTTAGTATGATCAGTTTAGGATTTCTATGAAGTGAGGTATAAGAGGCTGTATTTTGCCTGCTTTAACATCTTCTCTCCTGTTTCCTGTCCCCTTCAGACAGTGGGATAGTACAGTAACAGTGTTTACAAAGTGTTTCCCTCCCAAGAAGTTAATGTTTTCCTCTCTGTTATAATAATAATTACTTATATAATAAATAGGCACATTTTAAAATTTAAAAATGGGTTTGGATATTGACCAACTTATTTTCTTCATTTCATAAATCTTCTGCTTAATTATCATGTGCTTCCACAAGTAATGCACTCAAGAAACCATAGGAATTTAAGCTACAACTCTCCAATTGTAAAAATGGCCTTCCAGTTTCCTATGACCCATATTGTTTGATGCATCTGCCAGGCAGAAAGTGTCTTTGGCAGTAGTTGCCACTTTGCATCCTAGTAGTATAATTTTTTTTCAGATTTTGTTGCCTTTATTCTGTGCCCACTCAAGTACCTTGCCTCAGTAGAAAAATAACAGTTGATGCTCTAGCAAACATTTTATATTGGAAATTCTACAACACTTCTTAGGGCTTTTATTCCTTAAGTGCTTTCCCTAGAACCTAAATGGTAGAGAGATCAAGGGAATACTGCAGCTGCTTTAAAGACTTTTCACTCTGGGTAGGGGATATCAGGAAGAGGATATGTTTGAAGTTTGCAGAATCTCAAAGGAAGGCATAAACTGAAGGCAGAACTGTTGTTTGTCAGATCCCCCATCATGAGGAATATCAAGCACTTGCTAAAGTTAATCAGTGATCAGACTGGAAGAGAAAGAAGTGTTGCTTTATGGAGTGATTGGTTGGTTGGTTGGTTACACAGAAGGCAGGGTGGCATCAGCTGGTTCAGGAAGGCATTAGACAAAGTAATGGAGAAGAGGTCAACAAATAACAACTTCTTTATACTCTTTGGCTGTTGTACTTGAACAGTGTTCTTAAAATTTATTTTCTCCCTGAAGTACTAGCTCTTTCCTCCCACTGTGCTCCCTTACACTGAAGAACACATAGTTATTGATCAGATTATGTTTAGAACTATTACACTTTTTTTTTCCTTCTTTTTTGAGAACAAGATATGTTATGTCAACTAACACACTCTGGAAAGATTAAAGGCCACACTCTAAGGAGCCTTCTGAATCTTCTGTGACCCCATAGTGTGCAGGTGGATTTACAAGATGATACAAGTGCAGATGATTAAAAGTGCAGGTTAAAGGGGTGGGTTATGACAATTACATGACATTCTCATGTGATTGAATAATGTAGAAGACACAAAACTAAGTGTTTCAGGTTTACAGGTGTCTCAAGCTTCTTGAAGGATTTTGAGATGCAGAGTATTCTAGTCTTATAATGCAAATGAAAGTGTGAAGAAACAGTTGCAATTGAAAATCCATACATTTGCTTTTCCTCTTTTTCCTTTTTTAAAAAAAATCAACCTCTTTAAACTAAAGTGCTGTTTTTGTGTTTTTTGGGGTTTTTTTTACTTTATAAATGTGTAAGGGTTTAAAATAAACCAGTTTAATCTATGATGTATTCATAGCATTCTAAATTCATATGGCAATGAGGTGGAACAATATTCATAAAGGGACTGTGATGAGAAGGGTAGTATATAAAAGTGAGAAGGGACTATGTGTTATTATTCAGTGAAACATGGACAGCTGTAAAAGGAAGAGAACTGTACAAGCTGGAAGAATGGAAATCCAGATCTGGACTCTTCCAAAGGAAAGGTGAAGTTTGAAATGTGCTTCTATTATCTTTCTAAGGAAATGTACTGTTAGTAAAGTTAATGGGGAGTTCAACAATCTCAGTGTTTTAGATAAAGAAGTTTTTATGTCATCTACTAAGTATTAACAATTTTTTTGTCTGGTTTCTATGCACAACTTTTTTTTTTTTTTAAATTAAGAAAATAAAAGCAAAAAAGGTATTTTCTGGAAGAACAATAGTATTAAAAACATACTCTGTAAGTATTAATCTGAACAAAGCTGTATATGATTTGTTTTCAAACTACCTTAAAAGTGCTTTTATTAGTAAAATTCTAGTAATGATAAAAATTATTAAATAGGATGGCATTGGTTTTGAAATTTAGTCAGAATGGGAATGTGAAGGCCTCCACCTCTGATAATATACTCAAAAGAACAAGTGGCTCAAAAGACACAAAGGAATGAGTAGGAGGCTGAAAGTAAAAGAAGAAAGAAAAATTTAGGCTTCTGTTTCATGATTTTTTTTTTTAAGCTGACTGAATTACGCCCTTGTCTACTGAAACCCTCTCAGTGTAATTCCCATTGGCCTTCGTGACACCTAGGGCAGGGCTGATCAACTGCAGACTCCCATGTTCTTAACCTCAGCTGACAGAATATGATTCTAGCAGATGTTTCTGCATTTTAGACTTCAAAATATGATGGGACAGGGTTTTTTTCAATTTTCCAGTGGCAAATCTTGCATAGTTGAGACCCAGGACATGCACTTCAGTGGTAGGAATTATGAGTTGAGGGTCTCCCCAGTGGGATAGTGCTGAACTTACTGTTATCTCAGACCTTTGAAAGTGGAGAACCAAAGAAATTTAAGGGTTTGGATCATTTAAGCTAAGTTACTAGATTATTGTGTAAAAATATAAAGTGTGCTCAGAAATGTATATGATGCTGTTTTCTATTACAAGGAAAGGTTTTAGAAAGTCATGAGAGAATGGAATCAGAGGCAATCAAACAGGAACAACTTTCTTAGTGGGAGCAGGAGAAGGTTTGGGTAGCTTTCTCTGACTTCCCATTACTCCTTAGGTGCTCTGAAGTAAATCCACTGCTGCCTCCTTCCTGTGCTTCCTCCTTCCTCCCCACCCCCAATGCCCACAGCAAAACAAGTACTTCTCTGTGCTGTGGAAGAATAAATCTATGTTCCTCTTGCTCTGTTTTCTCTGATTGGGTTCTTGTGCCTGATAAGGTGCAAGATGTTCTTGAAGCTTTGCTCTCCTGTCTGAGAGTATTCAGTAGTGCTCTCTAATGTGCATTCTCTCATGTGTGAGCTCATGGGGCAGCCTTCCTGCCTGTAAAGATATAAGTAGGAGTTACTCTTATCTACCTGATGCAAAGACACCTGTACGAATTTAGTGTCATAGAGGTCTGTGCCTCTATCTTGAATTGGTTCAGTTTCTCTCTTTGGGGAGGGAAACACACTCAAATGAGGATGAGCTCACTTGAGTTTTCTCTGATTGTGAACAAACTTGGCTGTATCCAGTGTTATGCACTGTAGTGTACCCCAGAGTGTCTTAGCAAAGAAAAACCCCATTTAGGAAAGTACATGATATAAGTCTGTGCTATGTCTTACAGTCAATCTGTTGTGTTTAGAATAAACATCACCTTAAAAGGACACCTGGGCTTGGTTCCTTAGGATAAAGTGGTTTCAACTGAATAGATAAACTTTTTGAAGCACAACAAAACTTGGTGACACCACAAACACAGGCAGCATATTGTTAGTGGAATTTTTTTTAAAACTGTCCGTAAGTAGAAATGTTGCATTTGTAGAGGAGTTTGTTTAATCTTAATAGGAGTACTATGCTTATTATGTTGTGTTTTATTCTTTATAAGTATACTGGGGGACACATGAAAAACTTGGTGTATTTTTACTCATATCTAATAGTGAATTTCTCATAACCCAATTTTGTAAATATGTCGATAGTAAGGGGGGGAGCTGTGATTTACTGGCTTAGATCAGAAATTTAAAAACACTTTTTCGTGGTTAAGCTCTTTCCAGTTTTCTAACCACTTCTACCTCAAACATGTAGTTTATCTTTGTTGCATTTGACTCTGACCAAAATTAGGCCACACAGACCTCTGAGGATCACCATATTGCTAAAATCATTCTAATTACCAGGGACTCTTCTTTTTTGCTTCCCCCCCAAAATTAATCTTGCATTCTTTTAACACTACTTACATGGTTCTTATCATCTAGGTGGGAGGAAAAATGTAGTTTAGTCTAACAGAGACCATTATTAAATACACCACTTTGTTCTTTTGTTTTTCAACCAACCTGAGCCTTCTTTATGTTTAGGAGACAGAGATAGGTACTGAGTAGAAAATGCTGAAGGTAGGTTTTCTACAATAACCTCTTGTTTACAGGTCACCTCTGCATGCAACACAGAATCAAAGCTGGCCTGGATAGTTTCAAATCCTTACATTATGTGGATTTTGAATATAAGTTATTAAATAAAATGCTAATTCTACTTAAAGTTACATCTCTAATCTTATATCCTGCCTTATCACTTTAGGCTGGAAGAGTTTTGGATAAAATGCATTCAAGTGTCAGCATAGGACCTTAATGCATCTGTGAACAAGCAGTAGTGAAGGACTTTATAGTAGTTCTATTCAACTGCCTGCATGTTATGGCAAACTATGTCTCAGAGAGAGGTTAGGAGGGAGGGATGCAGTTAATAGAAAGAGTGATCTGAACTTTTAAACCCCCTCACTCTAAAAGCTGCAAAATACGGGATTTTCTCTTCACTATTTAGGGGATTTACTGTGTTTGATAACTTGCAAGTATTTTTGTGAGCTGGACAACCTCATCTAGGTCTGGTATGACTATCTTGACAAACTCAGTTTTCTGTGTGGTCTGTAAATGAAAGGGAAGTGGTTCATGCCTGTCATGCCTGTGGGGCTTAGAGCAGGAGATGGTGTTGCGACCAGTGTGAACTTCAGTAGCAAAAAAGTAGACCTTATTACACAACAGCTAAGGAATAGGAACCCCCAAAGAGTGGTAGATCATCATCTGATACCCTCTTAACAGAGTGAAAAGTACTCTGATGTTGTGAGCTTAAAGAAAAGATTTTTACTTATTTTAAAATATTTAAACTTCTAGCATGCATGAAAGGAACTTGACTGCTTTCCAGCTTTGTTTTGGGTGCCAGTTACCCTCCTCACTCACCTGCATTATTTTTTCAACAACAGAAAGAAAACTGATGAAATGAAAATGCTTTAATGTTTTTTTTGTAGCTATGAATACAAGTGTACCACCCAGCTACCCACTACTGCCCCTACCATCAGATCCCCCCTTAAAAAAAATAGTACTGGGATTCAATCAGGATGAAAATTGCCTACAGTATTTTCACAGTTGTGTTAAGAGATGTAATTTATATTTTTTTCTCTCTTAGAAAGATCTCCCTTCAACACTTCAATGCTATGATGTTTTGTTTAGTCTAATGTAGGTTTTTGTTAGTATCTAGCCTAAAAATGAATCTAATTAACAGATGAACTTAGGAAATCCCTACTGTAATTTGGCAACTCAATGAATGGGTCATATCAGTATATGACAAGCAACTTCCACTTAAGGCTAATGTAACTATTACCTCATTAGAAATGCAACTTTAAACTCTTCAAATAAAACCCTTATTGAATTTAAAGTATGTATTTGACAAAGGACTAGCTGAACTTACTTGAAATTTGCTTTGTGAAATTATCCTGCCTTTATTGATACTGACTAGCTTTATAAATGTTTATCTTAATTATGTTTTATTGTGATTAAAAAAGATTGCAGATACTCTGCCATTTCTGTAAAGTGAGCTGTTGGAGCTTTTTTTTTTTTTTTGTTAAAGGTGGGGGTAGGGTACAAGAATAGTCCAGCTCCAGAGAGGAGGCCCCTCACAGGCCATATGAATCCACTTACATGTAAATTGCTTGTCTATATGAATTAAGGTGAAGGTTATGAAAGAACTGCATTTCTGTGTTTATTGTAGGATTTTTGACAGTCTCTTTCCTCTTTCAAGTAAATTTGGCTTAAGTCCACAGTCAGTACAGTTTTAAGTAAACTCCTCTTTTGTTACATTAACAAGGTTATAACATCACTGAGGCAGCTTTCCAGCTGCATGAATTGAGAGCTAAGCATGCAGACTGAGGGGATAATTAAAACCTTAGGCTGGGTGAGTTAAACTACCAGCTAAAATTGGATAAAAGGCTAATTGTCCATAGCAGCATAATACATATTTCTAAATACCTGTGAAATAAAGATAAATATTCGTGGTCTTTTAATTCCTTTTAAAAGGCTCAGGTTTAGGTTATATTTTAGGACATAACAAAAATCAGGACTAAATAAATAGAAACACACATCATCCTTTCCCAGATGTTGTTTTGTTTTAGTTATTAATTAAAAGGCAGAATTATTTTGTAGGCTTCAGTGATATTTCTGACTTTACAATACAGGAGGCATTTTTATGTAGGAAGTATAAGCCTCACCGTGTGATACAGAATATCAGAATGGACTGGTTGGTGCTCCATCAAAATTTGTCATATCTCTTTTTCCTTCCTCCTTTTTTTCATTATTAAGAGTGGAGTTACATACCTTTGGTGACCTTCAAGAAGATGACATAGAGTTAGGCAAGATGATACATTACCACAAAGTTAAAAAAACAAAATGGGTTGTAATGGCAGCTTGTACTGAACTAAATGAATTGTGAAGGCCCATTTGTTATTCATTAGGAGAAGCAGAGCAGATTACTGTTCTGCCTTCATAGGGAGCCTTTAAACTTAAGGTCATTTTACACTAGTACCCTTGTGGCATGGACAGCATTTAATACATTTTTAACAGCTTTTACATTTCCATGGTTTGCAGCAGTGCTGGTTGAATCATTTCTGTAATGAAAGTGTTTTAAAGTAGTTTAGAGTTACTTTGAGGGAAAAAACAGGAAAAAAAAAAAAGAAAAATGATTGGGTTGATGAAATGACTTTATATACTAAAGAGCTAAGCGTGCAGAGCAGACTGCTGGAAAGTGATGCGTGCTGAGCCCCACTGCTGCAGAACTAAAGCCCCAGGGAAATGTGTGGCTTTTGGTGGTGTTTTTGTTTGTTTTTGTGTTGTTTCGTTGTTTCTGTTTTTTAACATAAACAGAACTATAGGGTTTTTTTTCACAGTGCTTCTTTGGGGAAGGAAGGCTTAAGGATAGCAATTTAAGAATATTTTTTGAGCTATTTGTGGGTTGTTTGGAGCACATTCAACATTTTGGCATGTTTTGCATACTGACTCTCTTATCATAACCATGATGTGGGCATCTAAGAAACCCAACATAAAATGAGTTGTGAGAATACATGTGGATCATGTGTTTTGATAACAAGCCTATGAGGAAAAAAATAAAATTACTCCTGCTGTGACAGGGGAAGTATTTTTGAATACTTCTTTGAAATGAGATTTTGAATTATGAATATTTTAAAGCTGAAAGGCTTTGTATTTTTAGAAAATAACAAGCTTTATATAACATTATAAATGCTAAAATTATTTTTATTTAATATCGTATTGTAGAACGTAAGAAACTGTGAACTCTAAAATCTTGTTGCTGTTTGGACTATATATTTTTTCAGTAAAATTAGATTATTTGAGTATAAGTTCTAAATGTCCAGTTGCACCAGTATTACTGGGTTTTCACTTCATATAAATACTTGTCTTCTTTTAACTTTGCACTAGCTTGATGTAGCCAGTTTTGGTTTGTGAAAGCAACCTGTTTTAACAGACACTGCTTTAATCTTTCAATCTTCTTTCTAAGAAGTTCTTCACACATATGAAAACATAGAATGTCAGTTTATGTCCGTCACATATATATCAGAATTGCTTTTGTTTGGTCAGAAAATTAACCCCATCACTTTTGTTATTTTTGGTTTCTGAATATGCAGTAGATGGTCTGTTATCATCCCATGTCAAAGCAATACCCCAAGAAAGACATAATGTCACTAATTGAATTTGTAAAACTCACTAATGAGAACATCAAGCAGAAAGATTAGTCCAGCATCTTCATATATGTGAATTTTCTCCTTCTGGTACCACTTTCCATGCAGTCTCTGTGTGAGGCAGAGGATTCAGATACCTCTTCAAAAGGAAGGATCCATGTTTGGTTTCTGGGCCTTCTGTCAAGAAGAAATTAGGATGATCTGAAAAACTTCCACATTAAATCACTATTTTTTTGGCATATAAGGGATTGACCTTAGTTCATTTTATACCTAAGAACTAATCTTTTTTTTATTCTTATTTTATCTGGAAACCAGAGTTGGTGATTCAGGGCATCTCTTTGAATTCATATTTCTATTCCTGCCCATTTCCCCCTGGATATTATGTTTTCTTAAAAATAAAGATGGTAGCCAGTCTCCCAGTCTCTTGATATTTTCTCTTCTGTTTCACTGCTTCTTTGGGTTTTTTTGGGGGTTTTGGAGTTTTTTTTCCTACTTATTCTCTTCTTGGTAAGCAAGCAACATCTTGTAAAACATAAAAATGTTCTATTTTCAGAGACACCTAGACTTTGGAATTTTGCCTTAATGCTTATACTGATACGCCAAGAGGAATATGGCTTTAAGACTGCTGTGTCTTTTTATTTGTTATTTTGTGTATGTCCTGGAATGCACGGGTCTTCTAACTGGGGAGGGTTCTTGTAATTTGGTGTCTCAAAGTTACTATAAACATAATGAAGTGTTTGCAGTTCTAAATGGTATTTACTAGGATGCTTGACAGTAAATATCAGAAGTTTGTTCTGGCCTGACTCCTTTTTCAGGGATTTTTCTAAACATTAAGATTTTTTAATCTTTTTTTTTTTCCTGTTTTAAAAATTGCAAGAATTTTGTGAATAAAAACTGTTTTGTGGGGTATCTTTATTGGTATTAATTCTCAATGCAAAGGCTACATACGTCCCAGATAGAGCAAATCTTGACCTTCAGCCACCTTCTAATATTTTTCATGGAATACAGATACATAAGGGGGGTTCATCTAAACAATGAAGTTTCATACAGTAACCTGTCTAGGAGGTAGAAAGATAGAGAAATCATGAATTAAGTTATTTTGGTTTCTTCATCTTTGGGAAAATGTTATCTCACAGTCCATAATAATTACTGTCAAAGCAAGTTCAGCCACTGGGAATTTATATTAGCATTCTGTTAAAAGGAATCTTTCAGACCTCAAAAAATTACTAATATTCACTAAAACAATACAAAATTTTCTCAGCTGATCTTCAGTTATTTTTGGTTTTGTCTTCTCTAAATAGTGTAGGAAAAGAATTTGCTTGTAGAAATGTTCACAAAGCCACTGAATTTTTAGGGTGTTTCAAATAACAGTGATCATATGTGTGCATCCTTGGCTGAAATTTGATTTTAAATGCTCTCTACCCCAGTCTGTGTAAAGGCATGTAAAAATCCCAGACATAGGGGTACAGAAGCCTACTTTTGTACCCTGCATTCTTAAAAAGTATCTGGGTTTTGAGGTAGTCATAGTGTATCAACAGCATTTTATTTTCTTTGGTCCTGTGCAAGTCAGCCCTATGACAGATCTAATGCTTCCAGGCAGACCAACAGTTTTACTGTTTAATTATTCATTAGAAAGTGGCTCCATTTGCTGTTGGCACATCAGAGACATGGTGTGGTAAGCTTTGTGAGAAACTGCCAATAGTTAGAGCTTTGAAAGGGTGCCTGCTTCCATCTAGGATAGATGAAACTAAATGCTAAACTTTTTGTATTAATAACAAAATTTGGCAAAATATTAAGTATTACTGAAAAGAAATTGAAAATATTATTGAAGGGATAGGTAAATAGTAGTCCACAGAAAAAAATCTTGCAGTGGTTGTGGGGTTTTGTCTTATTTAGGTATTGCAAAGCAAGCAAGGTTGCTGTTTTTTTTTTAAGCAGCATAAAGAATTTATACTGATTTGGGGAAATCTGTACAGTTGTAAATCTGGCAAAACTGTGAGAGGAAGAAAATCTTCAGTTATATTCCTTCAGGTGGTTAACCCTCAGACTGGTCAGAACAGTGACAAAATAAATGAACACCAGATAAAAGATTTGCACTGAGAGCAGACATCCTGCCTCACTCAGGGAAGAACTGATTTCTGTACCAAGTGGTTCTTTTGACACTGTCTGTTTTGGCTGGAGCATGTTTTTAGATGAGAAAGACCATAAGTACTTCTAACATAGAATTCCTATGAAAGAAAATGTAAATGAAAATAGAATATTTGATGGGATCTAATCCCAACTCTGCTGCATCACTTGTTTCTAAAGCAGGTGAACCACAAAGCAGTCATGTCATGTTCTCATAAAGAGCAGGCATGCCTAATAATCAGTGTATTAGCAGCCTTGTGTTTGTATAGGCAAGAGTTTATAGTGGCTCAAATTTAAACCCAGCAGATTCCAGGCTTCTACTTGCCAGGTCTATGGAATGCTTTAGAGAACTCCTATGGTTTCCTCAGTGAATGAAGAAGTAGTGGGAATGGAGCAAGTGGTAGTAACAATTCAATTATTACAGTCAGAATCTAGAAAATGAAGATACTAAGGAAACAGACCCTATGCTTTGTTCCTTTAGAATTAAGATGTGTAACAGGGACAGGCTTTGGCAAAACAGAGGGAAATGTTCTCCAGTTGATAACAGCAGCTATTGCCTGAAGGCTGGTGCAAGCTAGTCTGTCTTCTGTTGGAAGATGGGTGAATTATCTTTGAAAAAGTAAGGCAAAGAAGGGTTTAAGGGGTATTCCATATAGAGGTTTTGACAGTATGACCAGATTTCTTACAGTCACACCTAGGAAAGACTGGGATTAGCAAAGCATGTTTTCTTGAGGAAAATAACAATAGAGGTACCATTTGTCAGGAACCATCATGTCAATAACATGGTGAATAAACATGTCATCAATAACTATTATGTTAAAATTTATAATATAAGAGAGAATTTTATTCCCAATAGTGGAAATAAAAGATCTTATCTTAAACTGGATTATGACTGGAGTTTAGATCTTCTAAGAGAGTAAAACAAGCTGACAGGTTTCAGTGGTGAAAAACTGGTTAAATGAAGTGAGCTGAACAAGGAATAGTCATGATACAGTTGGGCAGAGACAGATGTGTAGATGAATAACCAAAATTAATACCAGGCATGCTTAAAGGCCTGGTTAATCTGCCAGTAGAGAGTCTGTCTCTTTTCTACCCACTAGTACATCAGCTCATAAAAAATACAAATGAGCCCAATAGCAGCAAGAGCCTTAAGATCTGCTTCCTCATTAGTGAAACTTCAGAGAAGCATTTCCTATGGCTCCGTATCTTTTTCTACCTTTTAAGAAAAGTTGTTAGCAGGAATGTGTAGATTTAGTGAGTTCTCAGGGTGGGGGCTGGGGTGGAGAGGAAGTAGTGGAATAAATCTATAAACCCACAATTTTATCTTGGATTACTTTGACTAACAGTTTATTTGTGTGTTTTAGTAGTGAAAAACATATTAAAGTGTTTGATAAGTGTTTTTTATATAGTAGTGAAGAACTATCTTGTATGGTTTATATTTTTGTTCATGTTGTATTGCATCAAGACCTGCAGTGGCAGTAGATTGTCTGTGATATTCTATTCATTCTTAGTTATTAGGGATTTGGTAGCAAATTTTCCTGGTTTGCACAAACAGGCCCAACCTAAGGGAAAGAGATCCCAGGGCAGATTTTCCTTACAGTACAGGAAAATCATGGACTGCAAGTTGTGTGTAGTGTTGAAGGATAAACAACGCTACAAATTTGGGGTGGGAGATGATGTCCTTTTCAGAAGCTAAAAATAGCACAGAAGGGTAGAGCAAGCTGGGGAAAAGAGAATCAGCCATAGAAAGGTTCTGTTTCAAATAGTTTTGGAAGATACTGTTAAAAGTGAGATGAACACCTGGAAAGAAGAGGTCACTGGTAAAGAGGCACACTAGAGGTTCTTCACTTGTAATGACCCTACTCATTCTATGATTCTATGATAACCCGACTGTTAAACTTAGATAAAGAGTTCAGCAACCTAGCACTGCACAAAAAGATTGTGTAAACAACTGTGTTCCCCCTGTCTTCTGAAATAGCCCAGTGAAAGCTTGGAGCTTGCTTCAAGCACTCATAATTTATCTTCTCTTTTACCTTCTGCTTGCATATACTACCTAATATATAGAAATCACCTTAAAGGTATTTGTAAGCATTTTTGGGATCATGTTGCTAATTATATATTGGAATAAAATAATAGAAATTGGAATAAATTGTTCTAGGCAAAACAACCAAAAAGCAGAAGCGTATGGCAGCTTGTACATGTTTAGTGTGATGAAAATTATGCCCAGTTCTTTCTCTGATGCTATATAATGGATCATGATGACCTCAGTCATATATAATGTATAATTGCTCAATTTGATTTGGGTGCTTCTTGCTCTCCTTTTCCTCTTTTCCATCAAATAGTAACCACACAGAGTTACATGTGCCCCTGTTTGTTTTAGTGACCCAATTTCTGCTTATCAGCAACCCTTACAAAGGCATTCAAGTTTCTTTCCCAAGGTGATAGACTCTGCCCCTTCACAAGTTCTTTGACTAAGTATTTATCGACACTCATGTTAAAAGAAAGGGTCTCCCTACCTGAAAGACCCAGGTAACAATAGCAATAGAGAAGTTATTACAATGGTGTGCTAACTTGTAAACCTGTATGATTCACTGCAGAATTTTGTTCATTAAGTTTTGCAAGATCTTTGTCTTGTGTCTGTCTGCATCTATAAAACACAGTTGCACACACACACAGCTTTTGTATTTGTCAGTGCTGTGAAAGATTCTTTAAACCCTTTTTGCTGTCTAATAAGTTCTGGAATGACTGCTTTTAAAAACAGTTATTGACCTCATGGAGTCAGGAAAATCACATACTTTGAAAATCAAAGGTTTTCCATGTCAGGAATATCATTCATTAGCAAAATTATTCATTTGTCTAAATTTATACTTAGACTATGTTTAAGTACTTCCTATAGGTCTGTAATTACCACTTGACATGTCAATTCCACACACATTCTGAAGCTTTCCTCCCTCTAGGGAACCTCAGAGACCAAGAAAGGCATTATCTATTTAGGACAAAAGTTTGCAATATTATACAATTACATTATTAACATTTGCATAATTATTTAAATTGTTCCTACTTAAGGGATAAATATAGTTGTGTTTCCTTACCTGTCTCTCTACACAACAAATTCGTTTTCTGCCAGTTTCATGCAGAGTTTATTTATGTTTGACACAGTGGGGATGGCCTGCACTTTCTCATTCATGTGCTGTATTTGCATAACCTTGCAGAGTTAATGGCTGCCATTCTGACAAATTAAGCTGGTTTCCTATGTCTTTAATGGATTAGTGTCCACTTGGACAAGTTAAACTTTATTTTAATCCATGAACAGTGTTTGCTAAGTTTTGTAAATAATACATTAGTTCATTTTATTCTATTGACATTTGACTTGTATGCTGAAAAAACAGATATCTAAGGAATATTTAACAAATAATGGAACAAAACATTTTTTATCTATGAAGACAGTGAGATCATAAATATTTAATAGAAGAAAAAGTATTGTGTTCTTCTTTAGTTACTGTCAAATATTTGAAAACATTTGGCTGTGAAAAGTTAGTTTTGATTATATCACATTAGAATTTAACTCCGTTCCTGATGCCTGTCATGATTTCTTTTTCAATATGTAGTAGCAGTGTACTCCGAGTGTAGAAGAACTATGTAGTATGTGATAAACATAATGGAACATGTGATAAACAATCTCTCTGAAAACTGCAATAAAACATTTGAGTTGTAAATATATGTAGACAGCTTAGAGGCAAAATATCTGAACTGAAATTGTATTTAATGTTATAAATGACTGAAAAAAGTAATATTTTGCAACTAAGGTCATATTTGAAAGCAATAATTTGTGGAAACCAAACAACATTGAATCTGAGACATCACCTATCTATTAATAGTGTAGTATTTTTTATAAATCTTAAATGAGCAATAATGGACACATTTTTTAAGCATTCTAATGTGATAGAGAAGTAGTGCTTCTGCAGTTTTTTGCTCCACAGATAAACATAGGTATAGAGCTACCTCTATTTTTGTAAATGAAACATTTACTCAAGCTTTTTTCAGCATAAGAATGAAACCACAGATTACTTTTGCACTGCTTCAGGCTGTGTGTTTCCTACTTTGTTGGCTGTGGATTTCCCCAGGAATGCACCTGGAGTTTGAGAATGCAGCTATGCATGTCTGTTTATCACATTGGCATTTATTTAGATAAATGAGATTTTTTTTTTTTTTTTTAAATCCATGAAATTCATATACAGTGCTTGTGATGCTTGTGTTAGAACTGCTTTGGTAACTGTAATGTATTTAGGCACACATAGTGCAGCTAATGGGGAGGAATTGAATTGTTCCTGCCTACCAGACCCCCATTCAATTCAGTAGACCACACATACATTGATTTTTTTCAGTAATATGTCAGATCTCTGGCAGAGCTCCTAAATTCTGTATGTTTTGTGTGCATGGGCTTACAAGTGAACTCTTCTTTTGAAGCAAATCTGAAAATTCTGTTTCTTCCAAATAAGTCCTAGGCACAAGATATCTCCATGGACAATAGACTAAACCAGTGCTATTTGTGAGATATGACATAACGACAAAATATTAAACAGGAGCTTAATTCTCCCCATCCTCCTCTGCACCATGACAGTGGGCCTCTTGCTGAGAAATACAATGATCTATTATTAAAATGACAGCCCCACCTAGGGAGACAACAGCCCAATTTAAAGAGAGCCAAAAGTGCCTCCCCTACCACCACCAGCAATTGAGATCAGCTGGTGCACTAACAATCCCTTGATTTAAACATCTGGTGGCAGGACTTTCTCAGTGGAGGTCTGTTGACTGTGGAATTCTCTTACACAGACACATACATGGTTTAACAAAGCCAAAGTTTCTTTATCCTCAGGGTACAGTGTAAGGCTATTTCCTTTCCCAGGCAGGAGCATTTGCTGATGGTTCCAATGGCATCCAGTACTGGATTACAAGAGCTGTCCTTGAGGGCTACAGCAAGTGATGCCAGAGGATGACCTGCTCTGCTGTGGCAATTAGTGTTCCCCACCAGCAGTCTACAGCTAGCAGAGCCCTTGAGGGAGCAGTGTTAGAAACAGCTCTTATTCTTCTGTGGGAATTCTTTGGTTTTGCATGTTATCTCAGGTCTACAGAGAGGTGCACACAGCTGGGGACTAGGAAATCAGAGTATTTGTGCTCTTCTGTTCTGCATCCTAGAATTTGTGTTCAACTGCTCAGTTTCCTAGGGTGCTTCTTTATTAATCTCTGGATAATGAAAAACCTTAATTTTTGTTTTGCAGCTATAATTCTGCAATGCTTTTTTCCCCAGCTTTATCACAGTTATGAAATAAGCCTGTATTGAAAAAAAACCCAACAAACCAGTTTAGGAACTTACTGTAAAAAATAACCAAGCTACTACAAGTGGTCAGGTTGGAGTGGCAAAGAAATGGTATAACTTAGCTTGTATCTGTGGCCTGGTATCATGTCTCATGGAGGTAGTGTAGGAGAAATTTTGTGCTCACAAGTTACCTCTGAAGACTAATAATCTTTTTTTCTAGTTGAGTGTTTCTTTTAGCATCAGGTGAAATCTGCAATTTTTATCATTTATTTGGCACTGCTACACATATTTCAATTTATGAGCTACTAAATTAAATATAACATGACTTATTTCACAACATGTTTTGTTTATAGCATGTTAGGAAATTAGGACCACACAGTGGAAATAATATTCAACACAGATATGCAAATCAAGAACAGAACTGGGGGGGAAACAGTAATAGGTATCTGTGGAGTTATGATGCAGCATGACACAGAAGTGTAAAACAGTACTAGTACTTCAATGGAGATGCAAAGCAGTTGAGTTCCTTCTTCCTGCCCCCAAATCTATTTGCAAAGTAACATGTTTAGCTAAAGAAGATAGACTTCTGTATTGTCTTTTTATTGCTTTTCAACTATGTTTTAGCTGCCTGTCTACATGATGAAAATTCACTGTGCACAATGTGATAAAGGGATGCTGCTGCTTTTAAAATATCTGTAAAACTTAAAAGTTTAGCTACAGTCTGGTATAATGCACTGCATTAGCTTTCACAGTGAAAATGTAAAAGGAAAAACTAAAGTGAAGAAAATTAGAAATCTTTTCTGTGTTATTTTTTGTTTGTTGTTAGAGGGAAGTATTTCTAGTAGCCCAGTACTTAATCTGTATGGTGCTCTTGATTCATTCTATTTTCACTATGTGACTAGAGAAATTGACACTATGTGTTAGAACCATAGAGTCTAGAGACTAACAGAAATTAATGCAAGTTACATGGAGGTAACTTTCCCAAATCTTTCTCACCTGCTGATGAATGGGAATGATAGAAGCCAGGACACCAGTGTGTTTACATATGGCATCCTTGAAGTGATGATTAAATTGACTTCTAAGAGTTTTGGCAAGCATGTTAAAAAATAGTAATATTGTCAACTAGTAATGTAGGGGTTTTGTAAGTATTTTTTCTTTTTTATGAACTTAATGAAGCTAATTTTACACACATGAAGGAGTAATGCTAATTTATGTAGAATAATTTCATATGTCAGTGTAAAGGGAAATATGCTGTTGGCAATACTGCAGAATATGTTTTGTTGCTGTTTGTGGAAGATAAAGGAATAAAATACACAGGAGAATTAGTCCCTAACACTCTTCAGAGTAGCCTGAATTTAGAGTGCTTAAGATTTGTTTACATTTATTCTAGACTGAACTTCTCTGCACATTATTTTAAATTCTTTTTCACCTTGTTCTTTGGAACTCAATCCTGTGCTTTAGAACAAAGGAAACCAGAGCCGAACAGCATAAAATTAAGTGTGTTTATGTATATAGTGTGCAGAAGGAGAACATTTATATTTACTTTATATGAGAGGTTATGTTGACTTTTTTTTGCACTATTTAATATGATATTGTACTTATTTCTGAAATAAAAGACGTCTAGGCTTAAAAAAAAGGGATAGAATTTTTTTTTCTTAACTTCTGCTAATAGCTGTTTTCGAATACATGCAAATCAGACAAAAATAAATGCAAATACCAGAAGCTGAAAATATTCTTCAAGCCATGTTAGCAAACTTAGATAATATCCATTCTTATATAAAATAAACACCAACCTTCACCACCTTCCCTCAGGCACAGTTAAGTATTGGAATGTTGTTCCAAAATGGCACGTGTCTTTGCAGTTCTAATATCATCATTATCCAATAGATGCTATCCCACAAGTGGGAAAACAAAAATGTATTCCAGAGCCTTTGCTGCTCTCTGCATGTGTGGTAAAAAATTTCCATGCACCACATGTCTCTTTACTATATCTATATCGTATCTGCCAAAATAAATATTTTATTCCATTTATTTTTAGTTGGTATTGCACAGGTCCTCCTAAGATTAAACAGTCAAAGGTCAAATAAGTTGAGATGAACTATAGTTTAAAAATAGTTGTGCTGCTCATAATTATGTGTATAGGGGTTTTTAGATATATACACATATACCTACATTCATGTATAGATACACATACATACTTGATTAAAAGCTGAGGATGTTTGTTCAGCAGAGAAGCAAAACCATCATTATCTGATTGTACATGGAATCCAGTGGCTGCTAATCAAACCCGGGGCTGCATCTGGTTAAACATACTTGGCATAGACTTGTTACAATTAGAGGTTTTGCCATGTCAAGGGAATCTTTCACTCAAAGCAGCGACCCATATTGTACTGAACAAACACATGAGTTTTTAATTGAGAACAATAGCTTAACAAACCACTTCCCAGGACCACTGAAAGAAAAATATGTGCCTGTGGCAATTCTGGCACTGGACTGTGTTTATTTGAATCCATTTATTCCAAGCCAGGGTTCAATATACTGAGCAAATAAAAAAAAAATTTGAATCAACATGGAAAACAAAGTTAAAGTGAGAAAAATATAGTATGCTGAAATCTAATGCCCATCTGTAATTGAAATACTTGTGATTTAGCAGATCTGAGTATATACTTGTGCTCTTTCTGCTCCTTTATAACTTTTAAATCTGAAGATCTATTCTTAAATTATTTTGTTTCATAGTGTGTGTGAATTTTGTCAATGTATATAGCTATGATGTAGTATGTATTTAACATTTCAAGTAAGCATTGAATATAGCTTTTCTATGTAGATTTTTTCCCCCTACCTCTCTATTTTCCAATACAACTCAATAGAAATTGTATTTAGAAATAGCTGGAAATGGTAACCAGAGTGTAATAAACATTAAATAACAAAATGCTTAGTTTGGAAAGTTAGGTGTTATATACACTAGCCAGGGCCCAGAATTTCTAACTAGCACATACTGCATTCTAAATTCAATATCTAAATTCAGTATCCCATGGTACAAGTAGGACCAAGGTTAATGAGTGAAAAAACACAGAAAAAACTCTATGCTGTATTCATGATACTGGAATAAAGTTTAAGATATTTTAGTTCTATGTTTTTCTACAGCTTTCTCAAGATTTTGAAGTCACAGTATAATAATTTTTCAACCTTAGGTTTCTTATAGAAAAATATTATCATCTTCTGATAACATGCAGCTGTGGGTGGAGTTGCGTAGTCAAAAAATATGATAGCATCAGATCAGTAGAGAATTTTAAAGGTTCTAATCTTATTTGTTTAGGTTTGTCATCTTAATAATTTGTCCTATACTCAAAACGTTAATTCTTGTCTAGCCTGTCAACATGTTAGTTCATTTTCTGATTCATGACTGGAAAGAACCAACCAGATGGTGACACAAAGACACAAGGAGGAGGCAAGGAGAAGAGCAAAAGGGAAGGCTGGGTTGGACTTTATACCTGAAAAGGTATAAATGATGTCACTGTACACATCGTTAAGTTTAAGAGTGTGGTACAGCTTAGGAGCTGGTTAGTGGGGTGTTCAACATAGCAATGCTGTAAGCAGTGCTACAGTGTGAAAAGTTTGCAAGTATGTCCAATGAATCTGTAACAGTAAAAGAGCTGAACCCTGAAGATGAGTTAAGTATTTTGGAAATGTAAGGTAAAGTTCCTAAAGGAGGATGGATGCATAGAGACAATGAAGTACCTGTAATTGTATGTACTGTTGAGTTTTAGAGTTACCATCCTTAGGAAATTCTGCCAGGAAAAAAATAAATTGTGAGAAGTGCATAATTCCAGTTCTGAGCAGAAATTTGAGGACATTTTATGTGGAAGCAGCATGACCCCGTCTTTTGCAGCTTTTTATCAGACTTCGCTATTTGTTTCAGGGGACAGTAAACACAGTTTTAGGGTAGTTATTAACAGATCTATAATGTTATGAATACTGTACCAAGTTGCCCCTATAGGTTGTTTGTTTTGCTGTGGTTTCTCTTGCAAGCATATTTCCTCAGCAGACCCTGTTCCACATCAGACATTGTTTATGACTATTGTCCCCCAGTCTGGTTATGAAGTTACCTCCTCTGGTTCAACACTGCATGTTTCTACTCTGCTAGAGGTTACTGATCTCCTTTAATCTCTTTGTAATTGTATTTACTTTCTGCCTTAGTTCTGTCAAAATTCTAAAAGTTATTTGCAATTCCTAATATAATAAAATAGCTCTTTAAAATGGAAGTTAGCTCAGTTTTTGCAGGATCTTCAGTGTTGGTCAAAGTGTCAGGCCGATGGTGAAGGTCATCAGAGAGAAGAGATGTTTTAATACGTGTCTGATTGTACTTCTGTGAATGTTTGATATTAAGTTTGTGATTAGATTCAGAAAACCACGAGCTGAAAATTAATTTTATTTGCTCAGCACCAGATATTCCACCAATATAAAATGAGAGCAAACATCAGCAGTACAGATCTTTTCGTCCTTTGAACAGCAAGAGGGTATTAGAAGATGGTTAAGGTTTTGGATAAATTGGCGGGAGGAAGGATGCACACATTACAAAGGGGCAGAGGTAGTTGTTAAATTTTTAGGACATAATTTATTTGGAGGTATGCTTTGAGCCAAAGTGAATGTTATAGTCTGTATACTGAAAGCCATGTTTGCAGTGTACTTTAGGTAGCTGGGAAGGTTAAAGTTGGAGAAGCCAGGAGCTAGAGAGCTACACTGCTGAGTCTTACAGTGCTTATAAACTAGGATGAGGAGTTTGGAGAGGATGAAGTCAAATCTTTTATAGGTATTAATAGGAAGTAGGAGTTCCTTGGACACAGTATTGGGGTTCAGAAAAGCAGCAGCTGGAGGACTACTACAGTAAATTGTTCCTGCATGGTTTCCTAGGCTTTTGATGGAGTAACAAGCCTGCAGGGGTAGGACCTACTCTTCACAAAGAGCTTTGACTTTTTTTTATTTGTCACATACATGCTCATGCCTAATTTGTAGCACATTAGAAAACTGATGCTGTTCTGACATGACTTGTTATGCTTCATATGACATGTTTGTGACATGGTTTGTGTCTACCAGCACAACTGAAGCAAGCAAAACAAGTTTTCTTTTTAAAACACTCTGCTTCTTCACTGCTCTTCACTATTCAAACTGATTTCCTTTAATCTGTTTCTTTATAAAAAATAAATTAGACAGAAAACTAGGATATTTTTAATAGCTAATATCTGCCAATATATGCTTAAACATTTGCAATCTGCTGTTTTCAGCTGACTTTCAGTTTGGATAAAGAGTGGTAAAAAAAATGTCACCTCGCAGTAATTGGAAAAAACACGACTTATTTATGCTAAAATAACAAATATAAATTTGCTGTTTTCCCAATATGCTATGTCTTGTAAGAAGGCAGTGTTTTCACTGTTGGTTGTATTTGAGAAATTTGGAAATTCATAATTCATAAAGTGAAAATAAGTGATGACCAGTGTGGCATTAAACCCTCCTCCAGTACAAAATCTTTGTGAATCCATTAATATTGCTTCATCTGTCACTCAGACCCTTAGAGCTGAATGTATTTTGTCATTGGAGTAATGAACTCCAGAGAGCTATTTTCTTTGTGAGTGATACTCAGTTTTTATCATGTTAAGCTCACAGAAAACTAGTTTACAAGGGAATAAGTAGTATTCCCAGATCAACGGGGTACAACTTCCTCATGTACTGTAACCCAGTTTCCTTCTTGTTCCTTTTGGCATCATAACAAAAAATCTGCTTGTTTTCAAATAGCACTTTCTTAGTCCATTCACATTCTCCTGACTCACTAACATGCAATAAATGTGGAAGCACCTCCCTCTAGCTTCTTATTGGCAACTTTGTCCAAGCAAGTGAGTGCAAGCCAGGGTTCTTTGCATTGATTCTTTATGCCTCAGTGAATATCAATTTTGTAGCTGAGGTAAAATTATGTAGAAACTATATTCAATTACAAGGACAATTTTCTCCATTCAAATATATCCTTTTTCACAGGCCACTAAATGCTGCATTTTTCTCACACTCACTGCTTTTAAAATGAGAGTGCAAAAGCCAGATATCATGAAGTCAGTGGCAATTTTGGCTTTGATTAAAGAAAACAAGGTATCACTAACAATTTTTGGCAGCATTATTGTGTGAGTTATAAGTCATTCATATTTTAAGGTAGAGTGGTTTCAAAGTAACAAAAAAAAAATAAAATACCATCCTTGAAAATGCAGATTAGAAATTATTTTTATTTCTGTTGAGGCAGTATGGTATCTCCTAGCAAAGTTACTGTGCATGTCAATTTGATAAAATATGGTAACATGTAAGGAAAAATTTAATTGTAGCCATGTTACTTCAGTGTGCATAGATGAGCTCTTCCTTCAGCTGTTGAGAGGGGGTCATTCATCACATCTTCTAATGGAAGTCATATGTTGTGCAAACATACTATAGTTATTCCTATCTAGGAGAAATAAATATACATTGAAAGGTACAGTTATCATTTGGAGATAACAGGATATAAAGGAGCTTTCAATCATTCTAGAAGGAGTCATGTGCTGTGCTCTAGTTCAGAGAGCAGAGACCTTCCAGCTTCATTAATTATAATTCATCTGGACGAGGCAAAGGAAGAACTAAAAAAGGAACTGTTGTCCTGCTGATATGTGTGCAATTTTATGTTTTTGTTTGGCTGTGCATCATAAGATGCTGTAGACTTCATAATAGTAAAGCAAGTGTTCAAGCAGCTATTGGTTGAGGGAGAGCATGTATCTTCATGTGTGTAATGCACAATATTAAAGCACAGAATTATTATTATAAAAGAGAGATTTCAGTTCTCTTATGACTGATGCCAAGTTATTCCATGTGTTAAAAATCAACAGCAGAAGAAAGCTGGTTTAGATAGTATGGGTACTGTCATGGAAACATGACTAGAAATTTGAATAGGGGGTAAGGCATGAGTGACAGCATTAATGCCATGGGAAGGTAATTGTTTAGTCTTGGTAAAAAACCCAAAGTATGTATTAGTGCATATTTTAAAGTACTTTTTACATTTTCTTGTCTTTTTGTGAGCTGTATTAGTTATAAAGTGAGATTAATTTTTTTAACTTGAGAAAAAATATCTTTATACCTCAGTTAGCAATGTACTATGGATTGTATGGTTAGATGACCTAGAATGTGAGACTTAATGGAACATAGCTAGAGGTTATGGTTAAACTCAGTTTTATTATAGTCATTTTATACACTATTAGGACGATTTAATTAGCTAATAAGCAAAGGAAGTTATTTCAACCCTCATCTGTGAAGAGGTTGAAAGAATCAGATGGTCCATATGGCTGCATTTAAGCTTCCTGTTGTGTATTTTTTTTTCACAGTTCAGATATCTTCTCTGTATTAATCTGGGGGATCAAATAAGCCAGACATGCCTTAACTGGCACCAACAACAAAGACAAACGCCTTGTAGCTGTGAGACCTCATGAAAGCCAGACTTTGGTCTCTTTGACCTTTTTAATACCCTTTACACATCTACAGGGTCTATTAGTGACATTTTTCTTAAGGTGGAATTACTCACCTTTGAGCTTAGTATAAGCTGAGAACCAAAGATTAGATATTTCACATGACACAAAGTAGATGATGATAATAACATAGGCTTTATTGAATGCATGCTGATTACATAATATTTAAGTAAATAAGCTATTGCAGAATATGCACAGTTCTTATTTCTTTTGGAATTATATTTCACCTTAGGTAATCACTAAAAATAACTTACTATAATGGATAAATAGCTCTATAAAGCAATCTTCCATTCAGGAAATTACTCATTACATGTAATTTTCATGTTCAAGAATAGATTAAGGTCTATCCTATAACAATACAAATAGTGGGTCTACTGCACATTCTGAATACCAACATATTCAGTAGTCTAAATAATAATTATTAAGTGTATTAATGATAGAAAAAAAAAAAAAAAAGGAACTGATATGCCTGTAGATTTGCTACGTGAAGCTAAAGTTGGATACCTTGACATCTGTTCCCTGGGAGAACAAATATATAGCTTGGTGCACACTACTAAAGTTCAGTTGTCTAACTTTTTGAATAAATATTTATGAAGGGTGCCCTGCACAGTGTCATTGTGAATTAAGAAATATTGGCAGTTGAACTGATGTAAATCTACAGAGGACAAGAGACAAACATTTCTTTTGATCTTTGTCTTACTAAAGCCCTGTAAAAATGACCAGAACCTGATAGCATTGTCTCATCTCATAGAGGCTGATCTGCTGACCATGTCCTGTAGGATGCTGAACTTCATGTTTTTGCTGACAGGCACAGTTGCAAGTTCTGAGTATTCCACAGAAACCCATTTTTACTTTGTTTTTCAATGTTTTCAATGTTTTTCAACAGTTTTTCAATAGGTTTACTGAATTGCTTTATGGAAATATATTTCTTCTAAGGTAGTTGTGAAAATCAGTTTATTCACTTGAAAATGTTGATGAACCATGAAATTTCAGCATATCACTGCAGACAGACAGGTTTTTTTTAATATTTAGAAAGTAAATAAGCAATTTGCCTCTATTAGACGTCCATAAACCAGAAGCAGTAGGCTTTACTGTTGCACTATAGGCAGCTTTTCATTAAAATCTGTGTTAAGTAGTAGAAAAGACTGTGTTTGCATGTATTAAAGAATCAAAATATTTTTCTATTTGGGCATTCCCTATGTGACTTTATAAGCTTTATTGTTTGCAGCATGTCTTGTTAGTTATATTAGAACTGCAGATTATAGGCAGAAAAAGCCAGGCTATGTGTATTCCACTCAAGCAGAGATGAAGTAATACTCCCGAGGACTGTTACAGTTCTGTGTGTGGATGGTGTATCCCATTACATCTATTGAACATAGTGCAGACAAATTTTGTTATCCAGTCCTTGCCTATTGTCTCATTTATTAAGTTGTACTTTTGTCAACAAAACCATGGGAATCCTTGCTTCCAATGCTGAAGTATTTTGACTGACATGTCTTAGTGATCTCAAGGGTAATCCTTAATCGTAGCATTGCAGTAATACAGGATGGGGGTCAAATGGAGTGATGACCTCTAATTTTTCAGCAGCAGAGGGCCAGTGCAGGTTTGCTCTAATGGAAAATGAATTGTAAAGTGCAAGCAAATTCAGCAACAGCCATGAATCAAAACTATTTTTGTAGAAACTTCAGTGTGTTACCACATTTTACTAATCAAGTAAGCTTCCACATTTGTAACTATGTAATTATTTTTAAATTTGTCCAGTGATGGGAGGAAAGGGTTTCTTTCTTCTTAAAAAAAAAGCAAGAATTTTTTTTTTTCACTCAATCCAGTAGGAAGAAATGTAGTGCTTATGTTCTCACAGTATCAGAGAAGAGAGGGTACTGGATTAATTTTAATTGTTGTGGTTGAACCACATCCTTCACCTTCCAGGAAAGTGCTGTAATCTGTTGGTTAGCAGTCAGTGTCTCCTCCTAGAGCTACTGAAATAATGTTCTGGAATTAAAAATTAAATGCCATCCAATGTTTATAGAAAACCTGTAGAAAATAGAAAACTGAGTTCCAATTCTTTTGACTGTTAAAAAAAAACAACCCAAAACCAGAAACCAACTAATCAAAAAACATTTAACAATAATCATTGACTTACTCTAATAATTTACCTTCCTGGAAAATATTTAGTATGTTTTATCTTAATTTAGTCTCGATCAGTTTTTGTCCAGGCTTCTATTGGATTTAGGTACTGGGAAAACAGGAATACTGAGACACCAGGTTCTGTTTCACGTAGCCAGTGTTGCCTGGGACCAGCACCCAGATGGCATTTGAGTGTGTTGGTTCTGGAATTTAGCAGTTTTGTCACTGAACTGCACCTCTGTATTTGAGTTCTGTCCCTAACTAAAAAAGAGAATTTAGTCCCATTGCTGGAACCTCTCTGTATTAGGTGTCTGTGTACGTGTACAAACCTGCAGCCTCAAATCCATGAGAACAGATTGGATTTCTTGGCTTCTTTTCTAAACTTTTGATTGAGAAAAAACCATAGTGTATGCAACAGTGATCTCCCTCATGGTTCAACACAAAGTCTTAACTGCAGTCTTAAGAACATCAACAGATATTGAGGGTTGACATATGTATGGTTTAGGTCTGTGGTGTGTTGTGTGTTTATGGGGGAAAGCATGAGGTTGTAATTAAGGTTTTACATTGTACTGTGTGGAAAGATTAATGTGTTTGTCTGTAATGTGTTTCTTCATCGCTGGGAGACAGGGGAAGTTCTTAATAATGATGACAAGCCTGTCACTGAAAATATGCTATTTGGGCACTGGCATGGAATTAAGTATTGTCCCATAATTTGTCATATCCTGGTTTTGCCTTGTGAGTGGTGCATTTATTCAGCTTTTTTTTTTTTTTTTTCTTTTAGCATGGTATTTTTAATAAGAAATTTGACACTTAAGAGAAGGAAGATTAGTAGTTCTATTCTTTCAATTTAAATTCTTGTAGCTGAATTTTAGGATATTAAGATTTCATGAATAAGGGATGTCCTGCAAGATATTTGATCAGGAACTGTCCTATTTCTCAAGTCTCAGATGTCAAAAATGGAAAATTATATTCAAATTATTTTTTAAAACATGAATCCTGCAATTTGGATGAAAAAAGAAAATTTTCACCATGCCTTTATCATCCTAATCAACTACTGTGCTCATGGCAATGCTCAGGAAAGCAGGCCAGAAGCAGTGGTAGGAACATACTGAAATAGTATTGTCACAAAATAAGAGGAGGTAATGATCATGTAACAGTGATCACTGAATAAAGGTTTGTAGGTATTATTACTAGATATAATTAAAGTTTATTTAGGAAGTGGAGTAAGTGTTGGAAAAAATCAGAGGTTTGTATGGAAAGTTGAAATACCAATTATATAAATGAACCACAGAGTCAATACTGGAGAGAAAAGAAGGTTGGTACTATGGTGCTGGGAAAGAATCAGGGGATACAGTACTGAACAGCAGCACTGTTTCTGTCTAGGTGCTTGTTTTAATGTAAAGTGTCTTTACACCAATTTTGCTCACAGCAATGGTACTTTATGTGTAGATTATAGCAACCACATTTTCCCATCATTCACTAGAGTATAATAAATACTTGGGACTGTTGCAGTGGCATTTTATCAGCTAAGTAAGTATATATTTGAGTTGTGTCAGTACGAGGTCTCAGCGTAGTTCTTAGGCTTTTTGTCACCAATGAAGAACCATCTGTGAAGTCACTGTTTCTTATGTGATCCTGTTTTTATCAGAAGAAGTTGTCATTTGATTTTCATTTAAATCTTTGGTATGTGGCCTATGACTTTCCATGAAGACTGTCACATTGTCATCACCAGTGCCAAATCCAAATAGAGAAGGCATTTATTCTGCAAGTTCCTGAACTAAACTGAACCATGAGTGTTGGCTGGACAATGGAACATTGAACTGTTCAGAACTGGTAGTCCCTAGCTTAGAATCAGCAGATGGGTGTGAAGTAGAAAATACAGTTTTTTCCACCCCATCTGCCCTTCTCTCTTTTACTGTTCCATCACTTTCTCCTAACATCTCTGTAATCTCTTCACTCTGTTCAAGTGATTTGTATTGTACCTTTGGAAGATGAACATGTCATTAGTTATAAGGAGGCTTCTTTTTACCTGGGAGCAAAGGGATTTTTTTATGTTCTGCCCTCAAATTGGACTTGTCTTGCTTCTCAGCACTGCAGCGTGATGGGTGCTAGAGCATAGAATGGTTAGGTTTGGTGCTTGGATTTGAACATTATGAATCAGATAATAGATATTAATATTTATTATTATATCTTTATTTCAATATATTGGAGTGAAATTGTCATTAATATTATTAAATTTTTTAAGGTGATGATAAATGCTAAATCTATACTATGCTTTAAACTTAGCATGATATTTTCAACTACTTTGCAAAATATTTTAAGCATTCCTACACTACTGGCAAGCACAATTTATATTACAGTGTCCAGAAGGATGGATGTCTTGTAAAGCAAATGGTAAGAAAAAAAAGCTTTGCTAATAGTCATAGTGGAATTACATAAAGCTATATATGTATGAGTGTGGCAAAGAGAGCACTAAGTAGAAATAATTTAGCAATAAATTTCTGTGTTTAATTATAGACAGATTCAGACCAGATTTTTTTCTTCCCAGGCATGCTTATCATGGGAGAGATAAAAAAAAAAAAAAGTATAACAGGGTTCTCATGAGTTTTGCTGAATTAGTGACTGAACAATGCTTTAATATACCAGACCTCTCTCTGAGTAAGAAATATTGCAATAAGTTATAAACTGAGTTCAGCTCTGAATTATGCATTGTGTACTTAGGCTATACTAGACCTATAGTATGTTTATCTGTTGACTTCCACTAAGATTTAGGGTCTATTTTGACTTAATAACTTGCTTTATTTTGTTTGACATATTTTTTATGTCTTCCATGTGCATGGATACATAAGATACACAATCGTGGGTGAGGGTCTTGAGAGAAAGTGCAGCACTATAATTTCTAATAATAGTGGTTGTAGCATAGAAAACCCAAGAAAATACATGTTTTTTTCTAGTGTCTTCTCCTTAGCTGGTCTGGAAACCCTAATATGTGGTAAGAAGCAGAAAATGAAGTTATCTTAGTATGCTTTGATTGTATTTTACTGGGGAAGTCCAAAACATTTTTTAAATAAATAAATATTCTATCACCATATCCTGCTGACATGCAGCTATCATGTTCCAGGCAAAAAATCAATTTACAAAGTGTACTGCTGATTGGCATCCTATGCTACACCTCACTTTGTGTTTCTACTATTAGAAATGAGATTAGTGCACAAGTCTGTGCAGCATGTGAAGTTGGATAACAATTAAAGCTAAACTAATCAGCTGGGTCTATAAATTTGTTTTGACTTCTACATTCGGTCTCTCTTTTAACATTTCTACATTTAGCTTCCTTTTACTTTATGCTTTATAAAGGAAGTCAAGGGCAAACTGATGACAGAAGAGCCCCTCCTGTTTCAGTGCACTACTGAAGCTAATTGTTGCATTCTTGGATATCTATATAAGAAGATTTTAAAAAAATTAAAATTTGGACTTCTAGTGGAAGAAGTGTAGTCCTCTATCTTTAATAAAGTTTCAAGTGAGGTGACATGGCAATCCTTGCTGTTTTGTCAAATATGATAGAGGACTAAAAAAAAAGAAAGAAAATCCCAGATTTGTGGAAGATCTGACTGGAGGTGTCTGGTTGTATAAAATGGTTCATTCACATAGCATTCTTGGGCATCAAAAGACAGAACCTGAAAACATTACTATGCCTTTTAGATAAATTGGTAGGTCAAGAGAAATGCTATGTAGAATTTATTAAAAAAATACTTTATTCCATAGAATTAAGTTCATTTTGTACAGAATAGGCTTTCTGCAGTAGGGTAGAAATGTCTGATAGCAACAAGAAAAAATGAGCCATTGGTTCTGTAGGGTTTTTTTTTTTTTGTTTTGTTTTTTTACTCTGTGAAGATGGATGGCTTGATAATGAATAATTTAGACCAATCTTCTGTAAAACTTTGGTATCTGCATACTGGTATAGCAGATGGACTCAAGTGATTTTTACAAATGCTGGTTCAATAGTAATTGAAAGTTGTTAGGGAGGTTAGCAAGAACGCAGTGACAGAAACACTTATTAACTGAGGGTGATCTTCCTGTTCCATAGAGCAATGCAAGTTAGAATTCTGGGAGCAGTTTAACTGCAGCAACACATCATTATCTGAAACAGTTAACCTTGTCAGGGCTTGTTAGCTGGGATGCAGCACTGAGCTGATGTAGCCACAGTCCTCCCATTTTGATGTTACTTAATATATTTTAGGTCATGGCTGCATGGAAGCCTTCTGGCTAGCAAAAATCATGGTAAGCAAGGTAGACTTCACAGCCATTCTTACCTATGCCTAATTTTTCATCTGACTTACCTATAGATCTTGGTTTACAAAGTTAATTTCACCTTTGTATTGCTATGTTTTGTCATCTTTTCTGACATAGTTTTTGAAAGGATAGGGAAAAGCATATCTGGAGAACAAGTTATTAAAACACTGAACTACTTTCAGTAATACTTTGCAATAGAAGAGTCATTTATCTTCCTATGCAGAGATTTCAGGACCAAGCTGAGGGGGATGTTCCAGGCAATGTAACATGATTATTCCTTGCTTAGGAGCTGGGCAATATATCCTTTTTTAACATATTGTATATTGATGACTGAAAAGGCAAGCTTGATAAACTGCAATGAAAATAAAAACCCTCCTTGAAAAGGTTTGTTTCATAAAGTGATGACCTTCTAGTAAAAATTTAAAAAAAGATCATTGGTCTAAATCAACTTTTTCCCCCCCCATTTTTTTTTTTTTATATTATTGAATGCTTTTTATGGATTTAATTTTACACTTGCGGAAGAAATATTTATCTTTTTTATCTTTTATTTATCTTTTTATCTTCCAATGGAATAAAACAATAATCCACTCCTGTACATACATAACCACCTGCAAATTCAAAGCTTGTGTAGGCTTCCAAAAAAGAGATGTAAGCATCATTATTATTACATCTGATGGTGCTTAATATGATTTGCAGAAGAAAAACATAATAGAGGTTTATCTGAAAAGCTAGCTCTTCTGTTGAAGATGATGTTATAAAAGTTGGAAGTCCTAATACACAGCTTTAATATGTATAGCTTTTTAGGAATAAATGCCTTTTTCTAGGTGAACAAAGATAATATTTATTGACAATATAAGTCTGCATGGTAAGGAATAATAAATCCACATAGAAAAGCAGCCACAAAATAATTTTACTATTGCAGTTGGTGTCCTGGGCCAGATTAATCCCTGTTTCTTTTCCTCATAGTTTGGTAGAATGGCACTAGGGATTAATTTATTCCTTAGAAAAACACCCATTCCTCAGCTGTAACTCTCAAACCCATCACCTTCTCTTGTATCAGAGTATAGCCAAGTGTTGTGTATCTAGGTATATATACACTGATTTTTCATGCCTTTTGACAAAAGTTAACATAACATTGCTCATTCTGTGTATGCCAGTTGTAAAAAATAAAATGTTTAAACTAGAGCTCTAAACCAGGAGGAACATTGAAAACTGAATCCCTTAAATTGCAATTGCACTCCTACTGTTTAAGCATTTCTAAAAGCCAGATTCCCTACTTTCTTTGAGCAAGTTAAATCTTTTGTAGTTGCATAACATGTTGTGTTAAGGTCTATGATTTCTGATCTTGCTATATGAGGAGCAAATGTTTGACTACTAATGGAAAGATAACAGATAAGAGCTTCAGGTCTCCAAATCATGGTATCACATAGAAACATGAAAAATGCTATTAAAATTCTAAAGTTTATTCAGTCTTCTTGTACACATTTTTACTTGGGATACTTCAGACTTAGGAAGAGTAGTAAAGGTGTATATAATTAGCTAAATAAATTATTAGTTTAAGGTGAATAATATATTTACTTGGGAATGTTTGATAGAAAAGCTGAAAACAAGGTGTATCACTGTGTTAAAAGCACATGAGTTTCCAGCACCCCCGTGGTGAACAGCCCAATATATGCTGTTTTTCACAGTCTGATTAGGACTTCCCAGTTTATTTTCTTCACAAAGTCCATTGAATTTCTCTCTGTATCTTAAAGGGTATTTAGAACTCCTCTTAAGGATATGAAACTCTTAAACAGTCTTTTCCTAGTTTACCTTTAAGAATTTCTCCAAAGTAATTTGTAGAACCTAGGAGAGAGGCCAGAGGCACATCATTGCTTCATGCCCCATGTTCTAACTGTGCTAGGCAGGTAGTACAGGGCATGTTCATACCCGACTTGTTAGTACTAGATTTGAGAATTTGAAACTGTCTTCTGGAGAAATTTCTAAGAAGGGTGAGAGCAGGTAAGAAGATCAAAGATGTATGACAATTTTCAGATGCTGTATCCACAGGCATGTAATGGCTCTCTTTTACTGCCCATGTTATGTTAACAGTTCATCTTTCTCTGAAAGCCCTGCCCTGCTTGCAGTTAACAAAGATTCATTACCTCAACTCTGGCGTACCATGTCTGCCCTGTAAGGCGTGCTGAGTTATCTTCCTGTTTTCATCATCGACCTTCAAATGTGCTTAATGCATTGCCTGTTGACAAGAAGTGTTTCCTTGATAGTCTAGATTTCTTTTGCATATGTAAGCAAGGATATAAGAGCACAGAAGAAATATAAAACTGTATGTTACTATACAATGTGGAATATTCTTATGCAGAAATATCACAGATGAGAGATGTGATAAATCCTCTGTGGAAGTAATTATGTGATTGCTACATGGAGAGAGTGTATACTGGTTTTTCTAATATTCAGTGGTGCAAGATTTTCTGGTGGTATAGTAAGATACTAATAAGAAAACTGCACTTAGTTTATACAGTAATGTTCATACATTATATATGTACAAGATAGCTGCATGTTAATGGAGATAAGTCAATTATGTGGGTATCTTCCAGGAGTTTATTGAAATTCTAAGTACCCAGCTAGCCTGTCAGCCACAGTTTGGAAAATTCCAAAAGCTGTGAGCTGCAGATGATTATTGGATGTTACTTCTGTGAACTAAAATTATCTCTTAACTTTATGCCACAATTCTTTACTACTTGGTGTAGCAGGGAGTAATTTGTAAATAAATAATAATGAGAGAATGAATTTTTGGAAAGCTTTTCATGAGAGAAAATACAGAATAGATGGCTATCATAATTGTAGATCTTTTAAGTTAAGAAACAAACCCCCTCCTAATATTTAATTGGGAGAAAATTAAGATAGAAAATGTTTTTTCTGTTGATTCACATATTTCTTTTTTCTCTGGCTGTGTCTAGCAAAGTTCAGCAGTTGAGCATGACTTAAGAAACAGTAAAGTTCCCTTAGGGACACTTTGTGGATTAGAGACATACTGTAGCAGAAAATGTAAACATGATAGAGCAAAGAGCAAGGTCAAGCAGAGCACTGTATGTTAGCAGAAGATCTTAAAATTGATTCACTGCTTCTCTGTAAATTCTCTCTGCAGACAAATAATGATTTCTGGCATATAGAGTGGATGATCTTGCTTGCAGGAAGGTTTTGCATAAAGTGCATTTACTTAAGGAATATAGAAAGATGACACTTTAAATTATCAGCTATGAAATTACTGTAATCTAAACAAAATTATAAGTTTGCTATTATTATAGATTTATGTTCTGCTTTAAAGTAGTACATAAAGTGAAGTCCAGGTGAGAATTAGTGCAGTATAATTGATCTAAGGTAGCAATAAATCCCAAACTCCTTGAACTCAGCTTTTGTGTACAACATCACAAGTTACCATTTATATTTAATATCAAATTGCTTTGCTTTAGGTGCATTAATGTTTAGAGTAGTCAAGCATCATGACTGGCAAATGTGTCACCTCTTACAAATTATTACTACCATGACTTTGGTTTGAAACAATACTGCAGTTTGTGTCTCCCCACATTTCTGAAACCGGTAGTGGGCCTCCCACCTGTAGACAGCACAGATGAGTGGCTCTGATGGATGCATTTTTATGTGGGTATAAATTAAAATCTGTTGTGGAAAAGGCAGACGTTCAATGCTCACTGATGTTGAGATTTGCCACTGCAAGTATGAAGGATTACAAGTGATTTAAATTTCTAAAGTATCCTTTACTTACCATGCTACATCACTCCAATTTTGAGGTCTGTTATGTTTAAAAGCCTCCTTTTTGAGGAAACCTTATCAAAGGGACTCTGTTCTCATGCTGAAAGCAATGCGCAGGAAGACTAAGAATGCCCTGGAGATATTTTAATTGTATTATTCCTCTTCTGAATTAAAAATATTTATCCTGATGTCCCATGTCTTTCATTTATGAAATCTGTCTCCGCTTCTCTTCTGGCTGCTTTTATTGTTCTGCCACTCATCTTTTCTATTTTTGTAGTCTAGATAATTTTGGGTTTGTTCTTTTTAAATGTTATTAGTATTGTATTTCTGGTGTGGAAAAAAAAAGAAGAAGAATAAAAAAAAAAGAAAAAGAAAGAGAAAAGATAAAAAAGAAAGAAAAAGTTGCCCACAGCTCCAGGTGGATTCAGACAGATATATGTCCTTTCCAATGGTTCTCTTTAAAACTTTAAAAGACTTGTTTTGTATTAATGAGGTAGAAGACAAAGAGGTAATGTACTTCTTAGTCAAGGAGCAGAATAGAGATATGAGAATGCTAAAAAGATTGATGGTTGCTCTTACCTGCAGATTAAATAGGATTTTGAGGCACATAAAGAATGTTACAGAATACCCTTTAGCAACTCCTGTAACCACAAATATATGAGGGTTTTACAGCTAAGAATCTCACTGTGTCTGACCAGCAAAGCACTTAAGCACATGCTTAGCTGTAAGCATGGGGGTAGTTCTGTGAAATTTAGAGCTTAGTGGAGAGGAGCAGACACTCTGGCTTTTAGGACTTGACACTATTAGTTAAGGAAAATAATCCTAAAGGGATTCTGTGGACTTGCAGTATAACAGTGATTGCAGGTTTTTGATCAGGTTTTTCTATGCCCTTGAGTCAAAGAGCCCCTATAGCCTCCTGTTTCTGTTACGACTTATACATATATGTACCACTTCCATGGTATTTCTCACTTATCTTGTAAATTGAGTCTTCAGTCATTTGAAAAAATGAACAGATAGAAATTTTATTTTATTTTTTTTTTTGCTGATTGTCACTATATGGCAAAACTATATTTGGTTTGTTGTGGTTTTTCTTGTTTGTTTGTTTTTTAAGAAAGGAAATGTCCTTACAAGGGAGAACACCATATCTGGGATGAACAGAGAACTTTATTTGATCAGTGTATTTCAAATATATTACATAATGAAATAATGCCCTTTCAGAATTTCTGGAATAGGGAAGTGATGGAAATTCTGTATATATTTTATAATTCTCAGGTTTTAGATAGATCTCTTCCTTGTATTATTCTGTGACTCCATGACACAACGGGCAAGTTATTCTTTATAATGTGCAAGCATTATTTTAATGTGCAGTTTCTCATGGTATCTGCAGCATACTTTTATATATTGATATATTGATTTTTTTAATCTACTTTTTACTTGATGAATCTGAAGTAAATAACAGTTTTCAGAAAGTGACACTAGTGGTGGAGCTGTTAGTCTAAGTGAGTTTGGGGAGCTAAAATCCATCCCTTTTTATCTGCAGTTCTCCTTAGCAGTCCTTCCCCTGCAGTGAATTTCAGTAGGTGAATTTCTGTACATAGGAATAGCTTGCAGTAGAATAGCAAAACTTGTTAGTTTACACAAAAATCCATATCTAATCTTGAAACAGTGAGGGTAGTGAATAAAGTTGTACTCAGGAAGCATAAAACCTTAATGTCCTGATTTAGCTTTTGCTGATTTTTAATGATTTTAGAAAAATAAGTTTTATCCTTTATTCCTATTTTTCTTCTTCCTTGTAAAAGGAAGAGCTGAGTGATGATTTAGAGAATATTTTCAGGACTCTGTTTTACCTCATCTTTCTTTGAATGCTTGCACATAAAGAAAAATATTTTGGTTATCATTCTGAAATTCCCACTTATTTAAAAATGTCAGCATAAATATAGTACTAGGCTTTTATCTGATATGAAGCAGTTTCTGAATCACCAGGATCACAAAATGACTGAAGAAATAGTGGCAGCTCAGTTGTTTTTTATTTCTTTCTGCTAGAATTAATGGCTTTAAAATGCTCATTTGAAGTAAATCTGGCATTAGTCTAACTTTGATAATGGAGATTGCATTTTATCTACCATTTTTGTCTCCTTTTTTGCTGTCTGTTCTCTATTGTTAAAATAGATTTTGCAAAGACATGCTTTATTTCTGCATTGAACATATTTAGCTCATATTACAGAATCAATAGATTTGAAAGGAAGCACTCTAAGTGAAGCAAACCTGGAGATTTAGTAAGCTTTGGAGCTAAACTGACGTTTTTAGCTCATTCATCTATTTTGCTCAATACTGGGTTAAGGCAAACACAGCACTACCATCTTACATGTATGAGATCAGTAAGATGGAACTGTCATTTTGGATGATTTTGCATTGCAGATTAATGATCAGAACGCATGCTGTGCAATTCTGGTTTTACTATACAGCATGATCAGCTTTGAAAAATTAAGTTTGGTTCGTGCTGTTTTTAGGGAAAGAATTTGAAGAACAGCAACATAGCTGGATGAAGAAACTGCCTGATGTTCTTTTCATTTATTCTAATCTTGGATTTGCTCTGTTACCTGTACCCTGTTTTGTCTCAGCCATGTACCCAATCCCATTGGCTCTAACCAAAAAGGATTTAATTGAATTTTACTACTTGCCTGAGCAACAAGACTGAGTATCCCCTGAACTCACTTTTGCTCTGTGCTTCAGTCTCCTTCCCTTGTAAGTCATTGCATATGTTTATTGTATGTGTCAGATTGTTCAAACTGTTATTTCTAGATTGTGTTATTTAAGATTTATTTTTAAGCTGGCAAATACAAATTCAGTGAGCCTGTCTCTGTATGGACCAGTGTTGACACCCTGTGGCTAACTAGATTAAATCACAGATGAGTATTTAATAGGGATGGCCTATGGGATGTCTCCCAGACTTTATCTACTGCTTGAATAAAGTAATCTCATAGCTGAACTGTATATTAATGGTGCAGCATGTTTCTGCCCTCATTTTCTCAAGGGTATTTGTGAAAATAGTGCAATAATATATTGAATACCAGCTGAGTTCTGTAGCTACTTTTCCTTATCCCGATTCAGTACCTTTTAACTGCTTCTATTCTAAAGTAAAAGCTGGTTGCCAAGTGTACAAAAGCATGATGTGATATCTGGTGAAAGTGTCTTTTAAACAGTCATAAAATCAATGTTCAACTCATTCCAAACATTCCCTTGCAAAATCCTTAAATCTTCTTTATTTCTGTTGTGGACCCAAACTTTCTCTGGATATTGTTGCTCTGTAATTTATTTTATATCTTAACGTTGGTCTTTACAATAAGAGCAGTGCTTCAACCTTAAAACACAGCAGTAAATTCACAGCAGCACCACTGAGTGCGGAGACTTTAATCAACTGGGAGTAAGGTGTACTTTAAGCACTGATAAAAATGTCTGTTTAATAGCATCCGTTTGACTTTTGCTGCAGATTTAGGACATAATGTGAAAATATAAAGCCTTTTTATCATTTTATTTCCACTATTTAGCTATGTAGTGATGGCTTTAAAAGAATCATATACCACTCCAAATACTTTTTTATCATTCTTTAAGGAAGCTCCATAACTTAAACCAAGGAATAAGGAACACCTCAGAATAACTTCACCATTCATGAAGTCAAAGACTGAATTTTTGTCAGAACAGTTTATGGGTTCATCAAATGGTCATAAATAGGAAATCATACCTTCTTTGGGCACTCAGGTAAAATGATGGTACTTATAGCAAAACCTCTCAAACCAAGAAGTGCAGTTTTTTTTCACAAGTGAGAATACTAAATGCTTTCTCTTCTGTCCTCATCCCTGTTCTTCTCTCCTGACCCTTGCCTCCAAGGACTCACACTTCCATAGGAAGACTCTTGCCCTGGGTCTCTTATGCTGCCCAGCTCAAAGGAAGAGTAAGAGGGAATCTTTCAACTAAGCAGGTGCCAAGCCATTTCAAGACTTTGTAGGTGAAAACTAACACTTCCATCCAGAAGCTGGCAGACAGCCATCACAGAGCATGGAGTGCTGGTGTTAAGATCTCTGTCTAAAACACAACGTAGTAAATAGATTGCTGCCCTTTGCATTTGGTCAGATTTCCTCTTGCATCAGTACTTGAGTTGCCTTTTGTTGAGCACATCGCAGTAATTTGCCCAAGAGGGTGCTTTAGACTAAATTCCTACCTAATTTTACACCCTCATCATTGCCAGTCATCCCAGTGTAAATGGCATGTAAATCAGAACAGAGTTATGCTATTAGTTGTTGACACTTGACACCATTTTGCTCCATAACTACACTGACTAGAAGCCTTCCTCTGTTCCTTTAATAAATTTTATGTCAGCTGTTTGTGGACATTTTACTCACTGATGCTACATGACTTATGTTCTCCATTAAGAATAAATACTAACTCTATTAAAACTTCCATGATTTCAGTTTCTACTTCAAGATTTAAAGGACTTCTAAAAAAAATAACAAAGTATTTCATTGGGTAAACAGAAGGGTTTTGTGGCAGAGTATTTTTGGAAAGTAACTAGTTGAGCCTTTTGTTCTCCTTATCTCTCCATAGCTAATTCATTGCACCAGTCCTTGAGGTAATGTTAATTTAATATGGACCACTTGATATTTCTCCCTTCTCTTTAACCCATAAGACTGGGCAGAAAGCTGTTCCCACATAGTGCCCCATGGGTCTTTGCCATCCCCCAAAGTATCCTATCATGTTAAATAATACTGTAGCCCAGAAGACTCTGTCACTTCAGATTTATGCAACCCAGGCTATTTTCACTGCAGTGAAGATTTTTCTTGCAATTTTGAGGGCGAACAGGTCTGCCTTGCTAGCTTCCCACCCTATCTCCCTTTAACCTCTCAAATCTCTTTGCCTAGTTTCAAGTTTCATTGCACATGCCTTGACCAGCTTTACTTGTTGCCAGTTTTAGACTTCTGCATTCCAGTTATTATATTCACTTGGGAACAAAAGTTTGATGTGCTATAAATTTACTTTTCTTTTACAAGAAAAAGAATGTAGTTCTTTGGAGTTAATCTATTGTCCCCATTTGTCTGATAACCTTTGAGCTGTTTTTTCTTAAAAAAAAGTGAATGAAAACATATTTCAGTGTTCTTGTAGCAAAGTATTTTAGTATGAGAAACCAAAGTGGAGGCATTTACAGTATTTTAATATATTCCTACAGGCAAGGAACTGAGTCATAGCATTTAGAAATTTTAGACAAAGGACAGCTCATTTAACCAAAGCACAATGTGAGTTCTCTTTTAAACTTTTTTGTTGTTACAATGGGAAAACATATTTCTTTTCTCTTTAAGTGTGTTACTTTTCATAATCCTCCATAAAACTTGAAAGTGTCAGACATTTAGATAATTGGAAACATATAATAAACTTCTAATATAGTTGTTACATTATACTGAGTACATCTAAGACAAAAAATCTATAGTAAAAACATTTTTCCCAAGTCTTTTTTGCTTCTAATTATGCACTGAGAAAAAAAAAAAAAAAGAAATTACAGTTAGGGGGGTTAAAATATTCTCTTCTGTTTAGTCTTTTATCTTGAGTTTTGAGAAGATGAACTACCATGTTTGTCATACTTATTTTGACCTTAACCTCATTTAATGAAAGAGACTTAAAATGTCCCATCTGGCATGTCTCCCACTGCTGAGAGAAAGAAATAAAAAAAAAATAAATAAATAAAAAAGAAAACTTTGAAACTTTGAGTAGTTCTTCCTGTGCAGTAGTCCTAGAAGAATGAATAAAACCTAATACTATATTGGGCAGAGAGTCAGTAATACTTTTATTGGAGGTGGAATTTGAGATATCTTACCTCAGTTTGTTATCAAAGCACTGAAGAAAAAGTGTAGAGAAAAAAAAGTAATCAGAAAATATATTAATTTAAATAAATAAATAAAACATTAAAATGTGCTTATTTTAAAACTATATTGGTTTGGACCAAAAATACAAGGCCAGCAATCATAATAACATCTTTACAACTTTTAATGTAAGGTAGTTTAGCTCAGTACAAGGTTTATATATCAGACCATTAAGTTTGAACTAGGACAGTCCCTGTGATTTTAGTGGAATTTACAAAATGTTTACCAGCTGGAGATCTGATGCAAGGAGCCTACGTAAACATCTCTGCCTCACCTATAAAGCTCTCTTAAATTGCTGCTGAGAACTGGCCCTGGGAATAGGTTCATGTATCAAAGGGCATCACTTCACCCAAGTACGCAGGTTCTGCTTTGTTGCAGAAGTATTGCAGTACAGAGATTCTTTTCCTTTTTTTTAATCATTTGATGGGTTTTTTTTTTCACAAGTCTGTCTTGCATCAAATCTAAAGGAGATGATGGATATTTGGATATTGAATATTGTCCAAGAGAGTGCCTCAGAATGGAGAACACCTTGTTCCAGATTGCTTCCAGACGGATGTGGGAACCAGCCTAAGGCTGCCCAGTAGCACTTGGTCAGGGTCAAAGATGAGAAATAATTCAGTACCTTGGGTCTTATTCTTGTGAAGGGTATTCTGTTCTGTTACTCAGCATTTAGATTATGTACTTCTACTTTTTGGCAGTTGCTGCAACTATAGACGTCTAAATAATTCTTCTTGCTTTGAACCAAAGGAAGGGTAAAGCAGACATACACTGGTGCTTATGAATAAGGCTTAAAAGAAGAAGTTTTTGGAACTCCCGTGCTTCACCTAAAAGCTCTACAGAAACTACCTACATATAAAACCTGCATATGTTGCTGATTATGGTCTATGCTGCAACAGAGTTTTATCTGGATAAAAAGTTCTGTTCTTATTATAGTACTTGAGTGTTCTTCCTGACTCTATTAAAATCATCCATGCTTTACAGTGAATATGACTGCTAATTAGATCAGTAGAAAGTTTTTGAAGGCCCTACTTCTATCTTAGTAAATATATGCTCTTGTGCATCTTGTTGATGTAACATGGACCTAATGTGTTCAGAATCCCTGGGTAGTTAGTTTGGATTATATGTGGTATCAGTATTTCAGCTGCTCAGCTCTAATAACTTTTCTGAATTTGTCCAAATATGGGAAAAAGTTATAACGTCGTTTTAATGGGAATAAAGCTCTTTAATTTATATGGCAGGCTTGAAGTTATGTTTATCCATGTCTGTGACGTGGAAGGAGCCAGGACTTCTGTCAGTGTTGTGGCAGTAGCCTGCTAAGCCTGTTTAAACCTGATATACTACTGTAGCAGAGGACCAAGTAGTTCTGGGTAGGATAGAGATTCAAGACTTGTACCTTTGCTATTATTCTTCATATTATTCTTTGTAAAAATTGTAAAAAATTGGTGGAATGACATCATGTATTTTATGAATGATCTTAAGTAATTTTGGGTTAATGTTCCAAAAAGGGTGACGTTTTGTTAAATTTTTTTATTATTACGTTTTTCAATCTGGTATCTTTCAAACAAGGAAAAAGATATAAATATCTAAAAGCTATTTACTTAAATGCTGTCAATGTTCTTCAAAAAAAGAAATCTCAGTGAGTATTAGATAAATGTAGCATAATTAGGCATTAGGTGTTCATTGTCAAATAATTAGATACTGTAAGTAATTTTTAACTTTCTGATGCTGTTGCACAAGGGATAGATAAGGATAAAATGATTTTTAAAAGCTTGATTATGGCATCATAATGTAGCAGTCACTTTTCAGAAGAGTTAAAGCATTTCAATATGCAATTTTTACATATATATAAAGAAAAAACCAGTCTAGTAAGCTGCAAACTTTTAAAGACTTTAAATCTGCCAAATTATAGCCACTTATTTTTGCCTGACATTTTTTCAGCTTAGCCCCACATAGGGGCTGCCAAACTTGTTTCTTTTCATTACCTGTTCTATGTCTGACTCAAAGTTTAGATTTTAGAAAATGGAAAAAAGCTGTTTGTGAAATCACAAGGCTCTTGAGCTCTTAGTTTCCTCTTAGTATCAACGTTTATTTATTTAGGTTTGGGCTGGGTTTCAAAAGATTGAAATTGGAAACAGAGAAGGTGACTCTGAATACCATTTATCTGTATGTAAGCGAACATTCGATGTACATTTAATTTAAAAAATTGCTGTTTCCTACAAGAGGGAGATATTTTTCACATTGTTAAAACATTTTTAGAGGTCACTAGGTGGTCATGTCACCAGCAGGGAGTTTTTGTTTGGCAGGCTGCATTAGCAGTTAGTAACAAATGCCTCCCATGATTCTGTGTTCAAAAGGAGTTGCTTTGCAAGTAACAAATACTTACAACCTGAGAACTGAAGTATAAAAAGTAGTGACAGGGGAAAATGTTTGGAAATGTAAAACAGCATCTTTAGTGGCCAAATTGGAGTGTTTAGGGAGTTGAAGATTACGTATCTACTTTATACTTGAGCTTGGAGTTTACAGAAGCAATAATATTTTCACTACTGCAGTTGTGAGTCTCATCATTTCCAGTTAGTAAAACCTGCAAATTTGCAGCTTACAGAAGTCCTTGGTTTGGGATGTAATTAACTTTTTCAATATAGTTGTCATCAGATCCTTCATATTTTCAGAATTATTTTTTCCTCATGTGCTATTTGTGCATTTTCTGAATGCCTATAAATATTCTGGCTTATTTTTTCACAGATTTTAGATGTTTTTAAAAGTAAGAAGGAACAAAACTGATAACATCATATATGTAAAAAAATAGGCCAAATCTAGGCTGTGAGAGAACAGAAGCCATGTTTGAAAAATTCTTGGTAATCTCTGATTGTATTGTCTTTGTTGATTGAGAAAGTAAAAGTATTCTAAGTTGGGCTCAAAAAAATAGTTATACATGTAATAACATTTGTCAAGAGATGCTTTAATTTATAGCTGGAACAGTGATGTCTTCCTTTATCCATAGAGTTCACTTCTTCCTGATAACTGTAATAGAGAAATTCTGGTGTAATTTAAGCCCATATTATCCCACCATGCAAAAGAAAATGGGAAAGGGCTCTAGAATAAGCTAATGCCCCAGCTGCTTGACTTCTTTCCTAAGGGCTGCATTGCTTCACTCCTAAGCTCTGCCACTGACATCCATCCTGTTCCATTGCCACAATACTTAGGATTTATGTTGTCAGATGCCTTTGACAGGATAGGTTTTTCATTTAAACTGACTGTGTCTAGAGCAAGGTGGTCTCTGTAGGAGAGCATCTGTTGTTGGACACATAGCCTGCCAAGCTGTGCTTTGTATGAGCTATACCTTGTATGGAGGGTCTGCAGGGGAAGGACAAAGCTAGAACCTGGATGAATTGGACACGAGGTGTCTCATTTGACATCTCAAAATAAAAATAAAAACCAGTTTAGCACTTCTGAAATGGAGGTTCATGTTGATGGAAAGTGTTGAGAGTATGAGAACCAAGAATACCTCTGAGCTATGGCAGAACGAGATCTCTGTATAATCCCATCATCTCACTTTTATGCTTAACTTCCACAGGAAGAAAACTCTAGAATATATTAGAGAGCTTCATCTGATCCTCTGACCTTGTAAAAACCAGGACTTCAATCTGGAAGAGCTGGAGAATAATGTGAGCCAGCTGTGCAGTCTAGATTTAGCATTGGGAACCAAGGATCTTTGACAAAAAATGGTGCTTAGAAAGGCATGTTAGTCCAATTAATAACACCTTGTGACCTTATGTGGACTAGAATCCTCAGGGTTCGTTTTTGGAATTAGACCTAGACCCAATCTAGCTGCTGGATTTTGTTTACACCAGAGGGTTGCTGTGGTTTACTGAGCTATACTATTGCTCATCTATATTGAACAGGAAAAGATCAGGCCTGAAATTCTCCATATCTTTTATTATACTCAAAAGATTTCTGGCAGGAGCAATATGAAATTTAATCCTTACCTCAAACTCTGCTGTACTAGACTAGACCATATATTACTGTGGTTAACTAGTGTTGAGTGTTATCTCAAGACTATGGGCCAGTAGTACATCAAGCAAGGACCAAAGGACTTCTCTTTCTCCTGTGTAAATGTTACCTGGTTGCTCTAAAGCCTGCCAGTAAGTTCTTTGGTCTCCTATATTATTATGGGCATTCAGGTGATGTTGACCTTGTCTGACTCTTGAGAGGTGTTTATCTTCATTATTTTGGACTATAGTTATGCATTTAGGAACATACTGTTGTCCCAGGTACACTGTGAAATAATTTGTAATTTGGTGGGTTTGTATTTGTATGCTAAAGAATAGGTCTCCTTCAAGAAGATAATTAAAAAATTGGTTTATGAGTTGGTATAATAGTGGGAAATGCTATTTGCTCTTTTGATTGCTAACATACATCTGCTGCTCTCCACTCCTGTAGCAGCTGAAGGTTCATTGCTGGAATAAAATATTTTAAGGTGATTAGTGTTTCATCTTTAGAAAATGAAGGCCACAGCTTTTAAACTAGAAATTTTTATTAACATCTTTAACAAATCCTCAGTGAAATGCAGTAGTCATTGTTACTAATAATTTCTTTGCTGACTTGGAAAAATTCAAAGTTGCTGAGACTCTATTCTCTTACTTGAAAAACTAAGGCCTATCTCAACAGTACAAACATATGGCCAGGTCTTTTGAAGAACTTAAGCCATTTCCTCAAAGGAGATCCATCAGTCCACCTAGAGAATTGGTCATTTTTACATACAGCATTGAACTTTGGGAACTGTTCTCAGCTGATATTGATGGTGCTCTGATTTATTCAGTTGACTGTACTATGACTACCTGATGTATAACACCTTGATAATGACATAGACCTAATGATGAGGCACTGTAGGAATAAGCTGCCCAGGTAAACTCTCCAGGTATGTTTTAGGCTTGCCCAGCTTTTCCATCTTGGTGGGGTTTTTTGATTTGTTTTGGGTTTTTTGGTTTGTTTTGGGTTTTTTTAGTGTACCACCAGGCTGGAACTGGAGGTGTGGGTTGCTGGCCAGCTTTGTGGCAGCATTAGCAGTACTTGCTAAGAAAGAAGGCAGGTGGCAATAGCCTAGGGTTGTGAAAGGAAGGAATATTGGGGTGCATCACTCAGTGAGGCATTATTCCTCGTGAGATTTTCATCTGCAAAAAGGTTGGCAACTAGCCATGTAGTTCACATTCAAGTAGAACAACTTAAAAAAATACTATTCATTCAGCATTCCAGGCCCCCAAAAAATTCACTGGCTAGCAGTGTAGGATTTTATCACCAGTAAAAAACTGGTGAAAAACCTGAGGAAATATCTATTAGCAGTTCCTCCTTTTATTATAATTCACATGTGTCTTGCACACTGTATTTATTCCAGAGTAGAGCAAATAATCTTCTCTATTATGAGTGGCTGGGACAGTGACTTCTTAGAAAACAAATTAATTTGGAGGTATTGTCAACATACATGAAATTACATTTCCCATACACTATACTGACTTACTTGTCACTTAGGTAGTCAGCACTGATCTGGTAAGTTCTGTTTTCTTCAGCTCTCTTGCTTCAAGCTACTCTGCTTCCTGTAAATGTGAACTGAATATGTCAGCCTTTATAAACATCATATGCACTCTGTTCCTCCCAAACAATTGTAGCTGTTAGTAATTGTTCATTACAAAGTAACTTCCACTAATGTTCAGAAGCATGGAAGTAATTTGGGGAGAAATATACTTTGTTCTTTTGTACTTAAATAATAGGACTCTCTGCCTTAAGGGTAGGCTTAAGTCAAACCCTAGCTATGGAATCATGAGCCATATTCACATACTATAGTTTTAAAATAAGCAGAAAGGCTAAATCAATTATGTCTTTGCCTGGTTTTTAATACTTAAGTGGAGTTTTTAATGTTTTAAATATTGTATTTATTAGATTTTTATATAGTGTTTCCTACTTGTAAAAATGCATCAGTTCTTTTTTATCCAAAGCATTGGCTTCTACTGTTAAATCAAAGGTTTTTGCAATTTATAAAATAATAGCCAAACATATATAAATATACTTATCTGTTTTTGAAGAATTAAGACAGACATTGATAAACTCTCTTAGAACCTGATACTGACCTGAATTTTTGGTTTTGTTTAATCAATCTGTTCCAGAAAGGACAACATTGCTTGCTTGCTTGCTTTCAGCATCTTTTTGGCAAGTTTCATATTATTTTATAATATGGGGAAATATTTTTCTAGCCAGCTAACATGGTTCCCATATGTTTAAAAATAATTTCTGGAATTCTGAAAACCCTTGTAGCATTTTGAAAGTGTGTCTTGGGCAGTGCATTCAACAACTCTGTTGTCTGCAGAGTTGAATTATAGTAAGAAACTTGTTGCCTTCTATGCAATGGGTAAAAAAATGCTACATCTGTATCTAAGCTTTGGTTTGGTTCTGGCTTCTTTGAGCTCCTGATGTACTATTACCTGTACAGAATCTCTAGCTTGCACAAATGAACATCTGTCTTTTCATTTCTCAGAGCAATGGCACTTATTTCTATTAGCATTCCTCATTTTAGTGGCAGCTCATCTTAAAATGGATCTTATTATTTGTATGAGTCACAAGGCCACCCGGATAGCAATTTAAGAGTGCTTTTTCCATAGCAACTACTTAGTCTCTTTCTGTCACGATTCTTTCCAGATGTGCTGTTGTTTCAGGTAATGTTAAAAATCCTGCTAAGAAACATCTTATTTTTCTGTTGTCTTGGATTCTAGGGCTCATCCAAGGTTATAGTAATTTTTTACTTAAAAAAAATGCCCTGGTTTGGGACAATCAACCATGGACATGCAGAGGCCCCAGAAAGTGTCATCTACTTAATCTTAAGCAAGCTTTTTTTTTTTTTTTGTAATTGGTCATTACTGTTTCAAAATGCATTCTTGATTAGGTTTTGGTTGTAATTTATAGTTTTGACTGTACCACAGCAACTTCAGAAAGTTATCAACGTTTGATAGTTCAAATGGTCTTGCAGGCATACATCTTGTAGGCCTATCCCTGGGGAAACCTGGTTGTATGAATTTACTGTCTGAACTCTCTGAGTATGTTCAGTATTCATTGCTGAAACCTGATTGATTTTGGTTTGTTTTTTTTTAAATTTGGAGTGATAAAGTTTGTCATCACTGTTGAATGCCAGATTTGAAAAGAAAACTGAAAATTGATATCATTTGCATTCTGCATGGTGCTTCTGTGCTGTACTTTTATTTTTCCACCAGAATGTATTCAAATTTCAAAGTTACTCTATCTTAAGATCCTGTTTGCCACAAAGTGTCATTTCTCCTAACTTAACCATCAGGATTTCCAATGATAAACCCTTTTGATTTTGATTCTTTTAATCCCTTCTAATTTTCTTTCTTTGATTGAATAGCTCAGTCTCTGCTTTTGTGTTGCTCTTGTAATGTCTAATATAGTTTTAAGCAGAATGGCTGCGAAATACTAAAGCCTTCTGTAGTCTTTATTGACTTCTTAAAGAGTTCTTAAATTTTAGTAAGACCATAAACATCACTTTACCCAGTGTTCTGCACCAGATCTGTATGTTTTTCTAAGATATAGCCATAGAAAGTTAAAAAATAACATCTGGATATTATTTTGAACTTCTATTTTTGAAATTAGTTTCTGAAAAGTTACTTGGATCCTCCCAATTAATGACTGCAAAGAGGAAGGGAGCTCAGACCCTGCAAACCTTGCAGATACAATGAAGTGGAAGGGAAATATTGGTAACTGCTGCATTGTTCCATAAGATAGAAGCATAAACAGTGAGTAGAAAAATTCTGTATTCTTCATTAGGAAGAAAAGGTTTGAAAATATATACAAGACCATTATACACAGTCCTGTTACTCCACTGTCACTTTGAAGATTACAAGAGTTCATTCATTGCCAACATACATATGTCTAAGAGCTGAGTAAACTCAGCTGTGTGCCATCTGGATGGATCTCAGATCCTATGGTTGATGGAGCCATGACTGAATGACTACACATCTAAGTGTCTGGAAGTCTAATGTCAGACCTGTGACAGGGCTACAGCTTGGTCATAGTTTTGATATGGATTTTTTTTTCTTCTTTTCTTTTTCTTTTTTTCCCCTAAGTGTTCCTCAAAGATGAGGGAAAGGCTAGGAATGTCTCAACAGATATTAAAAAGTCTCTATAGAACTCCCTCTTCCTGCAGATGTGTTCTCTACCCAGTTCCCAGTGGTTCCTCAGATCTATCTGTCCCCTGCCACCCCTGCCTGTAGTCTGTGTGTGCATGCAGGCTGCTGGGCCCAGCTCCTTTTTGTGGTACCTCTCTGTGCTTTGCTTTGCAGGCACTGTAGCTTCTTCAGAAAATATCTTAATATGTCCTTTCCCCAAGAAGTTTCACCTCAGACAGTTAACATTTACCTGCTATTACCCAGCTATATCAGTTACCTTCTCACACACCCCCAGCTCATATCTGTAGGAAGGAGTGAACTAACTGTGGAAAGAGCTGATAGTTATAACAAGGAAGGAGAAGCAGTTTGGTTGACGTACCCAACTAGTAGTAAGTGCCATATAGGTTTTTTTATTTCTATTTCACTGATAATTCAGTGATATTTTCAAAAGTATCAAACAACTTTTCAGTATGCCATGTGCTCCTGTACATTACGTAATTTTATCATCCAGTTTTGTAGTGAAATTTGAACTGACAAAGAATCTCTGCCCTCAGTAAAAGTCTTCTAGTTTTAGAAGTTCTCTTAAAGAATGTTAGAGATATTCAAATCGATAGAGAACTTAATGTTTTAGTCCTGTTAGTCTAGTATGATCTGTACAAAGTTAATTGTTAATCAAGACTAAACACACTACAATTTGTTGTGGAACTATCTTTTCATATTCAACTACTGTTATTTCTATTGTGATCATTCCTTATAGCTACCCAAACACCCATCTTGCTGGGCATTATGCCTTCTCTCTAATGCAGTTCAGAGAACTTCTTCCTTTTCTTCTTTGCCAAATGTCAGTATGAACTGTTCTCACTGTGAGCCAATGTGTGTTATCTAAGAGCTCTGAGACTGTTCATATGCCTTTTTAAATAATGTTTCCTTAGTCTGAAGCAAATTTTGAAACAATTAACCCACCAAAGAAGATCAATGAGCAAACTTTTTATAAAGAAGTTGAATCATACAATGGTCTTCAGGCTTCTGGCAATGCCTGTAAATAGCTTCATTCGCAGGGAAGCTAAAGTTAATTAAAGAACATCATGTGGTATCCTATCTCTCTCATTGTCAATCTTTTAAGATACTAATTAGAGAAATATTTGTGTGCTGTCTTGTAATTCCCTCTCTCTTCTAAAATATCTTGTATCTGCTCCAGGCTTTCGTTGTCCTTACTGGTACTTTTCTATTTAGTAGTTATTATTTTCATATGCTGTATTTTTGGGCATGCAGTATTTTAATAAAAATGAAGGTGGGTTTTTTGTTAATTTAAATGATGGAGGCAGGGTTTGGATAAATATTCTCTGACAAGATGCCTGTAGACATTTAGGTCTTGAGACATCCCACACCTAAAAGAATGTTCATTTGAGAATAAATATCTTAATTTTCTTTACCCAGGACATAGTTGGCTTTCTAGGCTGTAGGTGCTTGTTCCTGGCTCATGTTGAGCTTCTCATCAACTGACATCTCCACGGCCTTTTCCTTAACGCTATTCTCAATCCATCCTGTGCCCTGTCTGCATTTCTGCTCTATTTTTTTCTTTTTTCTCTGTTACCACCAATAATTAGTAGTTTTATTGATTAGTTTTCTGTGATTTGGTCATAAATACATGTCCAGTAGTTCCCCTGTAGAAACTGTGTGTCTGTAGCAATATGTTTAACTTTCTTCTCTACCTAGAAATACTTTCTAAACCAAAGAAATTTAACAAAACATTATATTTTTAAATAATGAAAAATCTTGACATGTAAGAATTTGTAGAATTTCCTGTTTCTGTCAAATTAAGCTAAGTAAAAATTGTAACATACTCATAAATATAGCAATAATTAATGGATGTCATCATGTTAGTAATGTTAATGATGATTCTGACTTCACAGATCTAAACTAGAATAATTAAAAATTTAAACCAGCCTATTTGGAGTGTTTGTCTGTGTTCAGAATTCCACAAGGTTTCTCAATTTAAGGTTAACATGCAGAATTGTACTCTGACTTATATTTGGGGGCTCTAACCTATATTTGGAGCTAGTGGAAATTATCTGACACTGGTTTACTTTATTTCTGGCGGACACCCTATTTAGCAAGTGGTCACACAAGAGTGGGTTTTTTTAATCATAAGTATTCAATTTTATTTCTTAAAATTGCCTTTTAATATACTCTAAAGCTCAAGGCTTAAATTCTAATACATATTACTATTGATTTCTACATGTTTTTGCAAAATAGAACTGATTATTCCCGTTGTAATGCTTTAAAGTTCAATGTGGTCTACATGGGTTTTATGAGCTTTATTTTGTGTTTTTCAGAGGGCAGCTGATTGCAGCTACGTGAAAATTAGAGAGAGGACCTTCAGTTCTTTCAAAATCAGATCAGTGTTTTACTAGAATTTTCAATGGACAGGAAGAAAATAGATTTTAGTTCATTTTTATTTATGTTATCTATTTGCCAGAAGGATTATTTTATTCATGACAGTTTCTTAGACATGGAAAGAGAGCCCCACTCATTCTCAGTATAACCATCTACTTTGTAACAAATGGCCATTTGGAATACGTTGTAAATTCAAACGAAGAACACCATACACTTAACAAACGTTGCGAGATATGTGGGGTTTTTTTATTTTATTTCTTTTTAATATTCTGTCTTTGTATCTCAGTTTTGACTCATATACTTAGAATTCCCTACAAATTCATTAAAATGGTATTAACTCTTAAGAGTAACTTTTTTTCCAAGCTTAAACATTTGTTTAGCAGTTCAAAAATGTTACCAAGATCTATATTCTAGAGATCAAGCCATTCATCCTGCAAAGTACTTTTATCTTTGTCTTCTATAAACACAAGAAGCGGTGTTGAAGGATAAGGAGCCTGACAATGACAGATTACCTATAGTTTTGTTTTCCTGTTTAACTTAGGTGGACCCTGTGCAGTGCTGTGTTCTGCTGTAACACAATCCCATGCATTTGGGTGCCGTTGTTCTTGTTCTCAGCAGTCCCCATCCCTTTGCTGTGGGATGGCATAAAACAGCCAAAGAGACTTTAACCACGTCTTGCTTTTGTTCCTGTAGAGAATCATGAAAAGTCAAATGAACAATGGGAATCAATTCTGGTAAAAAGCTGCAAAACCCAGAGATAACTGTCATCTTCTAAGTTCTTCATCTGTGTTTTGCAGCACTGGGAATTTTTTTTTTCCCCTCTATGTTTCTCACACTCTCTGAAGCTTATTATATCTAGTCATGTGTGAGCAGTGCTGCCCATTTGAATGAAATGATAATGCTGTGGTTATTGAAGCATGACCTATGAAACTATGATGGAATTGATTTCACAGATGGATCTGTCTTTTTTTAGGGGGTCTGTTTTACTTAGCTGTCATTTCTGAAACATAAATCATCTGAACGTCCGAAGTGCAATGTTATAGGGCTAGAAGAAGTTCAAAGGGTACTTGAATACTTCTTTCTTGCATATTAACCCCAAAAGATGTGCATGAAGTTCCTTCTTTGCCTTTCAAAATTTCTCTCTGAACTTGTTGTACCTTTACACTGGAGGCTTAACAAAAGACCTATATGCACATTCTGATTTGCTATTAAAGTGAAAAATAATTTAACAGGAATAATTTAAAATTGTCAATCTAATGACAATATGGTTATGGAGGATGAAAGGACAGGTGTGGTTGTGGGAATAATGAAACATAGGAAAGAAGCACCAAACTAAGACCCTGGGGAAGGAAACTGGGGGAATAGAAAAAGCCTGTCCTCAATTTTACTTCTTTAAATTTAGTCTGAAATTTCACATTAGGGACAGCTGCTTCTTCCTGTTTCTCCTTGATTCTAGCCTAATGAAAATAGATACCTACTACAGGTGCAATACAGAGACAATTTGCTGTCTCACACAGTGGGAGCTTTGCTATCTCCTCCTCACAGCTGCTTCAGTCAGAAGTCTTGATAAGATGGGAAATTTGAGATTTGATACATAATATAAGGAAAAGTGCTTGGTGGGGTGTGTGATAGTGTGCCCCCCTCTCCGTCCTGCAGCTGATGGAGAAGTCCTCTCTGCTTCTTGGGATGTTTTGACTCTGGAGTGTGAGTAGTTCTCAGTGCTTGCTGTAATGGCACCAGGCCAACCCAAAGTGCTATTTCATGCTTTCTTTTTATTTTTTTTTCTTCCTTCTGAAAGTGTTTGAAAAGTATCTGAAAGTTCTTTGAAAACAGTGCAAAATGATTGTTCATTTAAAATAAGTAAGCTATAGGCTTTTGCAGAACATATTTGATAATGTATTTGGACATGTAAATTTTCTGTCAGCCTAAGGTTTACAATTTAAGGATAATTGTCTGAAATCAAAAGTGACTGAATTTGCATGTCTGTGTCACACAGGTAGCTTGGACTTACAATGCTTTTGTTGAATATACAGATTTTAAATTTCATGCTTGTGACCAGTATGTCTTATTTTTAAGGAAAAAGCATTAAAATACAAATAATATTCTAAAGTTTATTTTTTAAGATGCTTGCACATCCATAATGGATTAACAGCATGTTTTAACAAACCATTTATTTGCTTTGGGAGTGACAGAGAGAAGCTGTTTCAAACAGGATCTCTCATCACTGTCTATCTCTAGTCACCTCCTACTGAACTTAAGGTTGAGTACTGGGGGTCATGAGGGAAAGAAAACAATAATTAAAGGGAAAAAGTTGATTGAGCTGGTTTTTGTTTTTTTTTTTTTTTTTTCTCCTTCAGTACTATTAGAATGTGAGAAGCTGGCTGAGTGCTGTACATCACTAGTTCAAACATTTCTAACTTGATTTAATTTTAATGGTGACTTTTAAAGTTGCATTTCTATATTTTGTGGAGTACAGCTTAAGTAGTAAGGGCAGTAAAATTTCTTGTTAGAAGATCTTTTTTCTATAAATCTTGATCTTGGAATTCTGTTATTCAGTTGGATTACGATTGGACTGCTTCTAAGAACTCACCCCACCTCCCCAAAAGTTGTCATGAGTTCTTTTATTAAAGCTCAGAAAATTATTCTTAGACTAACAGAGGTGGGGAGTAAAGCAGGAGTGTTTACAGAGTTCACTTCTAAATTGACTGTGATAAGTGGCAATGCAATGTATTATGATTAGGGGTTTCTGGGAGACTCTTTAAGAAGGTTAACTGCAAGGCAGCTCTCAAAAGAAAGCATTCATCTTAGTGGTCATCCTTCAGTGTTTTATATTGCTGAGAACTTCTTGTGGGTGGTTAGAACCATTTTTTGTGTTTTATTAGCTGTATCTTGAATACCTCCTACAAGCTGAATGACAGTTTAAGGTTATTAAATCTGTTCTTAGTACATTTTTTTATCCATAGTTAATCTTGACTAAATATATGCTTGTGAACAACCCTTTTTTCTCAGTTGTTGCCCATATTTGTTAAAGAAATTATTCTGTCTGACATTTGTTTAGGCTGCAGTTTGATAGAATACTGTATACAATATACTTTTTCAGTTTGGCATTCAGCAGAGTCTTTCATGGATTTATTTCTTGTTACATTTTCTTATCTTCTTCCTCATATACTAAGGCTTCCTTTTTATATTGAATAATTTTGTTCCATCCAAGACACTTTCACAAATGCATGTTCTGTGTCTGTATTGCTAGATATCTGTTAGACTGCATTTTTTCAGATGCTAGATAATTATAATTGAGTTGCTTTGGTATCATCTTTATCATAATGATTCTTTTCATACATAATTCTATGTATATTTTCTTTAATTCAGTTTTTTCTTTAACACTACCTTCAGTGACTTTACTGAAAGTTTTATGATTTTATATTTCTTGTTTGTCTCAAACTGTGTCTATTATCTGATTATAAGTTGATAGATCCTCCCAAGGAAAGACATCTTCCTATTTCACCATCATGGAGAAATGGCTTTTGCAATATAAAGTCATTCTTATCTGTTATTGCTGCCATAGAAATTTTCACAGAAGTTTGGCCATTCTCAAGTTCTGTAGTGTACTTTCTTACTATAGGAGTAGAAACTTAAAAGGTCCTTTCTTCCAGTCATAGGAAGGCTTGCAGGCATTTGATGGAAGTAGATAAATCATGACAGGAACTCCAGGGACTACAATCTTAAACGAGACAGAATAAATCAGCTTCCAGCACTTACCATTCTATGTTTCTATGATCAGTCATTTCTTTGGCCACCTTTTTTGCTGTGCTCTCAGCAGTCTCCACATTCATAGTGGACAGTCCTGTCCAAACTGGATTTCAGATGAGATATTCCTGAAGTCACATAGATCAAAAGAATCACTTCTGTCTTGCAGCCTATTTCTGTTTATACTTCACAGTACGATGTTTGCCTTGTTCACAACAGATCATTAATGTGGAGTTCTTCTTAGGTTTCTAGACAGCATCTTTGGTTTGTCAAGACATTTTTCTTTCTGTCTTCATGGCACTTGAAGAGCCTCAGAGTCTCAAGTCTAATTGAAATGAGAGAAGTAGATTCTCTAGTCCATCATCCATGTAGTTAAAGAAAACATTAAGAAGAGTGGAATCCTGAATATTTTTGGGTGGAATACCACTTAGGTAAATAAATTAATTCCTGTCCATTAGGAAGGGGCTGTTCCTTTCATCTTTTCTTTTGTATTTTAGTATAAAGTGATTTCAAGTATAATAAGTTATTTGTGCAAGTTTCTTGGTAGTTCTCACTTGAATCATAAGTACCTTAAGACCTGATCTCTCAGCTGCAAGTATGCTCATCAAGAAACTGTTACATTCACTGTTTTTGTGGTGTAGTAGAATGCAGTCAGGCTTTGCCAGGGGAGAAATTCTATTTCATGAGTTTTGCTTTTCCAGGGGGAAGTTCTCCCTCTTCTCCTTTTAATGAGCAACATTATGTGGAAGATATACAGACTGGAAATCCTAGGAATTACTCTATGTATTTCAAAGGAAAATGTGCAGAACAATTACCAACATGGAACAGATGCTGTTAGATTTAAAATGTATTTTATTAATATGTGAGTTTATCTGGTTTTACTGTGTACAGTTTGAGTGATTTTTTTCTTGGTGTTAAAAATACCACCCTGTTATTTGTATAACAGATTAGTTTGCCAAAAAAGAGAGGAAAAACTACTAATAGCAAAAGGGATTACTTTTTATAAATATTACTGCTAAAGAATGTCATTTATTTCAGTGCTCTAATAAATAATTTTAAAATGTATTTTATTACCATCATTTATTAAACAATAAGGAGACATTTTGGCTGCAGATAGTGATAACATCTCTATAGAACTGTATTTGGATAGCCCTTTTTTTTTCCTGACAGAGTAGATAGTTAGGAATTATAAATTACACTTACACTCTTAAGCATGTTAGCTGGAGAATATATCAGATAGTGTGTTATTCTTGGTGTGAGTTCAGGTCTAGATTTTCAAAAATCCTTGGACAGAAATGTGTGATGAATTTCAGTTTCCAGCTTCAGTGGCAGAGTATCCCTCACCTGAGAGATTTAGACAGAGGCCTTGCCACCTGTTTAACATTTTTAAATAAAGTTTGCTTCATGTTTGTAGGTGAGGAAATGGGTATTGCCAGCTGGTTTGCTGTCATGTGAACCTTTTCCCCAGTGATCAGTCTGATTTCTAATGTTTCCTGCAAAAATGGTCACTAGGTAACTGAAATAAATAGCTTCTGTTAGACAGATTTGGTTCTTTCATAGGAAACCTGAAGTATAGTGGCAGTGTAGCAGAGCACCTTGCACAGATGTGGATAAACCTGTGTGTGGTATGTAGCAAATGTTCTGTGATCGTGTAGGGCTCTGTCACCACAAGCTCCTTTGTAAAGGTTTGGATCTCTTCTGATGCCTCACCAGCACAGGCAAGGTATTTTCCCACCTCTGTATCCTAGGGAATTAGTGGAGGAATTACAACTCTGGAAGTATGCTAGGTCATGCAGAAGCAAAGGAGGTCACTTCAGTTTCTTTAGATACTCTCTCAAATCTTCACCTTTATTTTGTACTCTGTAAAATAATACTAACACTGCTGGCTCTCTCTGTCTTCCCTCTATTTACTAAGGATCTAAGCAACCAACACATATCATTTGTTAGAATATACATCTTGTTAACCCAGATGCCTGCTTAAATGCCACTGGATTATATGTTTGAGGTTATAACTGTTCAGATTATCCATGATAACAGACACAGATAATATGCTGACACACTCCAGCACTGTGTCTGTGCAGACAGCTTGCTCTGCCCACACTTAAGGAAGCTGTATTTGAGCCAGTTCCAGTTGGGAAGCCATCAGCTGTTGTGTGGCACTATGCCCAAGCTCCAACACCTTGTCTCTCAGATAAATGAGGCTTCACAGCTTTTTAACCTGAAGCTGACTCCCATTCAGGTGGCTTCAAGAGTACTGGCAGTCTGCGCTTGAATTCAGCTGCCCATCTGTGTAGGTGTGTTCATCATTCCACATTGCTGTGGAAATGCTTCAGTAGAAACCCCCATTCTTATATCCTTGTGCAGTTATCTCTTAGTATTTGTAGATTTAATGCCTCCCAACGCCACTTACGTTCACTATAAAGATAAAATTAAAAAAAAAAAAATACTGACAATCATTCCGAGGGGCCCGTTCAAACTTGTGTGCACACTGCGAGTTTCATTCAACTCTTAAAGTGTCTCAGTGGAGAACTTCCAGAGTTTTATGACAGCAGCTATTTCACATGACTATGTACCTGGAAGTGTTTGTTATGAATCAATATTTCCTGAATTAAGTGTTTGGTTACGGATTTTCCCAAGTATTTTCCCAAGATAGTAGAAGTGATATACTGAATCCTGTGAGCCACAAGACAATAGAAAACAAAGATTTTGTTAGCTTTCCCTTGCAAAAATGGTCTCATAACTTCTTGTTGGCTCTCATAATCCTTCAACACTGTCAGATGAGAAAAAGCATGCTAGGGTCTGCAAAATCTTGTGGGTTTTGGCTTTCCAGAGTGCAGTTTATTGCATAGCAATTATTACTATGAATTAAAGATTAGGATTTCAATGGTTCTTATGAATTAAAGGTTAGGATTTAATCCCACTGGTGTTAATTGCAGACAGGGCAAACCTTTGTCTTACATATTCTGAAAACCAGAGAAACATTGTGAAACCTTTTTTTTTTTTTTTTTTTTTTTTTTTTTTTTTTATGATGTTCAAAACAGCAACAAAACAGTTGCATGATGCAAATTAAAAATTGGAAAGTATTCCTTGTTGCAAAGCACTAGAACATTGCTGAAGCTTCTGATTTAGTTTGTAAATTTAATAGAGTCTGTTATCAAATAAGCAGTGGAACTAATCTAATCATACTTAATTTAGAAGAGTCTATTTTGTACTAATGCAATATGTTGTTTCTTCAGCTTTAAACTTTGAGAATACCAGTAGCTAGTGCTTCAGTCTAAAAGCTTATGTTGTCATGACTGAAAAAACGCCCCCATCTAGGGTCAGGACACATTTCTAAAACAGAAAAGTAAAGACTTTATGTCAAAGGTACTGTGGAGAAAAATCGGAAATTGTGTTAATTTTTAATTTCCCTTTTAGCCAGATACTCAAAAGAATACATATTTAGATTTTCATGGTGCATAAGTTCTCTTCTTTGTGCAAGGTGAAGGAATTGTTGAATACAATAGCAAATCAGCTTTCTTCTATTTCAGTACATTAAAACGTTAAGATCTGAATGAGAATGTTAAGGAATTGATATTGTGTTTGACTACAACACAGCCTTTTAAAGATTACCCCACAGCAAGCTTTATGCATTGTGTTATAAAAAACAGTTTATACCTGTATCTCATTTCAGGTTAGCATTTTGGATGTGCAGCCACTGGATATGTTTTGGTTTTTTTAAACAGCAGTTATTTTTAACTTATAGCTTTCATGTACATTGAGACTGTGAGACTTATGACATCCTCTTTTAAACATCATTTAACTGTGATTAGAATGAAGAAGACAGAATAAGAAATGAGACTGCTTAAGTGTATGAATAAAATACGATTGTTTATCTAAAATTGATCCATCTCATAACTTTGAGAGTGAAATGAATGAGTTGTTTTTCTTTGACTCAATCAGAAATATTGTCCTTTAAATATTTACCTTAATACATTAGGAACTTTGAAATAAAAATGAAATAGCTTTCTCAACATTTTTGCTGGCAGGGCAAAGGACTATGAGAATTCCAAACTTCTAGCTCACTTTGACTGTATGAAGCTCATGATGTTCTCATATTCTTACATTTATTAGCAATTGGCATCTAAGGTTAATTTATTACTTAGTGATTTACTTTTAGTGATTGGTCTTATATTGTTCTGGAAAAATAAGCATAGGCTACAACGTGTTCTGTTCTAAAAGCTATTAAATATTAATATTTAACATTTTTCTTGGCTCATAAGTCATAGTGTGTCATTGAATGCCTTGCATAAGATGAATATATTTATTTTCTTTAGGAAAATAAAAGGCAGATCACGGACTTGCCAACGTGAGCATTTTAAAGTATCAGAATTCATAAAATTCCCTTTGTTGTATGTCCTCACAAACTATTTACAATGTGCCCATGCTAGCTTTCTTGTAATACTGTGTGTTTCTCTGTGCTGTAAATTTCCCTTTGCTCATGTTCAGTGAGGGGTCAAGTTGCCAAAGGAAAAGATTCCTCATGAACAATTAGATCAAGGAACTTCTTTTCTTGATGATATATTTTCCTTCTGGAATTGCAGTTTTGTGGTGACACAGTGAATAATAATAAATCTGTAGGAAAGCATTGAAGTAAATGTGAAGACAATGTCCAGCAATTTCTAAGGCATATAGGATACCAAGTTAATGCAAAAATGCTTTATCTTGTACCATTTTTCTTTTTATTATTCAGTCTGTATGATTTGAATAATTCACAACAGTTTAATGTAAGATATTCTAGAATTTGAAAACGTGAATTTAAAAACATAAATACAAAATATTTTGGAAAGCAAAACATTTAACAGAAATATTTTAGATTGTAGTAAAATAAATTGAGGTAAATGTTTCAGAAAATAGTTAAATAATGAAAAGTCTATAATGCACATTTTGGCTAATCAGTTTATTTCATAATTTGATTAGACTTGAAGGTGTTTACTATTGAAAGACTGTTCAGAAGGTAGTTGCTTGTTCTCCCAGTGGTTAAATGAAACATCTCATGTAGTATGAATAGTAATATATGATCTGTTTCAATGAATACATCACAATTTTTGTTTTAATTTTTTTCAGACAGGAAGCTTTGCTTGCTGCCATTAGTGAAAAAGATGCAAACATTGCCTTGCTTGAACTGTCTGCTTCAAAGAAAAAGAAGACTCAAGAGGAAGTAATGGCTCTTAAAAGAGAAAAGGACAGATTAGTACATCAGTTAAAGCAGCAGGTGGGGAGACATTCATTTTCATACTTTCATGGCAATTTTAGTCATTTGTGGTGTTGTATTGTAACCTCATTTTAAAAGCCTTCAAGCCAGGTCTGATGTGACAGCAGTTACAAGAGGTAGGAGACATTCAGGGCTTCTGCATTGGTTTTCTGTGTTTAAGTATTTAGCTGCATGTTTGCTTGGCTCATGTTATATGCAGCCAATACACTTTCTGTTTTCCTACCTCATGCAGCTCCCAACCTTCTTCATTATTTCAGACAGAGGAGAGTAGATGCTGCTTGCCATCTTTCTAACCTTCTCCTGTTCAGTTATTTGTTATTCAGTTATATTGTTCTCCTGTTCAGTTATTTATTTCAGTTATTTTCAGCTTATCTGTTGTAAAAGAAATGAGTTTTCAGAAGGTTTCAGGTTTTCTGACAGGTTATCTGGAAATCATGATGAACCTTAAAATCCATTCTCAAATGAAGGAAAATCATCCTGTCTTCAACACTATGTGTCATTTGAGGTTTTAACAAAAAATATGTAGCTACAAATTCTAGAACAAGATTTTATTACAAGCAAATTTACATTCTTCTTTATTAATGAGGAAAATAACAGTACTAGACACAGTGCACACGTACCAGAAACAGCATGTAGGTCTCTTGTCTGTCTAATTAAAATGTTTAAAAATCTGCATAATGTGGAGGAGTTGCTCCCCCTGATTTTTAAAAGATAGTGATGGCCATAACCAGAAGAGATACACTAGAAAGAGGACAAAGGATGTTCAAATAACCTAGGTTCTGAAGACCTGTGCTGTGTAGCATGTAATTAAACACCTTCCCTCTTCCAGAATAGAAAAAAAAATTGGGAAAGATGTTTTCAGACCACATCTGCAGGTACTGTTACTGATGTTTTCCTTTCTGTGACATTACTGAATCCCATGATTTTTTGCTGGAGAAGAATACCATCAGCAAAATCATTCTGGTCTTCATAGCTTGGTCAAAGTAACCACTCTGCTTTTAGGCATTGTGCCACTTTTATGAATGAGAATGTCAGGTTGATAGAATTTAGGACAGATTGCATGGTCAGTGTTTTAAGTCCTTATTTAGAATCTGCTTTACATTCTGTAGAATTCCATGCAATCAGAAACAGAAAGTTAAGGAAAACCTTACTGCTATGCTAAGTTTCCAATAGACCCCAAGCATCTAATAATGTTAGCTTTTTCCCACAGATCTCTAAAAATAGGAAACAGCACCTGAGCACCATCCACATGAGATGCTGACCTCATTACAGACATTCCAGCCAAATGCCTGTGTGCTAGCCATGATGCACTCATGTCTCAGGTCAGTCAGCTGGCCAGGAGACATTTCATCTAAATTTTATGTGCTAAATAGGCAGATGTGCTTTATGCTTTTTAGTATTTCATCCCTCGTGCTACATCAGAGCAGACAATGTTACATCCCAAATAATTTCAGGAAATTTTGTTCTGATTTTCTTTGGAAAAGAGAAGACAGTTATTTTCTCTTTGAGCTATCTTCTTTTTTCACCTCTATTTTTTATTACTGAAGATTAAATGAATATACTACTTTGCCATCTTCCATAATACCCGTCACAGATATTTTTATGAAATGTTGATTAGAGGCGTGGGTTCTTTTAACCATGGCTTTGTTTTTTTGGTGTTTTTTGGGCTTTTTTGTTGGGTTTTTTTTTCCTTTTCACTATCGTTGAAAAGTGTTTAAAACATTCATACCTTTCTTCAGAATGAGTGAAGGAACAGCAAAATAGGACTGTTAGAAAGGCATTGGTTTGGATAACTCATAAATTTAACCAAATACTTCAAATACCTCCATTATTTATAGTGATAAAGATCTTCAGAAAAGCTATTGAACAGGATTAAATTGATGCCAAAATAATCTGTGTTATCTCAGGCACCACAAAGAAAGACACCAAGAACAGGAATGTGGTTTAACTAGGTCACCTCTTTATTACACTTAAGAATTGTCTTTTGATAGAGGTTGTAGAGGTCATTCTTACTTCTTCAGTGTCTTTGGGAGAGCCACTGTTGACCCCAAAGTTTTCCCATGTTGATCCAACACAAGAGTTGTTGGTGTTACTCTTCCCTGCTATGCCTGTGCTGGGCAGCAGAGGGGAAGTGACTGATTCCACACTGTGTGATATATCCACCCTCTTCCTTAGTTTCTCTGAGAGATGCTCTCTCCCAACCTATTTCTGATTCATTAAAATCTAGTGAAAAATCAGATTCATTATCAATTTTTTCCCAAATGCCTTTCTTTGTCCCATCCCCCTTTGCGTAGCTGCCACACTGCTGTAAGTAAAGAGAAGAGAAAAGCCCAGCTTCTCCAACTTAATGTGATCATGAAAGGAGAGATATTGATGGGTATTAGAAGATGTCTTGCTAGATAAAGCTAAGCATTAGGCCCCCAGATTCACTTCTGTTCAATATTCTGTAGGATAAATTTTTGCTTGGACAGGCAAAATAACATGGTGGGCAATGACAAAAATCTGTATTCCCTTCATGTGTATCCACAATACCAAATGGCTTTTGGATGCATCTACCTATCCAATCAAGTAAGAAGCATTCTGTTCATGGCTACAGGAGGCTGAGAAAATATCAAGGCAGCAGAGCAAAGGATGAGAAATGCAGACCTTAAAGAATCCCAGGAGTTTCTTTTTATGTTACTTTTTTCCATGTTGCTCCTCACAAAGGCTCTCTCTGTGAGTGATGGGAAAGCTGCATCTGAAGCACTGGAGCTGGAAATCTTATTAGCAGAGCATGAGTAAGAATAAGCTTTCCATATTCCACAAAAAGGCCTCAGATGATAGGAGTAAATGTGCTGGAAACAAACTCCTCTTTTCTCCTTCAGCATCTGCAGTTCATTTATTCTGATATATTTACATCATAGAGGAAATGCCCTTCTTAATTTGTACATCAAATATTGCATCTCCTGAAAATGAAAAATATGGTTATGTCTGTCCTATGTTGTTACAAAATCCCTCCTATTACAGGTACCTCAATTTTACATTTCTTCATTAAATGTAAAAATATTTTCTACTGCATTTCAGAAGTGGTTTACTTCACTTATTTTTCTGTTTTCCTTTAATAATTCCTGCTCTACTTCCAGTGTTGTCCAATTTTTTTCTGCAAAGTGTTCTTGGAACCAGACTTTTATTTTGCCATTGTGTTAGACCTGGAAAACGGACAGTTGTAATTTAAAGCAGCAGTTAATACAGCTTATGTCTTAAATCATGTAGAAAACTATAGGAAAATTGTTTGTCATTGTTTCAGAGCTGTATCTGAAGTTAGAAATTTGCATGAACATAATTTCACCTTGCCTGGAAATCTACATGTCCTGTTGTAGATGTCAGCAAAGCTCACATAGAAACAGCCCCTTAGAGTTTCCTGAGATAATCCAGAATTCATGTGGTGATGCTGCAGTTGAGCTTCTTACTGCATCTGATCTCCTGATATCCCTTATATCCTGTATGTCTTCCAATAACATCTTGTTTTTCTAAGACTTGTCATTTTAGTCAAGAAGCAATTTGAAATTAACCTTTACTGGGCATGAGCTTTACTGTCTGAAGAAGAAAGTAGTATTTCAATTAAGTTCTATTGTACGACTTTTACATACAGGTGGATCACTATGGCCTAAATAAGCTGGTTTGAAACTTCAACACTTGTGTTGCATCATGTATCTGACAGTCTGATTTGTTTTTTTCTTTTCTTTGCAGTCTGGGGAGTTTCTATCTCAGAACCTTCCAAGGCTCTCTTTCTGCTTCTGTCTCTGTCTGCTGCTTTCTCTTTCACTGTTATTCTAGACTATGTGGTTGATAAACTCCAACTCTGCCTTTGTAGCAATTTCAAATCCTGTTGTACTGTGGATCATTGCAATGGATAATACCTGGAAAAAAAGCACATTTTATTCCAAGCCTAGGATGCTTGCTGGTTTGCTAATGCTATTGAAGTGATGGCTTCAGTGTCCTAGGTGGAATTACTGTAGCTTAGAATGTCCTCTGCTGATAGGAAAAAGTAGGTAGAAAGGGCTTTTTTTTTTTTTGAGAGAGAGCTACAAAGGCTGTTTCTTGAGAGAGAGTAGAGGTATGTGTGTGAATTAATGAAATATCTACTTATTGTCTGCCTCTGGAAAACTATATTGATGAAAGTATATTTCCTGGAGTCAGAATTATTTTTTTCACACAAAAAATGTGAATACTTTTCCTTCATGTTTCCTTGAGCAGGAGAGAGCCAACTCTTGCTTTTTCAGCCAATTCTGATGAGGCCACTGAGGGTCACCATTTAAGGGAAGGGCTTATGGAGTTTTAATGGATATACTTCGTAACATTTATAGGCAATTACCTAGATGGAATCATCAAAATGGTTGCAAATTTGTCTGCTTCTGTTCAGAGTGCTGTACAAGAGCTTTGGTGGCTCCTGTCATGATGGGTCATTGTGGGCATCAAAAGCTTGCTTCATATTTAAAGAGATAGGGTACAGCATGTAGATGTCTTAAAGGCTCAGGAGGTCAGTTCTATTAAACTCCGTGGAGTAACCTGAAGTATTGAGCTTACTCATAGAATATTATTGTTATTGGAGTAAGGCCAGAATAATAGATTCTATCACTGGGCTGTAATGTATTGCAGACTTGCATTGAAATGGAATTGCCTGAATGCAAATGCAGCTGCTTTTACCACAGACTTACTCTGTGAAAAACTTTTCTAATCACTCTGCTGGATTCCCGAAGCATCCCGATTTATTTTGTATTTCAACTGGAAGCTTCTTGGCACCCCGTAAACTTCCTCGGGGTTGCTTAAGAAGAATATTAACATTGTGCCACAGGGAATGAGCATGTAAAATACCATGAAAAGAAAATTAAGATCTTTTCAATATGTAGGAGTAACAGGCTATTATCTCACAGGCGCCATTCTGGCAAAGATTAAACAAATAGGGTATCCTGCCTCCTTAGACATAAATAGTGTATCCATATAATAAACTTATTTAATGTCTTTTGTTTTTCATGTGGTTTGTCTTACAACAGTGATGTCAGTTATTGTTCAGTTTGGAGGCAAAGTATTTACTTCACAAATGCAGCTTCCTCTCCCCCACCCCCACCATCAAAATGACACCTGCATGCTTTTCTCATTAACTATTCAATTATTTTAATAACTGTTTTGCACACTGACAAATGTACTCGTTTCCATTGCTCAAGAGTGGCTGCAGACTGACAAAGAATGTCCCAATAGCAATCTAAACTAAAACAGAATAAAACAAAGTTTAAAACATTTCAATTGCAAATTTCAGGGATTTTCTCGTTTAAAGACTTAATGAATTAAATAATTCTCCTATGCCAAGTTTGCAGTTGAATGCCTTTCTCCAGTTTTCCTGTTCTAATTTTTCTGGCCTTTTTGAACATGAAACAGATCATAAACTACCAAGACCATCACAGTTCTTCATTCTGCAAAAGAAGTGTCTTAAAGAAATTAAATATACTGCCTTTGTAAGGCAATGGGAACATATGTGATTTATTTAAAATATGAAGCTACAGCTGTACATTTATTAAGGACCAAAATATTATTTATATGAATGAGTCAAGCAGTCTTTTTATGGATTGTGACTGTGTGATATTATGTAAAATTCCTGTTATTTCTAAGCTGGAAAAAAAGGGTTGGGTTTATCTCAAGTGCTGGCTTATTTTTACAGTTTGAGCATGTATTTTCATAATCTAGGAAAGTTATTTGTATCACAGTGCACCCACCTGTAAAATTAGTGGTAGTAATAATGACCTTTGTGTTGCAAACACCTTCCCATAAGGCACGAGCATATTTAGTTGTAATGATTTAAATGCAATTTTGATGCTGCAATCTGTCAGTTAAATATTTATGGTTTAAATAAATAAGAAGCATAGCAATACACTCCCAGAAAAATAGAACCACTGAAATTGTATTGATTCATACACAAATGTTATATTTTGAGAACCATAAAACTTTGTAAAGGGGTTAAAAAACCTTTCAGAAATAGAGTTTTATCCTAGATCACCACAAGAGCTTTACTGAAGGATTACATAATATTTATAGTCACCCTGGCCAAGATTCCTTTTGAGAATTCTGAGACAGCTATTTTTAGAGAAAATTGTGTAGGGATGCAATCCATGAAATAATTAGCTTGAAGTCCTTTTTTTAGCACATCTCAAGAGATTCTAGTGAGAGCAGAGGACGCTGCTATGTTACTGATTCATTCTGAACTTGGATACTACTAGAAAATTTCCCAGTTGCCTCTTTTCACGCTTGGGATATAGAGCCAAAAATGTAAGTGGAGTTGGCCTAAATGCAAGGACTCCTGACTCCTTGAGACCATTTTATTTTTCTTCTCAAAACATGAAATTAGAAACCTTTCCAGTGTTTTCAAGACTGCAGGTGTACAGAACACTCTGGCCAGAGGCAAAGCTGGTGTTTGGCAGTCTTCTCTAGTCTAGTAGTTCACTACTCTATATTTCATCACATAAACATACTGCTAATGAAACAAAACGAGTGTGAAGCAATCAAGGAATTTAAAAATCTAAGTAACCACAGTTTCTCAGCAAAATAATCATTAGCAGTGTTTTCTCCTGCATGCAATACATAGAAGTACTTTAAGTAATTAACATGAAAATATTTCACATAGCTCTTTCACCAGCAAAGGAATAAAATGGAATTGAAAGCACTGTGTTGCATTTCATATACTGTTCTAGTTAAGTACATCAGAAATATTGCTAATGAGATATTAAGGTGGTGACCGAATAAAAAATAGAATATAACAATAATAACAAATAGAATATAACAAGAATAACAAAACGAAATTAAAATTAAAATTCTGTTTTCCCTGCTAATTAATTCAGCTGTATTGTATTGTGTATTTTATGATACTGAAAATGTTTACATTTACTGTATGAGAAAAAGAATAGGATTAGAAGTTGTGATTGGATTATTCTGGCAGCCCAAAACATTTTATTGCAGCACTGTGCATCTCTGCATTATTGCGTTTAAACCCTCTAATGTTTAACATACTTGGGAACAAAAAAGCCTTGCACTGCTTTCTTACTCTGCCTGTAGACTTGTCACTTGTCCTCAGTAGCAGTGTTTTGGTGTTGTTTTCTTCCTGATCACTGGTGCTTCTCTTTCTAATGTTGCCAGACTATGTTACTGTCTTGTATTACCTTGAATTTCACAGGTAGCAATATTATAGGAGCATAGAATACAGTTATTATTGCTGATGTTAGTAGTATTTAAACAGATCTGCTTCAGAGATAAATTTATGGGACTGTTGAGTCTAAATGTTACTGCACAGTAAATCGAATCCATGTTCTGAAGCCATTCACATGAAACAGACAAATTTCACCACTCTGGTATTTTTCTTCCTCTTCTATTTATAACATTTACTCTTCCTCATAGTATTGGTCTTGCTCAAACTTTAAGCACCTAACTTTCAGCAAAGAAATCATTTGAGACCCTTATGTTTTAGGAGTTTGCTTTGTTTTTTTACAGTTATGCTACACAAGCTCTTTATTTTGGACAGGTAAGAATAAATGTTATAAATGCTTCATATATTGACCTCAAACGACTAAAATCCAGTTGTTGTTTTTTTCCTTAGAAATTCTCATGAAGTGCAGCAAAAGGGCTATTAGTGTCTGATGTTAAGTGTCTGTTCAGATCTCATTGATGTTAACACAAGCAGCACATGGGTACAATGGCCTTAAATTTACTCACTTAAAAAGCCCTGTCATGTATACATTTCTAACAAGAAGAAACATCCCAAGGCAATATTTCTGCATGTCTTAACACTGAGCTTTATTCTCTTAATTTGTAATCTGAATATTGAGTCTGTATTTTTGAATCTTAATCTGTAATTCTTAATTTTGCCAAGTACAAGAAGTTTAGGTGTGAATTCAGTGCAGTAAATTCAATGTAGGGGTGAAACGGCAGAGTGGGAACTTCTCCCTATAGCTTAATGCAGCAGGCTTCAAATAGCACAAGGGAAGAAAGAGAAATTTGAGTGTAGATAATAGTCTTTGCCTGATCAAATTAATTAATTCAGAAAAAATGGTCTTTCTTGGAAAAATACTGGAAATGTTGGCAGTGCTCACACAATGGTTTTTACATATTGTCACTAAGATTTGAAAATTTATTTTACAAAAGTTGAAGGACCCAAGTCATAGCTGGGTGTGACATCCTTCTTATGCTCTCAGGAATCCAAGTTCTTTCAGATGGTATTTTTACATTTTCCAATGAGGAGGGAATTTTTTCTTTGTAGCCTACAGCAGTCAGATACTGAAGCCAAAAAGACCTGGTCCATAAGTCCTTACCTACTTTGTAGCTGTTTGTAGTTGGTGATCTGCTTTAGAATCTGTTTCTGCTTCTTCCCTGTTCAGAGTTTTTCATTCTTGAATAACTTCTATCATATCTTAAGCATGGCCATGTCTGATGTCACCCTTTTTAACAGTATGTCTGATGGCATGCTTTTCACATTGTGAACTTATATTAGAACCTCTCAGTAGATTCAGCTGTTGTAATGCACAGTTCAGAAAAACATTTGAACTCCACTAAACCTGGAAAATTAAAAAATAAGTAATGCAGATATAAAATAATGAATATAGTAACAGTGGAACTTTTGTCATTTTTGATCTGTCTGGCTCAATAGATGGAAATGGGTATTAGGTGTTGCAGGTAAGAGTAATATCTCCATTAATATAAATACTAATTAATAATTTTTATAACTTTATAAATAATATATATTAAAACACATTTATAAATTTCTAATTTATAAATATTAATATCTCCGTTGTATAAATGAGTGAACTCCTGAGCCTAAAAGCTGTTTAGGTTTTTTTCTCTATAGGGCATTTTTCAAATAAGTCTGTAAGTTCTATTACAAAGTACCCTATGATAATAAATCTAAATATAGTTTATACTTGATCTTAAGTACAGTGCTAAGAAGCCAATTATTTTTAAAAATTGCAACATTTTTGTGTGAATTTTTTCTGCTGTTGTCATAGTCAATAAAAGCATATCTACAATATAATGCCAAACAAAAACATATTTATAGGTAAGGTATCTCAATCAAGCACATCAGGACAGTGTTGTGATGTTCTCTCCCTTTTTGTCCATCTTCCGATGTGCCATCCGTGTGTTGAAACTCTTATTAATTTTTAACATGCATCCAGTAAAAAAAATGTAGTAATTTCAATCTAGGGTATATTTTGTACATGATACAAATGAGAGAGCTAGGCTTGGTAATGAAATTGCAGAAATTTCAGCTGAAAGTAACTATTCAGATAGTAAAGATGCTGAAAGACAATCAGTGCTACTAATTACAGATTTTTAGTTTCAAATATCTTGTCCATCTGACCAAAGCTTCTCATTCATGTCTGGTTTAAATACTTATGGAGAAATATCTTTTTAATGAGTTATTTCCTGTTGTAAGGAAAAAAAAAAAAGAAACAAAAATCAAAAAGGAAAAGCCCAGAAAGCTTACCTGCTTTCCATGCTTGTCTGCATTTACGAGGACCTGGCCTGAGATGTCCTCAGGCAGCTACTGTTTCAGAGCTTTGATTATGCTTTTTAACTCATTTCTTTGTGTCTGTGCTCTTACATATTTCTATGTAATTATGAAGTTTTGTAGCAAGACTCAAATAATTTTAACATGACTTTAGCCTATACATTACTGAGTACCCTGCATTGTTACAAGATATTTCCTGTGCTTCAAGCCATACTTTTAATTCACAGAACTTAAAAAAAAAACTTCAAAACCACAGACTTTAAATGCAGAAACCACAACTAAAAAGTCAGATAGACCACGTTCAAATCAAGATAACTTTGCTCAATCACAAGTGTCAAGGAAGTTGAAATTTGGCCTTAGTACTTCAGATAAGTGTCTGTTTGGCACTTGGAAATGCTGCCTGTCTCAGTCTGCCAAGTGTCAAACATCCCAGCTGGTGTGTGTTTAAGACTCTCATCCTTCTGGTCCCAAAGAGGGAGACTTACTGTGAGCTCTTACTTCTTTCAGTATAAATCAGTCATACTTTGTAAACTTGCAAAGCAGCAGGTGTACTGGTTGTTAGTACCAGGTAAGTGGTATTCAAATTAAGAAAAAACTGAAGTATTTGAAAAATCTTGCATGCTCATCTTCAACACTAAATTATCAGGTCCAGGTGTCTGAGGAGATCTACACCAGAAGCTGCTTTTCATTGCTGCATAGGAGTAGTATCTAATCTGACCAGAAATTGCTTTTGTATTTCAGCTGGGAGGAAGGTTGGATTGCGTGGAAACGTGGAAAATACTCAGTACTATTTCTAGTCCCTGTTCTCTGTCCTGTGAAACAGGGGAGGGCAGAGAGGGCCTTAAGAACAAGTGTTCTGGTTTACATGCATATTGCAAATTCTAAGAATTGTAAGGTTTTAATGTAAAACATCACATGAATTAAGACTAATATATATACCTAGATATAGATGGGAAAAAGAAAAAATGTTGTGGTTTCTAGCTTAAAACTTTACTGTTTTTTACTTCATATACAATAGTTGTATCCTTAATGAGGTAAAAAAGTTAAATGATGAGTAGTCAAACTGTCCTTCAGTAAGCTATCATGTACACTTTTAGCCTGCATACATCTATCTCTCAGACTTTCCAAGGCAAGTCTTACTCTGTAACAGGAAAGAAAAACTTGCTTATTAGCTCACTTGGAATTTTAACAGGGACAATTATTGTCTTCTTTGGGGGGATGGGAAACAAAGCAGCAAACCCCATGTTAAAATACATTTAAGAGTGAGAATGTAAGAATAGATTAAATTACAGAAATGTTATAAAAAGAAAAAGCCTAATTAAAGCACTCAGTAAAACATAACTCTCCTCCATAGTGATGCATTCCAACACCCACAGGGTTATGATTATGATAGATACTGAGTATCTGGAGATCCTGGTTAGTTACCATGCTGCAATGTTTTCTTATCTTCTGGTTGTTGGGTAACACTTACAAAGCTTTAGTCTTCATAATTTAGAGGTTTTTTTCCTATTGTAATTTTCTTGATGTCTAAAACCTCACTGGATAAGCAACAAAAACCCCTGAATTGAATATTATCAGATATTTTTAACAATTGAAGGCAAGACTATAGTTTCTTTTGAAAATCATTAACGTTATATTCCCAGTATTGTGCTGTTAAAAGTAGCCTAAAGAAATAAAGTAATTATTAACTGGCATAGGTAACACAAGCTCTGGAATACTTTGAAGTAGATTAAAGTATTTAGAAGAAAACTGAAATCCACTTTTTCCATGCAGCTCTGGTATTGGCAAAAGGTCCTGTTAAACAATAGACAATTATCAGATTCTTTGGCTTATGAAAAAATGACACAAATACTTCTGGCCAAACCATTGTTGGTGGATATAATTTGTCTCATTTAATCATAGAATTGCTTGGGTTAGAAGAGACCTTGAAGTTCCAGCCCCTCTGCCATTGGCAGGCACACATTCTGCCACAAGATGTGTTCATTAAAGAACTGTGATTCCATTTAAAATCTTGAGATCAGTCTCATGATTAGACTTTTTAACAATAATAGCCCTGGAATGATCTCTTTTGCTTCAGCTAGTTAATTAGTGAACCAGTGCTCAAAAATCTCAAAGTATAGCAGTAAGTTGAAGCAAAAGAAGTATCAACTGAAAATTTGCAATGAAATCTTTCCTGAATCTCCTTTATAGATGGCAGCTTAATCTAACTCTTCAGATTATTATCAAAGCACCTAGGCAGGATGCATGGATCTCCAGTAAGCTTGAGATGCTCTGGGAGGGTGGAACTAAATGACAGTGAACAAATTTTTTAGAGACTCCAGAGCTGGAACTTGAACTTGTTATTTTTTAATCTTTGGAAAGTATTTGATGATGATCAGACAACAGAACTGAAATAAATGCAAACTTGCTGAAGAATTTAAAAAAAAACAGAACAAAAAAATACCCCATGGACTTTACATGGCATTTAATTTTAATTTTCATTTTAGCCTGTGATGAATTCTTTAGTCTTAGAAGTCATGATAAGTGTTACTTAGAAACACAGCATTCCCTGTGGCTACTTTCAAGACTTTCTGTCTCTGCCATACAAGTGGGACAGGCTACATTATATAGATTTTGTATATTTTAAATATTTTGTAATTTTGTATACAAAATATATATATATTCTGTATATATTTATTGTATATTTTGTAATTTTTAAATGAAGCAAAATATGCCATTATTGTGAGGTTTTCATTTCATGCAAACTGTTATAATCCTTTAACAGACTGCAAGTGATAAATGTAATTTGGTGAACTTTAAGGACTTTTATGGCCAAATACAGTAATATTTAATTAGCTGTAATTTACCAAGTAACAAATCAGCTATAAATTGCATTCAATGTCAGTTAGCAACTTTTGTGTTGTGCAGCAGTGGAAATGATGACAAATTCTTGTTTTCAGATGATAACAGATTACAAAGAATGTGTAAGAATAATGTCATGACATGAAACCTGATTTTATTTTGAGAAAGTACAGAGCTGCCTTAGTGAGCAAGCACTGTTAACCTTCAGGTAATGGAATTCAGTCCTGAAGCACTGGATTCATAATGGAAATCAACTGCAGTTGCACATGATTTCATTAAATCCAGCTTAATTCCATTAAGATTATGCAGCCTCTGGATAAACTTGGTGAACTATATGATCTTAAGCACACACTTGTTTAGATCCTCACCTTCTGGATCTCAAAGTTTATAAAAGACTTCATTTGTGTTTTCTATAATTGTAGACATAGGAAAGAAAAGCTCAAATAATATATTAGGAAGACTGGTACTAAACATCTGCTAGACAAAAATAAAAAGCAACTTTGTGGAAATGTTAGCATACTTATTTTCAAGTAGTGGTATTGCAAGAAATAGAGGTTCTACGTCATTAAAGACAAGAGGCCATTGTAGAATCAAAGCTGGAATGCAGGTCTCTAGGTTTTAAAATCCATGCTTTAGTAATTAGACCACAGGGTATCTCCAGGACTGCTTATAGGCCTTATATCTGTCTCCCTCCCATATTACATAAGGGAAAAAAATCCTACTCTCTTGAATGTGCAAATTCTAGAATTGTTTCAAATTTCATTTAGAGGACAGAGACTAAGAAAATCCAAAGGAAAGTAATAGCTATTGAATGTTGTTATGCTTATGTCCCAGAGTGACAAATCATACTCTTTTTCCTCATTTGAACCTCATTCATGAGAGTTTTGTTGATAACGTGATCCAGATGACAGATCAAAGCATAGTTCCTGACTGCCACCTTGCTAAAATATTTTTTAAAAGACAGTTTTAATATTATAGTTTTACAGTTACAGATTGCTGTTAAGCTATTTAGTCTGTTACCAGTCAATCAAAGACTTTCATTTCACTTCAGTAGATCCTTAGTTAAACTCAGCAGAATTTTAGGAAGACAAGAAATATCTGACAGTTTTCTTACAGTGCTAGATCATAAATTCTTTGTTAAGTGGTTTAAAAATTCAATAACACATACCATTCATGACCTTAACAGCTTAGCAAATAGTGATATTGAATGATCAAAGACAACTGTTTCAATCCCTAAGGGTTAATATACCTGTGCATGAAGATTTAATCTGCTTTTGATTCCTCTTCCATTCCTTTATTACATAATGGACGCAGTATTTATTGACTGTAGCCAATAATTTAAAGCAAAAAAATCTGAGGAAACAGTTTAACCTAAAACTAACCAGGCTATACATGTTCCATAGGAGATGCATTAATTAATAGTAACATTTTACAAATTAATACTTGTTTCTTTCCTAACGTAAATCCTAATTTAAAATGTCTCCTTTTTGGATGTGGGCCTGATATTTGCCAGGCAATTTCAAGAAGAACTCTTGGTATGATAATTTTGTTGTCAGGGCTGTGGTATGTAAATTTTGAGATACCCTGTGCTCAGGCATGCTGTGTCAATAATAGTAGTATTGATTGGAAAATGTGAAAATATTTCAAACTATATAATCCAAGTACTTCAGATAGGAAATAACTTGTGAAGAGTAAATGATGATGGAAATCAGATCTAGCACAGCTTCAGTGCATGTAAAAACATTACTCTAATTTTCACGAATTGTACATTTCAAGACCAAATTTCCCAATCATCCAGAAAAGTAATTGGATAATATATTGTGCTTTCAAAGCTAATATAAGAAAAGGTCTTGAATGCTTTTGAACAGGAAATTTTCAGGTATGCTAAAGATGTTGCAGGAAATGATGGCATTGGCAAGTCAGTAGGTGATAGTTTTCCCTTGCAGTCAGTACAGAAGCAGTGTCTAATGTGTTGATATGGGACCCAGAACACAGGGATTTGCTGTGTGTCTGCTAAACTGGCATCCTAAATTGTATAGACCTTTCTGTATGTTTGTGTGTTTGTATGGAAGTGTAGCAGTGTGAAACCCTGGGATCCTGAATTAGTTCCAGTGTGGTTAACTAATTGCTTACTCCAATGAAAATATACCTGACATTTCAAAGCCTAGTAAAGATCAAAAGATAGCAAGGGAAGTAAACAGAAATAACGTCAGAGATTTTTGTTTAGAAGGACCTGAAAAGGATGGTATTATTCCTCTGGATGGCTTTACTTTTGTCCCTTCTGCAGAAATCCTCCTGCTCATCCTCTTCAAAAGTCCTGCTTATAAAAGTCTGAAATCATACCAGGTTTTCTACTTCTTTAGACAAAGCTAAGCATTCCTGGAAAATACAGTTCAGTGTGGAAGTATAACACTCAGACAGTCAAGACTCAGACTAGCTAAAGAAAAGGCAAACAGAACCTCAGAAGCATGTTAGTTATCATTGTGAAGAGCTTACAAATAAAACCAAAAATAATATTTTTCAAAATGTTTAGCATCATTTTAAGAAGCTAGTGACAATCACAAGTCATATAAGAGCACGCATGGTTTGATGATCACTTGAGTTTAAAAGAAATCTTGTTTCACATTTCTTATGTACTTTGTTACTAGAACACTAAAGGAAGCCCACTACAGCATTAACATTTCTTTGTGCACATTTTACTGCAATCTGGCATCCAAAAGGAAGAAACATTAGAAGTGGTTTATTTATATTGCAGCACCAAATTAGAAAAATGACATCATTCATTTACAGTTCTTACCCCATGACATGTCTAATCCCCAACACCTCGTTACAGGGGTGTAACACTTTTAGGATTGCATATATCATCTTGTTTAACTTTTGCATTCTTTTATGGAATACAGTTGAAAGGTAGGAAATTTAAGGCTGTTCATTGATGAAAAAATAAACTAGTAAAATGTTAGGAGTTTCCCCAAAGAGGCAGGATATTACAGTGTTTACAGGTTATTATTTGTCTATTAATTCTTCATCTTGTCCACTCTTTTGTTCAAAAGGCCTTCCTCTTTGAAGACAAAAAGACTAACGATGATGATTCAGGTTGAGTTGATCTTCAGGCAAAACCAGTAAAAGTTCATAGTTGAAATTTATACACCTGTATGCTTCCATCTTATCCAGGAGGGAGAAAATGAAATCGTTTCAGCTGTGCAGAAAATGGTGTTAAAAATATGAAATAATAGCATATAATGCCAGTGCAATTTCTGTTCAAATGAATCAACAACTTGACCTGCAGACCTGTTGACTTTTATACTGTCACAAAGTGAAAAAATGCTCTTCTAGTGGTACAGTGAGGCATGCTAAAGCATGTGCACATCCTATCTGTTGTTGTTCCTCTGTCTTATTATAGTGGATAACTTAAGGGTTTGGTTTGGTTGATTGTTTTTACTTGAACTGAATGCAAGTTGTCTCCTGGAAAATAGTTTTCTATGATCCTCCTAATGGACATCATAGGAAGTGCTTGAGAACCATTTTGAGATTTAAAAAAAAAAAAGTTAAAAGGACACATCAGGATTTCCTGTGATCCTTGTAGGTCATAGCTTTCCTCACATGAGATTTTGTTATACTTAAGTGTTGTGTAGCAAGAATATTTAGTTTGCTTTTATTTCCAATTTCTTTTCTACTATAGCAAAAAACATTAACACTGAGGAACACTCTTTGAGGCTTTAAATTTTCTATTAAAGTGTACTTATCAGTTCAGTTTTCTTGATAGAGATTTTGATATAGTATTGATCTCGTAGGAAAATCAATTTACAATAGGGCCTGGAAGTAAATTTACCATGTACTAGCTATGGGACAGTACCTATCTCATGGGGAGTTTGAATTAGAAGCCTGTTTATAACCCAAATCACCTGTTAATATAGGAACAGAGTCAAACAAATGACTTGCATTTAAATTCATCTGTTTAAGTTGGTCCTTTAGAACATACTCATTTGAGCAAAGTCCCTGGGTGATGTGGTTAGACAGCATCCGCACTGGAGTTACAATGAATCTACCTCGGAACATGGATAAAGGAAAGTGTGTTTAGAATGCTATCTTTCCTTCCACCATCTGCATGATATTAATTCTATGTGACTCTTGTTGATTCTGTTAATTTTTGGAAAAGCTCTTTGAGAGTTGAAAGAATTTTCTTCTGGGTTTTGTTAGTGCAAAAAAAGTGAAACTTGATTACAGGTTAAGAAATTTTCCTGAGGCCATCACCAACATAAAAGTAAGTACTGTATCCACTGGTAGAGGGCAATTGGTATTAAGATATTCTTGGTATTATGAGCAAGGGTTGAATTACTCCAGTTTATTTATTTGATGGTATGGAATAACTGTAATAGTGATAAGAGCATCCATGTATCTTGTTATCTCACGGTGACAGATTTTATCTGCACGTGGTAGTAACTGAATTGTTGATCTTTTCTTAAAGATCTGTATCTAAAATTTCCTTTCATTCAGTAATGTGTTAGGTCCCATGATCACTTATTCTTCTAGGTTCCTCTGTCTGTATCAGTTAGTTTCTAAATTCTTTTAACTTATTATTTAGCAGAGTGATTCTGGTGTAGAATTAAAATATTAAGTCAAACAGAGCTTTTAGCATAGCTTTTTGTGATTGTTGTTGACATGCCTAAGTAGCTACTGTAAATATTTGAAGTATACTTATGCCTGTCAGTAAGAGTTTACAAGCTAATTAGCAAAACATAAAAACAGATTGGAAAAAAACAGTAAGCTGTTCTGAAACAGTAACTATAGAAAAATGGAGTGGCTTTGTTGCCTTCAAACACAACATCCTTTATCATATAATTTTCTGACTTCTGTGTATAATTCTACTCTTGAAAAGTAACTGAAACAGAAGACACCTGACATCATCCTAAACCACTGTTAAAATAATATATTCCAGCATGTAAAAGAAATTTCTCACTTTGCATCTTAGACACAGAACAGGATGAAACTGATGGCAGATAACTACGATGATGACCATCACCACTACCACCACCATCACCACCACCACCATCATCGATCTCCTGGGAGGCCACAACACTCCAACCACAGACCCTCTCCGGATCAGGTTAGTCACTTCTTTTTTTCACCTTCAGTTTTTTAATTTTCCTCTTTTTTATATTTCAAGATTAAATCAATATTCCAAAGAAATAATAAGCAAGTTATGCGTTCTTTCAACTTAAACTAATAGTTCTGCAATTTATTTCCATTCCTGAAACAATTTTAACATTTTGACACTCGTCTGATGTCATATTTTATTTCCCTATGACAGAATCTGTGATTCTAGGTTCAATCATTCATAGGATCTATGATTGTATGATTAGGGGACAAGACAGTGTAAGAGAGCTAACATTTAGTGAAGACAATGCTGATCAATGCACAAAACCAGGTTATTTAGGGAAGAGAATGGATAAGAAGCATAATGAAAATCTGCTTCAAAGCATATTCAAGAGCTTAAAAAAATTACGTGAATTAAGGAAATGGATGCATGATTTAAATAGAGCACATAAAATTCTGACTATTTTACTGTATTTACTTGTACTCATCAGGCAGGAGGGATGTTCACAGCAGGGTTCTAAAGAGGTCTGTCCTTTATCTGCTTCTATGGAGTGTTTTCTTAGGAAATATTTCTATAGTGAAATATAAAAAACAATATTATTTAATAAGGAATGAATCTGAAAGAAGCTGCTCAACAAACTACTTCAGTCTCAATAAGCTGGAGAGAAAGTCTAGAATAAGGAATCTGAAATTCAGTAAAGCCAAGTCTGCTTGCAAGGAAGAAGTCACGTGTATTGATGAGGCAAGAAAAAGGGATCAGGATTGCAAATAATATATGACAAAGATGGAATACCAGTGAAATGAAATTGGATCTAATTCTGGGATGGATGTAGTACTGGAAGAGAAACAGGAAGCAATTATTCTGTTGTTTTCCAACACTGGTGAGACTTCACCATGCTCTAAGAAAGATAGGCAAATTAGAAAGGGACAAAAGCAGAGTAACAAGAATCACAGGAGTTTCAGAGAACATGACCTATGAGGAAGGCTTAAAGAATTGGGTTTATTTAGTCTAGAAAGTACAGGGGAGACATAAGTTTTCTGACAGATAAAAATGTTGTAAGGAAGATGATGATCTTTCATCAGTGCCCACTGGAGAAAGAGTAAGTGTGGTAAATTTAATTTCTACCAAGAATAAATAGATTAGTTATTAAAAAATGAAACTTTTTCACTATGAGTCTAATGAATATGCTAGTGGAAAGAAAATGTGGGCACTCTTTCATATAGATGTAATGGAATCTCCATTCTTGGAAATTTTAAAGAACTGGTTAGATGAACATCTGGTACACATGGTAATAGCTTTATTTCATCTTGAGTTGGTGCATTGGGCTTGGTGTGGGTGTTGTACTGAAATTCTGCCATTTCTAAATTTCCACACTGTGAAAAATGGATTAGCTCAGCATATGTGTACTTGTAAAGCCAGCAAATAAGAGACCTGTAGCAAAATCATTGCTGAAATAGTTTTTGAGAACAGTGCAGTCAATAATAATCATCAGTGAAGTAGTCATTGCTCTAAGTCATTAGCTTATGTTTATCGGTTGTGGATTTTATTTTGTTCTTTACTTCTGTTATCTTCTTTTTCTGTTATTTTCTTTACTTTTTGTTATTTACCATTCTGTACAGCATTTTGTACAGCAGTGTGATTCCCATGTGCCATAAAAACCTGTATGTCCCATTGAATCCTGTATTACCCAAAAAATTCTAGTTATCTTTGATGACCATAATCCAGCATACTGCTATGGTTTGAAACCACAGAATAAACTGAGAAAATAATAGACTTGCAAATCATTAAAGGGCATTTTTAATTTTGTAAGGAGATTAAGACAGTGATGCATATTGTAATATAAATGTCATTTCATTTAGTGAATGCTAGGGAGACTTCTTGAAAGCTTTCACTAGTTCTGGAGAAACAGAGAAAGTTAAATATACAATTTCTTATTTCTATGGATAATACTGGACTTTCTAATTTATATGCTACTTTTATGGAGAGAAATATATCTATTTTATACATGGATGTAAAGTATGTGTATGGGCACTGGAGTTCATATTTGTATGGAAGAAGATATTTCTGACTTACTGATGTAAAACATTGTATTTGTGCTACTATTGCACCTACTTTAAAGAGAATGGTGTCCAGCTTCTTAAAAAACCCAAACACATCTTTCTTGAAATATGCATACTGTTAATGTGGTGCTGTTTGGTTCAGGTATTGACATTTTGTTTTAATGATCATGTTTTTGTTATGGATGTTCCTCGGTATCATAACATGGTATGGGCAGCATGTGGCAGCATGTTTCTAGATGTAGTAAAGGAAAAGTTCTCTGACTTATTCTGAAAGAAACAAGTTGGGCGCCTTTTTTCAGACATAATGGACATGGCTTACGTCTTCAGGATGCTGCTAGGGAGCAAAGCCAAGTTTCCAGCTACTTCTTGGATTTATCCCTGTCTGTTTAGGGAGAGTCATCAGTTGGCAACCTTTTTGGCCTTTGTATATCTGGACTTAAACCCTTGGGAAGATGTAAGAAAGCTTCACAAGCAGTAGGAAAAATCTATCTCTCTTCTGCCCATGCACATGGTTACATTACAGCAAGTTATGATGTGTTCTCAAGTTATCTTGGTGCATCTGATTTTTATTTGGTATAAATACATTTCTGGGGACTGAGTTCTGCTATGTCAATAACTTTGCAATAATAACTTCTTTTACTAGTCATTAAAAAACTTGGGAAAAAAGATAATTCTGCAGCTTCACACTAAAAATTTAGCCTTTTCAATTTTGGCTTGGGAGTTGGCAATCTTTCTTAAATCCCACCTGGAAACATTTTGGCAGTAAGTGTGTATCCTGGAGAGCAGGAGTAATACTCCTAGCATGAAAATGAGCTTAATAAGCATTCTGTACGAGCTTCAGTTTCTAAGGACTTGTAACATGTAGCTCCTTGTAGAATGTATTACAGTAATCTAATCAGGATCATTGCATCCAAGATCTAACAGGAATAAAAAGAACACATAACTAAATAAATTTGAACTTTCCAATTTAGAAGCTGTTTTGTCCCATAGTGCAGACTGTCCAGCTCCCTTCCTCTCTTATTTATCACCTCTTATTTATACTTACAACTTCTGGTTTTCCTTAAAAGCTTTTCTTTTGGCCTTGGCTGCTTTCAGCATCCTTCAGTTTTCTTCCGTGTATTGAAAATACTTTGAGGAATACCTGTTTGTGTTACACATGTGACTGTGTAGTCTTGAAGCAGATTGCTCTTGCTTTAGAAAGTTGGTAGGAATCACCACATTTGTATTCATGGTGCAAATGTCCTGCTGTACTGCAGTCCTTTTGAATTTTTTTTTTCTTGCCCTTATAGTGTCCTAACAGATCTCTAAGTTGATAACCAACAGAGAGTTTTTTCTTCCTAACCACAAGTCTGATCAAATTGAAATATCTCTCAGAAACCTTTCTGCCCCTCAGTATTTGCATCCTGTTCTGAGTTCCAGGCTCTGATCACCCATATTCACAAGTAATTTCTGTGGGCATTTTATATTCCTTGCTGTCTCTGAAATAGTCCTTAATTTATTGTCACATATGACAGATCTCTAACTCCAGGATGGTCTCCATACAACAAATGTTTGTTTTTATTTTGCTGTCACCCAAACTTTCTTTTGGAAGGTCATGATATCTTTGCTATGTGGTTGGTTAAAAGATCCTAAATTCAAGTTACTCCTTATGGTCTACAAAATATAAAAACTGTACCTGATTGTTTAAATTGAAAACAGTGTATCTATGTAAAATTGGGACTTTTTTAAAAAGAAGTTCTGATGTGTATGTGTCTAGAATATACTTAAGTTAGTTTGATGGCATTCTTAACAGGAAATTTTGCTATTTGAGAGATCATATGGAAGAACTTGAGTCTGCATCCATGCAGTGGAAGACAGAAGGTATAGCATCCAAAATTTTTTCTTAGTTATTTACAATCCTGTTGATTATAAGAACTATCAAATCATCTTACCTCCCATAGTACTGGAGGTTTGTTTCTCATCTCCTAATTTTCCTGAATTACCCAGCTCTAGTTGAGTCAAAGTTGAATGCTTTACCCCATGGTCACCAAGGCTACAAATATATTTTAATTTTGTTTTATGATGAGAGATTGTATTCTTAAGAATGATTAGATGCTGTAATTGAGGACAGAATGGCATCTGGTGTCAGAAGCATGTAGCATCTCCTTTTAGATCTTTTAATCTAGTCTGGCTATGCAGAGATTTTTTTCCTATTTAAAACATTTTTGATGTTCTACAGGGTGGTGTCTAGAAGTAATTTTTTTACAAGTTCACCTTCAAGTTTTCCATTACTCTGAAATCTGAAAAAAGAGGTCTCAAAGGTAGTTCTAGGTTTCTGAACTATGCACTCATCTAAAGGAAAACTCCTTCCTTATTAGCCCAGTGATGGGGCGCTGTGTATCTCTGAAGCTTTCCCTACTGCTGCTCTCCAGTCAGAAAACCAGCTGATTGCTTTCTGTCAAAAACTGCCTGATAGCTCTCAGTGTGGTGCTGAGAGGGGTGAGTGCCACTTTGTGTATTTTGGCAGCCTTAGCACAATGCCTTATATTCTGTGCCCATACAGGAAAATTGCCAACTTCAAACTCCTGAATAGGCCTCAGGAATATTGAAACTGGGATTTGGCTTTAACAAAAAACCCCAAAAACCAAACAACACAACACAACTTAAAAGGAGTACAAACATAAACCAAACCAGATTATTTTAGCTTATTCATATAACTGTGGTTATATAAAAAAAGCATAAAATTCTTCATATGGTCAACAAGTTGAAAGTTCAATCTGAGTAGAAGTTTAGTATCTGGAAAATTGAAATAAATATTGTATATGGGAATTTGCTGCAACATTAAAACTGTCTTTTTGTTGTAGAGGAGAGAAGAAACAAAAATAAAAACCCAAAGCACCAGTGACATTTTAGTGTATAAAGGAAGTGGTATGATATAGCTGCTTAATGTAGCAAATTGGAATTATTGGCTCCCTCCCAGTCAGATTTTGTATAATATTTTTGTGTGTTTCTTTATCCAGTGTGTTTACACATTGTATTTGGGCAGGTGTGAGCTTGCTCTTGTCTGTTCAATAAATGTATGTGAACTTGTTCTGCTGGTGCCTCAAGCTGCAAGGCAGCACGCAATTGCATTAGTGCAGTGCTGAGCCTGCACTAAGCTCATTGGAGTCACATGGATTTATTTAATTTAGGAATTTGGGTAGGGCAAGGCTTGCTTTTTGGTGCGTTCAATATAAACAATCCCAGGCATATCCACTGTAAATAACTAGTATTGTGCTGAATTAATTAGTGTTTTGAGATCTCAGGAGTGCAGTGCAAATTAGTCATATAAATGCTGTCACATTTTAAGTATTTCTTCTGATTTTTCATCTTTGTTCCTCATATTCTTCCAATGGAACAAAGAATTTGTGATTCATATCACGCGTTGTTGAGACTCGTTGAACTGAATGCAATAAAATCTTATTTGTATCATGAACAGAATTTAAAAGTCAATTTCTGGATTAAATTGTATACATTTATAGCTATATTGCTTACTATAAACATGGTACCAGATGGTGATACTTCTAAGCATAGACTCATAGACTCATAGAATGTTAGGAGGGGCCTATAGAGATCATCTAGTCCAACACTCTTGGCAAAACATGGTCACCCAGGGCAGGTCACCCAGGAATGCATCCAGGCAGGTTTTGAAAGTCTCCAGAGGAGACTTCACAACCTCTCTGGGCAACCTGCTGCAGTGCTCCATTTCTGTCACCCTCACAGTAAAACAAGTTTCTCCTCACGTTGAGGTGGAACTTCCTCTATTTTAGCTTATACCAAATTATTCATTGTCCTATTACTGGGCACCACCAAAAAGGGATTGACCCTCTCCTCCTGATACCCACCCCTCAGATATTTATAGGCATTAAGATCCCATCTCAGCCTTCCTTCTCAGATTTTGAGGATAATGTGACTGGTTTCAAACCTAAATTTAATTGTATATTACTTTGTTGCTAGGATGGGAAAAAAAAAAGCCTTGAAATTTGGAAGAGTCTACTAAATTTGATTTTTATCATTCAGGGTTAAACACCAATTCTTGGTATGCTACTGTTCTAAGGTTAGAAATATTATGATCTACTCAAGGTTTCTCATTTAAGTAAGAGCCAACAGAAGTTTGTTTATTTATTAAATTTTTTTTGTTGCTACCTCTTTAATTGTAATTATACTGTAGCCAGATAATTTTTCACATAAGTTTTAGTTATATTAAATTTGTAATTTGAGTAAGAGACCAGGTAAACCTGAGGTCTACTAGGAGTTATACAGCAGAGAATGGGTTTTGTTGTCTATGATACCTCCAAGAGATAGATTTCATGTATTGGAAAGTTATACCTCTCTTTTGCTTACAGAAATTAATTTATTTTATGTTTTGAGGTTTAATGAATGTGATATAAAATGTATACATACTGCTCAATGTGTATATTTATATATATCTATATTTATATGTTAGCTTTGCAGTCTTTTCCACATATGGAAGAATTTTTTGAGATCATGTTTAACTATAGAAGCCTCTCCCCCTCACTTCCCCTGAATGTGTGTGTTAGAATATACAACGCTTATATAGGAGGTTTACATTTATCTTGTATTTCTTACTAGAAAAATTAGCTGCCACCATCATAGTCTAAAATAGGTCTTTAGACCAACTGAAAGAGCCAAAAATGCATTTCTGGGAGACAGTAACTTGATAACAAAAGTTACATATCTGGCGCTGGTTGCTTAAGTGAGATAACATGTCACAGGCTTTCACTACAAAGGGGACCATAAATTTTTGCATTGCAAATCTGATTTCACGGCCCACTTCTTGTAAGAAGCATTGGGTTTCCGCTTCATCTAGTGATAAAGCTTCAGAATGCATGAGTATATCTGGTGAAACATCTTATTCATGTTAATGCTAGTCGGCTGTCGTAAAGTAAGTGGTCAGAAAGAACCTTGAACTTTCTGCTTACCCCCATCACTCGTATTTATGTTTGACTTTAACCCAACTATATAGCAATAAAACAAATGGTGAGATGGGGTTTATGGTCATTTTCATAATTGGATGATGTATAGTTACTTGTGACCCCTTCTGTTATGGATAGGTTTGAAAGCAGACCTATGACATAAATCCATATTGCTGAAACAATTTTTAAAGATTTATTCAACTTCTTGAATATACAAATGAAACATAAAATTAAGACCTTCTAAAACTCTACACAGCAAAGCCATAAGGGAATTCACTGTTAATCTTTCCCCTTTACAGATATAGGCTCAGTTCTTCGAATCATTCATGCACAAAACTCCTATGCAGTCCATTGTTCTGGGTATGGGGAGTTCATGAGGAAAGTCCTCAGCTATGCTTGCTCCTAAAAAAAGAAGTAGCAGATAAAAGTCTAAGCTCTGAAAAAGTCTGATTTTAGGCTAAGTACTTGATTTGAAAGAAATGTTATTACTTTACAAGTAGATTTTTGTGTCACAAGGATAAATTAATATTTGTTAATGTAATTGTTTGCTGTAAGTAGGACAGTTTCACAGGCCGGAGCCAGTAGTTACATGTTTAATGACCCATTAGTAGCCATAGATAATAAGGAGAGTAGCATAAATCAGTCATCAGAAAGTTAGCTCAAGAGATGAGCAGGTTATCACTAGATTTATTTAACCCAAGTTAAGACATTAATTCTTAGCATGCCGGCACATGAAAGGGAAATGTGATGAGCCTTGTCAGGAAGGGTCTTCTCATGTGGGAAGAGAGCCAGAAAAGCTTAACTCATCAAGGTTTTAATGTAGCCTGTGTTGCAAAGCTTTTGTCTAAAAGGAGATTAGGATTTTTTATTTTTTTATTTTTATTTGAAGAGTGCTTTTTATAAAAATACTGGGGTGCCACAAAGCTGCGAGGATGCATGCTGTACTTCAGCTTTGTGGAAGTACTTGCTGTCAGTTTTTTGAGTCAGTTTCACAATAGTCTTCACTTCAGGTAACCACATTTTATACACCAGCAGGACTCATAATAATGCAGAATTTTGCACTCTTCTAGTGCTTCTACATTAGGGTTTTCGTTCTGATCAAGACTGCAGATTTGAGTCAAATCTCCCTATCATTCCCACTTAAAATCACTATGGTTCATATCCAGAAGTGGTGCTGAAGTGGGCACACTGAATTCTTTTTTGATTAATTGAAAGATGCATTCCACAAGGCCCCCCAGCAATGTGAAATTGCTAAAGGGAATTCAGTCTTGGGGACATAGCAAAATTAATCCAGAATACCCTTCCAGCAGAGGTGTATAGTATGGATGAAGATTCTCAGGACCAGCTACAGATCTGTTGCTGTTGCAGCACACTGCTAAATATAACCTCTTCCAGTTATTTCATCTTCACCAGTAACAAAGAGTATACTATAATGAGAATACAAATAGAACAAATTCTGATTATTAATTTTTTTTTAGATGTACTTAATCACGTAGACCATGATTAAAGTTTTCCTTTGTTTCTAACCTGCTGTGTAATGTAGCCCCTTTTATCTGGAGGCCACTGCCTCAAATTTACTGCTGAAACTGATGAACCTTAAAGAACTGATGGCTGACAAATGTGCCTGTAGAATTGGTATTAAGATCCACTTGAGTAATAAACCAGAAGATGTCTTTACACAACCTTTCTCTATCTGTGTGAAGTGTTTTTCATGCACTACTTTTTAAGCTACTTTGAAGCGAGTTTTGAGGTTTTAACATTAGGCATTATGATAATTAGATCTGAAAACTGAATTGCAGTAAAACCAGATATTTATTTTTAATTTTTTAAGCAAATATGATAAGTAGCAGCATAGAAAAAAAGAATTTACTGAGAAAAGAATGAGATAAAATCAATGAATTAATAATCTATAAATAGGCCATGTACAAAGGTTTTCATAATACTTGTGTTTATACCACTGTACTGTGCCTAAATCTGTCCAAATCAGAAACAGGGATGTCACTCCTAAAATTAGAATGCATTCAATATCTTAGATATTTTAAATTTAGAATTATTTTTAACGATTAGGCATGAATACTGATTTATCAATTCAAATGTTACTTCCAGATTTTTTTTTCCCTTTGCTTGTCTTTGAGATTTTGTTTTGCAGTTTTTGTCATTGAATGGCTATTCTTGACCCTATAAACCGATGAAAGATCCAAGTTTAAAAAGCAGTTAATGTACACAAACATTAATCAAAAATTACTTGATTATAGTTTATTGTTTGAAAGCCCTGTAGATTAATGACTCTGTAGGATACACATTGATATGAAGGAGTAAGCATACTTCGGGAAGCTTCTAATCCAATATTAATAAATGATAAGGAGTAACTGCAGCTTTTGTTCTGCTTCACAGTGTGTGAAGAATGTGAAAAAGGTTATGAGGTCCATTTGTCTCAGACCATCAATAAAGAATTCTGTATTCTTTTACAGTTACCTGTTTGCATTGAGGTACTTTAGCTCCTTGTTAGAATAGTTTATTCACATAACCAGTGATAAATACAATCCTGATTCTTATGTGCTTTTTACCCAATGCTTTTGAGTTGTTGCTGTCTGTACAGAAAAATCTGTAAAGCCTATAACACTGTTAGGGTTTGTACCATCAAATATGCACTCCTCAAAATACTACAGGCAGCAGAATAACAAGGAGAGTTAAGTCATATCTCCTAACTTTGATCCAATGCACTGAAAGGAGGTAATAAAGGCATGAAAACAACCTTGTCTGCATAATGGGAATAGTAAGTGATCAATTAGTTGTTTCTCTATTCCTTTTAGATATTGCATCCATATATTCTGACTCCTGTTAAATTGAAATGTGACAGCATGTGTCATGAAATTGTGGTTCTTTGGTTTAATCATATTTTATGAAGGAAAAAGAGGGTTGACATTCTTAAATATCTGAAGGAATTTTACTTTTGTCTACAACTATCAAGTACCATGCATTTTTAGGTCAATTCATTACCTAGTATCAATTTATGACACAATTAACTAAGAAGAGAACATATTAGGTAAGAAAACACATAATTATGAAATGTTGAGCTTTTTTGATAAAGATGCTAAGAGTGGGTGAGCTGTGCTTAGGTTAGTGCAAGTCTATTTATAATTAATTCTATAAATAATTTGTGTTTGGAAGTATGAAAATGAGAAATGAGTAGATATCTGGGGTAGGTATAAATCAAGTCTAAATACTGTATGGATACAAGGTTTTAAAACGAGACAGTGTATTGAGACTGGTTTTGAGGTTGCTCTTAGTACTAAATACTGAAAATCCAGTGAGGGTTTGTAATTTTCTGTTCAGTTGTCTGTCAGACAGATCACTGTGTTTAATTATTTAATGATCTTGTTAGGCACTAAAATTGGAAAATGCATTATAAACTCTCTGTGTACAGCTAGAAATTGTGGCACAGACATTCTCACTAAAACAGATGTGAGGGAAAAAGGCAGGAAAAGAATTCTATTAATTGTAGACGTTGAAGGTGAAGTGCACTAAGATGATACTCTGGACCTGACCACTCAATTTCTTCATTAAATCTGTGATTATTTTGAACACAATCAGACATATCTTTAGGAAGTGTCTAGGTCTTGATATATTGAAGTCATCTGGAACTGATGAGGTATTGAAAACTATGTACCATATTTGCAGTGTAGTTAATTCCTATATATTTCTGTCCAGGTTTTTTCTGCTAGAGAAAAGAGCTGCCACCCTTTCTGTATATGTTAGTTGTATATATGTGTTCCCTGATCTGGTTACTTGTTCAGATATTGACAAGAGAATGACAGGAGGGCCAGATGTGTAATTCTGCAAAGATGGAGCAAACATTTTGATTTTTATTTCTATGCCTGTATTACTCCTGGTAAATTCAACAATGTATCACATGTTCACTTTCACCATCATCTGTAAAGCTCTGCCTAGTGTCATCCATTTCAGGTGCAGTCCTTTGTCTGCTAAGATTCTCCTCTATGTTTTCAAGTGATGGCACTGTATACATGATTTCAGTCATATGAGTATGTGGCCAGTAACATTTATTTTGCTGATCCCAAATCCATTCACTTTTTCAAACAATTTTTTTCAAATCATGGGAATACGAAACAAGTTTGGAATGAGAAAAAGTTATCTGCATGTTCCCTTCCCTCTCCAGCAACGTTCATTCTTTAGAAAGCTAATTTTGCTGACACTCTGTCTTGTGGCATGAAATCAAATGCCTAACAGAAATCTTGGCATATTATTTCAAAGCACTTACCTTATCAAAAAGAGACTCTATGTAATTGAAAAAGATAGAAAGTTATTTTGACAGAACCAGTACTAAATAAAGTGATGTTGATTGACGTTAACTGAGCTCTTGCTTTTAATTCATTGCTTATTGTATATCAGGATCAGTGTCAAACTATATAGTCTGTAATTTCTGATAATACTATTTAGAAATACTTGATGATATTTGATTCTTCAGCTCTTCTATAGTTCTGCCAAAAAGAGATCATACAAATAACTGGAGTAAAAATGAGCATCTGCCTGTATGAAGAACTACAATACAATAAATGGCAAAACATCTGTATGTAGTTAGGAGTCATTTAGAAATGTGATGAGTTGCCCATTTTGTTGATTTTTTGGTGTTTTTAAAGGTATCACCAAAGATTAACCTAACGAATTCTGTTGGTGAAATAGGATCAAACTACTCAGTGGAAAAGTAGCCCTTCAGTCTTTCCTCAACCTTTACTTTGGCAAAACAGTTGTCAACTTCAAAGTCAATTCATTGAGAGTTAGCAGTTCTGAATAAAAGTAGCTCCTATGGAATTCAGGGGGAAGGACTTGTATTTTCAGTGATGTGAACCCAGCTCGTTGTAGGGCTTACAGGGTATGTTGCTTTGTTTCAAAAATAATATTCAAGCATTACTGTGTCTTTGTAGTGTTGTTATGCAGACCTCATAGTGAAGACGTGTTCCAAGTTAACTGTAAAAAATTTAGCCACATTTCTTCTGTGTTAAATGATAGCTAAGTTTATAGTGGACTGTCAGATTTCTTTACTTACTTCAGCAGCATGCAAGACATCTATCTTAACATCTGGTTTTTAATAACAGTTGACATCTGGGAGCTCTTTTTTATTCAAGGAACGGACTAGAACAGTAGTGATTCTGACAGTGTATATTTTCAGGCTAAAATTCCTGTCCATTTCAATAATAATTAATTACTCTTTTTTTTTTTTTTAATTTTTAGATTTAATTAATTGCCAGCAACATGTTGCATCACATGACTTTCAAAGTTTTGAAACTAGAGAATGTAATTTTAAAGTGTTTGTGAAAAAGTAATGGGTGCTAGGGATTCTAATAATACCTAAATTAAAAGATTTTATTTGGTTTCAAAGTGCTGACTTAAATGAAAAACATTGTGTTGTGTGCCTCTGTGTTCTCAAAGCTGAGTATCACGTCAGAATTTGGTATGATGGAATTATATATAGATAGGGTTATACAAATCTATGTGTGCAAAACAAAGAGTCTACAAAAAATGTAAGGTTTGGTAGTGTAATCTTTTGTATACAGGAAAAAACATTTCACTCTCCTGATTAAGTCACTGGTTTTTATTTTGTTTTTTTAAACTTCATGTTTCCAATAAATGTGAAGAAATACCTTCTGCTTTCAGCATATCTACAGTAAAATAATCCCGTTTAAAAATTCATGAAATTGTTATGGGTTTTTTTGTATTTGCCATTAGTGTTTTCAATCATTAAAACTGAATCAATTAGTAATCCTAATGATTAAAAATGGACAAAAAGAATCTAATAGTATTTGACAATGTGCAGTGTTTAATGATTGTTTAAAAGATAGATTTAACTTGATAACGTTAGAAAAATTCACTTCATTTAATGATAGTTTTTTTATTCTGCAGCATTTTTGTATCCTTTAACCTGACAGAATGTAAGACGATTTGATTATTGTCATTAGTTTGCTTACTTATGAGGTTTGATCTGTTTCTTCTATCAGTGTTGTTTTGAACTGTGTACAGTGAAAAAATGGGTGATCTTTTAATATTTAATCTTATAATCTACTTCCTACGCACTGATTTAACTGGGTGGGAAAAAAGTTAACGTCACTGGTTTTGATTTTTTTGGTTGCTATAGATGCAGATTCTTGTATATGTAACACAAACTTGTTCAGTTGTTTTCGCTGGCTGACATTTAAAAAAAAATAATCATGTCAAGAAGATTGTATTTTATATGCACCAAAGTAACTAAACTTTTCTTTTTTCATTCCAATGCTGACATCGTCTCTGTGCATCTCCTGATGTCTGGCACACAGGATGATGAGGAGGGTATATGGGCATAACCGTTCCTAGAAACCAAAGTTCCAGTTTTGTTTTGAGAGGTGAGAAACTCTCTTTTCTATCTCTTTCAAGCTGCAGCCTCTTTTTTGTTGTTTTATTTTTAGCTTCATGGAGCTATGTGCTTGTTGACAAGTATGTTTGTGAACCCTCTAAAAATGGTTTATAATATGCAATGAACAATGCAAAACCATGGCTGTCAGTTTAATGGGCTAATGGTTTAAAGTTTTTTCATATCCTATTATGGCTAAAGGAATAGGAAGGTAAAAAACTTCAAAAGGAGTGTATTTGTATCCTCTTTTCAGTAGATAAGGGTTTCTTTAAACTAGTATTAATCTGCTAACTAATTTTGAAAATCCCTTGAAGAAACCTTAGCAGAATGAGTATCAAAGTTTGGGACTTAATTTTCCCTTAGATTAAGCATGCAATTTTACTAGATTAGAAGTTCTAATATGCATGGAAAAATGAGACTACCATGCCATGCTACCATCCATACAATAATTTGGTTATGATATTTAAGAGCACCAAATGCAGCTTACTTTGTTTAAGTCTTTTTTAATTATGGCTAAATACTCTATTGTCACTGTGTGTCAGTTATTGCTCAGTGCATATCCACCTTTTTTGGTGCTTGCCCCTGAATCTGTAGGTGGTTTGTAGATCATGGTCACTGTAGTCTCAGCATTGCTAAGAGCATCAGGCCAGGGTGGCTCACGTACAGAAACTGTTACTTATGTCACTGCTTCTTACTGGAACAATTCTACTTACTACAGTGCTTAGGGTAGCAAAATCTACTCACATAAGTAAAGATTAATGTGTTATTAATTGATATTTCGTATCAATTTGGCCCCTGTCATCCCAAGTTGAAGACTGTATGATTTTTTTTTTCAAGCTGTGTTTTAAGCCATGTAACAAGTCAGTCGTTCTGTCTAACAGGAGTAAAATATCCAATATAATTTTCGTTTGTGTATGCTTGCTTTTTAGAATAGTTACGAGATGCAAAATTAGCACTTCTTAATAGTGAATTTGTATTTTGTTATTTAAAACATTAAGCTGTTGAACTTTTCTGTCACAGAGAAGCTCAAAGATTACACACATGTAAAATAGTGGGTGCTGTAATACTGTTAACATTTAAAAGAAAGCAACCTTGGTACATCAGAGGATAGTTATGAACCTTTTTTGGTTTCATGCTTTCTGATTTGATTTTAAATGTCATGCCTGTACAGTTGGGATGTATAGATAAACTCCGTGTTTAATGACACATAATGTGCACATGGTAACAGCAGGTAAGGATGTGAATCTCATGCTAAAATCTTTTAGCTACATTTTCCTCGTCCCTGAATATAATCAGACTTGAAAAATAATTTGGAATTATTCTTTTTCACATATGAATGTACAAATGGTATATAGGTTTTCAGTGTTGTGTTTTAACTGATTAGCAAGTTCTGTTAAAAGCAGCTGCATGATATTTTAGTAGCAGTTTATGATGTTATTTAAAAGTAATGTAGTTTTCAGCTGTTCGTCAGCATCATTCTTCTGTTTTGGGTATGGAGAGCAGATCTTTGTTTATTTTCCAATTTAAAACCAGACATTACTCTCTGACTCTTCTGTTCAAATGCCAGCCTAATTTAGCTGATATCATTATATACCAGACCCTTGACAATAATTTATTTGCTGTTTCTTTTGAGAGGGGGAGCACTGCAAATGTAACATAACAAATACCTGGTGGCAGGCATAGCCTCTCCTCCAGACTGAACTCATAAGTAGACTTGTACTTGCAGGTAGAATAGCCGTGGGAATAGCTACCATAAGGTTTCATTCTCACTGTTGAGACCTGTAAGTATATGTTGCAAAATAAATATTTACAAACATACTTAGAAAAAGTAATAGATGAACTTCCCTATTTTGCACAAACTTGAGAAATAACTCGATTTGGCTATCTCCACTCACCTAGCTCAGCAGTAGGGCTGGCTCAGGTAGAACTGAGGTCCTTAGCTTTTTTATTAAATCAGAGGAAACTGTGTTCTTAGAAGTATTCTTGAGAATATTTCTAAGGTTATGGAATAAACTTCTTTCCATTTTATTTCTATTCTCTGATATTTGAGCAGTGCAGGACTTAAAAATTACTTGACTGTAGGATAACTCTATAGTACTTTCTGCCACATAGACTAAAGCCCTGGATCTGTTAAGGAAATGAAGATCTGTGGTAATGGTGTTATTTCCTGTTTCTACTGACAATCAAAAGGTTGATAGAGTTGAATCTTGTATACATGGTCTTTGTAAAATACGTTTTCCCACACTTACTTGCTTTGTAAAAATTCTGGACATTATAATAGCTTCTGATATAACTTGCTGTGTGATATTGCTTTTAGAATCCTTTTACAATGCTCTAGTTGTGAATTGAAAGGAATAGTGCCTGTGATTTAGTTTTGGAACATTTTAATACTTTCTATCGTTCTTTAAATAACATCTGTGAGATTTGTCTTGGATGAATATGGCTCAATGTTGACTGACTTTAACAGCTTCAATGGTTAGGAATAAAAGTGAAATGAACTGTCTTGAGTGTTTCATTACTCTTTAAAAGTGGCATCGTAAACATGAGCAGCATACCCACATGATTACAATAAGAACATTTCTGTGCAGAGTTTTGAAGTTCTAGGCATAAACTCCTCACTGCCAGGAGCTCTCTCCTGTGGTTTTGGCAGTGCATGTAAGAAGAGTCTGGACACTCTTCTCACCAAGGCAAGGTGCTAAAACTCCAGTTCAGTCATGTTATCTCCATGGCTGTAAGATTAGACAGGTTAACATTTTTTGAATGATAGTACTAGAGTGGATAAGTGGTCGAACTGATAACCTGTTGAAATAGATCTGGAGACTAAATAAATGGAATAGAAAGGAGATGGAGATTTCATCTCTATGTAGGAAGGAGCTGATTTCACTCATCATAGTGTAAGGAATATTAAGCCAGCCCTTAATTCATGGGGTCATACATGTTTTCACCATTCCACCTCTCTCCCATTTTCTCCTGATTCTCATCACATGCAGTATGGCAGAGGGAAATCAAATCTCTCAGCTGAGTGTATGGTAAAACACAGACAATACAACTAAATTGGGTAGATATCTTGTTCTGAAGGTTTTCTGCCTTTACTGCAGACTTCTTTCACAAGCTAATCATGAACATAAGAAAACATAGAGGCAATGAGAATGAACTTGAGGGATGTGTTTTATGTTGGAGAGAATTTATAATTTTAGCAATTATTTAATTTTAAAAGTATTTGAACTGCAAGAATGTAGATTTCTAGCAAAAAAGTCCTTCATTTTACTTTTTTATGGTTCATATATTTGCCATCATTTTTAGTCATACAGTTTAAATTATGTGAACTATGGGTGCAGCAGTTCTGTTGCAGCACAACTTTGTTTATCAACCAAAGCATGGTAACCTCCATTTACAGTCTCAAAGACACATTTGTTTTGGTTTATAAAACTTGTATTCAAAGTCTACAACAGTTTTGAAAACTGACTATCAAGAGCCTAGGGGAATCTTTAATTTATTTTTTTTTTGGTTACAGAATTGTAAAAATAGATTATATGCTTTTGAAATGGAGTTTATTTCTCTTTAGAAGGTATTTTTTCCTGCAAAACAAAAAGCACCTGAGATTCCAAAATGTTTAGCTTCTGAACTTATTTTTTTTTTCAAGTCTAATTTTATCCTGATTATATAGACTTACTAATATTGCTTAGGCATTAGGCAATCAAAAATTTTTCTGAGGCCATGAAGTAATAATCTACCTAAATAAGGATAGTGCAGGCTGGTTCTCTCATTACTTTTTAGAAGTATTAATTTAAGAATCACTGAAGTCCTTTTAAATTTACCACTTCAGTACTCATATACTACAGAAGAGTGGCATGAAATGATGGTAGAAATGTTGAGTGGCAGGACAAGAATGTGCTGTAAGGTTATGTAGAGCTCGTTACTGATTATGGAACAGATGAGGTGTTCAGGGATATCTCAAATTTGGTGGCACGTGTAACTGCACTGGTTGGGGCTTGTTAGAAACAGGATCTCTTCCCCTCTCCTCACCCTTACAAAGGGAAAAGCAAATGTGAAAATCAAGAGGTGATGATAAGTTTCAAGAATTAAGCTTTATAGCAGTCTGTCATGGGTGACCGAAGCCATGTGGCTCTCAGAAAATACGATTCGTAGCACAGCTGAGGTGTGCACACAGAATATGTCCTCATTTTCTCCTTTTCAATTCCTGCCACTGAAGTGCACCAGGCAGTGGAAAAACAGTTAGGACTTTGCCACCAGATGTCCATGTGTGTCTGTAACAGAAAACAACAAAAAACCTGTTTGTAGAGTATTTTGTTGGTACAGTAATATAGGCTTTATTCTTTGTCGCTTGTGAAGTAAATCAGGTATTTTAAAAGATGGTTAGGAAGGTTTGGACAAGTTTATTGTCTGTTGTATCCTTAGAACTTGATTACTTGCACACCTAAAATAAAGAGGGTCTGAGGTTTGTGCTCCCCCCAGATGATGTCTACTGTTTTTGAAATTAATATTGTAAATCAACTCTGCTAAATTTTGATTTAGGAGCTGAACATAAAGTCTGCTATTTAGAAGTTTTGCCTAAGTAGTCACTGTGGAGGCATCCTATGTCATCAGTGTCATTCTTCAAAACAATGCATTAAAGCAGAAATTGTCTGTGGAATGGGCAAAGGAATAAAACTTCTCAATTATTGCTCAGACCAAAATTCACAGTTCCCTTCTAACTATTAGATGTTTCTTTGAATGTGTTTTCAGGGATGAGGAGGCTGTTTTAAAACAAATGTGGTACCCAGCTTTGTCTTTGTTCAGATGTGGTGTACATTTTTCTTTCAAATTGTCCTTATTAATAGCAGTAGAGAAGAAGAAAATTTGGTCATGTTGCTATATACGGACATGCTTAAAGACATTAAATATTAGCTATTGTTCTTTTTGCTTTCATTATTTTGAGTCAATAGTTTTGTAAATAATCTGTGTGTGTGTGTGTTTGGTTATTCTGTTTAGCCTGTTTTGGAAAAAACATGTTAACTTTGAAATGAGTCTCAGTAGCATGCAAAGCAATGGAAAAATAAGGAGCATGACTGTTTGCAGTGTTCATTTTAATTCTCTCCTAGAGTGTATGAATACAAGCTCTATGCTTAATTAGCTAAATGGATGTTGCTACATGGACTGAGCCCCAGGGCATTTTGGATTTGTGAATTTTTAGACATGACTGTTGCTTTACTGCAACTTGGTTTTTACTAAACAAAAGGAGGAACCTCCCTAGAAATGTTTGGCAAACTGGGGCCAGATTTGTGACTAGTCTTCATTCCTGTTAAAATTCTTTTATTCATAATGCAAGGTGTTTATAGTTTTTATTTTAATTGAGAAATTTTATATTAGTTAAAAACTTAACTTTCTTTTTTGTCTTAAAGATACTATTACAACTGCTAATATTTTGGGATAGTAACTGCCCAGTGTTGAAGACAGGGTTTTTGTTAACAGGACATAGAAATTTGTTCAGCTGTATGTATTTTTTTATTATTATTATTATTGGTTATGCACTGGAAATATATTGATTGCTTGAAAAGTGTGAAACTTTTTCTGTTTCTTATGCAATGGAAGATCATTGTTCTCCTGAAAAAAAATTCTTAACTTTCTGTTACAATGCTCCTTTGGTCAAATACATTAAAGTCAGAAGTTGGAAACCTGGGCCCATTCAAGTCAGTGAGATTCTTATTTATTTCAGTGCTTTTAAGTTTTCAATCAGAGCAGTTTCAGTCTTTTGGTTTGTTCACAGTCTTAGTAGAAAAAAATCTGTGCATCTACGTATTCTCAAAGAGATGTGTACAACTTAGATGTCCCTTTAACAGGCATTTATCTTATCTTATCCTATCCTTGGTATTTATGAGACACCAATCACCCTCATGTCTAGCTATAGAACTTTATTGTATAAATACAATAGTTTTGTCTGTCACTTGTGGTTCTAGCTGTGTGATTCAGGCCATTCTGCATGAACTTTGGTCTCAGCTTCTTCACTACAAGTGCAGAAGGTGTGCAAACAAGCTGAAAATGTAGCTGATGACCTGAACTTCAAAGCTTTTGATGTCAGCATAAAGACAACATTTACAATCATCAGTCATGCTCTTTTATAATCTTCCATAGTAAAAGTAAATAACAAACTAGAGCAATATTTAACACTGCAGAAAATGAGAAAAGGCAGCATATATTTGCCCCCTTCAACTTTGTTTTGAATTGTTATAGGTGCTGGAAAGAGAAGCAGATAATCACTGACTTCACACTGAAAGAATTAATCTCATAATCTAGATATAGTTTAATATCTGAAGCTAAGCTGACATCTTAAAAAAAGTAGCAAAATCTGCTTTGAAGAGACCAGTGCAATTCTGAATTATATTGTGTTGGATTGCACTTCTGGAAATATTGCTGTGAACATGCAAAATTACTATACTTGTCTTGAAAACAGTTTCAAGCAGTTTTTTTGTGACTATTAGAGTATGTGAAGAGCAGCACAGCACAGCATTGCTCTTTGTTTGGAAGCACAAGTACTGCCTGACTTAAAGACTTGATTAAAGGTGGTATGACCTAAAGTTTGGAATGTAAGATTTTACCACAGAATGTTAAATATGAAAAAAAAACCCAGTTAGTTTTGAATAAACATGAAATTTATAAAATTGCTCTGGGAATTTTGTAAAAATTACAAGAAATGTTCAGCAGAATACAGAAAATAATACCTAATAAAAATTTATCTAGTGTTTATTTTTAATAATTATTCTCAGGTATTTGCAATGCTATAATACTGCTTTAAAAAAAACAAACCAAAACCAAAAAGCCCACCTCCCTCTGCTGACCTGCTTAACATAAATGAAATACCAGTTGTCATTGTTGTCTCTTGATTTCCTCAAAGAAATGCTTTGATAGGGCGTGACTGCTATCTTAGATATCAAGTCCTACCAGCCACAAGGCCTGGAGCCAATTTTGAGACACATCCCTGTCCTGTCTCTTATGTTTCATCTTATTCTGGCAGTGGTTTCTAATGCAGACTTTCAGATCACACACATGCAATGATAGAAGCACTGTTTTTGGGTGTGGTGGCCAGAGCCTCAGACTGAGCCCAGCTACGTGTTGAACAAAGACGTTAAGAAGAGAAGGCATCTGGCTGTTTCAGCAGGTGTATGGCTACAGAGCCACTGCCTTTTTCTGGCAAAGAAAAGGCTTTGGGAAGGATGGGATTGTTTTTAGCTAGGCAAGCTAGCTAAATGGTTCATGTACTGGTTTTATTTTAAACTGTATCTCTTGGTTCATGTACTAGTTTTATTTTAAACCATATCTCTTGACAACACTGAGCAAGCTACTCACTCAAAAAGCTTTTGTCTAAGAAGGGCGAGGGACAAACAGCTGGAATGTCTTTCAACAGCATATCTGATTGTAAATGAGGAGAGCTGTCCACAGCCTTAGGCAATGGGCAGAGCATTATACGAAGTGCTGGGCCAGTTGATGATAATATTACCACCCACCCTGTTTATTACTATTTGTCTGTTAGTTACCCTCCCAGATCTCTCAACAGAGGAAATCACTCCCATCAATCCCATATCAAGTTCAATAAGAGTGAGCCAGAGTGGCTAAAACAGTGATGAATATCCATTCATCAGGCAAGCCTGTTCATCGTTGCCTGGGGTGGGTTAGAGAACATCCTGACATTTCTGACTGTAACTGTGTTGTAACATCCAGCTGGTGTTTCAAGCAGAGCAGCTAGTGTTGGTAACATCTTCAAGTGGAAAAGCTCAATCTGGAAGAGAGTTATATCCATAAGTTAAAACCAAAAAGACCCCTATAAATTACTCTCTCTTCAAATGTTCTTGCACCAATTTAGGTAATCAGGTTATTAAAATGATTTTAATTAACTGATGCACTTTTCTTGTTTAACTAATCAGAATCAGAACCTCTTTGCTCATTTGGCAGATGACATATTTTACCAGATGCAAGCATGGAGATGAGTAATAAACATAAAATATTTTCTATTTTATGTAGGATCTACAATTTTGTATACTAAATCTGTGATAAATTCTAGAAAAAAAATTGTTCTTAAAAAGAGCAGCAACAAAACCCACCACCATAAGCAAAAACCACTTTGGAAAAATCTTGCAGTAAGTCTTTTCTGGATTTAGTATGTTAACAATGTGATGAATTTTGTCACACAGTTCTAGGACCTTGAAAGTCATTTGGTGACACATTTCAAATGTAAGTTATATGGGAGCTGTTGAACGACTGCTTCCCAATGTGGCTGAGGCCTAAATCTGTTTTTGTTGGAGCCATCAAAGCAACACAGTGCAGTCACATTCTTTGTGTAGTGTTTTATACCTGTGTTGTGTTTTGACCTGCCTCCTGCATATGAACTTTTCATGAGGATTCATCTTAGGTCTAAGAATATGGGTCAAAAGAATAGGGTCAAAAGTAAACATTGGGCAAGTTTTTATTGATTTAGGAATTCTGTTAGCTAACATGATTCTGATTACAGCAGTTAGAGGCTGTACATTGGTTCTATACCTCTATGGGAATTTATACCTGTGTAAATAATAACAGATCCTAATATTCTGATTGAATCGTGTTTAAGGCTTTTGGGAGGAAATGCTCCCAAGGTTGTCCTTCCATTTTTTTAATGTAGCTGAGTGTCCTACCTGCATTAATTGGGGGGAGAGGGAGGAAAGGATGGAGGTGAAAAACTTTATTCCTTTTGCAAATTGTTTTCATGATAGGTCCTGATCCAATGTCAGACTTCAATGTAACGCTACTGAAAGAATTTCTTATCAGCTCTCTGAATTTTCATCTCTAACTCTGTGCTGTTATTATTTAAATCTGTGGTTAGATTTAATGAAAATCTAACTCCTTATCCACCCTATTTACTTTACCCTCACCCATACTCTGTACAAGGGTGACCAAATCTTTGAGAAATTTACATAGATGCTGCAGCACTCATTTGTAAAATATTTATGAATGATAGGTCATCCTTTTAAAAACCTCTAAAACTGCATGAAATCTCTGCTGGTTTTTTCCAGATTCCTTTACCAAACCAGATTCAGTTTTCCTCCCGTCTTTTACACAATTGCAATCATCCGTCTTCTAGATCTTTTCCTTAATATGTAAACTCACTTAATTTCTAAATTCAGTGGCAGTAATTTTGGTAAGAAACTGTTAACTATTTTATAATTCAAATGAAAAATTTTACAATTGCAGCGTTCCAGTGTTACCTTGAGACTTGTACTGTGTTTCCAGTATGTAATTAATACGTGGATAAATATTTGGAACATGAATTGCCATTAACTTAAAGAAAAATGATAAATGCTGAAAAAGTCTCTTGTAGTAGTAATAGTTTTAGAATTGAACGTGTCAACCAAAAAACCAGTGCAATTAATTGCAGGAGGGAGAATGGCTCCTTCTCAGGGGTCTAATTTTTTTTTTTGAGGGGGGGGTTGTTACGTCTCCTTTACTTGTTCCATGTGAATCCTCCACAAATAGTCTTATTGCTTGAAGAAAGTTTGGGACATTTTTATCTGGAGATGGCCCTTCAGTATAAAAATCAGGAGAAAAATATCTTTACTTCTTAAAAGTACTGTAGATTCTAAGCATGTATTTTAAGACATGCTGAAAACCCTGCCTTAGTTACAGAAAAAAAGGTAATCTACAAAGAACATGAGCTCTCTAGCTATATTTTTACTGCTCTTAGTACCAAAACAAAATGAGAACTCTCAGCTACTTTTAGTAATGTACTCTCTTTCCTAAATTCTCTCCTTGACTCTGTCTGGTAAACTTTGATCTGATGCTGAAGTGTTCAAAAGCTGCATGTGTTAGAGGATTTCAGCAAACCTGATCTTACAAGTTTAACTTAAATATTGTTTCCATTTTGAAGTCTGTCAGATGGGTGTACCACAAAGAGTGTTTGGTTTTAGCCCTGCTGTCTTGGGTGGTGGTATGCAGCAAGTAACAGTATACTGGGAATAAAGAAAAATTCTGAAATGAATCCCTCCAGCTATGGGCCAGTTGAGAGCTAGAGAGACAGGATGTAAAGTAAAACCAGTATGTCACCCTTTGATCAAAGGATAGATTCCCCACCACCACCCAGCAGGTGATTAACACATAAGTACATTCTCCTCTAAATGGGTTGGTTGGACAAAACTATCTGCTTGGCACCCACAAAGAAAACTTCACTTAGTAAACTGGTGTCAGAAATATTTCATAAGCTGTGTTTGTGCATTCAGATTCATGAAGTTACACCTAAGCTGCTACTAAATTGTCTTAAAATATGGACTTCTCTAAAGGGAGAAGTACTAAGCACCTTTATGAGACTGCTTTTTTCTTTTCAGCAAACAATCCGTCTCCACTAGTAAATTGTTGCATATTTTTCAGTTGTCTGTGCTTTCTGTATTTAGGGAAATTTGTTGATAGCCAACTGCACTATAAAGTTTGAGCATGGTGAAACACGAGTGTAGGGTGTGGTTGTGCACGGTTGTGTGTGTAAAAGCTGTCCAGAAACAGACTTCACCTGGAAGATCTGTAAGCCACAAACTATTATTACTTCACAAGTAATGACAGAGGTGTTTTGCTTTGTTTCTAGAAGTATAATGCTGGGTTTAGAAGTCTTTGTTTTCTCCTGGTTTCATCTAATTTTGTTAATTTCCTGCCAAATGCATGTTTGTTGAAGAGGAAGGACATAGCACGTGAACCCTCCCCTGGCTTGAAGAATTTACAGAGCAGTAATACACTAATGTCAGTAAGCTCTGTTGTTTCAGTGACTTTTTTGAGGACAATGTTTCAAACAAGAGCTTTAAAAATGGAGAGTATGATCTCCTTTTTATGAGTATTAATTGCTTTCCAGTACAAATCATATGTAATGACTGAAATCTAAATCTAAACCATCTTTGCTATATTTTGCTATCAGCATAAGAAAACCTCTTCAGTGACTCTTTTTAATAAGTAGCTGCACTTCAGTTGCCTGATAGAACATAGTCTTAAGAAAATTTTTATACAAAACTCTTTGTAGCACAAATATTTTATATGAAAAATAATCAAGCCATCTCTCTTACCAAGCAGGATCTGCCATGTATCACCAGTCAGAACAGTGTATTTCAGAATATGGAAAGTAAATGAAATGATTACTAAGCAGACTGGGGTTTTCATAATTTTATTATGTGTGATCAAACATATGTATACATATATCAAATATGGTTTTTGCTAGGATCCTGCTAACAGTAATTAACTGGATGAAGTGTTTCTCCAGTTACCCAAGAACTCTACATTCTTACTGTCTTGAGTGAGTTTTTGAAACAGACAAGACACATTGCCAGATTTTAAACCAATGTGACATAAGTAGATCTTTACCAAAAGAGGTGCCAACATTCCAGAAATAGAGTGTGCATCTGGTGTTCTAGAAAGTGTGTGCACATGCACATGCCCAATCTAGAAAAGCTGTACTGATACTGTCTTTGTACTTGCCTGTTACAGGGCTGCACTGTGGTTGCTGCAGATTGCTTTGGTACTAATATTAAAATGCAATTTTAGCAAGTTCTGTTTAAGAAAAATATTGTTTATCAAGCAGTAACTTTTCCTTAGATGAAAAAGCAGTAGTTGGAATATAAAACCATCAAATCTGATGGAGAGGTGTTTGACCAACTAATGTTACTTAATAAGATGGAATAGCACTGTTTTAAAATGTTATTTCCTTCTTGTTTTACTGCATTCTTCCCACAAATGGAGGGTAGAGTGTGCAGTGTTTTCAAGAATCCAATATTCTCTTGGCAAATGTTTCAAAGATTAATGATCAGGTAGTTCCAACACTGGAGTTTTAAAATGATGACAAATGAATAAAGGCAAGGAAAAAACAAGTGCTGAGATGCAGAATGATTCTTTTTGTGCATTTTGGGATTTTTTTTTAGTAGCAGAAAAGCTACTTCCTTCTTCAGTGACTACTTCTGTGGTTTGTGAGCATCACCAAGTATCCTCGTGTGCAGTCCAGACTGCCAGTCACTTGGCAGTCACTAGGCAGATAGGCACTATCCTGAATGTCCTCGGGGTGAATTCTTGTTTGCATTTCCTTTACAGAAAGCCTGTGGTTGTTATTACACCTGCTGGTGTTCAGTGTCACTGACCTCTCACCTAATGTACAATCAGGTGCTCTTTTTTAACAGCAGTCTGGCGTTTAGCCCACTTAAATTAGGTTCATTTGTCATGTATCCTATCTGCCAGCAAAGCAAACTGAGGAAAAAAAGGTCAAAGTAGGATTTTTCAAATCTAAATGTTTCCTGGAAGCTGCTGTTGAAATTCAGACATGTCATTCAAAATGCATGTTACTGCCTGCCTTCTTTCTTAGCCAACTAATTGTCTTTTGCAAGTGTTTGCCTTTCAGAATGTCTTTGCAACAATTCTGCTTGAAGTTGTTGGATGCACATTTTTATTGCCATTTACTGTTGCAAGCAATGAATAAATCACTGGCCTATATTAAAAGCATATTTTGCCCAGCTGCTGTTTTGAAATAGTGGATTAAAATAGAAAAAAAAAATTAAATAATTTAGAGGAAATGGATCATGCAAAAGGCAGGTTTGGTTTCCAAGTGTCTTATTGAAGGCAGTGCTTTTGTATGTGGGATGTGTACAAATAATTATTAAGATATGGTATTAAGCCTGCCTTTGAAAAATTATTTCATTTTTATTCTTTTCATTTTTTCATACCCTTCAGTGGTATTTTTCTGCCTAATTTAATCACATGAGCAAACCTGACTAACATGGTGAGATGTAGCTTCTGGTAGTAGGTGATGTTACTTCTTTTAAAACAGTGATAACTAACTGCATGAATAGCTGTGTGGTGTGGTTTCTGTCAAATTACTAATTGGTTCAATGCTTGTGACAACACTGTGTAAGGTAGCAATCCTTGAATGATGATTATCCAGCCAAGATGCAGCTAGCCCCAGTAACAGAGATGGAATATGATGAGGTGGGGGGAAATATGGTTTTTTTTGCTTCTGGTTTTTCCAAATATCTATCAATCAAATAACTGTATATCATTGTGCTTGGATTAAAAGGTAATAATGGTGGCCAAATAATGTGATGTCTTTTGCTTCTGCTTTGAGGCATTTACTCTGTCAATGAGGGAACAAAGTTTCAGGTTGGTGACAAGAGAGTAGAAGGAAGAGGGTGGCTGGGAAACTGGGAATGGGCTTTCTGAGACAGCAGGTTGACAGCAAGATACTTCAGATCCCATGAATGTTGTATGTGATTGAGGAGACAGACTTGCTGATCAGTGTGAATGTTTTCATGCAGGTGGCAGTAGAAAGAAGCAGAAGGACCTGGCTGGCTTTAGCACCATGGTGGGATGGAGTTTGTTTTGGCAAGAATGTTAAAGCCCCCTTAGGAAATTTGCTACCGGCTTCCAGAATAGAATACAATTGTTTTATTCATTGCTGAAGGTGATAAATAACACATGTAAATTATATTTGCTTCTCTAGATGAGTCACTGAATGTTAATTTTAACACAAAATAAACTGACTGGAATTTAGTATGGATGGAGATGTAGTTTACACATCATCTTGCGAGGCCACAGAAGGTTCTTCTGATGGGGTCTTGCCAATGAGTTAGACTATGTCTATTAGTCATGTTACTATAACAAAGCAAAACCAAAACTATTTCACTAGAAAGAAAGAGTCATAATTGGCCCAGTGAGTTACATTATCTTCAGTCATCTGCAGATGAGAGTGGAGACAAAACGGATGATGTAGGTATATCAGATGTCAAGTGGGCAGATTAAAGAAAACCCACTCCCAAGTGTACAGAGATATTACTTCGGTGTTAAAAAGATTAGTTTAACAATTTGGGTCTTTAAATAACATCCTTCAAGACTTAAAATTCTTCACTATGTACTTACATCTCTGCCTGGTTGAGTCTATTACAGAAGACATAGTTTATGTAATCAATAGCTGAAGAACAGTCCAAATTTTCAGAACAAAAGAAAGTGTTAAAACATTAGTATTGTAAGATGCTGCTCTGAGGTGGCCACAGCACAGAAGCTGTACATTTTATAAACATTTTAATATTTATCACAGAATTGTTAGGGTTTGAAAAGACCTCTGAGATCACCAAGTCTAACCTTCAAACCAGAGAAAACCACCACGTCTAATGAAGCATGTCCAGAAGTGCCACATCTACCCTTTTTTTCATTAACTCTAGGAATGGTGACTCTGCCACCTCCCTGGGCAGCCCCTTTCAGTCTCCGACTGCCCCTTCAGTAACAAATTTCTTCCCCATATCTAGTCTAACCCTTCCCTGGCACAACTTCAGGCTATTTCCTCTAGTTCTATCATTACTTGGCAGAAGATGCCAGCACGCAGCTCATTACAATCTCCTTTCAGGTAGTTGTACAGAGCAGCAAGGTCTCCCCTCAGCCTCCTCCAAGCTAAACAATCCCAGTTCCCTCAGCCTGTCCTTGAAGGACTTTTCTCTAGACCCTTCACCATCTTGTTTACTTTTCTCAGCACATCACCATTTCAGTGTCCTTGTAGCGAGAAGCCTAAAACTGTACCCAATACTTGTGGTGCTGCCTAAACAGTGCTGAGTACCTGGGCATGGTCACTTCCTTTCTCCTGCTTGCCACACTATTCCAGATGCAGGCCAGGATGCTCTTGGCCTTCTTGGCCACCTAGGTACACTGCTGGCTAATATTTAGTCCTGTGTCAACCTGCATTCCCCAGTCCTTTTCTGCCAGCCATATTTCTAGCCACCCTTCCACAGACCTGTAGCATTGCATGGGATTGTTGTGACTGAAATGCAGGACCCAGCTGCATTTACTTTCTTTATAATCTTATTTTACAAAATATTATTGATAACAAATCCATTAATCACATGCTTAGTGGTACCAAGAAATAATATACCTTTTTGATAACTGTTTTTTTTTTGTCATTTGAAATCCAGTAAATGTGTTTTTTCTTCCAATTTTCTTAGAATTGAACACTGTTTGCATTACTGTGGTGTAAGGGTCATTTCATGGTAAGGAATATGACCAAAATGCCAGTACACCATCAAAGAATGCCCAGCACTAAAAAAATGTGAGAGGGTTGGATTCACCAGATTTCAGCTTTCTTTATGTCAGGGCAGGAGTCAGATCTACCAGATTCCAGATCAGGTTGGTTGTGCTTTCCCAAGGGTTTACCACTTAGTAAAAAGAAGGCCTGTTGCACAAAAGCCTTAAAAGTACAAGCTCAGCTATTTTGGTTTTGTGGTTAGGACAGTGCTGCCTATTGAGTTTCCAGGTAGGAATCTATTAGGTTATCTCACACTCAAAAAATCACTGTATGGGCACTGAAAAAAATCCCAAAGAAAACAAGATGATTACAGAGTCATAATTGGAAATCAGTCAACTGGTCAATTTGCTTATTTAAAACAATATTATAAAAATGCCAAGATGGCTTCAGGCATAATTTCCCTTTTCCATAAGGGCATATTTTGATTTGCTACTCCTATTTAAAACAGCATCAAAGAAAAATCATTAACTGCCTTCTCATACATCCTACATTTTGTTGGTTTATTTTTGCGTTTGCAAGCACACTGCAAGGCTTTAAAGTAACTCTATTGTCTTCTTCAGATTAATGAGTTCCTAACTGATTCAGCTTCTGAATTCTTGAAATTTTGACATGCATTGAAACATAAATATGTAAGAGTTTGGGACTGAAATAAATAAATGAAATGGCTTTTTGTTTGTAAAAGTATTATTTTAATGTGCTCTTCTGTCATAATGACATGTTCAACAGAGTTTAAATCTAAAGCCCATTGGCCAATTTCCTTGAATTTCCTGCCAGGGTCAGGGGATTGAGTAGTTGTGCCAAAGTTTTTTATTTGTCTCTATTTACATAGAGTGACTGAGAGCTTTCAGAGTCACTCATTCCAGTCACTCATACCTGAACTGAACCCACATGAATGTAAATCCATTTGGCATTTATTTTGTGAGAGTAGGGTGTCCAGTAGCATCCTCTATGAGTCAGGGAAAGAAAGAAGAGTTACAAAGGGCCATTTCCTGAGTAATGCCTCAGTTTGCTGTTCACCTACAGTTTAAGCAGGACACGTGTGCTGGTGTATTTGCTGTGTGGTAAGAAGCCAACCTGAAGAGGTAGAGCATGCCAGTTTTCCTTCCCAAAGGATCTAATTGTTGATATTTGGCAGGAAGTTTTACTTAACCAAAGTGGTTAGCAACTGGCAAAGTAAGCACGTGAAGGTCTGAAGTATTCTTCACACACATTTCTTCCTGGGAATTTCATGTGTTTTAACAAAGTTACATTATGAAGGTTACTTAATAGCCTGTTTTATTGATCAGGGCAAAGAAACAACTGTCTGAGTGAGGTCAATATACAGTAAAAGTTATTTTAGGTTAAAGATCACTAGGTTGGTCCTTGTGGTTTGTTGTTTAAATCTTTAGAGATTTTAGATATTAGCAACTATTTCCTGGAAGCAATAGGAATGATGTGAAATCCTAGAAGGATTTTCACTTTTGATTTTCCCTGTCCTCCTTTTAGAGAAGAAAGGTACTCATCCTCCTAAAATTAGTTAATTTCTTAGTTGTAAATTTATGTAAATTTTGAAGACTTTTATATTGTGTATGTATTCAAGTGAATAAATTAGTATGTTTTTTAAAAGTACATAGATATCATTCATGTGATAACTGAATAGAATTAGATCAGTTGATGTTTACATAACTTTTACTCTTTTCTCATCTGCTCTAAAGCTACAGAAGGTCCAGGAAGTTCTCTTCTGTGTCTCATGGATGCAGTGTCTTAATGTACTGTCCTGTAGTTGAGCCTTTTCATTACTGCATTTGATTTAGAACATTATTTTACTTGGAAGCTCTGTGTTTTAAATCTTTTGCTCATGTTCCTCCAAATAATTCATTGCACGATAAAATGAATTTTAACTTATGTTACAAAAAATCTAACAACAAAGTTGTTGTAATAAAAACAACAACAACAACAAAAAATATCCAAAGCAACCAAAACAAAACCCATGCACCCAATAGCAGTTTAAAGGTAGCTGAAATTATTTTTTAAAATCACTTTTGTAAACATTTTTGTCAACGTTAAGACACACCACACTTTTCAAGGTTTTTCATAGGGCAATGTTGTATTTAGTAATTTGTGATCGTTATGACAGCCTGGCCATTGAAAGACCATCTCTGTGGTTATCTAGAGGAGATCACTGTGCATCACCTGTAAAACAAGACATTGTTTTGGCTCACAGCTGTCCTCCTGGAAGGGGAGCACCAGGCTTTCAAAGAATGTTACTGCTAAATCAATCCTTTCACCTCAGTTTACAAGCTTTCCTGTATGTGAAGTTGAACTGCAGATGAGTTATTTCCACAATAAAGCTCCTGTTAGCAGTTTTAAAGGCTTGCTATGTGTTCTGCTATCACTTTTTTCTCAGTAGGATGACGCCAGCTGTTCTTTGATTGAAACATGAAGAAAGATGTGTTGAAGTCAGATAAGCATCACTTCTAAAGCAGCTTTACCTCCCAATGTGCTAGCCTTTGTAATATGGCTAGTAATAAGTAATGCTGAGATTGAGCTTTGTACTTGAGTTAAATTATAATTGTACAAGATATGTGTAAATCTACCTAAAGAAATTTTCCTCCTTATATCTCTGCCATTTGAGACAAAATGCACTTGTATAATTGTAAACTACAAGGCACAGAATAAGAGGACATTGCTGACCTTTGGTAGTAGTTCAGAAGGATATCTTTTCTTGTCACTACTTATGATTATGCTTTGCCTGTTTGATGACTTATCAGTGTTTAGAGGGTTTTTTTGCTTGGTTTGTTTTTGTGTTTGTTTTTGTTTTTTGTTTGTTGTTGGGTTTTTTTTTCATCTGAAGCGATTTGTGGTTGGACAGCAGTAGTTTCTTTTATCTTTGTTTCCAAAGCTGCACTTGTAAGGCCACATTCAGCAGCAGATTAATTCTCAAATACTTTGGTTTGGTTTTCACAGTTGCTGCCAAATAGGTCACACACCATTTTATACTTTGTGGCACTTGTAATTAACAATTACTTACAGCAACTCTGCTTCTGTATTCTGCACAATTAAAATTTAGCCTTATTGATACAAAGCAGTTATGAGGATGAGCAACATGAAAATTTACATGAAACATTTTATCCCTTCTTTTTTAAATACTGTGAAGTCCAGTGGGCAAATAATCTGTTGGTGAAATGATCCCAAGGGCTCTGGCAGATATGGAAGAATTTCAGAATTTGCTCTACAAAAAGATATGCACATGCTGGAGAGGGACTTGAGTATTGGCCATATGGGGAGAGGCTGAAGAAACTGAGTTTGTTCAGCCTTGAGAAAAGGCTGAGGGCAGCGTTCCAGTACTTAAAGGGCAGCTACAAACAAGATGGAGGCTCCCTTTTTACAAGGAATAACTTACATGAATAACTTCATTTATAAGGAAAAATGCTTATATAAATAAGACAATGGGTAATGGACACAAGTTGCTCCTGGAAAGATTCCGATTGAACACAATAGGAAAATTTTTGACTTTGAGGACAGTCAGAAATCAGAATGGTCTCCCAGGGGAAGTGGAATATTCAGCCACTTTGGCAAGTTTTAAGTCTCAGCTTGACAGGGTGCTGAAACATCTCACATAAACTAGAGTATTGGAGAAAGGTTGGACCAGATGATCCTTGAAGCCCCTTCCAACCTGACATTCTTTAAGTCTATGAATTTAAGTAGGACTAAAGAAATGCTCAGATTTGGTTTCATCTGACCTCATTTGATTTTTGTTTATGTACAGTGATGAATGGCATTCTTGAAAAATGGAGTAGTAGCTCTAGTGTCTGCTTAAATCCACTGGATGCCATTTCAATTGCATTTGGAATAAATGGGTCTGGTAAGTTATATTTCCAAACAATATATGAGATGAGAAACTAATCTCCCAGCTTCTTCGTAACTTTAAGAAGTTAAAATAAAACTTATTTTCAGTAGGGTTAATTTTTTCTCCTTTTCTCTATTTCTAATCTTTCTATTGCATTTAAAATTATTAGTATATGACTTTGGTGTTTTAAGCTTACAATACACTCAAATCAGCATTTTCTCACATTTGTAGAAGCTTTTTCTAAATCTTTGTTGACTGTGGAGTGTCTGTTGCCTCTTGGTGGATGTATAGATACCTTTGACCACTACCCCAGAGATATTTTTAGCCCTTGGAATCATAAATTTATACATTTTTTGTAGTCTGGGATAAATTATTTTCTGGACTAAAGCTTTAAACATGGCACATTTCTTCTCAAGATGATAACAACCCAAATCAAACCATATCTTACATGAGGCTTTTCTCAGAGAACAGTATTTGTATAAACTTTATCTGTTACATAATACTGAATGCAAATTTGTCTTCTTAAAAGCATGCTCATTTTAGGCATTAGAAATGATTCAAGAAACAGGAATTTAAATAGGGACTTCTTCATGGGCTTTGATCCAAATGGATATTAAATAATGTATTTAGAAAATCTTTCATAATGACAAATAGGAGTGAATTCAATTAGAGTTCCACCCAAAGTTTACTCAAACATAAGAGGACTGTGTTCAACTGCTGGTACTACTCTTATGAAACAAATACTAATGCTGAGAGTTTGCAGAAAATATACGTGGGTCTGCCTGTGTGAAGGTACTGATTAACCACACAATAGGAAGAAAATACTGCACAGAAAACTAAACTGAAAAGTTCACCTTCCAGAAAATACTGATAAACAGAAAATTCCTTTTCTCTTTTCCTCCTATCTCTGCCAATGCCATATGGAATAGAACTCTTGTGGTGTTTTGCATGATGTAGATACAATGACTCATGGCAACAAGTGCAATAATTGTAATATTGCTGCTACTTATAACATTTTAGTTACAGAAGAAGCTTCTCTTCTCTGAAGATGCTAATGTTCTTAACAAAGAGAATATTAGAGCACTTTTTTGGAGAATGTACTCATTGTAACACTTTAAAAGAACATGCAGATTGTAAGGACTTGCAAGCTGCTAAACGAGTGACTGCCATTGCAGCAACTCATGAATCTGAAGAAAGTGGTCTCATCTAGGTTCTTCCTTTTGTTCCTTTCAGGGTCTCAGACTGTATTGCCTTTAAATAACCTTATAGTATGCAGAGGCTCTACAAGAATTGAAAAGAGGGAGTGAATTAAAGTCCCCTTAGTGGGAAAATCTTGAGAAGAGCCTGGTGAAATGCAGTGAGATTGTTCTAGGAAAGTGAAGAATTTAAAGTAAATTTAGTGCTCATAAAGAAATCATGCTTTATTTAAAGTCCTTCAAAGTTTTAATAAAACGTCAGTTAGCAGACAAATTCTGAAGTATTTTAGTTTAGCTATAGTCACTGTATCCGTTATCACTCTTTCTTTTTTCTTGCATATTAGTGAATGTAAACCAAGACATTTTTAGCTTCCCTGGTTTTCATTCAGTTTTTCAAACAAAGTGGTAGTGACTAAAACAACTCTATCAGCCTCTCAAGGAGACCAATTTAAACTTTGGCAACTTGCCACGAACACAAAAATCTTATTTATTTATTTACTGGAGGGGAATAAGATAGGACAAATGCCCCCTCCTTCCCCAACCTCCATTTTTTATTTAAACAAAACAAAAAATCTCTAGCTTGAATGTTCTTCAATGACAAATCTTCTTTTTCCCAAATTTTTAATTGCATTACATAATGATCATAATTGATATTATTGAAAACCTTTGTTTGTATATTTTAGTCTAAAAACAGTTTACATAGTTATTGATTGCTAACATTCAGATCCTCTTTTAAAAAATATTTACTTCATTTATGTTCTTCAAAAGAGAGCCACTCCTAGAACTTAGAGTTGAAATTCCATTTTGAAATTTTGTGTGTTTGAACTTTGATTCTCTTACCCAGCTTAGATCTCTGTTCCTGCTTTGTTCCTTGGTGTGATGCAAATATTTAAAAGGCTTATTTTCAAGTCCTGGTTGTGTTTGTAGCTGGGTAGCCTTTTCTGGGGAGACTTCAGTTCATGGAATGTTGTCTGTCTCGATTTCTGTAAATAACTCACAAAATGCCCACCTGATTTATGAGTGCAGCTCATCGACTGCCTGTTTGGATTGAACCTTATTAATCACTGTGCCCTACTGTGGATTCAAAGACTGACACCTAAGTTGGTCTCTGGCTTTTAATTTTTGTGCTGTAAATACTAATGGTGCTTTTTAAAAAGAAGATTCTCTGTAGCACTGAGAATTTCCTTTTGTTTACTTTCTCCTTACTTGCTTTTTCCCCAGCCAGAAATATTTGTGTCTTAAACTATGAAGCTAAAAGTCAATGGAATCAAAAAGGCATATGTTCAAGTGAGTAGGATCATCTATGGCATTCATCTTTTAGCATAACTTTTAACCACTAGAGTGCTTCCTTTGAAATACAAATCAGGGATTTTTGATGATTTAACAAAGTGCATAGCACAGAGGACTGACTGATAAAAGACTTGGAAGCAGATGTGAGTCAGAATACACGAAACCTTATGTATCATGGATAAGGTATTACAGGGATCCTTTGAGGAAAGTGAGACACTGTTGATTTTAAAGGTTAGAAATAGCATCCTGTTGTATTTTATACTTTTAGGAATTCATAGAGCAGCACTGACTGTGCAGACTGTGAACTACTCCCTTTTCTTATGGCTTAAGTAACACCTCTTTAAGTATTACGTGAACCCCCATTTTCCAGGTGGCCTTTGCAATTGGTAACTGAACTGTTCTGCTCAGATCAATATTTTTGAAACAGAGCTCAGGATGTTTCTTGGAGCAAGGGGATGCTCCATACCTTACTGTATGTTTTTGCCATTCTGTCTGGAATAATGACCACAGAAAGTTCACCCTCAAGGAAATGAGTAATAGCAGTTCTTTCTTTTCAGCATGTTAACAATTTCTCGCTTTTTATTGGAACAGGAATTTCTGTAATTTTCAATATCAATACTCACAAGTTGTGATTCTGTAGTGCAGATAATGCTTGACTGTTCATCAGTTCTGTTGTACTAATTTTTGTTCTTGATGTATGGCATGGATTTAGATAACTTTCTTGCAAGATATAAAGAAAAAAAGTGACAGAATTATTCAGAATTTAATGCAGGATTTCATAAATTATGGAGATGAAAATTTATGACACTGCAGAAACAAGTTGTCCTGGGACACTTAGTACAGTGAAAACCTGTGCTGCTTCTGGTGGTGGTGGTGAAACTTTCAGCTGTAGCTTAGCACTGCTGCAGGCTCTTGCACTGTTACTTGCTTTTGGCCCAGAGCTGAAGCTGGGATTAGCATTTTGAGCTAGATTTAGGCATAGTGTCTGGGAGGATGGATCTCCATGCTTAAAGCAGCTCAGTCTGAGACAGGAAATCAGTGTACTATTTCCAAATTCCTTCCAGGTTACAGCAGTCCATTCTGGAGGACACAGTGCTTGCATTGTGGTGGCTACAAGAATCAGAGATAAGGAGACAGCTTTACCATTTCCTAGCCAGTCAAGAGCAGCTGCTTATATAGGATAAGTGTTGGTATAATGACACTGAGGTTGCACACTGCTCTAAAGGACACATGAGTAAGCATCAAAGAGGCGTGAGCTGAGGGAGACATCCTGGTTACTGCTATCATGGTCTTACCTATGGAGAATTCAAGCCAGCTTCTTTTTATTCCAATGAATTGCTTTATCTATTGTGAAATCACTATGATAACACTGCTTCTGACAAAAAAATTTGTGTTGCTTGCTCTCATGTTACTGGTCATCATAATTTATGGATTGTCTTTAGAACTCTAGCTTCATATCTGGTTTCATATCAGACTTGGGTATTCAGTCTCACTTAGAGAGTTTCAATTTTCTCCTTTCCAGTCACACTGCTACTTCTGTTTAACTGTTGATTTTGCTCAAAATGAGGTGTGGCTTGAAGTGTCTATCCACCCACTTAAAGAGTGGATAGATACCCTTTCTAGATGACACAATTAAACAGGAATTTGTGGACAAAATTAGATTTTTTACTTTTTAAAATGTATTTTGTTGCTGGAGTTTCCATGCAAACATATTAAAATATAAAAGAAGGTTTTTAATTGGGAGTCTAAAAGAAGTTTGAGAAATTGAATGAATCAGTCTTCCTTCTGATTACAGATGATGAAGATGGTTTAATCTTACAGTTTAAGTGAGTATTCGACTGACAGGTTCTCATGTGAAGAGATTAAACATCCATCTGAGACATTTTTATCACAGTGATTCATTCCCCTGGAAGAATGAAGGCTCTGACTTATTTTAGAGATTATTCCAAGTGGCTTGTTGAGATTACATCTTGCATGTGAATTTTAGCTGGGATTATATTACATGAGAGTAACAATTTTCAAAAGGGATGGTTCAGGTGGTACTGCAGGAAATTAGTAGCTCAACCTAATGGAAAAATCTAATGCATACATATGTATAGTAACCTGCTCTAGGGGAAATCTGTACATAATGTACTTGAATAGTTCATGTGTACACAAAAATATTGAAAATATTGAAAAATAATAGTGAAAAAAATACTGCTGGTTTATGTTCTCGGAGAACAGGCAGTTGTATATAAACCATCCTCATGTCTGGGGCACTTCACAAGCAAGTGTCAGCTCAGATAATTTTTAAAAGCATGTTTACTGATGGAAAAAAGTGAATAAATATTTTCTGAGCCAAACCTGTCAGGATGCTCAGTACTACTAAAACACTGGGCCACATCCTGAAAGGTTTCAGGCTTAAATCAAATTATTACATAAGATGAGAAATTAATATTTTATTTAAATTTCCTATTATGCTGTATCAGGAATAGATTTTTACTTAAGAGGACATTCTTGCTTGAAGAAGTGCTAACTTTGAAGCTAGGGCAGGTTGCTCAGGCTATTGTTTTTGGTTTTGTTTAGGTTTGGTTTTTTTTTTTTCACCAAGTCCTCAGGGTATATGATCAGTGAAATATGCAGAAACATAAAACAGGTAGTGCAGAAGTAAGAATAATTTATGTACCTGTCTGTCTGCTTTCATGCAAGCAATGATCAGACAAGGATGTTGTAGAAATTGTGATAAACTACCAGATAGAAACAAAAGGTCTTTGCTTGCTTCACAAGTTCTCTGTAAATGATCCCTCTCAGCAGGAGGACTTGGGACTTGTATCAAGGAGACTTTAATTCAGCAGTAGGCAGGAACAGAGAAGTTGACAATCAAGCTTACCCGCATGTCTGGAGATCATTAAATACCCTTTTTCTGTAGGAGATTGAACTGCTGTGAAAGGAACAAAGCATATACCTTCCTGGTATAGGTGCCAATACTATTTGGTATATGAATTTTTTAGAGCAGTCAGTGGAGCCCTGTGGATGGACCTCTTCTCTGTATTTGGAAGCCCTGAATCTTGTCTTCCTTGCCTTTTTTTCTTCCTTTAGATTATTAATAACACTGTACTGGCCAACTGTACAGTACTTTCAATTGTCTTGTAGGAATCCATATGGGAGTAACTAATTTAAGTTAGCCAGCTACAAGGCTATTTAATTGTAGTAATTTGGCAGTAAGTATTAACATGAATTTGTTGCCTAAAGGAGAAGAAGTTTTACTTCCTTTATCAATAGCCTGGCTTGTCCATTTTCCTAGCTTCATAAATCAAATAAGCTTGCAAAACTGCTCAATGTTTAAGATATTTTGTATAAGAGCAAGGCATTCTAACTAATCTTACTTTATTATTTTCTAGCCATATGATAAAAACAACTAAAAAACTCGGTCTCAGAAGACAGCAATGATGCATTGAAAGAGCAGAAATAGAACAGTGTATATGGAGAGTGAAAAATATCCAACAGGTTTTTTTATATTGTGCACAAAGGCTGATCTCTGTATGTTAGTGCTGCTCAAAAAAAGATGCTCCTGCCCTTTCCTTGACTCCAGGCTGCGTGGTCTTTTTGCCTTTATTAATAACCATGCTCAGCTTGCAGAGCTGGCTGAACACTAACCCTTACCAAAACAAAATAATAATGATTGCTTTGTTGAATCAGTGAGCTTATCTGGCTCACCAGGCAAATGGTAATAAAGTGATGCTAAAAAAGGCCAACAATGAGGACTGCATGGCTGGGACAGGGAAGTGGAAGGAGCAGGGTGGGAAGGGACATCCCAAGGCAGGATGGTCCCTTCTACCAGGAGAGAGGCAAAATTGAAGGCAATTGTAAAGTGATCCCTTGGTGTCAATTGCAATACTCATAGCTGCTGCATATTTGGGTTTTTTTAGGAATATACTGCTAAAACAAACAAAATCAATAATCCAAGGAGTAATATTTGTAATATTTGTTCAGCCAATATGTGTTTTTTTTCCTTTCCTATGAACACTTCACTTACATGAGGACTTTGCATTTTACCTACATTCCAGTTCTTTAAAGGTCAAATAGAAATTCACCCTGTAATATCTTTACTGATTCAGCATAACGAAATTGGAGTTTTCCCATCATTGCAGGCTATAAATCATACAGACTATTCTTTCTTTGGATAGATTTCAGTTGTCATTTCTTATATATAGCACTTGAAAAATTATTTCTAACCAGAAGTTGAACTTCTGTAACAAAGTGACTATTCATTAGAAAAGATATTTCCTGGATATCAGAAGGATATCTGCATTAGCTTTTTATCAAAGAAAAGATAAGATTCCTCCTTTCCCTGTGACTGAGCCAACCTCAGCAAGGAGCAAATAGGAGTTTTGTATCCTGTTGCAGGTAGTTAACTCCATTGTTTTTCATTTGGCATTAATAAAGTATTTTGCTCCGTCGCAGATTAACCCCTAGCAACAAATGTCTTTGCCTAGAAATACATGAAATATTTTATATTTAATTTATTAAATTGGATTGGTATTATTCGAAATGCATAGAAAATGGAGAAGCTGATTTTTTTCACAACTAGACAATCCTTAATTTCACAGCCTTTTCAGGGAATACTGAACGACGAAATGAGGAAAGTCAAAGTTGATGGAAATATATTTAGTTCTACATAACAGGCCATACCAATTGTAGAAAAAAAAATTTAAAACTTAAACAGACAAAAAATATATAAATAAATGACAGCGATTCTTCTGATGTAATTTATATTCCAAAAGGTGGCCTACACTTTAAAGTATTGTTCCTTCAGTGCTCAATAAAAACAGTAGAGTTACAGCAAACTCTGGCTTGCCATGACAATCCCCTAAAAAGAAGAGAAAAAGGCTTCTGAGATGATTCCAATTGACACTCTATTTTATAGCTCTTCTATAGAACTAAAATGCATTTTTCACAAATTTCCCTTATTTTGAATGTATCTCCCCTAATATGACAAATAAAATTTAGTCAGATTTTAAAAGCTTATAAATAGTATTGAAAATTATATTTAATTTGCTTTGCTTAGAGTGCAAAAGAGTGAGCCAAACACTCAAATCATGGTATTTGGCAAGTTTGCAGGCATTGATTTTGCAACTGTAAACATTCTGTGTATTCTTACAAGATGAGGGACAAAAGTGGAAGGCTTTTTTTAATGGTTTGAATTAGGCATTGTTTGGTTATTAATTGGTTATTAATCATTCTTTACCCAATGACTGTATTCAGATAATACATGTATATTGCATATATGAATAATGAGAGAGAGACTAAATTTTTTGGGGGGGAAGGAAGAAATCAAAATAGAAAAGATCAGCAGAAGCAGTGGGATTTATCCATAGTACACTGGTGCCAGCAGAATGAGAAGTCAGGTTCTGTTAGGCTGGTGTCAGCTGCCAGCAAGAAAAGCTGAGGATTGATCACATGAGTATTTATTGTAAGGAATACTGTGGGCTGCAGTGTGTGCACAACCATGTCAAATGCACTCACAGTGCCCAAAGCATGTCCTGTATCTTGTATCACACCACATACTTTCCAGTTCTTCTTTTGCTGCCTGTTCACTGTTGCCTTCAGGCTATTTAAGGATTCAGGAATATTTTCAGGATAAAAATCACTCTATACCAATCTCGCAAATACCTCTTTCTGAATGGTTGTAGTTAGGTCTGCACTGAGTCTTATCTGGATTGACTTAAATCTGTTTTTTTTTACCCTTAAGAAATTCCTTATACCAGTTTATGCTTCTAGATGCATCTAATTTCACCTTCACTTAGTGTGTAAATAACACTCCTCATGGCCTCTGAATGTAGCAACAGTGCAAAGATATCTTAAGTAGCATAAGTGGTTTTAATCATAATATTGAGGAAAAGAGGAGGAAACACTCTTAGGATCACGTGTTAGAATGTGGGCAAAGAGAGGGTGTTCACTTGCATTTTCTTTCATGTGTTTAGTTGCAAGGTGCTGTCAGCACGAATTCTACTTCAAGTAATTCTACTTCTACATTGGATGGTAAAAATTAAGTGCCTCTTCCTTATTCCCTGCATTTTCCACTGTCTCTTCTCAAATCTGCTATTCAACCCTACTGTAATTGCACTGAAGTTAATTTGATACAGTATTCCAATATTGGATGCATTAGAAGAACTGCAGATTTCAGTTGGTCTGTCACAGGTTCCTTTATCATAGAATCATGGAATGGTTTGGGTTGGAAGGGACCTTCAAAATTCTCCTTGTCATTGTCCCCCTGCCATAGACAGGAACATTTCCTCCCCTCCACCAATATCTCTCTCTTCAGTTACAGTGTGCTCATTTTACAAGCCCCATTTTGCACACCTGCACGTGTTCCTTCCACAGTACCATACTTAATCTATATTCACCCCTGAGAGCTTCCTTATGTGTAGGCATTATCTGACCTCAAATGTTTTCAGTTCCAACCTCTGCACAATTATGGTAAAAGCTTACGGTAAAAATATTGCAGTCCATTTATTTGTTTAGTTACTGCCAGAACACCAAACAGATCTGCAGATACCTTGACACTTGGGTTTTCTTAGAGCATTCTTCCTTCAGACACAGGGAGCCATAATAATTTCTGCATCTGTGTTGTGCTGACCCAAACTCAAGTAGGCTGTCAATAGTACCTAACTAAAATGTCTTAGTCCTAGAAGCTGACCCTTAGAGTCAAGACTGGTGTATGTCAAAACTAGAAAGAAGCTCTTCCTTCTACCAGGATGCTGTTGAGATAGGTTGTGGGTATCCATGCAGTACAGGTGAGTTTCTCTTCCGTGTGGACAGCAGGAGTGTTCTTCCTGATACCTCCAGGGAAGGAATTATACTTTCTGCTTTCAGAACATTCTCTTGACTGGATAACTTTGTTTTGGAAATTACTTGGACATTGCAGTAAACAAATAAGCTTGCACAGTATTTCATGTTACTATATTATTGTTAATTCTTACATATTATTTCATATGCCCTCTACACCAATTTTATTATTTTGGTATTAATGTCAGTTGTCTTTCATTAATTTAATTTTACCACTTGCAGGCTGGTTAGAAAAATAAATAAGTAAAAAGAATCACCATCAGGACAGGTCAAATTTTAGGCCTTCCAGTCTTGATCTGTCACTTTAAAAAAACCAAAAAACTGCCACCCTATAATTCTGTGAAGACATTACAGTCTATTAAGTTAACAGTGTAAATGTTTATTTAAGGAATAGTTTTTTAAAAAAACTCATCACTGACTCACTGTGATAAATAATCAAGGCTGTATTAATTTAAAAACTATCCAGCCATGAAGCCATAGGTCACAAGAAGTTTATGTGAAGAATGCAAAGCTGTAGTCTCAGACACTTGCACTGTGGAGCCTACTGGCTGCAGGATCTCACTCTTACAAAGTTTTGGCTGGATTTTGTCATATGCACAAATGAGGAGGGCTTCAAAAGCATTAATGTTAGTGCTTTAGTTAGGATTAAGTGTTGGATGTGCCAAACTGTCTTCCTGTTTTCACCATTTTTCCTAACTTAATTTAGCAGCAAAAGGACATACAGGGCACATTGTGTAACTGTTGCTACCAGAAGATGGAATTAGGAGAAAAGAGTGTCTGGCCTTACTTTAACACTTGCTTTGTAGCCAAGGTGATTAAATTAAGTATAAGTCTACTGCTACTAAAACAAGGATTTGCTCTGATGTACAAGGATTTGTCTGACTTGGTGTCTGCTGGGGAAATAACCAGTAAAGTGCCTGGAAGGGAATAGAATTAAATGCTCTCTTTTTCCTGGAGGGCTGCTGAGATGTACCTTGTCTTGGAGCAGTTAGACCAATGCCATTCCTCAGCTTTGGAAAACTCAGCTGCATTTGGTCTTTAAGAAGAAGGTGCATTGGTTTTGTATACTTCAATCCAAGTTTGAGAAGCACAGAGGGTCTACTAAAAATGCTGTATCCTGTCCTGCCTCATGTAACTTCAACAATCTCCGTCCTAACTGTGGTTATTTACACAGTGTTGTGTATCTAATAGAGACACAGTTACATTCTATGGAGAAGTAGGATGATGTGTGTTTTTCACTGGCTGAGGAATACAGACATAAGTAGTATTTCAGCTCCTCCTAAAGGGAATGTAAACTTTTTTTTCTGTAGCAATAATTGTCTACTAAGTTCTTACATATATTTCTTTTTTTGGTCATAGTCATATTTGATGGGGAATGTGGAAGAGTGGGTGCTTGGAATATGAATTCTTTTCGATCTTCTCTTAAAAATCAAATTGAAGACAACTATCTACCCCTTTTCTCTCTGTCCACAGTGAGTGATTTATTTATGAGAAAACAAACATGTCACTGTTCCACTGTGGACTGTATCACCACTTGATGTTTTATGTGCCTCGATTGTTGTGTTTTCAGATTGTAAGCCACAAGGGGCAGGGACCATGTCTTCTTTTGTTTGTACAGCACTGAGCCTACTGTCAGCACTCTATAAATAAGAAGCAATTATAGTGTTATGCACCCCTGTATTCTGAAAGCTTGGGTCTGCTCCTGTTGAAATCCAAGGAATTTTTTCCCTCTGACTTCAGGGACAAAGGATAACATACTGTAGTAGCTGGCTGAATTTGTTTTACATTGGGGGTGTGTTTATGTGAGGAAAATAGGCTGGAAACTATAATGCATCCTTTTCAACCAAGGTGCTTTATTATATGAATCTGTATTTTGATTACATTAAATCAATATATAAGAGGTGTTGTGAATTCAAAATACTGTTTCAAAAGATGATAACCAGTTTTCCAGAGTTAACAACTTAGCTTATTAATGCAATAGTAAAATAAAAAAGGCAACTGCTACCAACCATGGAAAATTGTAATTAGAATGGAAAATTCCATCATTCTGCTCAGTAGACACAAAGGTTTTTCTGAGTGCAAGGAGTACAGAGAATACCAGAATAAGAATGGGAAACCTGTTTTGAGCTACCATGTAATCTGAAAGGCACACCATTTTTTTAATATATGTGAAACATACTTGAATGCTGAGACCTTGTGTGCTAAGGTTCTGCCTGAAGTGAGGTTTTACGGCCAATTTATAAAGTCTTGCAAACAGGAGTTTACAGTGGAAACAGTGAGTCTTACCTTAATTGTAGAAATGTCAATAGCATTGCTGTAATGAGCATCTGGCTACATTCCATCTGTTGACCACACCAACAGGTTTTGTGCATCATAAAAGACGTATTTCCCTTCTATATTTGATTTTCCACATGTCAATCCCTCCTTATGCACTCCAGCCTTTTCAGTTTATTGGAATCCCAAAGTGTGAGCTGTGTAAGTGATGGAGATGGGTGTTTGCTCACATGACAGAGACTGCCCAGCCCATGCAGGCCTTGTAGCACACTTTTTCAGCTGCATGACTTGCCCTTGTCACTTCCCCACTGCCATTAAGTCACACTGGGTACACATGGTTGATTTGCCTCTCAGTTGCATGTGGCATATTAGGTTCTGGATTTGGAGAGAGGAAGCAGCACTATGCTGTAAATGCATGAGGTCTTGCAGCGGGAAAGAATGAGACAAGGCCAAAAGAATGAATTTTGTGTTTAGCACATGAGTCTTGGCAGATATGTTTATTGGCATGTGTTTGGGGAAGCTTATATTTGCGTTTGTACAAAGGAAAGGCAAAAACAAACTGCATAATTTTAAATGAATGCTGAGCAATTTCAGTTCTAAGTAACTTTATTCTTTTTAATTAAAACAAGGATTGAATAAATGCATCATTTAAACTAGGTAAAGAATTTGTAATAAAATATATTCTGTTTGAAATAAAAATAATTTTATATGAAGAAAGTTGCTCAGATGGGCATGTAAGTTTTCACAGCAGTACATACATCTGCTCTTGTTCTATTCAAGTCTCTTACTAAAACCTTTAGTGGGTGATCTAATTTCTTCTTATATCAGTGTCTCTTCCATCTCCACTAAGGGCAAGATGCTCTGAGTAACCAAGCTGTAAGTGCAACAATGAACTTGTCAGTGTTTAAGGCCCAGTGCACTTGTTACAGAAACAGAGAAAAGTGATGGTGAACTGTATGTTGTAGATCCATTTATCTGTGTTCTAATAAAAGAAATAAAGTAGAAGTGTGATGCTTATGTGATGTTCTCTCCTGGTTTTGGAAGCATTCAGGCCAAGCAGCTGTCCAGGTTGCAGTTTCAGAGTTTCTCTAGTTGTGCTTTAATTTCTCCTTCATGTCAGTTCTTTTGCTGCTCCTCTATCATGTATGGGGAGTCAAACACCAGTTACTGAAGCATCTCTCTTTTTTTTCAATATACACAGTGGGGTTTTTGCATATTTTGGAGATTGTACCTAAGTTTTCCTATGCACACCATCTAAAATGTAAAACAATGTTAGCTTTGGTAATATGTTGCCAAGCTCCTTCTGTAGACTTGTGTGGCAGGTTTTCATAGGAAGCACTTGAACCCTTTAGAAAACTTAGTGCTGACATGCCTGAAGATCTGCATTACAGTTGTTTCTCTATGTAGTGGTTGCTATTTTTATACTTTAAGCCTGTCAGTTTTGGCCCTGCGTCTCTGATAAAGTTAGTACCAAATGTGTAATGAGTATCTTTTATCAACACATTAAACCTAATTAGATTTCTAAATTACAGTCTTTAAGTCTTCAGGAATACATCATGCATCAAAATATTGCTATATTTGTGTTCTTAAGGAGCACCTCTGAAAGATAGTTTCTTTGCTTTTCTTGTTCATAATGAGATGTGTAGTTTTTAGGTTCATTAAATGTTTGCTCTTAACAGAAGATAAGACAGTCTGTATCTAATAAAGCTTAGCAGGAGTACTAATTTTTGAAATGTCAGAGGAATACTATAGTCACAGCTGTAATTTATACAAATAGCAGTAAATAATTCCTCTCAGCGAGGGCAGCATAACAAGAGATTGGACTCAGTTGAGATCCACAACTCAACTTGCATTCTTTGGCTTTGTTGGTTGCATGCACTGCAACTACATACAGTCTAGGTTCAGCAGAGCTATTACTGTGTAGTTTGTGTTACTGAGAATGTTACTGAGTCCTGGATAATTTTCTGCCACCTCTAGTGATGTCTCCCACGAAGTATTTGATGTGGGAAAAGGTTTCAGAATTTAGGAGTGGAAAAGATTTTTTTTGGTTCAGTCTTTTACTTTGCCTGCCTCATAACATCATTATTGATGATAATGGCTCTGAGAATATGGGGAGTTAACGAAGCATGGCAGGAGTGCAAGTGATTGAGAAGATTAGTGCCTGGAAGTGTTCCACAGATCTTACCTGATCATTTGTTTTGTAAACCAATCTGTGGTTGTTGCTTTTCTTTTCACTTTATACTTCAAGAGAAAAATTATTGCAAGCTAATGCTAAAAAACAAAAACAAACAAACAAAAAATGAAGATGAAGCTATAGATATGGTGTGAATATATTGATTTATAAGAGGTGTCACATATTTTTAGAGAATTAAATTCCATAATGCTGTTGTGTGCATTAGATCTCATTTTCCACGTTTTAAGCACATGAAACGGTGCTGTATATATGGTGTTTGGATCCCTATCATAACAAGCTTAGTGAAGTATTTTTGTTTGCCACTTAAATGCCTTAGTAATAGCAGTTCAAAGTTGGCTTATTTAGTTATTTATTTGCTTGTTTTCCTTGATGTATTCAGAGCAGATAAGTATTCAGGAAATCAAAGGCTTGAAAGATTCTTGTTCTCATAGCCAAAGGTTTTAGAGTCTTTGAGGACAGGGTTGATATATCTGCTGGAACTACAATAAACAAGCTTTATTTTATTAGAGCCTAAATATTTTTCAAATGTTGGTAATTACAGTGAGTCCATAAAGAAGCTAGGATGGAGTATCAGGAGTGGATATTTCAATATTATGAGATGATGGTTTGCAAGATTCATATTTAGGAATCTGATTCAAAACTAAGTGGCTTTAACCCATACACTGTTGGAATTCAGATCATAAGCAATATATAACTAGGGAGTAAGTCTTTTGTCCCACATCTACATATGGATACATTTTTTAAAAATAAATTTTGTTTCTATCTTTACTTTTGGTATTTCCATTTTGTCAGATAAATCATATGATGATATGTGAGAAGCCAAAAACAAGTTGTCAAGACCATTCAGAACAAAGACAGTGACAATATGCTAGAAGGAAAACTTGAGAAACAGAAAAAACCCCTGATATATTTATTTGGTATGCATCATGGCTAGTAGAATGACTTTAACAAAGTAAACCTATTAAGAATGGAGGAAAAGAAAAAAATTGTAACAAAAGAAACTTCACAGATATCAAGCTTTTTCCAGTGATATTTTACCAAGTGAGAGCAGAAACATGAAAAGTGGAAATTATAACTAAGAGACATGCAGAAGGAGTATGATGAGTAAAGATTATATAGCAGAAAAAACTACCCTTCATGTCTGAAGAGGAAAGCAGGGGATGAAGTGCTCAGAAGCCACTGTCATGACGTTCAGGGACTGAAAATTGCAAATAGCCACTTAGGGTGACTGGAAACTTGTGATGGAACTAAATATAGCATGTATTGCACACCAAAAATATTCATAGGTCAGATGAGAGGGATATATGTATCAGGGAAGACAATTAAACATTAAAAAAATGTGGTGGATTCTCTAATTCTGAAACCTTTGTTTAAGAAGCACTGTTCCAGCTAAACAAAGAATTCAGAATTTGTTCAAGGAATCACTTGAAGATACATTATGCACAATGTCATGGAAGGACTTCAGCTTTTTACCAGTTGTTTTCTCATGGCATAAAGGAAGCTATACAAACCAAAGGATCCATCTGGATGAGTGCTAGCAATGTCATTATAAATTAAGGAAGATTTAACTTGCTCACCACCTGCACACCGCTGCCTTCTGAGATCAAGACTTTCCTCTGAAAGCTCATGCACAAATGCATTCCCAACATTTATTTTTTACATAGCTTTTTATATTATATTAATAGAAAATATAAGGGAGTTATGACTAATTCTACAATTATGGCTAATTCTAATTTCATTTAGCATTTGCAGGTGATCTGAAAAGATTAGGACCATTATCGTATAAACAATTGTTGCAGTCCCTTATTTGCCTTTGAAGGTAGAAGCCCAAGAGGAAAACAGACTCTGTGTGTGGCAGATGAGAAAAAGCAGAGGAGTGAGAAGAAAACAGTTGCTCAGTTTGCAACTCTGTTGTGGGAGGTAAATAAAGCAGCATCTGATGTGCTGTCTTCCACAAGTAGAAGGAACAGTGAAAGCCCAACAACCACATTTGATCTGATCAGAGATACTTGGCATGTAGGAGAAGGTATCTGCACAGGCATGACAGTGCAAAGTGATTGAAGTGCAGCCTTGTTTTCTTCAGGTAGGCCTCTCTAAAAGCTGTGTGGCATAATTTCTGTCTCTGAAGGGGCTCTCTCTGTGTCATGAGAGCTTTCATGCTGTAATACTTCACTTGGTCTCTACTAGTGCTAAAGAGGTGATCATCACTCTGTTTTCCAAGGTGACAACCAGGGGGATCGAAAATACTTTTTCTGTCTGGTAATGTCCTTAACTAGGTTTCAGTGAAGTTGCATATCATGGTTCGTTGCCCCTTGAATTTTTTCAGGACCTAAAGAGGCAGGCTTAGTGACTAGGAGTAATGTATCTGTGCAGATCAGCAGCAGATAATTCAGTCTGATCTTGTTTGATTTTATGGGTCTCCTAAATTGTTTCCACATACCTAGCAGCTTAACTGACAGACATATGATTTCAAGCTGCTGAGCTTCAAGGACTGTTGTAGAAGGGGCAAGAATGCATGGTGGAAGAAAGAAGGGTGGAATTAATGCTGAGAAAGAATTTGACTCTGGCTTACAGTCTGTTGCCTTTCATTTTTAGACATGTCTACACTGAATGTTATACATTTCTGCATCTGTTTGTGGTACAAAAAACCCCAGAAACGAGTTGACTAAATTTTAACAAATAAACTGTTTTCAGATGTATATAGTTTGTCATGTTCTAAGAGGAAAAGAGAGTGTTCTTTATAATTCTGAACATAACTTACTATGAACAGCTGAGGGGTTCTTGAAGTTGTTAGTTAAAAGTAATCTTTGTAGAAATAAAATTGCACCTTTCAAATATTTAATTAATATAGAATTTCAGTGGAACAGTAGATCCAGGACTTAGTTCACGTGTCAGACTGTGTTGATCTTACAGTGTAAATGAATGTGGGTTGGTCTCTTTACCTTTTATCATTTCTCTTCATTCACAGTTAAAAAAAACCCAACAAAAAGCCAATATATTAAGTGTATGCTAGTTGTTCAAAAGTGCAATTCTGATGTAGAAATTAATAGGCTAAAAGTTAAGAGAAACACAGTATGCTAACGAAGTTATCCTCCATACACCATCATCTGTGGGAAACACGTTTTGAATTTTATGTGAGATATTCATTTAATGAGGCTGAATTTCATAGAATTGCCATAGAATAAAATATTCAGTGTCTTAGCAAAAGAACAGTCATTCCCAAGACCCCAATGTTTGTATTCTTATGAATGGTAATTGCCTTAAAAAATAAGGCAGTACACCTGCTGAATGCAACACATTGTGAAGACAACTGGTTTTTTTCTCTCAGCAAATGCACCTGATTTTAAAATCTTATATTTTAATTTTATAACTATATTTTTTTTAAGTTTAAAATGTATTTCAAATGGATATGATTTCTGTTATTTCTTCTACTTAGCTGTCTTTTTTCCTTTTACAGTAAGCATACACATTCAATAAAATAAGTAATAGTGGGTGACAATTATTTGAATTTTAAAGAGGATTAATTTAAATGAAATTTAATGGTGGTAGGCATGTAGAAGAGGCCAAAATACTCTGACAGAGATCTCTTTGGTACTAACCAGGGATTGCAAGGTCTCACTTTTATGTGCCTAAAAGCTCGAGGTATTTATGGCATACAGGGTAGTGGATAGTTTCCTTTTAGCTTTTTCTACAATTAGACAAGTTATTACTGGTATTAGCAGGTATTCCCTATATGCAGAATAGGCAATGCTGCTAATACACTTAATAATCCAGCTAACAGAAGAAAAAAAAACATTAAAAGGAAATACATTAAGGGCCCCTATGGACACTGTAGTATTAAACATGTGGAAGTCCGTGGACTCAAAAAAAAAAAAAAAAAATCTTACAATTTCAGTGTGATGTCACTGGTCTATTATTTTACTGTGGTAGCAGTGCTGACAGGGATATCACACCTATGAAAACTGGTATTCATCCAGCTAGATTTGAAGGTGGAATCTACAGCCCATCAATGTCAGTTGAAAGTCAACCAAGTCAAACCATAAAAGTGAGTTTTGCCTTAGCTGCTGAAACGTGTGTTGTTCAAGCAGCCCCTTCACAAAATAGTGTATTTTGTGTAGCAATTATTATATTTTTGTATTTATCTATTTGCACTGACCTAGATTGTGAGAAATTGTACCCAACTTCATTTGGAACAGTAATATTTTACAAAATTTGAAAAGCAAAAAATTATTCTCTATTTTTTGAGAGAACTTTAAACATATTTAATTGGCTCTAAGTAGCAATAGTCCCTCTGGTAATACTGTAGCTTAAAAGTGTTATTTATACTTTTTTCCTTCTATTGAATAGTTATACAACAATTCTTTACTCCTGTCACATTGGACTTTTGTTTCTTCTTCCTTGGCAAGAAGGAATAAATATGAATATTTATGTCAATAAGTGAATATTTATCAATAGAAATATGTAAATATCATTATACAATATACATTTTTTCAGCTGTTTAAACAAATAATTATCAAGAATTTTTTTTCTGTATGGTTTTGGTTTATAATTACAGCAAAATTAACTTTCTGGTTCTGACAGCAAAAAATCTTGTTTTATTTTATTCCCAGTTTACAAACCTGCCTAGTGTCCTTTCAGGTTCTTTGGGACATTTGCAATATGAGGTATATGTCTCAAGAGTTTGTACTCTGCACAAGTGGTTGCATGTGCTTAGTTGAAAAGGCTTAGCTGTTCCCATGATAGAGGATATCAGTGAAAAACCCCAACAAACTTATAAACAATTCAAGTGGAGACTCCTTTGGAAAAGTTCACTGCTCCCATTGCTTCAAAGTGGTGTCCTGAGTTTTAGCAGTTGGATGGTATTAATTTAATGTATGTACTTTTTGTTGTCCAAGTAAATACTTGTTAATTTTTTTTTAATTTATTGGTTCTTAGAAGAATCCCTCTCCATATGACATCATTAGGTTTTAGTAACTAGGATTCCATCCTCATGATCACCTTTTGGGCTCAGGAAGATTTCCCTTATTTTCAGCTTGAGATGGTGTCTGTTGTGCCAGGTCCAGATCTGAAGCTGAGAGATTGTCCTGATCTTCTGTCTCACCTGCCAATCCATAGCTGGGATATTTCTCAACAAGTTGATTTGAGGTGGGAGAATGAGATCCAGAGATGGCTGAGACTGATGAAGAACCTTGATGTAAGGGGAAAAAGAATTTGGGAATATATTTCACTAGAAAAGAAAGTGTGAATTAGCTGCAGGGGTAAGGCAGAGCTGATGTAGCTGTGCAACAAGGTGAGAAGAAAGGTTGGCTGTCCAGGGTACCAGGAGAAAATTAGGACTGCTTAACTCTGAGGGAGGGGATTGTGAGATGGGGACTGAAGGACGTGGTGGGGGTCAGAGTATGCAAAGAGAAGTGATTGAATAAGGAAGTTGGATGGGGAACTGGAAATGGCTGAGAAAAATTCTAGATGGTGGTAATAGAAGAGAGTTGTAGTTATCTAGAGACATGGGAATAACTGTAAGTTGACTGACTAGTGGATGCTGATATGCAAGTAAATTAATGCAGTAATGTCATAATAAATAATGTTCTTGAACAGCCTTAATGAAATTAATAGTTTTGTTTTGACAGTAGTGTTTGAATAACATTCAACTAAGCAAACTTGAAGATAAGATATATCAAAAATGTTGGCTAGTTGGTCATGGGCGAGTGTTTGACATCCATTCCATGTACTGATTGAGGCAGGAGTCCTGGGGAAAATCATAACATGCAGAATTAATGACTGTATCATAACTAATATCTAATAAGGTGCAAATTTCAATTTGAATGATAATTTCAATTTTTGAACGTTTTGTATCTTGCTGGTGTGATTTTTTTAAGCTGTTACAGAAGTTTTTTTCTGCATATGTAGTACACATTAAGTGGGTTGTATTGAAGGTAGACAAACTTCTAGAAAGTCTTTGTGTAAATCTAAAAAGAAACATTGGTGTGTGTCTAAGCTTTAATGCCATTATGTGGTTAACATTAAACTAGGTGATAGAAAGATGGATCAGTTTCTCAACATCTTTTTTATCAGTAAAATATTTTCATTTTCATCACAAGAGGCTGAATCTACAGCAAGAGATTTACTTTCAGCGTTTTATCTTCAGTATGTATACTTGTACAAGTCATCTTGTAATATTTTAAGTTATTTTGAAATCAATTCCATAATTCTAATAAAATGGTTTCCTTGAGTGAGCTGCATAGACTGACTGCTTTTACTACAAGGCCTAAAGATGTCAAGATTGACAGGTAGTTTGGTCTTTTTTCTTTTTCTTTTTTTTAATCTACAAGATAAAATCTTGAACTCAGAAAAGCAAAGTACATAAAATAAATAGACTTAAAGAAACAGCTGTTTGCTTTTATGAAAAAAGAGAGTAACAAAGGATACATCAAAAAGCCAGGGGTGATGTGTTTCAAATGAACCTTGGCACATATGACAGTTCTCTGTGTAGGATTTTCTCATAAACGTTCAATGTAGAATAACTTAAAGGTGAAGCAGAGTACGGCCAGAATATTTGACTAGACCTGTAAGCAATTGTTTGAGGTATTGCAAGTATTAAGTTCACCTCAATATGTAGAATTTATTGTCCAAGAAAGTAAGTTCCATGAATCAAGAGTGTTTACAAAATAATAGCTGTCAGAATCCATGATGGGGTTTTTATTTGACAGAACCTGGTCAGTAAGTCAGTACTTAGAGAAAACATGAAATAAAATAAAGTTCAATAATACCATTTTGTGAGACTGGTGCAGTGGTCTAGAGTAACCATGAGCTATGGCGTCTGTTGCTAGAAACTTAGGGATTGCCTCCTTATTCTGAAAACAGATGCTGATATGATTACCTTTGATTTGGGGAACTTTCTGGGTAGTGATTTTTTTCATGTCTTCAATGCAGCATTTTGTAATAAAAAATTAATTTCATAATTACCAGTTACTTTTCAGGCAAGCTATTTCATAACAAATCTTGAATGTTTGCAGTCCTGTTCTCTAGGCAGAGCCTTCCCTTTAGCTGCATTATTAATAAAAATCCCCTTCCTAAGTCTGTCATACCAGCAATTACTATTTTTTTTTCCTGAATAAGGAGATAAGCATTCAGCCTAGTATAAAAAACAAGTGTTTCTCTTAAGGACCAAGTATAACTCTGGGCTTATATTGAACAAATGAGTCTGTCTTGATTTCAGCAGAGGCTGAGAAAATCTTAGTGATTTGCTCTTCAAATTACTATTGACAAAGTCTTGTGGAATACTTATTATTAAGATGAGGCTATGTCAGTCTGTCTAAATCTTTCATTGTTAAAGACTGCTGGTGTTCTTGGCATTCAATTTTTTTGCAAAGCTCCATGTACAGATTAGGTCCTGCTTAAGCAATATCTGCCAGTTCACTGTGTGCACTACCACGTGGAAATAGTGTTAAGAACATTTAATGTGTGGGAAAAAATCAGTGGTGCTGAGTTTGGATTCTGTAAAAAGAATTATGTAATGATTTTTAAAATGTATTTCTTACAATGTGTATTTTCAAGGTTTTTTTCACTTAATTTTTAAAGTTTCCTTAACGTTTGAAACTTTACAATCCATTTAAATCAAGCAGAATTCTAATGGAAGGAAAGAAATATCTAATTCCATCTAAAATACTTCAAAGTCTGTCTGCCAGGCTCTTTCTGGCAATGAAGCTCTTGCATTATCTTTTTAATGCTGAAATCAGTTCAAGTTAGTGACATTTCTTTAATGAACTTTAGGGTGCATCTTCAAAGAAGCCTGCAATTGAAGCTGAGGAAAGGCCAATGCCTTTGAACTGTGGAAAAGAAGTTTATCCTAGATTAGCTTGATCTTTCAGTTTACTCTGCCTTCTAATCTAGTAACAAAGATCTAAACTTTAAGAATACCCCTGAACTTCATGACAACCTAAAATTAGTGTATTGTTATGGTTAAATTCATTACTTCCCTTCCGTACTGGCATTTTAAATTTGGAAGTATTGCAAAGCTGTTTTATTTGGTTCTGTGAACATGGACATTTTGGGTCTCCCTGAGCACTATATATATATTTTTTTTTTCAGTTTTGTCACTAGTTTATACATTGAAAAGTTAACTTCATTTTTGTTTGAATTCTCTCTATAACATCTCACTGTACTTCCATCCAGTTCAGCCTTTCATCACCCATATATGGAACAATGTGCCTTCAAATGTGAAAGAAATAACAAAATCTGGAACAAATTATAAACTGATGGTAAAGGGAAACACAGAACTGCATGGAAATAAGTACATTAATGCATATGGAAATAAGTATATTAATTCCTCGGCTCAGATGCATATAAGTCTGTTTTAAGGCTCATTTGATTTTTAGTTTTAAATTCTGCTTTTAAATTTTAATGCAATATGATATAAGATTAGCTTCTGTGAGTATTTGAGGAACTTGTGGTGTTAGCAGTATCTTTGGATTTCAGATTTTGTACTTCTTCCAGGTTACAACAAGAAAAATGTGGAAAAGATTTTTTACAGAAAACAAGTAATCACACTGGCTTTATTGCTGTGTTAAGAGGAACAGGTCAGTTCAGTATCAGAGCTGGTTATGTTCCTTCTCTGGTCAAAGGGAAAGGTCTAGCAAGAAATGTAGTGACCACTAGCTTCTCCCTTTCAATCATTCTGTGAAAGGTCTTTTAACAGACATCTCATTTTGTGTAAACAAGAAAGACAAGAATGGTATCTCTGAACTGGCAAAGGAAAATATGCCTTTGTCTATAAATACTGGCTTCCATTACATATTATTTGATTCCTACTTTTAATTATGGGTTAATAAGAAATAATGTTGTGAAAAAAAAGTGCAGAAAACTAGAGGGAACTAGAAAATCTCATTCACAATCAGTTGAAAAAAATATATTTATAAAACTGGATTTTTGAAGGGGGAAGCAAAAAAGAGAAAAATATAAATTGGTGTTGATGAAACAGTAATTGGAAATTGAAATTATATAGTTATCTAACATTTAAAATTAGATGATCCTGTATTTTCCTGTATTTTATTTCATTTTACAGATTAAATCCTTACCCTGTTAAAGTCAATGGGGATCTCACCACTGAGTGGACGCTATTTCACCCTTCATCTGCTTCATCTGTGAGAAGCAGTTTCTGGTTTTTATTATTTCAAACTACTATCCTTCCTTCTCTTCCCTCACTCCAGTTTCCTAAGGATTTATAATCTTTTACATCAGAAGGAAAATTTTCTTGCTCTATACTGTATAGTTGAAACCAAGTACCATGCAAAAAGCTCGTTGACCTAATGGGCTGATTCCAGCAGAGCAGACGTTTTGAATCTGGACTTACTTGGTTATTGAGAGTATAGGATTTTGAATGCTTTTATCCTTTTATTGGTGAATGCAGACAGAGAATGTTAAAGTGGCAGTCAGATAAACTTGTTAAAGCAGTGGGAGTTTTTCCTTTCTTTCTACACGACTTTATCATCACAGTGGAGTTAAAAGGCAATTAGCCCTTCAGCTCTCTTCTGGGCAGTTTATTGGCATTTTACACACAACTGTTGAATAGACAGTGCCATATTAAAAATTCCAATGAAGCTGGCCTGGGGATAGCAGACTCTAAATTTTAGGTTAATGTAAGTTTCCTTTAGAGTAACTATTGCCAAAAAGCTCAAGTAAAATTATCTAACTACAGTACCTATGCTGCATGTACACATAGCTGATGGAAAATTATAGTAGTCTTGCTACATGCTGGGTTACATTTCCAGGGAAATATTTTTATAAAGCGTGTTTGATGAAAAAGTTTATTCCTTTAGTAATAACAGGCTGCCCACTGTGTTACTTAAGGCAACAGAGTGAGTAGAACTAGACATTTTCATCATAATAACAACAATTATACTTGCTTTACATTTCTGTAATTTTATCTAGGGTCATTAAAACACTTAACAAACATGGATTACTTATGTCTTTCAGCATATGAAAAGGTGGAGGAGAGGTTATTGTGCAAAAGTTTTGACCAAACATGTTCAAAAATCTGTATTTTTTTAATATATAATTATAAAGGAAATACTGTGGGGTTTTTTCTCATTTCAGTGTCAATAGAAAATCGTGGTTTTTTGCAGTTATTGCACCCCAAATGGTAAAATTACAGAATTGGTTATAATAATTTTTAATTACTGAGGAGAATGAAATACAGAAAAAAATCACATTAAGCTCATTACTACATGGAGGGAAATACCATTTTCATAGTATTTCTGTTTTAACATGCACTTGACAAGAAAATGGAAGGGTTTTGATAGACTTGACTGAGATTATTATTTGGTCTTAATGATGAATTCATTGCTTCTATGAAGAAATTTGTTTAGCTAAATTTTGGAGCTGATTCTAATTTTCTGATGTTAGAATAAATAATGAGAAATCCATTGAGGTCTATGTGATTGAAAACCAGGTGGTAAAAACAAAGAGTAGCTTTCAGGTTTTAACCTGACCATATGTCACTTACTGTGAAATCAATAAAATAGCTCCTTGTCAGTCCAGCCAATATTTGCATCAGATCCATTTCAAAATAGGGAGGAAAATCAAGATGGTATTTTTAAAGAATCAAAAGCCCTGTTTTCACTATTTTGTAGTGTGTATGGCCACTCTAGAGAAAGCAGTCAGATTTTGTTCAGAGATTAAGTGATGAATTTTTCTGTGCTTGCTGTCTATTATACTTAATACGTTCTTGATTTGTGCGTTGAATGGGACAGTGACAGTGAGTGAAGAAAACAGTAATCTCATTGCTCAGCTGAGCCCTGTCCGTCCTCCTGCTACAGACTTCTTACAGGCTAACAACTGTATAGACTAAAATGTAGGTGTTGTGTGAACTTCTATTTATTAAAGTCATGACCCAGTTCAGATGTGTAAAGCATTCACAGTTCCTCAGAGCAATGAAATCACTGCTGTTATGGCAGTAAAACTACCTGGTCATCAGGAGCAGAACCAGCACTGAAGCATCAGGAGTGGGTCTAAGTTTTAGGCCATTTCTAACAGCTCTAGGCTTTTTTTTTTTTTTTTTTTTTTTTTTTTTCCCCCACCTACAAAATGCATTTTTATTTAATAGAGATGTATCTAATATAACATGTTATATTAACAGTCTATGCAACTGTTTCAAAAATCTAAAGGACCATAAAAGCTGAAGAGCAAGTCACTAAGTCATCTGCAACACAGAAAGACTTTTGAAACTGTGCCCAGTGTCTGTGCACCTTTTCCCCCTTGCAGATAATAGTGCTCTTTCCCTATCACAAAGACAACAAAGAAAGCAGTTGCTTAGTGTTCTAGATATATACAGACACAGTGAGGAGCAGCACAGAGAAGCCCAGGAAGCAAGTATTAATGTAGTAATATAAGCAATATTGTTTCAGGGAGGTGCTTAGCAAAGGCAGCATTTTAAAAACTTGTGGTAGTATTGAAAGGCAACTTTACTCTGTAAGAAACCTGTAGCCTGTGAACAGAATGATACTGAGCTCCTAGACTGAAAAATGTGTGACCATTAATTAGAAATAAGCATAATTTATAGACAGAGGGCAGAATTAAGGCTGCAAGGGCAGCTATAAACCTGGCATGTCCACACGACTAAGAGTCTATTTATGTTCAAACACACCTTTAAATTTAAACATTTGAATGGTATAGAATTTGTTGCAAATTATTTTCTAAGTCTGCAGAAACAAAAGCATTGAAATTCACTTGGAAAAGAAGAGTGATTGCTCATATATTAACAATGTGAATTTAAGTAAAGGGTAATTTTAATTTGTTTCAACTAATATTCAGCCTATTTGTGGATAAATTAGCCTAGCTTTCTAAAGGAAAAACATCAAACAAATCCTTTCTTGCAAGTTAGGCTTTTTTCTTACTTTCTGAACTGCAGAAAAGACTGCAGATAACTTCAGCTTTTTATATCCAACCTGACCTTCCACATTCTGAAACTAATTTGCCATACTGCTTCTCAAAGTCTGCTCAAGGACTTCCTTTAGCAGAATAATGTGGTTCTTATTAAGTACATCCTATAAGACCCAGGAGGATTGCATGCAAAGGAAATAAGATGGAGACACAAATGAATTTCCATCCTCCAGTCAGATATATGATATTGATGATCAGGATGTGTATGAAGGATATTGTAAAGAAGACAAAGAAAAAGAATTAAAGCAAATGTCTGACAAATTGGCTGTCTTCATACACAAAGATGACAAGTGGTCTATACAACTAAGTAGATGAGATGTAGGCATCAAGCCAAATAGTTATGTAGTCAACAAGTCTCTTTGAATCACATGGTTATATGTAACCTCTCTTTTACATAAGGCCTCACTTTAAATTACATCATCATGAAAGACTTAAAAGCCATGAAGTTTTACATGAAAACTGAGTTTCTCTTAACTCCGAGTCTTGCTTTTCAGTGGTGTAATTTTTATGTGTTCACCAGAATACTGAGATATTCTGTTAAAATGGAACTTACTTAGGAGATTACTTTCCTAGTTTTATATTAAATGCACAAACCAGAAATAATTGTGAAAATGGCAGCTTTCATTTCAAAGTCTGTTTCTTCCTTTAGTTAAAGTTTTTCTATAAGTTCATAAAATATTTTTGTGCTAGACTAATTTAATGGAAAAATGCATTGAAATAGTTTGAATGTACTATGCTTTCTCTAAGTCCTGATGTTCTGGTTCTAGTGTCTTGCCCAATATAGCTAAATATAGATTTCAAAGGTTTTATAAGGCAGTTGATTGATGAGGAAGATATTATGCCCTGTATGTGACTTGGTGTGGGTGTAAATAAAGGAATAGACTCTGGAACTATCATTATTTTAAATTTCATTTTTCAGCAACATGCAGAATTTTGATAATCGGGATTCTAATATGATTTTCATATTAATCTATTTTAAACTATGAAATCTGATCTTTTCACCATGACTAATCCATGAAATTTGTCAACTTTGTCTGTGATTTACACAAGCTCTATTTATAAAGAGTGCTTGTTGGAGTCCTAAGGCACGGAATATTATTTCCCAGCATGCTTTTAGTGTATTTTCATTTACAAGTATAAACAAAATGTGCTCATTGATTATATTATTATTTCAAGATCAGGAGGTAAAACATGAGGAATGAACAAGAGTGTATTCCCTATAGCAGTATATATGAGTCTTAAGCCATTAAGATGAAAATAACCTATTGTATCGTAGTAGGTAAGAATGGTTGTGATCATAAAGTTTACCTAAAATAATGGGATAACTTGCTTGTAGATTAAAAACATATGTGATACTCATATGTCTTTATGCTCTAGGCTTTAGGATTAATTGCTGTCAGCATAAAACAGACCAAACAAAAATAGATTTGCATCAGTTCTTTGTAATGGGGAAAAAAATCTTGAATGACAGTGAGGATAATTCTAGTTTGTATCTGGGGGAAATGGCTGTGAAACATTCACGTAACGGGGAACAAGTTACTATATATGGGAAAGGATAAAGGCCTTTTATGTAAATGCAATAACATGCAAGTAATACCTTCAAAAGGAAAAAAAAAAAACAAAACCCACAACTGTCTCTTGTGTACGGAAAGTTAGTGTACTCCAGCTGTCCTCTCTCACTTTGTGGGGGAAAGACATTTGGGGAAAGGCCAAAACACAGATATTCACAAAGCGTCCAATTTTAAGCATAATGTCTTAATCAGCTTTTACAGAACTGCTCTGCTCTGTACCAAACATGCTATAAATGTGCAATACATCCCTACATGTAAATAAGTCACACTCCCTGTGGTGATGAGAACAAGATGACTGCATCTTTCAGTAACTGCACAATGCTGCAGGTAATAGAAAGCCAGCAGCGTGCAGTTGTTATTCAGCTGAGCAGGGTACTAGAGCCAGACCTGCTGAATCCTATGGCTGTCTCTGTCATTGCAAGTTCCTGGCCATATAGGTGTATGAAAGATCTCCAGAAATCATACACAGTAATGTCACAGATGGCCAGCTGCTGAAAAGATCCACAGACTGAAGCCAGCTAGCAAAAACTTCACCTGATCTATCATCTGGTCTTTCACCAGAAGAAATGACCATAAATCTATATGATAATAAAAATCATATATAATATGATAATAAAAATCATTTATATTATATAAATCTATATAATAATCACAATGAAGACATCATCTTTGATGTTCCCTCCCTTGGCCATGCCATGTGAAGTGTCTGTTTTGTTATCAGGTAATGGCTGAATTTCTGGTTATGTGCTGAGGAAAAGGCTCAAGAAATAGAGTCTTCTTTCACAAATCTCATGGTGTTCTTACGTGGTTGCCCAAGCTGTGGCAGGGGAACTCTGTGCCCTTGTGCTTCTGGTTGGCCTGCCTCCTTAAAAGGAGGAGTAGGGTAAAAATAAAATCCATCAGAGGCTATTAAATGCTGAGAGACTGTTTGCAATGCAAAAAACTGTGAAGTTTGCTTAAGCTGGAAGGCTAGACCTGGAGCCTCCACAGGAGAAAAGGTTCTGTGGTGGACGGAGCTGTGGTGTGCTCCAATGTTCTTTAGGTCTCTGCCAGGCCTCCTGTTACCCCAGCACTCAGAAATTCTTGTCTCTCAGTATTCTAAGAGTCAGGATAAGTATGACCTCTATTCCAAACTGAGATCTGTTTGCCACCTAAGAACTGTAATTTATTGTATTTAGTACACAAATGTTTTGTGGAGGACAGGGAAGAATACTGGGAAGAGAGGAATATTTTACACATAATGTTTTGCACTTTTCTAGCTAAAAAACAATTGAGTAAATTTTTTGCTGGTTACACATAGCATAAGATGAAAAGTCATTGAATACTTTTAAATAGTATTCTTAACACAGTATCAGTGAAGGATAGATACTTATCATGGAGGTGTGATTTTATAAAATTCCAGCAAATTTTGAAATAAAAGTGATCTAGTGATCCTTTTTTTAATTATGTGCATCTGATTTTGTTATCTCAGTATGTCTCTTTACAAATAAGGTAATCTTAAAGCTTCTTTTATACTACCACTATAATATGGAATTTCTGAATAATTAATAAGCTTAAATAGCTTTTGTTACTTATTAATTATAGATATCCTAGATATTTGGAGCTAAAATTTTTATGTATATTTAAAAATAAAATAATATTTATAATAAATATATATTTATATTTTAAAATACATTTATTAAATATATGTAAACTAGAATTGCTTAGGACAGAATTGAAGCTGTGTCAAACTATAAAAGCTTTTGGGTTTATCCATTCACTAAATTGTTAAGCAAATACCTTTGTGTTTTCTGCATTTGGTCCCTTAAAAATTATTATCTTGACGTTATAAAGGATTCCGTGTGACATGATTAGCATGGCATGTTCCTGTAAAACAAAATGTTCTCCAGTCTAAATTAGGTCTCCAGAATTTACCTAAAAGTTTGTGGAGTACAAAAGTTCCACAGCAAAGCCTTTTCCTAATGCATACATTTATCAGCTACAATCTTGATTGTTTTGCCTGTATTATGTCACTCATGTCTGGAAAGAACAGCATCCTGCTGTTTGTGAGGCTGAACTCCTGCTGCTATTTAGCCACTTGTAGGATTCTGTCCCAGTTCCTCTAATCCGTTCTGTTTGAATAACACCATATTTGGACTCCTTCACACATTCTTTTGCTGCTCTGGTCGGGATGCTCTATGGGCTGAATTAGAATGTTAATGTTCTGTTCAAAACAGAAGGAACCTTTTTGGTAAATCAGAGTATAAGGAATAAGCTCCTTCATTCCCTTGGATAGGACTTGTACACATGCACACTATTATTTCCCTTCTAACGACTGTCCAGAAGTTTGGGGCACTATTTCAATATATTGGTTTACTTTACAGAAATCAGATCCAACTAGAGGTTTCATGTTGCAATAAGGCCTGCATCCATCTTAAATTATTTCATTCCTGTTGCAACTCCTCTTTCAGAGTTCAGTGCTTACTGTTTCTGTTATGTCAAAGGTTTACTGGTATCTTCTTGAACTGCTTGTGCAAGTCAGGATTAATTAAAGCAGAGAACCAAAAAAACTCAAAAAGTGATGTTAGAAATGACACCAAAACACAAATTGTGCTGTAGATGTTTTTGTCTTACTTTCAAGAAGTTAGCATAGATGTGTGAATGCAGTTAACCAGCAGCAATTTCCTGATCCCCACATAGAACAAGGTTTAGAGAAAACAGTTTCTATAGTGACTGGTATACCAGTATATAAGTTGTCACTTCACAGCTAAGCCTTTTAACTTAGGTGGGACTTATTGTGACTAAGACTGCAAATGAAGGAACAGGATAGCAGAATGTGATCCTTCTTAATTTCAAGCTCCTAGGCTTGTACTTGCTTTAAGAATTGTTCTTTAGTGAATGGGATTTATTTACTGGAAAATAAAAATGTGCTTGAATTATGATGATAGTTCTTCTCTGTGGAAAGAAAGACATTCCTTGCACACCGTGTAATCTTGCATGTCTCTTCTGCACAATTTTATAGCATTCAGTGTAGTATGTGTACATTACCTAAGTGTCTGAAGAGAATATAGACATTATTCAGGTGAAACATATTTCACTTATTTCATGAAGTGTCTGTCACTTGTACCACATTCTCCACACTGAAAAATTTGGAGTTTTTTTAGAGCATTTAGAACATTTCTGTTATCTGTAGCTTTCTGACATCCAAAGTTCCTCAGTGTGCTGGGATTATCATCATCAGAAGCCAGGATCTGATGACAAACACCATCCCATGAATGGGGTAAGGGATGCAAGTGGGAAGTAGAAAAGACAGTGGCTAGAGCAGTTTCATAATATTTAATTCTCTATCATGTCATGCAGGTAGCAATGGAACAGAAAAGGTTATGAGGAAAAAAGGGGAAAGAAAAAGACATAAAGTGAAGGTGGAACAGGGAGAGAGGTAGAGAAATCTAGGAGGAAGCAAAGTAAACCATACTGGAGAAAACAAGTGGGACAAAGAGAAGTATTAAAAGCCTTGGCATGTAATTTGTATATGGTTTGTTCACAAATGTGATAACATTCCTAATGCTAGAAACATATAAGAAAGAAAGATGTTTTGAGGTTTTTAGCAAGGGATTTACTTTATGTAATACAAAATAAAGAGATTTTTTGGTGATCCATCCCTTCAGTGTTAGCTTGAAGACTTTTGTTTCTACTGCTTCATCTCTGTACTTTAAAATTAATTGAAAGCCTCATTGTTTTGTTTAAACTGTGAAAGCTTCCAAGGTCAATGAGTGAGGTAATTGACCTGCCTGTTGTAGGACAAAAATATGTAAGTTAAATTGCATAATTAGTTTTAATTGCATAATTATGGTGTTTAATGTGTGGAGGTCAAAGGTTACTATTACATTTAGAAGTCATGGCAAGAAACACAAAAATAAGCAACTCAGTTTAATTCTGTATTTCTTTGGGTTTTTAAAAAGGGGTCCACTGTGATCTATCCATGACCTTGGACATGTGAGGATTATAGCAAATAATATGTTGCTGTTATACTTTTTGGAATCATAGAGACACCTTTGTAAATGACTAAATGACTTTACCAAAGACTTCATTTAGGTTTAGAGTACACGAAAGTTAATCAACAGTGGGAACTCAACTGACAGCAATTTAATCTGATTGGGTAAGGTAATTACATGATTACCCGGAGTGTTTATATATGAACAAGGATATTTTTATTGGAAAAAAACCTAATTGCTTTCTTACTCAGAAGAGAAAAAAACAAACAAATTTGTTGTCACAGGTTAAGAGGACATCCTTCGTTCCTTCAAATAACTTCTTTTCATTTTTTAGTGACAAAATGAACTCATAATTCTTTGCAAATGTGCACTGGGATTATGCTATGAGTTCCTCTGTTTCTAAACTGGAAATAATGCCCTCATTAACTTGTTTTGCTGAAGAAACTCCTTGCTTACACATTAAATATGTAAATACAGGTTGATTTCAGCAAACTTGAATCTAAAGGTCCATTATACTAATGGATATTTCTGGGAAGGAAGGCATTATTTGTTTTTCTGTGATGGTAAAAAAACCCACTATGTACAAGATAAGGAGATAATAGATGATGTTCCTAAATACTAGAAGAAACAGTCTCACTTTAGGTGCTCTGAATGGTCCTTTAGAAAATGCTCTTTCAGTCTATTCACAGTGGAGGAAGTGCTGGGAGATGAATCTTCATTAGCAAACTTTAGCCTCTGTAAATACCTCCTTGAAGTCCACTACAGAGTAGAATTCCATTTAGCTAATATATAGTGGCTTGCTACAAAACCTGTTTAAATAATGGGCCAGGCATGGCCTTGATTCTTTGTATGGTTTTCTTGGATACCAAAAAAAGAAATTGTATCTCATCACTAACTGTTGATCACATTTTGCCAATTGAAATGGGATATAGTCCTCTAAAGGCTGACTCTAAGGAATTAAATAGTTCATGAAGTATTAAATAAGAAATAAATGAATTTTTTTAATGCTGTATATAATGATAAGTTCTGTGATACATTCCATGTTGTAAAAATAATTTGGTTTTCCTTTTGCTCTTTTCCCCTAAAGAAGTTATTCAGAAAATATTACAATTTTGAATTGTTTTTCTAAACCAGATGATCCAGTCACTGTTGGAGGCACATAGCCACGGCAAAATCTCCTGCTGTACATTGATCACCTGTCCAACCTTTGCCTAGAGTGTGATCCCCAGTTCCTTCAAGAGATCCATCTTTACCTGTCCATAAAGAAGAGGAGGAGGGAGTCATCTGGGATATTCAAGTATCAAAGTGTAACACCAGAGCAGGTTCAATCTCCATTTATATTCTTCTCCATATGTGTTGGTAGTATTAACTTGGATATTTAGTTGAAGATTTTTTTCAGTACTTGTATAGTAAGCTCTGAAGTTTTATCAGTGTTCAACCAGCTTTGCTTAGAATCCTTACTTACCAAAACTACATTTTCTGCATTTTTCTTAGTTCCATGGGGTGAAACATAACCCAGAATGATTCCACCATTATGGAAGTTAGCTAATACTGAGCAAGCCTGGCTGTCAGTACCTGTCTCTTGAACACACCCTCATTACAAAGACCAAAATGGCTTGTTTAAAACTGTTCAGTTTACTGTAGTTGTACCATTCCAAATTTAGCACACCCAACTTGCCAGGTCCCTGACAAGTATCCTCATTTTCATTCACTGGCTTCAGGGAAGTTAAACTTGCTTCCTACTCTTCTTCCTCCAATTTCCAGAGGATGTTGATATCAACAAAGCAGACAAGGTTTCACTCACTGTCCTAAGGACTGCCCCTTTTGGAGTTTAGCACAGCCCACACACAGTCCTGGAAAATGTCCAACTTGTTTTTTGAGCAGAATGTGAACCTCTGACCTTCTGGGCCTCCGGCAAGAGTGCTGCCTACTGAGCCACCAATACCCAGGCCATCAATAAGTTTTAAATGCCAGTTGCAGACTTCACAGAGATAATGACTTCAGTGTGTAAAGGTTTTGTTTGGAGGCTGCAGTCTCACATATGGCGTGACAGAGTAAATATGCTAAAACCATAGAGAGCTGTTGCATAACTTGCCTTGATATAACAGTTTTTGTAATATGTTTCAAGGCATGGAATACTATTTAAAGGGACCCTGTTGTATAGGCTTAGGCTCAAAATGAAGCTATTATAAAAAGAATGTTTAGCAAAACCAGAAATATGTCCATGAAATTTTTGGAGTGGGAATTTCCCAAGTGGAAGGGTAAACTTGCTTGCATTTAAACAGTCGCATGCATGACATTGCTCTGTTGTGCTAGGAATGAGAAACAGCAAATGAAAATACTACTGAGAATCAGAAACTGAAACAGCAGGATTAAGATAAGAGATGTCTATTACTGTTGTTATAACTTCTTAAAAAATCTTACCACATCCTGTGTTTTTTCTTTGCATTTTAGTTGTATTGTTAACCTGCTCTCAACTAAGTTCTTGTATTTAAATACATATAAAGAAAAATTAATATGAAATTAGCTTTAGAGTTTTGGGACATTTCCATTTTATTGATGTTCTCTCTTTACAATTTAGCATTAAAGGCATGTGAAAGACATGTTGATGTTTGTGAAATTCAAAATAAATGCAGTTACACAATATGTTTTTTTATAAACTTGATCAAGAAGGAAAACATAGCCAGGTTCAATCTAGAACTTAAATTATGGAAAGGCTGTTAGAAAATTGCATGAACCTTCTATGGAGTTAAGACCAGGAACCCAGAACTGGTTTTCTCAGCTGAGTGCCCAAATCAGTAGGCTACAGACTCTTGCTCCCTCTTGTGTTCTTTCTCTGGCCCATTGAATCTTGAATTATTTTCTGTAGAATGATACAGCTTCAAAAGGAGAGCTTTAATATATCCCTAGCCTTATCCCAGCATTTAATGCAGGCTGTAGCCTATTGAATAAACCATTCTGCTAAAAGACTTTGCCTTGAGTCCTAGACTGAAGAAGGAACTGGACCTGGGGATTTTACTTCTGGAATCAGTGGTAGGCTAGGAATGTCCATTGCTCATGTACCATTTCAGAAATAAATAGCACCTGAAGATTTTGCCAGGGAACCCACCTAGTTGGTATTTATTTGGGCTGGCTTTATAACTCCTGTTGGATCAAGTTCCTGAGATCTCTGTGTAGGGCTGTGTCCCAGGCTATTTTTTTCTCCTCAATATATATGTTTTTATTAAGTTCTACAGTTCAGGTCCTTATTAATTCAAATGCATCTATCTGCCTCCATGGAATTATTCAGGTAAGTCAATATCTAAGATCAACTAGGATGAGTCTGATTTTTTTTTAAATAGAAATGGTAATTTTGAAAATAGCATCTGTGAATTATTTTTAGTCTGAAGAGCTATAGACAGGATAAAATCAGAACATCTTTTATTATTTTATAAACCAATTTATTACTATTTATTATTTTAGTTCTTTTATTATTGTTTCTACCTGTTTAGAACACTGTAGGAATAATGTGATTCATCAGACATTTATTTTCTTGCAGTAGATGTATCACATTACATTGTAAACTATTGCTGCTTTGTAATAAGGTAAATTGGGAGTGGTCATGGTGGGACCAGAAAGTTACGTTCATGAGAGGCTGTTGGTTTTGAAGACAAGTCTTTTTCTGTCTTGCTAGTATCTATTTTAATTGTAGTGGAGCTTCTCATAAAGCAGGATAGCACTCGGTGTGAGTAGGAAGGTGCAGTCCTTATCCTGGTCATTGACCGAGGACATTTACCTGAAGTTCAGTTTGCAGAACTTATGTTTCCCCACACAGGACTTTCACTGTCTCATAATTGGTCTTTAGAAAGGCCACTGTTTCCATGATTTGACACTGTCTCTCATGGTGAACAGAAGATGAATTGATAAAGTTTGGAAGTTTACATTATGTTCATGATTTTATGTACATGGGGACTGACCAGGGTAGGGAGGTGCTTAGCAGTGTTGACATAATTGCTCCAGAGAAGTGGGTGGTAGGATGTAACACGGGGAAACCAGTGGGTGCCCAGATACCAGTGTTACAAATTTAGGATAGATCATTAAAAATACACTATAATAACACTATAATGACAGACAAGGATAGAGGGCACTGAAAGAAAAATGGAATTGGAAAATTAAGTAGGAGAGTGGAGAAAACAAACATTTCTACAGAAATGAGAAATTTTTAAAACTGTAACTTGATAGATTGGTAAAATGTGAAGGTAAGCAGAGGTCTTCAAGAATGAAGAATTTTTGTTTAGCTTTGGATAAACTATATTACCTGATTCTAGTTTGTTTGCCTCAGTATGCTTTGGGAACCCCTACATAAAGCAGTTATAATAATTAAAATTGTGGGCAATAAGTGTCTTGTTTGAGTCAGGTAATAGTCAAACATAAGACAATTTTCATATGATTTTAACCATATGTCTGCATTTCATTTCTAAATCTTAATATTTTATTAGAGAACAGTGTATTTTCAAGATTACAGATGGGAAGAGTAAAAAGAAATCACAGTGATCATGACTTATTTTGTTTAAAGCTCAGATTAAAGGCCTTATACTTCCAGATAATAAAAATTGTCAACTGCTTTGTTGCCCAGCAAAAAACACATCATATGAATGCTGCTGTGTTTTCCTCTGGTCATTTTCAAATGAGAAATGTTTTTGTTTTATTATGTATTTTGTTATTTTAAATTTAGATGGGAGGTTTGATGGTGGATGATTAGTAGCAATGATTCCTCAGTCTTAAATAACTTGATATCTTGAATAGCAAAAGTTTGCATGGCCTGGTCTCACTGTCCTGTCTTTAGTAGTCCTACAAAAAAAAACCAGACTGTTCACAAATGTCTGAAACTTATTTGCATTTGCTGTTGGAAATACAGAAGCTACCACAGCATTTTTCAAGTTAACAGTTTTTGATAGAAATTGTTGCTTTATCAAACCCAAAAGCTCTCTCATATCAAGGATAGTTTAATGAAACTTTCTTTAGGAAGCTTTGATTTCAAACAACAAATAACTAATTTATTGAAAATGGAACTACTCGACAAGAAACCTTGAGAAAAATCTGCATTACAATACCCAGAGTCTAATCGTTAGGGCATTATCCCTTAAGACATGCAACTTTGGTTCAATTTCCTTTTCTGAATCCAATTGAATAGACTTAAACCCAGTTGAATGTCTACTGCATCCAAGGCAACTGTCATTACCACTGGACTATTGTCTGTAATAGGTTGGGTATCTCTGCTTTTGTGGAAATTGTGAAAGGATTTGTCCTAATAGTAACAAGACCTTTCTGAAATCTCCAGAATTCTTACAGGCTAGAAAAGAACCTTTGTGCCTGGCTTTATTCATAACTCCCAGGCTCTGAAGAAATGTCTGTAATAATCATTATTTCATGTATTCATACCAGGCAACATTTATTAATCTGGACTCTAAACTAAATCTCAATATCAGACTCCATATAGAGCTGTCTTTTCCATGCCTCTGGTTATTCCTGTCAGCTATCTCAGCTTATTCTGTTTTTCCTATAACCACACTTTTAACAATTCTACCAAATCTGCCTACCAGTAGTATTTAGGTTAGAACAGCAATTAGTTTAATGACATTTTCCAACATAATTTTCTATCTCAGTTTTTGCACCTTGCACTTTATTATGACAAGGTGAACTCACTCGTGATCACAGTTGAGGATACTGCTAGTTGAAATATGCACCTATTGGGGGAAAAAAAAAAAAATCAAAAATCTGTCATAAGTAATTTGATTGTGGTTGGGATGTTGTTTTGGAATTTGCAGTCAGTGATGGATTCCATGAAGCTACAGAAATCAAGATTGTTTTGTGCCCTGTCAGTGTGTAGGTATTCTTCTGAGATTACCAAAAGGGATCAGTTACCTTGGTAATGTGTCCACCAATATTTATTGTGTCTAATTCTTTACACAGGCTAACAAACATTCATCATGTGGGAATGCTGTTCATGATCAGCTTGAGCTGAATTTGAATTGATGACCTAAAGGTTAAAGTCTCTGTATCCCATTACCTCTCCCTTGAGCTGTCCAGTCCCCATACAACTAGATTTAACACCATTTTTAGTTTATCAGTGTCTTCGGAGGAAAAGCAGTCTTTAGAAGTGTTGATCTGACAACACCATCAATATCCTGTTTTTAAAAAACCCCACCATATTTAAATATGCCTTTTGCAGCTTGTCAATACTCAGTGAAGAAAGTTCTGAAGAAATATTCAGATGTTGGACTAATAACGTACCCAGCCTGTTAGGTAGCTTTAATCCACTCATATGGGAACATAATGCAGTGTAGCAGCCCAGTGAAACATGAAACTAGGAGAACAGCTGAATAAATTTAAACACGTTTTTGAACGTTCTAACCTTTGTCATAAAAATATGATAATAGAGAAGAAAAACTAATAACACTTTCTTTTGGTTTTGATATTCTGTACAGTAGTTGAGAAGACTTACCATTTCTTGTGGTTGCTGACTTTAAAGAAGTAGTGACAATTTTTAACACTACTTTTTGCTGCATATGAAGACTATTCTTTCTCACTCATTAAGGAATGAATCTGGTTTCTGTTTTATTCAATATTGTATATACATCTCACCCATAAATATTTAAACTAAGTAAATATAGAATCTTAAACATGGAATATGCTTTCATTCTAAACTGGTGGCAGAGGGGGTAGGTAAAAATATTTTATTCAAAGATCACTGGTCCCTTTGAAAGAGAAAATGAAAAAAAAAAAAAAAAAAAAAAAGGTGTTTTACCTAAAAATTGGATGGACTGGTGCTTACTATAGGGCAGAAAACTTTTTGTCAGATTAGACCTATATTGTTATATTTATATGTATAAATTTCAGACTATAAAGTATCTAAAGGAAAGGGCTTGCAGACAGTCACTTCAAAAACACATGGCTAGTATTCAGCTCCTGTATCTGGGGCTAATTTAATTCTTCTCCATTCAGAGTGCCTCACTTTTGCCTACAAATGCAGAACAGATTCCCTGGTAATTTTCTTTCTTGGAAGTACCGTCATTTTATTCCTAGCTGGGAATAGCATGAAGTGGAAATACATTTATGACTCTGCTTAAAAACAAACACCAAACAAAAGCAAGGATAATCTGAAAGAGTTCCCTAACAAATTGATGTAGAAAAAAAAGGTATATTGAGAAATACTCAAGTGGCATTTTCTCCAGCATGATTTCCTTCAGCAGAGGAAAGGTGGCATACCTACAGTACTTAATTATTTTTGCTTTATTGCCAGTCAAAACTGGTGATGCAAATTTTTTTAATTTGATCCACATAAGTAATGATGTTCAATACATGTGCATGTATGCAACAGGATTAAATCCTATTCTTCAGATACCATTAAGAGAGTTGTAAAAATAAAGTTTTAGTAATCTGATAATGGACAGTGGTCATTTCTGCTTTCCGATGGTAAGAGTGTGTGATTCTCCTGTGTATATTCCTCGTTCTTCCTTATCTATTGTGCAGTCTGAAAAGCTGAGGGACACTGAAGGTTACATCCTGAGACAAAGTTCTGCTGAGGCTTTCTTGAAAACATCAATCCTTTTGTTATGGTTTGGAGTCTGTGGTTCAAACTGTAGCTTCGTGTAGGTAGCTGATGGGGCAGACAAGTCCCTTCAGTAAAGTCTGGATCCTTTTATGGTTGTATATATGGTAATAGATAGTTGAAACATAAAATAAGCTTTGATTATAAGTTGTGTCTTTTAATAAACAAAGGCCATTACAAATACAGTACTTTGTGTTTCCAGGCAAGATCAGACCAGACCTTGAAACAGAAATGGAAAGTAGTTCATTATTTTACTATGCATTACAGAGATGTAATTAACTGATCAATATGAATCTCATTTGTTGAATGTGATAAGGTTGCAGGATTCATTTCAAAGGGAAGACAAAAATTCAGTCTTTATTTTAATCAATCTTTGTGGACCAAGTGCCTGAACTGGCCCAGTGGAAAAGAATGCTTTGGCAAAGTTTGGAATTACTTCTCATTTCTATTTTGTCTTTCTATCAATTAAAAAAAGATCTGAGAGAACATGAAGTGGTGTCATCTCCATACTTGAGGGGAAGAGCAGGGTAGAACTGTATTTTCAACAAGATTTAGTTGTCACTGTTGACTTTTTAATGTTAAAACTGTGTTTGTGGAAATCGGTGGCAAAAGCTTTATTGATTGATTTAGAAAAGAAAAACTTGATATGTTAGCTTTGCCCTCTCCATTTATACATAATGAGAAATTTTTTGATGTAGCTTTTCTTAAATGGCTTGGTAGAGCTACCTGTTCAAGCTCTTCAGGTTGAAGTGCTACAATAATTAATCCTAAATTCAGAAATCTGACTTCAGAGTGTGACTTTGAACTCCAGTGCACACTGACAGATACAGGGAGAACAAAACTTTTGTTTGATGTTAGATCAGTACTGTGATGAAAATGCAAATGATTGTGTATGTTACCACAGCCCCCAGAAAAGCATCATTCACACAGTTTTTTCCTCCCCACTGGTTATCTGTACTGGGCTACAGATTCATCCTCTTCTGGCACAGAGCCCTCAACATGGAAAATCGAGACAGAAGGAAAATGTCCTGTCATGTCTCCCTGAGTTTTTATTTCCCATGTCTCTGAACTGTTCTCCTCCTGAAATTTTCCACTGCAGCTACAGGGTTACACTAAGTACTTCCTTTTGCTAAATTTGTTAAGTTAATCTAGACCTCTGAGCTGCAAGCACCATTTTCATATGAACATATGCTTTTGGTCTCTTCGTGGGCATCTTAACTCTGCTGTGCAGAATGAAGCACAGTCCCTTTGTCTGCAGTTGTAACATACTTCATTAGTTCCCAAAAGACAATAACTTGCTTTATTCCCATTTTAGAAGGATTAATTATGCTCAGAAAAAGCACTCAAATAGCAAGCAGAAAAGGAAACCAGATGTTGCAGGGTTATTTAACCAGTGTTATTTGCGGACAAATATTTAAGCTATGTGATTTAATTTTTTTTTTTTTTTTTTTGTGGAACCTTTGGAAGCTGGCTACTGAGTGAATGAAACATCCAAAGTATATATGAAAATATATTTTACCTGACAGTACTGTTCCTTTGCCTAACTGCTGCAGGTAAATATTTTATCAGTTTCTGGCCAACAAATTTGCAAAAGTATTTTATTAGAACAGGAACAATCCTCAAGGCATATTGTGTATAGAGTCATAGTTCATAAATAGGCTTTTGTTGCATAAGGCACAGTTGCTCATTTCCAACAGTTTCAGTTTTCTGAGTGCTAATGAAATGGTATAGTGATAAACCTCTGTGCAAATTTGTTTTTCTTATGGATACTGAATCTAAAATAAAGAATGTTAGAACAAGTAAATGAATTCATTGTTTGAACACAAATATTTAAATGTGTTTCAGTGAAGGCAAGCTTCACTTCTAGTAGGGGTGTTTGGCAAAAACAGACATGTTCAATTTCTATTACAACAGTGCTTTGGATAGTCAGTTAAAGGCATATTTAAAAGTTAGCATGTATTCCAAAATTGGTTTCGATCTGTTTTAAATGTTTTTCATGTTGTTTAGTACCTGCAAGATTGTTAAGCTGTATTTGTAATACATAGAAGTTTTCTGTTCTAGGCATTATGGGAAAAACAAAAATATATTTTTGTTGTTCCTTTCATAATTTCTACAGTCTTGGTATCTCAAAAGTCCTGAACTGTGGTATCTCCCCAGTTTTGTCCCCTATCTGTCTTCCTGAGCACCTAGAGCTCCACCAACCACTCCAGTCAATTTGCCTCATGTCATTAACAGAAATTATCTAAATGAAAAATATTACAATATTGCAGTTATTAATATCTCAGCACTTGTATGGGTATGCCTTATATTCAGCTTTGGCTTCATAATCCAAGAAATCACTTTATCCTTATTTTGCCCATTTGTTCTTTTACCATTTTTCATCCAGCATTTCAATGTCTATTCCCTTGTAGCCTTCAGTGGCTTTTTATTCTCTTATGTGGTATTTCTGCTGTGCTCTCCTTTCCCTCTACAGCCTTTTCCAGCTGCAGTATTACTTCCAGGTTTTCAGTTTAATTTAATTAATTTTTAAGCCTACATCCATCCTTTTCCCCCTTCTTTCCTCAGGCTCTTCAAACTCTCTTCTTCCACTTTTCCAGGTTGTGTCATCTATCTTCTGCCTCTTCAGCTTTTCCTACTGCTCTCCAGTGGCACAGAAGTTTTGTAACAGTTGTGTTACAGTGCTTTTCAGTGCTCTGTTTTGACCTTACTGTTTCCTGTTCCTTGGTTTGTGTAAGTGCTCAAACCTGATGGACTTTGCACTGAGCATATTCAGAGAAAAAGAAAGTGTGTAGTTTCTGTCATCAGAGATTATAATAATCTGTTCCTCTTTTTCTAATACCATTTCCTATTTATGGGAACCCATTATTGCTGACAGTTTATTGCAAGGAGGCAGCATCCTTAAATGTAAATCTTAAGAAGTTTGTGCACTTAATTTTTTTTAATATACGCAAGAGTTGTTTGCTTTATGTAACTGTTTCCCTTATCTAAATATAACTTGCAGAAAGCAATGATAAATGTTAAATGGTTCTTGTAAAACTGTTAAATTGTCAGTTTGGAAACTTAGTGAAGCGTTGATGTTTTCATTAGATCCCAGCACTGAGGAATGTCCGGCTTTCATCATAACAGAGCTGTTTAGTTCCATGTAAGTCTGAATACTCTGCCCTTGGGAGATAACTTACCATCACCTGCTCCTAAATTGAAAGTTATTTGTTCAGACAGAGGTGGCTTTTGGTTATTTTAGTGGGTTTTTTTGTTTTATTGTGTTTTGGGGTTTTTTTTTAGAAAGGAGTCACTTTTTTTCTCTTTAACAGACATCTTTGATGTGGAACAGAATCACTTCAATGTAAAATCAATCCAAGCCTGAGATAGTATTAAAAAACCTTTTAGTTTAATATACCCAGTTCTAGATAACAATCCTTACTGCCCTTGTTCTCTCTTTCCCTATTAAACAGAACTGTAGATTTGGACAAACAGTTCTGTTGACTACATCATGACCTTATAATCACTGCCATTTTACTGGTGAATGAAAATGTGATAGGTAAACACATTTTTAGTAAAAATATCTAAGAATGTTTTTCTTAAATACCAAGAGTACAGCAACCAAAACCAGTAAGTTAATGTCATTCACCATAAAATAGAGTGAAAAAAGCTGACTGTTTCTCATCTCACCTAAACAGCATCAATTTAACTTATAATGTCAGAACGCTCTTAAAATTGTATAGAGCAAATACAGCTTTGATTTAACTGTGTGTAAATAAGAACTGTCATCACATTTATTAAGCTGCATTTGGCTTATGCCTAAACAAAAACTTTTTAAAAAAATAATAATAATGCTGTTTATCTGTAAGAGGCATACAGATGTAGGGCCAAATCAGATTTTGCTTGAAAGGAATGAAGGAATGCATAAATAAATGCATTAGTACTTAGTGGAAGCATATTGTTTTGAATTCTGTAGGTCTTTTTAAAAGTAATGATCGAGAATGTTAGCAAGTAAGTTCTTTCAGTAGATTTGATTCTTCAGGATGAAAAAGCAGCACAACACAAATATTACAGGACTAGAAAAAAAACGTTGAGAAGAACCAGATACAGAAAGGAGGAAACAGATCTTAAGGTGTTTTACATTTATTTTCCTAGCCCTTGTAGAACCAAGAAACCCCAAAACAAAAACCCTACAGAAAGCTCATGGAAGTCTGAGGAGTATTGCATCTCTGAAAACCTTACAGTATACACCTCAAAACAGAAAAATACTGTGTGCAGGTATTTCTTAATATCTGGGAATTTTCTGTCCAGAAATCTATGGAAGAATAATAGCTGGCATGTCACCCAAATCATTCTTGTCAGCTATACACCACTATACATTCATGTTCTCCTCAGCTCCATTGAAATGAAAAGCTTCCAGGGCCTGACTAGTAAAGCTGGCCTCTTGAATACATTTCTGGTATGTCATACATGACATTACATCTAGCTTTGAATCTCCTTGGTATCTTCTGCATTTATGCATTCTGGCTCCAGATCTGCTCCCTTGCGGCAGGCCAGTTAAGAATGCCACATGTGTGGTGTGACTATTATAATCCTAGCCTCATAGATTGCACAGGGGAATTTCTTAAATATGTGCCCTTTACTTATAAAATACACGTGAAAATTACAGAGAGATGGAGAAAAATGTTTTTGTGCTGTTCTGTTCTTTGCTTTCATCAACATGTTTCATAGTCATTTGGGTCCGATATTTTTCCAGTGGTACCATTCTCTTTTATTCTTCTGTCTTCCTATTCTGATTGTGCTACATCCACTTAGATAGGGAACATTTATTGTGCCACATCCACTTAGATAGGGAACATTTATTGTGCCACATCCACTTAGATAGGGAACATTTATTGTGCCACATCCACTTAGATAGGGAACATTTATTGTGCCACATCCACTTAGATAGGGAACATTTATATTTTCAGAAACATCCTGTAACACCTTTTCTGTTTCTCTTCTTTTCTGAAGTTTTTTTATCTCTGATATTGTAAGTTCTTCATTACTCCATCTTTGTTTTTAAAACAAGAAATAATTTGATTGACAGCCCACGCTGTCCTACTGGAATAGGGCTGTGCCTTTATCAGTGGCCCTTTGATGCAGCATCAGACACTTAAACCTTAGGGCTCGCTTCCTGATATTAGAAAAATGCCAATTAAAGAGATGATTACTGAGGAAGACCTAAGAGAGGTCTCAACATGGAACTAAGATTTATTATAGATTTATCTTTCTGCCTCCCCTCCTGTTCAGATTGCATAGATAAGCAAATTGTCACAAGATGCAAAGTGATCTACAGACCAAGTTGTATGTCTAGGCTAAGAATATCTTTGAATTTGACAGCCATAGCATAACACAGTATTCTGTCATTCTGGGCAGAGCTGAAGAGCAGTCTTACTTGTCTTGTTAACAGAGCTTGTGTAAACCCACATCTTCTAATATGAAATGTAGGGGAAAAATCCTACTTTATCCCATAGACTTGGTCAGTTATTTACTGTAAGTAAAGTAAGTTAAAGATGAGAAACTGTTAAAAAAAAGAGTTTTCTAATTTATCTCAAGTTCAAAATACTGATCACATAATTAACAAATAAGTGCAACTTGTGGCTGTTCTCTTTGTATACAATGAATTTGTAAAATGAAGGAGAAGGGTGAGTGGGGGTGGAAATTAACAATGCTAGAATGTGCATGGCATCTATTCCTGAAAGTGCAGTGTGCTTGCTTACAGAAATAGCAGATCTGATGATTGTGTGCTAGGTTGCTTTTTTATGAAAACTCACTCATGGACCAGGAGGTCCTTATATACTATATGCATATCTTTATTTATAATCCTGATAGTGTAAAAGAGTCAGTTGGAATCTGTAAATAAGATCTGTATGTTAGTATGTGTGACACGGATATGTATTTGTATGTGTGTGTGTATATATTCACACATGTTCATTTTCTGTGTTCATGCCTTTAAAGCAAGCTTAGACAACACTTTGCAAAAAGCTGTCTAAACTTGTTTCTAGGTTCCAATCCTGTTTACACCCTCTGGGTATTTTTTAAATAAAAATAATAAATACAGGGGAAAAAATATGTCCCTAGAATTTTTATTTAGCAGCATTTTTCACAAGGATTGTTTAATCTAATAAATTTATTTCTATAATGGACAGCACCAGACAGGAAATAGCTGTCATGTCTGCTGCTGAGGTGACAGCTGTTGATTCATTGAATCATGGTTTCTAGAAGCCTAATCCAAAGCTGTCCCTATATTGATTTATGTAGGATATTCCTATTTCCTGGAATTTAATTTCATTTTTTTTCCTAGCTGGTGTTGATTGTATTTACCTTTTTAAAAAATTATCTCTCTGTTTCTGTGCATGCTTTCTCTTATTTATGCAAGGCAGAACTTCAGCACCTCCTCTTGTCCTTTATTCCTGTGCAGACCTCAAGGAGTCCATTTTCTATAATGTACACCACCCCAATTTCTCTGATCAGTGAAGGTTTGCATCTTCTACACAAGGGCTTAGTTCTCATGACCTATCTATAAAATCAATGTTTAAATGGTGGCTTCAATTTTCATTTGATAATATTGTCTAAGTAACATGAAAAGATGTATCAGGGAATGATATTACATACATGTATATGAAGAGCCAAGCAGCCCAGGACACTCAGATTCTTTAACCACAAAGTCATGGACCCATTTTCTGTATACCACTGTTATACTTCTAATCATTTCAGTTTTTGAAGAACTGGAGAAGGCTGACAGAATGGTAAGTTGACTGCTCATATTGCTAGTAGAACTTACATGCACTAAAGGTTTACATGTGCTTTAGGTCTACCAGTTTGTAAGAACAGAAAAGTTTCTTCTTTTTCAATAATTGTTTTATATTGTGTCATTTTTAACAAAATTATCAGAAATTGGTATTTATTCACAGAACTGTTTTGTCCATCATCTCTAAGCCTTCGAACTTGCATGTCTTAAATAGAAGTAGCTAATAAAATAATAAAAAAAAAGAATTCTAATGATACTCAAATGAGGGTCTACTGTATGGTTTTATCCTCCATTTTATGTAAGGTTTTACATGAGCCTGTAGCAAGGATCCAGGGATTACATATGTTTTAATAGTATATTAATAAATTTTACAGGGCTCTTCAGAGTGACTGTTTCATCAGTCAATAAGACCCTACCTGCAACGAAAATCTTCATGTATAATTTATACTGAATATTTGTAAATGTAGTTGACACAGAATAGCCACGCTTTAAATTTGTATCTAATGTTAAGTTTATATTTATCCTACATGTATTTTAAGATTTGGGAGTAATACAGAGTATAGTAATTTTTTTTTTCTTTCATTAAGAAAAAAATACAGACTGAAGTTGGCCGAGGCTGACAAATTACTTAGTTACCCTTAGTTAATTATTAAACCCATTCACAACATGACTTAGAAATAGTTAAAACCATCATATATAATCAAGTCAAACTGGCAGCTTTAAAGTTGTACTAAAGAAGGAATGAGTTACTGAAGCACCGAAGCAATGCCAATCACAGAGCCATCTAATTCCTTCCCTACTTCTTCATCATTCACAAGAAAAGCACTTGTTATCTGTTTTCAATTTGTATTCTGTATTTCTGTGCTGTATGCTAAGTTTGGAAGCAAAAGATCTGGAAACACCTAATGGCAAACCTTAAGTTTCTTGAAGATATTTCTTAGTTCAAGGTAATTTCTTAGTTCAACATAAATCGATTAGTAATGATTAATATTATTTACATATTATGAAACAAACTGTTAAAAGAATATCTCCATCATAGAATACAGGAAATTCACTGGTACATGGTTTGCATTCTTTCTTTCTGGGTAAAAGTGCATAGCATAAATATCAAAGCTCAGTCATGTATAACTTCTAATAAGCATGCTGTCAAATGCAGCAATAGCTCTGCTGTGCCATGTAAATCCAAGCTGCTGAACAGTTAGCAAACAGATAGTTAAATGACATTCATTTGAAAGCTTTTAACTTGTACTACCACAAGATACAAAGCTAATAACAAAAACAGCTGCATAGACGTTCTTGGATACCATGATTAAAATGGTAAATCTGCAGTGCCATGTCTGTGAGCAAGAGATCTGCCATTCGTGCCCTTTTTTTCTTTAGTAATCATGTTTATCTAGCACATCCTGTTGAATCAAGCTCCATGCTTAAAAGCCACTTGTCATTCTAGTGAAAGTAAAAAAGGACTCTATTTTTGTTTAGAAGTTTGTTAAAAAATATTTTCAACCAGAAAAATTGCTATTTTTCCCTAGTTTTTTCTGTAAACTGAGCAGCATTACAGAAAAATCTGTGACCACTGTTACTTTTATCATCACAAATCCACAGACTTGAAGCACATACACAAGTATAGAAACTTATTTCTGGAAAAAAACCTGTGTATATACACTGTGTATATGACTTCTTAAATCACTGAGGGAAAAAACACTGAATTAGTAATATGACTTGCATAGGAATGGGCTGTCTTTTCTTTTAATTCTTCAATTCAGTTATCATTTGAATGAATTTAAAAATCTCTGAAGGAAGAACCAGGTCCCGCATTAAAAGTTATGTGCATTTCAGATAATTTTCAGATATCAGATCTTTTTCCCAGTCTCTGTACAACTGAGAATGAGTGGATTTGGCCTATCTAGACATTGCCTTCATGCTGTTTTCTCATTCTCTTTCCTACATGTGCTATTTTGTTACATTTTAGATTTGGAAATTTGTAAGGGTGTTGTGGGGGCAGAAAGGTTTTTATGCAGTATATGCAGGTTTCAGTTCCTGCTGAACACTCCAAAAGCACTTTCCTTTAGAAATATTGAACTGTTCTTGCCTATAGATCAGAGGATCAAGTTCATGTCATGTGTCCTGGAAGCTGTCCAGCTTCCTGGCAGAGAATTGTAAATTCCAGAAGTCCGTTCTGATTTTGAGACCCATTGGGAACTGCAGTAGCAAATGTGAGCTTGGACCACTTCATGGGGAAAAAAAGTGTGCAAAGAGCAAACACAAAATTAATTTGTAATTAGCTGAGTTACTGCTTACTGAAAGCCAGTGGAAATACTTTCCACTTATTTAGGGCTGTCCATAGTGATGATGAGTTCTTCACACTAAGGATAACTGCTTTTTCTAATGGGTTCAACTAATGTTAATATCTGACTGTTCTTTTGCTGTGAGTTTTTCCTGTTGTAAAGATGACTGGAAATTACTTGTGATGTAGTAACAACTGCAGTAATTTGCTCTAGAAATGTTAACATAACTTTCTTTTAGCAGGTGTTTAGATTATGGTCAATAACATTTTTTTCTTTTCTTTATTGATGTATAAGTCAAAGGGATACATAGAGGCAGACTCACTGTAGCATTTTTCTCTTCTTGAATGGTAAATCAGTGTTGCTTTTGGAGAGGTTTTTTTGGGTATTGCCTTTTGAGAGAGAATCACTTTGATTCTCACCTTATTCACGTTCCCTGCTGTCATGTGATCCATTTTTAACAAATCTTCATTGGTGGTCATTAAAAACTACTTTAACTTTCTTCTTGTAATGATATGTAACGAATTAAGAAAATAAATGCCTTGGGCTAGATGGAGATCTGTATTAAGTCATCATGCATGCATAAATGCTACGATCATGGTTCAGAAAGTCTGTGGAAATTTGGGTCTGAAGTATTTTGGAAAATGTTATGACAATCTGCTGAGCTCTTTTCTTCTTCCAGATAGTGGTTCACTGACTGCAGGTTAACTTTCTAAATAGTAGTTCCATACAGAACTACTGGTGTGTTTTGAAATTCACTTTGCATGAAAGCAAACCTTTTATTGATTATTTATTTTAAAATATAACCCACAACTAAGATATGTGAGTGCAAATATAATAGTTTCATTCTTATTTCCAAAAACATTCACCCTTACCAAAGATGGCATCATGCCAGTTTCAGGAACTCTAATGTGACTTGCAAATGACAGCCTCCAGGGGAGTAGGAATGCAGAGCTCCTGCTCCTGGCCCCGGGTCTCTGGGAGCCAAGGCAGTGCCCTGCTCAGAGCTGTCCCACTTCAGCCACTTCTTCCAGCAGGACTTGTCACTGCCATGGGCACTTGTTCAGCTGTGAGTGGCACTTCTGTCTCTCTTTCTATTATCAGCATCACTGCAAGTCTAAGATTTTTTCAGGCTGTTGCTTTCAGGAAAAGCAGGACAGTTGCTGCAGCTGCCTTCTGCCCATGAAGCAGAAGCAGGAAAATACAAGTTCCGTTTCCCCTGCTGGGAATGCCTGTGAGCAGAGCAGGTCTGTGGGGCACGCTGTTCTTGCTGGGATCACACCAGCCCCCAGGTCAAGTATCCCACGTGAATGTCAGGAAAACAACCCCGGTGAAATGATGGGAAGTAAATCATCTGGTTTGCCTGTACTTCTGAGACATTGCTTTGTAAGCAGCCTGACATCTTGCTATGGGTGTTAAAATACTTGTGATGTTCTGGAAGTGAAGAGTTATTTATGGGTAACACCATGACTAAGATCTTGTATCTAAGCGCTGCCCCCCAGTTGCATATATAAGTGCCTGTGTGTGTGTGTGTCTGTGGCTTTCAAACCCTTGTAGAAAAGTGGCTGGGCACACAGATGTGAGAGAGATCTGGTTTGGGTTTTTTTGTTTTGGGTTTTTTTTTTCAGGATTCAGTATACGTCACTAGTTTGGACTTCAGTGTCTTAGAGTTTTTGAAATTTATCTTTACATGGCGATAATTAGGAACATTTTTGTTGAAATAAATGGTCAGATTTGGTGAGCCAATGGACACTTTCTTTTGATAAATGTTTCTGAAAAGAATTAAATATGTGTTTGTCTGATATAGAAATCAAGTGAGGATTAATTCACTGACAGGTTTTCTGCCACAATGTTGTATGCTGTGTGCCCAAAACAGCATATATCTTTCCATTTTCTCTTTAATTTTAGTGCATGTTTGTATTAATTTACATACATATCATATACATATGGTTTGTCATTTAATTCTCTGCTGTGTCATTACACAAGAATGCCAAAGCTGATTCTAATTGTTCTGCATACTAAAGGAATTCAGGGAAGTTGCCCAGAAATTCAATGTTACTTAAATAAAATACACATGTATTTTAAACCTTTTAGCAGACACGTTCTGTGCCATATCCCCTTTGCTAATATTAAAATAAGACTTATCAGCACAAGCTGCACAAGGTTGTGCTGCTGTAGCCAAATCCTGGGATCAGCATCCAGGCCATGAGCCTGCAATCAGTTACCCTTATGTTGGACTTCATGCACATTTGTCATTCTTTTGAAATCAGCAGGATTATTCACCTCCATAAGACAAGTATGTGTGGAACTGACTTCATGAGCAGCCCCTCTGTTCTTATTGGCTTTGTTATGACTGTGAGGACAGGAAGAGGACAATGTGCATAAGGACTACAAAATTTAGCTCTTAAGGATCACACTGGAGGCAAAACTTTGGTGCTCAGGCTGTTGGTAGTCACTGAAGGAGAAAAGGATCATGCAGGCAACACGCATGGTTAGTGGTGGAAGAAATGTTCTGGAGGATAAAGGAGATAATGGAGAACAAGAGAGCAGAAAGTTATTCCATTGCTTCCCTAGTTGAGCTGAATCTTTTGAGGTCCTGTGAAAAATCACAAGCACATCATGAAATGGTAGAAAAACAGTAGAATAAGCGTAGAAGGAAAGATTAGAAGGATTTTGGGTTTGGTTGGTTTTTTTGTTATTTAAGTTCTTAACATCTGGATGTAGTAAATATTTTTATGCTAAATTTTCACAAGCTGTTTAGTTGAACCTGCTGAAGGACGTTTTTTGGCTCATCATAAATGGTAATGTTAATATCATCTAGAAAACATTTTGTCTTCCCTAGACACTGCTTTTTGCACCACTCCTGGAAGTGCTGTATGCAGTTTGCACTGTCATGTGCAGTAGCTGTAGAATTTTTTTGCTATCAGTGCCAGCTTTTAGCTACAGAATTTTAAATGTATGCACAAGTAGATTAATGATCTTATTTCCCTTGGTCCCTGAGGAATTTTGTTTGCAAATTCAGGATTCAATCTTTTAATAATAACATTCACACCCTCCCTTCACTGCTGAAATACAAGACCAATAACAGGTTTGAGGTGATTAAGTCAGGCCAAATGAAATTTTGTTGCATTAGATGAATATAACTGCTGCAGGTGGTAATTAATTCCTTTCATTTTGAAAAATTATTTCAAGCACTTGAGGGAATTCAGAATATTTTACTTTTTATTCCAACTCATCTCTCTCTGTTCTTTGTCTTGTTGAAAAACTATTGTCATTTATGTCATTAAAACTCAGAATTATTGCCCCCAGACTTCCAGTGAACCACAGCTGTTGACCTTTTTTGTCAAGAGCTTTGAATACAAAGCTACATTGGGAACATTTGTAGTCCGTGGACCATGACAGTACTGTAGACTTCTCTCCTGTCCTGACAGAATAGAGTGCCAGAGGGTGTGCTCACATAGTGACTGCATTATTTTCTGGCAACTGTGGTAAAGATTTCTTTGGTTTTGTTTTTTCTGCCTCCTCTCAAGTGTACGGTCATCCTTCAAACCTATTATACCACCTTCTGAATACTGTGGCTTTGTTCTGTAGGCTACATATTCTATTGCTTAAAATGTTTATCAGTGCTGTACAGATATTAAATTAAGCATTGCAGTGTAACGTGGAATATGCAGATACTTGAAGCTGGATTTAAAATACATCTTGATTTCCTTGCTGTATAGTACTATGTTACATTGAATGGGAAAGTTTAAAATTAACCTTTCCTCGTATAGGAAATGATAATTTTCAGTAGAGACTTATGAATATTAAGCTAAATACTGAATACTAAGTATGGGAAAAATTCAATATGTGTTTGCTTGAAATATGCCAGAAACTCTTTTATTTTTCCTGGTGATTAAATTAAGCCCTTTTTCAGTAGTGCACACCAGCTGCTGCATCTGTAGGTAAACCAAATACTTTCCCACAGTACATGCAGTATGTTTCATTCTTACAGCATTTTATTTTGACAGGTAATCTTTATTCTTCCCCATATGAAATCAGAATGAGGAGGATAAACAAAAATATAGGCAAAACACAGTGTGTTTCCCAATTTCTATGAATTTACATTGAGACATTTTTTATTGGCAAATACCAGGACATGCAAAGCTCTGATTCTAAATACATAGCCTACACCTAGCATGAAGTCTCAAATTTGGGTCTAATTTCCTTCTCTGTACAACTGACATTTCCCCAGTTTTTCTCTTGTGAATGTATGGGGATAACAAGGTGGTAGTAGAAGGGAATTCTTTTTTCTCTTGGGCTAATTTTCTCTGTGAAACTTGATCTGTCTTGGTTATATTTATGAGATTTTGCAAACAGAGAAGGTTTCATATGAAATCATGTGAATCACATTTGGGGATTGGAGTAGATGATCTCCAGAGGTCCCTTCCAACCCCTAAAATTCTGATCTTCTGTAAATGCAGAAATCATACGCTTTCAATACAAGTTATTAGATTACACTACAACTTATATAGACAAACAAAAACCAAAACAAAATTCAAACAAAAAGCCCCAACCAAACAACAACAAAAAAATCAACCTTTCACAACTGAGCTTTCTAAGCATTGCTATAATTGTAAGCATGCACTTATTCTAAATAGTCTTTTCCCTGAGAGAATAAACAGGTACTTTTGGTTTTGTATCCACAGTCAAGTCCACTTAGAGGTGCAAGGAACAGAAATAGTGCTTGCAATTCAACTGGTATTTTGAAATTATACTGGCAGAAGAGAGGCTGCTCTTCAGAAAACTGGTTTCTACACACTTCCCCCCCCCCCTTCTTCCTTCTCCTGTGTATAATAGGACAGAACCAAAAAGTTCTTGAGTGTCCTGAGAATCCAAGTAGGTTTTTATGTTTGAAATGTGTGCACCTATTACAAAAAACACATCCTGAGAGCTAAATGTGACTCACAGCTCTGGCTTCTGGTCATTCCAGATTAATATTAAGCACACAGGTGCCACTGTCATTAAACAGGGGTTGTGTATGGCTCCTCTGCTTTAGATAAAACCAAGGAATGATAGAAATGTCCAAAAGATTACATAGCAAAAAGGATGAAGAGTAGCAGTTGGCACTGAAGATATGGTTTAAGAACATTTCACCCAATAATCTCTTCTTCTAAATTAGCAGTGATATTACTGGAAGATCTTAGTGTTGAAATGTCTACAGCTATTTGTAACTAGAATACTTTTTTTTTTAATTATACTGCTATATTTTATACAGGAATTGTTAGTAGTATGTGCTATATATATATATATATATATATTTATTTTTTTTTCATGCTGGTGTGCTTTGTCGTCTTCAATGAAGTAGCCATGCTATAAAAGGCACTCTGTGTTGTCATTTTCTTAACTGCTGCCATTACTGGTACGTTTGTATCTCACCATGAAAGGCTGCCTGGTAGTTACTGCATTCTCCACATGCAGACTGGAATGCTCCATCACTGCAGGCAGCAAGTTTACACACTCTGCTGCACAAACATGATCTCCTTTCATATTCCTGGTACTCTGAAAAATGTTCTTTGCTGGTGCTAGTAATACATGTGATCATTCAGCTGCCTGGAAAAAGCACTCCAAAAAAATCCTGTTGTAGCTAAGAAGGTGAATGGCATCAAATTACTGGAGGGTGTGTGGTAGGAAGTGAATCTCTTTGGCTGAGGATGCACTTCAAAGCACAGGAATGAGTGATGCAGCTTCAGTGCTGAAGTGTGATGGGAAAAGAGAGTAGGAGAATTACAGTAATGGCTTCTTACCCTAATTCTGAACAAAGTACTTGAGTCAGATTTATGGTGGTGTTTGAGTAGAACACTTACGTTGTTCCCACTTAAATCCATCTTGTTTTCCTAGTTGAATACACTGCTACACAGCAGAGAGGTTGTGTATGTTTCCTTTCTTGCAGAAGCTGACATAGTACACCTATCTTCTTCCTTTCCATTCCCTTCCCTTCCTTTCCTTTCCTTCAAAAACAAAAGCAAAACAAAGCAAACCCACAAAAAACACCAACCCAACAAAAATAAAAAAAACCAACCAAAACCAAAACTTATTTAAGACTGTTATTTCATTTGAAGTCTTTTTAATCTGGAATGGATACATGTTCCTGAGCTAAACTCTAAGGGACCTAATATTCAGGTATCAACACCTATTGCCAGAGGCTGCTGTGTCCCAGCCCAGCCTGTCCCTTACTTGGCATCCTTACACAAAAGATGTTTTCCTCCAGCTCTTCTGACAGAGGTTTTTAAACAATAACTCTATCTGAAAACACAGAATGGCAAACCTTCCTCTTGTCTGAGATTCTTGCACACAAGTCCCTCCTATGTCACTTTTCTATTTTTAAAAAAACATAATGTTTTTTTAACAAATATTCATCATCTTCTTCTTCTTTAGATTGCTTTCTGTGACCCAAAAGTGCTTACAAGACCCCTCAGTTGGTGCCACTTCCATGGAGCATGGTAATGCTTTTGGGGATAAACACAGAAATCCAAAAATACTGGTCAGAAAAAAAGCTGAATTACTGCCTCCTGCAAAGGTGAGGTTTCCTATGTAGAACAGCACATGGCAAGCATGGGCCAAGTTACAGAAATGGTATGGGGAGAATAAGGAAAGGTGTGAGAAAAAGAGGAATCCAGAGTCTAAGGTTTCAATGAATGCCCAAGACAGGAGGTTTCAGCCCCTGCTCATGTTACTTAAGTGCATTCAGGCGGATCGTGACTTTGATGTCTGTTTCATCTCCCAGATCTTTTCAAGGCTGTCTTTATCACCTGATTAAGTACATTTTCTGAGAAAAAGGAATCTCTGTGTCCAGAAAAAATAAAATGGCTTATTGCTAGTAATAAAATTTGGGAGTAAAGTATTACAGCACTGTTTTTGAAACACAGGGCTAAATTTTTGAGGACACGTGTGGGAAGTTAAACATATGAATCCCACTGACAACTGGCCCAACTTCATCTTGCATCTCCAGCTCTCCATCTTGCACTCACTGCTCTACAAGTGTTCTCCTTTGTGGCCCAACATTGAGATTTAGCAGGAAATGCTGTGTCATATTGCATCATTACTGACTGTGCTAATAGCAGAAGCACAGCAAGGCTGTGAAACCAGAATGAAATTAGAAGAGACTGTATAGTTCAAGACAGTGCTTAGTCATAAAAAAAAAAAGAAAAAAAAAAAAAGGAAATAGGTGCCCTTAGGAAAGAAGAGAGAAGTAAGAGAGAAGAGCAGAAAGAAGTAGGAACTTCTCCCTTTGATTTTTCTCCCTGTGTGATATTCTTGGAAAACAAAAAAGCAATCATGAAAGCCAAGTACTTATTTGTAATGTCATAAACTAGGGTAATAGGCTGAGATGTTTTTAAATTCTTCACATAATTGAAATCAGTATCTATATGAATTGCCAAAATAAAATACAAGGATGACAGATTCATAATATGAGCAAAATAACATTTTTGAGCACATTAAATGTAACAACGTTGGAAACTATTAATCTGATTTAATTGTAATCTTTTGCCAAAAACATTAATGCAGTACCTTTGAAGAGTAATTGGTAGAAGAATATCCTCAAAGAGGAGAATTTCCACATGCCTAGGCTTTATTTTGCCCTTTTTAAACTTTATTCTGAGTTCATTATTTCCTGTCTTTAGCGTAACAAGTATTCTTGTTCTGCAAACATCTTAACCGTTTAGTTTTATCACATTATACTCTGTGATGTCTTTTCCAGATGAAGATAGTTAATGACAATCAGAGAGGATTTTTAGGCCCTTTAATGTTTTCAGGTCTGCCTTTCCCCCTTGTTTAATCAGACAGGTTTGGAAGCTCATTCTGGTCAGCCTGTTCATCAGGTGAGATGAACAAATTTCTTAAGCATTAATTGCCAACATGTACAGTACAACTGAAGTTCAGCACAGCGATGAATTAAGGACTGAAAAATGGAATGAGCTTTAAGGAGGAGTGTTATCTTACTTTTAGTCCCTACTGGACTGCCACCTGCCTTACTTCTAGTCCCAAGTGTAAAGCTTTGACTGAAGGATTCATGTAATAGAACTCTTTATCATCATATTAATTTCTGTATGACCGTGTCTTACACCCTTTGTCTCTTTGCATCTTTGAATTGATATCCTTTTTTTGAGTTAGGAATTAGCTATATGTGCATCATGATGAATCCCTGGTCATTTTACAGTCTAATTGGAAAAATCAAAGATTGTTGGTTTTATTAGTTAGTATCATAATAAAATTAACTGATGCCGTTGTCTATGAACTGGTTTCATTTCCTCCTGAGCTCAAGATCAACCAGATGCTTAGAAGCTAAGATGTTGTCATGAAAAAGAAGATATATTCAAATTAAAGTCTAGACTTACTATCTCTCACTCTTCTCATCCTCTCTCTTTCCCCCAGCATCCTCCTTCCCCACCCCCATTATCTCATGAACTTTGGTTCTCACCATAAATTTGTCTGATACTGATTAAGTCTAGACTTTTGGAAACTCTGGAGATTAATGAAAAAGTCATTGAGGTGGTTCTTAAGTGTCTTGGGCAGTGTTCCCAGGGCAGCTTTGGCAATCAGTGTTACTTTAACATTTCTGCTCCATGTATAGAGGTCTTCTCCATTAACTTCTGCCTGAAGCTAACCCTATGGACAAGCAAATGATTATGATAGGGATTTTGTGGGTATATGATCCAGTGGAATGTGTCATTAACTTCTTGTGGCTTCTGCAGTCTCAGCAAGTCTTAAGGTTCTTTGCTTTTGCCATTTCTTGTGAGATGAAGGTTCCTGCTCCTGGGAAGCACATTGGCATTTGTGTATTGGGCACACAAAGCTCAGTGAAGCATGTTTTGGTTTGCTATTTGATTTTCTTGGTATTAAGCTGTCAGTAGCAGCAGATACCGTATGCTTTCTGCGTGTATGATGAGTTCTGTTGTGAAAGCAACAGTACCAGTTGCCATCTGGGACAGATTAATTGGAGTTTTTTTTGAGAGACTTGTGAAGCCATAATTAAGGCTTTAGCTGGTATTCAGCAGAATTCTCTTTGGTTTTTAGTTTACTTGCTTACTTGCAACTTGTCAAAAAGCAAAGAAAGAATCACACTGCAGAAGATGTCTGTTTTGGTAAGACAGGAGCCCAAGGAATACAAGATGGAGTCTGTCTGCTAATGGACCTCCACAGACCTCTGTGCAAGCTCATTAAAATTATCTCCATAGTTAATGTCTTTTATCATTTAGTGCTAATAAGTCTGGAAGAGGTACAGCTTTGATGGATGTCATATGTTTTCTAAAAGGATAGTTTTGACTGAGAGTTAGTGGGTGTGTAATTTATGGCAGAGACTCTGAAAGCCTCAACTACATTCCCCTTTTTTACAAACGTTATAACAATTAGTGCTGAAACAGTGTACAGAGGTGAAGATCCCATGAGGACAATTCTTGCAGGTACCAGGCCTTTTTTGCTAACTAAAAAATGAATGTGCTTTCTGGGACTTGAAGATATAATTCTTACCACAGGATTATTCTCAGATGTATATCCATTAGTGAACTTGATTGGGTAAAAAAGAATGAAGGTAATAACAAATATTTAAATAAACCCAGAAAAGTTCTAATTCTCAATGACTACATGTTTAGGAGTATGAAATCATGTATTGTAAAGATGTCTGATTTTCAAAACCTACCAGCTGAAATGATTTAACACAATTTTCAACACTGCAATACACTTGCTTCCCTGCTGCTATGATGGGAGTCTCTCCCATATTGTGCCTATATTATACACAGTAGACTTTAGGGTATTTATAAAATATTTTAGAGGCATATTTGAGTGTCATTCTATAATCCAGTCACGGGTGCACAGGTGTGAGATTTGGTGAGAAAGATTTTAATTGTTTTTACAAATGAGTGGTCTGATCATCACTTGTATTAAATTGCTATAGTTCCACTAAAATCAGGCTATCCATGCTCGCTGATATTTTCCCTTCTGTTAGACTTCTATTTACTTTGCCCAGTCAGCATAAGGAACCCTATGCAATAGCTTTGATGTATCTCTCTGTGTCTCAGTTTTCAACCAGTCTTTTCTGGTACACCAGTTCCTTTTGTATACAATATACCCACGTGTTTCTTTAACCTTTCTTGAGAGGTTGATGAATGTGTTTTTAAGCATCCGTAAGTGAATTGTAATATATGCTAAAATTACAGTTTTGCAATATTTCTGCCAAAATGAACTACAGTGGATGGCTTGTGTCCACGTTAGGTTGGAATGTGCATGCTCATAAAATTTCACACTGGACATTTGACATTTTGCCAACATTCATTTGCTATCACATCACCATCATTTCCTACTTTAAACTTATTAGTACCAAGCACATATACAAGTGTATTTGTATGCTGGTTAGACTATTGTATATTTAGAGGGGAAGGAAAGATGAAGTCAGAAAGATTGTATGAATGTCTACTTGAACAGCATAGCAGTGCCTGAACTTTATTCCTTCTGCCTTAGACAACTGTATAAAATAGGTAAAAAAAATAACAAAAAAAATCTATAAGCAAGCTTTCTGGTATTTCTGGTACCTACATTCTAGGAATTTATCTCCTACCAAGTTTAGGAATATTTTTACCAGTAAAGTCAGAGCTATTATGTCTACAGTAGGTAAACTGTAGTCCAGGAAATTGCAGGTCAGAGGGCCCTGTGTCTTCTGAAGAATACAATGAAAGGAGCTGTTTTCATGAAAAATTTTATTTTAAAAAATATTTCTTTTAAATAAAATTAGAATTAGTGAATGGAAAGAAATATTGTCAAGGTAAACTATAAAGCTCCTACATTTTTTATGCAGATCTTTGGCTTCTGCAGCAGAAGGGAATACCAAAATTTGTTTTTAGTTTATTTCATTCATTTGTAAGGAGGAATTATGAGACTATTTTTTCTCACTGTTGGCAATGATGCTTCACCTGCTTTTGTCTTTTCATTCATGATGCTGTTGTTTTGGGGATCCCAACACGAATTATTGTTTCTGGATTTTTTTAATGTCATGCCATTTTTACCCCATTTGACTTTCCAAAATATTTTTTTTTTCATTATTACTTATAAAGCTGTATTCTGAGCCCTACTAAGCATCAATGCTGTATTTAAAATGAATCACTACTATTGGATCCAATCTAGATATGCTGTGTGGAAAATCTGGCATACACCTACACGTTCATATAAGCAAAGCTCTGTAGAAACACAGCTTTGAGTCCCTTCAGCTGGCAGGGTGGTCAGATGGTCTTTTCTAGAAATGTACAGCTTGTTGGCATGATGACCTTTGAAGAAGATGGACTGATAAGTGAGTATTCCCGGGTATTCTCAGTTGCTGGTGATACTTTGGAAAGGGAAAAATGGATTCTGAGAGGAATATGAAAGTTTATGAACGTAAAAGGAGGGCAAGGAGTTTTATTAGTTGGAAATAAAAAGAAAATACAGAGGAAAAGAAATACAAGAGGGAATAAAAGAGGAATGGATGACCTCAAAAGCTTCTGATTATTCTAAGTTGTTCCAATTTTTGGACTTTACCTGAGTCATCTAGATTTTTATACTGATTTTCTACATTACATCTATATGAGCTCACACTATAAGAAACAGAAGTACTTGAAAGAAAATGAAAAAAGCCAAGTCTGGTCTTTATTAGCAAAAGAAAACAAAGGACTAAAGCAAAATTTATCCCCTTTGTAACCATATAAAGTTAAGAGGCACAGCGCTATGAGACAAACAGCAGAACAATTGCATCTGAAGTCTGTAATAAGATTTACAGCATTATATTTTAAGGAGCTTAAAACCATATTTATGAACGTTTTGCATTTTATATAAATCTTGTGAAAAGATATCATTTTCCAGGATTTCTCTTCTTTAGGACTAAAACCCCTAGAAAATTATAACTTGCTGCACAGCAGACTGTTCAAGTTTTCATTCTGACCTCATTGTTGCTGGGCTTGGCTTCTTAATTACATTTATTTTATACCATCTAGTCACTGTCTGCTTAAAATATAAATGTGAGATGTTTTTTTCATGAGAGAATAAGCATTTCACATGGAATGTTCTGCTGTTAACCTATCTCTGAAAATGGAAATGTTTCTTAGATGAATCTTAGGTAGCTGGAATCTTTGAGTAAATTTGAGTAACAAATATGTGAGATAGAGATAGATGAGTGGATTAAGAAAGGGATTATAGGAAGGATAAGTATAGTATTGCTGTTTCTTCCAAAACTACTGAGATGGAGGAGGAAATGATACGTTCCTTGCAGTATCTTATTCAGGCAGAAGCTTCTCCCTGCATCTTGCTGCTGAAATGTGCAAACCCTGACTCTATCTACAAGTTCTTCCCATGGCAAGTAAGTCATGGGCAAATTATCAAGTGCCATTTATTACCACAGAGTTCTAGGTCTTTCTATTTTCCTTCTTTATGATTTCTTTTAAAAAGACCACAATGGAATTCTATCCAGGACTGATAATAACATGATTAAAATTCAGGAGTTGCTATGATATGGCATACTCCAAAATGAGGTAGAGCGTCAAAAATTCTTACAACCTAAAGCAGAGCCTAGGTCTTGACCAGGAATTGTGCAAGTCCAGTGGATTTTGTCTTTCTTCAGTATCTTTTTTTATAAATAAATAAAATCACTGTAGGCTGTTCTGAGAATTAGAGAAATTCAATTTAGGAATACCATCTGCATGATGTGTTTCTGGTCTATGGGTGGGTAACAGTAAACATTATGTAACTGTTATGATTTGGACAAAAAAACCCAATGCTTACTATACTCTTGGTGGACCTTCATCCCGTGAGGTACTGAACACTCATTTTCCCTACTAATCTCTTAGCCCTTTATTTTCATCCAATGATTGCATCAGAGTTTGACTTGCTTAGCCCACAACTAGTAATCCCAAGAGATTAATAAAATTATAAATGCAAGTAGAATTTATCAAGTTTAATCAAGGGAAAAGATTAACATTATACCATTTTTATGCTTGTTGTTATTCACTCAAAGGACTATGCAAGGCAGAACTTACCCCAGAGTGATGTAGCAACATTCAGCATTTCAAAAGTTCCCCTTTGAAATTGTGACTGTTTAAAACAGAATGAAGAATCTGTGCCCACTGCATTAGTTCTACGCCCATTGCATTTTAAAACAAGCTACAGTAAAAAATATTATAAAACAACAGATTTAATGCATTAAAACCTAACCATTAGATGAAGAATTCCTGGTGGTTGAATTTCTGGACTTTGATTTTGAAAAATGTTGATTAGTAAAGATGCAAGACCTTTTTTTCTCCTCACTTTTCACAAGTTGTTGTGTTTTGTCAGAATAAATTTTCATACCTATCTTTGAAGTAAAGCATTGACTGTGTCTTCCAGAGATCTCTTTAGTCTGGTTCTAAACAGCAAGTTCATTGTACTCTGTTTAATCTTGCTAGGAATGCAGCTTTCGAGGTTAATTGTTGTCCACTTGGAGCCATGAACAATAGCAATTAAAAGAAATATAGATATTATAGCTCACCTATTCCATCTTCCTATCAGTCAATATTACTCTCTAAGAAGCATGCTTTGCTGTCAGGATCCTGAAGCCTTTAATTTTGGGTTCTAGTGAGCCTTCAAAAACAGATTTTCTGTTTATACAAGACTGAAATTAAAAACAGAAAATAAGGAAATTTGTCTTCCAGTAAGGCCTCAATTTTTAGCTGGATTGTATTCCAAATGATTTATGTTAATTTAAGGACTACATTTCTTTGGGGTAGAATGTCATTGCTGGGAGTGAGGGCTATAGTCTAAAATTCTAGCAATGAGTGGGCCATTAGGCTACTGTAGGAGGTGGAACACACTGCTCCACCACTTTCTGCTGCCATTTTCAGTCTTAATATGTCTTATCTACTTAGAATGTTTTTCAGTATTCTTGCCCAGCCATTTCAAAGGCTACATGTTATACATATTTATGATAACCATAGGTAGTTACAGATTTATCCTCCTATTGGAATAAATGCTTCTTGTCTCTCATCCCACTGAGGAGTGCAGATCTGGAAAAGCCCACATTAGCACTGTAATGTATTGTGCTTTTGACTTTAAGATAAATAAAAACCAAACAAACATGTCTTTGTCTGACAAGTTTTTTCTTGTGCACACCCACTTATCCCTCATCAGCCAAGATAAATTGCTTCAGAGGGAGGACTTCCACGTTCACTGAAGGAATGCAGAAATACTTTCTATTTTGTACATTCTTGGCGTCTTTTCTTTGTTATCAGTTTCACGTGCTCGTTGTGTTTTGGAGCTCTGCTTGGGATAGAAGATTATAAATATTAAAGCTCTGCACAAATTCTTAAGAATTATTTGGGCTTGGGTTTGGGTTTTTGGAGTTTTGTGGGGTTTTTGTATTTTGTTTTGTTTTGTTTTAAATATTCTTTGTTTCTGCTATTTTTATCTCAAAGCTATCTTTCCTCATCCAAGCAGTTATTTTTAGCTAGTCCAGATAGTTGAAAAGATTGCTACTAATTGGACAGAGATTAATTTTGGCATTCTTTTCCAATTATATTGTAATATTGCCAGCACTGAGAAACACACATTTAGAACAGATTTTGCAAACGTTATATGAAGATACAGAATTTATATTTTGAAAACACTTTAATGAATTCCCTGCCATAAACACTAAGAGGTTTTAAGTACTGGAATGTGTGTCTCAAGTTGGACTTAATGAAGAAACATCCAAAGACTTTGTTCATAATTGTCTGGGACTTTGTAATTAAAATGTTAATGTGATCAGGCTGTTGGTACAGTTTCTGTATCACTTGACAGTGCAAATATATTTCTGTCATGGCTTGAATTAGGTGGGAATTTCCATTTTCCCTCTCATAAGTATTTACTGTAGTTATTGACACATATTCAAAAGGCCAGGCTTTTGACTTTTAACTAGAGGCAAATGTACACATTGCATAGAACCTCAAGCTTTAGACCACATCACCCGAAGCTCTATAGGGCAACAGTGGGAAAGGATATGGAATAACCAATGAAAGGAACAGTCCAAGTGTAATGCAAAAGAAAAAAGAGCACTTTCCATTAATTGGAAGGTCCATAAATGGCTGTAGCCCTAGGGTCAAATATTTATGTGTGGAATTGCCGGACCATTTAAGCAGCTACTTATTAAAACCATGTAACTGCTTGAACAATAACACTATCATCTTACACTCATACTTGGGTCTGCTCCCAAGAAGGGAAGGCAAAAGTGCCTTGATAAAGAGATGAATACTTTTAAAGAAAGGTAGATTCCCACATACATAGCCCTTCTCCACACAAACATTTGCCTAAAGACCTGGTGTTGGGTGAATTTTGAAGACTTTTCAAGTCAGGAATCTGTATCTTGACATTAGGAGCTGCTAACTCCTATAGAAAAAAAGCCTGCATGATATATGGAAAAATCCCTTGTAGGCTGCTCCATTTTTTGATGTTTGTGCCTGTAATGCAGCAGCAGCCTTGTGTTTTTCCCTCCAGGATCACAAAGCCATCCTCAGGGGTGATTGGTGCTTCTGCACTTCAGTATTCCTCCCTCCAGTCGCATGCAGAGGGAGGATAGAAGGATTTGCTCAGTGATCGTAGTTTGCTCATATTTTAATTAGTCCTGAACTGCATTCACTTTTTGGCAGCTTTCCCGAGGAGTTCAGCAAGGATGGTGGATATCACTCATGCCTGTACCTGCCTTCTTCCTCTTCCAGAACCAGGGAAGTTTCTCAGCTGGTTCAAAACAGCAGTGACATCCATCAGTTCCCTCGACGTGCTTCAGCACAGAGGGGCCCTCAGGTACAAAGTCTGCAGTCTGCCTTTGTTTAACACACTGGGTTAAACCCTGTCTTTCTTCTGATGCAGTCTTCTCTCTTTAATTGCCCAGGGTGTTTTATCTCTCCTCTATCTTGGCCTCTCTCCATGTCTGTATTTAAACTTAGTTTTTCAATTTTCCTTGTGCTTATCCCTTCCAATTTTTTATTACAACTGTTATGATCAGCTGCTGCTTTGTTCTTTGATCTTTTCACCACCCCAATGAGATGAGGTCCCTCATTCTTCAGCCCCATGTGATGTGAGTGGGTGAGTAGTGAGCAGATGACAGAATTAATTTGCAGGTGTCTCCCTCCTTTTGCTTTTGACATCCTGTCATTTACCATGCCCTTAGATCTAGAGGGTTATTTTTCAGAGTTGTGCAATCCTTTTCTAGGTTACCATTGAGCAATCTTAATTATTTCAGAGACAATCTTTATATAAGGAGATATTTTTTGAGGGAAAAGACTTTCAAGCAGTTTTCCTTTAAAAACAATTGAATGGAGTAAAATGGAAAAGCTATGGAAGCAGGGATATTTTAAAGTATGTTTGCATCTACTCTAAGCAATAAGAATGGCAGTTTGTATTAGAACAAAAATGATAAACCTAAAACCTAAAACTAGTAGTAGTAAAATTTACTGCTGCCTGGTCCTTTTTCACCTTAGGAGATGATGTGTATTGAAGGTTTGGTCTGCTCTGCCCATAGTTGCCTACCGTGGGAGATCTGTTTGAAGGAGTGCAATGAGGTTGACTTGGATGTGAACTTCTTTACACTCATTTGCTTACAAAAACTGGGATGATTTACTACAAAGAGTGTTCAGAATATTCCTCCTGTACATCCTTTGCATGTCTCATTGTGCCTGGTGAGCATCTCTCATCAATATCATTAATTAAATTTCCAGAGGGGAAAGGGGAAAGGAAAGGGTATCTGTGCAATAATGCAGTCAGGTATGAGTGAAGAATTCTAAACATGTATTAGGTGCATGCCTAAATCTAATCATACTTCTGTATTTATTTACTGGTTAATTTCTCTCTCAAGTGTGGTCATTGTCATTCAATTTATTATTTTTTTCTTCTGTTGGGTAACCCCCTAAAACCATTCACTGTTCTTAATCATTGATATTCTCCCTATTTTGGGAGAAGAATATGTATAAGACTGTCCAAAGCTGTAGGTCTTGTGAACGGTCCTTTGTCTTTGAGCACTACAGATATTATTTCATTGGAATATTTCAGTTATGCCTAGCCTTAAGGGAAATCATCTTTCTTTTTAAGGAATTTGTTTTCATTATTTTAAACATTTCTGAGAATGACAAGTGGGATTAGCTGAATGCAGTACACATTTGGAGAGAGGAAGAATGAATAAGAAATTTAAATGAGCACCAATATTCCTTTTTATGGGATTCATGCTGTAAGTTGTTGTATGATTACACAGGGTAAGTATTACTGAGGAGTCATTAAAGGAAACCCCGTACTCTTTATTTCTAATTGTGGCCTTAAATGCACAAAACTCATGGTAAAGCAAATGTGTGCACATCTGTGATGTAATAGCAAAAAGAAAAATTGCTGAAAACAAATCTCTATTTTTTCAGTGCTCACTCTAAATGATAGTTCATTTTATGCTCAATATTATACTTCACAACTTTCAGTGAAATAGGAATTCAGGCTAAGTTATTCAAAACCCATGTTGTCTTATTTTTTTTAAGCTTGCAGGCTCTTTGCTGAAACTGTTGCTGTAAATTGTGAATATCATCTAGAATTCAATTTGTTGCATGCTATATTTCAAAACTAAATTGACTGATCCTTATTTATTCCTCGTAAGTGATATAAATGTTCATATTCCTTTCTCTAGTTCTGTGTTCAGACTGATTTAAGTAGGAATTATTGGTATTAAGATCTTTCAAAATAAGGCCAAAGGACAGTGTTGAGCAGTGCTGTTTGTGGAGTGATTTGTGGACAGATGTGCAAAATTCAGTTTGGACACAATTGGAAGTTGCCAGGAAGCTCCATCCTCTCCCAGCATCTTTGTAGAAAGAAAGGTTTCTTTTCTACAAACAGATTTATTTCTAAAAAAACAAAGTTGGCATCTTTTCTGTGAAACTGGAAAAGTTTTAACATTTGGGTTGTTGTTTGATCTGCTTTTAAAACTAAGCATCTGACAAATCACTTGGTTTATACTAAACTAGAGATGGGCCAAACCATACAGAACATGCTCAGTTATCTTTCAGATGGGACAGACCATTTGAGCAACTTGGGAAGGTGACAGAGTGAATGCTTAAGCCAATCTGTCTAGTAAGGGAGTCTGTAACAGTTCTCCCTTTCACAGAAGGTTCTTTTACATGCTCTATTTATAATGTCCTGTTGCCATTTTATTGTGCCTTTAACAGCTATGCAAGGGTGATTAAAAACAGTCCCCAAGTTTCCTGTGTCACTTTTCTATCATCATCACTGCTCTGAATGGTGACAATTTAAACCTTCCCATGCCTGTTAGCTACTGTTTGTTGAGAACATAATATTTGGCCTCTTTCGTCTTACTGCAATGTAGATTAATCTGTATTATAAATTTTTCATTGTCATGCTTATGGGAAGGATCCAAATCTGAAAATTTAAATGACAATTCATCTTCCTTGTTTTGTGGTCTTTGAATCCCTTTGTGCAAAACTCTCCTTGACACAGCTTTACTCTAGAATTAGTTTCACTGCTTTTGCCTAGCAACACAAATACGTTTTACACGTTCCAGGCTTCTCCTGTTAACTTCTAAAGCTGATTGTTGTCACCGGTATCTCTTTGTTTGCTATTTATTTGTTACTAGGTGTCATGGGTCTGGATAGGCTCCCCTGGCTGGATGCTCCCCAAGTACTGTCTTTAAGTCCCTCAATGCTGGAGCTGTGCTCTTTCAATCTTCCTGACTTTGAGCAGAACCAAGGATTGCTTTTGGCTCAGGGTGCCTTCTCAAGACACGCTCCTCTAATTTTTTTAGACCTGCTCTCTGTTGTTTAGGCTGTGTTCATGCAGGATTTCCAGAAAGTTCCTCACGCCTTCCCGAAGCTCAAATCTTTGCACTGTTCTTCTTCAGACTGAGATGGAAATTTTCACTTTGAACTTTTGACACTACAAGAAATACGCTGAATCCAAAAGACAGAAACATCTGTATGTCCTTGCATCATTTTCTTCCTGTGTTAGGAACAGAGATTTTAGAGAGGGACACAGTCCCTCTTCAGAAACTTGAAGCCTGTTTCTTGCTGCCAGTCAACTCCCCTTCACCTTTGCCATTATACAGTAAGGAAAGCTTATTCTTTGGCCCAAAGCCTGTGCTTTTGTTCATCTCTCTCCTACTATTTGCCTCATCTGTCTTCTTGACCCACCCTATCTTCATGGCTTTTAAAAACAATGTTTAATACTGTGCTCCCTTCAGATTGCCCCAGGAGGGTGGTTCTGCCTTCTCAGGCAGTCCTTAGCAAACTTGCTGCCCAGCTCAGCACATTCTTGAAGTATTAGCAACATCTTTGCTTGTTCTTTAGTTTCTCTGAAACAGAACATGTCGGAGGACAGTGTCCTCATCAGCTTTACTCTGCGTGTGAGATGGAGGGGAAAGATTGAGGACATGGTTTGCAGCCTGCTGGTAACAGGAGCTGATGCCTAGTCTGGAGGTAGAGCAGGATCAGGCTTTTGGGTACAGCATAAGTTTGCCACTGCCTGTCCTACTGGCACCCACCCTGTGCACCCCTTAATGGGTCACCAGGGGTGCAGCCTCCTGCAGGTCTGTGAAAGGCCTCGCTCTGCACCCTGGCCAGAGTGCAGGGCTGAGGTGAGGGAGCAGCTCTTGAGCTACCTGGTTGCTTAGGGCAACTTCAGAAGGTGTTGGAGACCTCAGGGTTGGGCTGAGCTCTACCATCTTAATGGATGTGCAGGACAGCTGCTTCTGGCAGCACTCAAATGACTCAGAGAGGAAAAAAGGTGGCAGCAGGTAAGTCTGTGCTGGAGTCACTGCGGGTTGTTCAGCAGGGACTTGCTCACTTACAGCCACACCTCAGATTTGTCATTTAAGAGCTCCACCAAGACATTCTGCACCCAAATGATGCCAAGAGTGGTGGAAGCCCCCGAGCTCCCATCTCATTTGCCTGGCTGCATCTCCTCAGTCACAGCCCCAGAGGTTGTCAGCTGCTCACATACAGTTTTCTAGCACAGACAGAGTGGAACAAACCTGTGCTTGGCTGTCTGCAGGGGCTGGTGCTTATGTTGGTCCTCAGTGTAGATACATTTCTTTGAGACAGTCAGTTCCTTCCAGGGGCATAACTGAAATGCTGCTATAGAATGTCCTGGGGTGGGGATTACATAAAATGCAAGGGATTCCTAGTTTTGATGATTTTTAACATATTATGTACATTACAGAAATATCATTACCTAGTTGTTCTTTCTGTGAACAAAAAGAAGGCCTTTGGCTGAGGATAACTCTTTTAGAGGATATGCCTCAGCCATGCATGCATTCATGAATCAGGACAGTCTGTATGGGGAAATGTGTTGTTAATGCAATTGGCTTGGTGAAATGAAACATTTAAAATGAATTATAGAAAGATAATAAAGAATTTATATTAAAAAAAATATCAAAAGCAGGAAGGGACATGACCTTTTTATGTCAGTGATGTTTTTGTTATTATAGGAATGAGAGGCTTAATTCCTGGAAGTGCTAGAGTGGTTTTGGTTCGCTGGATGTGTTCTTCATAGTAGTCTGTTTGTCATCTCAACCTTTTTCTGAAAATGGAATTCAGATTTCTAGCCAAAGACATAATAGTTTTTACTTTGCATTGAGGTTATATAACAGATGGTGAGCTAAAACGCGCTTGGTATTTCAAAATGATTTGATGACTCATAAAACTGAGTAACACTTTTTCCTCAGATTGTTTTGATTCTATCTAGGGATGAGTAAAACTATTCAATTACAGAAATCCCCATCTAAAATATTAAGCAAGTATATCAGTTGTGAAAATCTGTTGGGATTTTTTTTTGCTTTTAATTAATTTACCTGTGGCTTGTCTTGAAATATGAAGTACTCCTAATCTCACAGGAGAACAATGTGCAACTCCTAATACGTTTGAAAAACAGTTATAGTTTGGTGAACACTGAAACACCAAACAAAAATGTAAAGGTTCCCTGAGAGTTCAGCTATATAAGTGGAAGCAACTTAAAGGATCTCTCCTAAAACTGCTGTTTTCTCATATATTTGGAATCAGTGGGAGTCAGTTTCCTTTGAGGACCTATCAGGAAATTAGGTGTCTAGTTCATTGAACAGCTGTCCCTAATATTGTGTGAGGGACAAACTTAAAAAGCATAGGTCCAGTTTTGGAAGTTTCACTCTATGGATCTATTTGGTTTCTGCTGGTATGATCCATCATTTTCTTGGCCATTCTAGTAGGTGACCTTAGCTGCTTCTGCATCTATATTGGAAGTAGGATAAAGTCACTGACTCCATTAATAAAGTACTAGTAATGCACATTAGGTCCCAACACCACCTGGTCATAGTTCTATCTGGCCTTTTTTAAGAAGCAAGGCTAGTCAGAGGATCTGTACTAGATACTCTGCAGGGAGAAGATTAAATTTTCTTTGGGTAGGAGGGAGAAAGAACAGAGTTTGAGATCTTAACACACATGAAGCTATTTGTGAGTTCTGGAGAGACACATGAGGCTATGGAGCAGAGCAGGGCTCAGTACCTAGAAACTGTCTGAATCAAGGGGGCACCCTCTGACTGGGTGCTCAGAGGATCTGGCAAAGGAGGTGGCCACAAACCAGCTTTTGAGTTCAGTGCAACCTTTATTTAATCAAGCCCAGCAGAAAATCTCCATTATCATACCTTACTACTCAGCTGTGGATATATTTTTAAGCTAACATACACATTACTATAGAAGAAAGCAGGAAACTCAGAACACTTGTATCCTACGAGTACACAAAAGTGTATTATGTCTACAAAGAATATACAATTTCCAAAGGGCTCTTAGGCCTGCTGGTGATGTTTACATAGAGAATTAGTATTGCCATTCTAGGTGTATTGGTAATATTTGCCTGAAAAAGATATGCCATCCCTTGGATTTTCTTCTTTCTTCGTGAAGTTCTATTTTCACTCTCTATCTAGTAGCACAAAGCTTGTTTTTCTACAAGTTGCTTTATTTTCAAAGATAATAGGTAGATGTTAAAGTTCCAGCTTTTTTTCCTAATATTACATGTGTGGCTCTATTTGCATTCTCTCAGCTCATGTTTTCTCAGATGCAGAAAATTATGTAATTAGTTGTGGGGTCTCATACCACCACTTCAGAGATGTTTCCCATTTAAATTAAAGGCCTGTTCTTCTACCCAATCAGTAATTGTCTAGATCTTTTAAGATCTCCTTCAGCTTGATTTAATTGTTAAACATTAATTTAGTGGGGAAAAGGCTTCAAAGGGGGGAAAAAAAAGAACTGCTGGAGGGGCAAAATATTAATAGGTGCTTAAAAGCAAAACAGTAATTCTTCCATTTCTAAGCTTGCAGCCCTTCAGGCCTAGCAGAAAAGAAACAATTGACTGTATTACAGGATTATATAGGTTTCATTGACTTAAAATGAACTGAAAGCAGCTGTAGGGAGATTTATCTCAAGTCTTTATTATTAGCCATATGAGGCAGAAAGGAAAACAATGTTTTGTTTGAATCAGAAAATAAAATTTTCAATGGTGGTTTAGAAAAGGTTAGATAAAGAGAACATTACTTTTCAATAGGGAAAAAGGTGAATAGAAAAATTCTGTTCTGCCAGCAATATATACCATATGAAAGATTTCAGCCAGCAGAAAAAGGAGCTATCTTATACTTGTAAGGTCTTTGTTTTCTTTCATTTCTCTTGGATAAGCTTTGAGTTAAGTACACTTGATATCTCTTTTACTTACTAATGACAGTAATACTTCAGTCCTTTGAATACTTCTACCATGCAAATTGAGATAAAGATCAAAAAAGTGTTGCCTTTTTACAAAGAAAATCCTTCTAATGTCTGCATCTCATTGAAAAATACATTGGTACAGGGTTCCCTCAAAGATTTCTGCCCTTCATTTTTAAAAGTTCTAATTAAGAAAAAAAGGGTTTTTTTGTAAAATGAAGAAGTTCAAGATGCAAAGTCAGATTTGGCTTTAAAAATCAAGAATACTTCCTTACTGTCAATTTTTAAAAAATATTTGGGATTAATTTCCCTAGTATAGACTTTTCTGAGAACCATGCTTGTCCTTAAAATACAGGTAACAGCTATTTTGTAAACTGTCTATGCTCAATTACTTTTGTAAATCACAATGTTGCTTTAATTCCAGTGCTAGGCTGAGAATGGGAACTGCTCACTCTCATACTTAGAGAAAAGTCTGCGGTTGTGCTACAGTATTGGGTGGTAAGGGGTCTGCACATATGCACATCAGCATGAGTAAAATCTGATGCCTGGTATCAGTAAGAGGATGGTAATGCTTCAGTTGTATTAGGATTTCCCATAAGAATATCTTATCTTCTGTAATTTACCTTTGTCCCAGGTGATTCCCTGCAGTCACATGTCTTTGGTGAGGCTGTTACTGGACAGATTCTGCAGTACACAGTAGACTTATTTTTTTTCCCTCTGGATTGTTCAAGTGAAGTGCCTTCACATAGATGTATCCACATTAGAATTCATGATGGTGCAGGATGGAATTATGTGATTCTGAATGCTCTATATTACTTTGGCACTGCAGCAGCAACAGTTCAGCAGAGCTAGTCATTTAGAGATATGGAAAAAAAATAATTATTTCTCTAGATGAAGCTGAAAAGCTGGAATGAAATTCTCTGTGATATTCAACAATGTTTTCTTAACCCATAGATCAGCTGCTCTGTAGTTCATTTCTGACTGGAGCAAAAAATGAACCATTCTGAGACAAGGAAGGACAACTTTGTGAAGCTACAAGTGGCAGCTAAAGCTCTCACCCACTTACCCATAAAATTCCTTCTTTAAAGGAAAGTCTACAAAGCGAGATGTGGCTGATTCTGTCTGCAGTGATATAACTTTTGTTGACATTTGTTGCATTCTGATACTTCATGTGCACAGAGTTTTTCCATGTCTAAATGTTGTCTTATACTTCCCATGTTCATATTTATGTACAATTTACAATTTCTCAATTTTTTCCAGTGGGGCAATGGCTTTTTGAAATGTTATAAGCAGTATCTTTTAGAACCTGAAGCACTGTCACCTTAATTATCAGTTCTGAGTTTAATGTATTTGTGAAAAAGACATTTCCGACTCACTGACACTCCTGAGGTCAGTATACCATTGAACTACCTATGTTTAGTCTTCCAATATTTTCTTATATCTTTCACCAAAGCATTATCTTTCTACTTCAGTGTAACAGCTATTGCAAAGCACAGTTCTAGAACTTTTGGATCCTAAGTTAGAGAAAAACTGAATACTTTTTGAAAGTAAAGCTTTTTTTTTTTTTTTTTTCAATTTTATCATCCAGAACTACTGTTCACTCCTGGGAAAGGTAAGCTATGGTTCAAGGTAAGCCTGATCAACCTGAATTCAGATAACACTCTATACATTTTTGAACATAAAATAATAGAAAATGTTGCAGTAGTACAGGAGAAAGCTTAGCATTTACATCCCACTTGGATCTGTAGGTTGTAAGGGACTTCTCCAGCTTTAGCAGCTTCTTTTTTTAGTTTTACAGTTGAGAAAATCTTGATATGGAGAGATTAAGCAACTTGCCCAAGGTCTCAAAAGGAGCCACTAACACAATTGAGCTCAACACTGAATTCCTGTCCTGTTGTTCACAACACTTAGATCACAGGCTGGGAAGGTGACAGTTGCTCTGGCAATCAGAGGAGTTTCTTCCTGGAATTTCACCCCAGCTTTGCTTCTCCAGCAAGAAATCCTGATCCTCTTTATCTCCTATAATTTCCAGTAGCTTCCTCCTCCCTTATGCTATCATCAGACCCTTATTATCAATGTTGCCTTCTAATGAGAAGTCCAGGTACCTGACACGGAGTGTAGGAAGTGGATGCTTTCATTCAGGTTGATGTGTTTCGTGCTCAAAAGAATTAACTCCTAATTGAAACTTCCAAAAGATAAGAGTTCAACAAGGGAATTTGATATATTTGCTGTAGACATGTTGTCAGACTTGCTAAACACCATCCCAACTACTAACAGGGGTGGGAAGTGGAAAGTGGATACAAGTGACCTGAAACACACCTGAATTGTTTGCACAACTACACACAGAATTACTTCATATGTGCAGGCATTTAGAGTGGTGTAATCCTGCGTCTGGCACTTTGAGTTATGTGTTCATCTCTTTATTGGCTTGGAAAAAACCAGAAAGATTGAACAAAATTAAACATTTCTAATGAGAAATTATATTTTATCCACGTATTCTCTAAAAGAAAACTAACTGGTATTTGTTGTGAATTCCCTCTTGTAAGTGACTTCCACTTATATGTGTATATAGGATGTACAGAATGTTCTGATTCCTTGGGCAATGTTCTCTGTTCAGAATCATAAGGGATATATTGTTGTGGTGTTAGTAATCAACAGGAGTTAGAATGATAGGAAGTTATCACACCTTCCAAGCGTTTCAGGACAGAATAAAATGTAATCTTTGAACCTCAGTGGCCACCTCCTACTCTTTTCCTGTCAGTCTTCATCTCCTGCAAAAGCATGAATTCACCCTTCAAAAGAACAGAAGTTTGGCTGAATCAGTGTGTAGCTTTCTGTATGAAATACAAGAGGGATTCTATGGAATTAGTGCAAAATAGCTCAAGTTCAGTAGCTCCTAATACTTTACATCATAATTGAAGTATTCCCATATTTCTGGTGTCTTACTAACTCCTATCTCCTCACTGCTCTCATTTTATTTTTCTCTTTTACCTCTCTTCTCTCTCTTTTTTTTTCTTTTTTCTTCTTTTTTCTTTTTTTCTCTTTTTCCTTTTCTTTTTTCTTTTTTCTTTTTTCCTTTTTTTTTTTTTTTCTTTTTAAGGAAAAGAAACCTTTTTTTTCCTTTTCTTAAGTTGGAAAGTTATTTGTTTCAGTAATACAGTATCATCACCTCCTTTTATGCTAACTTTATTTCAGACAAGCCAGATCACACTGCTGGCCGTTGTGATTTACTGCACACCAGCTTTGCAGAATATAGTGGAGCAGGACTGTATTCTTTTTGATGTGGTTAATCTCTGTTATACTTGTGCCTCTCCTGAAAACTGCACTGTGTCAGAGAGTCTTTTGTAGCCAATGGTGACAGGAAGATCAACAGAGAGAGGTTGCTCCATTAACCTCTGAAGTAATGAAGTTGCATTTCAGGCAGTCAACACTCACACTGCCAATTTATTATCATTTAAGAGGAAGTGAAACTACTTCAAGCCACTCTAGTGTCCACATTTTGATAAATACAGAGATTGCTAATGTTCTAATGCTAACTATCAGCCTTGAGGGGACCCCTAATGGCATAGGGTGCTGTGGCTGTGTGGTTCTTGCAAACTGATCAGTTTTCAGCACCACGAAAGCAGGCTAAGCCTATTTATTTCCATGCTAATTTAGCAGATATAGTTTTGCTGATAATGCAAGCTTCATCTGTCCCTATGAAAATCATGAAAGTGGATCAATAACTTGATAAACATTTTTTTGTAAAAGTTTAAGGGAATTGAATTCAGACCTCCAGATTTGCATCTGTTTAATTCTAATTTCCAAGGGGCTTCACATTTGTAAGGGGCTTACTTTCCATTTTAGAAATGGACATAACAAAAGTCTTGGGAACATCTGTAAACCCTCAATTTATTAAAATTTCACAGGATTGTCTGACCCTATAAGATTTTCATGACCAATAGTCAAATCCTGTGAGAACAGCTTTCTAAGGAAGCAATAACACTGGTCTCCCCCACCTCAGCAGTAAAACAGGCTTGTAAAAGAAAACACTGCAAAACTGGCATAACCATACCCCCATTCTTCCTGAGTTCTGCTCCTAGGCATGGTCTTTGGCACATATTTTTTTCCTGCTAAAGGTAGTGTAATTTACATGTCTGGCTTTCCATAAGTAGTGAAAACACTTTTTATGTATAAAAGTCCAGGTGGTTTCATAGCCATATCATACATTCCTTTTCTCCCGGGGTAACATAAATAGTTATTTATCCACAGTATTCCAGAGACACAGAATCGAGCTGGTCAGTTAAGTGCGTATGTTCTTGCTGATGCCTTTCTGGGTTTCTGATGTATTTGTATTTATGCTGTGGGCCAAATTTTGCCTGCAGATGGGTCTGTTTGCTTCCTGGGACTCTTTTGACATAGCTCCACTGAAATAATTTGAAAGACTTGTCTACTGTGGGCTTTGGATGGGTCTTTTAAGTGTCTTTCATCTGTGAAGAGAAAGCACTCAGCAAAGCAGGAGGAATGTTACCTGCATTTTATAAAAGGATATTGTTTATGAACAAGATATTCAGCCATGGCCTCATGCCTCTTGTGCAAGATGACTGCTTTCTAGCCTCTCCTTCAATAGTCTGAACACTCTTTCTCTCCCTCTGAGCCTTACAAATTCTTGTTGTACAGCAGAGTCTCTCGCTTTCTCCCTTTGTCTTGCCTCTCCAGTAGGAAAGTGGCTGCATCTCCTTGCTTGGGCTGTTCTTTCATGAGAAATGTCTGCTGGGCTATGGAGACAGTGGCTGATGGTGCAAAGCTCTGCCATGGGTGGGAGTAATGGCTGTGACCTGTAAAATTTCTCACCACTTGCTCTGTATAGGTAGGCAGCATCCTGAGGTCTCTATCAGTGGGTTTATGCAGTGCACTGCTCTGCTGTTTGTCAGGGTTTGTTACAGAGCTGGTGCCAGAATGAGGACCACGAGCATCTCCCACGGATGCCCCAAAGCTGCACTGAGAAGTGCAGCCTGCAGAGCTTAATGTATATTCTCCAACTCCCTCTCTCCCTGCCATTGTGATCAATTTTTCCATGTACTGAGGAAACAGGCAGCTCCAAACTCTCCCTTTTGTTTTCAGGCAGACAGGTCAGGAAAGGGCCCCCTACCAGGTTAGAGCACAAGGCTGTGGTTGGGGTACCTGACTCTACAGGCAGTGCCCAGCTTTGTCAGCTGCTCTCAGCTGGGGCTGGATCAGAGCTCTGCTCCCAGCTGTGCCCAGCTGATGGGCCAGGGAGGACACAGCCCACTGCTGCTGGAGAAGCTCTGCTGGGCAGGAGCACTCCACAGCATTCCCAGGAAAATGTTTTGAATTTTGGGGAAACAGGCTAAGGAATCTCTGCCACCTGCCCAGTGGCTGCAGAGCCCTCAGAAGGCCTCTGTGTTCTGGATGCTGCCCTCAGAGTTTCTGCAAGGGAAGTCACAGAGGAATTGCAAAAGCTGTCAAGAAATCTGTAGCAATGCTAAAATCAGAGAAACATGGGCAAGCCTCTGTGGGCCAGTACTATTTCAACACTCTTTGCCCTCTCAACCCCTTGCTTACTCAATTTTAGTAGCATTCATAAAGCAAACAAAACACACAGTGTGTGTATGTGCCCAGGGGAAGAGAGCTGGGATAGGTTTGGTGTGGCATTGCAAAAAGATTTTGTTGGCATCTTTATCAGCTTTTCAGGTAGAGAAGATGTTTTCATTTGGCACAAAACTAATTTGCATTTTATATGCTTTTGAAAAGGTGAGATGTGATTAGGCAATACTGAGTTATAAGTTGCAAATCTACAATTTGTTGCTGGTTTGTGACTGTAGTCTTTTTATGTGATTTAAATATACAGTTCACTAAGCTTCTTCCTTTCTGTGTTTAGCCAAAGCAAACTGTTACAGAATGTGAAATACATTATTTTATTGGCACTGACTCACAAAGGAGTCAGTGAACTTTTTTGCACTTACAACTAAAATTGGATTCTAGCTTTCAAAAATTTATGACAATTGCTCCTTCTTGCTGGCTTGAATGTTGACCTATAATTAATTTAGAATTTCTTCTTGAGATTTCCTGTCTAGGTTTGTACCTGTCACAAAAATATCCTTGGAAGTTTATCTAACAGCTGGAACACCACGAGAGTCGATTGAAATTTAGCAGAGATTTACTGGGGCCAACAGGAAGTGCTCAGAGCAGGATGGCATAAATATGCAGAGAGAGCCCTTTTATTTCAGCTGTTTTAAAGGGTCCCTGTACAGGCTGATAATGGCATAATCCTGAAAAATGCTGACAGTGTGTCAGCCAGCAACACCAGCACAGAAAAGGATTCCACAAGCATGGATTGGCACTTTGTTGAATTATGCACAGAATAGAAATGTATCTGTTGCCTTTCCTCAATCCCAGCTGTCCTGCAGGTTTCAGCTCATTCTTTTGAGAAACCAGATATATATAATGGGAATTTCCCATGAAACGGGTTTGAAATCTATTTTGTTCCTCTGCAGGATTGGAGGGATTCTGAAAAGTCAAAATCTAGGTTGCAGTGCCTTGAGGTACTGGGCAGTAAAAGGGCAGATGAATTTTCCATTAGATAAATGTCAAATGAAGCATATGGGAGAAAAGCAACCCTAACACTGCATACCAAATGTCAGGGTATAAATTAGTTGTTACTCTTCAGGATGGAGTTGGAATTTTTGTGCATAATCCTCCAAAAACTTAGCTTTATTTGCAGCAGTAATCAAAAAGGCAAATAATATTATAAATACTTAGGCAAGAATTCCTAAAGCTACTTTTAACCCCTGCCCATGGTCAAGGTTTACCCAGATCTTTGCTATTTTACACATTTCTGGTAAGCCCTTGAGAGAGAATAGAGAGTCCAGGAGAAGCTAGAAAAAAGGATGATGGGGATGACAGATTTAAAATTGTTTCTACATTAAGAGTGGATATTATTCTAGAATTCTATACTATAATTCTTCAGTTTGGAAAAGACGTAGAAATATGAAACATGTCTGAAGGGTGTGAATATGGAATTATTGATAAATTTTCCTGCAATATGAACATTTAGTGAAAAGAGCAGGCAGTGGATTCTAGATATAATACAAGCAGTACTTACTCAAATGTCCTGTAAGTGTTGCCCAGGCTGGCTGTGCCAACTGCAGACACCACAAGTATAAATAAAATTGGAACAGTGCTAAATGGCTTGTGAATGGTTTGTATTACACGGATGATCCTCCTCCTCCTTTTTTATGTCCTATGCTTGTGATCTCATAGCTTGCATGAGAAAAATTATTGGGGTTTTGTTGGTTTTCACAGGATTGGTAGTTGATGGGCTCTGTTAAAAGCTATTCCTGGCTTCATCAATTGTTTTTGATTATCAAACATTTGATAAATTAGCTAGGGCATACACTACACATGGTTTGTCCACAAGCAAAAGTAGCTTAGAAAAATTAATTAAAAGTTTTTTTGATTTAATCTATGGAAATGTTTGTAAAAGCAAGTATTTTCTCATTTTAAAAATGCAGTGAAACCATGTTCTTTGACCTAATCCTCACATCTTATATTCCAGCCCTCATAATACAGTAGGCTGAATCCAAATATGAAATCATGGTCCAGCTGTGCTTTTTTGCTGAATTTTCCATGTCTTTATATAGGAGAGGCCACTTTGCCTCAAATCCATATAATGTCTATAAATGTGAATGTAGAGGTGTATGCAGCAGTGGTGACCCATATTATATCAGAGAGATATCAGAAAATAAGGCAAGAAATGCAAATCTGAGGATATAATAATTCCAGAATTCCAAAATAATTCCAGAAGATTAGAATTAAATGGGCTTTAAAATTATAGTTAGAATATAATGCCTGAAAAATTAGGATGTGTGGTCAAATTTGGTTTTCTCTTCTTGAATTAGAGAGTCCAGTAAGAACAGTATTTCTGGAAAGTAGTCCTGAAACTCTCTTTTCTTTCTTGTAATTGAGTTGCTTAGTGGAAAAGATTTTTTTAAGTACCAGTTGTGTTGCTACTCCTTCAGCTGGACTGAAAGGGGAAAGAAAATGGGCACAGGGAAATAGGTGTTCTCTAGAAAAAAATACTATTTAGCAAGTTGTGATTAATGATGGATTGTAGTGATTATTTTTGCTCATAAATTTACTTGTCTGGTATCGCTAAACACGGTGTAGTTGCAATGCATCAATTTTTTATAAATGCATCAAGTGGAAAATTTTGTAATGTTATTTCATAACAAAGCTCATATATATAGTTTATATGCTTACCTGTGATTTGACACTTGCATGGAAGGCCTGAGTGTCTTCTTTGGAAATCATGCAATCTAAGCCTCTGATCTGGGTAACTCTTACATACATGCATACTCTTGAGTTCATAAATGTTTAAAAATAAGGTGTTTGAAGATTATGGGGAGCAAGATTTCACTTAGATAAGTAGTTTCTTGCTATTTTATTTGCAATTTTTTTTTATGATGCAAAAATCATTATTATTGATATGCTGATAAGTAGGTCTTTGATCTGCACTGCATACTATATGCATGCCCTTAGTAAAAGGACAGCCTGTAAGTTCCTTTTCAGGATAGAATCTTAAGTGTTGTCTTAACGTTAGGTGCACATTTAAGTCTCACTTAGACTAAAATTAAAACAAATATGCTTACCAGAACTGGTCCCTAAGTCTTCCCTATCATGCACTGAGAAATGCGTAGGCGGACCCATAATTGTGGAGAAGCTCATAATATTGGGGCCTAAAGTATAGAAATTATTGCATAATTAGACCACACAAGTTAGATTTCAAAATGCTGCGTGTTGTTTGGATGGGTATTTAAAAAATAAGTAGCTGTCAAGCATGTATGGTCATGTTCACACTGCCACACACAGTCATTGTAATGCTTGAGCAGTTCAAGTTTTAAGTGAATCCAGAATTGGTCTTACTTCAAATAGACCAAACCTACTGCTACTTTCCTTAGTTGTATCTCTTTCTTCTTGACATGAAAAGATGCAAATGTAAATATCACAAGTAACATTTTTAAGTGGGTTCATATCATGAATGGTTTAAAACAAACAAACAAAAATATGAGGATCATTTGAAGTGAAGAAGGTGGAAGTATCTCTCATGTACTGTAAAACAGGCTTTTGGTATATAACAAAATTGTCCTTTGGCATATTGATTTCTTTTATATTAGTACCTCACAATGCCCTCCACAGCACAATTAGTATTTAAATATAACTAACTGGATAACTTTGAGGAGTACAGAACTAACTCATGAAATGGCATGTTAAGAGTTTACCTAAATTATGAAGTAGAGATAGGAACATATACAGCTGTTGTACAAATATTCAGATCCACAGAGCAATACACTGAAGCTTATTATTTCATTCTCAACTCTAGAAACTAAGGTGATTGGAAAAGAAGACACAAGCCATTAGATGCATTTTTATTAGTTTTCTTATTATTATTTGGTTAAGAAAAAGATAATCCCAGCAAACTTCTGCCAGTTTGCTGGAGTCATCTGCCCTAAGGACACCATGTTATGCCCAGCACTTCCAAGAAGTCTTATCCTTCCTCTCTGGCCAAGAATCCAGCCTTTTCCTGAGGGAAGAAATAGGCCCATACATGAAGTACCTCAAACCTGCACTCATCCCTCACAACCTCTCTTCCTCCCTGCTCCATCCAGCCTTCGGGTACTTCAAAAGAAGTACAGTCCTTGTATGCCTGCTCATTGGCTGAAGTGCTTTTGGATTAAACTTCCTCACCAACCACCAAATTTATTAGTATTTACTCTGGTACAACATGTAGTAACCAGTATGCTTCTCACAACAGACTGTGGTGACAGCCACAGTAACTAGAGTTATCCAAGCACAACAGCCAGCCAATTTTAGCTATTAAATATTGACTAACTCTGGTAGGATGCATGAGCTGAAAACCAAGTCATAGTCCCTACAACCAGACAAGTATGTATGAAATTTTAGGAATTCCCTTCTTGTCCCAAACTATCAGCAAATCTAAAAAAGATGAAAAATAAGTCCTACAAATTTTAGAAATTCCCCTCATCCAGAGAAAATCCACAGCTATGACCTTGCTCTGCTCAGGCAAGCACCTAAGCACTAGGAAGAAAAACTTCTTCATCACTGGTGGCCAGAGAAGGATCGTGCTTTGCCTTTGACATTTTTTTTTTCCCTCCACAAGGAGCAGTCATTTCTGGGGATCAGCAAGTCAGAGCTCTCTGAGCCCTCGGCAGTGCTGCCAGCAGCTGGGAGCTGGGTGCTCCCAAAGGGTGACAACACCAGAGCGAAAACTATTACCTCACTTATGAAGAAACAAGGGAGGGCACCAGGGAAATGCCTGTGGACAGAAAGAACGTAAGATTGCCAATCCCTTCCCTCCTTTAGCTGTGACCTGTCCTGATCATTCTCCCTCCTACGTAAACTGTAGCTCATTTGGCAATGAGGGCAGTGGCAACACGTAACAGGCTTGAGAGGGAGACAAATGCTGCAGCTACACAAGTGTTCAGACACCTCATCCTTTGCTCTGTCTCTACAGACTGGTAACTGCAGGCAGTGAGGAATCTGCAGGGATTTGCAAAACATGAGGCTACAAATACAGTTTTGAAAGGGAAAGAGAAACTTCAGAGCTCTGGGACCACAAGGGTCCTCATGCACATGTAATAGAAACCTTGCAATGCTCTCTGAAAAAAGTGTAGTCCTCGGGGAGACAGGAAGGAGGAGTCTTCTGATCTGTATCTCATATTTGGGTTTATAATTGAAACCTCCACCTCAGTTATATCAGCAGTATCTCCTTTCAGTAATCATTAATCTTTTTTTGTCCATTTCGCTATCCGGTTTTAAAAATCTGAAGTAATTATTTGTTTTATCTTAAAAAAAAAGAAGAAAAAAAAAAAAGGTAAGTGTTGATTTAAATAAGTGGATGCTCATAAGAGAAACCTATCCCAACTGAGATTTTAGTGGGTTTATGTTTTCTGTTTTCATTTTGCAATGACTTTCTAGAAACAAAGATTCTTCAGTGAGAAGTTTCTCTCTTAAGAGAAAACAGCATCTTGAGGTTTCTTTTTTTTTTTTTCAAATTAAATGAAATGTACAGTAAGTTGCAATTAAATTTCAGTTAACAAAATGCAAAAATACACCCAACCTCCATATGCCAAAAATAAATAGTTTGAAAAGTAATTTCACATCCCTGACAATGATGACTGTGTTTATGACATATTTCTGGTGCCATATTCTGCTCTCCTATCACTGCCAGCTTACGTCCAGTAGTTAGAAATAAAACAGAAACACATTGAACTTGCTGAACTAGCTGTTGCCACACTGCAGCTCTAATGGGCTTAGTGACCACAACCTACAGGGGCCAGAACGTGTCAACAGCAAAAGGGCCAACCTCAATCACTGTCTGTGCTTTTACAAAGTTGTTACATGTTTAATTCTTTGCAGCTTGGTTCTCCTGCTGTTTTGGCTGCTCAAAACCAAGGCTCATATATAGCAGAAGCCTTCTCTACCTCATATAATGCCACAAAGGTCCCAGCAGGAGACCTTTCAGTGGAGCAGACAAGCCACAGGCTAGGGCAAACAGGGCATCACAACTTCCTAATAAGATGACTTATTAGACTGGGGGCTTGACACAGCTTTTATTTAACCACTTCTTTTCCCAGCCCCCAGAAACACGAGCTGTCTGTCTGCTTGTAGCACAGCAAGCCGTGTGTGGATTTGCAGCAGGCACTGCCACGTGTGTTGAGTCCAGTCTGTAAGAACAGCGTGGCTTCTGATGCCATCATCATCATCAAATAATGCAATAATTTTGCCCTTAATACCAGTTTTCCAGTGACACGATTTTTTTATCATATTAAATGAATGCTTTCCCACTGGGTTGGTCACTGCCTATTCAGGACTTCGAGTGGGCTTGGGAGGGCAGGCAGTGAATGGGTTAAAGGAGTGCAAAGGCAGGATCAGTTTCCTGCCTGCACTTGCAATGGCCTAAGGCAGTGCCTGCTGTTCAGGAGTTAGAGAGAGCCTTGCCTTGTCCCAGGTGGCAGACAGGCAAACCATGTTATTAAGAAGCAGAGATCGCAAAACCTTGATCTTCAAAAAAGGCCCCTAATTAGTCCCTCGCATGAGAGTAAATGGCATTCCACATCAGCAAGGATGAAAAAAGGCTCCTTCAAATTTCATTAAGTAATCTCTGCTATTGACGCTTTTAGGATCACATTGGGAACTCTTGTTTGAGCCACTTTACCCAAGAACTCTTCTTAACTTGTTGCTTCTGTTTGATTTAACTGAAAAAAACAAACAACACAAAAAAAACCCCCAACAAATAAAGAATCCATAGAGGTCTCACATGCTGCATCTTAAGGAAGTCATAAATGTCTTGACAAAGAGCCCCATGCCTGGTGCTGCTGAGTCACTGCTGCCTCTGTGAGCTGCTCTCAGGTTCTCTGGTTGATGGAAATTCTTCCATCATCTTGAATATGTCAGCTCAGCCCACCAAAGAGTGCCTGTCTGAAGCCATCCTTAGCATTTCCCATAACCCTCTTTTTAATTCAGTGTGAAAGTGAGAGATTGAACAATGTGTGCTGAGTTTTCTCATATTTCTGAAGAGCTTTGATTTGGACTGAAATTATTTTCTGAAAAGAAAAAGTTTCCTTAAAAAAAAAAAAGGCTGTCTTTCAATTCATGTACTATTAGTCTAATTTTGATTTATATACATTCCCAGTGGAGAAGGCATCCTTGTCCTAATAGTCTCAAGGGTCATAAACTTAATCTAATTTTATCATATAATTGTACAGTAGTTTTCAAGGACACTTACTCTCTAGAAGGCTTGAATCTATTTGATTTTATTCATCCCAATGGTATGTGCTTTTTTTCCTAACTCAGATTAACAGTTATGGTGCTGTACCAATATAAAAAGTTCATCACACTCATGCAGCAATTCTACTACCAGCTGCAGATCCTTCTGAAGTTTACTGTATAATGAATTTAAAACATAAATAGCAACAAATGGAATAAATAATTTCTTTGCCAGAACTGGAACAAAGTTCATTTTGGCTTTATAAATAACTTTTTAATACTGATTTTTAAAAAATGTTTCAATATTTAATTAAATCACATCATTTCTGGGTTTTTCTTTTAAAATATATTTTACTCATATATTTACCATTCTTAAGCTTCACTGTAATTATAAACCATAGGAAAAGCTAGAAGAAAAAATGTTCTACTTTTACAATGTATCTAAAAAGATACATTTTCTAGCCTGGAAGAAATATACCTCAGAATTGCTTAACCAAAATGAAGGGTTATCATTATCAGGGTTATTTCACATTATTACAAAAAGAAGATTTATTATTAGGATTTTGTAAACTAGTTTTCAGCTATTTATTTTCTGTAAGGATTAAGAGGAGAGCAGGAGGCTTTTGTCTTGCTCTACCTGACTGTTGTCAGACAGTTGCAGATCTCCCAGGTAACATTTCCTTAAGTGGAGTTTTTAAGAATGACTAAAATTTGTTCTCCTCCAAGCAGGGTGTTTGCTTTCTGTGTTCAGTGTTCTCTAGATAATGTGCAGTGCTGCACTTACGGTTTGAATCAAGAAACTTCCTTTAGCATTACTTGAACCTGTGGGCTTTATTGATTTGAGACCTAAGAAATTGTATGCTAAAATCTTGGTTATTTTAACTAGTTCTAAACAAACAAACAAAAAAAAGACTAACATCAGTTTTGACAACAAACAAAACCAGTTTTTGTTCTATCAGTTATGTTTAAAAGATTCCAATTTCAAACCAAACACAACTTGTGGTTATTCTGTCAGATATTTATATAGCCACTGGGGCGCCATAGTTATGCACCGCATACATCATTGTATTTTTAAAATGTACTTAATGAACATTTTTTCTTTTCTGGTAACTACTTCATTGCCTTAAATGAATGCATTCCAATAGAATTTGTAACAAATGAGCACTTTGTGTTTGCATTAATGCCAAACACGTTTAACAAATTTTTAACAAGGAACACTGGCAAAAAGCCAAACTCCTAGAGGGACACTGAAGGAATGCTATAAATTTAAACTAGATTTTACCTTTTCACTCAGTTCAACAAGTGTCTTAGGTGTCTTTAGCATCTTGGCATTGAAAGTTTTCTGTGTAGGTTGGATAGAACTTCATGTCTTAATTATTTCTCTTCTTTCCCCTCCTCACTAGAGATTTTCACATTGATATAACAGGCTTTAACAGGTTACTGTATTCTTTAGAAAGCAAGAGGTGGGTTTTCATTCTTTCCATGAAAGTTAGGCCAGGAGGAAGTAGCAAAAACAGATTTATTGTTGGGACTGTAATGACAGAAGTTAAAATAGTACATGTCATGCCATTTTCATATCCTGTTTTAAGGGAACTATATAGTGGCGAGCACTCCAGCAGATCTGTGCTACCTAATATTGTTTCTTGTGCTGAGTTGCAAATATCTGGACTGTGATCATATTTGCAACTCCACTTCAGGGGCAGAGGAAAAGCAGCCCACAGTGCTCCCACTAGTCTGAGCTCTGGGCTCACACAGAAGCCACAAACAGATTTTTGGCAGAATCAAACATCTGGGGGGATTCTGCAGTTGCTAAGTTCTGCCCGCATGGTACATGTCACTGCAGACCTTGGGAATCACCTAGGCTGTAATACATGTTAGTACTGAGGGCTACAAGTAGCCCCATGAACTGTGTGCTTGCTCTTTACTTGTAACTTAGCATATTATTTTAATTTTTACTATGTTATTTCAGTTTTAATCAAATGCAGGAATTGAAAAATAATAACACAGCACCCATCCAAGACTGTTAAGGCACATTGCAAACATTAAGGTTGTTCCTGTGAGGAGCTTGATGTTATCCCTGCTACAGCAAAGAGCAAGCTGGGCACAGAAAAATTATGTGACTTTCCTTAGTCACACAATAGGCTAGTGGCAGGGACTGAATTCAGAATAATACCATGCCAGGACTTTGTCCTTAGTTAATTGAGTCATTCTTCTCATTGTTTTGCACAGACAAAAGTAAAAATTAAGATTGCATTTTTTTTTTCTTCATGTCATTTCGATCTGATTGTTGCAAGAGGCACAGATGAGATCCAGAAGGTCACTTGACAAAGACTTGATGAGTTATAGCCCTGTTTTATAAATACTACTTTTCAGTCTAGTTACTTTTTTCCAGAAAATTAATTTTTTTTTTTTTTTTTTTTTTTTTGTACTCTGATTGCAGTAGTGATGAATGAGTCTAGAGAAGGAAATTGAGGAATTCATCCTGACAGCTTTTTAAAAGATGTCGCATTATAATGCAGATGCCTTGTCGTAGATTAAGGAGCAGAAATAGCCCTGACGGGTTCTCATTAATGATATCCTTCTCTTCTAGCATTCAGCCAGATACCAATTCCTCGCAATAAAGTGGCTATTCCCTCTCTTTCTGCCTCACTAATTACCGTATCAGTTGTTGGCCTTTTATGTAGGTACCATGTGTAACAGGTTAGGAGAGGGCAATTTAAGCCTATGTGAATGGGTATCTGTTTTTGTATCTGGGTGCTTGTTGCAAACATTTGGAAAGCATATGGAGCATAATGGACATTAACCCAGATGTCAAAAATAGCCTGCATTTTACTACTGTTATTAAACAGTTTCCCCTTTAACCCCTTTGTGTTTACCCACCCTCTCCAGCTTGTTTCTGCAAATCACTGCTGAGAGGAAAGGATTGGAGCTAAAAGTAGTAATCAGGCAGGTGTCTTTATCCAAAGGAAAAACAATCTGAAGAAATGTTTGTGGGCTACTACACTTTTATATCTTCACATCCTTCTGCTGTTTTCATTGAGTGGTATCTAATGGATTGTCAGAGTGCAAAACTCACAAGACATTCACTTCAGCTGGAGTGCTGCTGAAGCTCAGGCCCAATCTGTGTTACCCAGTTTTATTTCTGGTTTAGAGGTTCAATGACCTATACCTACTACAGCACTGAAGAAACAAATGTGAATTAAATTTACCCGACCTCAGCTGGTATTTGACAGCAATATCCTTTTATATAGATATTTATTTTTTTACTTACTGGAAAAATACTTTGCATTTCCTACCTGTGGCGAACAAGTTTTTGTTATGATTCCAACATATCTATGGTTTCCTGATGAATGGGTGGGTTGATTAAGTGGGTGAGATTTGGTCAGGGGTTTCATTCTGTATTAAAGCCCCAATGCAAATTTGGGGAGTAAGCTTGACAGTGATTGCATCTGGTAAGTTTTTGCTGTTCCTCAGATTGGACACTTTATACTGGGCTCTAATTTTTGGAGCATAAATGAGTGTCAATTGTAAAGGAATTTCAGCTTGTAAAATAAGAAGTATATTGAAGATTTGCTGTGATTATGTTTTAGTGAATGTGTTAAAAAAGAATAGACGTTTTTGTTCTATGGTTTCTGGAACACCTCTCCTTGTTAATTTGTCTGGGTGCTTCCTAGGCCCATGTATCTCTTCGAATGATGATTAAGGAATAGTTGGCACACTAAAGAATGGGAGCTATGCACAGTTCATGAAACGTAATGCATGCTCTGACTTACAGTTTTCATAAAAAGTTTGCAAAGATTTTATGTGCCAGAACTAGTAACATGATCTGCTTTAGGAACTCCCTGGCTTTCCAGCTCTGCAGAAGTAATTTTTTCTCCATTCAAAGGCCAGATCCAAAACCTGTTAAAATCAGTGGGAACCTTTCCACTTTTCAGTGGGCTTTGGATTAGTCCCTAAGTGTTTTAACCAGAAGAATTGTACCAGCTTCCCATTGGAATAGTGGAAGTATTCATCTAAGTTTGTATTATATTGTATGTACTTGCCATAAAGGCATAAAAATAGGGATTTAAAATCATTTGCATGTTTATTCTGTAAAGTGTTTCACTTTACTCACAGACTAATTGCTCTGATAAATACTAGATATATCCTAGAATTTGGAGAGGCATTTTGACCAGCTAGATCAATTTACAAAACAACAACTTTTCAGCTGTATACACCAGTGTAACCATTCTATGGCAATTTCTTTTTCAAAAAATTGGATGTTTATGAAACTTTTAAGATTATATAAATGCAAGGGCAGTAATGGAGAATCCCATACATAACACATTACCACTTTTCCAGAAACAAAGTCAGTGGAAAAATGAGCAACTGCCCCATAAAGGAAGCATTTAATTCCTCCCCCCCATCTGATATACAGATAATGTATATGAAATTAATTCACTGCTCTCTGTTCAAGAATACCATGCCATTTGCTCACAGCATAACTTGTAACAATAAAAATCATTCAGGCCTCACCCTTTCTTCACTCACAATCAGACACAGAGCCTCCTCCAAAGCCTGAAGAGAGAAGGAAGGATGCCCTCCCCTCCACTACTGGCTCAGGCTTATACCCATTCCCATGTGTCATTCTCTGGATTTTAATGGTGCCAGCCAAGCCATGAAGAGCAACAGTCATTAATTAGTGACTGCATGGCTGAAAAACATAACAGGTTATTGTATATTTGAACTTTTATCAATCTGAAGTTTTGTATCCATCAAGCCTTTCTCCACTGTTCTGTAAAGTAAAGTGGACTTTAAGTGCTTAATATATAACTATAAAAAGATGCTCTCCATACCTTTAGTTTTGAGGAGTTACTAGAGGTACTTCAGAATCTCACCTGCTATGGAACTGAGTGGAAATAAATGGAGAATTCCTTTGGTTTCTAAATAAACGTATTTAGTTTTATTAACAGCATTTCCACCTCAAGGCGACTGTGCTTATAGATAAGATCAGAAAGCTCACCATTTCCACAATCAGAAGCACAACAGAATTTCATATCTTTGGAATTTACAATCTTTCCCATTTAGAGGAAATCTTGTCATACAAATCAGCTGTAAAACCAATTGCCACTCTATGAACATAAGTGGCTCCAAATCAAATTCAAATCCTTACTTAATCCTTAGTCCCTAGAAAAGCAATTTATCCATTGATGCCTATGAGAAGATTGATTAGATGAGAACTAGGAAGTTTTTAATGCTTCAATCATGTTACTAATTGGATTATTTTGTTTCCTTTTTCCAGTTGTCAGAGGAACTAGTGAAAGAGGAAGAAAACAATGTAGCCCTGGAAGGTAAGGATGATAATCTATTGCATTGGATCTCCAAACATGTCCATGATATCCTGAGAAGATCACAGATGCAGAAAATGAATGCAAAGGTCGACATCTAATGAAATGCTGCATTTATTGGCATTTTCTCCATTATTTCTTCTAGTCTACTATGAAATTAGATACTTTGGAAAAACAATGAAGGAGCCTAGCAGAAATTTTAAGAGCTTCATTTCTGTCTGCAGTGGGTCTTGTAAGTTATTCTATTTTCACTAAGAAGCCATCAGTTCAGAATACTATTGTTTAATGAAGTTCAGTTAAACAGGTTATTTAACTAATTTTTGGTAAATTTATATTGATTTTAAGAAATAATTCAGATTGTCTTAGATGCAGTATCTGCATTTGCTGATTTTACCTAGTCTATTCTAAAGTATCACTTCTATTGCACTAGATTATCAAAGAGGTATTAGTAAAATGCTATATAAGGGTGTTGGAATTAATCTTACCCCCAGCTAGATGTGGGCTTTTCCAAACAATAAAACCTAAGCCTTTGCCCTCCTCTGTTTTCTTAAATCTGCTGATAAAATAATTTTCAAAGCACAAAACAGAAACAAAAAAACATTGATAGTATAACTGGTATTAAGCTCTGGGCCAGGTTGGAAATGAAATCAATTTTTGGTACTAATAATTGATGACAAAGATCAGCTTTATGAAATTATGGTGTGTGTCTCTGACAATGAATAGGACATCTAATTTGAACATAACTATAAGATTATATAGAAAATGTACCCATTCCTGGATGGTAAAAGCTTGAGGTATATATAAATACAATGTATATATGGACATATACACAAGGATCTATCAACCTTTTACCATCCGAACACATACAGATTTTCAACAATTAAAAACTGGGACTGTCTTAAAAAAATAAAAACAAATAAAGATAAGATTACTGTGAATACAGCATATGCACTAGGTCTCCTGTAAATGAGGAACTGTTTGTTATTGTTTTCTACATTGAAAAGCTGTGTCCTACACGGATCCCAATGAATCTTAGATGTTAAAAGAAAATACGAATGAACAAACAGCACTTAAAGGCTTTTTGTACCAACAAAATGTATCTGCAAAATAAATTTGAAGCACATGCAAGAAAAGCTAAAACTATGAAGTCATTACACTTGGTGAGAGAATATAACTCACACTCAGATCTCTACCACTTCTCAAGGAGAGGTTCCTTACAATTCCATGAACACTTTCATTCGGTCTGGCAAACATGTGCAAATGTTTGGCTGTTTTATTGAGGCATCTTTTTGTCTGTGGAAGAAATGCTTCCATACTGATGGGAGTGGGAATAGAATATGTGTATTTTTAAAGGACAAACAATAAATTTAAGCATGGGTGGCCTTATCCTTAGTAGTTTTTCTTTGCTGCTGTAAAAAAAAAAAAAAAAAAAAAAAAAATCTAAATGGATACTCCTAAAGCCCTGCACTGAATTAAAAAAAAATATTTTTCAAACCTGTGCTGCCATTAACCCTAAACATCCTACATGAGCCATACGTAGTAACCCCTTTAAAATTAGTGTCTAGAGATGATGTTTTCTTTATTTTTACTGTAATTCTTGGTGCAATCAAAGACCAACTTATTCAAGCAGGAGTCCTTCTGGATGCTACTGTCTTCAGTAAATAGAGTAAAATGTATAGAATTAGTATAGCATAGGAAATCCCAATTTCATTCATGTTTAAAAAGTTTGTCCTTTAACTATCAGTGGTGTTTTAGATATTTGTTTATGAAACAGCAAAGCTTTGGGGAGTCTATTTAGCACATATGACAAATGTTGCACTTGGAAACTCAGACAACAAAAGTAGTTTCTTGTGACACAGTTGTTGTCACAGTAGGGGACAATCGTCTGTGTCTCTTACAATCAGGTCTTTACCTTAACTCTGCAACTGAATACTTGAAGTAGGAAATAAACTAGGGGGGGGAAATAGGGTCACAGATACAAAGCTGTATAGGTAGGTATTTATATGTATGTGCCAATTTTGTCACAGGTATTATTTTAGGGGCATTTTGCTCCACTCATGTTGGTAAGAGTGTTGATCTAAACTTTTATCAGGGTCTACAAGTTAGCCCCCAAAGAGGAAAATTTTGTCTAACATTGTTTTTTTTCTTTGATTATTATTTTTTTTTCTTTTAATTTCATGTGATACTCTATGATATTTGGAGAAAATCTTTTCATATACTAAAAAAGAATCTCGGGGTTTACAATAAACACTGTGATGTTGGGAAGTATTTTATTTGAGCAATGTCTGGTAGGTTTTTTCCCCCCTGTAAGTGTAAAGAAGCAAACCAACTTTTTGTTAACATTTAGGATTATTATTATTATTATTATTGTTGTTATTGTTATTGTTATTATTATTATTTTAATGTGAGATCAGTCTTGTACTGCACATTCTTTCATTTAAATGTACAGTATGAATTTTGTATTTAATGAATTTTGTGTATCCAGTATGCACGTACCTGCACATTAACTTTCATTTGAAAGTGGGTTTCAATTTACTTTTTAAGCAGTGTTTATGAAAAGACCTCAGATATGTTGACCACAAACTATATCTGCAATGTTTTCTGTGTGTGTGTGTAGGGTGATGTTTGAATGTGATGTTCTGCAGCAATGGGTCCGTATTCCCTATTTACCTTAGATCCTCATTTGGTAGTGCTTCTTGTAATAATTTTTTCAAGTGAGTGGCATGTTCTGGATTGTGATATTGATATGTGGTTAAGGACATTGATATGAAACTAAGGAATTCCTAGAAATTACCAGTGGGCATGTATTAGACAGTCATTGTAATTTAATGTCTAGTAGAAGTGTAAAGTACCAAGGTATTTAGAGTTCATAACATTGTTATCATGTGTATGGGAAGTATTTAGTGTTGATCAGCTTGTTTATATTCATCAAATAAACTTTGTTTCTTTCTGAAATCAGCATTGTGTCATTAAAAGTGGGTTTAATGACTGTAAAAAAAATGTGTGAGAGATGTTTTCCACATGGTAAATCTATCACACTCCTTATTTCTCTAATTGCTACCATTCAAAGTAATTTATCTTCCTGTTGTTACTATCACATAAACTGTTTAAGAAAGCATAAAAAAGAAAATGTCTCCTAGGCCCCACTCTCAGAAATGCTTACAAGCAACTTTAGTAAAGTGGGGAACCATTTTCTGGATTGGGCTCTTTGAGAGCGATATGCTTTGGAGTGGGTTTCTAAAACATAATATTCTTGTGTGACCCTGTGTAATTGCATAGAAAATTACATTTTGTTTATGTACTTTACTGACCAAAAGCCATAAGGTGTGAAATTCTCTGCACAGTCAGCTCCTTTTTCAGCTGCCTGGTAAGTGGTTCGCCGTTTCCATTATGTTCACTTTTTTTAGAAAAGGAACTTTTGTTGAGCAGGAATTTCTTACCTCATAGAACTCCCTGGACCAGCTCAGGGCACACACAGCAGGAGAATAAAGGTAAGTAAGTATGCATTTTACTTGGGTTATTTAAAAACACACAGTCTCTTAGTTTTAAGCTCTGTTTCTTTGCCTATAAATTAGTTCTCTTGGTAAAAGAGTACTATGCACTAACATAGGATATTGTTTCACTTTTAACTATAGCTAAATATGTATTTTTTGTGTATTCCACTTACGCCTACTTAGCTTTGGGTTGCAGTACTATAAATTGAGTAGTAGTCACTTCTATCTTCTGCCTAGACCTGCACAATTTTTCAGTATGATCTTGTTCTGTATTCAGGCAGTACCCATGTTAGGGGATTCTCCAGCCCACTCCATAGGAAACACATTTTTAATTCTATTTTCAGCATGAATCACAGCTCCTGCCTCCCTGAGCAGTGAAGGGGACAGCACGTGCCAGTGCCCTGTACTAAGGACATAGAGGAGGATGGCAGTGGATTTGGGGAAACTACAAAAGGCTCTTGAGCCCCTTTTTTTGTAAGATTCTTTTAATTGTGGAATCCCCTCTTGCCTTCGTAGAAAGGGGCTGTGAGGTCCACAGGGGAAGGGGTGGGATCAGTGTGTCTGTGTCTGACAGGTGCCTCGGGATGAGGGAGCTCCCCAGGGGGCAGCTCTGGCTCCAGGAACATAGCCCTTCATGTTGAAGTTTGAGTTCAGACAGTCAAGAGCTTCTCCAGCTCTATAGAAAAGAGCCTGAATAAGAGCCAGCCTCTTCTGAGCTTGAGGTTTCTTCCAAGAGAGCCTGTTTTTTCACTCCGGACTTAAGTCAAAGTAGCTTGAGGTTTGGGCAAGCACAAGTATAAGCAATGGGGGGACATTTGGGGGATGAAGCCATGTGTTGGCTTGTGTTTCAAGCCAACATGTCAGTTCAGACACACTCAGAGAGCCCCAAACAGCATGACTTGGATCAAATCAATTGCAGAACACCTACTGAATCTCCTGGTTGTTCACACTGGGCTCCGGGTCCAGGATTTGATTCTGGAAGAGCCACACTAATTACCCAACACTGTGTCCTGCCCTCTGCAGAAACCTGTCAAAGTACAAACTGGAGGGTCAAAGAACCCCGTGGCTGTATTTCACCTGCTGATATTGCTTCTCCAAAACATGAAACTTTTAATAATGAATCTATTAAATCATTCTAAATAAAGCCAAGTCAGCCCTAAATAAGTAATACAGTTCCCATTATGAAGTCAGTGAGAGCTCTGCATGTCGCCAGGGTATGATTTGACCCACACATGAAAAGGACAGCTGATATGGGTCTGCTGTACAGATTTTCCTCCTGTGAGATCAGAGTAACTTTATTTCATGCTCCTAACTTTTCAGACAAGACACCTCTTTTTCAAATTCACCTTTTCAAAGAAGAGGCAACTCCTGCATTCAGCCCACAACACTGTAGTAACCTACAGATTTGGTATGGCACTGGTGCAGCAGCAGCCCGGTTGAGAAGCCCACACTTGATGGGGGCAGAAACAAGGACTGATTTTGTTTACTTTTACATTTGTTCCACTCCTTGCTCTTCAAAATTACTCTTTCTTCAGAATGAACCTATCCTAAAACCAGATCACCACAAATGCGGGGGAAGAGCGGGCAAAATGCCAGCGGATCCCCAAAACAAGGTACGTGTCCCTTTGAAATGTGCGCTTGACTTCGTGTTACAGATATTTATCCCATATATTCCCACATAACTACAAGTCTCAAGACAAATCCCAGAACTTTGAACTTCTCTAGTTTCCAATGGAGGCGACTGTCCAACTTGAAACCGGCCCTGCTTTTGGTCCTCTCCCCAATGAGGCCAGGAGACAGCAGATGTTCTGGCAGCTGCAGGCTGCCTTGCACTCCGGGAGCTGGGGCTGGAGGAGAGCAGCCAGCTCCCTCCAGATGGAGCAGGCAGCAGAGAGGAGGGTGGGAGGCTGCACAAGGAAGTCAGATAGCTCCAGATAGTGAAGGACTGATGATGTGTGGCTCCACATTGCCTAACCAGCTTTTGAGAGGCTGCACAAGAGAAATAAGCATCAATCCACTGTTAACCTGAGTTCAGTGAGAAGTCTTCTTGGCGTGGGAAAATCGATAGAGAGGAAATATCTGTGCAGAATGCATGATAAGTAACATGGTAACTAGTTTTTATTTGAATGTAATTTGGACAAATGCATTACTCATAAGTGAGTTATCCAGGGCTTGCCAAATATGCAGCTAAACAGTTATTATAGCAAATTACACCATCATCTAAACACCTCTGTTTTGGCTCTTAGTTGTCTTCTTTTGCAATAAGTTTTTGGATTCTTTTTTCTTGATTACTGTTGTCTAATATTGCTGTAATTACCACTCTGGTTACCATAGAAACAAAAAATACCATGAACAACAACACACGTTCAAGCAACTAAGAGCATTTTCTGAATTTCATGAGGAGAAAACCTGTGTTAATGAAGACCTATATTCTTGGGTAGTTCTTAACATATTTCTCAAGTCTATTGATTTGTGTTCTCATATGTATTTTATTATGGGCTTTATATTTCATTTTAAACTTCCAAAAATAAAGAAAAACAGCTGAAGTACATTTTTTTTTTTTAAACGGCCAGATTTTGGTTAGAGGTTAACACAGGCCAAAAGAGAACAGAGATCTGCCCTGGAGCTCTTACAGTTTTACTTTGTTTTGTTTTGTTTTAATAAAAAGATCCTTATTACAATCCACTGAGGGTCACAGAAATGTGATCATAATGGACCAACCATGTTCCCTGTGTGTAACTCTCCTGCCCTCTGTACCTTCTCTAGCCTCAGATCAACCAAACCTGTGAAGGCAGGATTGCTGTCAGTCATGACAAGGGGGTGCATTAAGGGACCAATCCAAACTTTACTGAAGTGACCTGAAAGATTATTGATTAAAAGTAAGTTTCTGAATGTGCCCCATTTGATTCTTTATGGAGCAAATGCTTATGTTTAAAGGAGCGTGGGGCCAAACCATTTCCTCCATGTATCAGAATTTGAGCTAAATGGAATTCATATGAACAAACTGCCTGGCTTTTTGAATGCTTTGTGATAATGAAATACATCTTAGTTTTCATTACTGAAGTTCATTTACAATGTATTTGGTTTATGGTTGTCCTGACTGTGTTTCTAGGTCAGCACTCTGCTCCTACCAATTCTTAACACAGTCACTCATTGTAGTGTCTCTACATTCTGGTCACTTATCCCATAGTAACTGTTATGAATACATAAGTATCATTCAGTCCATAGGTTAGTTGGCTATTGCTATAGATAGATTTGCTATTGCCTGAAGGTAAAACACATTATATTTAAAAAATCTGTTTTCTAAAACAAATTCTGACCAATCTTTCTGTTGGGGATACTACAGAAAAAAGAAGAGGCAAAAAAACCCAAAACATCCTAACTCACTCCCAGGGCTGCCCAGGCAGCCAGTTTCTTGAGGATTTGTTCCAATTCTGAGCCATTCACCCAGTCAGAGTTATTCTCACTGAAGTTAAACAACCACTCTCCATATCTGAAAGCTGAAGGTTGTAAATTCTCCTTGTGAATGTTGCCTATGACAGGGAAGGAAAGACTTGCATAATTACCACTTGTACTTCCTCAGAGAACATGAGCTCAAGTCTAAAGCAAGGAGTTTGGTCAATAAAATATCAAGGTCTGAAAACTACAGGAAAAGACCTGTCCAGCTCAGATGATAAGGATTTTTTTCCTTGTTTACAAGTACATGAATATTTCAGTGGAAGCCTCGTCTTCAGACTTGAGTATTCTGTAGGTATTATTAATTAAATTAATTAAAAATGCAGAGAGCTGTTTACTCATCTGACTGTACCTGTTATCATATTCATTAGTGTCTTTGAAATGGATTAAGAATTTAAAATTATAGAGCAGGAATAGCACCCTTTTTCCATGAGTTATGCTACTAGTAGGTCAGAATGAATTACTCTCAGTCCTTCTCAAGTAAGGGATGCCAGTGCTTGACATTTTTGGCTATAATTGGCCAGATAGCTTAGAGAAAAATATAACTGCTCACGTGAGCAAATTTTTACAGGACTTAAATCCTGAAATCAATTATAAATGCTTTAGGGGTAATGGGCTTATAGTCATACTGAAACCTTTTCATAGCAATCCTTGTCCACATCTGTTCTCTACATACATTGCAGGGAATGATTTTGGTTAGAATGTTTATGCTTTTCTGCTATTCTGTTTGCTCTTCTCCATTGCAGCCATAGGGGAGTGCAGGGATGATTTTTTTTTACTCTCTGCAGTGCTTTGTGCATTTTTTGGCTTTTAATTCCCACATGCAGGCTTTGAAAACTTCTTTTTGAAGGACTCCTCTGATTCTTCAGCTGCTTCTTCTCTGTGGGTGCACAGAAGATTTTGCACAAGGCAGGAGGCACCTAAGGTAAGACTGTTGGAAATTAAACACATGCTTCAGACTTGGGTTACCTGTGTGTCCAGCCCTGTGTAATATGAAAATTCTCTCCTTCCTATGAATATAATCAGCATCTTAAATGATAGAGACTAAAATAAATAAAAGCTTATATTTTTTTTCTAATATACATTAGGTTGCCATCATTAGTGTCCCAAAGAATTGGGCTAATCAGTAAATATTAAAATAGGTTGGAAAATAATTTTTTTCAGAGTTTACTTGCATGGTCGCTTTTGCTCAGTGATTATTTTTCTCTCTTACTTTTCAAATTCCTAATACAAATTGTGATAAATGCACATTTGTTAAACTCCGAGTGATTAACAAGAAATTGCACTGAAGAGGTATTTTCTCCAACTAATGTGTGGGACCTTGACACCATAGCAAGTTCTGAGAAGAGTTTAGATTACTTAGCAACACAGACATTAAGCTGCAGCCTAAAAATGATTAAATGAGATATTTGAATTGAGTAGTTCATGTGAAAGGAATGGAGCCTTGATGTGTGATAGCCTAGTACTTTCAAAAAGGGCAGACACCAGGCGAATGAAATAAAATGAAATTAATGAATGAAATTAAAAAATAAGATGTTTTTATTTAGCTAAATGTATTCCTCTTTGCATATTCAAAACATTTTGAAGTCACTTCCTTAAACCATGTTATAAACAAAATGGCAATTGAAGAGATAGTTTTGATGTCATGCACATTGTACTTGCACCGCAGGAATGAAGATTAAAAGGACACTTCTTTTTGAGTGCCACATCTTAGTAAAGTTTTGTAATTATGCTACACAGACAATATTAACAATTCATATTAAATACAGGATATCATCTTAAAATGAGTACCAGATTTTTTAGAAAGGGCTTTAAAAAAAATATGTTAAAAAATGTGATTTCACTTTGAATTAGCTTTCAAAATCCAGTCCATATATATGTAAAGAATTCAAAATGTAAATATATTTTCTAAAGTACTACAGTATGTGACTATATATTGCTACATGCTTTTTTAACACAGCTGAGTGAAGCTCAGTCTCAGATCAGATAGAATCTTTCAGATAAATCATTTATGACTGGATGACTTCTTATCCAAAAGTCAAATATGTGATCATTTACAGAGGTCACTGGCTGTATTCTGCTGTGTGTTCTATAATCAGCTGAAATAAACCCTAGGAGTCCCTCCTGATTGTATACTCACAGGGTCACAGTATAATAAAATACTACTCAAATTGTATTTCAGACAAGAAATGCTCTCCCCAAAAGTATTCCAGTCTCAGGGACAGGACTGTCAATATTAATCCAATGGAAAAGGCAAGTATAAAGTCCAGCATTTTGAAGGGGGGCACCCTGCCTACTTGGCTGCAAAAAGCCCTCTATGATACACATTTAGCTATTGAAGTGACTTTTATAAGGCATATTCTAAACTCCTTTTTTTACAGAGCCAAGCTGGGACTTACAACTAAGGCACCTTTTTGAAAAAGAGGAGACTTACAAGAAAAATACTGAAAAGCTTGGGAGTATTTTCCAGAGGAACACAAGTTCAGCTAGTATTGCAGGATAGTGAAGAAATAGCATTTCCAGCTTCTATAGAAATAGAGAGTATCCTCATGATATCCTACTTATGATAATGCAGGCCTCACAATAACTTTATAATATGGTCAGAAAAGCACAAAAATGTCACAGGATGGATGATGGAACTTCATGGAAATGCACTTCTGCTCAAAAAGCAGGTAAGGGGTTAGCCTCTGGCATGTCCATCATTACATAGAAATACATGTAATTGGTCATGAAAATGCAATAAATGTTCTGCAGAAAACCTTACATAAATGAATGAGATTTTGTTTTCCTATGGAGCTTATTGCAAACCAATAGCAGAGCAGCACATCCATCTCTGTGCTGGGTAGGTTAGTTACCCTGTAAGCTCAGAGGCTCTGCAAGGAAGTGTTTTAGGAAAATATTAGCAAAACAGCTGATTAAATAAAGAAAAGTTGCTAAATTGGCAACCCGTAATAAAGACAATTAGATAAAGTGATGTGCAATGACTATTATCAAGCAATTAAGTGGCGAGTTCTGTAGCTGTTCCTTTGCTTGGCTGCTTTGTTAAAAGTGATATCATGGAGCCACCACTGTGCTTTGAATTACAGGTTATTGCTGACTGTTTGGGTGGAAGAAATGCTGTGACCAGGACAGATGCCAACGAGGCAGGGCCAGGCAATTACCATAGCTGCTCAAAGCAGCACACTAGGCAGTAATGAGTACCTGTCATGCTCTCCCAGAAGCAAAAATACAGCTACTTAACAAAAAAAGTTTACAGTGCTTTGTATTATTATGAAGAGAAGATCATCTCCCATCAGAATGGGACTGTCAGCTGCAATAGCACAGTGAGCTGCTCAGATGTTTTTTCTCTGTCTGGGAAGGAAGAATCAGGACACAAGGAGTCACCTACACAGGGTATGGACTTCAGTGCCAGAATTCAGGTAGGCTGGAGCTCAGCAGAGGCCTCGCTGCAGAAGCCCTCACTCACTTCATTGCCAGATCCTGCCTGGAAGCACAACACACTTTCCACCAGAATGGTCTCTTCTTTCTTTCAAGATTATACTATAAGCAATTTTATTTTTTTTCCCACATCACTCCTCAGAAAGTGACCATCTACAGGCTCTGAACAACAGCAGAGAAGGAGAAGAGGTCCATGAATTTCCAACCTTTCAAGGCTGGGACAGTGATTTTAGCACCTGAGGCACTTGTTGCACATGCCAGGTCTACACATGTAGCCATTAAACCTATTTTGTGTAGCATCTTAATACCTTCTGCTCAGCTTGATCACAGGGCTGTACTATTGATGTACTATTCACTCTGGGAAAACATTTGCACTGTCAGTGGCATTTTCATATGTTTTCACAATTTTCATTTAAACTGAAGAAAATAATATAGAGCTAAAATAGTGTCTTCAGTGTTCCATAAAAAAAAAAAAAATAAGATTAGGGCAATGAGTCACAAGGTTTGCCTAATCAAATACTTAAAATGAAGAGTTCAAAGTTAATCTAAATCATAGATATCTTTGTAAAATGATTTGTAAACCAATGCTGTATTCTAAATAAAGTGGTAAGAATCAAGGTCAATTCACAGGCTCTTGTGGAACTTGACAGATAGGGTTAAATTTATCAGATGTGTTGCTCATGGTGCATAGATAGATAACTATGTTCAGAATTATATTGGCTTTAAGCAGGCATGGACAAATATACATTGGCTTAGCTCTTATGACATATCTCTAGTCCTAAGGAAATGATGAATTAGCTAAGTCGTCTTTAAGATAAGTGTCATATAAAGGGTAACCAAGCTCCCTCCTCTCACTCTTAAACATCCCTTACTGATGATATGTGTGTGTACATACTTTAAAGAAATGCTTAGTGGTATTTCAGGTGAGAGCTTCAGCCAGCATCCACCTACATTCCTCCTTGAGCTATGCAGATTTTGAGGATCTAATATTGCTACAGTTATAAACTTGAACCTAATCTCCTAATCTTCTCAGAGTAAGGTAAGTAGAGCTATTTGGGAGTGGACGTGGCCCCAGGCAACCATTCATGGTTGTGGCCATATCAGGAGTGGGTGAGTGGGTGTCAGACTGGTCCATGCTCACGGGAAGTCTGTGGTGCCCTTTCCTCTTTTCCCTTCCTTCTCATTCATGGTCATCAGTAAAATCTCATGAGAGTCCTAATTAGTAGTGAGTCATATCATGAGTAGGGCACAGCAACCACACCACCACCACGGAAATATGCCAGGCAGAAAATGGGATTAAGTTTCCTAAGGCAGCAGTACTGTCTTGTATGCTCTAAGGAGGATGCTGAAACACGTGTGGGGATGTACCAGCCAGTGCTGCATGCACAGCCCCAAACCACCTCTCCTGGGGTGTAGCAGTGTAAAACTGAGAGCAGCGGTAGTCAATGAGCAGAGATTATCTCAGTGCAGTCCCCCACCTCTGCAGCTGATGCTGGGCTGCTTCTGCCCTCTCTTTGCAGCTGCAGCTGGGAACCTGAAGCACAGCCAGAAGGCTGAGACCTGGGTGTGAGGATGGGGCTTGTAAAGGGCTGTTACAGGTCATTGATACAGGTGGGCTGTGGAAAAGAGCCTTGTGCTGCCACTTCTACACTATCTCCTGTGCAGACCTTTTCTGCAGCTGTGGCTTTCTGTGACTCAGCTATTCTGCAGCTCTCCAAGGAGGAACCAGGAGACTGTCCTGTCTGCAGTTGGTTTGACAAGCTCCCTGCATGGTCATCTCTGGAAAATGAACTCTCTGTGTGCTTTTCTGTGTGTATATTGGAGAGAGTTATGTTCAGGCCACTCAGAAGAAACATATAAGAGCCCTCCAGAGTTTATGGGAGGTGCCTTTGGCTTCGGTAAAAGAAGGAACTGGTAGCATTAGGAGAGGGAAAGTACTCTGTTGTTAAGGAGTGGTGGTGGGATTGTTTATTTTTCTTCCCATAAACGTTTTTTTTAAGGTCCTAATGGAAACAAAGCAAAGTATTATTCCTCTAAAAGCACTATTCTTTAAGTAAACCAGACTCACTACTTGAAACATTCCAATGACATATGGTGGCAGCAGGGGGATGCGGAGATGGGGACTGGAGAGGTATCACCGAGATAAAACCCCACAGCTTGGAGGCAAAGGCACTGGGTAGGAAGAGAGGAACACCTGTCCCAGAAAGTGGCAGATCAGAGGAGAAAACAGCAAATGCTTCTGGAGGCATAGTTGTCCCTTTGATAATTACCCACAACAAACTTGCTATTCCAGAGATAAAGCTAAAAAATACCAGAAGCTCCTTTTTCACAGTCTCTGTTACTATAGAAAACAGAGGTTTAGGCAGCTTTTCCAGATCCTATTGGCTGTGGGGGAGTTATGTCCTCTTTGAATACCTCCTTGAGACACTTGCATTTGCCTCAGCACCTGCACCTTCAGCTCACTGAGCCCAATGTGCCAGAGCCAGGGCTGGGCTCAGCTCTGTGACACCAGCCTCCCAGAACAGTGAAATAACCATCACTGCAGGGCACCAGAACACAGACATCCCTGCTCCTGTAAGAGGGAATTTTTGACCATTTTGCACCTGGCTTGAGCTCACAGCAATCAAGCCCCATGCTCCAACAGATGTGGCAACTGGTTGCCATCCTGGTTCAATACCCTTTAGAGTTATTTCTCACTTTTGTAAAGAATTTTCTCATAACTTTATTTTCCTGCATGCCCCGGAACAAACACGTGTTGTACCTGGGCTGTGATTTCTGCAGTGGCAGCAAGGTTTAGTAGGCCTCAGTAGTGGGGAATGAAAGGGACCCACGTGTGTTTTGCACATTAAAAATGAAAAATGAGTCCACAACTGTCTTTCTCAAGCGGATAATGTAGACAACTGCTGAGTTTTTGAGGGGGCTATTTGTCATGGTGTTAATTACTAGTAATAACAAACTGTTATATTTATCAATTCAAATGTAAAATGGTATATATTTTTTTTTCTACAGACTTTGCAGGTTTGCAGATTGGTATATTTACTAGAATCTGTGACACTTTTCAAAAGTTTACCCTGTAAACTTTTCTTTGCTGCCTGCTGCCTCTTATTTGCATCTTCACCTGGTAAAGATAAATGCTAATCTAGACTCTATTTCTTTCACTCTAATGCTACTCTAAAATATCCTGGCTTCTTTCAAGATCATGAATTTGGGATTTGGGGGAGGAACTGATGTGACAGACATCCATACTTTTGTCTTAGTCTTCTAGTCTCTATACTTGTCAAAGTTTCTTCAGCGGTCAGACATGCTAGAGATATATGATTATTTAAAAAGAGAGTTTCCCATGCTATTTCTTGCCTCTAGTGGCTAGGGATATAGAAAAATAACAATTATTGCAATAGTTGGTATAAAATCATAATCCCTGTCATTTCTTTTGTAGTTTAGCCATCTTTTGGATGATGGAGTGGTTTGTAGAGGAAGGCAACAGTATGTTTTAGGAAAGAAAACAGCCTTAGAAAAATGCAGGCAGGATTTCAAGGCAGTTATATCTGAGCTCCTTGGAGCTGAAAAATAGGAAGTAATTCCTGGAGTAGAAGTGCTGATGGGCAGAGGGCACATTCAAAATAACATGACATATTTTCTCTGTCAGAAGGTGACTATGGTACTATGTATGACCCTGACTTAAAAAAGCACATATGCAGATACACTATGCAAAGTACTGCCAAAGCAGCTGCAGATGGTCTGTGCCTTCATATAGGTTTAGTAATTCCTCTGTTATACATTAAAATGCCATGAGGAACTAAAAAGACATTTAGGAAAATACTCTCTTCTCTTGAAAGTTCTGCTTCCCAAACATGTTCTTCATGATGGAAAACTATGCCTATCAGTCTCTAACTACATATTTGCCATTAGCAAGCTGTAAAGATATAAATCACACAGCACTACACATTAAAATGTGATGTTTTGATGTGACTACTCTTTTATTAAAATACCTCAGTCTGCAGAAAAACGGCAGAAACACATCCAGTAGACAAGAGATCATCTATTACTAACCTACAAAGAATTGCAGTGCTATAGCAGACCTTCACCTCTCCAGTCCTGTAGTGTTGTTTTTTTGGATTCTTCTATTCTGACGTTCAACAATATTTTGGCACTTCCTATTATATTACTCTGAGCATTCTTTTTTTTTCTCCAGAAAACACATGGGTGTTGGCAGTAAAGCATACGGGATCAACTATCCGATTGACTTAAGAGATCCATTGCCAGCAAGCCTAGAAAACAAAAGCTTGGGCAGCACAAATGCCTGTGACATTGTCAATATTTCTCCCTCCTGCCCCCTCTAGTTTCACCCAGCTGTTTTGAATAGCGAGGAGAAATTAAAATTCTTAAAGCCTTGCAGGATGTTTGGATTTCTGCCCTTTATTTCCACTTCTATGTGCCATAGCTTGAAAAGTTGCGTGTGATTTAAAAATTCCCTGTTCATTTTTTTGTTTGATCGTTTGTTTGGTTTGGTTTTTTGATCGTTTTGTTTGTTTGTTTGTTGTTTTTTGTTTTGTTTGCTTGCTATATATATATATATATATAAATACATACATACATATATATGACTAGGAATGAGTAGGAATCATGGCAACGAAAATGATCTGGTGTTGGCTTCACCGATTGCCAAGCTGCTGCTGACAGCCCCGGCTGCCTGCGCTGACCGTCCGGGCTTGGCGTTTTCCTGTGCCTGATGACATTATGCAATTACATGATGATAAACATCATTCGGGAATACAAATGCGAGAGGTAAACAGCTTGGGGCTCTTTATTAGTTTATTTCAGGCGATCTTTCTTGTTTTACTGCACGGCTCCTCCCCTTTTTACAGTTTTCTGCTATTCTTTACTAATTCTAGTGATTTGAGAAATGACCTTTAACCCACGCAGTTTGCAGACTCCTAAAGGGGATAATTGAAATGCCACAGTAAACCAAAGGCAATAAAATATTATTTACTAGGCATAAAACTAAGGTTGGTCTTCCTAAAAGGAACGAACAGCCCCCTTTATTCCTACCCCCCTCCCTGGACCCGGTGCTACACCTAATTTATAAATTCCTCACCAGCCGTCCTGAGGAATGAACCGCAGCCCGGGCTGTGAGGATACGATACCGAATGGAAAAAAAGGCTCCTCGGATATGAGGGACTAAATAAATCAGACGGGAACTATGTTGCGGCCTCGGGCCCCGCCCGGGCAGGCAGGTGCCGGCGGGGGTACGGGGGGGTCCCTGCCCTCCCCGGGGCCAAGAGGGCACTACACTGCTTTTCCTTTTCCACCCCTCCGTTTGGCAGCACCCGCAGCCCGAGCTGCCCCCTCCTCGGCTCCCAGAGCCTGGTACCCCCTTCTCGGCGGCCCCTCCGGCGCGTCTCACCCCAGGGGGGGCGGCGGGTGGCCCAGGCTCGGCGGGGAAGCGGCCTCCCGGGCAGAGCGACAGAGGGGGCGGCCCGGGGGGATGTCTGGGCAGAGGGAAGAGCGAAGCGATCGGGGCCCCGAGGAGGGGAATTTGCGTGGTCAGTGGCGGGGCGGGAGTGCGCGGCAGGCGCTGATGCCGGGGGTGCGCAGCCCTTACCTGTCGGGCAGCGCCCTTCGGGGCGGGAGAGCTCCCGGTCCCCCAGGCGTGTGCGCGGCGGCAGCGGGGCTCAGACCGGCCGAGATGTGTCTTTCCCCCCACTGGGCTCCTGAAGGGATTTTATTTGCACTGGAATGGCTTTGAAGCAGTGAGTGCATTTATTGATAGCGGAGCTGCTGTCACAGCCTGTTTGGATTTCCCAGGGCTGCTTTGATAATATGCCCCCTTCACTTTATTCCCCTCTTTCCCCCTACCCCCCCCCTCGTGTACCCGCAGTCGCAGGCGAATACAGGGGAAATAATGCGGAGTTATGGCACGGCTGGGGGAATGCTCCCATTTCCTGCACTCGGGTACTTGCGAGATATCAGAAGCTCAGTAAAAAAACCTTTGGCTTGGTATTACAGAGCGGGGAAAGCACTCTGAAGTACAAAGGGTCCGCGAAGCCCTGCTCGCCTGTAGCTCTCATTGGGTCTTACATGATTTAACTCAAACAGTTTTGTCAACAACTTGCCAAATTTACAGCGGAAAAAAGACGCTGAAGGAGGAACCCGAACCAATCGAGCCCGCTCCGTCCCCCAGCTCTTGGCAAGCAGCGCGGGCGGCCGCCTCTCGTGTCTCGGAGCATGCGATAAACAAGACTTGTCAAATGAGCCACTCATCAGGAATGCTGGTGCAGCCCCCTCCGGCTCAGCCATGTGCGCTGCACATTGCGCGCACATGCATGTATGCTAGGGGGAGCCCCCGCGGGGTCGGCGCCCTGCAGATTATTGTGTGTCGTGTCCCCCCCCCCTCGCCCCCAGTATAACCAGCCGGCGGGGCTGGGGGTACAGGGCGAACCGCGCATTCTGGCTCGCCCCCCAACCCATCCCCCGGACGATATGGGCGCGGGGGACACCGCTTTGCGGGAAGAGTTTCTGCTTGCGGGTCTCACGCCTTCACCAGGAAGGGTCTACCTGGAGCGGGCGGGTGGGAGAATTCGGGCGGGCACGCAGCGAAGCCCCAGAACCCCCCGCCCGTCCTGGGACTGCACTCTCGCTGCAGTACAGCTTTAAAATCCAGCCCACTCTCCAATAGGTTGGTTCCGGGCGCATGCGCTGCGGAGAAAGTTTTTCAGCTGCCGTTGGCTCTCCAACTTTTTTTTTTTCCTTTTCTTTTTTTTTTTCCTTTTTTTTCCTTCTCTCTTTTTTTTTTTTTTTTTTTTTTTTTTTAAACAGTTTTAAGCTGCGAAGTGAAGAGGAGCGAGTGAGAGACGCGGGGGGAGTCGAGCCGAGCCGGCTTCAGCAGGCGGAGGGGCTGAGCCCCAAGGAGGAAGGGTCGGTTGCAGCGCGACGCCGTCTGCTCCGGCTTGCCCTCTCGCGCGTAACTTGCGCCCCGGCGCTGAGTGCTTTTGGCAGCGATGGACTGGGGGAACCGCAGCTCCTGAAATCCCGGACTTATCCCCTCCCCCTGACCCTACTCGCCTTGCAGGATCAGTCGCCCCGTAAGACAGACACACGCGCTCACAAGGCCCCCTCCCTACCCCTTCCCCGGTTGTTCAGAAACTACTTCTGTTGGGTTGGTTTTTTGAGTTTTTTGTTTGGTTTTGGTTTTTTGGCTTTTTTCTTCCCTGTGTAAAATGGAGGGAGCCAGCCCCAGAATGGCTCTGCAACCGCGGACGCCCGGCTCCGCACCGCCCAGCCTTTAAGCAAGTGTAGGGGGGCGGGAAGGGGGGTGCCCTGCGACCGCTCGGCTCCACTTGTCCCCCTTGCCCGGTCCGCGCCGAGCCGCGGAGGGGCCGCGCCGGCGGCCTGAGCGCTGCCGGGGGCCGGGTGGGAGCGCGGGGAGCCCCGCGGCGGCACCACCTGGGCTGGTGGGACGGATCGTCGCCCGCGGCGCTTTCGCTGCCGCTTGTGAAGATTTTTATTTGCTTCCGCACAATCACGCCCACGGGCGCTGTGTGCGTGTGTTGGGTTGGCTTTTTTTTTTTTTTTTTTTTTTTTTTTTTTTGGCTTTTTTTTTTCCTCCTTCTTCTTCTGGTGGTGGAAAGCCCTAATTACTGCGATTGCTGATGGACCTTGGAAAGAAGGCTGCACTGGTGCCCCGCTCCGCAGTCGGACACACTCAGCCCGCGCCGGACAGAGCGGCTGCTCGCCCGCCGCCCCCCGCCAGCTCCGCGGGCCCCCGCGCTCCCCCGGCAGCCGCCGCCGTCCGCTGCTTGGGAGGATACCGCCCGGCTCCTGCGATCCAGGATTTTACTTTCGCCTCGCCCTTTCCCCTTCTGCTCTGCTTGGATTACTTGGCTGCTCTCGCTCGCTGAACCCGCGGCAATGGAGGTGAGTCGGCGCGGGGCGCGAGGGGCTCTGCGCCGCGGGGTGATGCCACCGCGGGCGCGCAGTGGGGGCAGCACCTTGGCGGGGCGCGGCCCGGCGCTTGTGCGGGTCCCGGCTGCGGGGCGGTCCTTTCTTCCGCGGGCTGCTGCCGTGCGCTCCCACCTCTCCGCTCTAACTCACCGCGGAGAGCGCTGCTCCCCGCTTGGAAAAAGAGCCTTTATTTTCTCTTTCTCCTTCTCTTTTTAAATTCCCCCCCCCCCTCCCCCGAAGAGGGGCAGCCCGCCGCGGGGACACTTGCTGGGCTCGCTCTGCCCGCCGCGTCCCCAGTGCATCTTTCTGGCAGCCGCTCTGAACGCGAGTTTAAAGACATCTTTCCAAACTTCCCAAACTTTCCCGAGCAGGATCGCTATGGTGGAGCTCTACGTCGGCACTAATGGTGGCCTGTACCTTTAAGGAGAGCTGGCTGGGGGCCAGCGGAGGACCCGGAGTCAGCCCCCCCACACCCCCCCGCCCCTCCTTTTTAATTTTATTCTAAGTTTCTGGAGATTATCACTCTGCATCCGCAGAGGGTCCCGCCTGGGTCAGAGCGGAGGAGCGCGGCTCCTCGGGGTCCCCTTGACGCGGCGAGGACTCCATGTTGGAAAGGCTGTCGGTTTTTTGTTGTTTGTTTGTTTTTAATTGTCAATTGTATGCTAAATCGGTTGCTCTCGGAGGGTCACAGAGAGTTCAGTTGGGCCGAGCAGCGAGGCTGTTCCCTGGCCTGAGCGGGCGCGGAGGGAAGGACGGAGGTGCTCCTGAAACCCCCCTGAAAGCTCCCCCCCCCCTACTCCTCCATCCCAACAGTAGGAGGGAGCTGGGCTGGGGACCCAGTGAGAGCCTTTCTTTGCAAACGTGAAACCTGGTCTCGTCCGTCCAAATGGATGTGAAGCCACAGCGGGGAGCAGGGGGCGGCTGGGGGGTTCCCCGCGGAGCCACTGCGCCTCCCGCGGAGGCCGCCGCGGTTTACAGCCCCCCGGAGCCGGGGCTCTGGATGCCGCCTTCCCGCAGGTAGTGCTCCCAGAAAACCAGATGCCTTCGCACGCTTTCCAGACACCCCGTGTAAAACAGGATCAGAGGCGATCCCGCGGCTGCAGGATCTGTAAAAGACTCCCTTTTCATCTCAGCAAAGAGCGCGCGCTCCGCATGGGGTGCATTAAATACCAAAAACCAATCTCCGCAGCCGTACAATGTTGAAAATGGTGCCTTACGCTCCTGATGCTGCCGGCGAGTCTCGTTTTCTTTTTATTTCTTTTTTTTTTTTTCTCTTTTTTCTTTTTTCCTTTTTTTTTTCCCCTTTGTTTTGTTTTTGATGGCAGCTTTTCAACTGCTGCGTGCAGAAGGGACGGGATGGAGGGGCCGGGCCCCCGCCTGCGCCCCTGGGCGCAGGTGTCTCCTCCCGCCTCGCCACGCAGCGTCGTGTCAGGAGGATGAGGAGGGCGATAGCAGCGATGATGAGGACCAGGAGGTGCCGTCGGAGAGGCAGCAGCCGCCCGTTCCCTTCGCCTCCCGGCGCTGCGGCGACCGAGGCCGCCCCCTGTCGGGAGCGGGTCGGGGGAGCGCCTCGGGGCCGCTCCGGAGCTCCAGGCTTGCTGGGGCCTGTGGACGAGGCAGAAGGGCTTTCGCCACACCGTACGGCTCTTGCATCGGCTCGTTGCCCCCTGCCCGCGGTGCCCCGGCCAGGGCCTCCCCCCCCCCCCGCGCCCGGGGTGGCCCCGGGCCGCCTGCTCCATCGGGGAAGGTCGGCGTGCAGCGGGCTGGCTGCCGCGACGAGCAGCTGCACATCTCTTGGGGTCCCGCTTGGGCACCGGCGTCTCCAAGCTTTTCAGAGCTCGGGCAGTTCCGTGACAGTTTAGTAATAATATTGCTGTTGTTAATTTAAGAACTAGCAGATAAACCCCCAAAAAACAGCAACAAAAAACCCCATAACCCCAACAATGGCTTTTGGTTGTTGCAGCGAGCTCTTTGCACACACCCTGCTTCGCCTCGTCCCTTGTTTGATATGCCCACGGCTTTCGGATCTTTCCCGGGATTTATCCCATTTAAAAGAGATGAACTGCTGCGGGAGCCCGGCCCCCATTCACCCACCCCCAGCAGTGAGGAACAGCCTCCCCGCGGGCAGAGGGTATTTACCCCGCAGGAGTCGGTGAGGGGAGGCTGCAGCCCTGGCGGGGAGCGGCTCGTCCCTCCGCACACCCATCCCCTCTTCTGCGGTCCCCGGGCAGGTTTCGTGTCAGCCCGACTTCCCGCCGTCTCTCTGCGATCCGTCCTTTCCCCCCGAACCTTCACAAACAGAAATAAATTAGAATTAAGAGCACCTTCAATTCAGCATTAAGGGCTTTTTGAGAATGAATAGGGAGCCCCCAAGTGTCGAAATGTCCTTTTTTTTCTTCTTCTTCTTTTTTTTTTTTTTTTTTTTTTTTTTCCTTCCGAGGGGAGGGGAAATAAAAAACCGTGAATGGCACTGGTTAGCGAGTTAAAGAGTCCCGTGTGAGGACGCAGACGGTGATCGCGGGACCTGTCGGGGGGGAGCGTTTGACTTCCAAGACGTCAGCCTGGTTGTTTCAGGGGCTGGGTCGAGACAGAGAGCCAACCTTTCCTTGTCACTCCTGGTACTTCTTCGGGCCAGTACCGACCCGGCAAGGCCCGAGGGCTGCCGTCGGGGCTGTCACCTCGTTGCCGGCGCGGAGTTCGGGGCTGCCTCGGCGATCGCGGACAGCGGGCGGCAGCACGGCACGAAGGCTGCGGGAGATGGTGTAGGGGGCAGCGGGGAGCATCTTCCCCGGCCGGCCAAGAAGGGAGGCGAGGACCGGCTTCGTCGTCCGCGGGTGGGAGCCGCCGAACCCCTTTCCCTCTCCCCCCCTCCCTCCCAACGCCACCGACCCCCTTCGTGGCACCGGCCTCCCCCCTTCTCGCTCGGGCTCGCTGTGCAAACCTGCAGCTGCCTTTGGGCAACCGGGAGCATTTTGTGTCCACCATGCTGGCTCCGGAGTGGGGAGCGATGGGGTAATGCCCATCCCGGGGCCCGCGGGTCTCCTGTAGCCCCGGGGCAGCGGGGGTGGCCGGGCGGGATGCCGGGATGGGGTCTCCCGTGTCCGGAGCAGCGGTCCGGTCTGGTCCCGTCGGGGCCGGGTCAGACGGGCCTGGCGGGCGCGGGTGGGTGCTGCGGCCGCCCCGGGAAGGCGGTGTTCGGGCGGGGGGTGGGGTGGGGGGTGCGTGGGTGGGTTCTGCCCGGTGGAGCGGTGGCCGCGACGTGTCTGCGTCTGGCACCAAAGCCTCGGCGGGGAGAAGGGCAGGCAAGTCAGAGTCAAGTTAAAAGGGGCCCGGGTACTTCCGTTGTTTAAACTTGAATGCTCGAAAATGGTCTGAGAAGCAATAAACAATCTGATCCTTTTTCTCCCCCCTCTAGAAATCCACTGCAGTATTAATCCAAGGAGGTGCTTTGGGGACAGTTGGCAGTACAATGGCTTCTCAGTACCTCATAGTGGCTCTGGCCATTTTCTCCTCTTTTACCCAGGTTGTAATAGAAGCCAGCTCGTGGTGGTAAGCATTTTGTATCGACTTGATTTTAAAAGGGGGTGTCAAGGTTTGTTTGATTGAATGTTTCTGTACTTCTTATGTACTTTGTTTCTGAGGGAGTACCGCATGAACGAGACAGCAGGGGAGTAATGGTTTAGTTGTAATGCGTTGTGCAGTACAATGAACGGGTCTCTCAAATAAGTGCAACATCCCATGTTTTAAAAATCAGTTTTTAGAATATTGTAAATTCGATTCTCTGGATTTAGTCATCTTTAAACTACCAGAATTGCCTCTTTTAACAGTCATTTTAACTCCCTTAGAAATTTTTAATATATAAGAGGGAAGGCTGATTTACAAGTAAAAACTTTTCTTGAAGTTTAAACTTTTCTGTAACTCAAATGTTTATAAATATATTTTGTTACAAAGAAGTACATTTAAGTTTCTGCTTTGGCAAATTATCTGTTTCTGTATGGTGTACGATGTTAGGAGTTCTTGAAATAGGTGCTGCTTTTCTGTTTCAAGTGATCTTCAGATTACTGGCCATTTTTTAATTGAAATGTATCATGTGAAGACCACTTTAAAAATTAAGAGAACAAAGTTGATTTTGTTTACAATGAATATACTTGCCTTGATGTTTTTGTGTTTGGAAGAAGTTAGAAGTAGTCTATAGCAAATTGCTAACTTCTGGGTTGTTCAGGGTTTCCCTTTTTCTTTGTGGTAGAACTGGTTGAAAAGTCCAGACTTAAATTTAAATGTGTGTTAAAACAAATAGGGGCTTGGGGGACTTTTTTCTAGTTTTGCTTTCATTATTTTTCTGGCCTTGCAGTTGTTTGGAGCTTCAGTTATTTTTACTATGTCCATTTAAGTTGTTAAAGGACTGCCTAGATGCAAGCCCTCCAAGTCTGTGTCTTACTTCATTCCCTATTGTATGGTGATAACCTGATGGATGGTAACTAATAATGTTCAGTGCTGTCTTTAAAACCAGTTTCATATTTAAATGTGTTGTGTTTTTTTTTTTCCTCACTGGTTAGCAAAGCAACTGTGATTACTCGTGTAAGATAGAGTTCTGTTTGGAACTTACAGACTTTTCTTTTTTGTTTTTTTTTTTTTTTTTTTTTTCTTTTTTTCTTTTTTTTTTTTTTTTTTTTCTTAATTGCATCTTTTCTTCATTAATTTGAATCTTTCTTTATGCAGGTCTTTAGGGATGAACCCAATGAACCCCATGAACCCTGTTCAGATGTCAGAGGTGTATATAATAGGAGCCCAGCCACTATGTAGCCAGCTAGCAGGGCTTTCCCAAGGACAGAAGAAACTTTGCCAATTGTATCAGGACCATATGCAGTTCATTGGAGAGGGTGCAAAGACGGGCATTAAGGAGTGCCAGTATCAGTTCAGACATAGAAGATGGAACTGCAGCACTGTGGACAACAACTCTGTTTTTGGCAGAGTCATGCAGATAGGTAGGAAGCAACATCTTTACGATTAAACTCTTGTCTAAGGATATGTATGGCACATACTGTTCTGCACTTGAAACTGTTGCCAGGTTCTTACTGAGTACTGTATGCAATCAAGTGTTTTTAAAAGTTGGCAAAGGAGATGAATTATTTTTAGCTGGAGGTGATTTCCCACAACTGTCCAGCCATGTGTCTTGGAAAACAAAATAAAAATATATATGTATTTGCATATGGGAACAGAGGAAAAAGGAAAGTGCAGCCCTGAAATCTCCCTTTTAGACAAAATGAAGGCGACCTAAGAGAACTAAAACCAACAGTGTCTCGTAAAATTCAAGATGTCCATGTCTAGTTCCAAAGCTAGCGGCTGCATAATAAATTGCTCTTGATCTGGAGATTAACTGAAAATTGCTGCTCTGTCTAGTTGTGTTTATAAGCGATTCCTTCTCGTTTATTTCCAGATTTGGTAACTTATTTTCTCTTTTTGAGAAAGGTAGATTTATGATAAAAAGTGGGTTAGCAGGATAAATTTTATTAAATCAGTTCTATCAGGACAAAATGTGTGATTGACCTTATAACTTGCATTTGATGTAATTGCATCACTGGTAAGAGAGACAGATTCGTGTTTAACATCTGCCACAGCTGGGTGGGCACCCAACCTTTTCCCTATGTGCTTTGAAATGTGCTGCCTGCTTATTTTTCCTGTTGTTTAAGGACCTTTTCATATTTTAAACACAGTGCTGCTGAACTAACTGGGTCCCTGGATTTCCCAGGTCAGATTGCTGAATCTGTGCAAGCAACTGGAAAACTTGTTTTTCAGGGTGACATTTGCGATCTTTTTATGCAGTGAACAGTAAAAAATTCAGCAGTGTTTTTTAGTTAGTGATGTAAAGTAAAGCTTCTATGTAAGAGTTCTTGAATCCCTGCTTTAAAAAAAAACAAACAAAAAACAAACAACCCAAAATTTAAAATTAGACTCAAGCTAAGTTTATCTGTAAATGGGCTAACTCTAGTTAAGGCACACTAATTCACATTTGGTATCAATTCTTTATAAAGGAAGTTTTTATTATAAGATTCTCAGACAAACATAAAAAATCTATTGCATTAAAGTGCCCAATTGGAACAGCTGATTGTAGATAAACAACCTTCCTTAGGCTTTTTGCAAAAACAGTATTGGCCTCTATAGAGTTTGGTTTTCTTTACCCTACCTGAGTAAAAGTCTAAAAGCACATGGAACATAAAAGAAAACTTCTTCTGTACATGTTTCTGTTTATTATTAGTCTGTCTAACAAATGTCAGAAAACTAATCTTTAAAATTTGGGCCTCCAACCCTTATTTATTACCTAAGCAAGTGAAAATTAGCTCAGGAGGACTGCTGGTGTGAAGAAACACACAAAATTTGGCCCCTGAACTGCAGTATCTCTCTCTGGAATAGACGGCTCTGCCCTCCCCAAGTATGACAGATCTATTTAAAGGTGGTTTCTTTCAAGTCAAATAACTCTGCCACACCCTTCTGCTGGATATGACTGTATTAGCTGATGTCTACATAGCAATTCATCATGTAATTAAGCCACTTATTCTAATTGCGAATGGAAGCAAGGTTAATAGCCATATTCAAGAGTAAAAGAGTCTAAAGAGTGTGTTCACTGAGAGGGAGAAAGGCGCTTTGGGTAGCAGTTGTGTTATTATTCCATGCTGACCTTCGGGAATGACCAGTTCCTTTAGTGGAAGGAATGATGGGTCCTTTTAGAACCTGGTTCAATTTGACTTCAGCTCTCTGGTTTGTCAGGGACTGTTGGGTACTCCTTACTCTCACCAACATTTGAAGATGGCTGTCGGGGTCTGAGTGCTCCTAGTTTGGGAGGATTTTGTCATCTGAAGTATCCAGGGACGGGCAGAGAGGAGCGCCCAGGCCACGCGCTGACTGGCAGCACAGCAATTACCCCAGTGTATAAATGGACACTCTTTCTTCCAGGATTTATCCTGCAAAGTTAGCTAAAGCTGTACAAATAAACCTAGCATTGGGTTTGGAAACTTGCTCTGTGGCTTATTGAACTGCAAAATTTTAGGGCTTTTGTTCTCTGCTGTTATTCATTGCTGCTGGTTGCTGGGTCAGGCCATGGTCCTTACGCCTCCACTGCCTTTTGCCATCTCCTGGCTTTGTGGCCAGCCCAGGGCTTCCTGGGCTTGGCTTTCCAAAGCAAAAAGTGCTAACATAAAATAAAATTACTGGATCCTCCCCCAACAGCTCAGTATAGTTGAGATCCAGTTTATTCATGCCTGCTGGTGAATGCTTTTAAAATACAAGACAAAGGACATTTTGTGTCTTATGGTCAGGTATAAAAAAAATTGTTCTGTTCTTGAAAACTTTTTCATATCGAGTATAAAGCTCAGCTCCTTACTATGTGGGTGGCTTCCTACAGTGTATGTATATTGAACAGTTCCATTTCTATATTTTATATGTATGGGCGAGAGGGGACTCAAACGTGTTTGGAATGTGTGTTTCCTTGCCATGGCTACAATAGAGGGAAAGGCTGGACTGTGGGAAAAGACAGATATGTTTGACAGTGAAGGAAAGCACAGTTGTGCCTAAAGACTTTAAAAAAAAAAAAATCAGAGTAACTCATCCATATGGAACCATCACTCTTAATGGGTTCCTGGGGGCAGATGACTTGAGGCAGTGTTGGCTTGCAACCTGCAAGGGCTTGAAATCAGCTTCAGCAGCTGATGCTATTTTATTATTTGTCTAAATGTTCAACAGGGAAGGAACCTGGGGGGCAGCTCTCCTTTCTGTACCTCAGCCTTTCCTTTCCCACTTAGAGTAAGTTCTTTAAAATATACTTCTGGACAAGAATGAAAACCAGTCAAAAAAAAGTCATCTTTATGAGTTTAAATCCTGCAATAAATGACATAGTTAACCATGTGAAAGCATGAGCTAACTAAACCAAAAAAAAAGAATAAAATGTAACGGAAGAGGCGAGTCCTGTGGTCTGAAGCAGACCATGTTTCTTTCCTCTCAATCTAGTGGAAATTTTGCTTAAAGAATTAATCCAAAAATATGTGTCACGGAACAAATGGGAACATTAAAATCTCTGTGAAGTTCCCCCTGCTATAGTTTGCAATAAATGCAAGGTGTAAGTCACCAGATAAAGCCAAATCTTTTTTAACTGAAAAGGCTACTCCTGTAACCCTTCATGTCCATAATTCATGTAAGTAATTCCATGAGCAGGTGTCTGTGAGAATAGAGTGCTGTAAGTAAGGGAGCAAAGTGCTTCTCGTCTTCCTTAAATCTGATCTTTCTTAACATATGACTTCTTCATTTTCCTATTGAAAATCAGCATCCATTCCTAAAATTAATCCAGTGGGTTATAGCTGGTATACTAACAAAGTTACTCTGAACATGGTGTCACCTTGATGTTAAATATGGACCAGGCTGCAAATTATTTATGTTCCAAAAGTGCTCAAAAGCTCCTATTAGATTTGACCTGCTATGGTAGGTCTTGTACAGAGAGTTTCTGCCTCAAAAATGTTGCTGCCTGGATACATATGACATGTCCAAAACGCAACCTCTTGAAACCCTAATTATACGAATTTCCAGGGCTTTTCCTAACTTAACTTATTGGTTGGAATAAAGATTAGGAATAAAGTCAGACTCATATAAACTGGAAATAATAGTAAAAGAAATAGTCTATTCTCAGTAACTCTAGGATTCTTTCTTGGAAAAGACCCAGTGGGATGCTGTCTGTTAAGATAACAAACGAACTTAAGTAGGCACTCTGGTGCAAGTTTTGTGGGAATTTTGTTTGTTTCTTTGTTTGAAAGCTTTCCCAGCTGTAGTTAGAACTTGTAGCATCCTTGGAAAACCAATAGGGGAAGTCAGAATCTAAATAAAGGTAGGATAAGATTCTGTCAGGCAGATGGTATTTTGTGTTGTGGGTACTGGAGTTTCTTCTTCAAAAATTTTGAAACTTGAGGTTTTCAGTCTCCATTTAAGGACACCATATGCAGGAGAAAACCTTCAAGGTCTCCCTGTGCCAGGTTTTTTTTCTTTCCTTTAATTTGTAAAGAAGATTGTCCACGGACTCACTTGCAATATTCGCGTGAGCTGGAGTGGTGGATGCTAAACAGCACAGGTTGTTGTTAGTTTTAAATAGCCTCCTGTGCCTGGCTTATGCATAGGGTGAAAAGTTGCGTGTAATTCTGTTGCACATTTCTTTTGATACCAGGAGGCTTTGTGAAATGCTATAACTTTAAATAAATTGGAACAAGTGGGTGAAGTCCATAAATCATGTTTGAGAAGTAGTAATTTAAGAACCAGACTTTAAAAAGTTGTATTTACAATCTTTTTTTTTATTTTTCTTTTTTTTTTTTTTTTTTTTTTTTTTTTTCTGAAAGACAAGGATTCTGTTTCCCTTTCTGCCCCTCACATGCAGGCACAGTTGCTTCAGCCTCGCTGGCATCATGCTTCAACCCTAAGTCACCTCCTCCCTACTCTCTCCTCCAAGCTTTCACCAGCACGAATGAGAAGCATCTCCTGCTCTTCAGTAACACCTTGCATGCTCTTAACAGAATTGGTTTTCTTGTGTGTTATTTGGTTGGTTTGCTTTTTGGGGTGAAGACATTTTAAGAAGCACGGTTCAGAGTTGTGCTACCTTTTAGTAAGCAAATTAATTTTAGTGTCTCCTGGCAAGCCTTTGCCCCACACCCTGCTTGATGGTGGGCAGGGGCAGGCAGGTGAGGACTCTCCCCTAACCCCACTCATCTTTCCGTGCAGGCAGCCGGGAGACGGCGTTCACCTACGCGGTGAGTGCGGCTGGGGTGGTCAACGCCATGAGCCGTGCCTGCCGGGAGGGCGAGCTCTCCTCTTGTGGCTGCAGCCGAGCAGCACGGCCCAAGGACTTACCCCGGGACTGGCTTTGGGGTGGCTGCGGGGACAACATCGAGTATGGATACCGCTTTGCCAAGGAGTTTGTTGATGCCCGGGAGCGGGAGAGAGTTTATCAGAGAGGCTCCTACGAGAGCGCCCGCATCATGATGAACCTGCACAACAATGAGGCTGGGAGAAGAGTAAGTGGCTGTGAAACAACATGTCCTTCTCTCTGCCCCTGTCCCTCCTTCTGAGGAAAGAGATGCCTTCACAGGGCTTGACTGGCCACCAGGGCTTCCCTCTGTTTCAACACACAAAACCAAGAAAGCGGGAAATACAGGGCAATAGGTGTTTGAAGAGCATATGCTTTTGTGTTGCTGCTGGTTTCCTGGCAGCTCTGTTACCTTCCCCACTTGGGACTGGAGTGTGTTGCGTCACCCCCGTGCTGTTTTTTTGAAAGTACCCAGCTTGCTCTGGGTTTTTCTGTAGGACTGGATTTTGTTAGTTTGTATTTCCAACCAAGACAGTGTGCTTTGAAGGGCAGAGGGCCGTGGTGGGCATCCCCGGCTTGAATTGTGCTGCTGGATTGTTCTGACTCTTCTTTTCCCTACTTTAAGAGGATGTGAAAAGCTTCCCCGTATTATTAGCAAACATGGTCTGTGGTTAAATACGTCTTTATGGTTTCTTTCATCTTGAAAATGCCTTAAATGAATGGGTGTAAACTTTTCTTTTTTTAATAGTCTGAATATGAAGAGCCAAGATCATTATTTTCCTAGAGCTTGAAGTGCCAGAAATAGTCGGCTGGAGACTTTACACTTGTGTTCTAAGGTGAAGAAGGTTGAACGATAATTGAAAATTAATAGTATTTAAATGTGAGAGGAGGGTGTCTGAAAGCAATGGACAGGCCAATTTACTATTAGAAAGAAGAAAAATGACATTTTCACAGTTGCTTATGGAGATTCGAGCAGTTTTTTCCTTCCTCAGCCTCATCTTTGCAGTGCCATTTGGCAGCGTTAAGACTTTCTGTAACTGCTAGGTGGAAGTTGTCTACAGTATCATCTAATGTGTCAGACCCCAGGATTTTTGGGGCAGTGTCAACAGTGACTCTTATTTCTATTTGTACAGGGCAAATGACTGATATTTCCCTGCCAAAGCTTTGTAAAGAGGATATTGCTATGTAGCTCTGTCTCCCACCCATAGGTGTTTGGGGGTTTCTTCTTGGACGAAGTCTCTCTTGCAGAGCAGGATTTAGGATAGGAGAAGGAGACAGAGCCAAGAGCAGACAATCGGCTGCAGCTGAGCCAGGAGCAAGAGGAATCTTAACTCTTTCACTAATTGCAGCCTTAAGCACAGATCAATAGAGAGAGTAACTCAGATAGAAAATAAAGGGATGTTTTACATTTCTCAATGAAACAGCAAAATCCTTTGCTGGCGTGAGAACAAATTCCTCAAATTTGAATGCAGCCTGACTGATGCTTCTGTCTGGGCTGTGTGTGAGCCGTCGCGGCTGTCTCTGTGGTGGGGTGAGGCTCTGCTCCCCTCCTCCTTCAGATAATGGGTGTCCCGGGGGTGCACATGTGTCTGCTCGCTTGTTCTTCCTTCCCAGCATATTGCAGGGGGGGAACAGGGTGCTAAGGCAAAAATTATGGAGGGGTGAGTGGGAATGTGACAGAGGGCAGGAACTGAGGGGAGGAAACGCTTTCCCAGCCCTGATAATCTTTCATCATCCTTTTTTTGCTTTCTCTCCCTGGCTTCTCCAGACCGTGTACAACCTGGCTGACGTGGCCTGTAAGTGCCACGGCGTCTCCGGTTCCTGTAGCCTGAAGACCTGTTGGCTGCAGCTCGCCGATTTCCGCAAGGTAGGCGATGCCCTGAAGGAGAAATACGATAGCGCTGCCGCCATGAAACTCAACAGCAGGGGCAAGCTGGTGCAGGTGAACAGCCGCTTCAACCCACCCACCATCCACGACCTGGTCTACATCGACCCCAGCCCCGACTACTGCGTGCGCAACGAGAGCACTGGCTCACTGGGCACCCAGGGCCGCCTTTGCAATAAGACCTCGGAGGGCATGGACGGCTGTGAACTCATGTGCTGCGGGAGGGGGTATGACCAGTTCAAGACGGTGCAGCGGGAGCGCTGCCACTGCAAGTTCCACTGGTGCTGCTACGTGAAATGCAAGTTGTGCACAGAGATCGTGGACCAGTTTGTCTGCAAATAGTGGACGGATTAGGTGGGGAGGAACTGCGGCCGCCTGCCAGAAAAGTGGTGCGGGCCCCCTCTCCCTTTCCACAGGACTATCTCCACTTTTTATTTATAGAGTCCAATGAGTTGATGTCTTCAAAAAGAAAAAAAAAAAAAAAGGGGGTGGGGGGGAGGAGCAGGGGAAAGGAAAAGGAGGGGAAAAAAAAAAAAAAAAAAAAGAAAAGAAATATAAAGGTTGTAAAGAGAAGTGCCTGGACACCCTCTCTATGTCCATCCCAGAACTGTGTGCAGCTTATATTTTTGGCAATAATGGGGGAGAACCTGAAAATATTTATTTTACAAAGTAAAAAGAAAAAAGTTGAGTTTTCTTGAAAACAATAGAATAGTTCGAGGGTAAAATCCAACATATCCTAATTTAGTCCCATGGGACATAATACATGTGCAGTAGGCAGAGCAACCATGTAATGTGCTTGGGATGTTAGAACAACCCTTATGGATGTGAGGAACACACAGACCTGTCCATGACTTTTAGTTTCAGACACTTTAAGTTATCAGAATAGGATATCTAAAGCTGTTGAGTACATGTAGGGCTCTGTAAATAAGGGGTGCTATATTCACCATGAAGTGCAGTGTCAGTGGCATATCTGAATGTGCCCGTTCCAGTACGTGATATCATCGGAGGGTAAAGAGCAAAGGACCTTAAAGGCTTCAACCATGCTATTTCTGAGTCACCATGTCTGCTTTCAGAACCTAATGAGACCAAAGAAAAGAAAAACCCTGCCTTGATGAATTATAAGTATATACTTCAAGGCAGAATTCGGCCTTTCAAGCTGACTGTGACATTGGAGTGTCCCCTCCCAGAGCAGCACTTCCCTGCTCCCCAGCCTGGAGAGCGGCCGAGGTGCAGATTGCCTGGGGTGCTGAGGGGAGCTGCCTGCTTCCAAACAGCTTCAGCCTCCCAGCCTGAAAAATACAATTCCCCAAATTTGAAAATGCCTTAAAAATGGTGTAATCACTGGCTGTCTTTCAAAACACAGCTTGACAAATAAGTCCTCTAATTTTATGTGAGAAAATAAATCATTAGATATCCACTCTTGGAATGATTGATTTTATTTTTTTTTCACAGATTTTGGGAACATTTTCACTGAAGGAGACAATAGTTTCATATTTTAATAACATTAACTGGCTATTATAGTTCAATGAAATGTTGCAGCAATACCAAATTTATCATCCTATGTCTTTAATACACATGCTTTAGATAATATATTGCAGATATACACTACAACTGTTCAGAATATACTTGAGCAGTTACATATATATGGGAGAACTGTGGTCTGCTGGTGTCTGGTATTTCAGAGCTTTTTGTATGTTTATATTTTAATGATATAAGAAATATTAAAAGTTCTAAATTACAAGGGCAGTTCATCCCCCAGTTTCTTTTTCAGATCTCTTCAGGTTTTTAGATTGATTTTTAACTTTCTGGTGTTTTGTTTGGGTTTTTTGTTTGGTTGGTTTTTAATTTTTTTTTGTTTTGTTTGTTTGGGCTTTTTAAATTGTTTTTTAAAGCTTTTATAATTCAAAAGTTTTAAGGATAATTACAAAGAAGTAAGCCTCTACACAGCTTCAGGACTTCCTTGGGAGGTTGTTAGAGGCAAGCACCCTGCACTTGAATTGATACCTGTCTGGAGATCTTTTCTATTCCACTCTCTCGTTAAGGGCATTATTAATTATTACTGAAAGGAGACACCTTCCAACTCTAAAATGTGCTGCATTTAGCCCTTGCTTTTCAGTTTTTGAAATGGATACTGCTATTTGTTGAACACTGTGTTCCCCCACAATGCTGTGCATCTACACAGGATTTCATTATTGGTTCAGATGCCTCTTTCCAACTCAGTCCCATCCAATGAGGTGAAGAAAATGGTTTTGCAAATACCAAGTGAGGAAAATCTTTCACTTTATCCTAGTTGTACTAAAGCCTTAATTTTTCACAAGCCTTTAAGCTGTATCATTAAGTTCATCTTGATCATTTATCAGCTTTTTAAATGGCGCTTTATTGCTCTTAATTTATTGTACAAGGACATATTTACCCCTCATCTTCAGATGTTTGCAAAGAATCTCTTTAAAGTAAGATAAATAAATAAAGCACTAATTCATTGAGTATGTCACTTTGGTTTTTATTGTGCAAAAACCATGATAATTTTTTTTTTCATTTGCTAAATCACCTCTTGTTCCTTTTTAGTGACTTGTCTGAGCAGAACTGAATCTCATGATCCTAGCTATTAGAACAGTATTTAATGTAAAATATTTTACTTGTCATTCAGATATGTAAATCTTCTATGTCCTTTCCTCTGTTCTGTACATTTAATGTACATATTTCTGTCTTGTGTGATTTGTATATTTCACTGGTTTAAAAAAAAAAGAGGATTATGCCATAATGGAAGATAGACTATAAAAATAAAACTTTGGTTGTATATTGGGAAGTGGTTTTAATTATCTTTCAGAGAAGGGTTTGTTAAAACAATGAACAGAGTTGATTTTTAAATTTACTACGTGGTAAAAGCAGGGAAGTGATTGTTTGCCAAACATACAAAGTACATCTTGAAGTTTTCTTTCTATATTAAGAAGGCATACAGATGTTACTATTTCTTAAATAGAAAGGAAAAAAAACCCAAACCCCATCTCAAGTCCCTGGCACTGTGAAATAGAAGACATTTTAGAGATGGGTAAGTACTTAACTGATGATGGATGTGGACCTGGGTTAATGGTATTTGTGTACATACAGCTTCCAAGGCTGCTTGTAGTCACTCTGGGACAGCAGGGCCTGATCCTCTTAACAGTTTTCTCCAGTAATCCCATTGATGGCAACAGAATCCTCGTGTGAGTAAAGGTTTCCAGTGTGGAAAGTGTTCTGGACTGGGTTTTGTGCTGCTTGGGGTGTGAGTGCAGGCACTGGTGTGGTGCCCCCACCCCACACTCTGAGCGCACGTGGGCTTTGAGGTGGAAGCTCCTTCGACTTCTTGCCCAGAAATTGGGTGTGTGTGGAGGGAAGAATCCTTAAAAAAAAAAAAAAAAAAAGACAAAGTACAGTGAAGTGTTAGTAGTAGAGAAGTAAAGTAATGAAAATTAATGTGAAAACCCAGCCTTCTGTTTTGGGACTGGCTTTTCTTTGAACTGATTTCCTGAGTGAGTCACAATTTTTTTCTGCTATTGAGAGCTTGATGAATTAGTGGCCTCTCTCTAGCTCTCTTCTGCTTCTTTTCTTTTCTTTCTTTTTTTTTTTTTTTCTTCTGAAGGATAACCTTCTAACATATCGAAACTCCTTCTGGCTGCCAAGAATGTATTATCCCACAAACCAGTAGACCAACATCGTGTGTTTAAAATAGCGATTCTGGGCAAATGCAATGTTCTGTGGTCCTGTTACTGACATCTGGTTCAGTTTTCCTTCACTTGTATATTGACCAGTATTCTTTATTGCAAAAACACAGCCCCTATTTAGGAAAGTCAGCATTTTTTTGGACTGGATTGTATTCAAGCTCTTCCCAATAACAGAAAAGTTAACAAAAATTTTCTTTATTGGCAGCAGTAAATATCTATATTCAAAATAGTCATTATGGGCTCAGATACAAGAGAATTGTTTTTAATTTGCAACAAAGTTTATCTGTTTAATTTTGTTAAAAATGCTTTGGGTCAGAATCTTATATTTTTAGTAATCTCTTCAAACTTTAGTGTTTGGTTATGGCTTTGCCAATACCAATTTTCACGCTGCTTTTGCAAAATATCGAAGCCCCAGGTGTTTGCAGGGAGCATACCAGGACCAGGGAAACTTGAAGAAGTGAATGGTGGCTTTGAGTCAGGCACTGCATGCAGAAAACAAGCTAAACCCCTTCCTTTCCTAAGGAAGTGTTTGATAGAATGAACTTCGGAAGCCGATAGAAAACTTCTGCAAATTGGTACTGAAGCTGAGAGAAAGTCTGGTTTGCTTTGGGTAAGGATTCTTAAGAAATACTATCTAAACCATTGGGATATTAATTGTAAAAGGGTTGTGTTGCTGAATCAGGAAACACACTTGGTTTTTTTCTTCTGGATTCTGGAGAAAGAGGAAACTATGAAAACAAAGGAGAAAAATAAGGCTTTCTTGAAAAAGAGATAAATATATTAATGTATAGCTTATGCATGTACTTGTTGAATGTGGTAGTCTTCAAATTGCTTGTAGTCACTTTGGAAGGAGGCCAGATCTGTTCTTTTGCTCTTCAGACTATTTCTCATCCTCAATTGGGGAGAAAAAAAAAAAAAAAAAGAGGAAAAAAGAACTTTCTCCCCTACTACAGGTTCTGATATATCTGTTAATGTTGCAGTGGGATAAATGAACCATGTGGAAGTGCAGGGAGAGATTTTTTACATGAAATTTTGTTCTATAAAAAGGTGTGATTAAAAAAATCCTATCTGTCTCATGCTCCACACTTATGTGAGGTTGCGTGTGTGCATTTGTATATACATTGCTGGTATTTTCCAATTGTGTTGGCCAAATTCTGCTTTTAGTTATGGTTAGGCATCTCTCCTGACTTTGGTGGTGTCATATGAGCCTGACATTTTTCGACCAGACGTGAAGGCCCCCCTGCTCAAAGAGAATGCATATGAAATATATCAGCCTTTCTTCTACTGGCTGGTTATTTAAACATGGGTAACTGAATTATTGTGAAGCAAATTCTGAGACTGCAGCTGCAAAAGCAGTAATACAGTATATTTGTAGTGATGTTTCTACGCCATACCTCCTAATTTCCCAGTTGATTTCCAGTGCAGACAGAAAGTCTAGAATGCGCATGGTATGTTCCTCGTCACGTATTTTGTAAATGTAAAATAATGATTTGTCAATTACTGTTTCTATTGTAGAGATAAACTTAGACATTTTGAGGCTCTTGTGATTTCTTGAAGACCCCTTACCTTTGTCTGTACCAAACACTGCTGGGTTGGAGCGTCACTGAGGGCCTGATGAGCAGTTGGTTTTGGTAAGGTCTCTGAAACCCAGGCTGTGCAGTGTGAATGTTGGTACACTCTGTGCTTTTATAGCCAGTGTTGGTTTACGTTGTGTTGTCTTTCCCAGCAGTCCTGCTTTCTCAAATGATAATCGAACACCAGCAGTCAAAATACTCAGCTGACGGAGAACCCCTGGACACTCCATGGGCAGTTATTCAAACACTTTCTGAACCAGCCTGACCCATTGCTAATTTATTCCAGATCCGTTGCCAGGAATTTTAAAAATGCAAACTGTAGTGTAGAGTTCATAGTGCTGCTCCCTGGGTCTTTTTTTTGGTTTTGGTTTTCTTTTTCTTTTTTTTTTTTTTTTTGGTTTTGGTTTGGTTTTATATAGCAGCCCATTCCAAAACTACATTTTTAAAAAGAATTTTCTTTTAAAGTGCTTTTCAGGACCGCACACCCTGAGCAAAGGAAACAGTCCCTGCAATACAAGCTGATAATCTCGGTGCAGTTCCTCTGGTGACTCCCAGGTCCCCAGTGAATGGTTACATTGCAAGGAAGATATTCAGGAAGGGGACGTGTCCTCCTGGTTCTTCCCTGACAGGAACTGGCACAGCAGCTGCAGCTTCCCAGTTATTTTTCAGTTGCCTCCTGCTTCCTGCTTCTTCTTTCTATCAGGGAAGCAAGCCCATCTTCTGGTAGGTTTTCTTGTTATTTTCCCTAGAGAATGGCCTCTTTACACAGCCTCTCTCAAGTATGGGCTTGGATTTACTCTCTGTGACTATTAATTTCAGAAGAGCTAATGCTTGGTAGGCAAATAGTTTTAAGACTTCTCAAGTATCTCATTGTGTGGTAAATCAGCAACCTTGGAGGGTAAAGGGTAATCCCTGAGCAAACTTGAACTGGCCACTACTTGGGCGAGGGAGATTGAGGTCATTACTGCTGTAAAATACTGTTCAGCTGTGGTTTTGTGCTTTCCTTTGGGTGATAGGAATCAAAGCATGAAAAAAGGAAATTGTTACTCAGCAAGACATGAACTAGAAGACATCCCGAGAAAATGGGGAGAAGACCAAGTTATGGTGGGCAAGTACGTTGACTTTGTTAGCAGTTTTTACTGGTGTTGATTGACATTTACATAAAACTGAATGTCTATGTATTTCTGCATTTATGCTTTCTGGACTGAAGTATTCCCTTGATGATACTTTCATCTAGCATAGTATAGCTATGGGTAAAGAGCTTGGAAACAGATCAAGTTTGAGGACTTAATGAACTAGAAATAAAACCATAACCAAAGAAACAGCTCCAAAAATCCACTATAAAGAAAATGAACAGTGCAAAATGTGTCAAACAGATACTTTTTAAAAAAGAGTTAGTGTTGCTATAGTTCTCTAACAGGCAAATGGTTACTTCTGTCAGAGATAGTATGCCCATTTTAAGCCACAATGGCATTTGATTTATAGATGTACAACTAGGCAAATGCCAATGATAGCAGTCTGGGAGCAATTCCGTGGTAGTTATATGTATTATATGGAATGCTTTTGAGTTACGACCTCTGGCAATTCTCAGTATGCTTGACAACATGCTTGTACCTGAAAACAGGTGGTAAGATTATTTTTTCTAAACTTTTTTAGAAGTATCATGATTTGTATTGCATTAATAGAATAATTTTTGATATGTATATATATAATTTTTTTTTTCCCCCTGCAGCCTTCTAATATATTTGTGAATGTAAACAGATGATAAAAACTGTGGGAGGGGATGCAACACCTTGGTGTAAGCAGAAGCTGTACACAGCCTAGGGAATATGAGGTGGAAGTTTCTTCATCCTGATGTCTCCTGTAATAAGAGAGTATGTACAGATCCTGGGGAACAGATGCTTTGGAAAAGAATGACAGGAGAACTTCATGAACGGAGGACATAATTCATTCACAGTAAGTACAAGGTCTGATGTACCAGTGCGGACTTTAGCCATGTTGTTTGCATGGAATATATATTTCTACACAAACACATTGAATTCTAAGATCTTTACTCAAACGTAAGGTCTTTATTATAGCAGATTAAAAGCAGAATAAGCTCTAATGAAGCCAGATGTAACAGGAACTGAATATGTCCCTTGTTCTTACATTCTAGGGGATTTTGCTGTTACCTTATTAAGATTCAAACTGTCTTCAGATTTGGCTGACTGAAATGATAGATTAGTCACTGTGGGGGATTTTGTGGATGATACATCACCTTTCTTAAGGGATGATATATGCCTTTTTTGGAGGGCATTTTTATCATAGAATCTGCTTTAATTTGTAATGTAGTTTCTGATCCTCTCTGTGGTTACAGAATACGTGGCAACATCTATGTCTTGCACATATTCTGTCATCTTTCATGTCTTATTGTCCTCCTTGGTGGCATATGTTTTGAATCCTTTAAGTTACCATTTTAAAGCTTGACTCTTGGAAGGAGAGGTAAGACCCCTGGCTTGTGGACCTTACTGTAAGAGATCTGTTGCCAAGTTTAGTGAAATTATGTGACATGAATAAGAGTGGCACTATTTAAGCCTTTATGTGAGGAGCCAGCTTGACTTTACATTTAAACGATCTTGGTGAACAAGGCTACCAAAGATGTCTTTTCTTGTTCACCTTGTTCTCATGAAGAACTGAAGACATCTACGCTCTGGGAAACTGGAAGGAATAAAAGATTATTGTCAAATGGTAGCCAACTCTTTACCTCTATGTCATGATCTTGATATACTTTTATTATCCTTTGAGATCATAAGGCTATGTTGATCGGCTACATGATTATATAATGCTCCAGGACACCTGTGTAAATAGCAAACAGAGAGGCTTTTTATAGACACGAGATCTTATCTAAGTGCTCTAAGAAGTAATATAGGATCCTGGCTACAAACTCCTGCTATATATACCATGTATTTTTGGTCATTTGTTTAATATGAGAAATACAGAAGCTGTTCCTCATAACATAATTTTTGTTAGACTTGCATGTGTAAATATTAAATGTGCAAATACTAAATGGAGAAGCATTAGAGAAACCTCTAAATGAATGGCTTCTCATTCCCCATTCTGAAGCTGCTTCCCTTAAAGGTTGCTCTGCTAGCATTCAAATCTGTGTGCTGTTTAAGCCTCAGAGAGGAACTATGCAGTCCCTCAGTCCTGGCCCTCTCTGGGTGTAGATCTCAACCAGCAATCTTTAATGGTAACAGATGTTTGCTGGAATCCTCCTCAGGGCGCTGATGTTCTGGGTCAGGAGCTTGTGGTGTTACTCAAAGCATCCTGTCAGTCAGTGCCCACTGAGTCTCTCTGTGGGACTGTCTTCTTCCTGGCTTCACCAGGTGATTCTGGTGTAGGATCCCCTGGGGATAAAGTCAGTAGGAACTCTCCCATTTCAGTGCCATACCACAACAGGAATATCACGGTACAATTAGCTTGGCTGACATGAATGAGAACTGTCTGGAATCTGAAGGGGGGTTTTTGTTTGTTTGTTTGTTTGTTTTTTAATTTATCTATTAATTTATTTTTGCTTGCTTGAGTTTTAAAAAAATTTTTGTTGTTATTTTGGTTTTTTTTACGAATCAGCTAACTTGTGAGAAGCAAACTTGTTCTAGTGGTCCTTGGTAGGTACATTTCTTGAAGCGTTACAGTCCTCAGATTCCTGAAAAAAAATGTCACTGAAATCTACAGGAAAGTGTATTGATTGTAGTGAGTAGTTTCCCCCCATACTTCACTGGGATGGTAAGGAACTACTGTGGTGAGTAAACTGTTGTTTGCCAGTGTTTGTAGAGGAAGGCTGGTTTGCATTATTGCTTTTTAAGTACTTAATAGGGCACCTATTAAGAATGAATCATGTTTTTTCTTCTGAAAATGGAGAGAGGAAAATTGAGGCGAGAATATAAAAATGTGGATGTGGCAATACTGGCATGATACTGTTCCTGTTTGCACAGTGTTAGCAGATGGTTCTGCAACCACGGAGCTGTAATTAATAGTCTGTGTGGGGCTTGCAGCCGACTGACCCATGACTTCCCATGGAGTCAAGGTTTCCTTATCCAACCATTCCTTGCAATACAGTGAAGAATAAATGAGTCACGTGGGACACTTTAGTCAAGCAACTCAATTAATGAGAAAGTGCAGGGTAAATTCAGTGGCACTGATGAAACTTCTGTTATAAAGAAGCTGTGGACAAAGAAGTAATTTAGATTCCAGATGCTTTGAATTTCTGTGTGCATTTCTTAAATGTAAATGATCTATAAGTAAACAATTTATTCATGATCTCATCATTACCCAAACTGAACTTTATTCAGTGGGGGTGATAATGCCTTTTATTTTGGGGGGTGAATGGGCAGTAATATCAAATGTGCTTGGTTAGGAATAAAACACATTACTCAGTGTGGTTTACATGACTTGAAGTACCAGACCCATCAGTGTATTAGAATAAGTAACAAAATGCCACAATTAATTAATCCAATATGAATTTTTTAGTGATTGTTAATTTTTTTCACACTACTCAGACCGATTTGTCATGTTGATGTTTATTAATTTAACATTTCATCTGAAAAAAATTCCCCAAACTTCAAAGTTCTGCCTGTTCTTTCAGGGCAATCCAAAAATTTGTTTCTTCAGGCCCTAGGCATTTTTGAAGTAGCTGAAGTTAAACAAAAACCATTTCTCTCAAACTCTGCAAATGTTCTAAAAGCTTTAAAGTGGCTTCTCACAGGGAGCCAGAGAAGAGAGGGAACCCCTGGGTTATTTTTTGTTGCTGTGCAGTGGCACATGGTTTCCTAAAGGAAAGCTTCAGAATTATCACTTTTCTGTATGTTTGTGTATGTTTTTCCTTCCTCTTTTCACCTCTGTCACTGATCTTTTCTCTACCCCTGTGCCTGGATTTCCTGTTGAGAAAGTCTGGAGAAGGTAGGGGTTAGATCATCCTTTCAGCAAGGATAAATTGAATTCATGTCTGAATGAGAAGATGACTCATGTCAGATGTGATATTTTCCTAAGCTCCGTGTTGGGAAGGATGAAGAAGAACTTTCTTTTCCTGAGGAACTGCACCACCACACTGGGAACTGAGCAAAGTGTTTCCTTGGTGTGTTTTGCATTCATAAACCATGTTCCTGCTCTGCAGTAAACCAGAATTGGTAAACCAGTCTGTATTTTGTTGGTTCCTTTTGCTGTTTTAACGGTATCCCTGAGGTTACAAGTGCTGTTGAGAACTCTTCACTGGAGTAATTTTGGTGTGGTCTTAATTCATTTTCCCAAGCAAAGACTGGTACTGACATAAGATGACAACATGGCTAATCTGCCTTAAGTGTAGTCTCTGAACATATAGAGGCAATTCTAAGGGAATTGCTTCATTACTCTGAGGAAGCCCAACCCAAACTAGTAATTCTGCATCTAGTTTGGTTAATATTTGTGTTTGTTTAAAGGTTTTCCATTTACTTCTGGAAATTTCTGCCTAGTGCATCCTGTCTTGTGAGAAGCCCTTTCAAGATCTGTTTTAGGTGGACTAGAGCACTTTTCAGGACTTGGTTGTCATGCAATATGTCTTGCAGTGGGGAACTGAATTAACTTCTCCCAGACAATTGCATTGTATGTTAAACTCCGTGCTGTTGCACTTACATCATACAAAAGCTAGTTGTGCCACATCACAGACAAGAGTCTGACATATGTTGCAAAATAGAAGTTGCCAGTTGTGGACACTTTTTTCTGGGTGTTTTAATCTCCAGCAGTGCTGTCATGATCTCTACCAGCAAACTGTCTCCTGCTGAGAGCGAAACACAAACACCGCCAACACCCTGCTTCCAGATGTGTTACGTGGCAGGGAACCAGTGCCAAATGATGCTCTTTCAATCTTCTGTGATAACTGACAGCAAGTAGGGCACCTTGATGTCCTCAAATATTATGTTATTAGCTTTTTGTGTGAGAGGTCATTGGCATCAAGGGATGGAGGTTGTTTTCTGTAGGTAGTCACCTGCTTTTTGCCTGATGTGAAAGCAAGTCCTTGCTGAAACCAGTCCTAGCTCGGAACCCTGGCATGACTCAAACTCTCACTCGCCCATCTCCCAAAATCCTAAATTTGTGTGTTCAGCAGTTTTGGTTGGGATAGACACTTTCCCTGGAGAGCAGGAGGAGATCCACATCCCCCCCTCTAGCCATGCTGCCCTCCCGTGCTTCCAAGGAGATACTGTCTGTCCCAGGAACCAGGCTGGGAGGGTGGAGGCGAAGCCACACAAGACCGGAGTTGAGCAGTGGGATGCAGAGAGGGGCATCATACTGGTGGCATGCTAATAACATTGGTATGTTTTATACCACAAGTATTTAGCCTCCTGCTGCTGTCATGGTGCTGGTATATAACACCCACTGCTATGTGGACCCACAGGGCTCCAACAGTCTGTACTGCTGCATGCAAAGTTCTGTTCAAATAAGCTCTTTGGGACACAAACCCTCTCATTTACACCTGTCAATGGAGCAGGGAATTACTAAAACTTATATTTTTTTGCTCTTGGGTTATGTAAGATGTGAAGGGCCATGTGTTGGCTGTAAATGGTCCTTAAAAGGGCTGTTCTGCCCATGAAAATTAATTTTGGTCCTTGGAAGTAGCAAAAAAAAATGTCGTACACTGGATGCTACTTATTACTGCACTCTTGATCTGTACACTCTCTTTTGGAGATAACTCTTGTAATGGTGAGCAAGCTGAGTAAACGTGGCCACAGCCTTCCTCATGAGTCAAATGAGTTGTGCTCCCACTGAAATGGAGTTATAATAAAATTGGAGGCTGTAGTAGGGACTGCGGGTTTAGGCTTTCAGTCTCCTTGTTCATGTGTTACTGTAGCACAACTCTGCTGTGGTGGTAATACCTTTGTCTTATACTCACAGGAGAAGTAAATGAGCTTTATTTGGATTTTCTATGGAAGAAACAGCAGGGCAGTTTTACTTGTGGCATTTGAATTAGCTTTGCAGAGCTTATTTGGCTGCCTGCTGCTTTTGAAACAGGCAACAGAGCCAATCTGGTTTTGTATGTTGAATATTTTACAGTAGTAAGAAATATGTAATTAGAAGGGAAAATATTTAAAATAATTCTATGTCTTAGTGTCAGTTCAGGTTGGCTTGCGTGCACCCAGTCTCCCTTCTCTTTTTCTTAGTCATTAATCATTATTAGTGGAGCTATGTCAGAATTTATACTTCAATTCAGCTCTTAATGCATTTCCCATTTCTTGATAAGTTTTGTGTTTGGATGCTTTGTAAGAAAAAATACCAGTCTGCTCTGGGTTTTAATTTCATGGTGTAACAAAGTGACTTGTGGCAATAGATAATTGGATTTCCAGGCTGTTTTCCACAGGGAAGCTGAAATAATACATTGGTTAATGTGTCAGCGATGATGCTTTATCAGCTGTAGACACCAGTGTGAAAAAAACTGGACAAGAGTTTCTCATCTGAAAATCTCACATCTTGCACAAGATAACATTGCCACAAACCAGCCATCCCTTTCTAACATGGATCTCCTTTGGGCTCAGGAGCAAAACAAATCAGATGAAAATAGGGCAGAAAGGTTACAGGTTACCAGAAGCTTCTTCAAGAATTCACACTCTGCAGCCTTTTTCCCTTTTTGTAGTCTTAGTGCCGAAGGAGTGGAACAGCCTATACTGGAGAGAGAGAGAGGTTTGCTGTATTTGGGCAAATACTTTTGAGAAAGCTCAAGGAAAGCCACCTCACAAACTTCACCTTTTTGGTTATTTTAGCTTGAAAAGACTGTAAACCACGTGAAAGCTGCTCTGCAGCTGGAGAGGTTCAAAGATGCACCGACTCCCAGGTTGGTGAGGTGTGTTAAAGCCAACACACTGCTCATCACACACAATAGTTCTGACACCAAGGATGGTGAGTCAAGTGAATCCACAAATTGCTTAAGACATGGGTTCATAGCTAATACAAGATCTTGCCAGTTGTCTGGAAAAAAATGTCATGGTGGGTAAGCTGTAAAGGCAACAGTATTTTTACCTACTTCTCTGATACTTTAGAAATGTGATTTCAAAACAAAGTATTTAGTAGAACTCAAGCTGACTTCATGGCTATGTCTTCTTTTCTTCCTCTCTGCGTGGTATGCCATCCATGGTTTACTAAGTTGTGCAATTTTGATTTTTCTCCTCATCACAAGTCTAATGGGTGAATGGTGATAAGTTTGTAGCATTGGAGAGATTTTCTTGGCAGTTTCAGTCTATATTTTTGACAGGAAATCATTTTCTCCCTTGAATTATGATTGCTGGGTTACATGAGTGCAGTCTAACCACCACTGAACTGCTGTTTGTTTGCTGTCTTTTTGGTCTCTTTGGAGAAGGCCAAACTGCCCCAATATGAAACATAAAATTAGATGAATGCTGCAGGAAGGGAAGAACAACTTCATTTTCTGTGATCTCTTGTGATTTTATTTTACCACTTCTTATCTGAAAAGCATCTTCAATCCCACTTGGAGTCAAGAATTAAATTTGTTTAGAGACAGTTCTTCCCATATATGGCAAACAAATGGAACTGACTCCATTTGTGTGGGTTTGTTTTTTTTTCTTTGTGGAAGATCAGTGTGTTCTGCTACAGATGTTTGCAAATGAGCAAACTAGTAGAATATGTGGACCTCATCTTCGATCTGCAGAAATTTACCCTGTGAGGTGACCTCTATTGTTTGGCCAAATGTTGTGTAGTACACATCAGATGTGTAGTACTGATCTTTCAAGGGTATAAACCTAATATTTGGTGTGTGTTCATCTACAAATTGCTGTAGGTCCTACCATCCTTCTTTCTCCTGTAGTGGATAAACTTCACTCTTTTTAAAGGAGGTGTTTAGAGGTAGATTATTGTGGCAAAATATTGCTACAGTGAGATAATTTCTTTTAATAATGAATAATCATGTAGACAGGCAGGCAGCAAAAAAACCCCATCTATTATTGCAGAGTTATCATCACAGTTTTATTGTCAGCACTCTGGGCCCATGGCTAAGGCTCCAGACACTGCAGTGGTGCAGGCTCAACTTCTCTCTAGAATAAGTTTGCAAAGCTGGTGAGACAGCCAACTGAAGAGGAGAAAATGGAGGAAACAATGAAGAGAAAACAGTAGATGTCTTACCTAAACAGTACCAAACCCAGAGCAAGTCTACCATTCCTGTCTTGATTATTTTTTTTCTCAATGCTGTTTAATGAAAATCTTCATGGGACTCATGTAAGCAATGGCTGAGGAACAGGAGGGAAGAGGGGCTTAGCCCTGCTGCTGCTGAAGCCCAGAGAAGCTCTGTCACCACCTTCTGTGGGACTGTCACTGCAGAAAGCTACAGCTGTCATCTTTGGTGCTCTATTGAACTTTCTAACGTAATTCTAAAGATCATCTTGAAGTCATTTGACTTTTGTCTTGCTAAAGTCACGCAAGTGAGGCTAATTTGTGCACTTGCTGTGTTTATTTTTGTTGCAAGTTCAGTTCTAGTCCATTTAATCAGTAGGCCAGAGGGTCATCTCCCATGTCTCTGTGCCAAGCCATCAGTATCTTCACACAAAGCCCAATGGGCCTCACCAGTGGGGAGCAGGCAGTTCCCTCTCCGCAGACACTGGAGGTCATTGGTGGGGATCAGAGCCCCCAGCACCAGGGTCCCAGCCCAAACCCTCTGGGCACTGGTGACAGCGGCCACAGCAGAGCATAAATCCCCATTCCATGGTCCCTGCTGTCACCCAGGAGATGTAAGACCATGTTAATGCAAACAAATCTTGTTAATTCTCATTAAATCCATGCAGCTATAACCCTGTTAACGGCATTAATTACCTGAGTGGTGCTTGGATTAGGTACTTATTTAATTTTCCTAACACGTGTTCATAACCCATAGCAACTCAGAACATGTGGTGCTCCAGAAACAGAATAAAAACTGAATCAGGAGACTTGTAGAATTTCCTAAGGAAAGAAAATCTGCACTCTGACCGGTCCAGTAATGTCTAATCCCTGCCCACAAGAGGTCTGAGGTCCTGCCCAGTGGTGCAGCCTGAGTTTTCCCCAAGAAGATGAAGTGTCTGAGGGAATATTATACATGAAATCTGGAATATACCTCTTGCTCTTCCAGCTAACACACTTCTTCAAGTCTGCCAGTCTCAGGTTTCTGAGTGAACAGAGCGTGAATGGCATAAAGTGGGAGATAGCAAAAGAAATGTATGGAAGGCTGAGTCAACATAGCTGTAAAGATATACATTAATACACATCATAACCAATTGTTTCTGGCTCAAATACAAGCAATGCAGGCTCTCATCCTATTTGCTGTTCTTGAATCAGACTTGCTCTTCTTTGGGAACATTTTATTTTAAAAAGTAGGTTGATTTTTACCAAATGAAAAAACACCATTCTGACATAGAAATGATTACTGTAAAGGATGGAATTTGTTTGTAAGGACAAAAATTGTCATTTCAGTGGGATGCAGTATGTTAACATGGGTTTACAAGCATTCCAAGATTCCTACAATCCATAGGAGAGCATCAGGTCATGCGGTTTGTATTTCCCAGGCTGTTAAGAGTAGTTTGCTCAATACAACCCAGAGGATGAGTCAAGTACTCAGTATAACATAATTGTATTTGTGAGGTGCTCAGCATAAGCTGAATGGGGAAACTGGGAAATTAAAGTGCAGATAGAGAATAAGAAATCTCCAGTGCTGCCCTCCACAAGACTTTGTTTGTAGCTGTGAGCTGCTGCAGTGTGGTTTGCTCAGCTGAACACAGTGTTAAAGTGCCCAGTGGTGCAGAAGAAGATGAATCTCCCTCAGCCCTACAAGTCTGGTTCAGGGAAAGGATTCCTGGTAGCCTAAGAGAGGATTATTTGTCCTGCCTCAAAAAGCATCCCTAACTTCTCTGGTTTTTGGACTTTGGCTACTAAGCAGAGAGAGGGAGTCAGGAGAGGAGAGAAGTTATTTCTGACCTGTGCAATGACTGCATAAAGTCCTAACTCCAGACCTCGAAGTAAGTACAGGTCTGCTTGGGTCTGGACTGGTCTGAGGGCAATCCTGTTCTTATTGGAAGGAAATAGAGAACAGGAGCAGTAAAAGAAAGGGGGGAGGATGTGGCTGCTGTGGAGCGAGGACAGTGCCATACAGCTGAGCCCTGCACTAAGAGGCTCTTGAGTCCTGAAAGCAAACCTGCAATGCTGTCCTGGGCTAAGGAGGCTGAGTGGGAAAGTCTGTGTGTGTGTGTGTGTCTACATTTCATTTTAGACTACGTATCAGCAAGACTGGAAAGTCACCACCAAGAGGTTCTTTTTTCCTATGTGTTAGTACCTGAAAGCATCAATCAAGACACCTCTCAGCTGGTTCCTAACTCCCATGCCAACTGGTGAGCAACCGGCTGAGCTTGGTAGGTAGCAGAGTCTGTTGCATCATCTTAAATGCCAAGTTGCAAGTGCCAAAATTTGCAGTGCAAATGCGAAGACTTTCAGGAGTGCTGCTGAAATATGTGCATGTGAATAAGTTGGTGCAAAGCACATACAGTGAAGTATGAACCTCTCAATGTAATCAAAATTCTTTCTTAAGCTGTTCTCAAGAAGTCTCAGTTTCTGAGTTGAATCAATACTACCTTGTATTTTGATGGTGACTACTTGGTCTTTGTGGAAGTTTTACTTCAGGTCTTATATGTTTGGTGGCATTCTAAGCACATTGAAAAAACTCTGAAATTGGTACCTTTAATTATTCAATGCAAATCAGAGATAGCAAACACTTTTTTGGAACCTTGTTGGTGCATTTCTGATTTCTGGCTAGTTATAGATCTACAGCCTTCAAGATAAAGAACCACTACTACAATTTTCTCTTTTAATTTTAATTTTGAGAAATTGTTTTTTAAAAACAGCTGTGTGATTTGGAATTGTCTTTTGGATATAGTAGGATGGTTCTGCAAACTGTGTTGTTACCATGAGCTTGAACCTGCAGTCAGCACATGTGCTTGAGTTAGCAGTGTTACATGTGAAGAGAGAGAGAAATCTGTTCTTTCTCAAATGATAGTTACCTATGAATGAAGTGGACGTTGTTAAATATTTCTGTGCTGCTACATATCAGGTTTAAAAGGAAACCTTTACGTACCTTTTTTTTTTTTTTTTTTGTAGTCACTGAATTTGAACAAGATGCAATCTATGCACTAAGTAGCGTGAATACTACCCTGCCCACTCTTATATGCTTTTAAAAAGCACAAAGGCTCGTACCAATGCGGATAAGAATTATTTTATGCACAATGCCTTTTCAGTCTGACTTCTGTTATACAGAGGTATTTGAACTCACAGGGTACTAAGAGAAAACACATGGTCAGCTGAAACATGAGAGAGCCTTTTAAGCAGCATGTCTTTCAAGTCTGCAGCCATTCCCCATTGGTCTGGGAGCCGTCAGCTTGCAGGCAAGGGCGAGGCCTCTGCAGTTGTCTGGAAAGCCACCAAAGCCCAGCACATTGCAGAGCTCATGGGTTACCAGGAGGCTGAGTCCTTCTGAGTCAGTGCTTAAGGTAGTGGTGGACTTCTAAAGGTGTCATCTTTGCAAAGAAGTGGAATGGATGGCTAAAGGTTTCTATGGCATGTTTGTAAAAATGGTGCCCTGGCTGAACTCCAGATTAATTAAGGTGGAATGGGAGGAGCTGGTGGCTCTGTGTGTCTCCCACCTACTTTCTGCTTTCCCTGGTAGAAATAGCCAATGAAGGGAACATGTTTTCTTTCCCTATGTAGAAGTCTTCGTTTAGGGTGGAGGTGCTTTTCTTTGACTTCACAGGAGACTTTGATGATGTGCCAAACTTCAAAAAAGAGGAGACGCAATTTTCCTGCTAAGTTTTATGTCTTAGATCTAATGAGAAAAAATTATTTTCTTAAATTGCATGGGATGTTTGTTGGATTTGATCCCTGGGTAATAGCGTGTGGTTTCAGGGCTCTGCATGTCTCATTAGTTTTACATAACCTCTTGCTCTTTCCTGATACTGCATCACCCAGACTTTTCATCCCTCTCCCACTTGCGTTCCTATGCCTTGTGCTGTCACCACCCACCCCCTCTGTTTGCAAGAACATCTTTCCATTTTTGTAGAACAGACATCTACTTTTTCTTTCTTCAGGAGCTGTCTTTATAACAGATCTTTCCTTTTAATACTTTTGTTGGTAAATCACTTGGATCTGTACAAACTTGATGCTAGACTTTCAAGAATCTGGTGGTTATCTGTTATGTACCATGCTGTCAGCATATTTAAAGATCTAAAAATATTTTATTAACGTAGGACTATAAGACATTTCAGTAACAGTGTCTGCACAACAAAGAACAGAGCGTGTTATAACATCTCTGGGACACAATGTCCCAGTCACAGCACATTTCATGGTGTGGTCAATCTATACTTTCCTTGGGGAAGGAAATAAATCTGAGCTATGTACTGTACAGGGCTGAGAATTTTGCTGGTACTGGATAAATTGCAAAACAATATAACTGCTTCTCCAGCACTAATGATCAGAGCCATCCCTCATAATGCTTAGTGCCTTGGGCAAAGGATTTTTTTATAGTGTAGTACTCCAGCTTGAAAGACCACACTATCTGAATCCTGATGCTGCCTCAGCTCTTGCCCAGCTAGCACCAGGAGACCTCTTCTTGTGTGGCACTGGCACAACTCACCTGAGGCTGCTGGAGACACTGATAGATTTCTGTCAGGGGCAGAAAGATGTAATAGATCTAATTTTGAAGTTATTACAACTGAGCATGAGAAATCTTTTTGTTTCCACTTCACTTAGCAAAACGCAATCAGTTCCATATTTCCTGTGAAACAATACTGTAGATGACATCACAAAACCAGCCTAATGCCTGCAGTCCCAGGCAGATTTGGTTGGAGACAGATTTTTCCGTGTAGCCATTTTGAACAGCCCTCAGGACACAACCAAAAATTCCAGTTCTTTTGAAAGCAGAGAATAAATAACTTTGCATTTTTCCCATTGAATTTCAACATGTTTCTTTTATTGCAAAACTTGGATTTTCATGCCCTTATTTGAATCTTACATTGAAATCTGTTACTTGCCAGCATCCCACCCACATATAGTACGACGTCTCATGGAAGTCATCACTTGGTTGGAAATGTGTGCACCATATGCATATGCACAACTCCAAAAGTAGCACCCAAGGGTTTTTTAAACTCAGCCCGTAATCTACAGACACTGTAGGAAAAATATAAAAGATAAAAGAGAATATTTTAAGATGCTATAAAATGTTTTAGAAACTATTTTAAACCTCTCTTTGCTATAAGGAATCTGAGGAACATTTCTTTTTCTCCTCAAACAGGAGAACAGATAGGAGACTGTCCAAAAACTTCTGCAAGCATTTTTATTGCACTGCAGGCATAGGAAATGGGAGGCTTGAAGGGAGCAGAGGGGGTGTTGTTTGTTTTCCTAGCTAGAGCTATCCAAAAGTTTGGAATCCTTATGAATAATATGTACACTGACATATTTCTGCTTGGAGGATATTAAGATAACAGACTGTGTGGAACTTCCTAACTGTATATCAACATTACAACACCAACTGTATCCTGGGCTGTGTCACAAGAAGCATGGCCAGCAGGTCGAGGAAGGTGATTCTCCCCCTCTGCTCTACTCTTGTGAGACCCCACCTGGAGTTCTGTGTCCAGCTCTGGGGAACTCAGCACAGGAAAGAGGGTCCATAGGAGGGCCACAAAAAGGTTCCAATGGCTGGAACACCTTTTCTGTGGAGACAGGCTAAGAGAGTTGGGATTGTTCAGCCCGGAGAAAAGCTGGCTGCAGAGAGACTGTATACAGACCTTCCAGTCCTTGAAGGGGGCTTATAAGAAAGACAAGACTCATATTTTTTAACAGAGCTTCTTGTTATAGGACAAGAGGTAGTGGCTTAAAACTAAAAGAGGGTAGATCAAGACTAAATATAAGGAACAATTTTTTTGCCATGGTGAAACACTGGTGCAAGTTGCCCAGACAGGTGGTAGATGACCCATTGTTGGAAACACCCATGGTCAGGTTCGATGGAACTCTGAGAAACCTCATTGAGGATGTCCCTGCTCAGTGCAGACTGGATGACTTATTTATGTTCCCTTCCAGCCCAAACTATTCTATAATAACTATGTCATTTAAAAGAATGTTGCACATAATGCTGCTGCTGCTACTTCTGTAGCAGTTGCAGTTATTTTGCTTTGTGGAGCAGCGGTTCCCAGTTGTACATAACATTTCTGTATATCAGTCACCTGCTTTGGGACCCATCATAGCCATAGTTCTTGGGCAGAGAGGAAGAAAATTTGTCCTGGAAAAATGACTTTCCCTTTCTGGTACTGTGTGTTTGGTGGGAGTTTGTTATTCTTTTGAACGCGACTTAAATATTACAGAGAGGACAAAGGTAAAAAGGACATTTATAAAAGGATTTCAGAAATAAGAAAAGGCGACATAGGTATCAAATACTTGCTTTGTGGACAGTTCTGGTTGGGTAACATTTTATATCCTGTTGGCTCAGACCTGAATGACTCTGCAAGGTAACAGGCAATGGAAAGTCAGACAAGTAGCACTGAACAATGTGTTCTTTATTTGGATAGCTGGGCGTGCATCTTTTGTTTGAAGCAAGAGATCAAAACCTAATGCCATCACCATATCAACCTGTTCCACTCCTTTTTTTTTTATATATTGCTACTAAAAAATAGAAACAACAATAAACCACTCAAACAAAACCAAACCAACCAACCAAAAAAAAAACCAAACCCAACCCCACCCCCCCAAAAAACCCCCAAAACTCTCAGAAGAAAAATTTAAAAAGAGAAATGTGCTATGGGAGATGGAAGGAGCTGGGGTCACTGTTAAAAAAAATTCAACATATTCCAGTAACTAAAGGCCATAGTAGTAACTGATGCCAACTCTGCTGGTGTTTGGGCTGGGCTTGCTGCTCACAGCTCATCCTCTGGAGACGCTCTTGGTCTTTAATGAAATTGTTTTTCTCTCTTCTTTTTATCTCTCACAGTCACTATAGTCACTATATTTGCTTGTGTGTTGTTGTTGTCCCAGGCAATACTTCATTATTTAATCAGGTAACTTTTGTTGCTGGTGTTTTGTTTTTGTTTATTTGCTTAAAGGCAGACTCACATGTGTCATTTGTTGTCTTGAAATGGAGGGGGGGCAATTTTTCTTCTTTTTAAGTTGCATAGAAGATTTTGGTCAATCTCTAGCAACCTCACTGCTGACAGTCACTTGCATGCACTTTGCCATTTTTAAGTCAGAACGTCCAGGTCATTGCTAACTGAATCCCTCACATGCAATATTGCATATATTAAGATATAGCCAAATGCACTTTAAACCTCAGAAGAGATGTAATTGCAGGCATTCAGATTCTAGACTAAGGGTTAAAAGAATTTTCTCTTAAAAGACAACATGAGGAAGAATGGCATACAGCAGTGGCAACTTTGCCACCACCTGATCCATGGAGAGCCCTGAGCTCTGTATGACTCCCTGAGCTCTGTATGACTCTCAGAGAAGGTGAAAGGAGCTGAGTTTTCTCAGAGCTGTTGATAGCCAGGCCCTGGTTTCTGCTGGTTAAAGAAACACTTAAAGTAATAAGATGACAGGTGTTAGAGGCTCATTTAAAAATATGCTATTCACACTATATTTTACAAAAATTAGAATGTGTCTTTCTTACGCAAACAAATTCTGAAACTATATTTTGGTCTCCCTTTAAGTTGTTTTTCTTATGGAGAAGGTAAATTACTGAAATATGATTTGCACTCAGTTTATGTAGTTTGTTTAAGCATTTTGAAACTGAAATGTACTTGGCTTTCTAAGCAATTTGTAGAAGCTTCCTTGCCATGATGATATTACCAGCTGTCTACATTTTATGGGCATTTTGCTCTGTCTCACTGGTAGATATCCTGATCTTGGTCTCTGCTGAATTTTGTGCACTGACCCAAATGTTTTTATTTTCTTTTTTATAGTGACCATTCCATTCATTTGCATAATGTATCTTGGACTGTGTAACCATTTAATGTTGCTCAGAGAAATCTGTGGAGCTGGGAGTTACTTGTCTTTATACCAGTTGCCATAAGAATCAGAGCAGCTCTTGGAGGGCTCCAGGCTCACTTACAGACCAGTTGCACTTGAGTTGGAAGAAGTGTCAGTACAGGTGCACTAACAGCATAGACATGAGTTTCTCTGCTCATACCTACTTTAGGGGGGTCTGGATTGGCTTTTTAGCTGTTCTAGCTCATGCCAAGTAGCCCTGGGGACTGTTTCAGCAGGTGGGAACTGCTTTAGACAAGGGGATACCTTTTTCTTGGAAGAAACCAAGTAGAGGTGCCCAACATTGTGGTATTGGGACATCTGGTGCCAACACAGCACACTGCCCAACACCTGGGTATACATACAGTCCTCTTAAGCCCTGATGCAAATGCCAAAGGTAAATTCTGCCTCTTCTGCTCCGTGTTGAACACACCCCATGTTCTGAGCAACAGGGGATGCAGGTAAATTGCACCAACCCCACGGGCACAGAGCTCATGCTTTGTCCAGGGCTGCACTGTGGCCTCCACTGAAGTGGGTGCCTTGTTCTTTCATAGACATGGGACATCAGGGGATTAATTGGAAGCAAGTCTGGCTTTTGGTTGTTTCTGTGAGAAAATAGCATAGTCACAGATGAGTGAAAGATCTGATGTCTGTTAAAACTCCTGTTGAGAAATAGCCTATTACAACTGACTTAATTCAAGTAGAGGAATTTGGAGGAAATGTACAAGGAAATACATATAATATATCAAATTATGTATGCCATCCATGGGGAAAATTTCTTAAGCATTGAACTATGTGTACTTACTGCATTGCTTTCTTTTAAGAAAAAAAGTTACATTTTCCTTGTAGCACATGGTGCTGTATTTGGATGGCTTGTGTTCTTTTTTGTCACACTTGTATTTTTCAGCAGAAAGTTAACTCGATCAAGAAGCAGGGTTCATACCCTTGCATGTTACTTTTCCATTGATATAGAATTTTATTTTTAGCACGTCATTTTTTTCTACCTGATTTACATAATTGGAATATTTCTGCAACATTTTTTTGTTTTTCAGAAAGAAAGTGCTTTGGTCAATTTATCCTACTTTGTGTTAGTTTGCCTAGCATGTAAATTTCTTCAGTTTGATCTGAAATAGCAATTGCAACATGATGAAAGTCAAGCACAGGTTCTGTCAACACATTGCTTGTGTTTATCAGTGAGTTTGGCATGTGGGAGTTAAATGTGATTCTCACTTATTATTATTAATGGCACAGGTGTTTTTGACTGTGTATGCGTATAATATATGCATATAAACACACATAGGTTATGTTATTATGTTATGCTGTTATGTTATATAAAAGATAGCAGTGTGTGGTAGTAAATACATTTCTTGGCGTGAGCTTGGAATGTCAGCAATACTCATGAGTAGCAAATTTAATTCTTGCCAAGTTACTATAAGAAGCTATGCAAATATTGAATGTTATATAGAGCTGTTCCACAGGCTGCAATCTGCGCACGTGTTCTCTTTATTCCGCTTTTGGTGGGAGAGAGATGATTTTTTTCTCCAAATTAGCAAAAAGAATTAAAATTCTGTGTACTCAGAGGAAGCTGCCATCCAATGACCAGGCTTTTTCCTGAAGAAATACTTCCTCTTAGTGATGGAATTAGCCCAGCTGAGGCCAAACTAAGATAGGGACAGAATTTCTCTGCTGCTTCCTCTGGTCATATCAAAGTCCAAGCCTGTAAATACTTATGTATGTATTTAAGTTTGGTACTTTGAGTGCCTTTAGTGATGCAAATGAGATTCCTCATGACAGAGTAGTCAGTCATGGGAAAGCTGTTTGCAGGTTTGGGTCCCAAGGCTATTTTTCCTCTTCAGATGCATCTTTTCAACTTTTTTTTTTGTTCTCTTATAGCCTTCATGTGTGGGAATAGCATGTAATGGCCAGGCCATATCATGTCTTAGAAAATAAAGGCAAAATGTTTTCATATGTAGAAGTGGTTCTTTTTCTTCTGGGTGCATATTGTTTATCTAAATATTTTTTTTAAATTCAACTCATTTAAAACATTGAGTAAATATATCAGAGAATGGTAGAAATCCTAAGAAAATTGCAGAACTGGGACACTCATTGGAGAGGAATGAAATAAAACCTGTTATCATGAGGAAGTAGGGGTTTTAATTCTTTATTTTTGAACTCTCATTTAACTCAGCTGTGCTGTCATATGTTCTTTAGGAAAAAGGTTAATGCTGATTTAATATGCATGTAGTAATGAGAATCTTGCAAGCCATTTGTGATGTTTGCTTTGATAGGACCCAGCTGTTTGATGGCATTTATAGGTATGCCTAATGCAAATATTTAATCTTGGTTCATCTAAAGATGGTCTATTAAAAACCAATGTGGAACATGGTGGACAAAATTGCATAATTTCCTCCTTTAAATGTATCCGATAATGTACTCCTAATTTAGATTCTTGCATTTCAAAATATATATATTTTAAAACAATTAGATCTTTGAGTTAAACATAGTGCTTATATTCTCCTGCATGTTGCTGTGCAAGTGTTTGTGTCTCATTGTGGTAGGTAGCACAGTGCTAGAGCAAAGGCGCTGCCGTTTCAAATCAGCTTCTAAGTGCTTTTTAATACCTCTCAGAGATGAAGAAAAAAAAATGGGAACTTTGTGATTTTCATCTTGATTAATAGGACTGTATTTGAGTAGAATTTATGCAGTCCTTCACTTTAATATTGAGTTTGTTTCATCAGCTATTTATTCAGAGAATTGCTGAGAAATGTTGCACATGCCTGTTGGGTTACTTTAAATGGACAGATTTGCTTTAAAAGAGGTTTTAATCTTTATCACATCTGTGGCGGATTTACTACACTTCCTGTAAAACGTTTTCTAAGGTAATGAATATAACATTAACAAAGCCTACTTTTTGCGTATGAGTCAACATTACTTGATTTTTTTCTCCCTCTCTTGTTCCATAAACAATTTTTTTTTCTTTTTCCTAAAATATTTATATTTGAATACATCTTGAAAAATAACCTAGGTAAGAAATATTTTCAGGTGAACAATCAAAGTTAGATGGATACTAATATAAATTATAGTATTGGTTAAATTTTGAAGCATACATATGAGTTTCTAGAGAAGTTTTTGAAATCAAATAAAAATGGGTTTATGCCTGTAGTTTAGAATAGCCTGTGCTTTGCATTCTGCCTATATCTGTGTCTTTTCCAAGGATATATTGGTCATTTCTGGTCTCTATTTTGTAAATGCAAATAAGAACACTGTATACACAGATAATATTAAATGGCACATGCTTTCTTAAATATTCTTATCATCTGTCTGGCTAGGTTTTAAGGGGTAGTGCAGAATGTATATTCCTTATATGTAGCTCTTCATACTTGAGTTAAATACTGCTCTTTTTCACTTGTCCAGAGTTGTGGTGGCCAGAGTTTTCTGCCATTACTTCACCATCTGGAAATTCAATACACCTTCCCATGGGCTGCTTCTTCCCCCACTGAGCAGCTCTGAAAGGTGCTGGTGGGGGGAACTGGCTGTTTTCCTGTTGCTGCAGAATGGCATGCTGTGATTTAAATAATCCATCCTTGAAACTTGGACCTTTCCTTTTTGGTAATAGATTATTCCTAAATGAATCTGAATGAGACTGCCGGCAGGTAGTTAACAGCAGCAAAGGCAATCTTTCTGCCTGTATTTCAGAGCCCTAACACTTAGGAAAGTAAAAGATAATGAGGTTTTTTGTCTTATCTTCAACGTGAAAATGATAGGTATAGGAATGAATGAATTTGAGGACCTCATGGACTGCTGTTTATTCAGCAGATAAATGTTACAGCTTGTCCCACATGACAGTGGAGCAATCATTTTTCCTGGCTAATAAAGCAGCTGTTTCATCTGATCCATAAGCCTGAGCTCATATTTAGCCACCCCTCCTAAATTTGGTACCTTTCCCAGTTCCAGTGTTTACAAAGTGCCATGAAACCAGCTCAAGGAACTGTGCACATTCTAATGTTTGCTGACAAACTTTCCTTGTGCCCTTTTTACCTTTGCATCAAGCACAGCCATCACCTGCAGTTACCCACCCCTGTTAATCCTGAAAAATGCCGTCATGAGAGAGAAAAACCTCAACTTGGGTATCTGCCTGGAATCAGGGTTAGATGCTGAAATATTTTCTTGGTGTACAGCGGGTAGGGGTGAGGCAGGAGCTTTCCCCAGGCTGTGGGCATGTGGCTCCCCCAGGTCTGCTGGAGCAGGGCCCTGCTGGGCAAGCACAGAGCCCTGGCCTGTGACCGCTGCCATCACATGGCAAGACATAATCTTCCTTTTTTCCTGCCAAAGCAGCTACTCTGGGTCTCCCATCTCTGGGTTTGAATGGCCTAGGTTGTACCCAAACCCAGGCACCTGACAAATTCACTGAAACCTGCACTGTCAAGGCCAGATTTTTGGCAAGCTGAGCTGCAGTGGCAGTAAAGTGAGCTCTCTGTAAGTGGTGCAATACTCTGCATGGAGTTTGGCTCAGTTTTGTACTTGTTTAAGCTTTCTCAAAGGGTATTTTGGGTTGAATTCTTCTTGGGACTTGGACTAATATAGGAGTGAAGACAAGATGCCTCAAACAGGGCAGTGACAAATGCAAAAAGAAACAGTGAAAAATGAGGAGACAAGGATCTTAAGGAAAAATCATAATAAACATCACATACAGGCTACCCACTTATGCCAGCTCAGCTTTCGGGGTGTTTTTCTAGCCTCTTTTAATATATAGCACAGGCTTCCCTTCAGTTAGGAAAAACATTAAAAATATATTAATCATCCTTAAACAAAAAAACATGTGTTTGAATGACAGGGAAAAAGCCTGAAACATCAAAGTAGATGTTTCTGAATTTTTAATACCCCCTCCATACCCTTCTCCTGAAATTTACAGAGCATCTCTGTGGTGCCCAAGCTTGGCACTGGTGCATGCGAGCTGCTGCAGGGCTGGTGGGCTGCAACCAGTGACCAGTGGGTATGGGGGTTGCAAGATGCTGCCCCCACTACTTATGCTCTGTATCCAGGCCTAAATATTTTAGTGAAATGTTCTTATGAAGAGGACTGTGTTTTCTCTTGTAGCAAACAAAACGGGGTGGCTGCGCTGTAGGAGTGACCTTTAGCTTTTCTTTTATGCGGGGAGTTGTTTGTCATTCACTGCAAGAGCACTCGGTGACAGAAGGGACAAGAATGTGGCAGGGTAATGGGAACAAACCTATTCGCATGCAATTGGTGGGTGTCTAAACAAGCTGAATTTCAGCTCTAGATGTAAAGCAGTCGCTGCGAGCACTAAAACTGTACTTGTTCACCTGGCACAAAAAGTCGTCTTCTATGTATTATCATAGCACATCAGGGCAAGAAACCCAATGTTTTTGGCATGAGAGAAAAGGTGAGTGGTCACTGTTCCAACAAGCTGACTCGTTTAGGCTTTGCACAGGGACCTGTGGTAAGTGCAACACCCTGATTTAGAAAGAATTATGCATTTTTTCTGGCCTCGCTTCAGGAACCATGAGGGCTTTTTAAGCAGCTGCTTCACTGGTGATTTTGAGCAGGAGATGCTGAAGATGTGTTCAGAGCTAGGTCTGGATCATACTGTCAGGGGAAAGAAAGGGAAAGAAGTAGAAAACTGGGAAAAAAGGGGGGAGTTAGGGGTAGAAATCTGTGCATACTTACTGTCACATGCAAATGAAGGCCATTCACCTCTTGTCAGAATAATAACCTCAAATTTGAAATTACTGCACTCAACAGATATTGCACTTGGGAAATATGGGCAGGCTGATGTCAGAGAAATACACCACTGAGTGTAAAAGAAAACAGATTTTGAGAATTGCTGCTTACTTTGGTTGCTGTCATTTGGTTGATATAATATTTGTCAGAGAGAAACATTTGGAGAAAAGGATCTCTGAGTTAAAGTTGAATATTTGATGTGACTGGAAAAAGATATTTGTGTGTGAAATGAACAACTAGATGCTGTGTGTAGCAGAAAGGAGGGTCATTTAATGACACTAGAGCTAGTTAATGAGGCCATGGGAATCACTTGTCACCTTTTAGGTGCTTTCTACTCATGCATGAATCACAGCAGCCCCTGGAGAGTCTCCATCATCCCTTGCTAAAAGTAAGAGGCTGCACCACAGCAGTTTGTGACAATTTATGTGCAATTAAAAAAGCTGTATTTTCCCCTGGGAGCAGAAGTGGTTAACTAAAGGTGGAGTTGACTCCCAGCCTTGAGCCACCTTTGAGATATCTCAATCTCTGAGAGCTTCCCACTGGTGTGGCAGGGCCCACCACACTGCAGAACAGACTCCTGAAGAATATATTGCTTTTTCTGTGATGCTTGTCTGGCAGAGATCAAAGAAATCAGCACCCGGTCCTCCTCCAGTACTGCAAATCCACAGGCAGTGCAGAGAAACATCCCCTTTCCCTGTTTCGGTTTTCTCAGACGTGCAGAACTATTCTTAGAATTCATATTTCTGGCCTCATTATCTACTTTGTCTATCTTGTATTGTAGCACTTTATTTTCCTTGAGCAACATATTAAACATGCCAACATATCCAGCACAGCTAATTTGCAGACCAGCAAACTTGTTTTCAGCACCTTCTAATCTCTTAGAAAAAGACTCAACTTTATTTTCAATAGCAGAGACAGTCTGTGAGGAGTCTTGGCTTTCATGTATCAAATCCTGCTCTGCAGCACTACTTGTTTCACATCTCATGCACTGAGCTCCCACACAGGACTTGCAAGTGTGGATACAGTTCCCAGTACTGTAGGCTGCTGGACTGCTTGGGTGGTGTTGGAAACCTGTTTTAAAACATGATGAAAACAGAAGCCCTGCTTACCCCTTTCTCAAGTGTCACCTCAGTAATCATAAGAAATTTCTGAAAGAGGCTCAGCCAAGTGGCCCGAGAGCAGCGGCTGCAAGTTTTGACTGTCTGTCCCTCCCTTGTGAGCTGACTGTGAGCAATAAGTGGACCTTGGGCCTCTGTTTTTGAGTGTATATGACACGAAAAAATGAACTAGATATGTTAATGAAGGCTGAGTCCTTCAGGGGCTGTTAAAATCTATAGTCCAGGTGCAGGCTGCAGCTCTGAATGTCTGTATGCCACCTTACACTTGAAAGTTGGGAAGACAGATGTTGGAGGGACTACCACTGCACACTCTTCTGTAAGTGTATCTTCATCTGATCCTTACTGACCTCTCCTTGTCTGCGAGGGGCTGCTGTAAGCAGAATACCTGGCTGGATGGATGTGTGTTCTGATCCAGTACTGACAGTCTTATATTTAAAGCCTGGGGCTTGTCTTCTTAAGGCAGTAAACATTTTTTTTGTCGAAAAATCTATAGACTCCATGCACAGTATTTGAAATACACATCTCTGTTTAGTATCCTGTGGTTATATGTTTTAGAGGTCTCTCCAGAGTCTGGAGAGCATCAGGAACTCAAAACCTGTGCTGCAGGGCAGAGTTCATGCAGCTATGGGTCTAAAAATTCCCGTAATGCATCCAGTATTATCAGCCACTCCTATCACCTTGTTCAGCCCCTGAAGAAGATTAAGGTAAGTGCTCTATTCTCTCTATGCTAATTGGAGTGATGAAGGAGATAGCTAGTAAAACCTCCTGATAAGATTTAGACACAGGTGCCAACTATTCCCAAGAAGATACGGGACATAAAATGTAAAGCTTTTCCCAGAAGAACAATTTCTAGCCATACTGCTAATTCTGCAAGACAAATGCAAGAGAAGCATTTACTGTTTTATTCTCTTGAATAAACTTCACTTGGTCTGGCACTCCTTTACTCACTGGGCATGGGCAGGGACTTTGGTGCCATGCCAGATTTGTCCATCACTGCTATAGCATGTTTCACTTCCTAATTTATAGGTTGTAGTTTGTTATGCAGTTGCCCTATTTCCAGACATTCCAAGTAGCACGTTGCTAATGAGCTCATTTTCCCTGACTATAGGTATTGATAAATGCTGGGCAGGCAGCAGGCTGCTCTCTATGATGAAACTTTCTCCTGGTAAAAGCTGTAAGGACAAAACCTCTTTGAAATGGATGTATTGTAGACTCAAATGGGATCAACGTGTTCTTCTTAGGCTGAAGATAGTTAGACTTACACTGAGAGAAGCAGAGGTGAATTCCTAAGGAGATGTTCCAGGTCTCGTATAATGGGGATTATAAGACCACTGAGCCATGTAAGATATTTTAAAGCCTATTCAGCAAGCTTGCTGGCAAGCCTGCTGCATAATCAGGTATTGAATGGCCAGTGGTGTGGAGTCTGTCCTGATAACTTTCTTGTTTACTGTGATATTGAATACAGGAGTATCCACAAGAGCTTTGGGGAATGCTACATAAACAGTCGTCTGCCCACCCCATCTATGTGTCAATCGCCTTTCCCATGGTGTTCCTGAGGTGTTCCCGTCAAAATCAGAGCCTGCCACTAGTGGCTCATTTTCTGTGAGTGATGAGGCTTTAAAAGGAAGAAATAAAAAGAGTTAATGGAAGCAGGGGAACGTTTCTGAGTCAGTTGGCCATGTAAATTTTTAGTGGGGCTTCCCAAACATAACTTCGGTATTTGAGTTAAGTGAATTAACAAGGAGCTATTGAAGCCATGAGCAATGAGTGCTGGATATTTGGCTGCCACATTGTGGTTTTGATCATAAGCATGTTGGAAGAACTGTACCAATTTCCTTTCCATATTAAAAAATCCTAAAATACACAATTTAGGTTTTTGTAAAAACTTGTGACATAAACTGTAATTCCCTTTTTTTTTTTTTTTTGCATTGGTTTTACTCATCTGCTTAGAACTCTCCTGTGACATGATCTAATTCTACCTGCTTTCCTGATGTTAAATGAAAATATTTTGGGAATGCAGTATGGGCACAGGCACACATTTTAAAAGCAAGGAGTGATCAAAGAGAGCATTGGCTAACCACTGAACAATTTCTAATTAGCTTTCAGTTATCTTTATAGAGAGCAAACTGAATGATAAAGAGTAATTATTCATATTCATACAGAGACCACATAATTTAGACAAATAACTTGTAAAACACAGTAATCAGGCTGCCCTGCACTCTCTTTTTTAATTAGGATTCATATTGGGGATTGTGGGGGTTTCCTCTGGTTTAAAAGGGTGGGTGGGGGGAGTTTTAAACTATAGGAATTAAAGAGGGGAAAGCATAATAATTCATCTGGCCAGCTAGATAAATCATAGCCAAACGTGGCATTCTTCCCCTGGCACGTCATTGTGAGGACCTAGCCTTGCCACCATGAAACCTGAATATCTTTCCCTGTCTAAAGGGAGGCACTCAAAACATTCTAGATGGTTTTGCCCCGTGGAGCATTATGTGAAGCAAGTGTTGCACAGTTAATTTGCTTTCAGCATATTTTGCAAAAGGCACTAGACCTCCAAGTTCAGTGCAGGATTTAACTGCCTCTTTCCCCAGGATATTAGAGTATATTTGTCTGGGTGGTAATTCATTTGGTTTTTTCCTCTCTGGGGATTTGAAGAGCTCTAGGTCTTTTCTAATGTTCATAGCACTTCCTAATTAATGTGCTGTGCATATTTAGTTAATGTGCTGTGTGCTCCCTCTTAGAGATTAGTAATAAAGATGTTAAACAAAATTGGTTTTAGCATTTATCCAGCAATCACTTGCTCTTTACCCTAATAAAGCCATTTATGACAACACACTACATCCATTGCCTTTTTTCTTTCACCTAAAATTCTGCTGCTCTAACAGTCTTTGCTGTTTTTAATGAAATCTTCCCCAAATTACAATCAATAGCTTGATATTAACAATCTAATTGAATTAATACAGTTTGGCTTTATCTTGTATAAAGCAGTGTAACAATTTTTCCCACATAAAGATTTAATCTCTGTGATCACTGTGTGCCATCATGGCAAGGCTCTTCATTTTCTATCTTGGCTGTTTGTTGCATTTTTTTCTAAAGCTAGATTTATTGCACCATGGTTGCACGCATCTTTTCCCTCCCTATCAATGATTAGTAATACCTCAGATTTACTGAACCACACCTCAACTTGTTGCCAATTCCTGCTCCTTTTAATCTCTGGAAAATACTTTGTTATTACGCAGTCTTCAACTGATACTGAAATATTTTCTGTTAGGGTGAATAGTATTTCTCAATAATAAGACACTATGCATGGAAAATAATACTCTCATCTTAAAAAACCTGATTTACTATAGTGAAATGAATATCAGAGAGAAAGAATTTATTCTGAATTTTAATGAAATCAATTAATTTTGTTTCTGGCAATGATCAGATCTGGTTTAGCCTTGTTATACATACAGAATTAATGTTCTGTTTATGATGTTCCTGAGACCATGCCCTGCTAGTAAACTTTTTTTATTTTTTCCATCAGTGCAATCTAACCTTTAAAAGACTCTTCATGAATGCAATACGATGAAAAATCATGGGAAAACAGAGTGGTGTTTGAGGATGCAGGTAGGGTTTAGATGAACAGTGAAAATAGTTGTAGCGTAGGCTGGGTTTTCGCTATGTTAAGGGAACCAGGGACTTTACATAAACTCCAGCTAGCACAGAATGTGGCTGCCAGGTTTCTTATGAAAAGGAGACGACAGGAGCACACTTGATTTATTTTGAAAATGTATTGGCTGCCAGTCAAATACCATACTGGTTTTGAAATTGCTCTCCTTGTTTGTAAGATGTTACATAGTCCCAGCTATCTCTTTGACAGTCTTTGTCCTCACATTCCTGGTCAATCTCTGTCATCTACTCAGTTCCAAGAGTCCTCGAAAGAGCGAGGGCTTCAATTTCTCTGGACAGTTTCCCATACAGAAGTTACTAAGATTGTCCATGATTTTCGCTGCAGCCCTGACTTGGAGAATTTCACTGACCCAACTGAGCAATCATTTTAATTTGAAGTTAGGCATCCTGTTAAGTACCTTGCTGAATTCATTTCTCAATGGCACATTGTCTGCAGGAGTGTTGTAATGCACAGAATGAGAGGAGAATCAGACTTTTTGCTTGTTTGAAAGTTAAATCCAATGTGCTAACTTCTTTTTCCTGTTTCTCTTAAACATTGACCATACACTTAAAAAAAAAAAAAAAAGAACAACCAACCCCAATCTCACAAGAAAAACCCTAACAATGCTGAGCATTAGATTTCTGTGCCAGTCATTGTGCAAGATTTTCATGACAGCTGGTAGAAACACTTTTTTTGTGTCATGTGAAAGAATTCAATGTGAAAGAATTCATCTGATTTAATTTTATTTTCAATACCATGCAAAAAATCTTTACAATTCATGACAGTGTATTTTTAAATTGATGTCAGACATGAATTTTTTTCCCCATCCTTTTATTCTCCTTTTATTGCTTTCTGTTTTTTCCTTTGTAGTCCTCTTCCTTTTGCCTGCATTTTCTATGAAGTTCTCCAATCAGGATTTTACGTGTCAAAAATGCCTCATTCTGCCTTCTGAGTCACACATATTGAGATGCATTCTTAACTTTTCATACAATAGAGTGGTAATGTTATAATGCTTCACATTTTACTGTGTTTCTTCAGCTTTATAAAAACATCTGAAGTATTTGGAGTGTGCAGAATGACATAGAAACGTCAGAGGCAGTGGCAGAGAGAGAAGAGAAGAGAAGAGAAGAGAAGAGAAGAGGAGAGGAGAGGAGAGGAGAGGAGAGGAGAGGAGAGGAGAGGAGAGGAGAGGAGAGGAGAGGAGAGGAGAGGAGAGGAGAGGAGAGAAGAGAAGAGAAGAGAAGAGAAGAGAAAAGAGAGAAAAAAAGAAAGGTGACTGTTCTTCTGTTCTTTCTCAAGGACCTGCATCTATGTATCAGGTTTTTGTTTTCTTTTTCTTGAAGAAGTGTTTCTCTAAAACGGCAAAATCACCTTGCTATCTCCACTACAAAGGTGATGGGTGGGACTGGAAACTGCTGATTTATTTTAAAACCAGTTTATGTTTATTTTTTTCCAAGTCACTAAGGCACTGGATTTTTTTTTTTTTTTTTTTCCCCACAAGTATATCATCTTTCATACTGTTGTTTAATGTTTTATGGTTTAATTAAGTTCATTCCATAATTTGAAAACCATGAATAGGCATTTTCTTCGAACTCAAGTAAGATGGTAGCTTAGGATCAAATAAGCCACCGCTAGTGCCACCCACTACCACCCACTACTGTGACCTAAAAGGGACGTGCAACCTGTACACCTGTGGTGCCCCAGCTGCTGAACGATGCTTCTGTTAACTCCTGATTTCCAGATTTTTGAACTTGTGAGATGATTTTCTGAGGACATGGATTTTCAACACTACCCACTTAAAAAAACTCTAACTCAAAAAAGAATCTAAATACTCTCCAACCCTTCAGTAGGAAGGTACTATTCAGAAAGAAATTGAGTTATTTGAAGTTGTGCTACTGATTAAATGCATGGGAAAATTAATGTACCCTCTGCATATTCTTGCCTTTTGTATGTAGAATGCAGTTCTACAACAGTAATAATGAATCCCTACTTTCCTTTTTGCCTGACCACCAAAAATGCTTTCTCTCCCTGGGGAGACAGCCCAAGATACTTAGCCAAGGGTGTGTTTTATTTCTCTCAGTACTTCTGCTGCTCTTTTTTTTTTTTAAACCAATGTGGTGTATACTCATAATTTTTATAAAGTACAAAATACGTATAAACATAGCTGTGCATAGTTACAGTTTTGCAAACCCAATTTTTTTTTCCAATACCTTCTGTTGCCTTCTCCCCAGCTTGTATTTTTTCTTTTTAAGTTTTTGTTGGAAAGATTGTCCATGCTCGAGTCTTCTTTCAGCACTGCATATTAAAGCTTCTGTCCAGTTCTATCTTGTGTTTAAAATGTGTGCATGAGCGGGAATTTATGATGCTGACTTCTTTACACAGCCATGTCGCTACCTCTTATTCCATATGGTAATAGCCCTTCCATCTCATGCTTGTTCCTTCACTGAGTTGCTGTAATTTTGCTACTTTACTATAGTTGGTGATGTGTACAAATGACAGGGGAGATGAGGCACTGCAGAATATTTCTACTTGTGGTCAAACCAGAATATTCAGGGCTCATCTGGGCTGAATTGGAGTGCTTTAAGGGTAAAACAAACAAACAGAATTTTCATTGTAGTTTTTGTTTTTTGGATAAAAATTAGGCGTGGTTTGCCTTTCAGTCTTGTTTTATTTGAACTTGAATCAAGGAGGCTGGAGCAGGGAGCTCTATATGAAATAAACCTGGCTTTGACCAATTTCTAGATAAAAAGTAAGTGAGTGAGCCAATGTTCTGCATCAGTGAATCTTAACATTATCTTACTTCAGGTTTGTCAAGTGCTTACGCTCCTTTTCTCAATTTTTCTCCATGAATGCTGCATTGTTTTCAACCCACCTCAATAGTTCTATGCATGGCAGTAACCCAAAGACAGCAGCAACCTCTCCCATGAGGGGATGCCAGGGTGAGAGAGAAAATGAAAGAAAAAGAAAATCCAAACATGAAACTAAGTATTACGATCTTTCTTAATGCATTATTTTTTGCAAGCAATAAACAGTACTTATTAAAAAGAAACGAAGCCTTACAAAATGCTATCTAGATGCTAATACTTGTGCTCCTTTTCAGGTTGCTTAATACATAATAATGAAATAATGATTCTCTTCTGCACAGGCACCCTTTGATATTCAAACTCTGTTGCAATGAACTCCTCTTTTCACAGAGAGAAAGTTATAGTCCCACAAATATATACAACAAAGGGAGTCCTGAGCTTGATGTAACTTTTATTAGCAAGAAGTAGGAAGAACGCAACATAAAATATACTATAAATCAGTATAACTATAGAAGCACCATTAGAGGGAGCTCTGTTACTTAGTCCAATAGTTTCTATCTGAAAGACTTGTAACCAAGTTGCAGATTTATGATTTGAAATTAGAAGAAATATAGGACTAAAAAAAAAAAAAGAAAGCTTTGCTATAAGCACAGATAGCAAGAGTATTCTGAATGTGAATGTGGATATCTCCCTTGCTGAAGGAGCCTATTTATTTCAGGGTGGTCTATATAATGGTATCTGTAGATACTCTGAAACTTTGACTCTGTTCTTTTCTACTTCCCTGTTCTCCCCTCTGTCCATGTCTCTCAGAGTATTGAGATATTTGCTTTAAAGGAATTATTTTTTTTCTTTTAAACATGTACTCTTTGTCCCCTTTTTTGTGCACAGTGCACAATGCACATGTGTGTGTATATTAACTTTGAGCATAGGAAAATACAAGGCTTGGGATTTGAGGATTTATTCTAGAATTTATTACAGAATGCAGAGTTGAAAGGAAATAAAATGCATCTTAAACAGTTTGTTAATCAGATAAGCATTAATTATGTGGTCCTTGAAAAATTATCCCAGCTGGTTCTTACCTACAACAGGATTGAGTACAGCTCCCAATCTTTGCTTTACACAATGCTTAATCCTCTTTCTTGAAGGCAATTTTGGTTTTTGACCATCAGTTTTCCTCCTTTCTCATCCAATGATGCATAAACCAAACTTTGTAGAAGGGAGCAGTTTTAAAATAGCTTCCATTTTTATTTGCTTTATAAAAATAAAACAGCAGAGGAAAGGAACCTAACCTGTGACCCTACCAGGTTGTAGTGAACATTAATCTCTTTTTTTTTACAGAAAACAGGGCATCCATGTAGCAGTTTGGTATCAGGCACAAATTCTTAGGAAAGCAGTTTTACTGGCTCTGCTTTTAACAGACCAACTGTTATCTCTCAGGGAGTTTGCTTATGAAGATACCCCGAGATGGGATCATTATCAACATTTTAAATTCTTGATCCTAGGAGTCCAATAAATTTCAGCTGTCTGAAAGTAAGAAGAAACGGGAAATAAATAAACACAGGAAAGGAAAACTGGGCTCTGCCTGCTCTGTCCAGATCCAAAGAGAGGGGCTAACTTGTTTCTGTGCAGAGCCGAAGCAGCAAGAGAAGGAGGCTGAGCCCTGCACGTATCATGATACAGGGCAGGATTTGTGTAGTGCTCAGCGAGTGCCAAGTGCTGAGTGCTGGAGTGAGGGAGAGCGCTCGCTGCCTGCCTCGGAGACTCCGCACTTCGGTGTCACACAGCCCAAACCAGGGCATTTATTGCCTTTGAGCACTTGATATGGATAAGTGAGCCAATTTATAAAGTCTACTAGACCCCGACTAGCTGCCGCAATTGTAGTATTCCTTGAGTTCCTAAATAAATACAGACTGGAGGAGGAATATCAGCCGGATTCAAGCAAACAGCCATTAGCACCGGCTTGCTTTTCCTCCTCTTGTGTGGCCTCTCTCCTTACACTTGTGGTAGCTTGTCAACACTTTCTTTAAAGGTAACACAAAGCCCCCTGAATCTCCCCAGCAATGAAAAATGAATTACCATAATGTATAATAAATAAAAATCTCCTCTTAAATCAGTCAGTGGCTATGTTAAAGGGGTCCCAGAGCTTTTTGCATTTCCAGAGCTGATGGGTGAGTCAGGTCACACTGTTCCCCAAGAGACGTGGTCCGGACAGAAGTGAAGGGGGATTTCTTAAATTATTATTTTTTTAAATTTCAGAGGGGGAGTAGAGCAGGAGCAATGAGTCACAAGAACCAGCTCAGGAGCTCAGTAATAAAAGACAAAGCCATGAAATAAATTTAATAATAACCAGTAGTGTTTCAAGCTAATTAGTCTAGACAAGCTGGTGGCAATGCACTAACACCTTGGCTCACACTGAGGAGTGCCTTACCCAGGAATGTGTATTTCCACTGAACTGAAGACCTCTTCAACCACTGATGGTTTGGTTTTTTGGGCTGCTTTTTTGGTCCTCTCCCAAAAATCTGTGGGACTATCTCTGAAGCCAGATCCCATGCAGTGGTAAGGTAGCCAAAGTCTGGCCCTTACGAGAAACTAGAATATTTCTTCCTGAAAGTCAAAGGAGACATGAAATCTGAATGCTGGTAAATGTGGGCGATGGGGGGAGAAAATGCCAGATGAGAATAAGAAATTAGTTAATAACACTGTTATTTAATTTGCCTGAATTTCCCCACCCTCCCTGGCAAATCTCTTTTGCAAAAGCAGCCAGAAGAGAAGCTGGGTAATTTGAGACTTCAGTCATTAATGGCAAATACAGCAGAATATTAGTGGCATCACTTTCCTGCATTTATTGTGGAGAAGCCCTGATTGCAGGTAATTGTATCGATCCATTCAGCCACTCAGTTTACTTCATTAGAAAACGAATTAATTCTGACAGGCTTTGGCAAGAACTCATTAGTCCATAGTTTAATGCTTAATAAGCTGTTATCTCTCCTTTAACAGTGTAGGACCAATAGCCAGAATGGGATGCAAGATTTTATTTTTCTTAGAAATTATACTAATAGAAGACAGGCTGATAAGGGAGAAAATTAAAAGAGATACATACATGAAATAAGTAAGCAAAGAACCGAGCTGCAAATATGAAAGAAAAATTCTTATAAAAATATGGAGGCCCAATGGAATTCAAACCTATATCAGAAATTAATTATTTTACTGTAGCAAAAAGCATGGGCAACTATTGGATGGCCATAGGGAATCACTCCCTGGAATTTTCTTAAATGCAAGTATTTCTGGTGGCTTCAGTGGTATAATTTCCTGTGTTCTAGATAAACAGCGTTTAAATGTTCTTAGCATTTTAATTATCAATATTTTGTGAATGGGAGGAAACTTCCATTAAAAACCCACCTGCACAGAAAAAGCCATATATGCAACACAGCACTTCTTTGCTAAATGATTTATTGGCTTCTTTATCTATTTGCTTTCAGATGCTACAGTCAGCAATTGCTTTGAGCAATAAAAAGCATTTGCTCAGGCTGTGATAAATTCTTTGAATACAGCATGATTTTTTTAAGATAGTTTTTGTTGTGTTTTCACATGTGATTGTATTATATTACAGATATTCTCCCAACAAAGTTCTTGACATTAACTTGAAGTTCCATATAGGAAAAAAAAAAGCATTTATTTTGTTTTCTGTGCTAGACTGATAGTCCACTCCTGCAGCTATGACATTTAATTTGTTGGATGTTCAGGCCTTTCTTTATCCACTCTTAGTTTGTGAAGTGTATAACTCTTTGAAGGACCATAGACATTATTCCTTGGACTCCAAGGAAAAGCATAGGATAGAGGGCCACAGGTGGTGCATGACAAGATACTGCAAAAACATGTAGGAAATGCTATGTAACATTTACTGTTGCCATACCAGGTAATTTTTTTTTCCCTCTGTAATAACATGCTCTTATTCCAACTTACTGTCAAGATATTGTCCAGTCCTCTCACTTGCCAATAACATCCATTTCCTTCATGTTTTATGATAGAAGACAGCTTGAGGAATTCAGTTGAGGGTAGCAGTGACTACTCCAGCTATGTGAAATGAAATGGTAGGCTTCTTTTCTAATGCAGCAAAGCCATGCATGTGGCAGGGGCTGTGCCCCATTGTATCTGTACCTTTGCAGCCTCCAAAGGCTTCTTCCCTTCCCACCTTCCCTTAAAGAGTTTGGGCTGCCTTGAATTGCAGACCTCAGAACAGGAGTAGCATCTCTCAGTGGCATCAGGTCCTGTGTGCAGAATGGTGAGACTTGTGAGAGTTAATGTCTGAAGCAACATTTATCTGCGGCATTGCATGGATTCTCTGTGCTAGAAAAGATCTGGCAGTTTGCTATTTTGGCAAACTTTCCTAGTGTAGCCACAGCTTATACTGGCAAGCTAGTGTTTTGTCTGTATGTAGTTTATACCAGTTCCCTGAATGAAATGTGCTATACTGGCAGACTCCTTCACCCTCCCGCCCACATACAGCAGCATCTACTTTGGCATTCAGTATACAGCAGAAGTTTTTATCTATTAGTGTGAAAAAAAATCACAGTCCTCAGTAAAAAGGAGGCTAAAAAGGAGGTTGTGTAAGAGTTGGATAAAAAGCTGTCTTTGCACTGCAACTGTATGGGAAAACTAAGGTTGTGTGTTTGGTAAGATGATTTACCAATGCCACTGGTGCGAGACTAGTGCTCCAGTGTAGCTGCACTGGTTTGCTACTACATTTTCCAGGTGCAGAGCCCAGAGGCATTTCTTCTCCTGTGTTGCACAAGATTGGTGGGTGAAAAACTCCTGCCCTTGATCAGTATACTCTTACAAATAACCCTCTTTTCCCTCACAAAAACCCCCCTCTTTTCCTGAGGGGATGTGGAGTTTGAAATGCTGATGACACAGAAGTCCCTGTCTCTGTTATCTCTTTTTATGGTTCTCTTTGAAGGGAAGAATTTCCCTGCTTGTGGCTGAGATAACAGAGAGATGCTAAGTGGTGGGATTTTTCACAGCACTTGACCATATGCAATAAAAGGTCAATTTGGACACAGATCCCGGTGAACTTGGAAACATCAGAGTTTTGCTGTTTTAATGTGGAAATCAAAGTGTTTTACTAGCTCACCCAGTGGAGCCAATACCTCTTTATTGTCTTTTTCTTCATTTGCCCCCCACCTCTTAAAAGCACAGTCCCTTATTACTTTTCTTTTAAGTTTAGAAACTTGTGAGTAGGTGGACTGGGACTGATTCTTGTGTGTCTCTAACAAGAGAGCAAGGACTCACAAGTGAGGGCTGTGGGGGCCAGGCCTAAAACACTGTGTTCTCCATGAGATAAGCAGAAGCAGCTCTGGACCAAGGACATATTGGGTGTCTAACATTCACATGAGCTCCAGCCAAGACTGGAGAAGAACTTATTAGAGAGGTTACTGAGCAAACTTCATGTATTCCCCATGTGCCAGCCAAGCGATTTGCATACTGGTTATGAGTAGGATGTACTACAGTCCAGCTCTTATACTGTTTTGTATATGAGGTTAAACCAGCACAGAATTCAGAGCCAGTATATATCCATTTTGTAATGTTCCTACCATTAAGCAGTAGTTTATTCTTTGCAGAAACACTCAGAAATTGAGGGCCCTATCTAGGTACCTTCTTGATAAAGAATGCTTGGCACAGTAAAAATTTTCAGAGTTTGAGTAATATATTGTGAGGAACTGGAGATAGCAGCACACAATAATTTTTTTTTGTTTGTTTGTTTTTTGGCTTGGCACCTAAAGTCAGTAGACTGAGGCTTATTAAATGGAAATTTGGCATTGCTGCTATTTATAAGACTGGTTAATGCAAGGCTTTGAAATATAAAAATAAAATCAGAAGAAATATTTCATCTTCATAAGGTGGTCCAAAAGTTCAGTCCTGCAGCCTTTTCTTATGCAAAACAAATTTCTCATACAATTTATTCACACTAGGGGAAAAATGTCATGGCTGGACCATTTGCTTATCAGGTCTATGAACATTTCTCTTGAAGTAAGGGACCCCAGTGAGTCCTTCCTCACTTGCCTCCCCACTCTGTGCTCTCTTTACAGGTTGAATTCATGACAAAATAGTCAGGAGGGAGCATAGAAGGGAGAGAGCTGCCTGGGACGCCACAGGGGAGACAAAGCCAGGGCTCCCCCAGAAACATCCCTGAGCCCTTGTGCTCAGCCCTCCTGCTCCAGTCTCTGTCTCAGTGCCAAGCTGACTGTCACCAGGCAAAAAACAGATTTGCCTTCCAGGTTCTGTTGCTTCATTGTTTTATTTACAGTTACTTAAACCTCTGTCTCTTTCCTTTGTCCCACCTTCTCCCCCTCCCCTCCACCCTTTATTTTGTCTGGTGATGTGTTTGTTTGTCTACACCTCAGACATGGGACTGGGCTGTGTCAGTGAGGATGCACAGGGCCAGGCACGGTGGAGGGCTCCTGGGGACTCCTGACCCACAGCAACCAGGGCAGCAGCATTTTGGCTCTTGGCTAGCTGCTTCCTGGCCCCAGGGAGGGGAATGGAGAAAAGCCCTTCCTTGCTTTCTGTGGGCAAGGAGTGCCCTGGGCACTGGTTGTGTCCCACCCTCAGTGGTGGGGAATCACAGAAGCAGCCAGGTTGGGAAGGAGCTCTGAGATAAAGCCCAACCCTTGATTTGCTACCACCGTGGTTCCCTGACCGTGGCACTGAGTGCCACATTCAGTCTCCTTAAAAACCTCCACCACCTCCCTGGGCAGCCCATTCCAATGCCTGATCACCCTTTCTGTAAAGATTTTTTTCCTCATATCTAACCTAAACCTCCCCTGGCAGAGCTTATCACCATGTCCTCTTGTCTTACTGAGAGCTGCCTGTGAGGAAAGACTGACTCCCCCCCTGGCTCCAACCTCCTTTCAGGGAGTTGTAGAGAGTGATGAGGTCTCCCCTGAACCTCCTCTTCTCCAGACTGAACACCCCCAGCTCCCTCAGCCCTTCCTCATGGGGCTTGTGCTGGATCCCTTCATCAGCCTTGTTGTTCTTTTCTGGACATGCTCCTGCACCTCAATCTCCTCCCTGAACTGAGGGGCACAGGGCTAAACCTTTGAAAGCCTTTTCATGGCAATCAGGACACCTGGGGAGGGCAGGGGGACACACCTATTTACAAACAGGCATGATAATCCTGCATGTTTGCACTTGGTGGCCACAGTGATGCGGGGTGGCCAGGGAGCCAAGGGTGAGGGCTGCAGAAGAGGCCTGGCCCCAGCTGGGCGGCCATGTTGGGACCTTGTGGCAAAGGGAGAAGTGCAGCTGCAAGGGCTGTGGGGAAGCAAATGGAGTTTCCATTTTGTCAGCACAAATTGTATCACGTCTTTCTTTCTGTGCCTCTGAAAATGTGGTTTCCCTTAGTTTTGGAGTCTACCTTGCCCTCAGCAAGTAAATAAACGCCAACTAAAATAAAAAGGGAATACAAAACAATAATGAGGCTCTGCCTGCCACGCGCCAGCTTCGGAAGCCTCTGGAGGCTGGGTGGGAAAGCAGAGTCTGAAGGGGAGAATCCTGTGCCCTGGCTTCTGGGCTGTCATAGGACCTCTCCTCTTTGCCCCTGGCCCCCTGGTGCATGGCCACCAAGGGCAGCTGCTGGCTACAGAAAGGCAGCAAAGGCCCCGTGGCTGTCAGTGTACAGAGGCAGTGGTGGTGGACAAACATCTGGAAGTGAGAGCTGCCAAGCTGCATTGCTAATACACAGAGAGGGCAGAGGCAGACCACAACTGGAATCAGTAAGATTCTAAGGTTTTTACTTACTAGAACTCAGTAAGAAAAATTAAGTAAAACCCACATATTCAGTGGCAGTCTCATTTAGATCCCTTTAAGTCTGCAAATTGCATGTGAATTCCCCTCACTGAGACACCTGAAAACTGAGAGGTATTTTTATTTCTTACCTATCATTTCTTGAAGAATGTTTTAGGATTTTTCTTTTTTTTTTTTTTTTCATTTTAATTTGTAAATGAATGGACATATCACAAAAATAAATATACCTTGCCACTGAAGGACAGAGGAGTTTTTTGGCAGAAATTTCTCACAGTTTGGGGGTTTCAATTTCGAAATAATCTATTGCTGCAAAACTAATCTATAGAAAATAAGAAATTCATATTTTTTTAAAGCACACAGTTAAATACTTAAGTCCCATGCAAGCTGAAAGAGATCCCCCTATAAATGGAAAGGGCCTGAAAGCAGCTTTAAAGGGACTGTATGTGTGAAGAAGACACACTTCACATTAGCCACTCCAGCTACAGGCTTCTTACAGGAAAAAAAGTTAAAGAGTTATAAAGCACATTACTTACCTTTAAATAATTTGCTACATATGCTTTCCCATCATGATAGTGGCAGGTTAATCAATTTATTTTTGCTGTATACTCTCTTTTTTTCTCTGATGTTTCATACCAAACCTTTGTGGTAAAAAGAAGTCAAATACATTGAAGAGGAGGCATATTTTAATAAAAAATATTAGAAGAAACATATTAATATTCCTTTTATATCACTAGCAGATTGTTGGCCAACTAAGTGTTTATTTGGAAGACATATGCTATGCTGTGGAATAATACTAGAAGTAGGACATTGCACGTAGTAAGTGGTTCTGTTGGCAAATTGCTTCACTTCACTTCTGATGCTTTATGGGAGTACAGGACAAATCTCCTGGTGTAAAGTGGCATTGGCCTGCCAACACTGACAGAACAGGGCTTGTTTACCCCAAGTGGGTGTCTAGGCCTGAAATCAAAGCTATCAACATGACCACATTTGGTGTGAAACAGAAAGAGATCACTTCTGTGATGAAATAATTTAGGGCTGTTATCTGTGAAGTGGTCAGAAGAAAATAAGGTAATGACACATTACACATGCCAGCTTTTTTCTAGGGTTAAACTAAAAGCTTAATTCCATAACAGTTATTTTTCTTTTAACTTTTTAATAGCTTAAGTGACTAAACCAGGCAAGGAAAGTAATGAGTTTGGTCACAATAGTATCAGAGAGAATTATAATAAAAAAGGTGTTAGCGATACAACCTTGGCTATTTTTATAATTTTCTTCCCTCCTTCCTCATCTTTATCAGTGTGTTTTATGTAAACCTGACACATTTATATATGTGAAACAGATGCAAAATGAAGCAGTTTTGTCTTCAGTTATGACCATGTTTTTTCAATCATGGACACATGATTTATGGAAATGTTCTTTGCTGTAAAAAAAAGTCTTTTATAATCCAAACCACATTAATTATAAATCCAACATTCAATTTCTTTTGATACTTTGGGGAATGTGATGAAGTAAATTTATAATGCAAATAAATAAATTCTTTTAAAAATCATTACTCATTGAATGTTGAGATGAAACCAGCACAAGATTTCTCAGTTAAACTACTAGAGAATTCAATTAGATGTTGAGAAAATTAGCTCTCTTTTTAGAAAAAGTATTATTTGTCTCAGATTTCTATCTGCTATGGTATACTTGGCACTCCTGGGGCCAACCAAACTGTGAAATGCTATTGATGTTGGCTCTTTGGCTGATCAGCCTGTTCAGAGTTGAGCTCAGTTTACTCTGGGATAAACTCTAAACGTTTTGGAGTTCAGAAGAGTTGTGCAGAGGTGTAGAAACTGCTGAAGACTTAGCAGAGAATTTGTAAGGTCAGCAGCTGGACAGAATATTTTTCTCCAGGATAAGGCCAAACTATATAATATCCACAGCACTGCCAACTATGACGACTTTATCACACTTCTTACAAGGCTTAGGGTTTTTCTTCACACCTCAGCCCTTGAAGCATTTACAAATCTCAGTTTCCATTTTTGAAATAGTGGTTTTCTACTCCTTGTGATTACAAACAGAAGCTTGAAAATGTTAACCATAGAGGCTGGACACCCAGAAAGCAAATAAAACAGTCACATTTTTCTTACATCTCACTCTAAAGCCAGTCTCCTGAGTTTGGGGGTCTCATTCATAATTTCTGGGTGTGTAAAGCTGACTGCATTGACTGCCAGGAAGCTACTTCAGCTTTACAGAATTAATCCCTTCTGTCTCTGTGGTCTATGGTGCTCTGGTGGTCTGTGGTGAACTGCTACTTCTCTCCCTCTTTCCACCTGCTATTTCTCATTAAAACCAACTAAAAATAGTCGACTTGCTTTCACTGTATTCCTATTGCTTATAAGCATTAAGTATTATTCAACAACATTGTGGGAATTGAATTCACATGTTCATCTTATCCTTACTCCTTCAGTTGTCTGTGGGGTATTCTCCCAACCTGTGGTTTGGTGTTTTTTTTAAGGTATGTTTCTCAAAATAATTTCCAGTGTCAGTATTATGGCAAGTATTTCTGACCTGAGCTGGGAGAATGGCTTGTGTATGCATTAGCTGTTTATGAAAGTTATTTCTCTACCAAGCTGATCTACATTGGAGATTAGATCTCTGTTCTTATTATAGCTCCTGTGTAGCTGAAACCTCTGATAGCCACAGAAATGGCAAGGTGGACATGGGAGGTGGGTTTCTGTGGAAGGAAGGAAGGAGGGAAGGAATCTGTGAGTCTTGGTATCTGTGTAAAACAAAAGCAGCATCACGGAGTCTACAATTGATCCCCCAATAAACCAATTTTGAAAGCCCTGGCTTCCCCTGTCTCCCTCCTTACTGTCTTCCTTTGATAGGGACAGGAGGTATGAGCCTCCCAGGAGCGTAAAGATGTCTGGTCTGGCAAACATGAAAGAAGAAAGCTTGTGTGTTTATTTTGCACGCCATAGACTTTAGGGCCAGAAAGCCTTTTTTTTTTTTTTTTTTTTTTTTTTTTTTTTTCTCTATTTAGAAGATAATATCTTCTTAGAAAGTACATGTTTTGAAGCTTCAAAGAGGGAAAACCAAAACAAATCCTCCTCTTGACCTATAAATTCAGTTAGAAAAGCTACAGCAATTCACTGAAGTTTAATGTGATAACTTGATTTTGGCCTCAGCCTCGATGATTTGGGTACTTTGGGGATGGTAGGAATCTTGAATCCCACTGGTAAACTGTGAGAAGTATGAAAGCAGAGTGCAATGCTGAGAGGTCAGTATGCAGCATTCCTGTGCATCAGCAGTGTCACAGTGTGGAGTTTATGGCTGCTGTTTCTTTCTGCTCCATCAGTAAACACAATCTCCCCACTCCCTGAAGTTAAATCAAACCACTGTAAAGCAACTTGTGAGTAACCAGGATAAAATTTCCACTGAATTAAATATCAAGTCCAAAATATTTAAGATATAAACAAAAGAGGATAGAATAAGATCGGCCAGACATGTAGACATTTCCAAAATGGTTGTTTTCCAGATAGTTTTTGAGCCACAACTAGTGAAAAGGGTAGTTGCATAAAGCTAGTTTTGAAAGAAATGGATTGTCATCAGTTTACACCAGCTGAGGATGTAATCCTGCATATTTCGTGATTGTGTGTTTAAAACATACCCAAAAGCCCTTCAAAAATATTTTTATGTTGGGGGAAAAAAAAGGCAAAAAAATCTGTGATAAACTTGGACGAATTTATATAAAAGTCTTTAAATCCACAACCAGTATCCTCACCTGGCTCTCCAGGATATGTATGAGAAAAAGAAATTGTTCTCATACATAAAACAAGGACAAGTACTACTAAATGAGAGCCGATGAAGGCTTAGCCAGGCACAAGGGCTTAGAGTCTCTGTGATTAAAGTCAGTAGTTAACTGAACTCTGGATGAACGGAGCATACTGAATGGCACAGAGTTATGTCTCATGGAAGTGACTTGTTAGTATTTGGAAGATATCATGTTAGAATGCTGTTTATGAAAGAATGCTGTTTTGTTTTATTATATGCAGTTAAGGACTAATTCTTGTAAGGCATGATTTGTCATCAAAGCAAAGAATCACCAACAGCATCTCTTGGATTAAGCACATTTTGAAAGGGTCTAGATATTGCAAACAACAGTTTGTTAACTATTACTGCAGCCTAAAAGCTTCAGATGAGATGACAGAGCTGAAACGATTGGGAGAGCATCTCAAAATTAATTCTCTGCCCCAGGTAGCCTCTTTCTCAGGTTTTTTGAAGGTACACATCTTAAACTGATAAGCTCTGGAAAATTCCCAAACAAGTAATTTTTCACAGTGCTTCTCTAGCCTAGTAAAATATTTGGAGAACACAAGTGCTCCTGTGACCTCTGAAACTTGCTGGTGTGGGTGCTAGATACCAAAACTGAGTCCTTGCTTGGCCTTGGTTTGGAGCCAGGACCTACAAGGCAGTCTTCTACATGTCTGGCAAGCATCCTTAGCTACCAGACTATTTGTTATTTCTGGATGTGACCCTGATTTTCATTTTGTAGCTGTCCTGTTTTGTATTAACTAACTCTTCATTAGGCAGGGAGGGAAGCAACAGAAGTTGGACCTTCCAACCCTTGGTTTTGCCACTCCCTTGCTACGTTAGCTAGAGAAACTCCTAAACACTGGTGTACAAAGTTCCAGATAGCAAGTTGTAAAGCTCCAGCTGCCAAGATCAGGAATTTTTGTCTTCTCTCTGTTAACTTAAAAACAGTCTCCTGGAGACCGAACAGCTTTGTGTAGTTTAGCCCCCAGCTGTTTCCTCTTGGCAAAGTGATGGTATTGCTCACTTCCTGCTGGAGGTTGTCCATATTAAATAAATATAAATGCTGGGGAGCAAGTCCTTAAATGGCACTATCAGAAGCTAGGCCAGGGTGATCGTTCACTTCCTTGTGGCTACGGGAGGGGGTGGTGACTGATTTTTAGGGTAGTCCTGGAGCCTGGTCTGGGATGTGACTCCGAGTAGTCAGTTACCTAGAGCTGTTCTTGCCAGCTTTGCACTTTGAACTTAATAATTAATTCTTGCTTCATAAGTTTTTATTGGTGCATGCTTAATTAGTTTCTACTCTGTAAACTGATGCTATGAACATTTAAAAGCTCACGATTTCTTTTTTTTTTTCTTTTTTTTTCTTTTTTTCTTCTTTTCTTTCTTTTTTTCCTTTCTTGCTGTAGGACAACTAGCAAGCCTTTTTAATTGATATTGTACATTTCATCAGTTTCCATGGCGTAACGGTTAGTGAAGTCTGCAATTTTATTACAAATCTATGAACTTTTAAAATGTTCCTTCTGGTTAGCTCACTATTCATGTCCCTTGGGCAAACAAAACCTTTCAGTGTGGTAAATAGCAAGCATTTGAGTTAAAGTAATGTGCTTGAGGGAGCTGATGAAGTTTTCAAAGATGATATTAAAGATACCTATGCCAAGTCATATTCAGTTCCAGAGAACTAGTCAGCTGTCTCTGGAGATAAGGACTGAAATAAAGGAGTGGCTGCCCCTCGGGTGGGATGCTGTTTCTCCACACAGCACTGAACATGCCAGTTGGAGGGAGTCCTTTGACTTGTTCACTAAGCCAGGAGGGCTGCCCAGGAGTAGAACCTTGTATACAGCCCTTGTCCTCAGCCTGACTGGAGCAGAAGGCACCAATCACAGATCACTCTTCTCAGATTTATTTGCACAAAAGACACAGTCTAGCATGCTCATAGAAGTACTGATAAAAAAGTTGAGGCTAATGAGTTATGCTTTAATGACTGGTGCTGAGTAGTTATATATAGAATGATTAATTTTTTTTTAGAGGATCCTGTCCTTAAGTTTATGAGAGATCTCAGCAGCAGGTGGGAGCAGACAGCAGGTGAAGATTCATGTGTCCCTACAGAGGCCGAGAGCTGTCAGCAGAGCTTTCCCAACATTAGTGTTAAATGAGTATTCTATGCAAATAGTGCTATTCCTTCCACAGAGCCTGAAGTCATCTATCTGGCACACTACCTGCAGATGACAATGACTTGTTTATTTTATTAGATCATGTGCTACTCTCCCAAACTCATATAAGTTATTCGTTTCTAAAGACCATCAACAGCTAATGAGTGCTTGAATGGTTCATGAAAGCTCGATGCACTCTGGAAGGCTGGATCTATTATTACTACAAACTGGTACATTTAATTTGGTACATCATACATGCAAATGAGTGCTATTTCTGCATCTTTCACTTCTTTCACTTTTCCCTTTTTCACTGCTTTGCCTTTAAGCTGCCCATGGTAAAGCATATGCCCATTAGCATAGCCAGTGATAAACAGTCATACACACTAAAAACTTTTTTTACTGTATTTTTCAAGTAAGAGAAGTCAGTGCAGCCCAGACTTGGTCTGTATTTTGGATGGCAAGATTTCTTCAAGCTTCTGGCTAAAAATAGAGTATTTATTAGAATAAATCAGACAAAAGCACTTAAAGACTCTAGGTAGTGATTAGTTTGTCTCTTAGTCTCTATTTATACACTAATTGGGACTGTGAGTGTTATTTCACCAGACTGCTTCCACTTACATTTGTTTGGATAACAAATTATCTTTCTGTAGAAAATACTTGCTTTTATGTTCTGAAACATGGCTCATCTGAACTGTGAAAGATATACATAGAGTTTTTTTTTTTTTCTCAGTAATAGGGTGAATTTGCTGTGTCTGCTAAGTGATTAAAATTACCTAATAAGGAGATGAGAACAGAGATAATATATTTAAAGTTATGAAGCAATTGTCAAAGAAGAGAAATCATCACAAAGTTTTCAGCAGCTCTTCTAGAGAAGCCAAACAGAGGTTGAGGTTCTCCTTTCTTAAAGGCAGAACAGCTATGCATTTCTGTATTTATTTCCAGTCAATTCCCAATGTGCATTGTGGTTCTTACTTGGGAAGTGGGAAAGCCTAAGTCAAAGTAGACAAATTAAAACTTGCCAGCAGCTTGCTGTAAAACTATCAGAGCTAGAGGAGACCAGCAGGATTAATATTTCTGCTATATATTTCATATTACTATATGATAAAACTAAGCAGTATCAGGCTGTATTCACCTGTTTCAGTAACATAACCTCACAAAGATCTCAAATGCCAATTGAAGCATGAAATGGGAGCCTTTCAGAAGTTTTGTCCTTCTCTGCCTAAAGCTAAGTCTGTGCAGAAGCAATAGATTTATGGTGCCTGACTCCAAAGCTGCAACAGAAAAGAAACAGCCCAGAGACAGTCTCACAGAGAGATGTGATTTATCATTGATTTTACATCACCACTACCAAAGCCACAGATGATGGATTAATAAAATTATCCACACATTTCTATATATTGTCCCACTGCCAAGCTGTTGGCAATGTCTGAGGCTGTGGAGCTCATGACAAATACAATCTCCACAGTGCCCAGGTCAGGCACATTTGCTTACATTCACTGATCTGTGTCTGAGCATGTTTTTCACCACTGCCCTAACGAAACTGATGGTGCCATGTTCCAGAGATCAACTTTAATTTCAGGAAAAAAAACAACAAAAAAAGAGAACTCTATCTCTTAGCCACTGATAATAGGCATAAGCATAAAAAGTATTTGCAAACTAAGTAAACTTCTTTAATTTCCCTCATGAAGACAGAATTTACCAAGTGACACTGATGCTACCTTGTATGTGCCTTTATCAAGCTTGCAGAGCTATTATTTTGATTCAGAGAAGTGATTAAATTGCCAGAACTACAAAAGAGCTTTCCTATATTACAGAGAATTTCTACAAAATGCTTGGTTGAATCCCCTTGAAAACAAGAACAACAACAACAACAACAACAAAAAAACCCTCCAACCAAAAAGGAAAGGAATACTAAGAAAATGCATGTTTCTCCAACAAAACAACTCACTGTCAGCTTATGTTCTTGAATATTCAACAACTATATCCATTAAACACCATTTCAATTGTGTTTTGCTCTCTTAGTAATGAATAATTTTTCCAATATCTAGATACAAGAAAAAAAAGTTCTAAGCTGTGCTTGTTCTCCTTAAACAATATCTCTCATAGAAAAGATACTTTTGTCACCAAAGGCTCACCAACAAAGGGCTTTTGGTAAGAAATCTGAGAAATGTTCCATAACTGAGAAAAGTCACAAATGTGAGCATAGTCAAAGACTGAAGTTTTAATGATGTTTTTATCTGTTATTTTTTTTAAGGGTGAATTACATAAATTTTCTCTTAAACATCTGAAAGCACATTTTAGTACCTATATATAGGACAGCCTCATGGTTTTGTGAGGAGTGTACTCAGTGGTAATTTCAGGAAGGGTTATATATATTGTACATAATATTGAAGAGGAAATATTCTGATTGCAGACACTGAGGTATTTTCTCTAAGGTTACCAAAAGAGTTGTGTGGCAATGAAAGACATCCAAAGTAGTGCATTTGGAAGACTCTGGTTTAGAATTTTTGCTTAAGACATGGGTTTTTGCTATAGAAATGGGCTTAGCATAAATCAAAGAAGATGGGTAGCTGAACCAGAGATCCAGTTCTTTGTGCCTACTTCACAGCCATGTTTCAGCCTTCAAGGAAAAATGTTATCCAAAGTCAGGAGCAGGTGGTGGTGGGAGCTTCAGAGTGCTACATGCTACTCACTGTTGCCTTTTCACAAGCAACAGAGGGAAACCTGGACATAGCATTACTGCTGGACAAAAGGTCAAACCAAAGATAGTCTTGCATCTCTTCTTGTCAGCTGCAAAATTGATGTTGGTGGCATTTCTGCCTCAGAACCTAAGCCCATGTGTCCAGCAGCCTTTATGTGAGCAATGAAAATCTTACCAGGAGCCCTGGTTTCACTGAGCTCTGCATTCCACCTACTGCTGAGCTCTGCATTACTGACATCAGTAACAACTTTTAAGTGTTATTAGTGTTGAAGAAGGAGGAATTTCTAAATATTAAGTGGATGCTTGAGACAGTACTGTAGTTAAGAGTTCATTTAGGAAGAACAGATGGCCCAAAAAGAAAAAATGTGTCTCAGCTGAGGTGTTAAGAGGATTAAGGATTAAATAAGCGCAAGATCAGAGGCTAGACTAGGGCCAAAATAAACAAATCTATTTAGTCAGGTATAAGAAGAGGAGATCAGAAGAAATGAGAAGACTTAGAAGACAGGGATGATGAAGATGATTCACAGAGGATGTTCAAGGAACAGAGGTCACAGATGAGAGTTTCTAAAATACAAACTAGAACTGTTAAATCAAAAACAGATGACGTGCAGAAAAACAGACTGTGATGGGCAAATGGCAAAATTCTGTGAAGAACTGGCTGACTAAAAAAAGCTCTGATAAATGATATTTTTTCAACAGGTGACAGACAACCATGACATGAAAAACTGAAACAAAATTTGCAATCACAAAGTCAAGAATAGAAAAGCTGTAGGTACTAATAGATTTCCCCAGATTGAATGTTAGTACTAGGGATGGCTTTTTACAAGTGGGAACATGCAAGACTTAGTATTAATATTCATACCATTATGGAACAAAAATAATAGGAAGACTTTTATAAGCAACATTAAAACTTTGTTATTCAAAATCAACACTGGCAGGTTTTACAGAAGGTTTTCAGAGACATCAGTGCTCCCCAAAATGATTTTTTTTTTCTCACAGAAAAATGTATAGCTGTGTGAAATAGCCTCAGAGACAATTTCTAACATTTCATATGAATTTATGATATTTTCCCATCTCTCCCAACAGTGGATTATCCACTATCATAAGATACAAGATGCAAAGTTACATTTGCTAACTTCCACGATCACAGAAACAGAATTATACATCATATGCACCCAAAAGCTGCCTCTGTCAAAAAGGAAATTCTGTTCCCTCCACTCCTTACGTTGTTCACCACAGTGTTTTGAACTCTGTGCCAGACATTCACATCGCAGCCAACTTTGTTTTTCCATACTTGTTGCTAAAACAGTCACTTACTGGTGTGTAAAGCTCTCCAAGGGGACTTGGGCACTTTAAATTGTAGGTCCTGAAAAATCTCCCTGCAGCTTGTACCTTGGTTTGATTGAGCTCCTACAAGAGTACATTTCTAACTATAAATATCCACTTCTGAACATGGCCAAACCTCACAGGTCCTGACAGCCAATGCACTATACACATGGCTGTTCAAAAAGGTCTCTGAGGACACACAGGTGCTTGACCTGATCTCTTGATAGGAAAGGGCCTCACAAGTACAGCACAAAACAGTGCTGGTGAAACCTCTGGGAAGGGAGGTAAGGAGAGAAGAGGTTCTTTTGCCTGGTTAAATTCAGATAACTGAGTTTAACTTCTTTAAAGTGTCAGAGAACAGAAGTCTGCATTGCCCATATTACAGATGAGCCTATGCTGGAGGTGCTGTGGGTTCTTGCCATTCCCTCCTTGCTCAGGGATGCACAACTGTGACATCTGGGCCATGAGCTGAGTCAGGCCACTATGGGAGGGAGGTGGGGCTGGGGGCAGGGCTCCAAGAGGCGGGTGGTCCAGGCACCAAAAAGCAGGAATCACTACAGACATCTGAAGATAACTATCTGGCTTGTGAGTCAGAACCCAAAGATCCCAGGATTAACAAACTTTAAAGCAAAAGACTTAGCCAGACAGAGACTGTATATAATCCAGTGTATACATAAACTACTCATACGCTGCCCAGCCAGTGAGCCAAAGTGTTACTTGGACAGGAAGGGAAGTCACTTTTTTTGATACTTCTGAGAGATGAGTTAGAAAGTATAGCATCTAGTTTCTTGCTCATGACAATTCTCTTGCCCTTTTGAACGCGTATCTTCATCTCAAATAAAACAATTTCTGTTCAGTAGAGTTTATAGCAGAGGGGCACAGATGAGGACGTATGTCCAGGTAGCAGTGGAGCTGATATGAATATGCAATGCTATTTAATTATGAATTATATAAGCAGTCAGTGTACAGTCTCAGACAAAACTATGGTGTTGACTGATAGCAGATAGTGCAAGACTGTAGCTTCATACAAGCAATATCTAACCTTTAACATCATGTTTTCAGGTGTGTGTGGGTGGGCTCTCCCTTCTTCTTTCTTAACATACCTCCCCAGGAATACCCAAGAGTTCACTTTCTTCTTAAAGCAGCATTTTATATGATTTGTTCTAATTCTAATACATAGTTAAAAAGACAGACCTGCTTTGTAAGTTGTGCATTATATTCTTCTTTGGAAGCTGGGGAAAGAAAGATCGAAGAAAAGTGAGAAATAGCAATGAAAGATTTACTTGATGGTGGGCTTTGTCTCCTCAGAGAATTATTATTTGGATTCAACTTCTTTCCTAAGATAAAGGATTATTTAATTTGTCAACTGCCAACAACAACTGCTTTGTTAATTAGCCATTTCATGGGTACTTATGTTACTTCATTTCTCATGGAGACATGTCCAGGGGATCATGAGAAATTTTTAATGATACCTGAGACAATTAGTTGTTTTGTACCTAATCTCAGTGATGCCCTTTGCTAAGAAGTATCACCACAACTACTGAACCTATACAATTATATTATCTATAGCAAGACTGTCTACAGGATGATATTGCATATTATGAAAAACTTGGGAATCAGGAGTTTTCTGGTGCTAAATAAATTGCTAAATTTTTTTTTTCTAACACTTGGCACAAAACAAGACAATCCTAAAACCAGCATATCTGATTTGTAGCAACACCAAGGTGTAACTAATATTAGTACAGTATTATGGTTATGGGTGGAGAGAAAATAAATTCATAGCTGAACATCTTTAATTTACCACCCACAAGGATGCCAGAAGCCATGTTTTCTATTGTTCAAAAACAAGATAGAAAATACCCAATACTTTCTCACCCCTTTTAGCACTGCAGATCAGAGCCAAGGGATAACATCACAATGTCACACTCTGAGTGCGTGAAATCATGTTAGCAAATGTTTTTATCTGAGTGTCAGTGACACCTAGCAGATACTTCCCAGGGCACTGGCAGGTCACAGATTTGCTAAGACTTAGAGTAGTTGCTTTCCTCTAAAGCTGTGATTCTTAACAATCTGTAGAAAAATTAGTGTTCCTAATATTTTTGCTGGCATTAGGTCACACATGCATTATTGTACCTGACTGAGCATTCAGACACTGGGTCTTGTGACTGCAGGAATAACGCATGAATTGTAATGTAGGAGAAAACCACTGCAGACCACAGGAGGAGCACAGAGAGGAGAGAGAGGGGAAGGAACCAGGGCAGTCTGTCACAGGAAGCCAAATGGACAAAACAACAGAAAGAGAAGGGCAGCCAGATAAGGAGAAAGAGAAAGAAAAAGAGAATTAGTGAAGAAAATGCTGATAGAGTAAATGATAGAGTCTCTGTTGTCTTCCTCTAATTTCTACGTTCTGGAAGGGTAATTGAAATTTTCAGATAAAGCTGTGATTCCATGGTGCATCCTGAAACTCATCCTTGGTCCCCTGCCATTTCTAAGGAACTGTATAAAACCCTAACCAATCTTGCAGTAGTGCTTATAAGCAGAAGAAGGATAAGTAATGGTATTTCTGTGAAGAAATATGTATGGGGTCTTAGCACTGCATTTGGCAGCTGTGCTGCTGATGGCAGCTGTGGTCCTACTGCCCCCAGATGCAGAGCAAGCAGCAATGGAGAAGGGAGGGAATAACTTGAGAAGTTGCTGTCTGGCAGGTAAATACTTGATGTAAGCATTTATGTAAAGAGATACATTTAAATTTTCCTTCACTACACTTTGATGAACTCTCACATCATGTGTGTAAGAGTTCTTGTCCCTGCTAAGACATAAGGTTTTGGATATAGCTTGTAAAATGTGTCTCTTTTGAACTTTGTGGAGCTACTTCCATGGGTCAGACTAACCTAGCAGGATTGGAGGCCTGAGGGTGTGACAAATAATAAAGGAGCCCTGAAGGACTGAGGAAGCCAGATTCCAGCTCTCCTCAAGGGCACTACATTGCTGCATAGAACCAGGGCAAGATTTGCACTCATACTGTAATTTCTCCATCACTGCTCATGTCTCCTGCCATCCCTCAAAATAAGAATAAAATAAAATAAAATAAAATAAAAGGAGGAGAAAACAATAGCAAGGCATGTCTCTTACTGTGTTTGGGCAGTGCCAAGCAGTTTGAGGAGGTTGGTGCTGCACAAAACTAGCAAATGACAGCGATTTGAAGTTAATGAGGATCAGGACACTTGGCGTGGAGGTTTCTGGGCTGCAGGAAGGAGGGGGGGCTCTCATGAGGTCCCGATAAGCATTAGCAGTTTTGGATGCTCAGCCAAAACTTTTGTGGTTTGCCTGTTAGTACTGAGTCTCTTTTTTCTCCAGCCGTTACTTTATACTGTGCGGTCTGGCTTGCAGTTGTACAACAGCATTTAAAATATACAACATGCTGTGAGACAGAATGCAGCTACCTTGTCAAAGATGCCAGCATTAAATTACAAAGAGGCTAGTATGCTCCATACAGAGGATACAGCCATTTCGCCTGTAAAAGTTGAGCAGGCCAACTTCTATTATCATTGAGTTTAGGAAGCACCAACTACCTTGAATACAGCGAGGGAGGGTGAGGGAAGTGAGGGGAATGGTCCATATGGATCTATAAGCAGTCTGGCCTGGGAGAAGGAGAAAGAGAAAAGCTTTGTGATCTTTTTTTGGAATGAGTGAAATGCAAAGAAAATATATAAAGTCTCCACTCACATCATGTGTGCTCATCACATTAAAACGCAGGAGCTGGTTGCAGGTTGAATGTAGCAGAGACAGTGATTATGGTTTTTGAAGTGCAACAGTGAAGAAGCTCTGCCTTTAGATGTGTTAGACTTTCTGACAGGTTTTTTTAGTTCAATGAAATTAATTTCTTCTCCAATATTACTGGCTCTGAGAGAAAATATATAAAGTAGAGCATTTGAACAGTATTGCTGTGACATAATAATCCTTCCTGCTCTGCAATGAATCTTTCTTTACTTAGTAGTTTACTCTGCATAAGTGAAAATAAATTTCATATTCCTAAAGGAGGTGGAGTTAAAGATGCAGCTACCCCAGAAGCTGTATAAGAATTACAGAGGAAAACTTAAAAAGATCTCATAACAGAAAAGAAAGACACTAGATTAGCTTTGAACCTAGGAGTTTACCACGTTGCAAATCAAGTGCATTGTCAGAAAAAGAACAGGTGTACACCACATGTATGGATTAAAATGCAGTCCTGAGTGGCATGATGACAGTTCTGGGTATATATCCCAAAGAGTACTTATGCATCTGTTATGAATTCAGGTGGGATACAGATTGGGGAATTTCTTTATGAGTTACAATATTGTAAATACACATTTACACATTTAGTATTGATGAAATTATTCAAATGTGAATTTGGCCCAAAGGTTTTTCTTTTCCTTGTAATAATGGTTTTCTAGACACCAATATTTAAATACTTATGTCTCTCTCTCACTTTAAGACACGTAGAAAGTTTATCTTGAGACTCTGCTGTGGTCTGATAAGACCAGTGAGGAATTCTCTGTAGGAGCAGGCCTGATACATGCTATGGTAAGGATATAACAGGACTGAAAAACTCTTGGAGTTTTCACAGCTTTCTGAATGATTTTATGCAGTGAAAATGGAGGAGATGGGTTAAAAATGGAAAACTAGAAAAAAACCCAGAAGTTGGAAGGGACACACACTTCTGATAATTACAAAAAATCCTTTAAGGGCTGCAGTCATTTGGGCATGGGGATTTAGAAGGGGATTGAACCCTTCCAAAAAAAAAAAGGGAAGAAAAAATCTGGAGCCTCTGTTTGTGGGATCCATCACCTTGGCTCCTGAAAAGAAAGGGGGAAGATTTAAAGAAGGAGAAGACTTGTTATGTCAGCTCCATAAATGAATCTCTTTGCTGTTTTTATTCATAGCATGCACCTAGCAGCCCTGAGTCAGGTTGAGGCCAGCATACTGGGCACTGTATTCCACACATAAGAAATATGGTGATTGCTGTCATCAGGCTTGTACTGGCCAAAGAAAGTTTTGCCAAATTGTTCTCCCACAAGGATACATTTGCTGGCCAGGCTGGAAATGAGAGAGAATTTGACCAAGAACTGAACACAGGTTTTGCATCAGCTCTGGTTAGTCCAAGCAAGAATAATACTGGGGGTGGAAAAAAAGAAAGAAAAAAAAAAAAGAGTGACCATTAAACATATTTAGGAATTAAAATACGTGAAAGTGTTGGCAATAAGCTCTGTGAATTTTGCTTAAAACCTGATCAATATTTACATAATTCATGCATCCCACTGAGTGCAAAGCTGGCAGTCAGAATAGCATCGCTTCTACATAACACTACTGCAACAGGAAAAGGAAAATATTTTCTACATCCTGAATTAGTTATTTAAGCCCTCTCTACCTCCTTGGGAGTATGACAGAATCGATCAGCCAAGCTGAACAACACTGGCATTGCAAACATTTATTCATACCATCTGGTACAGAGTCAAATCCAAGTAACAAAGGCTTTTATTTTCCCACAAAGGCTGAAGGTTACATAAATGTTACCCACATACTTGTGGCATCCCAACATGTTATTCTCACGTGCTGTAGAGAGATTGACAATTCCCAGACCAGAACAAGACAGCCAGCCACAAAGATTCCTGCAGCACAATTGCTTACTAATACCACTGAATGCACATTTTAGACCCCTTGAAGAGCATTAAGTTCCTCTAGTTCCTTATTGCACAGATAATATACATGGTCCAACATGACAGGCAACATCTCCAGTGGTTAAACATGAGGCTAGTAGTGTTGTGGGGTTTTTTTCTTATCTGTGATGACCACTTACTTGAACTCACTTATGGTTCTATTTCATTCAGCTGCTCATAAATTACCTTGGCATCCTGAACTCATGAAAATAAATATATATTTGATGCTTCACTAGTGTACAGTCAGTCTCACTTGCTTCTTTTTTTCATATATTCAGATGCCCACATGAAACTAGTTATCCTTCATCATAACTATAAATATTCTCTGAATGAGTTTTAAGACAATTATTTTGCAAGGGGTTGTGCAAAAGGAAAAGTTTAAGAAATACAGATATTCATTCAGAAAGCTTAATGATGTGGGACAGCCTGTTAAAAAAAATGTATTTATCCATAACTTCAGTTTTAGAATCTGGTGCACCTTATTTATAGCCTTACCATTAAGACATTCACATGAATGTCAAAGCATCAGGTTTTTAGGTACAAAGATAAACTGAGACCTCAAAGTTGGTGCATTTGCTCACCTGCTGGTGGTCTCTCCTATCTGTGAGGTGCCCTGACAGGCCAGCTCCTCCAGAGACTCCCACACTATGCAAGGGGCCACATCTTTTGCAGGTGCAAAACTGCCAAAGAAATTTTATATTTAAGCATTCAAAAAACTCAACCTGTCCAGAATTGGTCCTTTACTAGAGGAAACATTAAATGAAAATAAAATTTAAAAAAAATTCATTAAAAATAAAAAAAAAAAAAAGAAAAAAAAAAAAGAGGAAGAGGAAAAAGAGAAAAAGGAAAAGCAAGAGGAAGAGAAGGAAAATAGGAGAACCAAGAATTCCTCTTAATGAAGAGCATCAAATAAAATGGTATTAGGGAGCATTTGCTTCTTTGCTTTGATGAAAAGTGGATTTTAGCAATAAGCAGAGTAACAGAGAACATGCAAAAATTAGGATGAGATGGTAAACACTTTCCAATAGTCCTTTAAACTCTTCCTTTTAAAGCCAAGCTGTGGCCACAGATGAGATCCTTCTATGCAAACCTGTTTTTAAGAAGCTGCAATGGAAATTTCCATCCTTAAAGATCAGGCCAAGCTCAACTCTTGCTACGTTCAGATGAAGCCAGATCGGTCTCTTTTGGAAAAACTATTAATGTCTCACTAAGTGCCACTATTGATTTTCATCTTTTAGTAAACAACTTAGGAAGTCCCAAAGCCTGATACAGTCAGAAATTTCAATGTTTTCTTAAGGAAGAAATCACTATATAGCTACCCTGTTTTATTCATTTTCCCTAGCCAGGCAAAACGTTATGTTAGGCATTAGTCTCACCCACAAGCAGAAGCTTATTTAAGAGTCTGGATTTCATAATGCCTCAGAGCTTCCTAGGACAGATAAAGCCTAAATGGCAATGGGCACTTCATGCCTCCTAAGGGCAAACGAGACCTTAACTTTTCTCTTTTAACACCTTTATCTCAATATAAACCCCCCTACTGTCTTTTGAACATTTTGTTATTAAATAATGCAGCTAGCAAAAAAACTCCTTTATCCTTGTCTAATTCCCAGTCACCTATCAAAAGAATCTGTCAAAGAGAAAGCCACATCCCATGGCACCTACACACCAGAAGAAAGCAATAGGAATGTACCCTGGGAGATCAAATAAGGACTCGAGTGTTTGATTTCTGTAGCAAGAATAGTGCACAATTTCCAGATGTTTATGTCTTTGAAGAAAAACTGGTTTAGAGATAAGGATCTCAGAAGAGCTCACAGTGAGTGCCGAGTGCTGTGCACATGAGACGTGCCATACTTTAACTTCTGATCTATACCATAAAGGACAAGACATTAATTTAAGACACCAGACAAGACTGCCCGTTGCTCATGTAACTCAAATGTGTCTTAATGGCATAGTTTAACGTTTCTGAAAAGATAAAAAAAACCCAAACCCCAGTCCTTTCTACTGCCTTTATGAGACAGTTTGGTCAGAAAAGTAGCACTCGACTGTATTCCCAAATTACTGTTCAGTAATAGGGTGATACACAGTTCAGAAAATAGTGTATGTGGGTCATATATTGGGGTGTTTTCTTAAAATGTTGTAACTAGATGGATTAAAGGTTCAGAAGATGGCATTGGAGAGTATCATTATTATTTTCTGTGTTTCTATTGCCATAAAAAGAGAAGGACAAAGAGTTTTGCAGGACTGGGATAAGAAAAGAAAACAAAACATTTCACAATAAAACCAACCCCTTTGTATAAACAGGATTAATTTTGTCAGAAGAGCCAAAAGCAGGAAATTAGTAACTTATACTTTAGACTATTATGACTGATTTTTAAAATTCTCATTTGCCATACAGATGAAAGGTAGGAATGTCATATTTCCATGATACCGGAGCTCTAAAACTCAGATGTGTCCCACCCTAGGCAGAGAGTCCAGAGTCAAAATTGAAGAACTAAACAGAAGGACCTGATTTTTCAGAATATTTGACTGCTATCTCTGGAGTTTGATGACATCAGTTAATTATGAAGGAATCTTTCAGCATTTCTCAGTCTGGTTGACCTTAAATCAAGAAGTTAGGCAAGAAAAGATCAGTTCTCATGGTCTGAAATTAGAAAGCAGCATATCATAGAGATTGCTATCAGAGAGAAACGTGTGGATATAAACTAAACTACTTCAAATACTTGTGTTTAGGTATCATGAAATGTAGCACATATTTAAATGTATCAATTATTATTCAGGGCCTTGAAATAGGCTTAACTTTATAGGCATTTATAATAGGCCCTAAAATAGTCTTTAAGGGATATATCTTTTCTTCTCCTAGCAATTTTAAGTGTATTATTACACTACTACAACAAGACCAACCTCACTAAAATACATGGAGGCTCATATCCTAGTTCACTGGTTTGCAAAGGCAATAGAATAAGAAGCTTATATACAACAGGACATGACTTGTTGAGTTTTTAATCTGATTTTAACACTTTCGTTGAACAGGCTATAAGTTAATATTTTAGAATATTTTGCTCTTTCTCTCCCTGTAAACCTACAGTTTAAAACAGGCATCTCCTTATTAAAGTCTCCATAAGAAAGAGATTCTTGTGTTAAACATTTATGTCTCACTGTTAGTTTTAGAAATTACTCATCTTTAATAAAGTTGCCACAAAATGCACAATTTATTTTTGCTCAACAGGACTCTATCTTTTTTCCCTTTCCAGAAAATATACAGAAACAGGTGGCTAGATTTCCTGGAAAAAAATAAATTTTAAATGTTTACTTGTTTTAACATATACTTAGGCATTTAAAATGCTCTTAAGAATTATTTTTTTACTATAGCAAGTTTCAGTGTTATATAGTTTTTCTTTTCACCTGTCACTTTAACCATTCTCTACATCTTCATCTTATTTTATAACTGTGCTGCTTATATATTATTTTCATATTAGGGAAAAAAATCTTCAAGTATCAGCTGAAAAATGCAGCATACGGTAATGTTTTTCAAGTAGTTTGTTCAGTGGTTACAGTTCATAAAAAATGCCTAAATACATGGTTATGTGGCTTATTTTAATTTCATAATTACTGTAAACAATTGATAATCTAAACATAGTGCAACATCTGAAAGAACTCCAGTGGGCATTGTAGAAAACCACCATCCAGCCTTCTTTAAAAGTGTGAAAAACAAAATTCTAAAAAGTTTCCGAGGTTTGTTTTAGGTTTGGTTGTTTTTTTTTTTTGGTTTTATTTGTTTGTTTGTTTATTGATTTGGAGGTTTTTGGGGGTGTTTTGTTAATTTAAATATTCTGGATTATAACACCTGGATTAGTGGCTAATAAAGGAGTCAAATATTTAGAATCCATATCCCTAGATGATATCATAGTTTTACAAAGAGGCCCTTTTCCCAGTGAAGTTCACAAATTAGATTTTGTTACTGGTTATGTTGCCATTTTTGGCAAACTAGAGTTTTATGAGCTTTTTTGGCTGAGCCTCCCTGTAAATCTGAAATAATTCCATCTTCCCATTTTACCTCCTTGCACTCAACCACAAAATGTTGACAGAAGTGAACCCCTTTTCCATGAGGGCTGCCCAGCAGGTGGATGGCACTGGGGCCTGGCAGCAGTTCCCAGGCAGCCCAGGAAGAAAGAAGATGCTGAACAGCTTCTGCAGGTGCCCAGAGGCCCAGCTCTCCTGGTTTTGTTGGGATTCAAAGGTATTTAACACCCTGTGTGCAGTCACAACAGGCACTGTGGGCTCAGATCACTCTGGTGGTGGGGAATCCAGGCTTTTGCTTCCCATCTGACCTTAAGCAGTACTTCTACCACCCAAAAGGACCACTTTTACCTTTGAGCCTGTTCCTGATTTATGGACTGAGACAGACTTGTCGCAGCCTCAGAATGGAGGGAAGTTAATAAACGATCCAACTGCAGTGCCAGGGGTTGAGCTGTATTCCTGTTATTCCATTCAAACCCCAATTCTTTCATTTGTTGGCGTTTGAGTGACTCAAGCAGCTCTACTACCAGGGGATTTTCCTTCATCACGTTGCTATTGCAAATAATAAACTATTGACTAGCTGGGAGTTTCTCGGTTCCTTTTATTCTTATGAAGAAACAACTGATCAGATCTAAATCAGGAAATTCCAACATTGGTTTGCAGAAAGGGAAGAAACTATGGATGGGCTGGCAGAAAGGGAAGGAAAAAGGCAGATCAAAATTTATTTAATTTTTTTTTTTTTTTCTGGGAAGATGCCACTAATGTGGACTGCATTTCTACATAGCAAATTTGCAAGAGTGTTGTGTAACTCATGTTCAAAATAGTAATTGATATGTTTAGTGTTTATTACATTCCCATATGCTTGTAATCGAGGTACAACTCTAGTGGATGGGAAGCAAAAAAAAAAAGCTATAATTAGCTGCTTAGCATCAGAGCTGTTGCACATTCATTTAAATAGCTTTATTTATCTTCTTCCCCATAAAGAACCTTCCATACTGTAAATTTATTGAATGGTTAATGGCCCAAAAGTATGGGGTTCATTACCAAATGAAGTATTTATTGCAGTGTTAATTAAATAAAAGCATTGTAATCTTTCCAAATTGAACAATTATGCTCATTTGAACATTTTAAAAAGAAAATCTTTTATATACTAATTGAGTTGCATAATGAAAAGCACGTGTAATGGAAATTTTAATCAAAACAAACACTGAAATAATTTGAACACTTTTTACAATATAAAATGTCTACCTCAGTTTTTATTAGAAATATTATAACAGCCAGATTAGTTTCAGAACTCATGACCTTTGAGTGCGGTATATTATTTCTGAGCTGATAGGCCACCCTCACATACCGGTTGGCTAACCCCTTAAACATCAAAGTTACTGCTTGGCTACCAGCCTTAAACCATGACAGACTGGCTGCAAGCCCAAAACTTGACAGCCTGGCGCTGGGCCTGTAGCCTGAGCTGACAGCCTGTTCTGCAAGGGGCTGATGAATGATTTCTGGCAAGCGGGGCTGGGCTCTGACTGACTGGGAGAACGGCATCAATCAGGGGAGCACACACCAAACCTCCGCAGGTCTGTGAGGGATGGCGCGCTGCCGAATGCCCGGATCAGCAGCCTGTTCACACCCAATTTTTTATTTATTTGCTAAATGTCACCCAGCGGCCCTCAAATATTTGCAACTGCAATTATGTTTCATGCTCATAACGTCTAAATTTTATTCAAAAAGCAGGACTGTTGTTTCGTTTTTCTCTGTTTCCTGTTCTGAACCCTCGTAGGCACGGTTAGCTTTGTTTTTACATTCGTGGACAAAGGCTGAATAATAATAACAATAATGCATATTCATTTGACAGTCTGAATAAAACTCCTAAAAAGATGAAATCTTTTGCAGTTGATTTTTTTCTGCTCAGAGGAAGGCGTGTGTCCCAGGTGCTTTTACTGGGAGTTTTCTTCTTTGTGGACTGGCATATTCTAAATTCTATTTCCATCTAATAATTTTGTATTATTAAATCAAGGCAAAAGGAAAGGAACCATTTAGATCCTTTTCTTTGCTTGATATAATTACTCTGTAAGGGGAGTGGTCCATTAGTTGACATCAAGAGTCTGCTGGGATTATCAAGAGATTTAAGGATAAATCTCCAGAAAAAAAAGCCCATGAAATTAAAAGGTATCAGCAGTAAGCTGACAGTACATTGATGAAAATGCTGTGGAAGCAAATTCCTATTCAGTTTATCCTTAAAGTGAACAATTATCTATAGGAATATGTAATGGTAATCCCTTACAAAGAGTGAACACAGAGGTTGCTGTAATAAAATAGGCCTAATGGAATACAAGTGAACAAAAAAAGGGATATTATTAGGCAAAGGAGCTACATTTTACATCCGAACTGCAACCAATACCATGCTCATGAGATACTTGTAAAGCAAAGGATTTTAATGGAGCTAAAAGAATATCTGAACAGTATAATTTGCAGATTGTGAGAAAGTAGCAGTAATGGTGACTTTTTTTTTTTTTTTTGCCTGGTACTGACAGAGGTACCAATCTTTACAGGAAAAAGCATGTTACTCCATTATGCATATTAGAAACATGAAAATCTACATGTATTAGCAGTTTCTTCCGGTTATACAGTATAGGTGGTTGAGCAACAGGTTGCTCATGTTAACATGAACAGTCATTCATTTGATACTAATAAAGATGAGTGATTGCCAGCACATTATGACACTGATATTTCTAGATGGCTACTAATGGGACATGAAAAACTCTAGTGTCTTTTACATTTCAAAAAACATTTTCACCCCTTCTCCCAGAAAGTCTGAATGAGTTAGGAGAGGAACCTCTTGCAGTGAAAACCTTTTCTTATTTTTCTTATATTAGTGGGGAGTAGATGTCCTGCTGTTCAGAGCAGAACGTCAGAGCAAATAGGAGGAAATCTAGCTTCAGACTTCCTGACATTATCCCATCATGATCTAGTAAGCTAGATGAAATTAAAAAACCTGAAAATTTGAATTTGCAGAAGAAGAGATAAACAGATCAGGAAGCCTGCTACTTTTTATGCAGGGATGATTATTCCAATGACTAAGGCCAGTGTTGCCCTGTTATTGTTTTTTATAAATAGCCTTTTCCACCTAAGACACTGCAGGAAAGATTCCTTCCTGTGTTGCAGAGACCATCTTTCAATCCCAAAGAGATTTGACTGTTTAAAATCCAGGTGAGCAAACCTTAAATGACCTCACTCTTCACTGAATAGTTGACTATAACACGCAGAGTATACTTCCTAACTAAGATATCTAAGTTTCACTTAAGAAACCAAAAAGAAGAGGATTTTTTTTTTTTTTTTAAAAAAAAAAAATAGGGAAACCATTTGCAGTCATATTGTAACCATCTGTGAGAAACACCAAGACAAATGAGTAAGAAGGAGCAGCAGACAAAACATCACAGTGTGCCCCCACCAAAAAGCACGTCTGACAGTTCAATGGCTCATGGTTCAATCCGGGGCGCTGAGAGGAGGCAGTGACTTACGGCCTCGGCTGGGCTGTGGGCAGCCCCCAGGGAGGGGAAAGGGGGGAAAGCACAACCATGGAGAATTGTAGCTTTTGCTGCCAAGGCATGAAGAGGAGGACAATTCTCCTGAAAGAAGAAAGTTTTCCATTTTTGAGTAGAAGCTGGCACTCCACAGGCTCTGACCCCCTCCTGTGGGGCAGCACCCACCTGGCTTGTCAGGATTGGCGTCGTGCAGAAGTTCTTTCTCCATGGTCTTGGGAGGAAAATAATATTGTTGCACCCAGGCTGAAAATGCCATCCAGGTGAATATCAATAAGCTTCATGCAGATGGCAAGGAAAAAGTTATTTTTGCCTGTAGAGAGAAAAATAAACTGTTATTCTTCTCATAAACACCACAGGAAAGTGTAGGAGCTCTTTCCTGTTTGTGCTTGCAACACAAATTCGTGCTTGCAGCTCTACCACCTCCACCATAAGGGCTGACCACAGATTTGGACTTGCTGGAGACCTTTCTCCTGTTCATCCATGGTTATTCAGACTCACAGTAGAAATCTATAGAGAATTAAGAGGTAGCCCAGGTATTGCTATTCCCTGGTCTTTACTGGCTCTGTAGGAAGGTGATGGGATAAAGAGAGGAAGCAAGGGAGTATTTTATCTATGAAACTGTTCTTTAAATTGTGCTTAAGCCTGATGGAGTGTTGAGACACTGTGAGGGCTATCACTCTGTTGGCAGCTCCTGGCCATACACAGAACTATATTCAATTAGAGAAACAGCTACAGAAATTTCTCCCCCAAAAGCCAAAGTCCACTGAGATACAGGAAGGAGGAATAAGGGCTACAACATGTATCTCAAACATATTAGCAGGTGTTGAAGGAAACTGAAATTTGCCTTCTTACAGGAGTTGTTTCAGGATTATGCGAAGTAATATAAAGAAGGGCTGTTTCTCCTGTGATTGCCTCAAATTAATCATTTTAATCTTAATCTTACATGATGTGTCATGTTACTTTGGATCAGGAGGTAAATCTACCAATTGTTCCCCCTCACTGGTGTGTTTCAAATTTCTGGGAGGTGTGCTCTGAAACAACTCCTGGACTGCTGCTGCCACTGCAAGCCCAGACCATAAGATTGTCCCAGAGCTAATCCCTTTTCCCCCAGTGATGCACCCAGTGTTGTTTTGGGGTCCACAACATTTGTAACTCTGCAACTTTTGTACCTTTCATAACACGAAGGTGTTAAGTTTTGCTACCATTTAAGGACCTGTCATAACATTGATTTTTAAATTTTACTCCCCTCTCCCAAACAAGAAAACTTTTTTGCAAGCATTTCTATTTCAAATACAAAATTAAAACCAAAATGGAAAGTAGTAACTTTCCACAGAATTTTGAGGTTTCAGCATTTATTTGAATTAAATTAATTCAGTTCAGTAATTTCCATTCTCAGCCAGGATTAAGACCTTCACTGCTGAGCAATGCACAAAGACCTGGTCACATCTCAGAAATCCCCCCTTTAAAGTACATGAAATGAAGTGAGTTGGAGACAAAGGAGGATGATGGTCTGGCAGAAGTCAAGTGCAGGGACCTGAGTAGTGGTTTGGCATATGGGGGGCAGAATAAATCTACTGCTTTGTCAAAGTTGTCTAATAAAATTTATTTCATCAGTCAGTTTGGTATGACTAATTAAAGACATTTAGGACTTAATTCTTCCTGATTTTAGTGAAAGACAGGCACTCATATTCTTCTGAAAATCCCATAAGGTATGCATCTATATTTTTAGGTAATCAGATGTAGAAAAAAAGGTATTAGTTCTCTGTTAAATGGAGAGAATAGCTTGATCACAGAGAGAGCTGAGGTTAAAAATGCTAGAATGCTTTCTGGTTTTTGAAAGAATGTGAATCAACTTTAAATGCCTAAAATGGATTGGAGGGACAGGGATCCTGATGCTGTACTGTTAATCAGTGGTGCGGTCAAAATGGGCCAAATTCTACAGTCATTAGTCAGGCAAAACTTCTGTGAAAAATCAGTATAAGGTTTGCCAGGGTAAAGATTTGGACTTAGAGTAGGTGATTGCTTAGCCTTTTATCATTTGTTAGATCAGCAAACTCCTCTCAGCATGCAGCACGCACACAGGATATAATTCAGACCACCTACAGAAAGCTTGTCTGATTCCTTGCTGCAAGCCATTAAAAACTAGAATGTAAATATGACATTTGAGCCAATAGTGGCATCAGCATAGAATGGATTTCTGCTTCAAAATTAGAGGCATGGATTTCACAACCACTGCTTGTCTGTGAATTGTCTTCTCTGGATTCTGAAGTTTAAAACACCCTGAGCTGGTAACATGCTGCTGATTTAAGGACTATAGTCAGATCAGAATATAACCTGGCTTTGGTTTAGTTGCAAAAGGACAGACAGAGCAAAATTTTTCTCATCTGGTTGCTGTTGTATAACAGGAGCAACTTGGCTTACAGCAGCTCCTCAGTGCTGCAGAAGAGCACGAAGCTTGGTCCATCATGCCCTACATGAAAGGTTCTATTTAGTTAGTGCTAGAACAGGTCTTCAGGAGCTAAATAATGTTGAAGATCCTATTCTCTCAGGAGGCACACAGGCCTTTTAAGCTAAATAATCAGGGTGACAGAAATATAGCAATAAACACTTCAGGATATGGAAGGAGCTGAATGGCCAGAGATGTGAAGCAATTAGGGAAGGGCACAGGGGAAGGTGATTAATGCACTTGGGAGCAGAAGCCTGGGTGGCAATTAATGCCCCACAGCAACTGCACCCCACTGCCAGGGCTGCCTTGGCTTTTCTCATCTGTCAATGGATATTGTGTACACTATTCTTATGGTCCTCTTGGTAATTTTAAGCACTGTAGAGTCATAGCCATTTATAGTGTATGGAATTTCAGTGGTGTTTATATTTCCATGTGAAAACCACTGATATGACGACTTAGTCATTTATGTAACATTAGGGGATAGATGAAGATGGGGATTCTGGCCTCTTTCCATCCTAAAACATGTCTTATGTTTGTAACATTATACCACTTTTGCTTGGATGTATTTTTGCTACATTGATGAATTTGTGATTAATGAGGTTTTATCATAAAATTTCTGTACACAACTATAAATTACATGCAATTATATGTGCAGAAACAAAGTAAAAAATATTTGGGTTGGAGTGTACAACTTTGATTTGGCCACATTTTACTACTGAATCTAGTAGTTTTTCTTACAAAAACAAAGTCATTAAATAACAGTAATGATACTTCTGCATGCAGACTGAGTGACATAATGTGGCTTATTGATGAGAACAACAAAGAACACTGGGATTAAATGTATCCCTGGTGTAACACGGTTGCTGAAAATCAACATTACCACTTGGACTTACTTGGTCTAAAATGGGTTGTTTCCCAAAGAGTGTTACTACATGAAATCTTCTCTTTGAGAAACAAGGAACAATGACCTCACTTCACATTTGCTTTCTTTTTCACTTGCCCATTTGCTTTGGTTTCAGTGTGATTGTGGGGACAATCCCAGTGTGCAAATGGGGACACAATTTTATCCCATCCTGTAAGTAGATAAAATTCTGCAGGGGAGACAGAATGCACAGAATCTGCTGCTTTACGAAGAGTTTGCAAACAACATAGCTGTAACATATTGGTCTAACTTAAGTATTTCCAGAAGTTGTGTTAAACTGGAGAGCGTTAGACAGGAAACACTGAGTTATCTGAAGAATACTGAATTCCTAGAAGCTTCAGTTGTACCTGTCAGGATGAAATGACTACACATAGTTTTAAAAATACCTCTTCTTTCATATTTCAGAGATGACAGATGGGTGCAGATGGCTTAGTGTTACCCTGATCATGGTCAGGAATCAAACTCTGTAGGCTCAGGGTAACTAAACAATCACAATTTTCCCTGTGTTTGGAGCATTACCCGATGCATGTAGTTAAATTAATTGTGAAATCCTCACTGAACAGGTTGTTGGTAATAATTATCAATGATAAACTTGTTAAATGTGACCTGGTTTGCTTGCAGAAGTGTTGCTGTAATTAAGAGCTAATGCTGCAGTCACTGCCCCTGTGTAAATAATTTAATTCAGTTCTGCACAGAAGAGCAATTCCAGTGGCTTCAAATTGATGCAAGTGCTCTTTGTTGATAACTCTTTATATATGTGATACAGGAAAATTACATTTAGAGAGGAAACCTTCCAGCTTCAAATTTCTAAGTAGTAATTATAGGCAACAGTAACAAAAAAAAATGTTTAAATTATGAAGTATAGGTTGATAGTTTCCACTTAACAAGTATAAAACTAGATTTATGTATGGGAGGATTACTATAGAACAGTAACACTGCCCCATCCTGAAGGCTAGAAATTGAAAAATACATCAATGTTGTACTAAGATATAATACTCTATACCCTATTTTTTATGCAAAATAACGTTTTTCTTGGCTAGAAAAATTTTGTATCAGCTCTTAACCATGTTACAGTTTCTTCTGGCATCCAGACTTGGGAAGATAACATTTATCTAGCTGGATTATTAGCACCTCACAGACCAACCTGAAGCTTTCTCTGGTCCCTCTACTAAATAAACTTAGCAAAGAGTCTGGGAATCAAAGTTTTCTCTTTACAGATGCCCTTTAACCTTCATGACTGTTCCTAGCTCGGTATTTATTTACATGAAACACAGTACTTTTGTGGAACACTACACTGCCCACCTCTACAGTCATTTCCTACAGAGAGGGGGAAAAAGAGAAAGATTGTTGATAGGCTTCAGTTTTCATTTGCCTCAGTGTGATCATCTTTTGTGATTTAAAAGCTGGGAATATGTTGATCTTCACTGCACCTCTCTTTTAAAGAAATACGTGTACACACAGCCAGCTTTTGATGGATGGATTGGAACAATGTTAATTTTAATTTAGAAGGAATTTAGTGCCCGCTGAACAGCTTGATTTACAACATATTCCTGATAATAGTTAGGATGGTGTTTTAGAGTGGCTAAAACTACATTGAGTCTGGCTGACTATTGAGCTATGTTACAGTTTTCTATAGTGTAAAACTTACCTTGAAAGAGTTTTATATAGGTTCTGGACAAGCAGTACTTTTAAAGGACTCATTACCCCCAGCCCAAATCCAAGGTAGAGGTGATGCATCAGATTCCAGCACCCATTTCTGTCAGGCCTGTCATGATCATACTTGAAGATCACCTAGGTCCTAAAAACCACTTTTGAGATACTAATCAGATTTAAAAAGAAAATAATAAGAATTCACATGCAACTTGGTGTGCTCGTAGTTTTAACTTTAGCTTACTTGGTTCAAGTCTTCTCTCCCTGGTGCTTCGTGTGTTCATTCGTTCATGGGCTCTCTGCAGAGACCCAAGTGGTGATCAAGGCTGAGGGGCTCTGGGAAGAGCCATGACCATCCAGTCCTCTTCTGCAGCAGCTGTCACTGTCTCCTGTGTTGTGGGAAGGGGTGTCCTTGCAGAGGGACAGTTATCCCTGCCAGGGAAGGGAAGAAAGGGACAGTGTTTCAGCTTGCACTGTGCTCATACACCATGGGCCCTCCTCATAAACATCTGTTCCAGCAAAGCACACAGCATCCCAGTGCTGCTCAGTGCCGTGGCTGTAGTCGAGACAGTATGTTTGGAATTCCAGAATGGCTCTATTTTAATTTTAAGGAAACACAATCCCATAGAAAATTACTTTGCTGCTGAAGGATGGCTTTCTGGGCATGGTACCATCCCTTTTACAAATCTGTTTTATCTAAGCCACCAGAAATCATCATAACTAGCCCCCTCCTCTTTTTTTTACACATAAATTTGCTATCATTCCTTCCCATACTTGAATGTTCTCCCACCTGTCCTCAATTTAATCCATGAATGTAAGCACATAAATCTTTATGACATTTTGGCAGAAACTACCTATTTTCAGATGACTCCTTTAGGAAACTCTGAATCCAGGTGTTTGTTTTTTGCATAAAGTGTTGCAAAAGGGGAATTTTAATGTGACCATACAACCAAAAAAAACTGGCTACATTTGAAATTCTGTAAAAGGGTGGGCTAGCATGCCTGCAAACTTTGCATATCTTTTCCACACCCTGACTTATATTCAGAAAGCAAAATTATAATTACTGCACCATCTGTAAAGGGAAGGAATATGGGATTTTCCTGCTCCAAGCATGTGATTATGCAAACTTGGTTATGTGTAACAAACACGTAGTGGATATTTAAAAGTCCTTTATCGCATTTGACAAAAAGGGATGAAAAGTGGAATTTTGATCTCAAAACATATTTTTGGGATGGGTTGAAAAAAAAAAGAAAAAAAAAAAAAAAAGATGAAACAGTTGGCTACTTTTCTTCAGCCAGATGGTTTCTAAACAAAGATCAGAATCTATTTGAAAGTCTGATCATAAGGTCTACACTAAATAGTTTTGACATACGGACTGCATGATCTGAAATTTGAAAAGCCTTTTACCTTTACTTGCTATGGGATCTGTAAGAACCCAAGTTTATTTAATGCTGAAGTACAACAGAGGTGGTCACTGTTAGCTCTCTGCCAGCTTTTAGATACTGTATAAGCAACATATTTTTAGTAAGTAAGTGCTATGGTACAATCATTGGGAAAAAATATCTTGATCTTTTAAAATTACTCTAATTATCATCAAATGAAAATGCTTCCTAAATAATTGATTATTAAAAAAAAAACCTCTTGTGTACCTTAGCAGATGTGTATGGATACCATATTAAAAAAACCACAAAATAGTCTTTTGTTCCAAATGTGGTGAGGAGAGTAGTGTTGTATTTTGCAACCTGGTCTTTTGCTTTTCTCCCAAACATGAGATTAGCTGGTAGGGCTGATTTGTCCATTAATGGGGAAAATAACTGACTGGGAGAACCATGAAAAGGGGAGGAACAGAAGAAGTTACCAAAAAAAGAGAAAAAAAGAAATAATAATAAAAAAAGAAACTGATAGGGAATTAGTTGGCTTTTCTTCCTCTGATATAAAAACTTAATGCAACCCTCCCCCTTACTTGCAAAAGCCTGTAGCAAAGCAGATCTACATCTCACATATACACCTTTTTTTCTTGAGAGAGGACAGAGGAATGGACCACACAGGACACCAGTTACACTATATCTCCTAGCTCACACTCCTGGCAGACAGTCAGATGTGATGGAGATAAGGCCACTACAAGGACTTAGGCTGAGGATAAGAGCACACATTGTTCCAAGGCTGATATTCCCCACTGTAGACAGACGATTTTTTTTTTTCTTTAAATCCCATAATCACTTATGTTTTGCAGAACAACAAAAAAAGCTTTCTCCTTTTTTGCTTCTAATGGACTAATCCTGCAGAAAGGCTTTGCTCAGAATTCATGCTTTTCTATAGGGCTACAATGTCTTTTCTAGTGAAAAGGTTAATTCAAAGGTCTTTTGACCAGGCCGGGCAGCAGGAGCACTCCCGAGGTGGCAGGACAATTGCCAGCACAGGAGGGGAGTGGCAGCTGCGGCGCCCGCATCTCAGCACTTGCTGCCTCTGCCCTCACAGCTTCTGGAGTTGACTACGACTCTGGGAGCCAAGATAAGGCACTGATGTAAGGAAGATTGATGCATTGATTGTGTTGTGTGAGACCATAGAGTTCAGCTGTTGCTACCTCCTTGCAGGGCTTTTAATGCCATCCCCAATCTCTCAGGGGTTGCTAAAACAAAGGGGAGGTTTGTTGGGGGTCCCAAATGAGATGCCTGATGTATCTGCTCTCACCTTTATGGTTCACTCTTGTATAGCACCCTTAAAGGTGAGCAAAACCAGCCCTTTGCACTCTGTTTCCTCAGTGTACCTTTACTGAGATAGAAAACAGAAATCTGGATGGGCCCATGGAGTTGGCTGTTGTTACTGCTGCTTTTTTGGCATCATCAGAACAATCCCTTTAAAATCCCAACTTCCCATGAACTTACCCATTCTGCTCTGAATTTCGGGTGCAGGGATTCCCGCTGGCCACCCTAATCTCCTGCCTGGGCAAAGGATTCTTTTCATGCTGATGGCACAAAGGACTTTGTGGCGAGTTTTACACAGCATGCACAAATGAACCAATCATCTGTTTGCAAGCAGGAGAGTTTTCTTTCTTTTTTTCGTTCTTTCTTTCACTCATTTTTAAGTATTCAGTTCATAGTGATTTGTTCCTTTTACTGACTCGAGCTATCCCAGGGTAGAGAGTGAGTTTCCTGCCAATAATAGAAGCATATTCTACTTCTGGGAGAGAAATAGCTTTACTGTTCAGAAATAGCACTTTTCATTTGATCTAGCAATCCAGAACACTTTATGGAGAAACATTATGCTGCTGATAAAAACATTTTATAAGGTGAAATTTTGCTCCTGGTTCAGTGAGACTTGTCCATAATCACCTGAAGGCAGAGCTTGTTTTCTGCAGGCTCACGTTGCACAGCTCTTTGCTGCTGAGTACCAAGACCAGCTATAGCAGATATTTCCAAATGGAAAAAAGAAAAAAAAGTTTGTTGCTATCTAAGGTAAAGATAAACTGAATAATATATGTGAAAATTAATCTTCAAAAAAGGAACAAGAAGAAAAACATGGCTAAAAAAAGTGTGTTCTAAAGGAGCAGTTGATATTTCTGATGTCAAAACGGGATTGTGCCTCCTAGGGGAGCTGATCTGATGATGTCACCTTTGATACTGGAGCAATGGCATTTTCCAATCTCCCATCACATCATCCTTTTCCCATGCAATGGGGCCAAGTCAGCCTCAGCACCAGATGTTCATTGCACAGCACTCCCAGGCTCATGGCCCCACCTCATCCCCATCAGGTTCCTGCTCCCAGACCCTTTGCACCAGCCTCTGATCCCTGGGCACTGATGCACCTTCCCTGGACACAAGGCAGTTGATGCTGTCACCAGCCAGGCAGGGGGCAATCACCTGGCTGTATATACCCAGGATTCGAGCATGATTTTTATTTTCTATCTGTTTGGTAACAGCAGGAGTGCCTACATCTCTCAGGAAGCAAATCAAGCATAGACACTCTTCGTTTTTTGTTAAACTTTGATCTTACCACACTAAAGATAGAGGGGGCTGTGGGTTTTGGGAGTTAAAGAGTTTATGACAGAAATTGCAGGGGTCTCATCTGAATTTCAAAGGTTGATCTTGGAGGTCTCTACCAATCTAAAACAAACATTCTGTAAAACATTTTGTGAATTCTGCTTTAAATTTTCCTGAGGAGAGCCATCAGTAAACTCAGGGGTTTGGGCCCAGATTGAGCATTTTCTGGGTTAACATCCACTCATTGCATCTTTTCTTTTATTAGAAAGACTCATAATCAATGTCAACATGATAATGAGGGTAGGAGAAAATCCCCAGATTTTTCACAAAATTATTTCATGTTGCTCAAATTATTAACATTTTTAGAATGTCTTAATAGGAGGACACAGAACCATAGAATATATTTGTATTTTCCCTAGTGCCTGGCAGCTCCAGGCTTTATTTCCCCTGAAAGGCATGAAAGTTATTTTTTGCATTTTTAGGACCTCAGACCTGCACAATACTCAGGCTGTTTCCTCATAATATTTCACAATTGCAATACAGACTCCATCTTTTTAAGAGTTCTGGTAACTTAAACAGCACTGTTACCAAGCTTTTTTGTATAAAGCAAGTAATTACAAGAGCATTTCTCATGTGAAGAGAGTTAGCATCATAATTAAATTTGTGCCTACTTTATTTTGCAGCTGTATTTTTGCTAACCTAATCTAATAATCTTGGAAGATTAAAATTACTTGTTTTCTAAAGTGCATCTGATAGCTAGTATGGTCATGATATTTGTTTTATTATAATCAGTGCCTTTGCAATCATATTAGAGTGAAAAGTAAAAAGAATCGCTACTAAAGTCAGTTGGTGCTCATTCTCCTTGGGGTCTGGATAGTGTCTGGTTTTCAGGAGAAAGGAAGAGGCTGAATTTCTGATGGTTGTGGCAGCATTACTACATGATTTTGGGCATCCTATTTATTCTGTTGCCAGTTTTTTCTTCTCTTGTTAGTCACATTTTGTTTCCTAAGTGATGGTGTTTTTCAGAGTAAATTCAGCTGAACTGTTGCCCCACTTCTGAGATGGACAATATAGTGTTTAGGTACTTCTCCTATTTACTGAGCTGCTGAGTTGATCTGTTTAAAATCTTTTCCCCCAGAACAATATAGGTCTTCCAGTACATTATTTAGCTGGGTATGGCAATGCAGCTGGTATCTGTAGACATTTCTAATGGATGCTCATTCCTTGCTCAGAGCTGACTTGGACTCTGGGGGAATGAGAAAGCCCTGGCAGCCTGATTCTTTCTGCTTAGAGCGAAAGCCTGTTACACACATGGACTTGTGGATCTCCTCAATATGCAGTGAACTAGAGCCAGCTCTTCATTTGAAGTCTACAGGAACTGCAGCCAAAAAAGCATATCTTACTTTTTAGTATGTTACAATTCACTTCTCTTTGCTAATCAGAATTAATTCCTATCATTAGTAACAGTATTAACAGGTGAATGGCATACAATTTTCATACTAGTTTTCTTAGGAAAAGCACATTGGGCTAGATCTTTCTCTACTCAACTTGCTGATGCATTTACCAGGTCAATAAACCTCAGAGAAGATAGTGTTCTTAATTAAGCATACTAGTGAGAAAGAAGTCGTTGAGGATTTAAAAAAATAACCAAACAAATCCCTACTTCTGCCTATCAGTCCCATATCCTCTCTGGATTTGAACTGCTTAATCTAAACCACTGAAAGCAATGTATTAGTCCTAAAATAGAGTTCTAAATCCTTCCTATTTCCTTGACACACTTCATGTAACTACTCTTTCTTTGCTCTCCTCTTTAATTTGGCTACTTCTGATCTGAGCTCAGTGCAAATGGCACTCTGTTTTATGACTGAAAAAGCAAGTAAATGGGCAGGTGGGAATGCCCAGCCCTCCCAGCCACCCTGCAAGTATCTGCACCCCCACATGTTTAGACTCACCCAGACTTGATGTGGTGATTTCTGTCCCAAGCATGGTGGGGTGCCACGATTTCTCTTGCACTGGTGGGGAGAAATGATAGATGAAGTATCACTGCTCTGCAATGAGCAGTTCTGTGTAAACACGAACCCTATGGCTGAGGTTAACAAAAAGCTAGCCAGAAATCATTTCAGTCTGAAAAAGAGAAACCAAAACCTGAACACTTCAGTTGGAATGAAATACCTGTCTGGCCCCAAAGAAAGAGCTTTATCCTATTTAATTCTTGCTTGCTTAGGAATAGCTGAAAATTCAGTCCTAAACTCTGGTCATTCCCATTAGTCTCCTGTTTTGCCAGCAAACTCTTTTCCTAGTTCTGCTTTTGCCATTCTTCAGAGTTGTAAAAAAACCCACCCTCTCAACAACAACATTAAAACCCCAGGGTTGATTCTCTGGTTTTCAAGTACTTCACCTCAGGCACCCACAGAAGGCAGGTATTACCACCTACAGACCTCACCTGTAGTCTGGGCTGCTACAGCCAATGAGTATTGGACTACAAATTTAGGCTGGAGCACATAGTCTTTTAAAAGCTGATTATTGACATCTGCTCAGATGGCAGCTGTGACTCAGAATGTGAGGTGTCTAGTCCCATATCTGCTCCCCAAATGACCAACACAGATAGGAAAAGCAGCTGCCAATTTCCAGATGAGAAATTTCAGTTTCAGATATGTTGGTGCAAACTGGAATGACTCAGCTGAAACCACTTCAGGTAATTTTAGAATTATATGTACCAGAGGGGTGAAATTTGATCTCTTAGTTACTGGTAATTTTTATACCATTTTAGAAAACTCTCATTTGTTTCCCTTGAGCTCTGTGACAATTAAGCTTCACTGTAGGAGGGAAAAAGCTCAAAATTTCTAAGTTTCAACAGCATAATAGTCAGTGTCATACCCTTTTCTACCGTGCAAGTAAATACCCAAAAATGTTTTTTAGATTCTGCCTTGCCTATTGCTAGAACCAAAAGCATTTGTGCTTCCAAAATGATCCTCAGAGAGTTGCTTTTCATTTACAGAGATTTTCAGATTGGCAGGGAGCCACTGTGCAGCTTACTGAAAGTCACCAAAGGCTGGAAGAGCTGTGTGGGGTAGACATGAAAGCACAGCTTCACAGATACTACAGGCCCAATTCAGATTTCACTTACAGAGGAGAATGAGGGTAACAAGAAAACACAATTACGAATAAATAAATACATCATTCTAAAAAGATCCCTATTACCATTTCTATGCCTAAAATAATTCATCCAGATAAAAATAATCCTTACAAGGAGAAAAAAACCAATGATTCTGATAGCTATTGAGTAAAGCTGTTGTGAGGACAGTGCAAGTGCAAACACCTAGTAATGTGATTCTTTTTGCAGAAGGATGAAAGGATGAACTATAATTAACATGAAGTTCTTTTTTCATTCACACATTTAAAAAAAAAAAATATCCAGCCTACTTGTTCAAAACCACTTGCTCTTTCTCCAAAATATTGTTTTGCTTTTCTAATAGTGCACTAGGAACTCACTGTGAGGGTTCACTACTCAAAGGTCAGAAGGCTCGGTGTGGTTAGCTTCTGAAGTGATGTGGGATTGTTTCTGGTCACAGATTGGGTCTTTTAGTTAATCCAATGAATTTCAAATTGTAAACACAACCAGGATGAATCAGCACCATCTTTGTAAGTCTGACTGCTCATCTGCGTATGCCCCAAGTTCTCCATATAAGTGGTGATAGTAGCGTGCAGCACACTGGAAGGCTATATGCTTGTCTGCATTTTTTTGTTAGTCCTTAATCTCCATGCCAAGCTGGGAAGTTGGCAAGAGGTGGCTTTGAGAGAAGCAGCTGCTCAGCATTGGACTTTGCAAGAAAATCAAGGCAGGCTGGGGAAAAGAGTACACTTTCCAAGGACACACATGATTCTGTGGGCTCTTTTAAATAAAAGGTATTTTATAGCAACTACATACCCTCTTCTGAAATACATCAGAGGTGTTTTTGTGGGCCAGTGGCTGGGCATAGTGTAGGGAAGCAGATGTAGGGGGAAAATGCCAGAAATTAGACTGGATTATTTGTAATGTTACCTTTAGTTTTCAGTGAAGAAAAGTGTCCATATCAATAAAGGAAGTGGACCAAACATAACTGTATCAACATACTGAAATGCCCAGGACCACATAAGCCACAACCAGTACAAAGAATGTACTTGAAAAATAATTCTACAACTGATGAAGCAGATTCAATACTAAAATAACTGGACAGAGGATTTGGTGGTCCAAACAGGGGCAAATGCTTTTTAAGGACAAATGAGTCTGCATCTCTGAGTCTCATATGTTAAGAGTAGCAGGTCATGGGAGTGCCTTCACACCACCTGCCTGAAGTCTGCAGAGTGACAGGCATGGCAGCTTTCCTGGTAAGCACTGGCTTGTCATCCTCTGTTTGGCTGCATGATGGGAGTTGCTGTCTCAGTACTACACTAAGTACTCTAGATTTGCTTTGTCACCAGCATTTTATGCAGGGAAGACTGTACACTAAGCTGACTTTTGGCAGAGTGAGAGGGGGAACAGCTGTATAGCCAATAATTGATTCCATAATTGCTTTAACCTAGACCAAAACTGAGACAAAAACTTGGAAACACAGTGCTGCCAATGTTGTGACCAGCTGTCTGTACAGCCAGGAAATGCTAATGAAATAGGTTCAGCAGCAGCAAGAAAGAGATCAACAGACCTGAAACCCGTAATTAGAAGTTCAGAAAGATAATTTAAAAGTAATGTTTCCAAAACACAGGTAGGACTAGTTTCCCTACAAAATTACCTAGTTCTCCAGCCTGACTGAAGATGTGAAAGGCAGAGATGCGTGCTCACAGCTGTGTCCCTCCTGGGAGAAACTGTTGCCCATTCTTTGCATCTGGAAGCCCAACAGAGAATACAAATGCCTACTTTCCTTAGTTTCTGCCTAATCATTCCCTTCATGCAGGCTTCTTGGATGTTGCCAGACCCTTAACTAAGGCTAAACTTCCTCTAGACAGAGACACACCAAGAAACAGATGTACTTTTTTTTCAGTACTTCTTTTTTTAGACATTTCAGCCAAAGCTGCTTTCAAACAGATGAAGGTCGGCGGGTGGTTTGTGCCTGGTTTCTGAGCCAGCTGCTCGTGTCCTTCTCATTGCTGTAAAAAGCACATCCCAGCAGTGACACCCACAGCCTCATACAGAGACTTGGAGCTCAAGGTCTCTGGTTAAGATGAGCAGTATCAGTGGGGTCATATCTTCCCCTGTGTCAGACCTGCAGGATGCTCTCCTGCTGCAGCTTCCCAGAGCTCCTAGCAGACCACCCACGAGGCGCAGCTCTTGCTGGCTACCTCTGGGAATCCAGGGAGAGCTTCAGGCACAGACAACTGGCCTAAGAATTCTCTCACTCCACCTGCTCACAACAGGATATTTTCAAAGCTTTGAGTGGGGTTTTTAGCTGTGTGTGGAATCAGCACTGTGCAAAGAAAAATATGGTAAAAGCTCCACGCAATGAGCTGAGTATAAAGCTGATGATGAGCTGAAGGTCCTGAGCTCACCTATCCTGCCCAGATGAGTACTGTTGGCTCAGCTACACCAGTTTGCTTATGTGATTCTTTAAATAACTGCATAAATAAAGTAGCTAATATTTTTTCTCAATACCTTTGGGTATCCATCTTAGATTTTCATTTTCTCATAGAAAATGATGTTTCTATATTACAGAGGTGAAACATCAAAATGGTATACAAAAAGGAAACTGTTGTAGCAGAACAGAGCAAACTGTCAGTAACCACAATACCAAACCATACAACATTTCACTGCAGTGCTACCTCCCAGCAGCAATGCCTTGCACTTATAATTACTAGTTTCTAAATGTATTACTGGCTTTCAGGAGGAATCACTACAAAAATAATCCACAACATTTTTTCTCTTAGCTGTGAAATTAGAGGAAACTCCTGGCCTCCCAGTGAAAAAATTAATGTGCTCATATCCTGTATTATTCTGATATTTATAACAACACCACCAGCAGACTCACTGAAGTGCTGTTTCTAGATACGTGTGTGGCATGAAAGAAAATCTACATATACATGACATAATATTTAAAAAATATTTTCTATGTATAAAAATTAAAAATTATCTACAAGTATGTATATGTAGGTATTTGTAGTTCCTCACCATTACTCACTGGCAGCTGGGTGCTCAAGGCTGCCATTTAAGTGGCTTCTGGCTGCTGTGGAAAATGTGGAGGCAAAAGGAGAACAGTGATTGTATGAAGAGATGATGCCTACGATGAGAAGGTGGCATATTTGGTATGGCAGTCTGCCTGTAAGTCAGTCTGACCTCGCCAAGAAACAAGAAAGCATAGTAAACATCCATTGCCTTTTAATTTAAAGTCTGTTTGGTGCACTTCAAATACATAAGCTTATGAAACCAGGGGTTTGGTTTTGGCGTCTTTTGGACAGCTAAATGCATATTATTTACACATTTAAAATACTGTAAACAAAGGGGTGGTTCCTTCTCTAACAATTTCAGTCTAAATGGGTAGTAAATTCCAGTTTCACTGATGCTCTTCCCCCTTTTCAATCGTTTACATGAGCATAGATTCCATCTTTACATACTGTAACCTATAAAGTACTGCTAACTCATTATCTAATAGACTAATGAACAATAGACACATAGTTCTTGTTATGCTACTTTATACTTATGCTATGTTTCCCAGAAGTAAAAAACTTTATTCTAAACTAGAGCTCTGGAATTTATTAGCTTTTGTTCTTTTTTCTGATGACGACAAGTATTTTTCATAAGCAGACCCATTCCTTTAGTTTGTGCCAGTTATGGAGAAAGGATAATAGGGGGAAAATAAATCACAAATTTGACAGTGGTAAGAGCTGGCATGAATGTCCTTTTCCAATGTACTGCATTTAGCTCTTCAAATTTTTTGAGAAATGCAGACGTAATACTTGTTTGGAAATGGTCACAGGAAAATTGGCTATCTAGTAAAAGAGGAGAGGCACCACAAAACAGACGTGTTAGTAAGCACAATGACTACTACTGCTGTTGAAATACAAAAGTAGCAACTGTTGGTTCTGTTATTCATGCTTTGTAATGCTCTAAATCAGCAACTGAAGTCCCTATCCCTTGAGAACTGCATACCAAAAGTTTTGGTCCCTAACTTCTATTCCTTTCTTATTCTTTCTGTTTAAAGAGGTCAAACAAAAATACAATAATTTTATATTCTGCATGGCCTAACCATGAGGGCAAACATTACTCCCCTTCACTTTCACCATGTGTGGCTCAGCTCAGCACCCTGCCAGAGGATGAGGGGGTGCCTGGGGGCAGGATCCCACCACTCCCAGCCAGGGCTGCACTGCCAGGGCCAGATCCCACTCCCCTGGGCTGCCCTGACGTCAGCAGTGAGGGGGCTAAACATCATCAACCACCTTCTCCAGATCACCTCTTTTTTCACCCATTGAAGGCTATTTACAGAGATAATAACATGGTAACTCACTGCAGGCAAGCTTAAAATTCAGTGCTGGAAATTTTGTTTTCATGTTTCTGTAAGATATAGCATGACTAACAGTTTTTAGTGCTGAGTTTTACGTGTTCTAATGTGCTTAAAACCTGTTTTTTTTTTTTACCCAGATATGTCATTTAAGCTGAAAAAATATTTGTTTTTTCCTTGTTTTTGCTAGTAATTGCTTTTAGAGTAGCTCATTTAAAATACATTAGTAAAAATTAAATCTCATTAATTAAATAGAGAGGACTGGACACATTTACATTGGGATTCATGTCTGCATGCATGAAGAAGAAAAAAGTATAGTTACAGTTTTGCATCAGCTCAACATCCCGAGAGACTGCAGCTTTGATTTTGACTTACCTCAGTGGTACTGGCACAGAAAGCAGAGTCCAAAACACATCCTTGTGCCTCCCAGGAAATGTCTGGGTTTCACCAGTTCAAAGGAAGAGAAAAGGGTCTGATCTTGCAAGCTCTTCTCCACGGAGATTCCCATCACATCTGTGACAGAATTAAGTTAAACAAGTTAGCTAAATGTTTAACATTTTTATTGAATTTTTTTTTTCTTAAACTAAGAAAACAGTAGGCAGATGTCTATAAAGCCTGTCTAGGCTTAATCTGGTTGGCCACTGGATGTCACTGATGGCCTCAGAAATACAATGGTAGTACGTTAAGAAAACTCCAACAGGTATTAAAAGAAAATCTTGTATATCATCTGTATATTTGAAGCAGAGATTATCAGTGTCTCATTAGCTTTGAAAGATGTTACTACAGGAGTTTCTACATCCTTGGTGAAAACACGTGCAAAACTTTCTTATTGTGGTAAAAGAAAAATGGTTTCCTCATACAGTAACAGAAGAAAATACCTACCATTTCCATCAGCTGGTGCAGGACCTCATTATGATAATAGATAGCCAAACTGGTAAGAGATGAATTGTGTCTGAAACTCAGGTTAAGGTCAAATATTCTGAAAAATTTAAAATGCATAAAAGATTTTTTTTTCTAGGTTTTTTCTCCTCCCTCATATAGTTCCCCTCTAGCTCTGGATTGGAAATGGTGCTTTATCAAGAAGAAATATCACATTTGAGTGATTCCTGAGCCAGCCTGAAGCAGAAGGTACAAAAGGTCTGGTTTTGTTGGCTCAGGAATTTGGTTAAATCAGCAGATCCTGTGGCATTTTGGTTCCTCACACACACTGCCAGCAACTCCTGCATTTGAGTAGAGATGTCCCAGGTGTCGCTACCTTTAACTAATGTACCCAAAGAAAATTGCCTTTTTTTGGTAGGTGAAAACATGTCAGTGTCCAATGGCTTAGTACTCTGGTGAGGGAGGAGAAACTCCCCACTAATCAAGCTCAGACTTGTGCTCTGTAGAGTGGTTTCATCATTGCTAAACATCTGCTGGGTCTGTTAGTAAGTAAAACACATTTCCGGAAGGAGCAAATATGATTGTTATTTCCCTGCCTTTTCTTGGGATAAAAACTGAATGAGGTTGCATGAGACTGAGAGTTGAGTTACTGCTATTGGAGTGCCTCAGCAAAAACAAAGTGACGACTGCTAATAGTGAATATGTGAAATATATCTTCATTAAACATGCGAACGCATCCAGTGTTGGCCAAGTTATTTCCAGAAGACAAAGCATCCATAGGCTGAGCTGAGTTCCTAGAAATATTATGCAGGCAAAGCTCCTGGATGCATGCTGAACAGCCAGAAAGCTGCTAAAACAAAAAATTCAGGGGTTAATTTTCATACTAAGCTCACATTTAGGAAAACGTGAAACAGATGTTCATATCAAAATCTGGTATTTTTCCATGAGAGCCAAACATGAAAAAGAAGAGAAGTTAAAACATGCATGCTAATAGCTTCTTTCAAATAGTTTAGTCTTTTTCAGATGCATAGATGCTCAGAAACTCCCAGTCTAAGCAATTCTGGGTAAAAAAAAAAAAAAAAAGGTCTGCTGGCTTAAGCTAACAGAGTTACTGCTTTATCTCAACAAGAAAGAACTTTTCTCCTGGGGACCTCTGTCTCACCATCAAGTTCTTGTTCTAAATTACCTTATTAACTGGCATGTCTGCATCTATAAGGGTAACTTGTGGCAAACATGCAGCCTGCACAGGGAGATACTGACCACACCAAGGCTGCTTATAGAAAGAACAATGGAAAGCATAGACAAAATGGTCCTTTGCCAGGTCCCTCTATGATCAAAGCGACAGTCAGACATGACACCATAAATGAGAAATGTAGCACAAGTAATACAGAACCAATGATGTATTGTACTCAGCATTTTTCCACCAATTTGCTGTATTAGTGCTCTGGTCATATGACACCTGGGGCAGCCCCTGGACCACTGTAGGCTCTGCAGCTGCTTGTTTGTTGTAGGTCACCAGACTTCAGATGCAGCTCCAGAGGCTGCACGCATGAATCCCTGTCTGTACGTGCAGATGACGTCCTGCTATTTTTGCAAACTTAACTTGAGAATACTTAAAGGTAGAAGAATGCATCACAATTATATTGAGCACATTCAGCTTCACTGACACTAGAATCTTTGTGAATGATACTGAAGATATTCCTTGCACGAGCATGTTTCTGACAACATCCACCCAGAACTGCTCTAGTTTAATCCAACTGCACCTCACCACTTTTAATGGCTGTGGTTCTTTATTCAGAACATTTTTTCCAGCTGTGCTGACTGGCTTGTTCAGAGATTGTTGACATTTTCTCTGTTTTTTACTCTGTACTTGGCCTATACTCTAGATTTCCTTCCAGCTTCTCAAGGCCATGCAGAACTAGCTCTGTGAAGGATTTACTTGTTAAAAAATCCAATAAGCAAAGGCCAAACAGAGGTCCACGAGGAGCTGCTTTTTGTCTCTGATGTTGCTGATAGCAAGGGGATTGTGTCCAACCCAACTCATCCTTCTGTGCCTGTCACCCTGCAGGACTGAGCAGTTTTGGTACTCTTTTCTGCACCATTTCTGATTCTACTGTTTTTGAAACATAGAACACCAGGATTGTGCCTTCAAAATGAAGGTATAGGGTGCTTCTTGGTTTTGTTTGCCTTTCCTAGTAAATTTCCTAGTAAATACTCATGGTTTAGCTTGACTGTGTACTGATGTTCTCCTAAACACATTTATTACAACTCCAGATCTCATTCCATGGGAGTGCTGGTAAGCACTTCAGTGTCTCTCTTTCAGTCTGTGCAGGGCTGTGTGTTCTTTGCCATTTTGGCATCCAGCCACCCATTCCTATACAATTCTGCAATTTTTTTTTTTTTTGTTATCTTTCAAAACCTGGTATCAGTAGCAGATGTTGCCAACTCATTTGTTATTCCTTTTCCAATTTATGGTCATTGCAAAGCCAGTTTTCTCAAGTTAGTGACTAACAATCTCTGGCATTTTGTTTAAGATTTGAAGGAGAGTTACAGAATGTACGTTTTATGCTTTGATAGTAAAGAGTCTGGAAAATTTAAGTTGGTTTTTCTGGCATGATAATTATACAGGGAGCGTCTAGAGTAGTGCCAGTGAACCATCTAAGATGCACTGTGTGAAAAATTGGGTTAACACCTGGGGAATGCCCATTTCTCTCATGAAACAGTAAGACTGCACTCTATTGCTGTGACTGATGGGTGAAATGAGAGTGGGAAGGAGCACATCTTCCATGGTTATGAATCCATTGTGTTTTTAAGTGACCTGGGCTGAATAACCTTACTCAAGATGCTCCAGGACATGTGCCAGAACATACTTTTGACACGTTACAAAGACAGTAATTCAAAACTCATGGCATTGGGTTTTGGCAAGAGAAGCCAAAGAAATGTCCAGAGTGGTTCAGGTTAGCTGCAGAGACATTATCCAAGCTTAAAGCAAGTAACAGCTGCAGTGTAGGCTAAGACCAGGGAAAAAGGCCATGCATTGGTGCAGTAGGCAGTGAAATGTCAGGACCACTTTGCACAGAGGCTGGAAAAATTAAAACAGCTAGACAAGGATGAAGGAGAAGTGCCCAGGTTCAGTCTTTGGAAGGACCAGGCCAATGCTGAAAGATGCTTCCTTTGTTTTATCCTTGATGTTGCTAACAAGGGACTGAAGCACTTCTCACTTACTTCACTCTGGAATTTAAAACTAAAGCAAGCAACAGAATACAAAGTGAGATTTTCCTACTGAATTAAAAAGAAGAGAAAAACAGCTGGTGCTCTCTCACACCAGCTAATATGCTCTTTTAAGAGATGAATTAGCCTTATAGCAGAATGCAATGCTGTCCAAAAATAGTTGAGTTTCCTGTGAGAGAGTAAAGCTGAGTGCCAGAAACACCATGATTGTGTTGGGATAGCCCTTGGTCTGGCCAGACCTCCACGTCCCTGTGTTTTCTTCCATATGCACATCTCTATTCCTAATCTTTTGAATCAAGTTTCCAACCAGTGCCTTAATCTAAATAAGACTGATAACAACAACAACAACAATAAGAAGTGGGCTATATGTTCCGGTCTTGTAATCAGGCCAGAGCTTCAGTATCAAAGATTATTATCCCTTGTTGTGTCAGGAAAAGTCACTACTATGGACTTAGCTATGACAAAACTGTGTATTCAGGGTAGTTTATTTCACCCATATTACGCAGCAAAGTGCAGTTTTGCCAGAATAAACATGTCTCTGCCAAGTGCTAGGACAGTTCTCTAGAAACAGCTACACTGGGAAAGCTCTCTGTTACGGCCCAGGTTTAGGCACAGGGATATTGGGAGATCCTGCCCTAGCACAGATAAGACGTGCAAGGCATAAGGTCAGACAGTGAGAGGCTGGGAAATGTCCCAATTCCTGACGTCCCTGTCTCCTCGCCTTAGCAGCAATGAGGAATTGGCAACTTGAGACACGCTGCCTCACGCAGAGCAGCTACAGGCCAAGGGAAGCTAACTATTTCTGTCTTGTTTAATTTGACCACTTAAACAGTTAATCCCTTTGCAATGTCATTTCTTGGCGTAGATACCACATCTGTCTATTTCCGAAAAGATCTTTTTACTAATGCAGCTTTTTAATATATGAAACAGTTTGCATCAGATTACAGAGCTTTAGCAGTAGCAGACCCACAGACCCACAGACACATTTATGCACACATGCACCTTACCTGCAAACTTCTTTGTTCTTTCCTGTCTCCTGATTCTTCTCTCTGACCCCCAGTTTTCCCTCTTTGTTCTGCATCAAAACCAAAGCAGAACATACCCTGGACACGTTGTATTCCTGTGTGCTAAGGCTTTATGTACAAAATCCAGGGCGTGACAGATTATCTTTGATAGTTTCTATTTGCTTAGCTTTTTTATCTTCAGTTTCACTTACTTTGTTGCTGCTTTATTCAACCATGTTTAACAAAGGCTCTGCTCTGCTTTAAACCCACCCTTATTTGCTAATACTGGACATGCTGGAGAGAGATCAATGAAGGGCCATGAAGATGATTAAGAGACAAAGATCTTCTCATACGATGAGAAGTTGAGGGAGCTGGCACTGTTGGCCATGAAGGCACATGAAAGCTCACAAGAGATCTCAACAATGTATATAAATATCTGGAGGGATGGTGCTAAAGAAAATGGAGATATATAGGTTGCTTTTCTCTAACAGGGAGGTTGGACCAGATGACCTCCAGAGCTCCCTTCCAACCTCAGCCATTCTGTGATTTTGTGATTAGTACCTGTATGAGGTTCAGCAGGACCAAAAAAGGTTTGGTCCAGGAAATTAGTTTTCTTCTCATTCTGTAAGAAGGTACACTGAAAAAAATCTAAACTTCTAGGGTAACAACTGCTGGAGTAGAGAGTATATAAGAAAATTAGTTTCATAATTAATTCAAACGTGCACAATTCTAATGCTGAAGAAGCAGCATCTGTAACCAGAAAACCAGACAAGACCAGCAGTGGGTTTCTCTTCCATGAGTCTTTTGTTTGTCTCTGTACAAAAGTGATGAAATGTCAGCTGTTTTCTACATGTGTGAAAAGATCTTGCACAGAGGACTCATGCCTAAGAATGTGCACATGGTGTGTTTACCACAAAACTGATGTTGGTTTGCATTGCCTAGGTATATGGTATTTATACTAGAGTGATGAGAGTTTAAAAAAAAAACCAAAAACCAAAACCCAACCGCTTGGAGGTATTGAGAAAAGACTTGACTTTCCAATAAACTGATTTATTTTTTATTTTTTCAAAGTACATACAAGTAATGAGCCATGGGAAGGTTATGGACTAAGAGAGTAGCAAGGGTAGGCAGAAAAGACGTTTAATTTGGAGCTTGCCAGATACCCTTCTGGCAACTAATTATCAAGGGGTTTATATTCTGTGGGGTGTATCTTGTTTCTTGGGTCAAATTTGGGTGCATACTTTCAAGGGAATGCATTCTTTGGAAGCTGAGACACACTATTCTCTGTCTTCTGAAAGTAAAAGAAGTGGGCAAGAAAGATGTCTTGATATAACCCTTGAATTCAGATTTTTGGTTTTAGACAGTGAATACGGAAACATGCTTTCAAGAGTTAGAGATGACAACTTAAAACAACAAATCTGCAAGGCAGGAAAACGACAACTGTTATTGACTCATTATTATAACCAAACTGACACTAGTCAATTTACTTTCTAATATAACACATAAAAGTTTCATTAAATATCATGTCCCCAGTTCCAATGCCATGCTACTTATGTATATATATATTTACCTTATATACCAGGCATATTTAATACACCACTCACTAGTCTATGTTGATTGAATGTTTGGGTTCTAGTAATTAAGAGATAAATTATTTACAGATTGACTTCAGTTATTCTGTTCTGGGCTCATTAATATTTTAGCTGTGTATTTGGATAAAAATGGCTTAATGGTTTCAATTAAACACTGAGTAAATCCCCTTTAGGGGAGCCAGTTAGAAAGGCATGACCTATTCAGTGTGAGGTATCTGCAGATGATTGATTAAAAAAACTTAGTTCTGGGTTGAGGAACAACTTTTAAATAGCCTCATTTCCAAACATACAGTGACCAAACCACTGGATTGTTTTAGAAGACAATGAAAATGCTTGTATGTAAATCTAACTTTGTCTTGATTACAAATTTGTTTCATAAATTAGAAAAAAAGATCTAAGGTAAGCGTTCAGCTCATCTGGTTTGTAACAGAAACCATGACTACAGTGGATAGGGTACAAAGATGAGCTCATGCAAGAATTCTTCTAAAAGAGTAATTTATCATCTAGGTAATTTTAAAGGTTTCTCATGCCATTGCAAGAGTGGCAGAAGCAGGGTTTTAAAAATATATTCTTTGTAGTATCCTAGTAAATTGATGCTTAAAATGGAATTTCACCAAGGACAGACTTCCCATCCTGTAAATATTGGGTAAAAATTTTCAATTTAAAAATCTATCCTGAAATAGATCACAGAAAATTGATTCTTCTTCCACTAAACAAGGATCACTTCCAGTATCATTAGCAATTGTTCCCAAGAAGATTCTGGTTTGGATTATATTATATATACAATGGGAATTTATCTGAGGTTTCCCAAGTTTACTAGTTCCATTCCCATGAGCTAACAGACAATAGATCAAGTGCTTAACAGTCAAGTATTCCCATGGCAAATATCCACCAACGTCCCTTTCATCTGATGCAATGGCATCGTGCCCATTCTTCTGCTTCATCATTCTCTTTCAGTGCATAGAGTGTTCCATGAAAGGGCCATATCATGTATTAGACTATGTGGGAGACATTAAGCTTAATCTTTAAAACCTTATGGTTCTGTTTCATTTTTTGCTGACCACTGGAAACAATTACAGCACAGACAACACATGAGAACATCTGACAGCTTCTTCAGTCCCTTTGCACTCAGTTGCTTGGTTAGTCTTCAGGTTTTTGTTTATTATAATCACAGTTCAAAATCTATGTTTGCATCAGTATCCTGAAAATGAGCAAGAACCAGGCAACTGTGGCCAAGGTGGCTGTTATTAGATACCTGTCAAGTAGGTAAAATATACTTTTAGGCAGACTTACTTCTGTCATTAGGCCAAGCACCACATCAACAGCCACTGCTATCAATTTATCTGCATTTTTTTGTTCTTGCCATTACAGAAAGCTCATAGTTTTCCTGCTGATTATAGTTATCACATCTTTATAAGCATAATTAGTAAAGTTTACTTGCTGCTGAAAAGCTTTTCCTAATCTTGGCTTTCACCTAAAAACAAGGCAAGAAACAAGATTTGGGCATCCACAGAAAGTAATAAACCAGATAGATTTGGTGACTTTATATACAGTGATTCCAGCAGGACCCATACCTTTCATTCTAGAGAAGTGGAGTCTCTCTCGAAGGTGCCTTCACCAATATGCATAAGGAAGGCTGAGCTGGTCAGAGAATTCAGGAACTTCTGAAGAACAGTTTGAAGATGAAAGTCTGGTGGCTGTGGAAGTGAGAGGGATGACTGATGAACTGTAAAAAAAAAAAAATTAAAAAAATCCTTTAGTCAGGAAACCAAAGCTGATGGAAAGACAACACATTTACAGCCAATTTCTTGTAGAAAAAGTGAAAAATGATAAATTAGGAGGACAGCATTCAGTTTCCAGAGTGGTTCCAAATTCTGACCCTAAACTAGATATTACTGGGGATTCTCTCACCAACAGAGAAGTTTCCAAAGTTATCAACAGGGATGGTTGTTCTTGTACTTATAGTGCACTTTACAGAGGTTTGGTCCCTGTTTATTTTTTAATAAACAATCTAAAATGTCAGTACTTGCTGGTACTTTTGGAAACGTCTTTGTTCTAAAGTGGCATGAAATTCAAAGAAAACTCAGAAGTTCTGTAGACATTATTATTGATGGCTCTACTTTAGGCTTTGACCCCATATATATTTCATGCAATAGTTCTGTCCTGCTCTAATTGACATATTAAAAGGCAGAACCAAAGAAACATTTATACCCCTGAATTTCTTAAATTATAAAAAAATATTGGATTTCAGTGGAACTTTTTGTTCAAAGGTAATTTGGTTTTCATGTTCCCTGAATCAAAGAAAATGTCTTTAGATGCATTTTTAAAAAATTAGTTTAATCAGGCTGTATTCTCTACCTTTGATCTGGTGTGCCTGTGTCTGCTCTCTTGAAATACCTCATGTATAGAGGCCTTTTGAAGCCTTGAGAATTTTACTTGAAATAACAAACATATACAGCTAAATTAATGTGACATCCTGTTCTCTTTGAGCGTGGACATTGAATGAGACAAAAAAAAGGTCTTGTATGTTTGTAAATAGTACTCAGAAGGATTCAGAAAACCAGTACCTTGCTATAGCTTTCCTAAGACTGTCCTTGCATTATTCTTTAGAAAAACAGTAGATTCTTGCAAAAATAAGCAGGAATGTCCAACTAGTCTCTTAGCATTTCTTTTCACACAAGGTTCGAGGTCTTTCTATTACACTCAGCAGAGGAACTTATTTAACGTGTAACTCTGCAGAAAAGTGAAGTACAGAGGATAAAATAAGAATGAGAAAACTCTCAAAGTAATTAAATGTTCCTTTTGCATATGTGAATGATGATCCATTCTTGGCTCAAGAATAAGATAAATATACATTCCTCAGAGGAGAGATGAAGGATTGATGTGGATTTTTCAAGGATTTTTTTCTGAGGAAGACGACATCTTGTTGAAAATGACTGCAATAAATTATAGTGAGTAGGTGTGCATTCTGTTTCTATCATTCAAAAGTCTGAATAATGACTTCTGTTAGGAAAAAAAAGATGGCAGCTATTCAGGCACTGAATTCATACACTATTTATAATTACTTATATACTTATATACTGTACTTATACTACTTATATACTGTAGTTCTTTGAGAATAAATTATGACCATAGAGGTTGCCATCATGCAAAAATAAAAGCATACTAAGCACCACATATGTAGCAACCATTATTTTGCAAAAACTGATCTTATTACAGATTAAGAAGGACTCAAGTCTCTTATTGGTCGTCATAAATACATGCTGCCAGGAACAGTGCTGGCATACAACAGTGTGTGGGCTGTGTGTTCATTCTCTATTAGGATCCCTGGCAAAAGTGCAGGCACAGATAAATTAGCTTTTTTATATACCCAACTCAATTTGTTGGCCTGCCAATGCTTCCTGACAGATGATGTAGGCATTGTAACTTAAAAGGTGTAAACAAAAATCTGGACTGTATAAGGGTAGTTGATTAGAAGGCTGATCTTGCCACAAGTGTAATAATGCCTTGCTCTGCAGGAAGTCCTACTCATTTCATTGGTCTTGAATAAATTACCAGCCAAATTTGCTATGACAAAATCAAACCCATATGCTAAATTAATTAAATTTTTGCTCATTTTTAATCAGAGACAGAGATGTAGTAGACATTTTCCACATGGGTCATGAACCAGCTGATACACTTACTGGTAGACCCATTTTCTCTTAAGTTTACCCTAACCCAAGTGGGCTTCAGCACTTCAGCTTCCCCGAACCCTGGAACACACTAAGCTGCATCTCCGCTCTGGAAGTGGGGTCTCTGAGTCCTGCTGCTAAAGGCTTTGGGGCCAGTGCTTCTCTTGCAGATTGCTCACCAGCTTTGGCATGAGTTTTTATATTGTTAAGGCTGTTCAGCCTGGTTGTGACACGATAATTTTATAATTTAGATAGTGCAAGGAATGTAATAACAATGCAAAATCAGATGCCACCTGAATTAATTTTATTCCTGTGATTTTTCTACTTCTCTTGGAAGTTCATAGAATCATAGAATTGGCTGGGTTGGAAGGGACCTGAGAGATCATCAAGTCCAACCCTTGTTTATATTAAGTTCCTTGTTTATAGGAAGCCATGATGCTTCCTCTCTTCTGTTCCTTGTAAAACTTCTCCTTCAGAGTGTGGCATCAACCCTTACTTTGAGACTTTTCCTCCTGCTTCACATTTGTCTCCTGTCACACTGCTCTTTGCTTCTTTTCCTTTTAAATTCTTTCCTTAAATTGTAGTGAGAGATTCTTTCATTTTGATCTGCCTCAACCCCTCAGTGAAAGGATCAAAGCTTCCCAGCATGTTTTGTCTCCCTTTGCTCTTTTGCTTCCCCTCACTTTCTTTCCACCCTTCTGCTCTTCAGGAGTTCAGAGATGAAAAAAAAAAAAAAAAAAAGTTTTGTCCTAAGTAGAGCAATGTCTTTGCATAAGGAAATTATCTTCAAATGGATAATTAGCACAGTTGAATGGCCTTCAAATATTAATCCTATGCCAAGCATCAGAATTTCTTCTATCCCCCCTTTAGGTTTTAATTCAAAGTTAAACGAAATACAAATGAGACACTAATAAAGTCTTAGTCTCTGAGTACAACATTTGACCTGGCATAAATATAATATGAAACAGAATGCTTAAAGTGGACATGGAAACACACACTGAATCATCAGGCATATGACGTTTTTAAGCCCTGTGAATCTTTTCACCTGCATCTTTCCTGCATGTTTGTACATAATTTACTGCCTTTTTTTCCCCCCCCTGGAGTATGACTAGGATAGCATATTTTACCAAAGAGCAATCTTAACAGAAAACATAACTACATTTACATGGGATTTCCAGAAAGTATTCAGAAATTCCTTGGCTAATAAACTTATTTACCACAAGTGGTAATGTGCAGGTGTGCATTCTTAAATAAGCAAACATCAGCTGAAAATGGGTTACACAAAACCTGTGAATACAAGATGAATCTTGCATACTGTGAACTTTCATAATGCTTTCTTTTATTGTTTTGTGTGTCTCCATGAGTGGAAAGAAATTTAATTTAAATAATAAAGAAGTACTGCAATACAGGAAACTCTCATACCATGGCTCTCATCCCACCTTATTCTGCCTGAGATAAAATGTTCTCCAAGAAGACAATCTGGCACAAGTCCAGCCTTACTGGTGATTGTTTCTCTACTGTATCCAAAGGGCATTTTGCATTTGTTTTCTCTTCTCTTTCACCTTTTAAAAAGTGTTGGGTGCCTTTTGATACCTATTTTTTAATGCTATCTGACTGGAGACCAACGCCAAGCCCTACATTCGCCTGCACTGAACATTTCACCATGACAAACCCAGTGACAGCAATTAATGCACAGAAGAGACTGGACTGCAGCAAGGATCTTGTTGAGAGGGTAGCAGGTTTCCACAACTCTGGCTTCCTTCTTTTGGTGGTTCAATAATTCTATCCTGGACACATTGGCTGCAAGGCCATATATCAGTAATATTTTGCCCAGTCACTCGCTTCACAAGGCAGCTCAGGTTTACAAAGTCTTAGCAGTCTCTTTTCCAAATCAAACCAAACTTGAGATTTTTGGGGTGAGACCAGACTGACCCACATGGCCCTGCACTCCAGTTACCCTCCTTGAATCTAAGAACAGCTGTGCCAGAGGAAGCACGGTGGCTATGTGCTCTCTTTTATAACTAACACAACACTTGCCTGCACCCCAATGTTCAGTCTCAACAAAACCTGTGTGAACACAGAAGGAGAAACCCAGCTTACCCTGCAGAAAGATGCAACTTCCAGCAGATCCCAGCACTGCTTTTGTTGTCCTCGCTCCCAAGGCAATTCTCTGATGAGCAGCAAAAAGGGAGACCTGCCAGGTGGCAGATTCTTCATCTTGGAGTTCCATTTTCTGTTTTGAGAGCATGTACTAACCTGGGTTAATAGCAGGCACGGAAGCCAACAGGAAAGAAACTAATGGATAAACTTATTAGGGACAAACGTAGGTCTGCTTTCATCCCCCATGCTGTGTCACAGTTTGGAATTCTTTGATCACCAGTGGGAGATCTGACAAATTCTAAAGGAAAAGAAGGGATAGGTTTTAAATGCTTGGAGAGATTTCAGTTCTCTGGAACCTGTTTATCTAAACCAAAGCAAACACTATCTTCAGTGACTTGTCCTTGTGACATATTTCCCATACACAGCATAGATTAGTAAAGCATGTTTTTAGATTTGTTGACATTTAATAAAAGCTAAACACTCCATGGGAAAATAAATTGGTTTTATTCTGTAGCCATAGCTGAATTTCCTTTGGGTTGGAATCTTAGCTGGGTGCTTCTACATTTATATTCAATTAGAATCAAATACAGCCAAGAAAAATTAAATCAAGAAGTAGGTCTTTATCAGTAGATGTAGACCATCATTCTGTCATATTCTCACGTGCATTAGAAGAATATATATTCCTATAATTTTACTTGTATTAAAGTCTTAAGAAAACCTGGCAAAAATGTAGATTTGCATGAGTAATCAGAACAGTCATTTAAAGGTTTAGAAAATGGATCATTGACTTAATCCATATGTTTTAGCCTGGATCTCTAAAATGTCCCATGCTTGTTCTGAGATGAAAATAGAGCAGTTTTAAGAAAGTCAGCTGGAAAAAATATAGCTATGTTAAACTTCAAACTATCTGATAATAAAATATGAAACAAAATACATTATGTATACTAGCAACATTCGAAAGACAAAGTATTTTATTGTGAGGTTATGCTAATGCTATTCTCTTGGAAGTTTATTCAGCACTTCATAAAATATAAAATAACCCACTGAGTCTAATTGTACAAAAGTATTGATGTGAGAATATCTATGCACTAGCATCATCACTCTATGTGTATTTATATTCAACACTTTAAGGGTTTAAAAAAATGACACCTAAGAAAGCTGTAATACTCATTAGCAAGTCTTTCCACAGCTTTCAGGTCTGGCCAAACAGAAGTGTTAAAACCCATTTTCACCTAAGAGAATTTGAGCTGATGACTTAAATGGCATCAGGAGGCAACAGACAGGGAACGAAAGTATTGTAAAGCAGGACTTAAGAATGTAAGCTTTTTATGAGCATTTAATACAGGAATGCATACATATGTGCACACACATATATGAACTTCTCATAGTTATTGTTAATTATGGAAACACCAAACAGAATGTTTTCCCCTCTAAGCAATTTATAGGATTCAAGTGCCAAATCTTTACATGCATATTGAACGGAAAATGTATTTTACAATTTACTTTAACTACAGAGTTTGCAGTGTTACTTCTTGCTTTACCAAAACTTGAGGACATATCTCAGATTTCTCCACTATTTTAATAATTTTTTTTTCATTTCCATTATCCTGTGATCTGCTGCAAACAACCAACTCCACTTACTGTTGCTAAAATAGCCTCCCTGTTACATGAAAGGACAGTGCTGGTAGTGAACTGAATATGAAAGGTTTATTCTAGTAATAAGAAAATCTTTTCTTTAATACCACTTTTTCCTACCATCTCATAGTGAAGGCAAGATCAAACACTGTCTTGAACACAGTAGTTCTATACTTCGGCAACAAAATGCTACTTTATAATGTGGAACTAAAAAGAAAAAAAGTCTGTTGTTCAGCAGTCTCTCTGAAAACTATTTGGCTTCTTCTCTCATCTTTGTGTATAATGAACTCCAAATCTGTGCCCTATTACTTTGTAACTCTGCACACGTAGCCTCCCCCACACATCTTCCCACCATCAGACATTGAAGTCGTAGGCAAAGAGCAGATCCACAGTGCTAGTACACATTTCCCTGGGATTTGGAAAAAGCCTTTAAATAGATTTTTATTGGTTTTTAAGAACAAGGTTATTTTGTGCTAATAATGGGCATACATTAGGCTTTAGATAATTGCTTTATGTAACTTAAAGTTCTGCCTTTCAGCTAAACAAACACTGGATGTGTTCACAGGTGTATTGTCCTCAAGGGCATTCTGCTTCTCAGGGTGGCAGCTGCTGCCAAGGTGTTGCTGATACAGTTCTGTGTATAATTTATTTGAAACAGGTGCTGGCTTATGATGAAGATAGACAGGAAACTAAAGCAGACAACATGTTTAACCACCATTTTAAAAGTTCAGGTTCAGAAAGACAATGTGCCTGAGCTATTTGGTTGATGTTGCCAGTGTCTTAGAGTTTACCAGCTCCCAGAAACCACCATAAGGAAGAGATTGTTCATGAGCTGCAGGAATTGCATTCTAACAAGCATTGCATCCAATGGCGCCAATGCTCATTCCTCTCATTTGGAACCATCAAAAATTATAGAATGTGTTCCCAAGTTGATGGTAAAATTACTCTGAAATGAGGTTAATATCTAGAAGAACTCTCAGGTGGAGGATTCTGTGCAGTACATAACTGTCATGTGCACAGGCATCCTGGGACACTTGTATGCTTGCAGGATTCCACAGTTTCCCTCCTGTATTTTACTGTGTGAAGACTACAATGAATAAGTGGTAAACACTGATATGTCAAAGCAAATGTAAATCTGATTTACAAAGAAAGGGACACTCCAGAGGAGAGTTCCTCTGCCACCACTAACTCTGTCACCCCAAACATGTGATGCAGAGGGCAGATGAGGGGGCTACTGTTATGTGGGCTGCTGCTGCACAGCACAATGCAACAGAGCAGAGACCACATCCAGTGCACATGGGAATAGGTGGAAAGCCTTCTTCTGACCTCAGTGGGCTTTGGATCAGATTCCAGAAGAAAAAAATCAACTCCTTTATTTTCTGTGGCCAAGTTAAACCATTAAAGTTACTTAAACATTGCTTTTTCCTCCTCCCTCCCCCCATCTTACTTCCCTTTGCTTTTATTGTAGTTTTAAATAGCTTTTTTTTTTTTAAATAAGAAACTTTTTAATAGGAGTTCATGAGGATGTTTATTCATGGATAGCAGTTTGCATATTTTAGCAAGTAATCTCCAGTTTAATCTTTAGTCTCTATAAGATACATATGTACTAAATATGCATACTAAATATTTTTGAAAGAGGTTGTTAAAGTGTGTGCATAGTCCTTAAACCTCAAACCTTAAATATCTCAATGATTTACATTTTAAAATAATACCCAAAGGCATTAGACCACATTATGGACTAATATCCTGCCAAATTTCATTTTTTTGGGGGGGAATGTTTGAGTTACAATATATGAGTAAAAAGACAACTGAAACAACAAAATTTGGTCAAGAAAATATTGACCCCAGGCTGAGACCCTGTATGCCAAAAATGTTGACAAAACTTTAAACCAACCCTAGCAGGCATGCCATGTTTAATATTGGCAGTATATAGGAAAAACTTCAGCAATTTAATGCTTGTATTAATTTAAAAAGCTTTTATGCAGTGCAGTGGGTATAAGCTTTTACATTACCATTCCTAATTTATACCAGCTTTCCTTCTCTTTCTCAAAGGATAAATGGTCTACAGTAGACAGGAGAGAGGGCCATAGAGAGCAGTCCCCCAAACATAGAAGCCAATGAGGCTGTTTGCTATATCCCACCCAAACCTGCATACCTGACTTGGAGAGATCACCACTTTCATCTGATGGATAATTCCATTTTCATGACATTAACACTCCTGGATTATTTTTTCACATAAATTTTTCATAGGAAAGCAAATAGTTGAAGTAAACCCAAATCTTTTTAAAGAAATATACGTAGAAAACCATTATTTATATTGAAACCTCTTCAAATAAATATTCCCTTAATAAACTTGTGTAAGGAATGATAATGTTTCATACCCTGCTAAGTGATGAAATACGATGCCACAAAACAATTGGGGAAACCTGATGATTGACTATTAGACTTCTTAAGCAAATAAATGTGCACTAATTAAAGGTAGTTCTTTGTGATGAGAGTTCCACTGCACTGATGCTCCATAAGGAAGTAACCAACTCCCTAACGAAGAGCTTTGCATTTTAAAAGTCTACTCTCTACCAAAATAATCTGTGAAACATGGTGGTTCAAGCTCACACATGGTTATTAATCAGTGGTTGAACTGCAACAATCAGCCTGTGAGTGCAGCATGAAAGAAGGGGTGAAGATGCCCTCCCAGGCTGCGGTTGTGCCTTTTGGAGTCAGTCGGAAGGAATTGTGATGGAGCTGTGTGTCATAACCACATGTGAACAAGTTATGCCCTGATGATTAAAGAATGACTAACAAGTCCCTTGCTTGATTACTAAACAAACAAACCCAAACAAGCCCCCCAGGATCAACATTGTGGCAGCTGAGAAGCAGCAGGGCAGCCCTTTTCCCAGCATTGGCTTCGATCATGTCAAAACATGCATTCCTAGCTACACACCCAGGCTGTGCTCTAGCTAGGTACTGGAAATCAAAGCAAAACAAAAAAAAAACAACAACAAAAAGAAGATGACAATACAGCCATTGAATGCTTCACTACAGACAGTGGCTGTTCTAGCATATATAAAACCCACTGGTATGGTCTGGGCACACTTGCTGACCTCAGTCCTACTAGTCCCAAATCAAGGCTAATTCACAGGACTTCAAGGTTATGGAAAGCCAACCTGCAATCCATTCTAACTCAGATCATGAAGGAAACTTGCTAACAATGACTATAAAGGCTGTTCATCCTTTAGCTAAAAGGATTTGAGTCCTGAAGCATTAGGTGATAACCCACACATCTGCATGGACTCCCCTAGTGGGGAGGGTTGTGTGTCTCCACTTCTTGGTGCTATTATGATGAGTGACTCATTCAATATGCTGGAATAAATTTTTATAAACAGTTCTGAGTGAGGAATTACAAATTAATAAATGACTGAAAGTCACTTCTCAACAATCTCAGTAAACATTTGTGGAGATTTTGATAACCGTACTTTCAAAATGGTATCCTCAGCAGATGTTATTTTCCAGTATTGTTGGACTTATATTTTGAATCAGATTAGATGCATCATATCAAAAATATAAAGTAATCAAAGTCAAAATAGAACACTTTAGTTCTGACAAAGTAAAATGATTCACCCAGCTCAGGGTGAATTATTTTTCTCTGACATTCTTCTTTAATGAACATTTGGAATTTTTTGAGCTTTGTTCCAATTTGGAACACAGCCAGATTTCAACACCTTGCATGAGATGGTTCTTCTATGTTTGACAGAGCTCTAATTTGCATCTTTTTCTATGAATGGAAAAAAACCAAAGGATAAACAATTGTTCCCCTGTTTCACACACTGAGCTATGTTGAAAGTGAGCTCCACTTGAGCAACAACTGCAGCAAACTTGTGCATTATACACATCGTTTATATTTTCATATTCAAGACATGAAATCTGCAAGCTTCCTGCACCCTTCTCATGCCACTGCTATATAAAATTTAAAGCTTACCCATCTTTCATCCCAGAAGAATGACTGAAGGAAGTTATTTTTTCCTTCTTCCATCTCCTTTGTTAAACAGGAAGACAGTACATGTAAAAAAAGATAAAAACTTTAAAAATCAGTAATAGTGAATCTATTCTATTAAAGAGGCTATATAGTCAGGTGCAAAATAATTAAGTTTTCTGATTACTTTAAACAGGGACAGAGGAGTGTGGCAGAAAGAGTCATTTGAGTTGCCTGTGTTAAATTGTGCAGCATCTTCCTTCTCCTCAGACCTAGTGGAAATCATGCCAATGGTCACAAAGCTTGACTGTGGCAAACATCTGAAGGCATTGCTGAAGAGTGAGAAAATAGTCATGCCTGGAAATGAATGGAAAAGTCAGTCACCCTCAGTCATACATTGAAAATTTGACAGCAGACAAAGAGCAGGCTTTGAGTAACACAAAGCAAGAGGTATGGACTTCAGACTTCCTGGAATTTAAATAAGGTTACTGAATAATACATGTTTATCTTAGAGATCATTCTTAATTTCCCTGATTCAAACCCTTTTGTTCCATTCCCTGCCCTGAACTGGTACAAAAGCCAGGAGCATCTCTGAGAAGCATGGGTGGCTTTTCATGATGTGTCAAGCACATGGGGAGAACTGGAAGGACACTTTGCCTCTCATATTGGTTAATGCTATGCAGAAGATAAATAGGAATGAACAAATGAGAAGTAGACAAAGAAAAACAACCAGCATCTTGGCTCCCTTCACAGGCACTGAAGACACAAAGGGATTTTTAATAATCTTAATGGTTCCCTAAATTAAAAGTTTCATCCATCTCAGATAAACGTTCACTTTGTCATTTTCCTTGATGTGGTTTGGGTATCTCAGAGGTGATGGCTTCTCTTCCATGGCTGAGACTTGCAAATGAACTGCTTCAAAAACCTCCACTGTATATGTGACTGAATTCAGAAAAGGGGTTTTGGATTTTGAAAAATTAAAGCAGAGTCACACTCCCAATTAAAATTCTAATCCCCCCCAATTAAAATTCTAATCCCCATTAATATTTTTGTTTTATCGATTGCAGAAATAAAAATTTGTAGCCACTCTCCACCATGACAGAAATATGGAAATTCATGTCTTCACCCTCATGTCTCTTCACGGTTGTGGAAATTATAAAATGCTGCCTCTATATTTCAGTAGTGAAAAGGCATTTTGCACTGCCTAGTGAAGTATAAGCAAGTATCAGCAATATTAATTCTGGAAGCAGATTTCATGAGCAATATTTACTTCTGGATATGTAAGTACACAGTAACTACCTATGTGTTTGCAATTGTTCATTTGTCTTAACATGTCTGCAACGTGAAACTTGGAAATTATGCATATCACTGGTGCCAGCAGTCTTAAAAGTGCTTAAATTTCTGAAGTTTTTGTCTCTAGAAACATATCTGTCTCTAGAAAACCTGCAGAAGAGGAATAAATCTAAATATTATTTCAGGAGATCAGATCTTCTGGATTAAATGATTCTGCACCAAATTCAGTGACAGCATAAACAATGCAAATCTTTTCTGAAGGCATCAGGTTTTACACCTGTTTATTCCACAGTTCAGTTTACTTCTCAGTGTGTAAGATGGTTGAAGAGGGATTCACATTTACACAAACACTGCTGTTCCTTGTAATTTAATTACTTACTTTCATTAATCTAAACCCATGACAGACATCTTGATGATGGCAAAAGCTGTTTTAAAGCACCTCTCCATTATCTCATCTGGAGATGCACTGAGTCTTTTCTGGTTGATCTGGAAACAGCAGAGAGAACCAACCTGAAATTACACCAGCAGGAGTAAAAGTCTCCAGGGTCTATTCTGCTGACAGATCTATTTCAAAATATTGAAAATTCTGGCTGTGTCCCATCACTCTCCAAAAGCTAAAATGAGCAGATGTCCAAAAGTGACTAAGCAGCACAATGAGTCCCCTATACCACAAGATCACCAGATGTCCTCTGCAGGCAGCTTAACTTCTCAGTGCTGGGCCAAAGGCAAGAGCAAAGGATCTGGCATGGCTTTAGAAATGATTTTCCTCTTAAGTGTATCCTGTGGTTTTTCTTTTCTCCAAAAACAGAGTCTTGTTTGAAAATAAAATCTTTAAAATATACAGCAGAGATAAATACAGAGCCTCCCCTTATTTCAACAATTTCCAGGGCTGGTCCTTCTGCAGAGCCCTGGTTGGTCCCTAAACTGGAAGGATCCAGTTTTCCCTTGGCTGTCTGACCAAATGTCATTAATTCTAGCTCAAAGTGCAAAGACTTTAGAAGAAGGAAGACAATACCTCTAAGCAACACAGAACTGGAAAAAGAAAAGAGGGTGGGGAACAGGCCTCAAAGGGATTACAAAACAAAGCGAAAGAGTGAAGACAAAGAGACTATAAAACACCACACTTGTGGGACTGTAAGGAATGGAGGAGAAATTCAGTTCATCCTCTGAAGATGTTACCCCCAAGAAAAACCCCCAAGAAATCTTGTTGTACCTGTGCTCCTGAGCCTGGGGCTTTTGATCAGCTCTGGGGCAGCTGCCCCTCTCTTGCTGCCCTGGAGCCTGGGCCAGCACCTTCCAGCAGACACCATGAGGAAACCTCCCAGCAGTTTTCTTATGGAAACATCACCTTGTCATCTCCATCTTCCCCACACGTCCAACATTATATTTGAAGTATTGAAAAAAGAAGCCAGTGAAAATAATGAAATCCATGAAACTGTGACTGATAAAACAAAAAGGCAGCATTAGCTGTGACTGCCCATAATTAAGTTTTCAAAGGCCCGACTGCTGACTGAAAATATTACCTGCTCATCTTCTCCCAGTCTTGTTTGGAATGGATTTGACAATTAGGGGTGCTATTCCTTTCTCAAAACAAGTCTTTTGTTATGTATTTAACAGGCATTCTAAGGATTCTAGCAAAAGGCTAACTTTTTGCATAGTTTCTCTGCATTTTATCAGATGATGCCATAAATCAAGATGAGAAAACAATTTACTCTTGACTTTCCTTTTGGTTTCCTGATCCAAAAAACCAGTGAATCTGCACATGGAATAAAGGGAATCTAAGCAGAAAGTCGCTTAAAAACTTAGACCACTGCTAGAAAAAATTTAAATATACGTAGTTAAAAACATACCTGTGTTTAGACCAGTATTTTTTTTTATTGCATACAAATCTTACAACATATACACAAATTTCTACATGCAAGAATCATATGTGTCTTTCAGTAAAGTTCAAGGACACATGGGACAGCATCTGATGCTGACTGCTGAAGTAGGAAGAAGGTAGAGGCCAAAATTCTCCCCAGTTCCCCAGGAGAGCCACCACACCACATTTTTTAAAATCATATTGTGCACACAAACCCAAACCACACGGACTTATAACTTCGGAGGCAAAATCTGTTTATGGTAGAGAAAAGCAGAACCATCACCATCCATGTCACCTCACTGGGTGCCCTCTGGATCCTCAGGTGCTTGCTGTGCTTTGGCAGTGCCACATGGCATTACTTTCAAGCCAGTGTTTTTTTTCACAACGTCCATTTCCTCAGAAACTCTGGAAAGTGGCCACAGCTCTGGCGCACAACCCCTAAGTAAAACAAACAAATAAACCAACCCAGGCCATTTCATACAATCAGGAAATTCCAGTTGGCTTGACCCAACGACACCACTGGGATCTTAAAAGCTGAGCAGTATAGGAGTGGCTGGTCCTGCTAAAAGGGGGACATGAGTAGGTCTGAAATCTTCATTGGAGATCAGAGCAACCAATTTTGCAGTAAATTAGTTTAAAAACCTGTAATCACAGACTTGTTTTGCATTCAGTTAAAGCAAAATGCACTTGTAAATATAGTTCTGATACATGATCATCACAGAATCAGTACAACTGGTAATGATGTTTTTTTTAAAAAAGACAACAAACTTGTTTTGTTTTGCGTGTAACAAAAGGACAACATGTATAATACAAAATAACTTAATTTCTGCATAAGATATCAAGGAGTTCAAAGCAATACTTGTTCCTCTTTGTGAATGGAGTTTGGATGGGCATCTTAATGAAAGAAAAACTTCCCAGCGATCAAAGTTGCTCTTTTTTCTTTTAATTTACTTGATCCACCCATGAAGGAATATAGAAAACTCTGAAAGCAGTTGTCACTTTGAAATTTCCCAGTGTTTTAATTAAGTTGCAGAGTCTGGAAAAAATTTGTCAATTTTCCCTTTGAAAATAAGGCAGGCTTAACCTTCAAGGCAGTTTCTCTAGGTTGTTAATATAGCTCTAACCCAAAATTGTGTTATGCAGTGAGGTAAGACTAGGTGTGCTTCACACTGTTTTCAAGCTGCTGGAAAGACTTGAGTCTTCAGTGGATTTTGACTCATAATTCTGAATTTCAGTTCATTTAAAATTGTCCCTTTCCCTTCACTAAATGCTCTGTAATTAGTGCTTCTTTGCAAGCAGAAGATGCAGATAGAAGTGTTATATCCCTCTCATGTATGTTCATGCTTAGTTCAGGAAAAACAACTTTTTACCACCTTTTGGATAAGAATATGTATTTTAATTCAGAAGAATTAGAAGACTGGAGGCAAACAAAGCTGAAGCAAAGCTGCAGAGGGCACTCTCTAGCTGATACAAAAGGACGGGACACAGACTGAGAACAGATAAGATGAAAGAGAACAGAAATGGCTGGCTGCATAAGGAAAAATAGGTATAGATTCAACATTTCATTTCCTTATGGAACACTATTGAAGTCAAGAGTCTTGGCACTAGGTTTAAATTAGCATAAACAAAAGGAGAATTTGCCTAAGATTGACACTGGAACACTAAATGGTTAGTCTAGACCTAAACTATGTGTTGTCAAGGGGTTTAAGAACTAATTGTCTGTCCATAAGAGCTGAGCCAAGAGCTGAGAAACTGTTGGACTCTGCAGAACCTAGTGGGAATATTTTTCTGGGAATGGTTGCCATTTCTGGAGTTTTGGTGTCTTCTACCATTAACAAGGGTCCTCTTTTAAGAATAATACTGGAAAAGGACAGATGTCCTAAGAGAAATTGACATTAAAAAGTTGATCATGTGTTTTTCTTTGATGCAACTTTAAAGATAAGATCTGCATTCCACAATGAAAGGACAACAGTCCAATCCAGGTTGGTAATGTAATTTGGCAGTGCAAAGATGAATACCAAGGCGTAAGGTCTTGGCTGCTCATGCATTATTACACCCAGCACTTTGTGTGGGGAAAACTGAAATGGGTTTGGCATGTGAGAGGTAAGAAAGCCCAAGTAACTGGAGATTCCATAGATAAACCTACGTTGTCTACAGAGGGAAAGCCTTTAGCATGCTAGATAATATTTGAGATTAACAGTTTTTGTTTAGTAAAGCTACAGTCAGACATCTTTAATCCAAACACCTTTGTAGAGCCTGTTTTTATGCAGAGCTGTGGGCAATGACCAAAAGTATTATTCCACAATAAGAAAACAAAACTCATTTATGAAATCATATACATTCCTTAATACAGGGGGAAAAAAAGAATAATATACATTTACATATAGCATAAAAATAACTATACATGCCAGACACTTTTTGTCAAAATCTCCTGGACACTTTAAAAGCACAATAAACATCTGGTTTATATCTGAGTGCCAAACCTTAAAAAAAGGACTCTCTTGTTAAAAGTCCAGCTCCTTAGTTTAACTAAATTACCAGGTGTTTATAAAATATCATTCTCTTGTGAAGCTACAGTAAACAGGAAAGATACAAAATCCAGCAAACTGAGAATGCAGGCTTCAGCTGTCAGGATGGTATTGGTAAGCTTCAAGTTGCTATGCTGGTATGCAGTGGTGCAGTGACTTAAGCATAATGTTCACTTGAAGGAAAAGAGAACAAGTTTAGGACAATAAGTAAGATTTCCAAACAACTCATGTTCTAACAAAGGAAAAAAATGACAATGGAAAAGGAAATAAAGAGGAGTAGAGAGTGTCTTATGACCTTTACTGTAATGTAATAGAGTCAATGCTCTGGGCTGTAAAGCAACACCATTTACACTGAATGGATTAAATTCAATCAGAACATCTTTTCTGATAATTTGATTATCTATGAGCAGTGTTTCTGATTATGTCTCTTTTTCTCTTTTCTTTTTTTTTGGGAAGAAAACGCCAAAACATAACATGACATTGCTGCATAACATGGAAAACCTTATCTTGCTTGTATATAAGTACATATACATATATCAAATTAGACAGCTGTCTCTATAAATTAAAAAAAAAAAAAAAAAGTAGAAATATGATGAAGAAAGCTAAGGAGATATATGTTGCTAAGAACAATAAGAAGCTTTTTCAGGACTGTGCTGTCTCCTCTGCAGTTCCTTGAAATGGTACAAACACATTAAATCCACAGTGTTATTAATATTATAGATGAGACAGAAATCATACGTGTAGTATATAGACACATGCAGACACACACATCATCCTGTGTAGTATTGGAAGAGAAAAATGATACAGCCAAATGACACAAAGACCATAAACTCCCTTGCACCACATTTCCAAGGAAGTCACTGTTAAAGTCCTTTTAGTAGAGATTAATATTTTTATATCAAAGAACCCATGCACCAGAAAGCCAAATGCTGCTAGAGAACAGTAGAAATATGCAATGTTGCCAAAGCCAAAGAGAGGGAGCAGAATGATCACAGTAATTACAGGTCAGTTAGTCTGGCATCAGTCCCAAGCAAAGTAATGGAAAAGCTGATAAGGAATTCAAGCAGTGTAAAATTGAAGGATGACAGTATAATTGGTGTCAGTCAGGACAGATTTATGGAAAAATAAATCTTGTCAAACTATTCGATGAAGCTAATAACACAGATATAAGACTTGTAGAAGACATTTAACTTCATAACTTACTATAACATGATTAAAATGTTAGCACTGAGTAAAGTAGTTTATGAGGAGAGTGGAGAATGGTGGTTATTCCTTCATGTGATTGCACACACTAGTTTTCTGCCTGGTATTGCTCTTGCTAACTGTGCAGTCAGGTTAACTATTGGCAGGTTAAGCAAGCAGGAAAGGAGACCAGAAACATCCTATCACCAGAGGACCAAGGCAAGAAAACAAGAAACAGGTATGAAATTGTAAAGGCAGAGGCAATGCCCCACTAACTGCAACAGAGATAGCTTTTCATATCAGCTTTCTAGAGGAACCAAACCCTAGGAAACTTCTGCAGAACTTGTCAAGTAGAGCATGCATTATAAAACATGCACTTAAAATCTGAATGGAGAGCAGTGTCCTAAAATCTGAAGTTCAGAGTCATGGGCAGGTTCGACTCTATTACAGACAGTTTTGGGGGGATTTGTGGCAAAACACATAGACTGATTCCTTAAACATACATCAGGGGATCTGAATCATTGTACATTTCAAGTCCTACTGAACAACTAAGTCCAACAGATTTTGTGTACGTACATCACAACAGGGATACTTTCATGTCTCATTCAAATCTCTAGGGAACACTGTATATTTTGTATGCCTTTTTTTAAGGATTTGCAAACTTCTAAAACTTAGCTGTATTACTACTTTGCTTGTGGGTTCAAGAAAAGAAAGGAATCTATAAACCTTTGATCCACATGCTACAGACGTACTAGGGAGAAAGAAAAGAAAACACAGTGCTGTCAACAGGAAGATCTACTTGTTAGTTTGTATGAATGGGGATAATTACTTCCAAGAAATGGGAATTGTACTTGTTTTCTTATTCATGGAAAATACATTTCTTTGGAAGAGCAATTTTTATATAAAATATTTCAGAGAACATTTTATATCACATTGAATCCCAAAGACACTTTTTCTGGTCTCACCACAAAACATAGAAAGGGCACTCAGTTTCATGGTTGGGTAGAGGAAAGAGAATGTCGAAAAATTTTATTAATCTTTTCATTTTTCATAGTTTTAATAATCTACAAAATTACTAGACCTCATCAAACGTGCTTTAAGTACTGTGTTTCAGAAAGTATGGGCTATGATTTTTGTATATCTCACTATAAGGAACTCTGTGCCCTCACAAGAGAAACAAAAAAGTTGCAGTCAGCAGCATGTTTATTTTAACAGAGAAGTTTACCCAGCAGAACATGCTACTGTGCATCAGACAGCTTCTTATCTGGCAGGTCCAGCTGAAGGGCAGCAAGTGACTATTTGAGGATGGCAGTTTTCCTCCACCTCACCTAGATGGCTTTGAATTGAATCCTAAACAGCTGGGCTTTTGGTTCAAACCAGTTGTCTTGGCTCCCTCTATAGTCGAAGGAAAGACATAGGCACCTCGGGACAGCAGCTGATCTCCCTGGTACCACTGGGCTGTCTTGGGTGGGGTGCCAGGTCCTGTTGCCTGATGGCTACAGAGGGAACCTCAATGAGCAGCTCAGGCTGGAACTCAAACCTTCAACAGGCAACACCAGGTGAGATGAATCAAGAAGTGATTCAACTGATACATACTCAAGTCAAAGTACAACTGTGCCCATTAATTTAGTCATGTGGGTCAGGTTTCAAAGATCTAGATAAGCACTTGAGCCTGACTCAGGCTTTATAAATATCCATTTCATATTTGAGTCAAATGTAGCTATAAACTGAAACGTGAGAACCTTACACATATATTAGAGAGGATTGTTATGAAAATCTCTAACTGAGAAGGCAAAATGAGGGGGTTGCTTTATAGCTTTCCCGTGACTCAAGGGAGGCATGGAGCAAGCTTGCAGTTTTCATTTTGCCAACATTCTCACCAAGAAAATGGGAGAATGCTTGTTCTCCCTTGTTCAGCTTTGGTGCGGGTCTGTGCAAACTATAATTTGAAAGTAATTGTGATAATTGCTATAACTACAAGAGTTAACACACACAAGCTTAATTTTGTTCACATAAAGCTGTGCCAGTAATGGCACCATTCATCATTTTCTTTTAAAACAGTAACAGGTGTTAATCTCCAGCCAGCAACTGGAGCAATGCAAGTGAGCAATAAGCAAAGTGCCAAAAAAGAGAAACCATTCTCAAAGCTCTCTGTCACAGGAAAACAACTTACAGTAATATCTCTGTAACTGGAGTCATCTGAAGAGTGAAGAATTATTTGATTTTTCAGTGATGGGAATTGTTAATAAATTCAGTTTTTCTCTTCTACCTTGGTCAGCTTTCTGCAGAAAACTGAGCAGTACAACAGACATATCTTGTCACTTCTCCCTCTTACAGAAAATTAGTCTTTTTTTTTTTCCCCCTCTTTTTTGATAGGCTGCTGAATTATTACATTTTCAAACATAATGGAAAATAGTGCAGAGTAGAATTTAAATAGGGCCTTAACAGTACTTTTGCTATTTTTCTAGTTTTAACAGCTACTTTGTAATATTAAATGCCTTGCACATCGTTTCCTCCCAGGCACATAACCTGTCCTTCCAGGGTTCTGGAAGTTTCCTGGGAGACACCCTTGGCACTGTATTGTTAGGTCTTCTGTTCACTGCCATACAATGCTTCCTGGACATGGAGGGGAAAAAAAAAAAAAAAAAAAAGAAGAGCACGGTAAGACAGACCAAAACAATTTTTTATAAACCATTTATCAGAGGTCAATCTCAAAGTACTTTACAATGGAAGATCCACCTATTTCCAAAGAAGAAAATAAACCACAGGGAAAGGATATGAATATATGTATATAATGTTGATTAAATTCTGCAAAGTTTAAAATAATTTCTCATAGTATTGATGCTGTACTCTCTAAAGATGATTTGAAATCAGAACCTCCAACCCAAAGTCTATTCTGGAATAATAATAATAATAAAAAATATCACAAAGTATAAAAATGAGCTGAAACATTAGCAATGACATGAGACTGAAAGCTGCAAAACATTGGCACTTACAGCCACTTAAATATTCTATTCACAGTGTTCTTCCTTATTGTGTTATGTTATAGCATTAAGTACATAATTAGTAACATGGTAAAAAAACAAATAATATTAATTATAACAGTGAAACATTTCTTATTGTAGCATATTTCCTACTAAAAACATAAACAAACATAGTGGAGTTTTTTTTCTCCATTGACATTTTTGTTGATAAGAACACATTTCTGCAAAACACTTCAACTGTCAAACACTATTTTTTTCAGAGAACAGTGCTCAGTTTAAACTGTATGTTAAATTTTGTGCCTGTTGATATTATATTGGGTGAGTTTTTTGCTGTGGAATTACTGTCATGTTCAGTGACATCAGCAAAACCCATGTCATTAATTTAGGGGTTCACCACTCAACCACATGTTTAGCTTTCTGGGTTGATGGGTTGAAGAAATTTATTCCTGCTGCTAACATAAGATGAATAGAGATTTAGGTTGCTGAACTGTAAGTGCTGTTTGGAAAAGATGTGCTATTTACATTATACACAAAACTATATGATAAACAGAGACATGAATTAATTACTATATATGCATTTGATATAAACACACAACATTTACATATTGTGAGCTCTATACGTGCCTGTGAAAATGAGATCTTGCAAGACAAAATTTTGAATAATGATCCTACATAAAAGCTTGAATCAAGAAGTGTGTTCTGAAGAACAGATTTTGCCCTAGAAAGCAAAAGGAAGATAGCTATTGACAGAAGAGCTACAATTTCACTGAAGCTGCTGTAGGAGAAACTAAGGCACTTATCTGCCATCAGCAAGTTCAGTGTCTGATGATGCTCACAGTGATACAGAAGCAGAAGGGAGAAGCAGAGCTGGCACCTCCCTGAAACCTGTCACAGCTCCCCCTGACACACACAGACCTCCTGGTGCAGCAGAAAACAGCTAAGACAGGGCTACTGGCACCTATTTATCAGCAAATGAGTGAGGGATGCATTATACTAAGCATATGATTACATTACCTTCATTCCCAAACACTGACTGCTGGTGCACACTCTTGGGGACTCGGGAAGGAATTGTGTGGACTTTCCAGCTGCTGAAAGAAAGCTGACAAAATCATAATGATGACATTTGAAAAAATAAAATCACAAATGTGGCATTTAGTTTGGGGAAAGACTGATGGAAAATGTGAGAAAGAAATAAAAAAAAGAAAGCATTGAGGTGGACACAGATGTTTGGAGCATCCGTGAGTTTATCTTGATTTGTTATAAAGCACAACTGCACCCATACCTAGGGAGCATCTCTAAAACACCTGGGGATACAATTTGACATTATTTGCAATGAACCTGTATGTGTCCTCTGTGTGTTTTAAATACCAAGACTTCTGTGTATTGAGAAACTGAGCCAGTTTTAAGATGTCAGTCAAAGGCAGCCTCTGGCCAGTGTTGCTGCTTGGCTGATGTGATGCAGCTCCTCTGGTTCCAGTGAAGCCTGTGTGGAGCAGCTGGCATGGCTGATCTTCACGCATGATCTCCCCCTGAATTTGCTGGATTTGGGATCAGCTGCAGAGAGCACAAGTATTTAGATAATGGGTTCGCCTTATTTGAAATTTTAGGCTTTGAGAAAGAGCAGCAGCTTTGCAGTGCACCCAGAAACTTGAGCAGGAAATGAAACTTTTTGCAACACAGAGAAAAGAATGCACATAGGTTATATTTTTCATATGAACATCATTAGATATTCTAGATATTCCTTCACCTCTCTGGCTTACAGATTGCCATTTCTGGGAAATTTGTATTTCAGCAAATCCCAGACTCTGTTCTTGGGATTATTTTTTGGTTTTTTGTTTGTTTCTGTTTGCTTCTTAAAAATGAATTTATTTATATTGAGAGAGAACCCTGAAGTTTAAAATCAACTCACATGCAAAAAAAAAATAAATCACAGAAATGGTGTTAGTACTGTAAAACTGACAAAACCCCAGAAATTTGTAAATTTAAATGTAAATTCCACTTTCTTGATCAAGAAAGGACCAACCCCTCCAAAATAAAAAGAAAAAAAAAGAAGGGTTCAAGGGTTAACTACTTTTTTTTTTCCACTATTTTGTTATTATAAATGCCCAGGTAGGGTGCATTTTTTTTCTTCCACCTTTCAACTACTGAATTTATTCTGCCAGTTATTTTTTTTAATAATAGGTTTGTATGCAAAGGTAGATTAAATAAAAGAAATTATGTGTGGGATGTGAGCTCTCATTATACAAAATGTTTCTATCCCTTTGGCATTAGAGATAATTTTCCAAAAATAAATTGCTCCAGTAATTAGTTTCCCTGAGTATATTACCTACTCTTGCATGAATTCTGTGGGGAACAATTATTGTCTGAACCACAGAAAGCAAATACGAATGCTAGGATAAACAGAACTGTTTAGGTCAACTTAAAAAAAAATCCAGCAGCACAGTGATTCTTTTACAGTTATGAAGCTTTTTGAGTTTCATATGTTTTAATGCTGTTTATTTTGCATGGCTCCTTAAGTCCTCTTAAAAATTAAAAAGAAATTAAACATAAGTTACATATTTCTTTACACTATTGTGGCTTAACTCCTCAAACGGGGTAGTTTTAATTCAACAACTACAACAGCACTGTCTTTTATTTGTCTAAGGACATAAAGTCAGTTTTACTGCATTTGTCCTTTTACCATTCCCAGCACTTTGGAGGACCTGAAACTTGCAAAAATAAAAAGAAATTTCTCTGCATTATACTCTGATTAGTTTTCAAAATGTTAACTCCCAAATGTACATGTCCCAGACATGGGCCTCTGGTTCTTTTCTTTTAGTTTTGATTGAGCAAGTTTTAGAACTAAAGCTAGAAGCAGCCATGGGCCACGTGGCTGGTTACAGTAGCATGGGAGAATGCATCTTCCCATAGGGCAGTAAGGACCTATGGATCTCCACATGGAAACTTTGCTCTCAGTGTTGGGGAAAAAAAAATAAAAAAAATCAATAAACTGAGATAGATTTACAGAGAATTTGGAGATACTAAGAAGGAGTAAGTCACCAGAGAGAGAAATTTGGGATGGGAAATGGAGTAATATTGAGGACCCTTTTTGAGCCTTTTAGAGTCAAATGATGTCCCCACAGAAATCCATAGTAACTCTTCCACAGCCTTGCATGGGGCCTGGATTTCATCTTCTACAGCCACGAATACCCTACAGCAAGTTTGTTTGTCAGTGAGGAGAGAAAATAAAAAAACAATGCAAGCATTTCTAGCACACATAGTGAATGAATTAATGGTATTGACTCAGTCAGAATATAATAAAGTCCTGTATCTCATTTTTAAAAATAGTACAGTATGTTGGTATGTGCATCTAAGCCATTCGTTAATTATTTTTTTTTTTTTAATATTGCATGATGACACCACCTAATGATGCATCACTTAGGGATTTTGTGCAGACACTTTAGGTTTATACTAACAGCATAATTTAAGAAAGTATCTTATGTAAATCTGTCAGTCTCCTAGGGTCTAGGAATGAAATGTAATGCTAATTTGATTTAGTAATTTGTTCTTTCTCCCCAGAAACACACAATTACTGCTTTTGAAAGACTTTTTTCTTTTTCCATCATGCTAGGACTAAACTGAAAGTTGAGTCGGCAGCAAGGCCCAGGCTGGGAATGTAGCAGACCTCTGGTACTCAGCCTGTTCCCAGCCAGAACATACAGTGCTGGGAGATTTATTTCTGAAAACGGAATGTTCATTATCTATTTTTTTTTTCCCTTACAAAAAATGGAAACAAAATAAGTCTTCTTGAAATTCTGCAACAATAATCTAAATGTGAAATGAGAGCTGAATATAATGTGCCCCTCCGTGTGTCTAGAAGAGAGGGGACTGGTAGCTGTGAGTCTGCTTGCAGGAGAGAGGCAGGGACATTCTGTGTGTGTGCATGTACAATACTGTAGAAATAGTTCTTCAGATTAGTGGCTTCCTGTCCTGATCTGTAGGTTTTTCTGTGGAAGTAAATGGAAATAATTGATCTGACTTCCATCAGCGCATAAAAGAGATTGTTGGCCATTTGTTTTCTGCAGGGCTACTTAAATACAGGGTGACACAGCAAGCAGAAAAGATCACCCACAAATTCAGCAGCAATCACAAATACATGGTAGGCACACCCAGGGGACTGATACATTCCGTCATTTGCAAAGTATGACTTCCTTTTCTCTCTCTCTCTCTCTCTCCCCCTCCCTCTTTCTTTTCCTTTAAGGTTACACGATGTCCCTCCAGGTTCTGCAGTCTGGGTTTGATTAAATAATTATAATCTTCAAGCAGCAGATCTATCATTTACATTCCTCAACATGCCAACATGTGCCTTTTGTGGGGATGCCAACCAATACCAAAGCTTCTCTCATTATTGTCACTGAAAATACAGTGGTTCAATGTTTGTGCTATTTCCTGGATTTTGGCGATATAATGTTGCCCAGCAATTTGCTGTCAGTGCCAACAACACTAAAGAACTTCATAATAAATCCTTTCTATATTTACTCAGTCCACCACTGTGTCACTGAAATTAGCATTTTACGATCTTATGCTCCAAAGCACCTATTTTCTCTTTTAACTCCATCCTATTATGAATCCTAACAGAAAATCCATCACAGCAGGGTTGGCTTCAGCTTTTCTGTATAATGATTGCTGTCAGTCATGTTTGTTTTCTGAAAGGACGTGGGGCTTTTAGCTCCATGGTACACAACAGTAAAGGTAAACCAAACTAACAAATAAGACAGAGTGTTTAATTTAGGGATACTGCAAAGAGATTGGTTTAAAACATCAGATGTCATCACTTCATGTAGACTAAAGTATAGAAGACAAAATTTACAAACAGAGAAAGATACCACAAAGAAACATGATCAGATCCTGCACTGAGGGCCAGATGGGCCAGCTCCACTCATCTGAGTGACAGGCATAATGAAGAGAGAGTGTTTGTCTGCACTGAATGAAAATACCATGCTAATGGAAGAAAATAATAAGCAGAGCAGAGCCTTTAGCAATAAATTGTTCTCAGGGATACTCCAGCCAACACATCATGGAAACCATGGGACCATTTGGGCTCAAGTATGGCTGTATCTGGGTAACCCAGCCCTTTGCTGGAGAAGAAGAGGCTTGTGAAAAGGGACACTGTGGAGCACAGAGCAATTTTATTTGTTGCTTGCTGAAATAAGTGGAGGTTGGGATTTTATGACTATTAGGAAGAGCATCGTTGATATCCACTGATAACTACAAAAAAGCTCAAAAATTTTGCTGAATATTCTGGCATAGAGCAAGTTCACCAAAAACACCCCCGTGCCCCAGAAAGAAGTATTTTGAAAATGTGCTTGTGTGCACGTGTGGAGTCACAAGGCTGGGAAGGAAAGTGCTCTATAATCTCAGCCCTCATGGCAAAAGCAGCTCCCGAAGCGCTTTGTGATGTGGGTCCACACAAGCTGAGTTAAAAACTTCCCCAGACACAACCTATCGTTATGAAAATCTCACAGCAGAAGTCATTTAACCCATCCTGTCGTGCTCTCGTGCCACGGTTACACCAGTGCAACCCTCAGGGCCACAGCGCGGGCTCTTGTGAAGAGGACATCCTTTGTGGGATCCATTTAGGCATTCTTACTAATAACTGGGCATGGATACTATCAAGGAAAACAAGATACTGCATGTCAAAATAACCCTGTCTGATTTATGAAATAAGAATCAGTGCTATTTGGTTGCACAACAATCAGTGACTACAGAGCTCCCTTCTCTCGATGTGAGACCCGTGGGATTTGCAGCAGGATATCAGCCACCAGAGGACACTCTTATTTCTCCAGGAAAACTGTTCTGGGCAGCACAGAAACACCAACAGGAGACTAAGCCAAGAGGCTCATAAAGCTGGAAAACAACCTGATCCTCAGGTCAGACCAATTTTTAAAACAACTTCCAGAGCATCATTTGCATATTGCTTTCCCTGAGACAGGCTACAAAGCAGGATTTGCTTAAATTGGGTTGTACACCCTGGGACTAAGACACCTATTAAGCTGTTTGATTAAGTGTGATAATGAGACAGGCACATTTGAGTATGCAGAGCAAATGTTTCAGCTGGTTGAATTATTAGGGCAGCAACTGAGCTTTTTCTGTTTAGGACTTTTGTGGTATTCATGCAGCAGTAGTGCTTTTCAAAACTTCAAGGTGATGGAAGGATATTGAAAATGTTAATAAACACAGAAAACAAAAATGTTTATGCAATGCTGCTGACATAGATATCAAGCTGTGTGTGTAGTTAGCTATGTGCCACATGTCATACATGCACTAGCTGAAAACATGGGACCAGGTATAAAAAATGCCCAGTTTATGCCTCTGCAGGGGCCTCTTCCCTTGGCACAGGCATTCCAACTTCCTGAAACTTTGGCAACTCAGCATACAAAACAGTAAAGCGAAACAAAAAAAGAATCCAAACAACAAAACCGACCCCGTCTTTCTGTTTGATTTTTCTGCTCTAGATGTATTGTTCAATTTTTTTTTCTGGTTTAAATTTGTTGACTGTGCGTCAGTCCTAGAATTTGCATGGAGAGGCATTTCTGTTACCATTATAAAACACATCAGTCTCTGGAATAAACCCTTGGAGCATGACATACTATCATGGCTGTATTGTTCATGGGCTCCTTCCTGTCAGCACTGAGGGCAGAGTACAGAAAGAAGGAATTTGGGCTCATACATCTGAGTCAAAAGCAAACTGGGCAAAGGGACTGGCATGGCCTGCAGCTCATCAGATCAATGCCACTGAGCTGAGCGATGAGCCTACACTTTTTATGAGTTTAAGCAGTAAGCAGAGACTGAGCCCGAATTCTTTAGACTTGTGGTGTGACCAGAAGCCACCTCTTTTTCTGCTTCTGATTTTCCTCAGTAGTAAGGAAAACTGCACTACAAGAACAATATTTCACTAACAATTTCTTCTAAAAGTATTCTAATAAAAACATCCTGGAACTAGCATCCACTTACTTCCTTTATAAGTCTTTGTTTGTTCTGGGTTTTAAGATGGTGGTTTAAAACAGTGCTTTTCATCTTAAAGAGCACAAAACAGAGAAAAAATTACTTGCAATAAAAAATGTTTTACCATCCAATTTATGATTAAATTACTAGCTCAAATAGTTATTGAAGGTATAGTAGTCCTTTCCTTAATTTGTTATAAAATGACAGAGAAAACATCTATTCTGGGCTTTTAAAAATCTGAATACAAGCAACTGGAAAAAAAATACATGGGTGACTTTTCAGAGCCTCTGAGATATTGGGGAATACAGAAGATATCAATACTGTTTTAATGTATTTTCTCTGCTTCCATCAGTGCACACTGTACTGTTGGTGTTTTGCAATGCTTGATTTGGTATTTTATACCTCTGTGTATGAAGATTACTTACTCATGTTTTCATTTATGTGACCTCATTCGTTTCACAAACCACGACTGCTAGGATAGAAAAGTCTGCTGAAAGATACAAGACCTCTGTAATACCATGGTGGCAGTGTCCATTCTCACACTGTGACCACTGGGAGGAAAGTGCTCTGGGTTGATTTTGGACATTGTGCTCCTGGACTGATATCTTTGGCAGATTAACAGAAATCAACAGGTTGCATTCTACCAACAGATCTTTGTCAACAGTGTGTAAATACACTTTTAAATTATGGGATTTCTCTTTCAATCACATGTTTGATGATACTGAACCATCCCTACATACTTCTGTGACCAGACATGCTAAAAAAGGAAGCAATGGCACTAACAGACATTATCAAAAGCAAACACCAAAAGGAAGCCTCAGCATCAAAAATGTTCAGCCCATTTCAGGATCTGGGAATTTGATCATTCTCAATGCCATTCTCCACCACTCAGCAGACAGATGCCATGCTGTCACTGTGTCCCACTCATACCTTAGCAAAGTGGAATCCTGGGGTGAGTCCACTCCAATGCTCAGTTATGTGACCCAAAGATAGCTGGGCAGAAGATTGCTGACTTTTTCTTACCTATAATCCCTTCATGTATCCATCTTCACTAATCTATCCATAATGCCAATTACTGTATCTCTGTTTTCCACTTCTACAGCCTCTGAAATCCTTGTCTTCATGCTGCCTTATTGATCATGTTGTGATTTTCTAGTCCAGTCCTTCAAGCCTCTTTAGCACAATCTCTAGACAAGCTCTAAGAAGAGCATTAGACAACTGTTATTGCAAAAATTTAGTTATCCTCTTAGAATTGTATCCTACCTTGTATATGGTTGTATATGTATATCCTACCTTGTATATATCCTACCTTGTATATGTATATGGGCAGGCAATGATGCATGTTCTTTTCCACTTACACCCTTGTCCTTAGCTATGTCAGTCGGATTACATCTGAAAGTGGAGCAGAGATGGATTTGAGGCCCTGAACTTTGCTTTTCCAGTTGTTCTTTTGAGCACTTAGAGCTTCACTGATGCTTTTTAGAAGAGGTTTAAGCTAAATGTAAGATTTAACAGAACTTTTGTTCCTAGTGTCAAGCAAGAGTCTGCCATGATCATCATTAAATATATTGCTGCAAGCAAAAAATTACATTGTGCAAACCAAACATAAACAATCCTTTAGAGCTCTCCCCACAATGTTTTCTCCAAATTCATATACTCATGCTTCAGGAAAGGACTGTAAAAAATCTGGTTTGCTGGGTGGGTGAGGTCTTCACTGGCACTATGCCAGGCCACACATATGAGATTTTGCCATGCTTGCTGTTTTTTTAATCTGGTAAAGGGAGGAAAAGAGTGTGGAAGGTGAGAGCAAATGACGTCCTAAAAAATAATCAAACTACTTTCCATCATTAACCTTCCTAAGAAAGATAACTGTATGTAAGAACAAGGGAGCAGTAAATGAATTAAAGCACAAAGTATCTGTGGATAAAAGTATCTAAGAAAATCTGCAGTGTCAGAGCTATATGAGGGCTCAGTCCTCTGATGGATGCAGCATGCAGTATTTGCAGGAACAAGAGAAGAAAAAAAATTCAAATTGTGTTGCAATTCATCAATTTATGGGAAGACATCTGCTTTATCTCTTTCTGCCATATTCCCATTAATTTACCTGAAATATTAATTTTATACTTTAATCTTTCAACTATACTAATGAGTATCCTGGGATAGATTACAGACATGCCAGTGTACAGCCTCAGCCCTGTGGATTCCCTCACTGTGGGTCTGGAAAATGTTTTCTTCTGGACCCACCTAAGCCAATGGAAGAGTCTAATACCTTCAAGTACTCATGGTCACCTGGCTGTTAGTGCTGTACACTACTATAACAAGGGCTTTCTAGCCTGTTTCTGTCTGGTTGAGATGTATTTTCAAAGACCCACTACATAAACTGTTCCAATGGACCTGGTTTATTTTAGGACTATAATGCTGAAACAGTAGATTAGCTCTTCAAGTCCAGTCACCCGAGACTGCAGCAATCACTGTCTCACACAGAAGAGTTTAGAGAGTATTTCTCTGCACAGCCCAACCACTGTGGCCTGCAGTGGTTCCTCAACATCCACTAGAAAACCCAGGAAGTAAGATAAATGACCAAAATTACGATTTACTTGATTGATAAAGCAAGCAATGAGTCAAGATCTATAAGCAAAGACCGATGTCCCCATGAAAGCAGAGAGTTTAATGAATGCACATAAAGGATTGTTTCAGAAATGGCTTGCATACCATGTCATAGAACAGCTCCCAAACGTGCAGCCTTGCCAGCCTGGCACAGAGGGAAAAATTTCCCCCTAACTCCAAACGAGGAGGCTGATTTATGCCCCAGCTGAAGGAACCAATCAAGTGTTGGGGATTCCCATGTGCCTGACTCACTCTTTGGCAGTGACCAGTCTCCCCAGTACTACTGGTTACAGTAGTACCAGTACGAGTTTCTCAAAACATTTCTGAGAAGATACATAACTCATTAAGACCCCCACAGGTGATCAGCATAAGCACCATTTGCCCATGAGCTCAGAAGGAAGCAGAACACAAGGCCAGCACAGCTCAGCAAGAAAGAGCAGCACCCAACCCAGCAGGAGCCTGGGCAATGAGGAGAAGGCACTGATCTCCTCCAGGCAGGCATGGAGAGAGGCAGGGCTGAAACACTGTGTGTTCCAGTAATTTGGGATGACGGTGAAGACACTGCAGGTTATTACCTCTAGGACACATTGGAGCCTTGGTTTGTGTAACTTTTGTGATATTCTAGGGCTCAGTGCTCTCTCCCCAACCTCTGGGAAAAAGTATGGGGGGAGAAGAAAAGGCAGTAAGAAGGAACAAAACTACTACTATATTCACAGTGTCCCAGTGCAGAGACCAGACCACATTTGGGACTGATTTAGAAAACTATTTGGCAGCATCTGTGGAAAAATGGAAGATCAAATGGCACCTTTCTCTAATCTAAGAAATTTCTAAAAGTTAGATGTGAAGCACCCCAATCAGCCACAATGATAACCCTTCTACTGTTGAGCTCACATTGTCTCTGTCTGATGCCTACACATGTGGCTATATTAATCCATATCTAGTATTTGTCAGTTGGTAGGACCCCAAAAATTTCACAGTGGGTATGAAAATCCTGTTTAGAGCCTTTAGCAATAGGTGGGTGATTTCAGTTACCTCTGAAGGTCCATTTGTCCTAATCCATGGTACCACTCTCTCCTCAGAGGCAGCTGGAAAATAATTGGGTTAAAAAAGAGTGTCAGACTTGACACCTGAGTTAGAGGTAAAGCATCATTAAACTCTTTGGTAAGACTGAGCAAAAGAACATTGATGGAAGAGAGTTTCTTGAAACCATTCCTCAAACACCATTCCTTCACTCCCAATCATGATGATTTCAAATGAGTGAATATTCTCAGATACAATTGTTCTGATATTGAAAGAAAACAGGAGAGGTGTTACTGCCCTGATACAGGACAGTGCTTTAGTCTCTGTGTTTGTATTACAGCTGAGAGAGTTTAAGAAAAGAGCTCTGTAATGTGCATGTCCCCCTGGTGAGTTTATGCGTGCTCTCACAGCTCTAATAAAAACATACGATGAAGGTAAATTAGGGTGGATGACTGCTTCTGTCAACACTGAGCAAACAGCATCTTTAAGGTTTATGTGTGACTTAGAATTCAAGAATGCAGACTTTGTTTTTCATTGATGGGCTTGTTAAAAAAAATACTTTGATAGTTCCAGAGGAAAAAGAAATTATATAGAAATGTGAAGAGATTAAAGCAAAGAAAGAACTTTGACATCAGACGGGAGCTTGTTTGATTAGGTCACCCTATAGACTAGAAATAATTTTTTAAAAAGAAGACAGATGGAGGATGTCAGGTGCTTAAAACAACATCTCGAGTCTTACCAGTGCTTGTGTTCATGTGAGCCAAGACTTCAGGCTTCACAGATGTTGAACGTGTCTTTTGGCTGAGGTTCTCAGGAGGATGAGGAGAGGCACCAGAATGCAGTGAGAGCAAAATGGAGATTGTGCAAGTCTGACAGCAATGAGCAACATTTGCTGCTATTAACAAGCAGCAAAGAAACCTTCCCATCACTGTCCTGAGGCAGACAGACAAACTTGCTTTTAGTCTGGTTGCCTGCCTTTTGCTCCTCACTTGCTGCTGCTGTTTCAGTCTGCCTCTGAATTAATGAAGTGGCTGCTGGCCCCAAGGAGCAACTTGTCTGAGTCCCAGGGGAACTGCTCCTGCCTGCCTGGTGGCTTCAGTGGCAATGCCAGCAGCCTGGCAGGTGGTGGCAGATCAAAAGGAAAAACTCCCACAGAGCTTCTGGGGATTTCCTCACTAATATGCTGATGCATACATTAGTTGACTGACTGACACTGCCTAAATATTTGTCCTTTACTGCTACGTTTGGTATGATTTTACAGCACCTTTGGTGGTTTGTGCCTTAGCCCTGCTAATCACCACTGCAGGATTAGAAGGGTTGACATCAGACCATTTCACCTGAGTTTTCTCTTTCTCAGAGAGAAATGAATAAGTTTTTATCTCCCACACAAGTACTGCAGTCAACAATGGAACATTAATGGACTTTGACAGAAACCAAGGAAGCCTATGCTCATATATTTACCTTACACAACACTGAGGCAAGGAGGAGTTCTCAGTGTCTGGACATCTCTCCAGAAAGTATCTGTACATTTGCTAAATTCCCACTGAGCAGGGACACCTGAAAATGGCACAGATGAGCTACTGCTTCCCAGCCAGCGCCAGGTTCAGCTGTAGCCAGAGGCAAGGGTTGCTCCATAAAAGACTGAGAGAGACCAAGACTGTGAGAGGGCAGCAAACCAGCAATAGCTGTCTTTTCACTGGAGTCACTTGGAAGCTTGATGCTTAACCAGCAGAGACAGAGAGGTAGCATGACTGCTTCAGGTGAGCCTGGAAATACACATTATTTAAGTACCTTCCCCAATTTCACATTATTTAGAACAGATATTACTTGTCCTACTATATAAAATTAAATAAGTAACTTCCTTTTTTTTTTTTTTTTTTTTTTTTTAAGTCAACTTGATAGAATCATGCATTGTATTTAACTGCAGCTATATATACATATGGTTTAGGAATTCAATTATATTTAATTCTTCTCTAATAAAACTAGAACAGCTGGCTGCCAGATCCTTGGAGCATTTCAACTTGGTCAGGAGCATCCAGCATATTTTAAAACCATCTCTTGACCCTACAGAGTAGGTCAATGTTTTTCCTGGCAGCCCACTAGTTATTTTTTAAGTGTCTTGATTTTTTTTTGTGGTGTAATGCAATTTTACTCATTATCACTACAGATGTCAGACCAAGACTAGCAAGATTATAGCAGTAGCTGGAGCATATGGTTGAGTCATATGAATAATCATAAATCCTTCTTGACATTTGCCCATTATTACATCCTGATCATGTCCCCCTGGAATCTCTTGTTTAGTGTAATGTTTAAGCCATTAGAAGGTATCTCTGGAGGTCTAGATTTATAGAGATCTCTATTGGAGAAACACAGTATTAGCAGTATGTTCATACAAACATAAAACACATGAATATTATACACCAATATATCTACATGTAATGTTTATAGAGATGTACAGGAGAAACAATTAATGATTGGTAGTCACTAAAAGAAATGTTTCTGATGACATCTTAAAATCACAGTGTAAGTCAGGACAACAGAGAAGTTGCCTGAGCAGATGTTGTTGAAAAAAGAAAATAAAGTATATGAATAAAAAGAAAAGTGAAAAGAGACAGTCTTTATAGTTTTAAATGGTAGCATTTTTCAAGCTTGTACATTTTATTTTGAGAGGAAGAATGGTGGAACAAGCTGTGAAGACAGCAATAAGTTCCTTCATACCTCACTAAACAAAGCTTTCTCTTTTCAAGAGGATTTTAAAAGCAGAGGTTACCAGTTTCTAGGCCATAGTGACAGGGTTACAAAATTCCTGGGTATGAGAAGTCCAAATTATGAAGAGCTTTTGATCCAAATTTGAATGTGAATGCTCGCTCACTGTATCCATACTGACCTGACATATTATGCTATATCAAGACCTTCAAGGTTTTAAAATACACTCAATCTAAATAACAGAATTACCAAACTCAAGTCACAGTAATATGACAAATCACAAGCAGCTTCCCCAGGGATGAATTTTTGTGGTGGGAGTCCATGCCACAACCAGAGTGAAAACAGGCTCATTTGGGACTAGTGTTAGAGCAGCCTGCAGCTAATTCCCCTTGGATGTAACAGGGACACCCTAAAACTGAACCTTTTGCATTAAGAAAGAACAGGTCTCCACTGAGATACCATGTAATAAGCAGTCTAAATATTTATATGCTTTAAAAAACCACAAGCACGTTAACTGAGCATCATCAAGCAGCACAGTTGACTATAATGTGTTGAAAATTACTTAATTTTTGATAAAGGACATTTCCTCAACCATAATAGATTTTTTTTTACCAATGCCCACCACCAAGCTGTCCCTTCAGTACTCACAGTAGCTGCTGAGCAGGTCTCACCTGATGGCTGAGATGTCAGAGCCATACCTGCCCGGACTTGGAGGTGCACCCTGTCCCCTCTCCTTCCCATCATGTCCCATCACGTCCTTTCTGCCCCACTCCTCTGCTGCTGTTCTGTTTTTAAAGAAGAGGAACATTTACAGGAAATTTGTATTGTTCAAAAACTATTCAGCTTCACTTTGTAGTGACTCTCCCTTTTTCATTTCAGCCGCTATGCTAAGCATACCAGCAGGCAGCTGGAGCATTCCTTTATTTCAGGCTCTGCCTCAAGTGCCTGTCACATCAAGTTTTCATGCAGATTCACAGCTTTCTCTACCAGGAAGACCAGCAGCTAAAACCTCTGCTGTCTCCCAGCACAGGCATGTGCTGCCTGCACTCAGCACCCACCTCCATCAGTTCCACACAGCCTGGAGGAGACGACTGCACGGACAGGCTTGGACCATCTTGCAGATGAAGCCTGGTGAGATGGTGGACTCAGTAATGGGAGAGGTAGCCAACATCTTGATTTGAAAGGGCTTTATTTGGCAAAGATACCTTTGTTGTTACCACTACAAAAGTGAGAAAACAGAATGAAATTAATCTAAACACTAAAATAAAATAAAAGTCACTCTCCAGGCCTGACCAGCTGGCCTGACCATAACTGGAATTTAAATGAACTTGGTACAACTGTGATCATGAAACACTCCAAAGCAAAAACCTAAATGCTTGAAATGATACAGTGTATTGTTGAAAAAAACAGCTCTGCTCTTGAATTAAGTATAAGAGTGTTGTGGGGTGTTTTGGGCTTCTTGTTTTGTTTTTGGTTTTTTAATTTTAATGGAATACTTAGTATTATTGGGAACTGATTCCCAATTTTTTGTTTCTTGCAAATAAGTGAAATATTTTTGTATTTGCCAATTAACAGGGCTTTTGAAACTGCTTCCTACTTGAAGAAATGAGGCAGATTGCGATAGACACAAGTTATCCAAGAGGATACTTTAGACAGATGCACCAGAGATGACATCTCTCTTGTCATCAGTAAAAATGATACAGAGCATATTGCTGAGTTATTCAGCATTTTCCAAAGAATCCTCTTTAATGCACAATAAGAAACAGATCCTGGTTGTCTTTTCATGGATGTCAGACTTAAACAAAAACACAGAATGCACTTGCAACCACTGGTGTGAAAGAGTACTTTCAAGTACAGGCCTATTAACTGAAACATTCTGCTATAAGATATCAAAAGACTGCCTATTTGCCACAAACTGCACAAAGTTATACTCATTTTTCTTAGTGGCAGTAAGTGGTTTTAATGCAAGTAATGGAATTTAAAACCAGAAAGTCCTTATTATAATTCAGAGTGCCCTTTGTCCTTTGATAATGAACACCATATTAGTGTCTTGAAGAAAAAGCAAAACCTTAAAACAGGAAATGTTGTTTCAGCATTTTGAGCTAAGTGACCAAAACTTTGCTATTAGAAGTTGATTGCATTTAATTGCGTATAGACAAAAGTTTAAATACAAGTTCCAAACTCTTAGTCATGCCAGAAATAAGAATAAAATGAAGATGGACTAATGTATTATAAATTAGGAAAAAGTCACGTGTGATATTTGCTATAAATCAATTGTATTTGCTGGAAAAAGACAATAGAGAAAGGAAGGAAGGGAAAAGCAAGACCAGGCAAAGCAGGGGCATGCAGTGCATGAAATGGATCCCAAGAGGCTACTGGCACTGCACGTGTTGCAATTTTAATTACTCTTACCACAAAACTCACTTCCTTAAGAAATGAAAGCAAAATCTTGAACGTAAAAACTACTTCAACTACAAATGCAGAACAAGGCAATACAATTTTTGGCATGGGTAAAATTGATCTCACTAAACCAGGAAAATATTTATTTATATAGTATATATGGTGTCTCAAAAAAAAAAAAAAAAAAAAAAGCATATACTATGTAATATGAAGGTTTAAAGCATATTCCCTAAGTAAAAAATAGAAGGGTAAGAAATGTTCCCACAAAATCAATGAATAAGGAGAACTGCTTAGATTAGACATTTCAGTTGTTACATCTCTACTAGCAATATTTTTAGACCAGATTTGTCTGGTCCTTTTCCATACAAATATGTCTTATGAGATTTTAGTCAAATATTCCTTAATTCTAAAATTGCTCTTAAATTGTAAAATTGCTTTGTAAAATCTCAGAAGGTTGAATGGATGTTTTTGAAGACAACAGTCTGAAATGAAAAAAAGTTCATTAGGCTGTTTTTGTTGTTCTGGTGGGTTTGTTTGGTTGGTTGTTTTTTTGCTTTGTTTTGGTTTTAACCTCAGAATATTTGGAATTTCATTTATAACCTTGTTTTTTCAGGCAGAGATTTTTATAATGCTCTTTTCTTAATGTTTAGTTTCTGGCAAGTCAGTGGAAGCCGACAGTATACAAATCACTGATGCCTAAAATGGCACAAAGATTTGTGATAACTTGCTTCTCCTTAGAATAGACTGAAATACATTGTAGAAGGTGAATAGACAGACATGAACTGAATTGCACTCCTCTCTTCAAAAGTCTTTTAACTACTTTTAAGGTGTCCACAAAAGATGATAAAGTGGAGCAAGCCCATTACCTGTTGCTGTGTTTACCACTCTTTTTTCCAGCACAGCTCTGTTATGGTTAGGACCCCTGTTAACCTCTCGGTGTTGTTTTGCTCTGGACTGGTCCCTGTGGAGATTCTTCTGGTGATGTAAAGTGCTCTCAGAAGTGGCTAAGATATACCAGCTGCAAATGAAAGAAAAATTGACATTTCTAGTCAGATGAGACCTCCTTAATTCAAAATTAGCGTGACATACTGGTTACTATATTATCAGATTAACTCTCTTATTGGCATATCACAAACAAGGAACAAAGAGAACAACAACAAATGCACTGCAAAATTATATAACACTGTCCAAAGATTGAGGACATAGTTCATAATTCTGGAATAAAAATGTGGGGGAAACCAGAATTTTGATTATGGATAAATTTTTTTAAAATGTGGTGTTTTTATTTAAGGTCAGATTGAGTTTACATTTGTTAAGCATTGGGCATTTTGAAGACCAAGCATGTTTTTAAAAACTGGAAACTGTGAATACTGATTAACTTAAGCCATGGAAAATGTGAATAGTGACAAACTCAAACTAGTTTCAGATGAAAAGTCAGAGGTAGGATTATTCTTGAAAGTATATTCCCCTTTATTTTGTCTACTTCATTTATAAATCAGTCAAGCAAAAGTCTATTCAGCCCATCTATTTCCAGATTATTGCAGTGTTGCATCATCTCACAAAATGGGAAAAGTTCCACTCACTTTATTTCTTACTGATCTCCTGATTGAATTCATCCCCAAAACACCCTTCTCCCAAAAAGCTCTCCAACAAAGGCTGTCAGAGATGCCCAGTGGGACTGGGATGAAGCAGAAATCCTACTGCAGTACACAAACCCTCCTCATAGGGAGTGTTGCCATCATCTTTCCCACTGTTTTCTAAATGACTGAAGTTGCTAAGGAGAAACAAAGTGATTTTGGGAACCAGATTCCATCTGGTTGTGATGAAGTCTCATTTGAATGTTTCCCAGATCATACTTAAGTTTTCCCCAAAGCAATACCCTGCTGTGGAGGATGACAGAGTTATAAGGAATAAATGTCACAGTTCCCTCAGGTTATCTGTGTGGCATTACTCTGCATGAGGCTGCTGAGGCAGGAACTGAATGAATACAGACACCAAAAAAAAAAAAAAAAAAAAAAAAGAAGGAGAAAAGGAAGGTCCAACATAACATGGGTTGGGTTGTGATCTGGGAAGGAAAAGTCTATCTGTTGCTCACATTCACTTAATCAAAGGGCATGAACTTTGCATCAGAGAGGGATAGAACCCTTACACATTTCTGGCTCCAAGGGAGGAGAGTTGCAGCAGAGGTGCTAGCAAGGTGAAGTGGATCCTAGGGAAGTGCAGGCAGGAGGTGCTGGCAGCAAGGCAGCTCTCCCTAGCCAAAGGTGACCATCTGACTGAACCAGGTGGGGGGCTGAAGTCTGGACCAAATCAGGAGAAAAGACTCCTTCTCCTGTAATGCTCCTGCCCGTGGCAGGCAGATACCTTGAGGGTCCTCTCTAACTCCCTTTAATCAGTTGTTACCATGATTGTCATACAAAACAGTGTGTTTGGAGGTGAACCTTTTGCACAAATGTGTGCAATAAATTATGGGTGATGATCTGGAAAAAACGGACATAAAAGTGAGGAGTAAGAAACCAAGCTGTAACCATATTTAATGAAATCATATTTACTGCAAGATAACATTCTTCTACCACTCTCTGGATTAACAAGAATAATGTGTAAATCTCCAAAGATTTATAATTAAGTGATAAAGCAGTATTTTAATATGAATTAAACTTATTATTATGAGGGGATTGAGTCCATCATCAGCAAATTCGCAGACGACACTAAGCTGGGGGGGAGTGTTGATCAACTAGAAGGCAGGAGGGCTCTGCAGAGGGACCTGGACAGACTGGAGAGTTGGGCTGATTCCAACGGGATGAGGTTTAACATGGCCAAGTGCTGGGTCCTGCACTTTGGCCACAACAACCCCATGCAGCGCTACATACTGGGGACAGAGTGGCTGGAGAGCAGCCAGGCAGAAAGGGACCTTCGAGTCTGGATCGACAAGAAGCTGAACATGAGCCAGCAGTGTGCCCAGGTGGCCAAGAAAGCCAATGGCATCCTGGCCTGTATCCGGAACAGCATTGCCAGCAGGTCCAAGGAAGTGATTCTGCCCCTGTACTCAGCCCTCGTGAGGCCACACCTTGAGTACTGTGTCCAGTTCTGGGCCCCCCAGTTCAGGAAGGATATCGAGGTCCTGGAGCAGGTCCAAAGGAGGGCAACCAGGCTGGTGAAGGGACTCGAGCATAGACCCTACGAGGAGAGGCTGAGAGAACTGGGGTTGTTCAGCCTAAAGAAGAGGCGGCTCAGGGGAGACCTCATTGCTCTCTACAACTCCCTGAAAGGAGGGTGTAGCCAGGTGGGGGTTGGGCTCTTTTACCAAACGACTTTCAACAAGACAAGAGGGCATGGACTTAAGTTGTGCCAGGGGAAGTTTAGGTTAGATATTAGAAAGAATTTCTTTACGGAAAGAGTGATCCGTCATTGGAATGGGCTGCCCAGTGAAGTGGTGGATTCTCCGTCCCTGGAGATATTTAAAAAAAGACTGGATGTGGCACTCAGTGCCATGGTCTAGCAACCGCAATGGTGGTTCAAGGGTTGGACTCGATCTCTGAGGTCCCTTCCAACCCAGCCAATTCTATGATTCTATGATTCTATGATAAACTGCTCTTTGATTCTCCTAGCAATATGTTGCCACCTTACCGTGACAAGATTTTTAAGTGCTCATATAATTTTCATTATTATTCTCAATGGAGAACATGTATAATCTCTCTGAGAAGAGTATACTGTTTTTAAGCAACAGACAATATTATTGCCTCTAGGAACCAGTATTTCTTTAACAGCAGCCGAAATATTTGTTGCTAATCAGCTGTATAAGTCTTTATACTACCTTGAAGGACAAGACAACTTTGCCTAGACACCACTAAAGGTATGAGACAGCTTTCTTGTCATCAGCAAAATGATATACAGCAAACTATTGAATAATTCAAATAGAAATGCTCAGGGATAACCTCTACAAAATATGAAACAGAACCCTGAGTCATCCTTTGATGTTAAAATTTTACAGAGCAACAATAATGCACTCTGGACAAGGAAGGACATTGCTTTGATAAAATATATGATATTCAGTCCTACATACCTTTTTGACCATGTAACATTGCATTTTCTTTACAAGACTATTTTTTTTAGTACTATAGACACTTCAGAAGAGTAAAAATGTGATGTGTAATAAAGTTGTGACACACAGATGAGTAGTAAAAGACTAGTCTATATTTCCTGGCCCCAGCCAACTGACAGGGTTAAAAAGGTTAATACCCTGACACAGGACACCAGCAGCTACTGTTATATGGGGAAATCTTTTATTTTTTATGTTGCTTGTCATATGAAAAGGCAAAGAATATCTTTAATTTAAAAATTGAGTCAAGCATCCTCAAGCAAATAGCTCAAAAAAGATCCAGATCTAATGAAATTATTACTTATTTTTCCATGTACTTTCAAGATCAGTGCTGGGCTTCTAAAACTATTATATGATGTTATGTATATTACACATGATGACAATACATGAGATTTCTGACTGTTTTTTATAGAGATTTAGAAAGTGGATTTGTTTTCATGCACACACTGATTATATACAAGATTGCTTGTATATTCACTTTTTTACTTTTATGTTAAAATTGAAGACATTTTAAACATTCTGAAGAAGTTCAGATTTCAATAAATAATAAAAATAGACACTTATTGGCACTTATGGTCCTAACTTCCATTTAATTCCATGGAGTTCAGGTGCATGAATGATTTAAAAAATCTTGAAGGGTCTTATATCTCCTTAAGCATAAAACTGCCAATTATTTTCACAGAAAGTAACTTTCTCTTTTCTTAACATTATGTAGTATTAACTTTGCATTAAGTTTGAAAGGTGCTAGTAACTACAATATGGTATTTGAATGGAATATTCAGTGAAATTTGCACTGCAAGTTATGAGCCTTTTGGCTTCAGAGACGCTGCATTTACAAGGATTCCTTTTCAAAGAGAAATTCCAGTCACTGGTCTGGTAATGATATAGCCTTTATCTCAGAAAAACAGACTAAGAGTATTTATGCTTGAGGAAAAGACCTGCCTGTGTAAAAGAATGTTCAGTTTTTCTGTGTTCATATTTCTAGGTTCTCCTGCAAGATACTCTGGAATATATTATTGAAGCTGGAAATAGAACCATCAGAGCTGAGCCTGCTTCACCCCTCCTCACTACAGAAACATCACCTGGTATTAAATCCATCCACAGAATTCTAGGCATTTAAAAATGTTTAGAGGGGGTTTATTTTTTTGTTTTTTTGTTTGTTTGTTTGTTTTAAATAATTCTTAAAGTGTTTGGCATTACCTGAAGAAAAACATTTACATTTGGACAGTATTTCATAGGAGGTGTTTTAAATTTCTAATTCAGGCTTCTATTTACAGAGGAAAACCTTTAATCTGGTATGCTATGGTGGCACAAACTTCTAGTGTGTGTTTTTGCACATATGTAAGCACAACCCTTCATGTTGTGACTGAGAACACTGCTATGGGAGTACCAACAGGTTGGGCCAAATACAAATCTGTCACAACGACTCCCAGGGGGCTGCAGGGTTATCTGCACACCAGGGAACCATCGCCCTTACCGGAGACACTCACAGCAAGGATCATCACTGATTCTCCGTTAGTTTACTATTCACAGGTGACGTTGTTTCCTTCTCCAACAATAAATAATTGCCAATCGTTATTTTACCCTTAGGCGGGTTTCCGGAAGAGCTCAGTTGAAAAATCTCTAAGGAGCAAAATTACAAAGAACTCAATCCTAAACTGCAAGAGCGGCAAACAAAGCGTCCCTGCCCGGAGCCAGCGCTAACTTGACCTGGCTACACCCCCATTTACCAACCCAGTTCATAAGGGTTGCACTCAGAAGACAGCTGAGAAGTGGGGGAAATGCGGGGAACCCGAGGATGCAGACGGGGCTGGAGGGACAGCGGGTGCCCGCCCAGTGCTGCGGGAGTCTGCACCGGGACAGCCCCCGGGTGCCAGGCAGGCACAGAGGCAGCTTCCCCCGGGCACACCCGCAGCATTTCCCCGGGCACACCCGAAGCCTTTCCCCCGCCCAGCAGCCCCACGGGTGGCTGGGGGCTCTCGGGGGTTTGGGGGGTTGTAGCGGGGGGACAGGGCAGCGGCGGGGCCCCTGCAGCAGAGCCGCCCTGTTCGCTCGCTGCTTTACCTCGGTGAAAAAAAAAATCCGCTAGGTTCGAGTGCCCGGGATCCGTGGCAAAGATAATCCTTAGGTCACATAAGCGAGCATGGCTAATTGAGATTCGACAGTGCAGCGTTATACGTTTAAAGTATAAATTATAAACGCTGTATATTTATTCTGACTTGTACCTTTAGGATAGTGCAAGATACCGAGATCCAGGGAGCAGCTTCTGTATGACTGAGCTAACTATAGTACGGTCCTTGTTAATGATGCATAAACCAACCTGAAAAAAAACAAGAACTGCTTAAACTTTAAACTGACTCTGTAGCCAAGCCAAATATTTTCTGGTATATGCAGCTACATCGCTGCTCTGAATTTTTTATTTATTTTTTTTTTCTGTGCTGCATCTTTCTATTTCTCCAGGTCACCCAGCTCTAAGGCCAGTTTCCATTTTATGAGTTAAGGTAAACCAGCAGGTTACGTAGCAGAGAATCTGTTATGTTCTCTGCCAAACACTTTCCTTTTTTGCTGTTGTTAGTATTTGGTTCTTTTTTTTTCTGTCTGTCATCAAACCTAATTTTAAAGTCACAGGCAGTATAAATTTGAGGTTAGATGGTTTTATTTTGGAAAAAGATGGATTATTTATTTTTTTCAGTTGACTTCTGATGGTAGTCATTCAAGAAAAATGTATAACAAATAATAACAATCTATTTTTTCAAATATTATTTTGTCTGGTTATACTAGATGTAATCAGTAAGGGACATAATGTATTCAAAGCACATTAGCTTAAGCAAAAGCAGCAAAAAATACTAACCAAAATTAGATCTACCAGCAAGTACTCACTTTCCTCCAGTGCCATAAATTCACCAGGATCTTATTTCCCAGGTCTATACATTTTACATCTATTGGGCCTGAGAGATGCTATTCTGTAAATACGTTGTGGGTGTGAGAGGAAATGGTGCTTCTACAGCTTTGCAAGCACTGAACTATTTTTTGGAGAGAGGAGGAAAACAATCCCCTTTCCCAAAGACAGATTTTTGCTGTTCCAGCTACCTGCTTGTCCAGTCTCTTTAAATCTAAATTTTTAGAATAGAGAAGAGCTAGTGAAAAAGTGAGCAGAATACTCTAGGCCTGGTGGAAGTGTCAGAAATTCAACATTAGTAGGAGATCTAAAAACGGGAAACTGTAAAAGAGTGAGAAAGCCAGATGCCCCATGCTTACTGGAGTTGGCACAGCAAAGCAGGAGTGATAGGTAGAGCTCCTTTTAAAACTATTTTTCCTTTTATAACAGTTAAAAATAATCCTTGTAAATTTTATAAAAAAAATTTATAAAAACATTTTATAGTCATTTTTATTCATGTGAAAATCCCTAGCTCCTAACTGATGCCTCTGGAATCAGCCACTGTCACAGCAAATGAGCAAGGGAAGGTGAGATGGTGACTTACCCGGCAGCGCAGCGCACGCGACCCCACGCAGCACCCGGGAGCAGGACTGGCTCGAGGAGCTCCACGGTTTGGAGACTAAAGAGCTGATTCCAGAAACTGATTTTTTACTATGTTGAAGTGACCCTGGAGTTGTATGTATTTAACAGTCAGGAAAGCCAAAGCAAGCAAACGGAAGAGTTAATGCGAAGCCAGACATAAAGTGAGCAGCAATGTACCATTACAGCTATCCAGGCTCCCTGCAGATTATCGTCACACAGAGAAAATATGTCTTGTGGTTTCCTGACATGTTCTTTAGTGCAAGATCAGGCTCCAAATGGCTCTGGCTGCATGATGCCAAAAGCAAACCTTGCATACACTGTGACCTCCAAAAGGATCTTAATGCCCAAGGAACCTACCACACACACACACACACAGAGGAAAACAACAGCTTTAAAATGACCTGCAGATTCAGAGGCTCCCTCACATTTCCATCACAGATTATCCCTCCACAGGGATCTGCAGCAACACTTCATACTCTTATATAATGGAGGGGGGAAGAAAATTCATAAATTTTTATTCCATCAGGAAAGTTTCATATTGGTCTTCCTTGTTTTATAGGCTATAGCAATAAGCTAGAGTGGGGGAAGGTATAATGGCAATAACACAGGAAGAGCCCTTTCCTTTCTAGCAGGTATGAACCAGGAGCCTCTTCTGTGGCTGCTGGCAGGTGTGGCCTCCCACCCTCCTTCCAAATACTTACTCAGAAGCATGCAAGGAATGCCCTTACCAGCTGCCCAGCAACAGCATCTGGGGGCTGCGGATCAAATCATTCCACAAAGGTAAACACGGAGATTTCTCCACCAGAAGGTGATGTTGCAACCACTCCCCAGCATGCCTGCTGGCACACCACAGGGCCTGGCCATCCCCTTAAATCTGAGAATGACTTAAAACTCCCTTGATTTCTCTGATTTTACAATAATTAAGTATACAGCTACAGTTCACGTCTATTATCTGATCGTCAGTTTCACTAAAACTGAAATTAATGGATTTGAGGGTTTTCTTCTCTTTTTTGTTAAAGATGCTCTCTTAGGGGGATATTGTGATTGCACCAGCACTGGGGGAATATGAGAATGTGGGGCAAGAAAAACAATGACAAAGAGACTGGGATATCCTTAGATCTTTCTGGCAGTGGTTCAGCTCCCTCCATCACCTCAACAGGTTCCACCACATATGGTCTTTGGCAATGACTATGCAACTATATAGGGAAACAGTTGTTTAAAGAAAAATTGTGGTATTTTTCCATCTTTCAGTGCTGAAATCATTCTGCAAATCCACTCTTTCAAAAGAAGAAAAGAAAAACAATCAAACAAACAAAAAAAAGCAAAAGAACAAACAAATAAACCCAACCCAATGAAAAGCATTTAGTTTTAGAGCTTCACAGCCTCCTCAAGGCTTCATCCATACCTGCAGGGTGCTAAAAGATTCTTACAGATCTTTAATAAACGTGCAAATTACCCCTGAAAATGGTAAGTACTTTAGTGGTTAAAACCACATCTGCAGTCAGTGTCATGCTGCCTGGGAGGAAAGAGGGATCCTGGACTGTACTAGCCTTGGTGTAGCACAAAATAAGAAAGAAGGATGAGAAGAGAGAGATTCCATAAATATATAATCTCTAATATGCTGCAGCTGTCAGAAGAGATCCCATGGAAAAATTAAGAAATCATCATACTATTATGAAACAGTTCAGAATTTGGTATGTATGAGCTTCACTCAATACCACCCAGTTGAAACAAGAAGAAAATTACTTCTGCAAAATTAATATGTAAAAGAATTTTCTTTTTATTTCAGTTGTATTAATGTTACTATAAAAACTAACAGAAGCCAGAGGCTCCTGACTTATCACCCATGTAACTTCTAGTAGAGTGGAAAAAAATCAGTATAAAATAAAGTTATATGGCTTGCCAGCTGTAAGGACTGCATTTTGTTGGCTAGTACTATTCAAATGTGCTCTTTCTTTTCAATTATCATGCCAAGAATAATATTTAATCCATTAGATAATATGCTTTTGTCCAGGGAAGGAAGAACTCTTTCTTACACATATATTTACTTTCTCACTCATACTGAAGACATTTGAGCTCAGCAAAATTCCTAGTAAAGTGCTTATGAGGACATGCACTTTGAAATCTGAGGTTTGCTTCATGGTTTTTAGTGGGGTGGGACACACATCAGTGGAAGAATGTTATAAAGGTAGTACTTGAAAAATACAAATAGAGAGTCATTCTTTATAAATCAAATTAAGGGGGAGTTTGAAGAGGATTATATGCAAGTTCCTCTGTAGAAATGAAGCTTGTGTGTTACAGAACTTAAAAAACACCAAAACTAGGCCTTAGATAGTTATCTTTGTCTGATTTTCTAGGATAGTCACATCCTCCTTTTTGCTAGCAAGCTATTTCCAAGTCAATTTCATAATTTTTTACAAAAAAACTTAAAAATCTCCCATTAACTCAATGAAACTACAGCTCTACTTGAAGACAGCTGAAAAGCCAGTAGCCAATGGGCAATATTTCAGACAAATTGTGTTATAATTACTGTCCACCTGAGCCCCACTCTGTCACTTCCTTCCCAGGCTAGAGGGTACCTAATTCAGATGCAGTATCCAAGATAAACAAACAGAATTGCAGTGTAAATATTATGCCTATACATATTTACAGCCTTTATTCTTTCTATCACTATGCCCACAAATAAAAATAATTTTTAAATCCCTTTATGAAAGAATAAAGAAAGTAAATGAAGTTGTTACAAACACCAAAATAAACCAAGAGAATTGTTGAAACAATTTCTCAAGCAGTATTCACTCTGCTTTATTTAAAGAGTGTACGAAAAGAAAAATGCATTTTGACCAAAGTAATCCAGACCAGAAATCAGAGAATAGGCCATCCACTGAGGCTTAAAAATTAATAAAAGCAATTACTGTAAAACAGCAGAAAGAAGAGAGGAAAGGTGACTGATACTGAAGGATGGCTCCTACCTTTTCTGATGAGCAGTGACCATGGCAGCATGACCCAGATGTTCTCTGATCTGTCTGGCTTCTGGGCTGCGTCCAGTGGCAACATCACTGCTGAACCGAGATGTCTCTTAATGTATAACATTTTTGAATAAAGCATTGCTATTTTAAAGGGGAGATTTCAAAGAGCATGTTAAGAGAGAAAACACATTTCCATACCAGATGTCATTGGAAAAGCTGTTGGGGGCACAGCTCAGACCTCCTCATGCAGAAACCAGAGATATCATGATAGCACAAGGCTAGAACTCTGCTGGGTCCCACTGCAGCTGCAATTCTGCACAGCCCAGAATTTGGGCTTTCTCATGGGCTTGGGACAGACACCCCCTGGAAATGCAGAGGTCCAGGCAAGGGGTGACCCACTGAGCATGCAATGCCCATTGCAGGGTGACTTTGCAGAACAGCACCTTCACTATCTGCCTGTGCCTGGGGGTATTGCCTGCTGCCAAGCAATGAAGCAGAAGCTCCACGAGTTGTCCTACTACTGCAGAACACAGGGAGACTGAGGCAGAAATGAAGCCAGGTACATCATTCAAGGACACTGATAGGTACAGAAGCAGCACTAAGGCATCTCCTGCTGTGCCAGCATTAGCCACTGTATTTCCTCAGAATGTTTCTAATGGCTCTTGCTACTCCATTCAGTGAGTAACAAAGTGCTGGGTTGCTTTTGCAAACCTTAAAACACCCTCATGCCAGTTTACTTCCCAAACCCCTGTTTCTCTCATATATCAGCCTCACAAAAGTATCTACTAACTCAGAAAGGTATTATCATTTTAATACTTAGAAAAGCATACAGTTTTAAGTCATCTGTGGTTTTGTCTGTTCTTTGGGTGTTTTTTTTCCAGGATCATTCAGGAACCTCTGAAATAGGTAGGAGTTAAACATTTTTGATCTTAATAAGATTTGCAAACAGTACATCTTCCAGAGAACACATAAAAGTAAGCAAAATTTAGAAGGGTTTTACCATTCTTTACAGGTATCATTTCCTTTCATAACCTTATACATTTCAGCAGTGATCCAAAAGGACTAGAAAAAACCAAGTGGAAACATAATACTACAATGTAAAATAAAAACACAGATTAATACCAGGAATCTACAGACTATTCCATCTGAGATTGTGTGGGGAAGCCTTTGAAACTATTTTAAGTGACTCCAGCTTTTTTATTTATGGAAAGGACTTGGATGTTGACATTGAAAACAAGTTTTGCAGATTCTCAAATACAGAATCTACAAGAGCAGTAAATGAAGAAAAATGTTGTGAGATTAGGATCATAAACAAATCCCCCAAACTTTTGATCTTTAACATACATTGACTAATGAATGAGAAAGTGACTTTCAGTTTAGATAAGAACCAGTTCTTTGGATCAAATAAATGCTCCAAAACAAAACCAGAGCCCCATTGCTAGTCTGTGTGAGACAATAAAGCTCTACTGACTGCATAGAAGAAGGAATGAATCCTTGAAGCAGACAACAGCAGAAAAGCAAAAGGCTCTAAGACAATGAAAGAAATAGTAATTTGAATCCTAGGTTGCCTTGCTGTCAGAATGCACAGTATGGAGAGAAATGGGAACTGACAATGTTGCCTGCAGAAAAATCACAATTGTTGTAATGGTGTTTAAGTAGCGACAGCAGAGTCACCTCCTGAATTGCCAAAAAGATATCAAAAACAAAAAAGTCAATCAATCAAAAATTCAGTTAATCCACTCCACAATTTTAAAACTTAACTGGATTACAAGATTGGCCCACTTGAGCAGAGTGCTTAAATTAATTGCTTGGATAGTACTAAAATAAAAAAAAAATCCCTAAAAAATAAACCTTAGTTGTTTTCTGTCTGTTCATGCTTTCTTTCTGTCACCCAAACCATCATGGTCACATGCATTTTAAGGCCAGAAACAGCCATTACAACAATTTCCTTTATACTGCTGTAACACAGGCCATGCATTTCATACACTGGTTCCTGCCTCTAGGACAGTATCTTGTAGTCTGAACCCAAACTTCTCTTTTGGAAACTTATCCAAATTTGATGGTAAAACTCACCGTGGCAGAAAACCTAACACATCCTTTGGTAGTCTGTTCCAAATGGCAGTTATTACTATTCCATGTACATTATTTCTACGTTTGCAAAGAATAATATATATATAGTATATATAACAAAAATAAAAAAAATATATAAAATCAATAATATAAAAATAATTCTATGGTTATGTTCTTGCTCCTCTTCCTATTAGCATGCTAAACTTGAGGTTACAGGTCTGAGAAACTTCACTGAGATAAATGAACACCTGAGAAAACACAGGCTTGTTAAAAAATGAAGGTGTATGGCTCTACACGTGGCTCTGTGCCAACCATATGAAAAAGCAACTCCCAGCACCTGCACGTGCATGTACAAGTTTTGATTTTAGCAGATAAGTGAGGGTGCATGCCACCTATTAAAGTACTGTAGAAAAGCTTTGATCCCACTGACATCTTATATATGTGTGTGTGCATGTGTGCACCTATTATATATATGAAAAGGTATTTTAATCATTGGTGTAGGAGATTTTTTAACATTGTTTTGTCAAGATTTTTGTGTTTATCACTTAGTAATACCTAGGATGACTGAGAAGTTGAGAAAGAGGAAAGGCCTATGGTTTCTCTTTTATATGCTTAACTGAGCAAAGCACCTGGAATTAAATGCTTGCTCTATCAAAATCTGTGCCAAAACTTCCACCCATTTCAGCAGGGCCAGAATTTCAAACCCAAGTCAAAAGGTCAGTGCAGGTGCTGAAAGTTAAACATCTGCTCAAGCAGAAAAGAAAGTTCCCTCATTGTTGGCTCAGATGTGTGGACAACACAAGTCAAGACACAGCAGATGAGGCTAAATAGCAGGGTGAAGATTACTTGTCACTGTTAGAAACAGAACTATAATAAACAACATCCTGAATATATGGTTATCAGAGATACCAGAATCCCTGGATAATTATTTTGGAAATATAAAGATTTAGGCTAATTGTAGCAATGAATTTGATGATCTTCATTGCCTCAGTGAGCTTCTTTTTGCCTCCCTGTCAGTTCCTGCCTGGAGCATGCTCTAGGAGCAGGAGCAGTCCTCTGCCTGGGAACAACTCAGCCAGATGCCCCAGCTAGCACTACAAGATGGCAAAACTTTGCAACTCAAAATTATTCCCTTTGAGCTGAACAGGCATTCCTTACCTCTGGCAGATGTTCTTTGCACCAGTACTGAGGTACACAATACACAGGTACTTTGGGAATGAGGACTTGGTGTCTATCTGCTGCCCATCTCCCTGCCTCTAGGCTGACCCTGGCTCACGAATGCCCAATGATGCTGTTTCAGAAGTCACTCTCTACATTTCTCCTTTCAAGGGATGCTTGATAGTAGATGGGAATTAAGATAAGTAAGTTTATAAAACAGTATAAGATCTCAACTCTGCAACAGAAAACAGGTAAACATTATGTCCTTCCAGAAATCTGACCATTTCCAAGCAATTTCTGCTTCTTAGCATTTTAGGCCCTTTCCCTTTCTGCTTCCTCACCAGGCACTTGTGGAAATGAAACCAACCTTCCTCCCCCCCAACCAATGTCTTTATTTCATCCTATATTTAAAAAAGATATCAGCTTCAGCATTCCAGCATTTTTCCAGCCTTTTGAACTAAGTTTAAATTTCTTAAAATTATCAGTGTTTCAGATTACATTTTCCTCTTTCTATTTAAGGATTTTTCTATTCTTCACATTTGTTACAAACAACTGCCATGAGATGTGGCCTCTAAACAGCTCACACGTGGAAGGAACTCAGGAAGGTTTAACAGTGTTTCGTGATCTCCAGTATGGGAAGATCATGTATTGTGGAGCCTTTGCTGCTTGCATTATTCAGTTTAGAGCTAAGCACTGTCATTTCAAACCATTAAGATGACACAGGACATGTTCTTAGGACAATGATAAGTAAAGCTGCCCATAGGATGCTGAGAGAGACTGGAGGAGTCACTCTTGTTGGTGAGAAGAACAAAACTATAATCCTGTCTGTGATGAGCAATCTACAGATGGATCATTGGAAGGGTTTTGTTCATTTCTAGGAGGAACAGCACAATTTCATGGATACATGTAAATTCTCTGTGATATTGAAGAAATAGTTTTAAGGAGGAGGATGCAATTAAAGCCAATTTCTCAACATTGATTTCAGGAGGACACAGTGCAGTATTTTTTCAGAGAACTGAAAACAAATGGTTAAACTATGTTATTCCCTGTCATTAGTGCTTCTAAGCTAATTCACACATCAGTGGGTCTTACAAATGTGAATCTTCAGAGCTGGAAGACTAATGGCTTACATTTACATGGCTACCTTACATTTACATGGCTACCTTACATTTAAGGTAAAAGAAGTTTCTTTCCACCTAATTAAATTCAGTCAAAATATCTACATTCAATAGATTCTGGCCACATCAAAATCAGGGCTGGGAAGCAGCAGGAATTGTTAACTGATATCCATGGTTAGGTTTTCACTCCTTTTTAATCTGCTTTGCTGCACCTGTACAGTTTTGAGTTTGCAGAAAACAGGGGAAGCACTGTCATCTCAAAGTGGACAGAACTACTGTTTTCTTCCAATTGAAAGTTGACTTATTCCCACAAAAGGACCATATAAGGCTCATTCAATATACATTCAAGGCAAGTATATAATATGAACAAGATGGTGCAATTCAGAATTGGGATGTTAGACTTGGAATATCCCAGTATATAATTTCCTGCTTCTGTGCTTTTGAACTAGCATCTTTTTTAAACCAGAAAATCAAGGTATGTGAAAACCAAAGGAACTATTTTTCCTTTTTTTGTCCTATGAAAGATACTGCTTTTTCCTATACCCTTCAATCATTTTTGTCTGCTATTTCTTTAACTACCTCTTGAGCGAATTGATTCTGCCACTCTTTGCAGACCTTTCCTCTAATTGATTCAATATGTGTATTTCCCTTTGGATGAAATACAGTAGTTTCATGTTAAGTTCCTATCTGCTCCTAATTTCCTAGGATGTGCATTGTGTCAACTTATTTTTGTGTTTTTGCCAGTGGGAAAAGTTTGTCTAGGTCAATTTTCTCAGTCTTTTGCATATGAGGAAAAGCACAAGTTCAATCACTACCATCTCTCTCTTTTCCTAGTGAGAACAACCTTATTTTCCTTAACCACTGCTCATTACATAAATCCTTCTGCTTTGCAAGTGCCATGGGTTTTAACATTTTATACAGAGATTTAGATCTCATCACAAAATCACATGGAAAATTTGGATTTGTGGATAGGAACAAGAACATCAAAACTCAAGCAGCACACAATTCTTTGGCAACAACTGCTAATTTTTTCTCCAAATGGAAATTAGTAATTTTCACTATCTTGAATTTCATGGAAATATCACAAGGAGATTCTTGAGGTAAACAAAATTAAACTAGAATTGTATTGTAGTTTCAAAAGTGACACATTAAGTAGCAACAGAGGTTATCATGTTTATTGGCTCTGTGTGACTTTCAGATTAAATTTGGGCAGTCAATGAGATTTACACCAAGCTTCCTAACCATGTTTATTGTAGTTTTTCCCCGTAAAATTAGGGCTATAGCTTTTAACAAAGTTCTCATATTTAACATTTTACAGAAAACTAAAAAAAAATAATAAATAGCAAGTGTGGCAAAGGTAAAAGGACAGTTCTGTAATTGGGATTTTCAATAAGCAAAACACCATTCAGCACCAGTTTGAGACAGAAAATGAAGAAGTAATAGACCTCAAAGAACTGGAAAAGGGAAATACAGGATGAATTTTTCTACTCAAGAGAAAATTTTTTCTCTTCCACTGGTTAGCTAAAAAGAGAATAGAGATGATATGCTTGGGATCCTTGTCCATCAGTAATTATAATGTTTGCCTCAGTGTCTTGGCCCTCTTTAAGAACATCTTACATGGAGGGAAGCATTCTCCTTAGTTGCTTCCCAAGCCTGTAGGGTGTGAGCTGGCTGGTACAAAGCTGTGTAGCTGCATTAACCTGGCACTGATCCCAGGCTCGTCAACCCTGCTGCTTGCACTTCCCAAGTGTGTTAAATTTCCACTAATATTCTGTAGAAAGAGACTGCTAGCAGAAATATTTGCTGATGCAGCTTTCAGAAATGGCCACTGTGGTACTGAACATTAATAATGTACTCAAAAGTATCTCCAACAGCTCTTGCATTACAAATACCAGACTCACACACCCACCAAAAAGAACACACTGTGTAACCTCTGCATTGGACTGTGCAAGATTTAACTATGAACAAATTTAGATTTTCTGTGCATATTTAAAATAACAACTATACTGGATTGGATAAGCTACCCAGTAAGTTAATGACAGTAAGGTTTTTGATGTGACTTCATATACTTCATCTGGAGTAACAAGAACAAGAGTTGAGAGGCTAGAAAATGTCAGAAGAACTGTGAACATGCTCTTATTTACTGACCATATCTAAAACCAGCACTCTATCTATTCTGGAGATGAATTCTTTCTAGAGATCAATACCATTATAATTTTTCTTGTGTAGAATTAATTCACTATTGACATATTCCTTTGTCTTTGACAGATACACAAGTACTACCATGTATATTCTATCTACATTGAATGGCTATTGTTTTTATCTGCCTTGATACCATCCACAAACTGAAGTCAGCTGATAGATTGCTTTTTTCTGAATTTCTTTGACTAAACGGATTTCCACTTGTCTGGATGTTTCCTTACTGTTCTAAGGCTCCCTAATATATCTGTTAATTGTTCTGGTTTGTAATGTTCATATGCTCTCAGATGGGCTTTAAAAGCAGAATAAAACCAGCCACTTTGCAGACCACATGTACTTTCCTCAAGATAAGCAACAGTGAGTGTAGAATTACAATTCTTTTAAAGCTTTCATAGGTACAAATAGTGCACTGGGGGAACACAAAGCTCCCTATTCACATTTATTGCCCTCTCTGTGTCATTTCTCACTTGCCAGGGCACTTCTTGGTGCATTTTGACAAGCTCTGTGGATTTATGCATTTTTAAAAATTCATTCATCTGCAAACTAGTAGTTTATCTCTTATTTTCATTCTCTCAAATTGAATTTTCATTAATCTCTCTCATTTTTCTAGGTTAATGCTTATATTCAGAGGCACAAATGCCAGGGTTTGTTTGATGAGTTAAATAGCCTCACTGCATGACAGATCTGTTTGATGAAAGTCACTTTCCTTCCTGCCCATGCAATACTTTTCCATATTCAGGAAGCATTTTTAAGAGGAGACAGCACTGAGGTAATTCTGCCCCTACTTAAATCCCATGACACCCATATCCGAAACTTAATACATGTAGCACCGAAAATAAGAGCTCTTTAAAAGCCTCAGAGGTAAAAATCACACACAGACAGCATTTAGTCCTTTTGCTGGCATTTTTGCCCTTCTCCTACCAGATGCAGGGGACAATTCTCTTCACTGAGCAATGAAGTGAATGATACAGCACAACACTTTTCCACTTTTTTGTTTGTTTGTGTGTGAGTAACCATGCCACATATGAACAGAAAGCTGTAATTTTGACCTGTACAGACAATATCCTGCCAGATAGTTGTGATACAAATATCAAGGAAGGATGAAAAAGGGCAGATACACATGAAATCCTGGCTCCATTGAAACAGATGGGAATGTTGCCATAGATTTGAATGGAGCCAGGAATTCATTGTGAAAGCATCGTTCAGCTGTAAAACTTGTCACTTTTAAGTCTGTACACCCTCATGCAATCATTCCTAAACTCCTGATGAAAGAATTTGTAATTTCTCATATTGCCCAAATATTTTTTTCTAACAGCTGACCCTTTCTCTTAAACAAAACATCCTTCTCTAAGACATGGATTGAATGCTTTTGTTGACTTTAATATGGCTTTTAGCAACTTTCCCACATTCCAGCAAAGCCTACTTGAGCTATTTATTTCCACTCAATTCATCTTCTTGTTCTTTTCACTTGTGTTAAAATCACTGTGAACACAACTGAAACTAACTGAAAATAATACAGAAGCTGGTTGGACTGTGGGACTCTCTGGTACTCTGATGGCAATACTTTATCATTTTGTATGCTTTTGTTCTTGGCAATACATTTAGATAAACTACTTATCTCCTGTTGTTATCTTTATTATGTCAAACACTTAAGGTACAAATAAAGGGGTGGATGTTTGAGGAAGTTTTATGTGTTTGTTTCATTGGGGAAACTTCTCACTTGCTATCTATATGGCCAGTGCATGTGTCTACCTTCACGCCTGACTTTTGGAGAGGTTCTCTTCTATGTTCATAGAAGAGAAAAAAGAAACCAGGGGGCAAATATTTTATCCTATGCTTACTATAAAATACTCAGTGATGTTCTTTACAATATTGTAACATCACATGACTTACACAAACCCTTAGAAAGTCTGCACAGAAGGAAAGGCTATTACACCATTTAGGACTGTACATTGTCTGAAAAATAAATAAATCACCCAAACCAAGCAAAAATAACCTTAGACAAAATAGCAAATGTACAAGCAATATATTAGTAGTGCAGTGACAGTGCAGAGAGCCTGACCCTGGGCAGACATTGTGGTTCTGACAGTGCTCAGTGGGACCCGAGCACTCAGGGCCCTCCCCTCCCAGCAGCGATCGCTCTCCGTGAGCCTGAGGGACCTGAAAGGCTTTCCCCTCAGACACCCCCCAAGGTATGTTCTCCTCCACAGAAACATTTAGCTGAAAATGATAACATTTTCACTGATAATAATGTCACCGAGCCAGCATATAGTAGAAGAGTAAATTGTCTATCTGAAAGGAGGAAGAAAGCAAACATCTGACCTATGTCTCCTGTGGGCAGAATGAGACCAAAGAGCAGCAGTCAGCCATTGGGCCGACATGAGTTTCCAGAATCCACGCTGCGTTTTGATTAACGCCATGGCAGTGGCTCAACCGCACAAGGCCTCACAGGACCCCAGCTCCTCATCAACACTGAGGAGCACCCTTGCATGGCACCCTCCAGGTCTCATTTACTCCAGAGCATGAAGAGAAATAAAGAGAGTTAAGGGCTTCTCCTCTTATGGCTCTGCCCAGCAGCCCCGTTTGCCATCCTTGGGCCTCCATCCATGAGCTCCTCTGACAGGAGGAATGCAGCTGCCTACCAGTCTGATACTGAAAGCTGAAAGCAGTTTTGCCATGGAAGCAGTCGAAGGGAAACCTGTGAAAATATGTTCCCTAGCTACGTCCCAGGGAAACCTATCCAGAGAACAAGTCACGTGAGTTTAATAAACACATCCTCAAAATAGTTAACGCTTTAACAGAAAATCTTCCAGTGAACCAAGCCCCTGATGGAAGTCTCACAGGGGCTACACCTACAGCTGTCAGACTTGACATATAAAATCAAGGTAATCTGCTTCAGATTAAATTTGAGGAGAAAGAGGCTAAAAATTGATGACAATTGGTTTGGAATGAAATGGCTACTTTGTAGTTCTTGACCCTTTTATTTATAATAAATATTTGGCTTGCCTTGGAGTAATTTTTATTTTGAATGTCTGTAATTAATGACATGGTTCATTAGTCGCAGGGAAGCTAATGTAGCTCTGCTATACAGTAGTTCACATAATTGTGGGAGGTAACTCATTCCACATGCTCAAACATTGTAATTTCAAAATATTTTCCTAATAGTTCTCAAATAGAAATATTTCTAAGCGCTCATCGAAAACTGCCTATATCCAAGTAACGTTAACAGAACGTAGTTGAAGCATAACATTCCAAGAAGTATTATTTTTGGCTCTAACATAATTGATATCACATGCTGTTGCTATTTTATATACTCTTTTCCTTTTTGCTTAACTTTTATTACTTTATATGAGTACAGGTATTACCTGAGGGTGACTTTGCGTAACAAGCTGTAGGTGTATAGTAGGTGCTGGAATTCTAGCCATTTCATTTTCTTGTTTCAAGCTAGAATAAATATATGAAGCAGTTAAAAAAGCTATTCTAACAAATATTTTCCCTTAGCATTTGCCAGAATAAACATAACTATAACGTGGCATCTAAAAAATCAATTTAGATAGGAAAGTGAAGCACAAGATCTAGATTGAATCCGGAAAAAAACAAACAGTGGATACTCCTATATATGTCATTTCTCTGTGGAGTTATTTTACTTAATATATTTCAGTTTCTTTATCCTCCTTACCCATATGATCTTCAGAAACCTGATAAATTACAATTTGTGTCCCAGTAGCTGGGTGGGTCCTTACCCAGTCTTTAAGCTGAATCAGATGCTTATCTTCCACCCTATAAAATTATTTGTATGTGTGCCCACTTAAGATTTATTCTCATCAGTCACTGGCAAGATCCTCAACACTGTTTGCCCAATGCAACTAAGAAATCCCAACAGTCAAAGAGGTAACGGAGTTCAACCCTACAGCGATTTAATGGGGCATATGGGAAGAGAGTAGATACAGCACTGTTAAGAAAGCAAAATATTTACTTGTGTTTACTCTCAAAAACATTACATTGATGTTAAGTATACCCTAGAAGTATTAAAAGGCTGTATACCTCCTGAAACAGAAGACTTCCACCCAAAGTAAATAAGGTGAGTTTATACTTGAGTCCTCATTTCTCAATGCAATGCATTAACAGCTCTCAGTGACTCAAGACTGAATGACAGTGCTTGAACTATTTTGAATGCTTAACAATCATGTAAGTAACCAAACCTGGACTCCAGACTTCAGGTTTGGGTCTAAATCTCAGTGAAATCCATAGAAACCTATCCACTGTCTGAACAGTACTTGGGTAAGGACACTTTCAGGCTGATGGCAGCATGAGTTGGGTGAGTCCTGACCTCAGGTGTGCTCCAGCTCCAGAGGTGAGGACACCCTCATCTCCCTGGGATGGAGCTGAGGCAAACAGACCAGGCAGGGATCCAGCCACTCCATGAGATTTCCTGGTCTGGGCAAGTGGGAGACCAAGACATAGATTGCTACCTCAGGGGTTGCCTGTCCTGTCACATATAATTGGCCCCTGGAAGTAAAAGCAGAGACCACAGAAAGTACCAGTATATTATAATACTTTAAATACACACTTTATATTCAGAGATGAAAACTGATTTCATTCTTGAAAACTCAAGGAAAAAGTGCTAAGTGTGGAGTATTATGATAAGCAGGTGTATTGCATAGGCAATGACATTTTTCAGGAAATGGGACTGGGATAAAAACCAGGAAGAAGTGAGAAGTGTTAGTCCACTTGAGGAAAAAAATCCAAATATTCAGTTGCTTTATTATTTTCAGGTTTAAGCTATATGTCAATAAGACTGAATTGTTTTACTTCATACTGAGGATCTGTAGTCATCTTTCCCATGGAGCTCTGTTACTGCATACTTGTACCTAAAACATTCTGGCATGTTTTTCATATTGGGATTTGATTTCAGTAAGTATTTATAGACAAAGTAAAGTTAGCAAAAGAGAAACATTTATATTTGGAATAGTCATATACAAAAAAGTCAGTGCTATCTGCAGTGAAAATCCTATTATTAGAAAATTAGCTACAATTATCTTATTTAGACAAAATCAGAACTGTTAGATATCAAAATTTATTTTCATGTTGGTGTAAAAATGTATTCCTAAGGGCATTTTAAGAGAAATGCAACTAACAAGAAATATGCTAAAATGAATATCCATTTTGATAGCAGCAAAAGTGATATTTATAAAAGATAAAGATATTTATAAATAAGTGTGTTATTGAAAAGGTAGCCATCTCTCCTAAAGCTTGTTTTCAGGATTAGCTGTCTGTTAAGAATTACAATAGTTATTCCTCTGTGTGAAGAATTCTACTATAAAAGCATAGCAGACACTCTCCAGACAAAAGTGTATCTGACACTATGATATATAAGAAAAGATTTTAAAAAAAAAGAATACTCAAAGCTGCACATCTTGCCTGGGTTTTGCAATCACCCTGTGTGCCAATAGGAGGATGTTAATTGTAGATCCTGGGAAACACCCCCAATTTTTACCCCAGCATCAGCAAAGCAATGAAAAGCATAATTCATATGATATATCCAGGTAGTTCTAAAGTTATTTTGGATAATTATTAGTTATTTGGATAATTATTTTTTAATACCCAGAATAACATCCAACATCAACATAACATGAAAAATCCAGACTGAGATGCAGTTATGTGACAAGTTTTAGTCAACATCAGTACATCAGGCAGGTTTGAAGCAAAACAATTCTGTCACAATTCTATCACATTATATAAGTTATGAAATCTTAGGTACAAAATCCATGTTGACTTAGTATGGACCTCCTACACAGCCTGGAAACCACAAGCTTTTTTTTCCTTTTTCACATATTTTCAGTGTAATCCATCTATTTCTTATTTAAGTCATAACAATCTGTACTTCAAACAGAGGTAGTGCAGCTAAGTCATAAAGAACTCTGGTCAAGTAATATGCACAAATATATGTTGAACCATGGCTATGTCATCAGAAAGTCTAACAGCAACATCAATGGCAAAAATGCTATTTTGTGTGCACTTCTGACAGCATTTTTGGAGGATCAGATACATACCTGTTGAAATACAGGTAGAGATACATACCTGTCCAGAGGGACCTGGACAGACTGGAGAGATGGGCTGACTCCAATGGGATGAGGTTCAACAAGGCCAAGTGCCGGGTCCTGCACTTTGGCCACAACAACCCCATGCAGCGCTACAGGCTGGGGACAGAGTGGCTGGAGAGCAGCCAGGCAGAAAGGGACCTGGGAGTCTGGATTGACAGGAAGCTGAACATGAGCCAGCAGTGTGCCCAGGTGGCCAAGAAGGCCAATGGCATCCTGGCCTGTATCAAAAACAGCGTCACCAGCAGGTCCAAGGAGGTGATTCTGCCCCTATACTCAGCCCTGGTAAGGCCACACCTTGAGTACTGTGTCCAGTTCTGGGCCCCTCAGTTCAAGAAGGATATTGAGGTCCTCGAACAGGTCCAAAGGAGGGCAACTAGGCTGGTGAAGGGACTCGAACACAGATCCTATGAGGAGAGGCTGAGGGAGCTGGGGCTGTTCAGCCTGGAGAAGAGGAGGCTCAGGGGAGACCTCATTGCTCTCTACAACTACCTGAAAGGAGGATGGAGCCAGGCGGGGGTTGGTCTCTTTTCCCAGGCAACTCTCAATAAGACAAGAGGGCATGGTCTTAAATTGTGCCGGGGGAAGTTCAGATTGGATATTAGAAAGAATTTTTTCACGGAAAGGGTGATCAGACATTGGAACGGGCTGCCTGGGGAGGTGGTGGACTCTTCGTCCCTGGAGACATTTAAAAAGCGACTCGATATGGCACTCAGTGCCATAGTCTAGTGACTGTGGCGGTAGCTGATCAAGGGTTGGACTCGATGATCTCTGAGGTCCCTTCCAACCCAGCCTATTCTATGATTCTATGATTCTATGATTCTATGAAATGACTGCCTCACCTGCCTGGCTGGACTTCATGCCATGAAGCTCTGGAGTAACATATGATCTGGATGAACCTGGTCTGGAAGATGTTTCAGGAGCCCCAGTAAAGTCCTGGAGCTGTAATGGGGGATCTGCCCAAGGAATTGGGCTAAACTTTGCCCAGAGTTGAACTCTTGGCTTTATCCCAGGATCTTGGGATGTCAGATTCCCTACACACCTGTGTCATGTTACAGACTTTGTCGTCCTGAGTAGCTTCCTACTGTAGATCCACTATATATTTTTCAAATGTAAATTATAAAGTTTTACTAATTACCAGATCTGTTTCTGGAAAGGCCCATATTCCACCTTCTTCAATGCTTGGTAAATACAGTACTTGCTTCATTAGTAGACTATTGGACTTTCTTTGCCCTATATTTGCCAAAAATAATTTTTAGGTATTCTAAATAACAGGTTATACAAAAAAAAATTAGAAAACCCCCAAACTTTCTCAAAAAATGGTGATGGAAAGATAGTATTTATAATAAAGGAAAGAGAAGCATAACCAGATTATGCCTAATTCACCATGATTTGTGGTTGCAACCAAAACCCTTTGATATCAGAAACACAAGTTGTTCTACTTATGTCAGTTTGTTTTGGATTGGGACTTTTATTACTTAGAATGGGAGTGCTAAACCATGGTGTTTCCTAACTTGTTTAAATCAAAGGGGTTTTTACTACTTCTCATGTTTGATTCAGCAGTGCTGAAGTTAATGGAACTTTGTTCTTGGATTCCATATAAGCTGATTCAATGGTTACCATTAAAAACGTCAGTATAAACCCACAGATACTTCATAAGTAGTAACAGGGATTTGGGACTTCTATCCTAAGTCATATATAATATAATATCTGAAATTCAGAGATAGCATTGTTTAAATGCTAAGCTTTTTTTTTTTTTTTTTTTTTTTTAACTGATGGAAGTCTCTGTGTAGGATATCCAAAAAGTTGTCATCTTCTTATCCATATTTATGAAGGAAATTCTCCATTTTAAAGTTCCTGGTAGGATCCAACCATTTGAGCTAATTTTAATTTCAGAATGGATTAGGCCTGAAAACTCAGCTGGCTATACCAAGAGAACAGACTTCCTTGTATTTACCTCACACATCCCCAGTTTTGGATGTATAGAACATAAAGCAAGACAGGCAGACAGTCGTATTTACTTATAGCAGAGACATTGCCAAGTTTCTAGAAACAACCTTTATCAAAAGTTTTTTTGTTCATTATATTTCTCTTCCAGATACTTTTTGAATTTTCATTTCTTTTCATATTCCCTTAGATACTTTGTTGATTTTTCTGTCTTGGCAACATAGTCTATCATTATATCTTGTTTTAAAATGTGTTGAGTGATTAGAGAGGAGTCAGTGCAAAAATAGCTACAGCCGTGACTGCCTGTGCCTGACCCAAAATACCCAACCCTGAACGCTTTCAGACACATCGAGGTGGTGAGGCCACCCCATGGTAACATCCAGTCAGCATTATTCTCACCAAAAAGCTGTATAACAATTAGAACAGAGCATTAACAAAATCAGGCTTCTATCTCATTGATTTATTTTTAGGACAAAAAATATCTAATTACTCACCCTACGTAACCTACAGTTCAGGTCTGTTGTCTATTCTCTTCCTCTAGTCTAATCCCCTAATCACAATAAAAAAAAACAAATAATTTTTTGTAGCTAACCTTGTATTATATAAATTTTCTTGTAACATATGTATCTGCCACCCTTCTTTTGGCTTTGTTTTTGATTTTGTCTTTGAGAACATAGATGATGCATTTCATTTTTTCACAGAACAAACCATCATCTCGGGACTTACTCTTAAACCCTTCTCAGAACCATTCAGAAACAGCTAACAATCTGCTCACCGATGTTGCTTTCACAGTTTGACTTGGCTGAAGGCCTTTCTTTTAAAAAGAAATTAAAATACCACAATTGGGCTTTTCCTATTAAAGCCAATGTATTGCACTGGAGGCATCTACTTCACATATGTATAAGCTGTCAGTCATAACTTCATTTCCACTCTCATGCCTCCAGTCTACCTCCTACCTTTCTTTAAAGGTACTAACTAATTTTGGTTTATTCATAATTTTGTGTCCCTTTCTCATAATGTATTTCCTGTCATGGACTTTCTATAGATTTTCAGGATAAAAGCAAACCAACTACCATATTTTCTTGTGGATGAAGCTTTGTGTCCTGGCCAAAAGCCATTTTTAGAAGGAATATATCAATTGGAGGCTTCCTCTCCAGTCTAAATGAGAAATTGCTCCTTGTTTTCTTTCATCTTTTAAATATGTTCCGATTTGATCTGAGCAGCTGTCTCTGTTAGATTTATTCCTCTCCTTGTTCACTGATGTTCTCATCTATGCTAATCAGTCTTCCTTTGTACATCTTGGGCATTATCTGCTTAATCAAGTTTATTTTCAGACCCATTTCTTGGCTTGCATGGTCCAGTTCCTCCATTAATTCTTGTAGGTTGAGTTTTCAGACCAGCATGATGCCTGATAATCTGATTTTTATTTTTTTTTTTTTAATGCTGGATTTTCATTTCTCTGGTTCTAGACACTCCTTTCATGAAATTGCTATAGAATATCTGCAAACAGTTTAAGAACAGTAATATCACATTCTATTTCTCTCCCTCCCGATAAACACACACACATGCACATATATAAATATTCCTACACAATTTAAACATGTGGTGGATGTTTCACATTACTGTGTGCTTCCTGGATACACAAAACAGTGTCACTTTTTTATGTGCTTAAGCTTTTCAGAGGTCTGACTTTTGAGTTTTTCTTCTGATGAACAGTTCATGAATGCCATACACAGTAACAGTTTGGTCTATACTTGTTGTCCAGCAACTCATTAATCCTTTGAGAATCTGTTAAAAAGAACCCAGAACAAAAGCCCCCCTGTTCTCATTGTTTAACCAGTCACTATAGTGTGGCAATTTCCAATTTCTGCAGGAATTATCTTTACACCTTTCAGTTCTGAAAGGACTCAACCCCACCAAGCTTAGCAGCTTCTGGCCCAAAGCATCATAGAAATTTTTTGGAGTACACCACAGCCTCCAGAATTAGGGTTTCATTTTGCTGCCTGATTAGTGCTGGTCCTGCTTCAGTTTTGGGATTACATAAAAAGTCTCTAATGATCAGACAAGGGAAGTCATTAAGATACAAAATGGACTCCCCAAGGGAAGGGAAGGGAAGGGAACTACTTCATTCACCCAGGTGCAGAGCTGAGGGTGGCTACACAACCAATCCTTGAGTCTCGTGCAAAGCTAAAAGCACTTCAACCAAAGAATTAATATACTGATTTGTCTTGCTTTATCCTCCTTCCAGCATAAGTTTTGCCAGGAAAAATACTCTTCCTTTTGTCTACCTGCTATCTCTCAGGCAAATTTTCTATAGGATTTTAGGCAGGGAAAATGATGGGGAGGTGCCAGAGCAGCTAACCCTGCCCTCCTCTGCACCTCAGCTCCACACCCAGGTTACCCCTTTTTGCAGCACAAGCACAGATTTTCCTACGATGGGGATGAAGATGGTAGCATGGTGAGCTACTTACACCTTCTTCCTACAGCACTGAATTCTTCTTGACCAAATTTCCAGTTTCTGAGGACAGACTTTACCAACTAAGCAGCTGTGTTGCAAGTCTCACTGTTCACGAATGCCATACACAACAACAGCTGCAGGTCAACATTTACAGCTTTCTCTGTACTTCTATCTACAGGCACTCTGCCACTTTCCCCAGATGCTTTAATTCAATGGAAATTTTGAGAGAAATTTGTCTCCATGCCCAGGGCCTGCAAAGGTCCCATAAACCATTTCAATTTTATTACCTAATCCTGATTATTGAGTGTTTTGCCACTTACCTATAGTTTGCCAGGGTTTTGGTCCAAAACCAGAGCTTAAATAGTACATCAGGCCTTGGAATGGAAATGATCTTCTCCTTTTTTACTGAAAGGAAAGTCTTGACTGCTGCCACTGCCTGTCATTCCCCTGGCATAAATGTGAGTTTCATCAAAATTTTCTTTCTTCAAGCAGAGTTTGAAAGTCACTGCTGTTATAAGAGTAGTGAACAACACGGCACTGTAACAGAGACCTCCAAAGTATTAAAAAAAAAAAAAAAAAAAAAAAAAAAAAAGTTAACAGACTTTGTAAAACCCAAGTAGCAGCTATAAGCCAAACACTGTGGGTGGCTTTCACCTATCCTGCTCTACGCAGCACCAGGATTTATGGAAGATTCCCTTAACATTTGCAATTCAAGGTGCTGTTCTTCGTTCTCACAGCCTGGGAGCTCTGTGCTTTGACAATACCAGCTTGAGTTTCCCTTTGATCTGTGGTTCAAGATGACAGAGGGCATAAAATCTCTGGGGAGCTGTCTGAGCAGCTCAGCTGAAAGCACACTTGGCACCAACATTGTTTCTTACCTGAACCAAGAGCACCCTGGCCAAAGACTGATCCAAGTCCAACACTTGCTCCATGTCCACTTGCTTTTCTTACAGGGAAAGGAGAGTGTAAGAGATACTGATTTAAAAGGGAGCTTTGATTACCACCACTGAACAGCATGGGGCAAACAGATGTTAATGCTGAAGTTCCATGGTATTTTATTGTGGGCTTGCCTTTACAGTGGTCAAATACATGCATGTGAAAAATAAATAAAACCACATAAGCACGGGACTGTTACAGCTAAGGCCAGTTAGTATCAAGTCCCTTGTTTATTATTTTCAATTGAAGATGTTTAGGCATTTAATAGTTTGAGACAGAAACAGGTCGCTCTGTTGGCTTGTGTTCAGACCACGTTGTATTCAAATCCACATTTTGGAAGAAAGCATCCAAAACAAGTGCATACTGAAGTCAAATGATGCATCAGACACTGACCATGGCTCTGGAATATCTTGTGCATATAACCTCACGGCTCTGGGTTTGTGAAGCACTGGGCTTCAAGTAAAGTCCCTTGCTAAGTTAGGCTCTGCTCCAGCAGACATTTATACATGTGCTTAATTTCTAGCAAAAAAAGCTGTTCTACCAAAGCTGATGGAGCTGTGGATGAATCTGAACAAATTTTCTAGTTTAGCACATATTGGACTGGGGCCACTGAATGTTATGCTGCAATATGACGGGGAAAACATATTGAACAGAGACAATGCTGTGTCTCATTCTTCATCTGCTTTTCCCCAAATTGACAACAAGAGGGATCTGAATTATATTTTCTTATTCAAACATGCTGCTATTTATATTCACTCAAATTTTTTATGTAGCTTTACTGATCTCAAAAAAAAAAAAAAAAAAAAAGAACAGGTAGTCAAAAAAACCACATTTGCCATACTAATAAAAAATTTGACATGAAATTCAAAATTACAAACTTTTAGTGGTAGAGAAATGGTTCATTGTGTTTTATCATGTCAGTTCAAAGTAATTTTTTAATTTCAGGTTTTGTTTTTGATTTATGATTTGGAGGGGGTTTTTTGTTTTGGCTTTTTTTTTTTTTAAAGAAAAAAGTGTGGGTTTTTTTTCCTCAGTGAAAAAAATTGCCACAGAAAGAAAAAGGTTACAACCAAACCATACTAAAACTTTTCACTCAAAAATGCCAATCATGATTTAATACAACTTAACAGCTACCTGTACTGTTGTACAATAACTGCCACTTATTTTTGTGCCATGCAGTGTTTCCAGAAAATGTGTCGTTTACCTGTAATGTGCATAAATGATTTTTCAAAGAGGTAATGCATTTTGACAATCAGCAAAATACAAGCATATTTGATATGCCATGCCATTTTAAATGACTACAACTGTTTCTTACAGAGGTACAGCAATTGTTTTTCAGAATTAAGCAGGGAATAAGAAGCCAAAGTGTACACTACATAATTGGCCAATCATCAAAATGACCAAATAAGCTGAGGACTCAGACAGCGTGTTAAACACAGCTAAGGAAGTGGCATAAATTAACTAAGCTTCTGTATTTTATTTTCATTTCAAACCATATTACTAGAGCTGTAAGAGTTTGGGAAAAAACAGTCTGGCAGCACACATTTCTCTAAGAAGCTCTTCAAGGTCTAGAGCCTCAGGAGAGCTTCATTAAAGCCACTCACTATTGCTTTTACATATGCCTCCAACTTTGGTTCAAGAAGTTCTGCCTCTCTGTGCCAAAAACCTAAGCAGGCACTTTTAAATGAACATTTAAAACACAGTAATTGGAAGTTATATAGCACATCTCATCCCCAGGGATGCTGAAGCACTTTACAAAGCCATCAGATTAACTCCATGATTCTCTCACATCGGCCAAATTTCTCATACCTTCAGCTGCAGATTTCCCAGTGAAAAGGCAGCTAGAATTCCCCTCAACTGAGCAAGGAAAGATGGAAGTATGAGAGCATAACTAAACTTGTAGCTGAAGGATGAAACAAAGTCCATTGCTCCCTGCAGAACACTGCTGGGTATCACACACAACTCAGAAAGCAGTGAGAAATTCCCCACTGTAGAAATGATCATCAGATACTGAACAGCAACTACCAGACATTTCTCAGTTCAAGTATCATTGAGAAAAAAAATAGAGTTTAATTAAAGCATTAGCATCAGTCTTGGAAATTATCAACCATGCACTTCTCCTTTCTGAATCAGATGTCTGTCTGATTTATCAATTCTAGATTTCATCTAGAAATATTGCTACAGTTTTTATCTGATTTCCCCAATTCAACACTTACTGTCTGCAGCACTAGCTGAAATGTAATTACAAGTCCTTCTCTTCTGAATGTGTTCAAGAACTTGAAGGGTTTTTTTGTTTGAGGGTTTTTTTGGTGTTTTTTTTTTATTATTTCTGCAAAGATCTACTGATATTTTACATGATTTCCTGGCCAAACTCTATTATTAGAAAACACGAGAGTTAGAAATATGACCCAAGAAAGAATCCTGACCAAACACCCTTCAAAAAGGTGGGAAACACCAAACTCGCCACATCATCTCTCTCCCTCTCCCCCCCCCCTACAGCTATACTTTCAGTTATATTAGGAACAGTTTCCAGCCCATAAAGGTAAATCTCCCTCTGACCTCAGACTTACCCCACACTGAACCAGGCACAAAACACTGCTGGTCAGATTGGACACAGGGCTGTTTCAAAGCTGGGTGGCATTAGCCAACTGAAAACCTTTCAGATTATACCTCCTAATTAAGGGCTTCTCTACACTGGGAAATTTACCAGCATAGTTATAGTAGCTTAATTATAACTGTTACAATTGGGATATAAATATAACTCTCTATTTGGATATTCATATGAGGACTATGATTGCTTATCTCTGGTTTAGCTTATGTCACTTTGAAAGCTGTTTTAGGAGAGAAAGATATCTTTACTCCATACTAAATATATCCAAAGGAGGAGTTATACTGGCCAGACTGGTGTAATTACAGCTGGTATAATTATACCAGTATAACCAAGCCAACAAATGTTCCCCTAAACACAGTCCTTCCTAGCAGACTCCTGTACACATTGAGAGGACAAGAAAGCAGAAGGAAGCCTGTGGAGTCCCCACCTGCAAGTCTCCTTGGAAAGCAAGTGCCCTTCAGCACATCCTGACATTGTGCAGTAGGGGGTGAAGACTGACAGTTCAGATAATATTAAAAAATTACAGTGGGTGATGTAGGTAGGATCATCTACAAACACATTGACTTGATAAGGATACCTGTGCCAAGTGCCAGCATTCAGTAACCAGAACACATCAAGAACTTGGTCCCTAGAGAAACAGCAGCAGCTGAGTTCCTGCCCAAACTGGCTCAGGGCAGGGCAGCATGCCAGCAGCTCAGTGCTGCTTCAAAGACCCACATGCAAAAATAAAAGCAAAAGCCTAAATGGGGCACTTAGGAAGCAGCCCCAGTATTCTACTTCCTCAAGTTAGGAAGCATTTACAGTGCAAATCCAGCATCTTTATTGTTTATTTCTTTCACTAAGTTCTTGACATGTCCCCTCCATACATGGGCCTCCATATATGATTAATGATGCACTTCATTCATCATCATGAAAGAAGAGCACAGAAGCTGGAATCTTTTTGCATCCGTGGAATTTTGAAACACTTATGAGAATACTAATTAAATGTTTTTAAAGAAACTTATTTAAACTAACATTTTCACTGAGCATTTTTCATTATGTTTTTCTAAAGAAAAATCATAGGAAATAATCACAGTAATAGTTCTGAGTACATTCTGAAGAACATCTATTGCCTTTATAACAAACTGACAACACTAGCACTGTGCAGTGTCTTTTAAGCCTTTCACAAGAAAGAAACAAACCCATCAGGATATAATTTGCTGTCAATTAGACAGACAGCTTTAGGTCTTTGAATGTTTCTCTTTAATAGATCTCACCTGGCAGTGCTGTTTTCTACAGAAAATAAGCTAGACTCTTTTCTCAGCAGCAGACTTTCTTAATCACTTTATCAGTTCTGTCCAAAAGCCATTTCCATCTCTTTGCATGACCTCAGTTGCTTTTGATTGCTAAAAATTAAGAACTCCAACTCAAACCAAATGAATTTTCATCAGGCAGAAACCAATTCCACCAGGAACAGGGATACAGAGCCCATGGCATGGGTGAAGATAGAATGACATACTGCTAACTTTGGAAATCCAGGAAATCATCTCCTAAAAACTCAAGAAGATTTACGCCTTTCTAATCCAATCATAATTCACTTCCACAAAACATGGAATGAAATCCACAGAGAATCATCCAAGGAAATTCTTTGAGCAGACATATGGGGAAATTCCACAGTAAAGGTAAAAGGTCATATATTAACTTGATACAACCATAAAAAAGAAAAGAATAATGTTTATAAGAATGGTCATTTTTAAAGAACTGAACAGGAGAAAGAAAAGAGGGAAACCATAGCAGCACCACAGATACAAATAGCATTTCTCTCTTCAGTTGTGTTAACCAGTAGGTTAAATTCACTGCAGGAGCTAGCAGAGGACTGAGCTTGAACCAGAAGATGTTAGGAAGAGCTGGGAGAGTAACACATGATTTAAAACTCTGCTAAGAAAAACAAACTTTAAGTTGCAGAAGCCCAGGAACAGTGAGATTTTGGTCATCCGTGGTCACCTCAAACACCCACAGATGCAGTGGAATACAAAAATCAAGCCCATATGTACTTTTTTCCCTGCTAAAACTGCTTAAAGTACATGTCATGGGTCCTTTCTGGTAGAGTTTCAAGAAAACTCAATAGAAACAGAAGGGAAAATAGCATTTTGTTACAGTCAAGCCTGAAGATAAAGCCAATGTATTTTTCTCTCCCTGAAGCTAAAGGAAAGTTGAACTGACAGGTAAATCTTAAACCACTTATACTCTATATTACTCTTAAGAAAGTAATTTGAAAGTGTATCATGGAATTCAGTTACTTTTGAATACTCCTGCCAAGCCACTTCAAGTAGGACACAAGTGTTAAAAAGCAAATGATGTGACCATATGAATAGGAACTGATGCTAATTGTCTCCAGCAAATCCTTGAGAAAAATGTGAAGTGAAAGCTAACAGAACTGGAAAAAAATGCTGTCATCTGAGGCTTCTCAACTTTTCTAATTCTACATCCCCCCCCCATCCATTGGGTTCTTCAGAGACAGTCCATGCAGGGGGGACAGAAGTGTAGGGAGCATTGTTGTGGAGTGCATGGATAGAGGTGAAGCTGCCACAGTCTTAACATTCACTGGGAAGGGAAAAGAGATGAGGATTTACATTCGCTGTTGAAGACTGCACCAGGAGATTGTGAAAGAGTTATGCTGTCACTTGAGAAGCCAGCTTGAAATATACGTTGCCCATAATATTCCATGAATTACTGCACTCCAGTGCATAGGTATTGACTAGGTTAAGAGGGTGTAATCAGAACCAGAAAGTAAGGATGTTCAAGGATGACATGTTTCTTATCGCTGTCTGCCTAAGTAAAAAAACACTCTTTAACAACATAACTTTTTCCCAGAACTATAATATATACAAATACACATACATATAAAAATACATGCACAAACAAGAGTATCCCCTATTGTACTCTGAAACTAATCTCTGAGATTCTAATGCTAGCAGGCTATATGTAAACCCCCAAAAAGATTCATTGAGCTCTTCATCTTTGATTTGATGCTAAGGTTTGGTTGTTTGTTGGGTGTTTGAAGATTTTTTTCAGAACTCATGGAAAAAAAATGTAAGTAGGAATAGAAAAAAATGGAAGAATTTAAAAGGACCTAGAGCCCTATAAGCTATAGCAGAAAAGATCCATCATGATAAAACTATGGAGAAGAAACAGATGTGGAGTACAGCAGTCTCTAAAGACTGGAAAAAAGAATGATAGGTCAATTTTATATCCATTTGCTTTCTTTTCTTCATGAATACTGTGCTTGTGTTTCTTCAAAGATTCTTCAGTTAAAAAAAAAACAAAACAAAAAACACCACACAAAACCTGATCTACTGATATGATAAAGCATTATCTGCTTGATAAGCACCTGTTTTTTCATTTATATCAGATGCAAATCTCTTCCAGAAGACAGTGCAGGTAACAGAAATTCATATTTCCAGAAGTCCAGTAACAAATGGGTCAAAAGTCTTGTTGGGAGTATTTTGCAATGTTACACAGTTACTTAACTATGTTAAGACTTTAAGAATACTTTAATACTCCCTTCTTTGAACAAGGAGACTTTTTAGGATATTACACTTCAGGTCTTACAAGAACCATTTTAGATTTCCCTCTTTGAAAGAAAATAGGACTTCTCATAAGCCTCATAAATATGACATACTATAAGAACTATTTTTCAGATCAGGTTCTTTATTTATAGAACTGACTTTAAAATAACATATTTCAGATGAAAACTTCATATGCTCCAACCTAAACTTCATTCAAGATACGGAACAGATACCTGCACCTACATCCCTGTTATTTCTGTCAAATAATGGATAAGACTTTAGTAGCATTTGCAATAGATAGGAGTTTTTTCACTTTATTTTTTATTCCATGTTCATTTAAATGACCAGCTTACCTTGTCTCAGGGCACTATTTTAATAGTCTGAACCAGAAGCTGATGGGTAAAATACTTTGGAGCCATATCTTTGCAACATTTGCACAGAACTGACTGGACAACCAGGCTCCTCAATTTAAATCCTGATTTGATCAAGATAGTATTTCTGGGGCAAAGTATTTACAGCCCAGTCATGCCAAGCACTAGGCTATTTTTAATTCCTGATTGAAATACATGTGTAAAATCTCAAGGGATTCACATCTGGAGTTCTCTGCATTTCCATCTCCCCAATTATGAAATGAGGACAATATGGGAGAAGAATTCAAGAGGAATCCTCTGCTGAACCAAGACCAAACCTAGCTCAGTGGGTAGCTTGTCTTTTTGTTGCTCAGTTTTTCAGAACACAGTCAGAGCCAACTTCCCTCTCCTGTTCCCTCATCTTCATCACTGAGTCCATGCTGACCTTGCTTTTGCTCACTCTTGGGTAGCAGACAAAGCTTCACATCAGGTACCTTTCTTGTCACAGAGACAAGGCATGCACCAAGCTGCCTTTTCTGCAAGCTGGCACTCAGGCACTGTCTTTATTAATATAAGAACTGCTTTATACTAAACCCATCAAAAAGCTGTCTAAATAAAAGTTTATTTCAGTCCTTAACCCCTAAAAAAGTTGCATCTTTATACTCTACCTTTTCATAGGTAGTTTTAGCAGTAGGTCTACATGAAAGCAAGAACATTTCAAAGATTGTGGCAGGGATACCTGACTGTCACAGGACAGGAGGCAATGTGCCATTCTTGCCTTTCAAGAGGCCATAATTTTTCCTCTCTATGCCTGCCATGGTGCAAGATTTTTCCTTTTGTGTAAGACTGAGGAAAAGCTCGACAGACAGGGAAAGCAGCATAAAGCACAGAGGGTTTTTTCCTGTTTCTTTTGCTCATAGAGTATTTAATATTTTTGCACTGATCTTAAATCTGTCAGATGCTGATGAAGATAGGGTTGCTGCATTTGGAAAGGAAAGGGCAGGACAATTTCCAGGTTTTCTGCCATGAATACCAGAGGATAAAGCCTTCTTCTCTCAAGTGAAAGAGTTAAGAAATTCATGGTTTGGCCTAATCTGAAACAGGATTGCCTAGAGGTCCCAAATGCAGAGTTGAAAATATGCAACACTCTTTGGTGCATTAGGAGTTATAGATCACTTACATGCTTGGCAAGGCAGTTTAACATCATTGTTTACTGTTAAGAAGTTCTCAAGTGTTTATTGAAAAATATGATAAACGTGAAACTTCTAAGTATCTTCTATTAGAAAAAATCTTTCAAGATAGTAGATCCAAATACATAATGACTGCCATATGTCAAAAAGATTTCATGGTTAAAAAATGGACTTAAAGAATGCCTCTCTAAGTTCTCATAAAATCAAGTTTTTCAAGTTTTTTCTTTTAAATAAATCCTGGAGGTTTTCTGCCAAGAAAAGTTTTATCAGTGGAAAATAACAATTCTTGATCTTCCTATATCTCACAGAATATTTATCTTCCTTGAGATCTCTGCTTATATCATTACTAGGGGACCTAAAGGATATTAAGTAGGTATCTGTTATTGAGTCCATACTTGTATGAATGTAAGTGTATTACATTAACTTCAGGTTTTAAGTTGAATTCAAAATATTCAATTGAATTCAGTTGAAATTATTTGGGTTTGGAGTTTGAAGAAGAAAAAGCAGGGAGAATGTCTGCTGTAAAATAAAACCCTTTTCTGAAACCCACTAAGACCCAATGATGGGAAATCACAAATCTCCATTACCATCCTTATCAGTAGATTTTGTGTCCTGCTTTTTAAATCTGTTAGAGATTATGAAATTACAAATTAAATGTAGCTCTGTTTTGTTTGCTTGGAAACTAGCAATATAAGTAGATATTTTTTTCCTGTTTCACTCACAGGTATAGGCACGAAACAGATGTAATTAAAACTTCATTAACTGCAACAACTAATAAAATATTGAGAGGAACTTGGGATTCTACCTTAACTATTGAACATATGCACATAATGTCTCAGAGGTGGTATTAGAAGATCCAGGAATGCAGCTGGCTGCTTACAAATTAATTCTGATTTTTTCTCCACAAACAAAATGGGCAAATGAAAAATAATCTTTTATTTTCCAGCTAAACCCAACTGACCAGTGCCAAAACACTAACAAAGAAATGAAACAAAGCAATTCTTTATTTCCTGTCTCAGGAGCCATCTGCACATTTGCATGTCTGCCAAAAGCATTCTTGATTAGTTCAGCTATCCCAACTAGTCCCAACTAGATTTCTCTATTAAACATTTAGCACTCTTCCTGAGACATTCAAATAGCTGATTCAAAACACGTCTAGCTATGAACTGAAACCTGATCTTCCCTTTCTCCTGGAAGTAAAATACCCCGTGTTTTAAAGCTGCAAGCTAAATCCTAACATAGTCAAACAAACCCAGCATTAACCACTTGAACTTCCGATGTTAAGGTTCAAATTTGACTCAGGATTGTCAAATGTAACCTTTTCTTACAAGACTACTTTAAACACATATAAGTGCAGTTCAAGACCACATCTGGAACAAAAAAGCCAGCTTTCAAGTTTGATCTCACAGAGGCTATACTAGCTGTCAACTCCTTATAACCTTCTGATAAAAGAATTCAAGTAAGAGATAACCAGACTCTGCACACTTGAACTAGAACCCATCTCTTCAAAAAGCATCTAGGATTCTGCAGCACTCCAACATGACAAACTGGAAATTCAGCCTCAATTCCATTTTAAGTATAGCTATCAAAGAACTTTCGAGCAATAATGAAAATATCACATGGAATACAGTAGGTTTTGTTCCACTTATATTGATACTATATTTTTTTTCAATATTATTATGTCAGTTTTCTGTGACTTACTGACAAATCCCTGCACAGACAAGGTGCACCATTTGCTGCCAGAAACCATTAAGGGCAGAGCAGAGAACAGAAGTGTGCTTTTGACACCTGGTGAGGTGTTAGATGGTAGCTTGACATTAACAAAATTACCTGGTTGTTTCTGCCACAGTGATGAGCAATCCATTCTGTTAAAGCTGTTGAAATGTAAATTGTCTTCTTAAGGTTTCAGCCTCTCATCACTTGAATGGCTGGATCAATTCACAACTCTACTGGCTACTCTTAAGTGAGGTCACCTTTAGACTTAATAGAAAAATCATATATTTAGTTACCACTCGATTATTTTGTTGTTGTTTAATTTAGGGCACCTATATAACATTACAGAACTAAAGGAAGCCTCAGCAATTAGATATTTAAAGTACTAGGACACGGGAATGCAATCCTTTCACAATTAAAAAGTATGCCTTGCTTATAGTCATTTCAGTTGCAAATAGATCTAATTCTGCAAGCAAAGTTTCATGTTCTTAAAGCTGATTGTTAAGCAGCCAACTGGCATTTAATAAATGTTACATAAGTTTTAACTTTTCCTTATTGCATAAATAGTGTAAATAAAGTGCTATTGTTCCAACTCTAATCCAATGAAGGTCTATGGGTTCTTCCTAGATTAACAATCTGTGGAATTTCAATATAATTTGTACTGGAATTGTAAACATTGAAATAACATTTGCTTTGGTGACCACAGTTACAATGGGAAAAGAAGTAAAAAAGGCTGGAAGAGTTGGAAACATATCTTTCCATTTAAAGCAGCACAAGAATACACTGGGACTTATTTTCAAGGTACAGCATCCATCTCCTAAAGTATTCTTGGGAGAAAACATACGACTGACTCTTGATGATGAGGTGAAGCCTCCCAAGGAGCTAGAGCAAGAATATTATTTTAATGGAAGGAATTTGATCTAAGTGAGCCTGATAGACAAAGGCTAAAGATAAAAGAGAAGAAAATTGCCTTCAGACTGGATTGTGGTAAATTCCAGTAAGATCTGGAGATTCTGCCTATGGGAACCATACCTCTCTCAGTAGTTACATGATATCTGGAGCTGCCAGAGAAAGTACATTGGTGTAAAACAGATAAATAGCAGGCCAGGTAAATACATACTTGAAACCTTTAGAACCATGAGAAAGAACTTGGACAAGAAGAAAAAAACATACTGATGGAAGTGTCTTGGACAGCTCAGGGAAAAGAAAAAACAAGTAGGAAAACTAAATAAACAGTATTTTCCAGTTGCAAGATTTTGGTATACTTCTGGGAAGAGAACTTTCCAGTTGTGAATGCCTATCTAAATTACAGTTGCATGAGTTGGAATTTCTGAGGCACAGAGAGTCCCAAGATGCAAAAGTCCTTGGAGGCCATAGAGGTCTCAGGAGACAAGTGGAAATAACTGGCATCTTTTAGTCACAAATCTGAGACCAACTTCTATCTTGCCTTCTGAAGTCAAAGGGCAGAACAGGCCAGCGCCTTTTTCTGGGGCTCTTGCTAGCAGAAGAGAACTGTAAAGAGCTGAGGCTCTTGCTAGCAGAAGAAAACAGTCTCTTGAAGCCATTTAGGCAATGAAACAATCACTGCTGCTTTTAATATCTTCTTGCCCCAGGCAACCACCTGTTTTGCCTAGCATATATATTGCAGAATTGGCCCTGGCAGCAAAATGCAGTAGGTCAGGCTCTCTCTGTGTCACAAAAACAATCAGAGGAGATAGCACAGCTGCAGAGAGCTGCCTGAGGCACTCTGGCTTAGAGGATTTTACAGGAGTATTTGCAGCACTGACAGTTATGGGCAGAGAGTTTTCCCACACAAAGCCATTAGAAAATGGTGTGTCAGTGGCCAGTCCTGAGCCCCCAAACAGCTTTTGTCGTATCAAGATTAAAGGCAGAGGAGGCAGCTGGGGCTAATAAGTTGAAAATCAATGCCATTAACAAGGAGAGTAAAAACAAAATAAAAATCCAAGCCCTGCAGAAGCTGAAACTTTCAGCTATAGCTTTTGCTGTGGAGAAACTGATTGTATGTCCTGGTTCTCCTTGGATTTGACCTCAGATTTAAGGAGATAAAAAATATAGATGATGTCTGAGTTTCCTGTTTATTAAAAATGCATATAGGTTACACTTATATCTGCATATACATACATCTGTGGTTTTCTTTTGGTTGTATTGTGCTTCAAATCAGACGCTATGCAATATTTTTAGAATTTGAGAGGAGTAGCACCTAAGATTAGTGAGGTTATGAAATATAATTACACCCTCTATGACCTGCCACAGGTTATGGTGTGAAAACACAGACCCGCTTCATGGTACACTCACACCTTCTCATTGTTTCAGAGCTAATGATGACATACAGACTGGTAAACTGATCAACAGGCAGGAAGAATTAAATCAGCTTTTCTGTAAAATGGTTTCAAATAGACCTTGGAATGCTTTCCACCTTTGTCAGCTAGCTCTGTCCCATAAAAATTATAATCATTGTTCCTGTTTGGACAAAGGCTGTTGTCAAAAAAGCTTCTCCATTTGGAGACCAAGAGATCTCATTTGGAGATCCACATCACTCTGAGCCAGGAACCCTCGGTGCTGAGAAGTGTTTCCAGGCACACTCACTTTACTAGTTCAGCTGCAGACAGTTTAGATCTAATAGAGGTCTCATAGTGTTATCATTGGCCTAGTGTTGATTTGTTGGGTTCACTCATGACTGATGTTTGAAATTCAGAAAAAGCAAGATGAATGTCAGCCACTGAAAATACTCACTTGAATATGAGGATCTGCACAGGCAAAGGTCCACAAATGTGAACTCAAGGCAACATCTCAATTTCTGCTAAACTGCTGGGTTTAGGAACCTGAATCCACACTGCATCAGAAAGTTGTAAAGAAATAAACACAAAACTAAAAAGACATCTTCATTAGCAAAGAAATGGCAGCTCCTAAAAAGTGCTTTTAAACAGAATAATCCAAATAAGTTGCTAATTTGTTTGTGAACATAATACGTTGTGTTTAATAATTCTGTCTTATTGGATGAAAATAATGGTCACATTTTTCTGAGCAATATTCATTTACATCACTACATTTTAAATTCTTTCAAAATATTAATTCAGACTGTCATATTTCAATCTCTCTTGTTACTCCATGGCTCCCTTCTAGCACTGTCCACCTCTTTCCAAAATTAACAATGAACTCATTACACATTTTCATCTAGGTTCAGTAGAAATAGATTTTCTCCTTTTATATATTTCTTTTCTATGTAAGAGCAATGATGACTTATGCCTCAGACAGAATAAGCATTTGTAAGCAGAGTTTTTCATTAGCTTTGATGAGAAAGATTTTTCTTTTCACTTTCTACTAACAAGAAAAAAATCACCTGGACTGTGTTGGTTTATAAACATTTCTCATTTAAGTTGCATTAAGAAAGCACAAGCATCAGACTTACAAAAGCATTGAGACCATAGTCTTGTACATTCTGGAAACTCATAAATAAAACCAGAAACTAAAATACTTTGTTTATAAAGTATTGAGGTGAATTTTGGAGACAATGATGGAGGACAAGGGGGAGCAGTGCTTAGAGAAAACCAAGCAAAGAACTGCAGGAGATCTGTGTCAGTCCAAGCGTAGAAAATGTCCTGAATTCCCAATTAGCTTCGTAAACAGAGCGTGTCACTAGGACAACAGATTGACTGAATGTCAGCTGGGAAATTATTCTCATAGTGAGTGATTTTTGAGACCAACAAGGAAGGACAGAGAAGCCTTCAGGAAAACACTCCTAATCAAAATAGCCAAAGATGAGAAAATTGGTAATCCAGACAAAGATCTGTATGGTTTCAGAACCAGAGGAAGTACCAGTGCATTTGAACCCATTAAAGTATTAAAGTGGAAATTTTATTTTACCAGTTCTTTCTCTGAAACACTGGATAGTCTTCCTTAAAACAAAGCTTCTCTCAGTGCCTTACCTCTCTGCTCTCACCTTGGATAGATAGTAAATCTGTTTCGTGTTTATCTAATGCTAAAATCATACTTACTCCCAATCAGGAAAGTTCAATCTTCAAGTACCAGACCAAGAGCAGTGGCATTTTATTTTGCAGCCAATGTTTTATACAGTTAGCAGCTCACGTTACTCTCCTGAGAGAATTCTACTTTATACAAAACTAGAAAGATAAACTGAGAGATTAAAATACTTCAAAAACCAGAATCTTCACCAAACATACTCACACCAGGGCATTACTACCAATTGCAAGAAAACATACTAATTATATTAGGAGGTTATGATGGATACTGCTCTTTGGAAAGGGCTTTAAAAGACTAAAAAATCTTGTTTATCTTCTCATTTCCCTTACAAAGAAGTTAAGACATAGCATAAAGAAAAACCACTGATCTTGATCTGTGTCCACTGAGGGTGAGCCTTAGTGAATTCTCAGTGAAAAGCATAAAGAGCTCTGCTGACACAGACGTGCTCTAAGTCAAACTTTTGCTGCTTATGAATTTCCTCATAACAAGCTCCTCCTACCTGACACAATGTCCATAGGGCAGAACACTAACAAAATAATATTGTCCTTTTATCTAGGTTATTTTACGTATCTTCCCAGAAATTGTAACAGATGAAAAGTATTCAATTTTGACAACTGCAACCAAATCAACTGATTTGATCTGAAGCTTGCCCAAGTTAGAGGAAAGGCTTTCATCAGGCTTTGGAGCACTTTTTAAAAGTGTCTGGGATTTTTAGCCACAGAAACAAAATCTTCAGTATAAATCAGCACAGCATATCACCTGCTCAGCTTTATACAGGCACATGTGTTTCCTTTACTTGTTAATAAAAGCTATTCTGACTTAATATAAAAGCTAACTCCACATTTTCTTCTCTGAGTCTTTTCAGAAATAGGCTAAAAAGCATAGGAAAACATATTCCACTTATTTTATTTTCTTCACATCATTTTTCAATGGAACAAATATATCATCATACTTAAAATACACTCTGAAACTGTGATTTTAATATACTTTATTGAAAAAGTACACATTTTTAAATTGTTTTCAATGAGGCAAAGCAATGGTCACTGCTATCTACCAAGTCCTTTTTTTGATGAATTATGACTGCCATATGCCAAATTCACATCTGCATGACTTGCAAAGTAAAAAGATAAATCTTTTTTCAACATATCTTTAAGAACTTATATCACCAACAGTTTAAAATCATGAAATGCTGATGCTCTGACTATTTATCATGTCCTCTATGTTGCACCATTTCCCAGATCACAGTTTATCCATGTATTAGCATGCCAATCAAACACATCAGTCTATGTCACCTTGAGAAAATCATCAACAGCAGAGGAAGAAGAACAAGAGGAGGTTTAGCACTAAGGCCTGAGACACCACCACATTCTCTTGCATTTTCCTAAAGAAAAAGAAAAAAAAAAGTAAATAGAAAAAAACCAAAAAAACAACCAAAGGAAAAAGAAATACAAGCCATTACACTCAGTTATGGTACAAGATTATATAGGAAACGACATAAGCAGAAGAGGTTTGGTGAAAACAATAAAACCCATGAACTAAATACACAGGAAGTAATACAGGTACACATTTTCACTGGAACAGGATTAGATTATAGCCTGAAAGTAAACTTGACCTACAAGCAGTACACATTTCCTTCCATGCCAATTTAGGTCTTGTTCTATGTTGCACAATACCACCAAAGAGTGGTAAAATGGATGTCTGTAAACATGCTGTACAAAATACTGTATTCACACCCTGGTCTCTACCACACCTCCTTGATGCTACACAAATAAGAGTACAATGAAGAACAGAGCAGTAAATATGTGTAGAGAACCTTCCCAAGCAACACTACATATAAATGTAACAACTCTAGCATGACAGTGATATACTGAGGTTAGATACTGAAAAAATCATTAACAGCACAAAGTTCCCAGCCATTGCTGATGAGGAATGTTGTGGTCAGTGCTTCATCAGGAGTGACTTCTCAGATATTCCTGGCTGCCCGGCTGTGCTCACATCCTACCATCTCTTACATGATACAAAACAGTCTACAAAAGTAGCAAGTCAATACATTGTACACAGGAATACTAAAAAGATGCACAGCACTTACAATGTCACTTCCCCTAGTACTGTGCTCTGAGTGTTCAGAGTATTTTCTGATGTTTCATCTTAGAAGATAATTTTCCTATTTTTTTTTCTTAATGAAATAAATGTTCTATCAGACTCTGAAAGAAAACAAGAAGAGGCAGCAACTTACCTCAGGGTGAAATCCATGACAAGACTCTGGGCGTCTTCTTATCTTCTGAGATTTTAAACGCTCACATTTGAGGGATTCATTATGTACCAAGTAGTTAAGGAGAGATCAGCTGAGCATTGCATTTTAATGCCTTGACATTATGTGAGTGTTTTGAAATTAATATAGTGAAAATCTTTCAGCTCCTTCCTTCCTCTCCATTAGATACCCAAGGGGATAAGTGTGGGCAATATAAGAAATAGAAGGTAATTCTAGCACTTGTTCCTCAGTGATCCAAAGTTTAAACAGTATCATTTACACTTACACTGCTAACTTGTCTTTCTGTAATAAGTCTGCACTGCAAGAACACTGCAGGTTACTTTTGATAAATTCCAGCTTATGAGAAAAAACAAAACCTGAGCTACAGAAAAGCACAAAACAAAAAGTGGAGCACCTAAAAATCAAGTGTTAAATTTACTTTAACACATTTAAATATTTTTGGGAAGCAGGATTCTGAAATATTTTCAATGCTTCAGTCCAACCCTAAAATGAAGATACCTATATTGTAAGGCATTTTTAAAGTTCCAATATCAGGACCTTCATTCTCATAAGGAAATTACACAGTTAGGGTCTAATCTGAAAGATTTTTCAGCAATCTAAAAGTGGCCAGGACCTTATGATAATTAAAGATGCATATAAATGTGTTTGCTTAATTTGCATTGGCAAAAAAAAAAAAAAAAAAAAAAAAAAAAAAAAAAAAAAAAGAAAACAAAGTAAATTCTCCTTCAAAATAAGTAAAAATGCATTCTCAGCTGCCTTAATTTCTAACAGCTCTAGCACTTTATAATGGGTAATGATGCATTCTTAAGGCACATAAATACAAATTTTATATAATAAATTTTTTTTCAATATTTGTATATTGATTCTTTCTGATAATTTTGCAAATGAAAGGATATACCTTATTTCTATAGGTGCCATGGTAATTGGTGGGACAGAATCACAGAAGCATTCATTATCTACTACCACCATGAAGAGATTGCTACTTGGGATTTGCTGGATAACAAAAGACCTGCAAATTAAAAAGAAAACAAACAATGGTGACATTATCTGTATTTCTGAGCAACAGGTATTTTTAGAGTATTTTTTTTTAACTTGTTAACATCACCTCTATTATAGTCAGAAATATCACTGACTTTATGTATCACACAGTATCTCCACACCATGTAGAAGAAGAGGGACTTGGGTAAGACTTCCCTCAGATCACAGAACAGGGCTGTTCACTTTGAGATGTACCTGACACTGAACAGTACTCAGGTGAAGCAGGTTTATGTTGCTGACACTTTAATGCAGGTACTGGGACACAAGTGATTTACCCAAGAGGTTATCAGATTTATTTTTTTCAGACTTCAATACAGAAGCTCTTCTCTATTATTAATACCTTGCTGTGTGTTTTTGATCCGGAATTTATAAGTACACATGAAACTGATCTGCAAAAATAACGAAGGTTCTTCTGCAGCCCCATAGAGATAACTCAGAGTCCCAAACTTCAGCCTCTACAATCACATTAGAGCCTTTATTCACTCTGGGTCTTGCCTGAAGCAACATGAACTACTGAGAAAGATCTCAGCTTTCATCAGACCTCTTGAGAGTCATTTTATTACTCAGCCAACAAAACAGAGATTAAGTCTCAAAATCTTTCTAAGCGAGGAGATTTATTTTAGAATAAAGACGACTATATGGTACAAATATGGTGATAACTCAGCACCACATTCAAATTAAGACAAAGTAGGCAACTCAAAAGGACAGAAAGAAATAAAGACATTGCTTGTGAGAAGGAAAGCACCCAGGGGAGATCAGGGAAGGATCCTGTGGGTACTATTCAATGATCTACATAGTTACAATGAGCACACACCAAAGAGGAAAGGGGGAGAAGGCACAGCCAAATAGGCACTGCTTAGCCATTTCTTTAAAATTCAGGACACAGTACAAAGAAAGGCTTTAAGAATTAAACACAATTCTTGATAAATTTTTAAAACAATCTGTCAGGATTGTTGGCAGAATGGCAGAATATCTGCCACACTGAATATCACTGAAATCTGGAAATTCCAGCAACTGAATGATTTCAGTGTGGTACGCTGATAAATGTACAGAACATTAAGTAAAGGTTTGAGCACCAAGATGTGGAGAGAAACATATTTTTCATCAGACATCTCTATTTAAAATATATATTGTCTTACTAAAACAACTCCCATCTTTTTCCAAAGATCACAGAAGATGAAATAGTGGAGGGGGAAGACTATATTCAAACCTAGCTTCAGAAAAATAAAATTGGAGAACTTACTACAAAAATATTGCCAACGGAAAGATTACACACTTTTCAGTATTTTTTAAACTTACTGAACCTCCATTAAAATTACACTTAGAGTGATCTGCAATATGTTAGCTTTATGTTTATACATGAAATATACATTTATGGCATAATGTAAAAGGCTGAACTTTATAAATGTACCTACCAAACAGCTGGAGCATGTAGCAAGACTGACATCATTGTAATGGAGCATCTGTGGTTTTGTGGATTTGTGTGTGGGAGAAATGGGGCCAATAAAAGGAAAGGAGGGAAAATCTTTAACAGACAATAACATCAAAACTGTACTGCAAGAATTTCTCAAAATAGTTATGAATAAATCAAACCCTAAAGGACAGAAAAAACAAAACTAAACAACCTTAATTTTATTCTCAGGAACTGGCACAACGTTGCTTTTGTGCAGTCCGAAACTTATATTTATTTTGTCTTTAAAACTAGCTCAGAAAAGAACCTGAAGGGCATAAAATTGTTTAACAATTAACTGGATGCTAAGTGATCCATTTCTCATTTTGATGAGAAGGGGGTAATCAGGCTTCTGTTGTACCTATGGTGTGTGCCTGATGCCAAGTCCTTTTGTGCTGGCCCCTTTTTGTGGCCCCAAGTCAGGCTTAAAGGTGCCATTTCATGAAAGGTGGGCACATTTCCCATTTTGTTTCTTCCTTCCCCCTCTTCTCTGGGATGGCATAAGGGCTGTACATACACCATAGGCTATTTCTTCCCAAAATAAGAGAGAGGGGGGAAAATAAATAAAAATAATCTGGAAGCTTTTCTCATCACTTCACCTAGCTGGAATGAAAAATAAAGAACTTTAACCCAGAAGCAAGTTTCTATTACAGAACTATGATGGTGAGCAAATTATATGGTTTCTCTGACAGAATAGCTAAAAAGTACAAAGGTTTGTAGGAATTAAGTGATATGGAAAATTTTACAAACCTGGTAATTTGGGGAATAGAGTACATGCAAGGATTGCTGGAAATTATGAATTAAAGAAACAGCAAAGAGCAATATATTAAGTTAAGTCAACAAGTTTCCTGCTGCAGGAATTATATGATAGATATCAAATAATTACACTGGTTCAGTTTACAAAGTAGAGAATATTCTTATAAATCCACAGTCTATTTAGTTACTACAGACATTTGTGAAGTGGTGAGCCTTAAGGTGACTGGCACAGAACATGGGACTGCCACAAAAACTTGTGGCTCACTGAAGCATTCTTTTCCATAGGGCATAATACTAAGTAGTAACTTGCAAAGTGGAACAACCAGGTTCTCATCCACCATACTAGAGGTAGATTCAAAAGAAAATTGTATCCTTCACAAGCAGCAAATGAATGTTTTATCTTTCATAATTCTCAAATATAATCCTGACATAAAGTTGCAAAGCCAAGTGTGTGTTCTCACTGACTTGGGAGGTCACAGACAAAGGATTAACATATCAACAAGTGAAGACAGAGGATTGAAGGCAGGGCTTGAGTTGAGCAAATAATTAGGGGTAAGAAAAATTTATGTCCAATTTAGCTTTATTTTCTATTAATAGAATGTGCACAAGCAAATTATACATCTTTCAGCTGCTGTAATTTAAGATCATTTTGCATTCATGAGGTACTCTTACCCTCACTCGATCAACCGCAAAAAAAGTTTCTGCCAGTCACCACCACTGCAGTTGCCCTGTGGCTGTTCAGAACATTCCCATAACCCTGTTTCCCTGCTGAATCAGGACAAAGCACACACTCATCCCAGCAGCAGGTCCTGCTCTTTGAGTTCAGCTTCCAGTTCCCATGGTGACATGCACGTACATCTCTGAAATTCATTTTCACTGAATGATCATGCCAGTAAGCCTCAGGAATTAAATATTCACAGAAAACAAAAGGTGTATCAACCCAGTTAGAACAGTCTTTCAAATAATGAAATATTCCAACAAAATGTTTCATTTTGTGTGCCAATATTCAGTTGTAAAGGAGAAAAACCTCTAGCAAAGCAGCTTCCATGACTGTAGTAGGGAATAAGGAAAGTTGCTGACAAAGTAATGAAAATGGTCTTGTCTGAAGTGAGCTCCACTGTGAGCACCTGCTGGCTTAGGCTGTCATTTGTGTCACTGGCCACATGGGAGCCAACTTGCAGGGACAGAGTAAGGGGTTTTACTGCACTTTATTGCTGGTTTAAGAATCAAAGCAAAATCTATGTTCAATTGGCCATGTTTAATATTTATGTGGAATGATTCATGTTTAAATAGTAAAGCTCTTATTGTTTTAAGTAATGTAAATCTTTTGATTTGAACCTTTTCCCTTTACACCATTATCATCACCATCATTTGATAGCGTCAGAACAGAAAAAGCCCTGCATGTGGCTCCACACATAAAATAGAATAAACTGCTGGGGTTCCTGTCATGTTGAAACCACACTGAGTCACTGAGAACTTTATTAATAATTTGTTCTCCATCTTTCATCCACTGAGGAACTAGTTTGGTTTATTTCATGTGCAGGCTCAGAGGCTTAAAACAGACCTGAACACAAACTGCTCCTTCACTTTGTGAGGAAGGTGAGAAAGGAAAAAAATTAAAACTTAAAAGGAGTAGAGAGAGAGGACAATCTAGACACACCAAACTATTTTTTTAATGAAGAAAAAGTAATATCTGAGTAAATCTGCAAGTCTGTATTTTGAGTCAGAGAATGACACAACTTTTCTCATGTTGAACATGCTTTACCTGTTCCTTTCTAGCCTCTTTCTGTATTGGCCCATATAAAAGCACCTGCACAAATATAGTTTAAAAAAAACAAAATAAAATAAAATAACAACTTTGTTTTCTACTTGGAAATCATAAGTATTTGCTAAGAAATGAAGGTATTTATTAATCTGTTCCTTGAAAATTAATTTTTAATTATGGAATGAAAGAGGAAAAGACTTGGAATTCAAGAACTGCTGCATTCAGATTTATATTTGTTAAGGTCATACTTGTGAAGGGATGATAAGAAAGAACGTTTTTAATGTTTGCCTGGTGGCTAAACAACTCCTGCCACAGATAACCAGTTCTTTCTAATTTCTTAAGATTACCTAGAATTTGGAAAGCATCATAGTAGGAGTAAAACACAAATAAATCTTAGAGGGCAGTCACACCAGCTGCCTTTATGCATGTAACTCAGGTTTCTACATTAGCAAGGCAATCATCTCAAACTCCAGAGTTCATGCAGAGACAGTGCCTATTCAGGGATAATTCAGAGCAGGAGCTTGGCATCAGTGAACTGTATCATCCTCTACAGGAGGGTCTTGGTCTCTCTTTAATAGCTGAATAGGGATCCTGCAGTGAAATGCACCCTGAATGGGGTGAAATGTGATGCCTACAGCTAAGAGCAGACTATAACACCTGTTCTAAAAGAGCCAGCAAAATGCCTTCAATCTGTTGTTTGTTGTTTTTTTTTTCCCTGATATGAACTTCTTCTTTTTGCTTATATTTAGAAAAGTTTTAATACAGATATAATATATATTATTGTTATCATAATAATTTCTTCATAGACTTTTTTTAAAACATGCAAACAAACAGCATAATTTCAAAAATGTCAGCTCTTTTTCTTATTTTAAGATTTACTTTCTCCTGTAAGGAGAAACAATCAGAAGATAGACTGTGGGCAGGAGCCGAGTCTAAGCTGACCCTACACTTGCTGCACTGCCCTCCCCACATCTGTGCTGCTTTCTCTTCTATCACCTTCCAGGCTCAGGAGCTCTGGAGTTTCTAAGTATTAGTAAGGTATCTGGGAGTGGGACAAACCTCCCTGGAAAGGACAGAGATGTTCCAAAATTAGAGAGAAAAGCAGGTATGACAGGAAAAATTGTCATAGGCCGTGGAAAAGGGACAGAGGGGAGAAGGTTATTCAGTGCTGGAGCAGGTGGCTTTGTTGTGGAGCCTCTGTGACTTGTCCCCTCAGCATCTCCCACACTGATGAAAAGAGTCATGGCCATGGCAAGGCAGAGCTAGACCCTTTTTCCTTCCTGGCTGCTGCAGTCACAAGACTGCTATATCTTCTGAAGAAAGAAGAGCAGTTTACTGGCCAACTTGAAGATCACACCCTGATGTAAATCATTTATTTTCTTGTTTACCTCAGGTCAGTGCTTCACTACAACTACCTTCATCGTGAGGTGCAAAATATGTGGTAGACTTAACATCTTGTCTCTGAAATGCTGCTGGCTTCAACTTTCCTTTCCTAATGCTGGATCAACAACAGGCAAAGCCAAGGTAATTCAATATCAAACTTGCAGGGGAGCTAAGCAAATGCAGCCTTTAAGTTGTTTACTCTCTATCACTTGACTCTAACATCTGCAATTAAAAGAAATCGATATTACTGTTGAACACCTTAACCTCTGTATTTCCATTTCCTCATCCACTGATGTTAAGTTTTGGACAGAATATATGAACACAGATCTGAAGTTTCCCTGCTAATCAGCATCTACTTACATAGTCACAGACACACCTAATCTTAAGGAAATGTATTATAGGCAACATATTTTGTATGGGACTAAGGGTTGACCAGAGAGCTGGAGAGAGGACATAGTCATATTAGACTGCTTGGACTGAGGATCCCAGATGCCACCATTAATGGGTCACTTGCACTGAACTATTTTCCTTTACTGGCTTACAACCATGCTGCTGGTAGCTGGTGGCCAGTGACACCACAACACATCTTGTTTTAACAACACAGCATGACAATAAAGCTCTTAATAGCATTCAGAAATCTCTAATTTTCAGATTCACTTTCCCCTTCTTTCTTCATATAGTCACAAAAGCTGCCAAGTATTTGAGGGAACAAAATAAATGACAACTCTGAAGATAATTTTACAGGATAACACTTAAGAAAACAAAAAATTTAAAGCAAGTATCTTCACATTATCCTACTTAATTGAATATATTTCTTTACAATCTGAAGATTACTTGAGCATGGCACTAAAATTAAAACACAATGCTGTGTGTTAAAACTTTGTTTCCTAACACAAATAGTGCATTACTGTGCTTTGTCTTAAAATGCAGTTGTTCCTACGTGAAAATTATTGATTTATATGGCATATTTTACAAACAGTAATTCTACAAATAGATGCTGCTGTTATATCTGTGCTCACAACAACAGACACTATTCAGTAAAGTTCGTGGCCACGATAACATGGCTTAGGCAGGATTTTAAATCTATAAATCTATAAACACTTAAATGGTTGTTTAGATTCCTCCTTAATTTCATGGTCAGGAGCTTTAACAGCCTGAATCAAGAGGGGTGGGGAATCCATATGAGCATTTTTCATCTGTTTCTGTAATGATCAATGCTAATTCTATTCTTTAATGCTAGTGATGACTGTGGGATTTACATTCAAATTATGAAGAGAATAATAACTCATTTTTGTGTTTGCATATGTCACTCCTGCACATACATAATCGTATCAAACATGTTTAAGAGGCAATAGAAAAGATCTTTTAGGTACCAGTGGGTTTGGCATGCAGATGAATCCTGCAAAGCATGAAAGTATTTTACTATGTACTTGGAACTGAAATAAACTGAGGGCAATATTTTCAATCTGGCAATTTAAAAACATGCAGAAAAATGTGAAAAAGTCTGAATTTCCATGGTACTCAACTCAGATAGCCCCCACTGGATGCTCCAATGCTTGAGCATCTCTGTAAATTCCACCATTTCCCTCTGGGCCTTTCCATGTAGTTTTTGAGTGTGAACCTGCATTAATGAAGTTTGAGTATTTTGGATTCAGATTAGTCATTACTTTGGGATTACATTTCGCATCTGTCAAATTTGATCTTTCCTATTTTTCAAAGAAAGAAAAAACATCCCAGCACCAGGGTACAGTAAATGGAAAATATTCTGCACTCTGCACTCAAATATGTGTTACTCATATAACTATTGGTTGCAAACATTGAACCCTAATGGTCTGGAACAAACTTTAAGCATTCGGCTGAAGTGCAGATATCCGCTGCGCTGTTTCCCAGCTCCTGTCATGTGCTTTCCAGGCTACTGGCTACATTTCCAACCCACATTTCTCTCACTTATCACATTTTTTTTAATGAATGAATGAAATGTTTATATCACAGTAAAACTGGGCTACGTGGGTTGGGGTTTTTTTCAAATAAATTATGATAGAGAATGGAATATCTTTAACGCAGTTTATAAAAAATAACATATTTGCCAATAACAACATTTCTGAGAGCTGGAGCAATTGAAGAAGATGAAAAAAAGCAGCTAGTGGTTCTTTCATATAAAGAGAGAGAGATAAACTCTCAGCCTCAGGGCTGTAACCTGACCCCATACTAGCAAGATATTGCTGCCACATATAGCCTGACTGACTGTAGCATAGTTTGGTGTTGGTATAAAGATACTTAAAGCAAAGTTTAGGATAAAAGATTTAAATTAACAATATTATCTTCATTGTTCCTTTGTCTGCTGAAGGCTTGCAGCCTCACAGAGATGCAGCATGGTTGGCAACCACTCTGTTTCAGATAGCAAACTCCAAAAGTGCCATTCCTCTTTCAATATGAATCGGGGGATGCTTTTTCAAATAACTGATGCTTAGGTAAGAGTATCTTACCAACTGCCTATTAGAAATATTAAAACCATCCAAAAGCTCTGATAATACAGAATTTAGGATGAAAAAAAGTACTTTGTGTAATGAGCAATTTGACAGTACAATTTTTTCTTAGTTCAAGCCTTCTTTGATATATATATATATTGTCACTCAGCTGAATATATTACATCATTTTCACAACTTTTTTAATCTCCTGTCATCACAATGCAGCCTTTCATCGTGTCAGCTACTATCTATCATTTGACTAATACTTTTTACTGCTATTAAAATGTAAAATTAAATTAACATTTAAGTAGCTGTATTATTTACATTTTGTAGTACTACTGAACTTAACTATCAACAGTGAATGGATGGAGATCACCACCCTCCCACGCAGGAGTTTCACATGTAAATTGCTCACGCAGTTCAGCCCTAGACTGATCTGGAACTCATAAGTAGGGGAGTGGGGAGCTCATCTCATCCTACTATTCAGAAAAATCCTGCAGTGAAACTTATGACATTAATAGAAACATTAATAGAAACAATTGCTAGAAAGCTGCCTGTCCATCCCCAAGATTTTACCATACTTACAGATGAATGACAGGGTCAGTATTATGGAGACTCCTACTGAAAAATATGCACACATCTGCAAGAAAAGACTACCATACATTTCCTTGCCTTTCCTTTCCCTCTAGAGAGTTCCACTCTCATTCACTATATATTCCTTGCCCTTTACAAAAGATTACTATCATCAGATTGGGTTTTTTTACTTTCAATATACTTTTCTCCTTTAATCAATGGTGATTCTTTCATTCTCTAGCTTTTTTATTATTTCAATGGACAGTAAATTGAGAGAGAATCTGAATACTTATTTTCATGAACTTGTCACCTAAATAAACAAATAGCAAGGTTTTAATTTTTGGGGAACACATAGAAACACAATAAGGAAAGTCTATTTTCAATATAAGTTGTTTTTCTCTTTATAAGCAGCTATGACACTTCTGAATTCAACAAGCACATTCGGAAAGTTCTGAAATGGAATGTTGAAAATCTTTGTATTTTTAAAAATAAGAAGTCTCAAGCAAACAAAAACCCTTTGAAAGCTGTCCAAAGGGTTGTTAAACCAGTGATTGGCAGGCATAGACCTGCCCGGAAACTTATAGATGTCTTGCCCTATTATTTCATATACCTATTTTCTTAAATGAGAGTAGTAATTTAGAGTGTTTCCTGAACTCTTCATTCAAAATATAGATCATCAAAGGGTAGAGTTAAATTACCCATACAGCGACTTTAAATTACACTTCCATGACAAATATTGTAATCACAGTTGCCTCTGGAGTGGAGGAAGTTACTCAGCATACAATTGAAGATATGTGGGTAACACACAAGATAGGATTTAAAACTAAGTATCAAAACCTTTATTACACAATTCTAGCAGCTTAAATTGCATATTTTGATACTTCTTAAAATGAAAGAACAGGAAAAAAATCTTTTGCGATCTTCTAGAGTTTGGGGTTTTTGGCTGCTGTAAGTTTCTACCAATACTGACATTGCCACAAATATGAGTGTTTAGAAGTATTCACCAAATCTGGAAGATCTGTTTTTAAAAAGCAGATTCTAAAGACTTAGATTTTTAATTCCTGATACTTCAACAATTAACTGCTGGGATATGGAAAACACTGAGCTTCCTTTGAAGGTACTCCTTGACTTCCATGGACATTTAAGCAAGCACTCAGAAATTCAGACCTGCTCAACATTGCTCAGATCAGCAGCACCCAGTCTGACTCTGGCACACCTGTGGCTCAAGGTAGACATAGGTCAAAACCATTTATGTGTGCAGTATCCCATGTGTGTACTTGGTATAGTTTCTGCAAAGGCAAGCATGTAAAAATATGGAGTCTAAACACAATATGGTGAAATAGAGAGAATATTTGGTTTTCTTCGGGGTCCCATAAGATGGATACAGTAAAACAAATACAACCCAGAATGTCTCCTAGAAGACTGACTGTAATTAACTTCCCAGAATACTCCAGGTTATCTAGAGATATATACTGATTTAAGTAGATTGAGCTCCAAATGAAAAAAAATTGGCCCTTGATGCTTTGCTTGTTTCATGTGGCAAGCTGATTTGTTTAGTGGTAAACTAACTGCATCTGAAAAAGCAAACAATTATTTATTTCATGGGAAATTGAACTACTTATTTATTTACACATTTTAAACACGATCAAGTACAGCAGTTTGGCAAGCTTCAACTGGGAAAGAAACGCAGAAATATTTTAGTAAATGGGGGTATGTATCAAGATTAAGTGGTTTTTAAAAAGCATTACCATGGTAATGTCTGCAGATTGGACTAGTCCTGATGCTAATATACTCGTGCCCTGAACAATCTGAACGAATTTGTATTCTTATTTATCTGTTACTGCCAAATAAGTGCCCTCAGTGGACAAGTGCCACTGCAAATCCACATGAAGGGTTCAGTGTCATCCTGAACACTTCCACTGCTATTTACCTCTTTTATTGACAATGAAGAGCACTCAGTGCCAAGTGTATAAGAAAGCCAGGGAAGGAATTTGGTTTATTTATGATTTTCCCTGTTAAATAATTGCTTACTGACACTTTATATATATTATATATATATAAACATAAAATAGATATAAACATAATACATATATAATACATGGGGCAGTGTTCAATCAGTGTTAAGTAGTTTCTACCAATTTAATAGGTGATTTACATGATATACAACAAAGTAGAGGGAACTCTTACATTCATCTTGCATAATTAAATCACCCACATAAGTCTTACCCAGGGTTAGGATCAAAGCTACAAATCTCGCTTCCCCAGTAAAAATATGGTGCTCTCATATTTACTTTTCTCTTTATTTTATGTCCAAAGACTGTGCACAAGGAATCTGGGAACAAACCAGTTTCTTTAGGTTTTTGTAAATGGCTTTTGAGGACCCATGAATGTTGCAATTAAAAGAGAAGGGGGCTTTGCTCCCTGGGTCACTGGAAGTAAAGATACATTTTGATCAGCATCCAAGACTAGTATGTCATCACACACAAACAGGAGGGGTTAAAAGGGCAGATTTTAAAGCATTTGACCATGCAACTGCTGCCTGACTTGTATAGCCATAGTTTCTACAGCTGAACATGCAAATTAGGCAACTATGTACTCAAACAGTTCCTTGCAACTTTTTAATTTTAAAATATAAACTTCATGTATAATCAGATGAAGAAGTTGCTATGCCTACAGAAGGTCTATACTCATACTCACTGCAGCCTGAGTTAATGCTGAAATTAATTTTATATCCCTACATGAAGCTAAATGAAAACACATGAATTGTCACACAAAAACAAGGCTTGCTCTTAGAGAAAACATTTTCTGTTTGTTCTGCAAAAAGATGAGTGGACATACCAAAAAAAAACCAGGTAATTCTCTGGTCAAATATCCTAACAGCCATCATCCTTTCTGATACACAACAACAACATCTTGGTCCTTCTAAGGATGCTTTTTCAGTATCACCAATTAAGCTTTGCAATGCTGAGACCACCAGAAAACAAAAACTGGTAATGTAACCAGTGCAAACTTATGAAAAACTTAGGTACATGCTTACTGGTTTTAAGAACTGGCTAACATGTTGGGGCAATACTTCATAAAACTGCAAGAAGCACTGAGATGCTTATTTAGCTAAAGATTTCAAATTTAATGTCTAATCAAAACCATATCTATGAGTACAACGCCTTTCAGGCTGATACCAAGTGCATTTGGCATTGGTGCAGTTCTGATGCACCAGCAAGAATGCCAGTGGCCACTGGTAGAGAGAAAAACAATACCCCTTGGTGACTAATTCCAACAGTAAAGCTGCCATAGAACATTCAACAATCTATCATCTGATTTTTCAGAAGTAATGCTTTTTTTTAAGTGTTTGGGGTTTTTGTTGGGGTTTTTTTTTTGCTATAAAGGGAACAGCTTACTGGAAAATATGAAAGTATTTCAGATTTTTTAAAGAATCTTAGTTTTTCTCTCCTTTTGACAGCAAATGGGGGTTGACTTGTTTGTGATTGCTGTTTTAATAACAGATTAATTTAATAATCTTTGGTATATCAAATAACAATATATTATGGCATAGGACAGCCAAACCCTGACCATAATGACATTCTTATGTTAATTCTTATTTTCTTTTAGGCTCCTGCTTTCTTAATATAACCTATATTTTTGAAAATTGTTTTTAAACATTGCAAAGTATCCCAAAGTAGCATTTATTTTTGGCAAGTAAGAGATAAGTTTACATATAGAAAGTGTATTTTCTGTCTGTTTACACTTAGTGTGTAAGTCCTCCCACTGATCAAGTTTTCAGAGATGACTGAAAAGGTGAGCCAGGTATTTATGAAGTAATTAGCATGCAGTCCTTTCTACTGTTTGATTTATTAGTGGAGAAACTCTGATTTAGATCCAAGAAGCCAAGATTAAAAATTATGATTGGAAACATAAGAATAAGGCTTAGTTTTCATAACTACAGTTGGTAACTGTTCCCCTTGGTAAATGCAAAGTGCAGGGTATTTCTGTAAGATCAGTGATAGCACAGCCAAGATGGAATATGTCTGAGCATCTGACTCTTACTATGTGACCTGGTCGTCTATGACTGTGACTTTGTTAGCAATAACACAGTATTTGTGCTCCAAAATCTCTTATCTAAGTAACATTACATGGTTTCAATTAACATCAGTCATCATTTTTACTTTGACTAAGAGATTGCTTTTAGTCTCCTTTTACAGACAAGGGCTTTACAGTAGTGCCTGACACTGCAGGAACAAAAGACACTGACTTGAACAAGTAACTTGTGGTGCAAATTTTCTTGCAGCAAACTATTTGCACAACTTCTGTTTACAAATCTACTGACAACATACTGACTTTTCCAGTGTCTTTCAAATAGGTTTGCAAAATCAGAGAGGCTGTATATTCAGCTAAATATTTACAAATATCTTTTTCTATTTGTAATCAAGATTTGCCAGTAGATATCACAAACAGATTAATCTATAACCTGATCCAAGGACAACACAGAAAATAATCCTTGTGACTCAAAGAGATCTGAATCCAGAGCCCAGTATGCAACAAATGTGGTGCAGATTAACCACTGAACACAATATCAGTTCAATCTCACTGCAGATGAGGCTGAACACTAATTTTGACTGACTGAGACCATCATTCTTAAATTACAAGTATTTAGCAATGCACTTGCTTGTAAAAATATTTACTGCTACTAAGGGCACAAAACAGAAAAGTGGGTCAGAAGATGTAGGTCTATACAAAGGACTTTGGGTCAAATTCCTTAGCTGTTCTGCGGGAAGGCATCCTGGGTTATAACAAAAATATTTGGAATCCAATGCAGTCTGCAATCTTGGATGCAATTTGTAGATTGTTAATGATAGTGGGTAAATGGTATAATGAAGAACTTTCCCATGAGAATCTAATAGTTGTTCTGGATTATTTCTTTAGGTTTTGCCATTTCTTGTGGAGAAAAATAATGGGTGCCTTGAGATCAGTTTGTAACTTACAGGGTTTTCTTTTATTTTTTTGTTCCACTGCGGAACACAAAATGTTTTTCTATGAAAAAGATCTTAGCGCATTATTTTTGAAATACTATAATTTTCACTAAACTCAGTTTCCAACTCAGTGCTGTCCAAGTATTGCAGAATTGTGTTATTTTTGAGTTATTTCATTTGACCTGAAGTTACCTAAGAGGACAGAGTGAATTCTGCATTCCTTTGTGAAAATCTGGTGCTGTTACATTAATCTTTTCATGGAATCATGGCTGTTCACAATATTTAAACACATGAGATGTATGATAACTCACTTCACAAGTTCTCTGTAATCTTCTGCTAAATGGTAATATAATAAGGCTGCTTGAATTTAAGAATGCTGGCATGAAGCATGCACAGCACCATAACATACATTGTATTTGGTATGCCAAGTGGAAAAGTCACAGCTTGATTTTGTTGAGTTGTAGTTTTCAGGCAATAGGACCCATTGTTACACTTCAAGCGTTTCCTAGGATTGATTTACAAAGTATTTTGGCAATTCTATCCCACACGGCCATATAAAAACAATTATTCATAGTGGACATTAATAATTTCTTCGTAATTAGAAGTTGGTCTGCAGCAAACTAAAGTGAATATTAGTACTTAGACTCCCTTTCCAGTTTAGTTGCTCCTAGTTCCTGTTTTAGAACAATGAAGATATCACAGAGAAAATTTAGGAGCAATTCTAGAAGCACACCTATTGACTTCAAAGAGAAGGTGGCACCTTTATGTTGATTTAGTCTAGAAGGGGAGAGTCTTAACAGGTTTTGTTCAATTTATAAATTCTTCTTGACATTTTATATTGATAGATAAATTATTGCTGTAAATACCTATCTCCTTTGTGATGATTACCTCTCAGTATAAAGGGAATCCAATTAAGAGACTTACTGAAGTACAGACATTTGCATAAACAATATCTATGCAGTTCTTCAATTACAATGTAACAGAACTGCCCTAAAAACATCACAAGGTATTAAAAGCAGAGAAAAGAGATTTTTCAGTATGAAGGAGGAAAGTTACACTGAAATCTTTCTCTCTTAACCTTAGGAAGGGCAACTTCTCAATAGCAATGGTAGAACTGACAAGGCTGCAGCACTGACACAAAAGATTGCTAGTATTAACTCAGCTTCTCAGCACTGGAAGTTTAGAGGATAGATATAATCCTGCAGAAGGATTCTAAGAAAAAACACTCTTTGGCATGCAAGTAGAACAACCAGATCTCACTGTACCACAAGGGAACTTCTAACCTATCCAGTCACTCCTGTATAAGACAGCTAACACAGCAGTAACCTTCTTGTATCTAAGTCTTTACAGAATGTGCTCTTAGAATGCTGCCTGTGTCCAGAAATCTGAAAACATTCACTATTTAAAAAAAATTAGCATAAACCTCTACTGTTTTTATTTTTTTATTTTTTTTGTAGAAAATAATAGGCACTGCTTTAACTTAAGAGTATCAAGCTTTAAAATGACCCTTGTAATAAAAGAACTGACATCCTGACAGAGGTCATTATATAAGATAAAACATAACAGACTTGTACATTCTTCAACATAACCTTGAATAATTCAGTTTTACTGCTTTGTCACAAACAGTTGTATAAAAAAAAACTGAAAGGGCTTACTTGAAACAGTCATCGCAAGCAATATTCCCCGTGGTCTCCTTTATAGTGCGTTCAGAAACAAAAGCTGGATATTCAGTATCACAGGGCTCTAGGGTTTGTTTCAACCTCTGCGCTATAGGCACAGGAAAAATATCTTGATGTTAACATGGGAAGAACAGCACACAAAATTCTGAACAACATGAGATGCTGTATTACAGAGCTCAGAAAGAACGGAAATGTTACTCAGCTTCTGCCACCCTGTGAGATTTCCTAGGCAGTGCATAACACTATTAAAATTAAAAAAAAAAAAAAAAAAAAAAAAAAAAAAAAAAAAAAAAAGAGGAGAAAGGTTTATCCATGAAATATAATTTTGTAAGACATAACTCTTTAACTAGTTATTCATGGTTTAGCCATTGCCAGCCTACTTCACATTTATGCACAACTTTTTATTCTTTCTCTGTAGATTCAAGATGGATTTGCTGTCATTCTTATTTCATTGATGTTGTGCATCACTATTACGTATCAGGTTTTACACTTATTTGATACCTAAATTGTGGTAAAGTTTACTGAAGCCAAAAGACATTTTTGCCTTACAGTCTGGGAATCTTTGTAGAGTTCTGTCAGTTAAAATAACTGTTCACTGGGGGCAGAAGTGTTACTTTCCTCAGAACCAACACTTGTTATCTGCTTCCCAAAATAGTAATAATTAAGACTCCGTAACACTTTTAATCTGAAGCCCTTGTAGTGCAAGGGAAAAGAAAGTGTCACCATTTACATCTTAAAGATGGGAAATTTGAGGTACCAGGAAACAGCGTGATTGGTTCAAGGTCAAATTACAGGACAGCAGTAAAGCTGGGAACTGAAGGCAGCTCTTCTGACTCTCACACTGATGTATCTGTGGGACAGTATCTCTCCTTCATTCCCTTTCCTTTTCCTCACCACTTCATTCTTCCTTAACACAGAGATACATTTGCACATCAGCACAAATGTTAAGTCTATCTTAAACTAATTGCTAAGTGAGAAAACAAGACGAGGTGTGACAAAAATAGATTACACTAAACAGGCTCTTGGACTTGACAGATCTTCCATTCAAGATAATCTATTTCAGAGCCAGGGGGTATCTACTGCACAGTGCCATGGGAATGGCCAAAACTGCATGTGCAATCATGCACTCAGACATGCAGTGCTAAACTGTTCATTTGTATATAATTCAAAAAACACTTCACCAAATGCACAGATCTCAAGGGTGGTACCAGAGTTTGTCAGAAAAGTTTTGTTCTTTCTGATGTTTTCACAATGGTTGTGACATATTAACAATTTAGTGCTTTTTTTTTTTTTTTTTTTTTTTTTTTATTGTCTATCTCTTCTTTCTTTCTCTTCTGTTCTCCTTATCTGTTGCCAAGAATGAATGAAATTTATCACCTGTATTTTGGGTCTACCCTCACATGTATCATCAACATATGGCTTATGTAACAAGGAGACTGCCAAAGATCTGTGGCTCTCAGATTTCCAGCACCTCATCAGACTCCAGAATATGAATCCCAGAAGGGATTGTCCCAGGGTTAGAGCATCAACTTCTTTTCTCTCATTTGCAAATATGATTGAGATTACAAGACCCGGTGCAGAAGTATTTGTCATACTAGGGTTTGGTAAACCTGCAGGTGTGTGGGGATCCTCTAGGATCTTCATCATATGTGATGCTCTATTAATTAATGTCAGAATTTAAAGAGGAAGCAATTTCCCTGTTAGAGGAACTCTTTTTTTATCCAACTTTGTTAAGCACTGGTAGGTAAAAAAATGTGCAAGTTCCTTAGTGTTAATTTCATAGTGTGCTGTCATAGTTATTACAGTTCTTGGTGGTGAGGTAGCATCTACAGAAGAGCATACCAGAGCACATGCTTTTCTCTCCTGCTGACTTCTGTCTTGTGAAATCTCTCTTACTTTTGCCTTATTAACAACTACTGGTTTCCAAACAACTACCTATTGCAACCTACCCAAATTAGAACTGAGCAAACAATACCGTAAAAATGACATTCCAGTGAGCCCCAGGGGGTAATCCCAAGGGGGTTATTTCAATACTCCCACTCATAAAAGAAATGGAGCAAGTAATTTTGTAGTTAAAACTCCACTTTCAACTAAAACATGAATGGAAATCCCTCAAATCACACTTGTCTGTCAAAGTGCTGTAATGATAATTTTGCCTTTATGAAAAGAAAGGTTGGAAGCTATTAATGTCTGTCTTGTGTAGTTAGACATGCTTGAAATACAAACAGACATTCATTTTCATGAGATGAAGAGGGATGCTGTCTTTAAAGGATATTTTCCCTAACATCATGCAAGTGTCACTGAATGTTTCCTGTCAGGATATATTAAGGCATATTTGCACAGTACACTTGAAAAAACATCCAAAAAATCTACTCATTCCCTTCACTGGCTGCTTTGCACTGTTCTGCATACACCAAGGACTAAGACTGGCATAGCTGCCATTCCTCTACAGATGTAAGGAACAGTTCTGCTTTTCTGGGTCTAACATAGCAACCCCTCCTGTCCTTCACAGCCATCATTCTAAGAGATTTTTCAATCAACAGCTTGGGGAAATCACTGACTGGAAAGTTAGTCTTGAGTTTTTAGAAGACCTTTCCATGCACTGTTGTTCACAAACAGTCCCAAAAGCAAATTAGCATCCAGTTGATTCTCATGAAGCTCTGTTTGTCTGTGTGCATCCAACCCACCCCTTGGTTCATGTAACAGAACTGTCACCAGTGTTCCAATGCAGTACACACAGCAGCATGGAACCCTATTCCAATTTCATGCCCCTAAACTTCCTAAAGAATCTTTCAATCTATCACTCATCTCAGCTCCCCTTCTTCCTACACAGCATTTACACCACGTTAGGCAGCAGCCTGACACATTGCTGTCCCATTACTGCTACTTTCCAGTTGTCTCCAGGACAGATCTTCCTGCTAGAAGAGCTCAGCATCGTTTACTACAGAGGATACTGGAATATTCCAGGACATCATTATGTTCCATTTTCCCAATATTAAACTTCAGACAGGATATTATTTGGCGTACAGACAGCCCAGTATCCAGGCAATGCAATATAAACTGAAGCCTAAAGTAACAATTTATCCCCTTTCACTACGAAAACCAGCAATATGTAGCTGAAGAATGCAGTTTAAATCATTGTACCATTAAAAGGCATGCAGTATAATAGCTCATTGAAGAGCATCACTCTGTAAATGAGCCCTCCAAAATGCCATAAAAACTTTGCTGAACTCTGAGAACAGTTGAAATTAAAACCTTTAATTCTAACAGGAACTGCTGAAGTTTCAGTATTATTTCAAATGAAGCTCTATATCTTAAAAAAATTCTTTTGAATGAACTAGATTTTAATTCATCTAGATTTTATTACTTAAAATATGTATTTTGAATGGCACGATAAACCAAAATAGTTTTAACCAGCCTTGCATAAAATGGAAACATAAAATTTACTATCTTAAGCCTTAAAAATTATGTTCACATCCATAGATTGAGCTGACCATGTTCCTGTGGGACTTTGTTGAAATGGCATTTTCCATCACAATAATACAGCAGCCCTAGAAAAAGTTTAGATAAGCAGAAAAAGTCTAGTTGTAATCACTTTATTCACTCTTTGGAACTAGAAAATGTTTTTTAAAAAACATCTCATGATTATCTACTATTTTAAACTTTTCATTATAGTAATGTACTGTATTCCTAGAATACACAACAACCACTTTGTGTTTATTCACAGAAGGTCTTAATTACTTGTGTTTTTGGGAACATTAACAAAGAAGATGATGATGACATGGGATGAAAAACTGTCGTATCAGACATTTAATATTTCATTTAATCATTTTACAACACATCTTAATTTCAAAGATCCAATTAATCTAGTTATTTTGTCAGGAAAAAAAATATCAACTTACCTTGCTGTCAGATCAGAGTGCCAACCAACTGCATAGATTAAATTCCACAAGGAACCTAAAGAACATTAGTTTTCATATTATCCTAAAGAAATTTTTCAAAATATTAAGCTGGTAGTAGCTCCACCATTAATCCTATTTAAATAAAGTAAAAGAACTGCAATTCATCTTACTAGCCCAACAACTGGCATTACAAAATACTGCTTCTTGTATATTCATAAGGTTGTATCTTATCTCTGAGAGTTTTTATTAATTTAACATACAACAAACAAATCTTTTATATTATCAATTTTAAATTATTGATCTGATTTGAAGTATCCATGACAATTCTCAATGCATTCCAGTACACATATTTTTACTGCTGAACATTACTGAAATTTTCTTCACTATCCAGGGTATTTTGGCTCCTAGGAAAATGCCATAGGATTATAACCCTTGCTACAGTACAGGAGTACATATAATTCTTTCTTATAGTAATTTTTGAACTACAGCAATAAACCTAATTTATTTCTAGGAACAAAAAAGGTTGATTAACCAGTGTCTAATCAACACTAACTAAGATGTCAAGAATTTTCCCACCAAAATATACTGCAATTTACTTTGAAGAATGGGCTTAAATACTTGGTCTATCAGATGGCAAGAGTAAGACTGTGAAACCAACTTTAGTTTAACATATGCATGAAACTGCAATACTTATAAACACAGGAAGCTTCTGGAAATTTCTGAGGCATCAAAGTCTCATTTTAAAATTATTTGTTTCCCTGATATTTCTGATTTTTCTGGCATTAACACATGATTTATTCTTTAACTCATTCCAAACTTTGATCAAACTCATAATTCACAATTAAAAAAATTACTACCAAAAAAATCAGTTCTATTTCAATAAAGAAGAAATTCTTTATATGTGCAAATCTGCTCTCTTGATAAAATAATAAAAAAATAGTTAATAATATACACTACATTTAAGGCTCTCTCTTCTCCATATGATATTTCTCTGCTATTTCTTAGGCAATCTCTTTTAAAGGCAATGCTCCTTGTTTATTAACTTAAAATTTCAGAAGAATCAGATCAGGTGAAAATTCAGCAACATTTAGAATACACTTTATCTGGCATACTCTTTAAAAGGTCCATTTTACAGAATTCTTTAAGTGACTGATCACTCTAGAGTCTGCTATATAGGTACCAGCCCACCCAAGCAGCACTACAAGAGCATTACTTTAAAAACTTAACAGTAACCACGATAATAAATTTGGTTTGCATATTTTGATCTGCTAGACTTGCAAGCAAACACATCAAGATAGAAGCGAAGACCATGAATAACATAAAAAGTGCAACTGTGCATTCACACAGACAAATTTCACAGATTTTAACAATGCAAAACTGGAAAGAAGACAAAAATATTGCTATATTTAAAATCATAAAGTAGAAACAGCACCAATGTATGTTAAAAGCAAAAAGTACAAAATTCATTAAGTGTTAAGAACTACAAGTGATCATTTCTTATAAAATTATTTGTTAATTCTTGATAAATTTACTTACAAGATGAGCTCTCATAATCCATTTTACTGCAGCAAAGAAGGCATTATAAGGCTGAAGAGAAGCAACTCATTTATAAAAAGGCAAAACATGCAGCATTTATATCTTAACTGAAATCTTCATGTAAGAATGTTACAGATATTCAACACATGAGTAGCATGAGAAAAAGAACTGCAACTTTCTTATGAAGAGCAAATATTATATATTGGATATTAAAATGTGAAGTTTCTTTTATGTGGTTGATGATATACCATATTATCAGCTGCAAAGGAAGTCTGCAAATGATTCTTAAATATTAACTCTAGGGGTCCTATTTCCCAGGCTATTGCTGGAGAAACACTCTGGTAGCTAAAATGAGGGTATTTAGGCTTCAATCACAGATTTGCCCTCTATATGTAAAACTTATTCACCCTCAGTCTAATTAGGGTAGTAAAAGCTTCTGAAGTTTGAATTTACAAAATGAAGTTATCTGTGTCATATTAAGGCCCAGTTGTAAGCACTTTAAGTAGATTTTCAGATTGTTCCTTTCCTCTGTTTTTCTGGATCAAAACACACTAATACTATAGAAATCCTCTACTACATTTGAATGTTTTCTATTTGAAAAGTGTATTGGTAGATTATTCTTTTATGAAATAACCTCACAAAAAAAAGTAAATTTCAGAAATTTGGGTAGGAATCTATTCTTGTCTTACTCATTTGTTGGTGTCTCATAGTCACATAAAATCTTCAGCCTTCTTAGATTCCATACCATGAGTATTTTAGCACATGTTAGAAGTCTGACTAAAAAATTACTCAGATATCTAAAATCATGCTTACCATCCAGAATCAGAATCATTTTCACAGAAGTGCTATTTATAATTTTCAGGGCCATAGAGAGTATTTCTCACAGGGCTGATTACTCTCAGAGCCAGGGACTAGGATCAGTCAGTGGCATGAAAGGCTGAAAGCCAAGCCAGCAGAATGCAGCTGCTTACACACCTGTTAAGGACTGTCTTATAGAGAAAGATAAAAAAACTACAAGTCTTTCATAGAGATAAAGAGAACAAATCTCAGCCCTGTAGGATATCTTATTTATTTCATTCCTAAACAGAAAACCTGATTCTAATCAGGCCTGCAGAGGACAGGGTTTGTATTCAGATCTCACTGGATGACAGAGGTCCAGGGCACTGAAATTTTTCTTTAAAAAACATCATCTTTAAACTCTTAGGGAAAAAAAAAATCACTGACTTGGGTCTTTGTCAGTGAACTTTTAATTTGAAGTACATATCTGCATGAATGTCTGTGTTTACACACAGAAGGCTATGTATTCATCCCCCAAATGAAGCTGAGGATTTGTATGGTGCAAAAACATCCTGACATAACCCAGAAACAGAAGCCAGCATTACAATGATTGTGGATGTGCTTGAACTTAAGTGCTTAACACTGTGCACTTGTTTATAATGAACCATTCTTTGTACAGACTAGAATAAACTCAGAGCTGGAGCATTCCAAAATCAAAATAAGACTTACAATGGCATGATATTTGCAACAATTTTCTTTGATGATTGCATGGAAAGGTGCTCAGAAAATTTACTGTATTACGTCAGTACTATAGCACTGTCGTACTCTCTTGTTTTGTTCTACACTGGCCTGTAGTCATAAAGTGTAATCTACAGAGAAGAAAAGAAACTGCTTGACTAAAAGAAGAACACAGTGGAATAAAAATGATGATATGGAACAGTCTTTCACAAAGCAGACGGGAAAATAAAAATTGTAAAACAGCAGCAGAAAAAGAGGAAAGGGTCAGTATAAAATACAGGTTACAGGAAAGAACAAAGGAAGAAACACTGAAAACTTTGTAAGGATTTGCTCCTACGGAACAAAGCAAAGTGTAACTGGGAGAAACAGGAATATACACATACAGTGTAACACATGATGATATAAAAATTGCGAGATGAGCAGAATCACATTCAACATGATCTTAAACAATTGGTTCTGGACTGAGATTGGAACATTTAGCCCAAAGTGAAAGAATCTATGCATTTGAGGCTTCTTACACAACCACCCTGACTCCAGTAAAAGAAAATGCTCCTACAGTTCCTAGTGCCACAATAATCTGTAAAAATATGTGTTTCTTCCAAAGAAGAGAGAGATGAAATTCAGTATATTCACAGTACAGAGAATTGAACGGATGGTTAATTTTGCTATTTTTTCATAAGGGCAAAACATTCCATGTCAGGTCTTGCTGTAACCAACATACACTAGAGCCTCCTCAGATGCATAGTAAAACAAGGAAATTGCTTGCTGCTTGTCAGTTTACTCATCACTGAACACTTCAGAGATTAAATGTAAATCCAGAACTCAGAGATAGTAATGGAATTGTGATTATTCTCTAAATCTGTCTGTCCATAGAACATTAATTAACTTTATCCATCCACATAAAAAGAGATTAGCATCCATAGCAGATGTAAAGAATCTTTAGCTGGTAGTGCAACAAGTGTGATATTTATAGGTTACTATTATTTACATATTCATTTGACTTTTGCATCATCAGAGAAAGAACACAATGGACATAGATTAGATGTATGAGATGGGACTTCAACATTTTGCAATGTTGCGTTGCTCCTAAGTGAAGAGGAAGGAGAGCACACAAATTCACTGAAAGGTCCCAGATCTGCCAAAAACAGGTCATAAATGCATTCAGCATCACCATAAGGCATTCTGCACTGCATGCATGAAACGTTGCACCCGTAAACATAATGTTGTAATCCATTGTGGTAGAAACTGTATATAATTTTCTGATCTAATTTTGTGAACAGCAACCATCACTAAAGCTCTTATTATGCCGTGTTTTCTTTTTTGCTTACAAGCAAATGCATTAATACATTGATCTACCTCCACTAACATTTAGTGCATGTCATACTGCTTACATTAGTAATTTAATCTTTATATTCAGAATAGAATGCTAGGAAGCATTGTTTTGTGGACTGGCAGAGAGAGCACATGTAACAAACGCATAACTAGAACCTAAACATGGGTGTAAATTAACATGACCATCTTTGGCAGAATGACGCCAAGCCAGATCGCACACAGATTTGCCAAGACAAACAGAGCAGTACATGGTGTAAGCTGTGCTGCTGTGTCATGCATAATACACCACTTTCCTAGTTTTGTTTTTTTTTTTTTTTTTGTCTTAATTTCCCCCATGTCAAATCCGCACTGTAAAGTAATCTCTAAGCTCAGCTTTTCCAGTCTTGCTTGGCTTGACTATTTTTTCCTCTGGATCCAAGACTGCATTGTGTCACTTGACCCTAATGTGGATAAGTGCAGACAAGGCAACTTACAGATTTAATATGCTCTCTGCAGACTAGTGAAGAACTTTGTATGGCTAAAATGGTCCTCTTCCCTTCATCCAATACCTAGTTTACAAGTAGCCTAGCATTCAGTTTTGTCTTTATGCTTGTAAATCTGGGATATAGAAATTAAGCTTTCTTCTCACTCAAGATGTACTCCCTGTTGAGAAGAAAGGCTTCCAGTATCCTTTGAAATTATTGTATTTCAGTTTTAAATAACTGTTTGCACTAACTTCCTGCTCAAGCAGCTAGTTAGTAAACATCCTGCCTGCTTCCATATCTAATTTAAATCTATCCAGATGCCAAGACATTATGTATTACAGCATCTCAACAGAGAGATGCTGTTCCTAATAACATGCTTCAGACTCTGACATCATCATGCTGCTAACTCCCCACATTTCCACAACTGGTCATTGCAGTTTGCAGACTATTGTTTGCAACATCATTCATAGGATAAACAGAAATATGTGCAATCACCTTTAACTAATGAAAACTTAGCAAAACCTAAATGTGCAGCTCCATTGCATGTAACTTCAGGGCCAAATACTTTTAGTGAAAAACTTTATTGCCAATTCCTATATAGTAAATTCCAATCTTGTACTCTGAAATGTACTTACAATTGAGTAAGAATCTGTTCAAAAAATTAAATTCCAAGAACACCAGCACATCTACATACGAAATGTGCGTCTTGCTTTCACAATTTTCAGCAAATTGTAGTGTACAATCACATGACATTATAGAATTAACAGCTGAAAGATTTTCAATACATCCAATTTAACATTTTGTCATCAGTCACCATTGGAGTTTCAAATAACATGCAGAATAATAAGCTTCTTACCTGGATAAATCAATCTATTACAAAATAATAATTAATAATTAAAAAAAAATAATAAAGAAAGTGCTCAAAAACAAGCATAGAAAGCCAGTACTGCAGGAAGCCCTAATTATTGACACTGCACTTTACTCACTCTGTGGAAAAATAATGGTGTAGCAACAGAGGAGCAATTATGAGCTGATACTCTTCACTATTAACGAGTTATGCAGCCCTACTGGAGTTTTTGCAAAAGGGGAAAGGGACAGTGTTGGATGGTGTGCAAGCAAACTAGTGTCTAAGGACTAGAGAAGGTCCCTGTGGGCACTAAAACCTTACTATTGCTGCTCTGCCTCTTGTGTCTCATCACAGACAAATTATTAGTGCCGAAGCTGTCAGACCAATACCTTTCCCACCAAAAAATCAATGAAAATCAAAAGAAATTAAACATTCTGACAACACTAACTTGTCATCACATACTTTTACCTTTATTGTTCAGCTGTTTAGAATTGCCAAGGTGCTCAAAAGCAAAACGTAAAAGCTGCAACTCAACCTCTATTTCCAGTATGCAGAATAAACTCATTACAAACAACATGTCTGGGTTTCCTTAAGTGGGTAAAATGATTCCCATATACTAATACACTGCATTACTTAGGTAAATTGCAAATAGAATTCTAACTATGCTCAAACTCATTTGAAACATTCATTGGATGTCACCATGACAAAATATGAGCAAACACACCACAGCATGTGGGAGTTTCAACATAGTAACCAGATATTATATCTGGTAAATGCAAGAAAAAAAACAACAAACAAGGCTCATCTTGTTGTAATAGACAGAAGAAGTGACAAATTATTTGATCTTCTTACTACTTGTAAACCGTATACCAGTCTGCTTATTGTTGCCTTTCTGTAGCTATTTCTTTGCTAAGAATGAAATAGCTCTCTTTCAGGCAGTACAATTACTATTATTGATTTGGAACTTGAGATCAGGGTGCATCTCATACATGCTCTGCAGTCACATGATGCTAACAGAACTAGATGATCACTAGAATAGTCTGCTTATTTTCCAGTTGTCTTCTGCACACCCATATAAAAACACCTATTCCCTACCGGCTTTTTATTATTATATTCTTTATTTATTTATTTGGTATTATGCCAGAATCTTAAGAGTACATTTTGAGCAAAGACAGGGAAATTTTAAAAAAACTGACACATTGTACAACTGCTGCATCACAGTTCAATTTTTTTTCAATATCAAATCCACAACTCTAATGAATTATTCCTCAGTCTATCCACAGACCCCCTCCAAGGATATTCATTCAGAATACTGCCAAATTAATAGAAGGTCAAATCAGTGAGCTAAAATCCACAAGAATTAATACACAATTTAATTTGTTGTTCATTTAATACCTTAATTAAAACTTCAAGAAGATCCTTTTAATGACTGCTTAAATAAGAAATGGTCTAAATTAAAGAGAAAAATTTCCTCATTTGAGGCTTGCTTCTCTAGTGAAATCAGATCTCATTGGTGAGCATATACTACTGTTCTCTTATTTGGCTTCAAGAATCTTCTGCTCTTTGCAACAGTTATTAAAGAATTCTTTTTCCCTTATCATAACCTTGGCAAAACATTGTAATTTTGCTTATAAAGCACATCAAGCCAGAGAATGAAGTCTGCCCCTATAGCATGATTTATTCCCTCACAGGAGGAGGATTAGACTGCACCACACTGCAAGGCACATAGATAGGTGGTGTCACTAATGTAAGTAAAGATAAAGGAACAGAGAAAGAACAACAAAACAAGAACCTCTGAAAGCAACAAAAGTATTAGAAAGTGTTAATCTAGGAAAGATGGAATTCAAAGCACCATTTCTCACATATCCTGACAACATGTTAAATACCAAATACCAAAGCATAGATTCTTCTTCTAACCCAGAGATGCCTGTGAAAGAAAATTTTAAAAGGAAATGATGCTGCTTCCACATTGTCTTAAGAATTGCTTAGGTTTCCTCCATTGAAAGGGTTAAAGTGTTTTGAAGTCAAAATATGTAATCTTCTCTTACAGATTTTATTCATTTGGGGATCTCATTCTCTATAGCCCTTATTTTTCTTATATTAAGGGTTTTACGTTTCTGCTCTGAGCAGTTGAATCTATTTTTTCACTTTTATGCAAGATGATATGAGAAACTATAAAGAGCTTTTTTCCACATTACGTGAAGCAGATACTTGCCTAAGCAATTCTAAGTATTTAATAATAAATTTAAGTTATATTTAAATTCTTTAACTGATCCAATATTCAGTAGAAATAAACATCATTTTGCTAAATGAAATCACGAACATGTCACGTTGCTGTGGAGAACTGATATAATTTTCTCCTAAATATAAAACCCATAAACTAAGAAATATAATACATATACGTACACTTATTCAAAAGAAGTACTGAGTTTAAAGAAATTGAGCGAAGACGTATTTAATTCACTTTTAAAAAATAAACAAACATAAAATTGAATTTCATCCTTGCAGGTTGAAAAAGAAATATATCAGCAGCAAACAACCCTTTTGTTTAACACTTCCACTAAAATTCTAAAAAACTCCTATATCCCTCCAATTATGTCGCTGAGGGAATCACAAAGGTTATTTCATTCCTTTTGTGCCAGAGAGCCTGAAAGGCTGTGAATCAGCCAGGGGAGCGGATCTCTCTGCCCCTCAGAGTACAAAAGGAAGCAAGACTCCAACCCCACATGCCAGGGTCAGTAAATCCTCTCAGTGAGAAACAGGCATGGTTAGAGCCTTCTACCTCTAAACAACTACTGAACTAAATGGAGCAAGATCAGATCAAACAGAGCAAGCTATTTAATTCACTGCTGATAGTAAATCCATATAGAAAAAATTTTCAAGAAAGGATGACTCTGATATTATCAGAATAAAGGCTAAAGAACAGAGCTTGCTCTCTGTTCTCTCCATAGTAGGAGCAGCAATGACAAGTTATAATCATGTAATATCCCTGTGCTCTCAGGAAACAGCATGTAATGGATTTTGCCACTCGCGTATCCATGATTTTTTTTATATTTTATTCCATACAAAATAAATTTTAAAGCAAAAAATACCTAAACAAATCATTAATTTTAAAAATAAGTAAACATATCTCACATTTTTCAGGGACCACCAAGATTTATCTTCACAGCTGAATAATTTCTTTAAAGGATTCATGTAGCACAGCTCAAAGATGATTTGGGTTTTTTGTTGTTCACAAGCAACTGTGCACAGCAGGAAAAGCAGGTGGCTCATTTAGTGCAATTATCCCACTTCGACTCTCCCATTTTTAATTTATTTCCATCCATTTATCATGTTAAATAATCATCTCGTTTTAAAATTTTTTTTTTACATTTCTTCAGCATGCAGTCAGTCAACCCCAGCTAGAGCTTCATATCTGTAACTCCTCCCTTGGAGCTCAGACCAGGCAAAATCCTACCCCAAAGATCCACACCAATGTTGGCCCCACTGCAGTTAAAGAATACTTGAGCCATTATCCTTTTTCTCAGTGTGGTGCCTACTACATCGAGGTGTTCCACAACTTAATTGAATGCTTTGAGCAGACAAAAAAATAACTAATAACCAGCATCTCTTGATTTTGACTGGTTTGTCTGCATTAAATAAATGCTTCATCTCTTACATAAAGAATATTTTCATGTAGAAACCCAGTTATACATACATACTTGACTTCCTTTACAGCATATGCTAAGAATGTATGCTAAAACAAAAAACGTTCCCACTCTCAGAAAATTTGGTTGGATGATTCAGTGAGTGCTAATCTTTCATTCAGGTCAGTCATTTACTAGGAGTGTTATTCAACCAGGAATGTGCAGAGGCACAGGGAAAGCTTTCTCCTTTAAGAGAACTGGTCCTGAGGAGCACACAAACCCAAATGTCTTGAAAGCCTATGCACAAACCTTCTATTAACAACTCAAGCCAGTGGTTGTTGGGATCAGCAATGATCTTTTTTTTAATACTAGTAATGCAGAGGAAAATAAAAGGGAAAAGTGAAGTTATATGGTCAGCAATTCTTCATGCTGTCAGAGACAACGGGGTAAGAAATAGTCCTAGATCATTTAAAGCCATGATGATTCAGCTTAAGGGAAATATTCTCTTTCTTCTCCAAGAATTTCACAAACATCACTATATTCTATTTCATCATGACAGTAATACCAGATCAGTAGTCACAACAATGTCCAAAGGTGAGTTACCATGTGAATGAAAATTAATTACTGGCAGAACACCTTTAAGAGCAGAAGGGCATTTTGCACTGCTACCTGAGCAATTCCAACTTTTTAAAGATAAAATGTTAATGTCACATCAATTATTTCTTTAGAGCTATTTAAAGCTGTTGAGCATGGATATGGCCCAGTCCTTGTGCCACAGTGGGCACAGGAGCACAGTGGGAAGAGGAGAGACATACAGCTTTAGTATCACAGTCAAATAACCTGTTCTTTCAACATGAAACTCACTGTAGGCTGTCTCCAATGCTCTTGACATTCAATGCTACACTCATGTCATATGGTAAAGAGTATAAATGAGAATCCAGCCACACTGCCCATCTTGGCCTTCTTTTATATTTTTCAGGTTTGGTTTAACACATTGTTATGACATATTTTTTAAGAAAGGTGAGTTAATTCTTTACCTCTTAAAGGAGCCCATTGTTAGCAACTTGTTCATCACAGCCCTTCAACCTCCCCAAAAAAGTTACCAGTCTGCAGGGGGGAAAGGCAAGAAATTAAGGGAAATGTAGATAAATGCAAAACAGCAGTGGGTGCAATGAACTGGCATATCCTAGGACTGACAGAGAGATTTGACAATTACATATAAAGTTTTCAGACTAGTGCTACATAATACTGAAGAGGACTTCACAGTCATGGCAAGTTATAGGATAACATTATTACCCCTGAGCAGATGTGAGAGCTTAAACAATATATTAAGGTATATTATAAACATCTAATATCAGAAATAAAAGCCATCAAACCTAAAAGCTTGTAAAGAAAACACACTAATCTGATCAGAAACCTTGTGATTAAAATGTTACTCAGAATATATATAAACAGGTTGTGAGAGGATTTCATAAACAGTCATTAAAAAGCATTGTTTATAATTCCTGCATGACCTCTTTAAGGGCTGGAACAGTACATTTCATCAATCCTATAAATTTTAACTCCATTCAGAGTCATTTCCTAAAACCACTCAGCCTGATGAATTACTCATTTTGTCCTTGTTCAGTAGATGTGGACTAATAAAAATAAATCTGTTGAGAAAACAAACATTCAGGTATGAATTGGTATTTAATATGGAAGTGACTCCACCTCTGCACCATTCAGATGACAGTGGAAAATCTTGCATGTACAGCATTTTTCTAGTTTACAAAGACATTTTTTTCTGGAGCCTTAGCCCCAGAAGGATTGGGTATGTTCCCTGCATTGTTTTAAAGGGAGAAATCCCACAATTTATGGGGGGGAAAGGGCACTACGCTCTCAAATTGCACAGATTCCATATTGTATGAACTAAACCCCAATTCCATTACATGGAACTTAGCTGACCTCAATATGCACTTGGGAGTTCACAGGCAGAAGTTACAGCCCTAGACAAAAAAAAAAAAAAAGGCATTCCTCTACCTAAAAGGCAAATATTGCCATTTTTTTTGTTTTGGTTTCGTTTTTTTTACTCAGGGGAAACTTGGAACATTTTCCAAAGATGTGGGTGTGTAAAGTCTCCTACAAACGAGAACATTTGTAGCTAAAATGACTAAAAACACCAGCTTCAGTAGCCCCAGCTGGCTGATGAAGAAAGATTATCCTAACTATTGAGAGGCAGTCAATGTCAAAAACCCAAACCTTAAATAATAATAAAGTAATAATAAAGTAATAAACCTGATTTGTTAAGCTGTGGTTCACTCTTATGAACACATTTCAGTGACAGAAAACTCAATTTAAAATGCTCTTTTCCCCCCGAGTGCCAATTATCATTATGTTTATAATTATTTTTTAATATTATAACTGTTTAAGACATTAGGATTTAGTTACAATTCAGATGAAGAATTACACTGATTACAAGATTCGTAGAGCAGTTCAGGTCATTTTTGGAAAGTCACAGAAATGAAGCAACCCAGACAGGTGAGTAACTGGTAATGCATCAGCCACTCCCCTACTCCATCTCTATCCATAATAAATGCAGAGTGTATCCATACCTACACACACATATAAAACTAAGCACACACATCATAATCAGCATCATCTTACTATAGTGTTATATAAATACAGAGACAACTTCACTGTCCACCTTAGGCTTAGATCCATAAGAACTAAAAAACTAGGTCATAACACACATTTCTAGCATGGTTCAAGTTTACTACACTGTATTCATAGGAATATGTAGTGGCTGGTACCTAGTAACCTACCAAGGAAAAATATCTTCCTAAAACAATATTTATTGGTTGCAGCTACTATCAACTAACAAATCAGTTACAATTACAGTAAAGTACCTGGAATAACAACTACAACAGAGGGGAAAATGAGACAGAATGTTTTAAATATATCTAGATTACTTTACAGTCAGTAAACAGTTTTTCCTAGGTCATTGCTCAACTGAAAAAATACAGATTTGATAGATAGATTCATGGGAAAAAACCTGAACAGTCCCTTCTGTCATAATACAGTTAATATTCAAACTATGCTACATTTTTAGTGTATACAATTTTATGTACATCTAGAATATATTCAGAACATGCTTGATATTCTTAAGGGGTGGAAGCAATAAATCTAATAAGTGAAACAAAAAGCTAATTTAAGCTACAATACTGTAAGCCTTTAATTTAAAAGAAAAAAGCTTGGGTTGGGTTGATTTTGCCATTCATTTCAAGTTATGTCCTCTCTTATTCTTTCAAGTCACCCAGAGCTCTGTCATTAGTTGTTCACAGTAAAAAAACCTATTCATAACAAATTTGATTCATCTGAGAGCTAAGTTGGACTGTGGATATTTCTATTCACAATCCCAAACCATAAAAGCAATTCCATTTCAGATACTTCTGTCATGAGTGGGTATCATCCCAGAAGTTTTCAGGTAAAAGTTAATGAGAATGGTGATGATTCCTTCATAATTTGCAGGACTGAGTGATTACTGAAAGTGACTCCACTTTTCAATAGTTTCTCATGAAGATAAAGCAAATTAATGTTTTGAACCATCCACTCATTGACCATGATCCTTGTCCTCTCTGTTGTGATGCTGTGTGCTCAGTTTTAATCCTACAATGACTGTAATCTAGTTCAGAAAACAAAGTCCTCAGCTAACATCTGTGTAAAATTTCATTATCTCAAGTCTGAGTGTAAAAGCTCTGTGTCCCCTGTGTCCTCTCTGCTCAACCTTTCCATGTGGCAGAAATGCCACATAGAATCTGTTTTTTTTCCTAGGGTAAAAATGTCTTACAGAAACAGGCACTTCTGCAGCAAAAAAAGCCCTTTATGAGAACATTTATGAGCTTTAGAACAGACCTTGTTCCAGTGGAGACACAGCTGAGCTCTTGTGAAAAACAACTTACATTCTCTGTTGAAAGAATTTTTAGATTTTATTTTTCTAATTCCTTAACATTTAAGATAGTGGCCTAATTAATAAACAAGCAATTTTATATTAACATGTTACAGGAGAAGATTGAATAAAAAAATCTTTTACTTACTTGTCCATAGTCTTCAGACACTAAAATAAATCCATTGTTATCTATTAGTAACAGTTGATTGCCTGAAAAAAATATAATAAGGTTCTAATTTTATTTTAGAATATGGCAGTAAAATAATTACCTTTATTCCAAGTGAATTCTAAATGGGTAAAGTCTCAGGTTGCTATGATGGTTTATGTAACTTCTAAGTGAATGTGGCCTCAACCTATGGCATGTTATCTGATTTCATTTCCACGCGTTCTTCTCACGCAAAGCAAAACAAAGTTGTGTTCAGAAAGGAGGATATAAGGCAATTATAAACAAAAGTACAAGGTCATTGTTTTTATAATCCATTCTTACAAGTTTTCCTTATAAAGAAGTTTGCAAAGGCATAGAACTTTGTTGCTTCTGATGGTTTCTCCAGTGCTTGGAGGAAAATTCAGCACAATGTCATTAACCTAATATGTATTAATGAAAACAGAGTGTCAGCCTGGAGGATCAACAGGGACTAGGTAATATTTTTAATTTGTTCATTGGGGGATGGGACCAAAACTTCTGTAAAAGAGGCCCCACAGGTCTCCTAAAGCTTTTCAAATTGTGTTTTTTAATTGGGAACTGGATTTAGAGGTAGGACTGTTAGCTTTTTGTAGGTCAGATGTATGAACTGTATAAAACACTCTAAACCCAAATCAGGGCTTCCCTCTATGCATGTACTACTTTAACCTCAAGTGAATTACTTGCTACAGGCAAAGCTTTAATTACTGTGCTTCAGAGTTTAAACATAAGGTTCAACTCAAACCTTGATATAACTCAGTTTCTCTTCAGTATTGCCAAATACCTACCTGTGTTAAATCTTTAAAGCATTTCTATTGTTCTAAATGAGAAAATGTTTTATCACTCTTTGTTGTATTTCCTGAGACATTTTTCTAAAAAAAGAATAAGTAGGCTGGCTTCCAACATAGGAATCATCATGGCTTGAAGTTTAGTTTAAAAAAAACACAACAAACAAACCCAGATCTGGCCAATGTTAGGAATGAATGTCATTCCCTAATGCAAATGCAGGATATTTGTTCTAATAGGGGAACCTAAGCTCCAGACACCCCCAGTGACAGAAAACCTGTCAAAAAGGAAGTTGAACCAACCTTTGATCTGCTAGAAAACCAAAAATTGGCAAATGTAATGTGAAAAGCTGATGATGCTGGCAAAGAGTCGAGTGGAGCTGATGCATTTAGAAGTGGCAGCTGCTTAACCTTGATGGTGTGTGGAGGGTGGGATTTCAGATGCAGACTGTAACACCAGAACACTGCCCTCCACAAAGTTAATCATAAACCTCCCACTAACTTTATTAGGAGAGGAGCTAAGGCAACAAAGAGCTCTTTAGAGGATATATATTTGCAGTCCTCATTAACTGAAAGATTAATTAAGAGATAGTGCTTTATAAATAGTATCTTCACAGTGTAGAAAATAGAAAGTAGTTATGCTGGACAAAAAATAATGTAGTCTTAATTTCATAATTTTTTGATTATATGCAGTTGGAAAAGACTGGCTCAGTTCAAGAATTAGTGGCCATGTCTCAAATTGCTAAGACACAGTCATTCACTATGGAGTACATCACTAATCAGAATTAAGATCACTAATTTTGTAGCATACTTATCTGGAAACAGGCACAAGGGCAAACATGGAACCTAACTTTTTTGGAGGAATGTGAAATAAGGATATTTATTTCAATCCATTTTTAGTTACATTAAGAGTGGAAAAAATATTCATTCAGGACCATTGATTCACCCACTTGCCAGCAAACATAAATAGCTTTCAATATTTCAGCACTACATTAAAGAAATAGTTTTGACTTAATTTAGCACTGACAAATGACAGTGGGGTGCATTTGCTTGTCCAATACATTAGGAAACCTCAAACAGAAGTTTTCAGCTATAAGATTAATGCATGGGATAATAGTATGTCCACAGAGTAGAGTTTTAGGAAAGAGGTTTAATTCACAACATTTCACAGATACTGGAAGGGAACTATGAGCAGGTTTGCCCAAAGGTTCAAGTTCAGTGAACTTCAGATTTCAGGGGGAATGTTCCATAGGTGGAGAGTCCCTGAGCTTGTAAAACAGAGTAGGCACGAAGTCCAGAATAAACACAGCAAGAATGTCTACTGAGGTCTGGGAGCACATTTGAATTACAGCAACTTTGATCAAGTTCAAGTGCTCTATGTAATTTTCACAGCTCCAATATACAATAACAGTAATGGAATGTAATATGGGTTAAGAAACAAAAAAATGAAAAGGAAAGAAAACAATATTAAAATATAATATAATAAATTATAAATTATTTTAAAATATTAAAATAAATCCGAGACCTCAGGAGAAGAGGAAGAAGTTAGCAAATTCAAAGTGCTCCAAAATATAGGAAAAAAAATGTTTCTAATTAATTGGATGGCTGTATTTTAGAATCAAAAGTGTTACACAAACTCATGAACTAATTCTCTGTATAACTACTATGCCACTTTATTTGCATTAAATATGCTTTAATGTATAACAACTGTTCAGCAGGTATTTTCTTGCCACTGAGAAAAGACAGCTGTGAAAGTTCAAAGACTCAACAGAGGTGCTGGGATATTTGATTGAGTCCTAGATCAACAGTATATTTTTTTCATTAATTAAAAAAAAATTCTGGGATCTCTAAATCACCAAGGTTCACAGGATTACTAAACTTCTGTATATGCTTACAAGGCTTCTGCTGGTGTCAAGAGAAAGTAGCTGAAAAGACTTTAAGTTGCTTGTGTTTCTTTGCACATGCATGTAATAGCAAAAGAAGTTGTGCATGAATATTTAGCAAAGTATACAATTATTCTTATTAACTGCCAATGCAATAAAAAAGATGAGTAGATTGCCTCCGGCTGTGCTCTCTTGGAACCTTTATCTTGCTGCTTAGCAAGAACAGAGAAAAAACATTTTTTCAGTAATGATAATACACTTGTTTTGCTGAAGCAGTTGGACACCACAGCAGGAGCATGATTTACACAAGGCATTGTGTAACATTACTATTTAATCACAGTGGCTGTCACAAATGAAGGAAGTAACCTCTGCCTAGTTTTTAATCCCCAAAGCAAGGTGATTTAAGCAAAACAAGGAGGAGATTTTATACAAGCACTCTAACTTTATCCAGACTGCCTGCAGTTAGACTTCTCAGGTTGGTTGGCTCCGATCGGAAACCCATTGATGAAAACATTTTTAAGCTGCTGGGAACAATTCAAGGTAAAGCTGGCACAGTAACTCTGTAGCAAGCTACACAAAAGCAAGGCCATAAAATTTTGATAATTAACAGTTCTCCAGACCTTCTTTTTCAATAGGAGAATGGGGTACTAAATACTATGAGCTCACCTTAAAATTAGCTTATATGCCAATGAAAACCTGGAATTTAAGCTAAGTACACACCTTCACTATCACCTGGGTGGAATTTATTTTTCATTACTTCATATGTAGTTCCTGATTAAAATGACACAAGCTTTAAATGGAAGAGTCTGCAAGTTCTTATAACAAGAAATGCAAAAGATATGTCGATGCATGTGATGCATTTCATTACCAAATATGCCATGGCCATCAGGCCTTTGGGTTTTGGCTTACTGCAGGTTTCATTTTCTTTTATTTATTGCTGTCTGTAGCCTCCAACTAGGATTGCAGCATCCTAGTACATGGATTATAGCTTCTTGAAAATTTTACTGATGCGGGATGCTGAAGATGGTTGTGTTCCACTCTTGTAACTGCTGATGTTTTAAGTTCTGCCTTTCTCCCTGGATTGGCTTTTGATCTCAATTGCATATCAAGCAGACATGTATTTTAAAAAATTTATAACTGCACATAAGTTCTGAGCTCACTTCTAAATATAACAGTATGTGAGGCTGTGAAGTTGCATCTTGGGGGTGAGATTGCTAGGACTGATGATGTACCTTTTACATTTTTTATAAATTTATTTACACAAAATTAATTTTTAAAACTTAAGGGTTTGCTTTGTCTTAAGAAACTAAATATCCACTGTGATAGTGGCACATGTTAGAAAGCACTCCTCAAGTACATTTGTGATATTTCTTTTTTACCATGTTTGTTTAAAGTTTTGAATTCTTTCTCCTCAAGGAAGCCCAGCTCTGCTAACTGTCACTGCAGGAAACATCATACAGTACTTTAGGTCACCATTCTTTTTATTTATTTTTATATATGGATAAAGCCCTGAGCAAACTAAATGCTCCAGAGCACACTCCAAATGTATTCGGTATTATGGCAGAGGCAGTAATGTATTAAGGTGATGGAATATGAGGAGATTTAATTGGAAATAAATTAATACAAGGCAAGCAGCACAATGAGATGTTCAAAGTAAACCAACTTTATGTTCTACTTCAGTAGAGGTGAAACTGGAAAAAGAAAATCTGCCAAATACTTACTTCATCATCACAACTTATAGCACATCTGCCATCGAGAGATGCACACTAGAGATAAAATTAAAAAAAAATCAATAAAATATTTTGATTTTTCATTTGATTATTACAAAATATGACATTTTAAAAATCCATGTGAGCACATTTGTAAAGAAATTTATATAAATTACATTTTTGACAGCAATTATTCTAAATATTACTAAGAAAATTTTAAATCTTCACCAATCCTGTTCTCTTGCTGCCTGCAGAGCAAGAGTGCATTCATGCCATCAGTTTCAGCTGTTTTAAACACCATAACCTCCTCCATGTGTCAGAAGCTCAGAAACCATTCTTAGACAAGAATACATAATTTTCCAGTAGGGGAAGGGTAGAACCTGAATTTTAGGTCTTATTTTCTCAAACAGTGCTGTTACAATCTGTTCTCAAAATAGGGATGGCATCTTCCAGAAATTACATTATGCTCTTCAATAAGTAAAAATGCTATATCCTGAATATTTTATGAATAGTTTATTAAAGATTATGAATGTCAACCCATTAATCTAGTCCATCAATCATCTATATGATACTTCAGTTATAGAGTGTTAGAAATTAGCTCCTAAGTAATTGAGAAGGCATAATTCTATTGTTACTGGAAAGGAATAAATATCACAGTTTGGCTTACCATGACCTATTTTTGGGGGGGAAAAAAATCAGAATGCTTCAGGCCAAGTTTTCTTATAGGGGTCTAAATGTAATAATCTTTCTACTGGCTTCCATAAAAATGGGAACAAGCAATTGTATTTGATAATTGAATTTTCTTTTTTGAAATGATGAACTGGAATGTAAGTCAAAAGAGGCAGCCATTATTCATTTCAAATACATTGTTTCTTTACAATATTTTTACTCGTGAAAACAAAATGGAAAATCATCATCTGCATAAATACAAAGCTGCAGTATATTCAATGGCAAAACTTCAATTTAAACTGTACCTGTCTGCTTGCAGTCCAAAATTTCCTCTGGAAAAATTCAAGTTTCATCTGGATTCCTACAGCTGGGAAATACATACATTTTAAAGAATTAATAACATAAAAACAGTTTGATTCCTTCAAAATTATTTTCTTCAAAATGAGTATTTACAATTAATCAGAAGGGAAAACAATCTGGGAAAGTGGGGCCTAAAATAAATAACCCTAACGAATTAAATTGGAGAGATCACACAGTTGTATTTTAAACCACTTAAAGCTTCATTACACATGAAGACATTGCTAATAAAAGGGGAAGAATACACAAGGCAAACATAATTCAAATTGCCTATCTCTCCATACTTAACATAAAAGAACCAGAAGCTGAACACATTCATGTTCACATCTACCTCAAATAATATTCCAGGAGTAACGATACACTGTAACTGTAGGAATACACCTGTTTTGTGCTGAAACACAGGAAGATGTGTTGAAACAACATGAAAATATAATTTAATATTTCAAGTGATTGTTTGTTTTTAGTTCATTTAATCCATTATCAGTGGAACAGAAGCCGGCTTCAAACGTTAAAACATCTTTAAAAAGTGAACTTATGAGAACTGTGTGCAATTCTGATAATAGCTTGTAATTTTGTAATAATGACCCAAGATAATACTGACGTTATATATTTCTCATAACCTCAAGTGGGATTATGTTTTTCCTAATACTAGTGAACCCTTTTTCCAGCCCAGTCTGCTGTTCCTATTAGATCTAACACTGCATTGTTTCTACTGAAAACAACAGATTTGGGTTTCTGTGGTTTGCATAAGCTCCAAAGGCAGTGGATTCTTACAGTTTCACCTGCCTTAACAAAGAGAATGGTAACATCTGTGCAGAACATTTCTGAATTAGCTTCTTTTTATTTAAAAGAACTAACTATGATGAAGATATGGCAGGAAGACACACAGAGGAGCTAAAGACATCTGCTTTGGCTTCTCTTAGCATCTATTGCTGCATCCCTGGACCAATCTTTTATGCTCTCATTAAATTAAAAAGAATTTACTGGGTTAGCATATGGCAAAATAATTTTCTTCTTAACCTCTAAGAAGATATTAAAACATTGTTGCAGGTTTGTTTTTTTCTTCCCTTGAGGTTTTTGAAAATATTTTAATAGAACAGGATATTTTTTGGTCAGTCCATTTAATGGGTTAAGAACTATTTAAATATATTTCAAAAGGTTTTAGATTGGAATTGTGAGCAATTCCTAGTCCTTCAGCATTTCAGAACTTCAGATTGAAATACCTGTGATTCAAGCTACTTAAGATTTCCATCTATCTTGAAAAAAACCAAACTAAAACAAACCACAAAGAACAAAAACTATAATCGCTCTTTACATAGAATATTCATTTTAAAACACACCAGAAGTATTCTTCCAACATTTGTAGACTTGGCTCAAACAAAATGGCCAAGGGTTACAAACTGTTTCTTTAGCCAGGAAAAAATGTGTAAAGAAGAGGAAAGGTTTTGCCTTCACTGCTGCCTGTCCTTTGGGATATCACTGAGCAGGGTGGGCTGGAGCTAGAGGTGTGCAGGAGATCAACTGGTGTGAGCTGACAGAGGGGCATTAAGGCTCTTTCTCCATATAACACAAAATGTGTCATTTCAAATGAATATTGAAAATCCAGTTTTGTTTCAATCATATTAGCAAATTTGCTTAGGTGATTTCAAGAAATACCTTTCAAGCTCTCTATGGAAAACAGTTATTAACTCCCTGAGATTTCTTCCCTTTCTTTGATAAAGTGGCTGCTCTTCTCTAGTGCATATCCTATGAAATAACAGATGGTTGAGAATGACAAAGTTAAATTCCTGGCTCAGTGCTAATTATTATTAAATAAGTAATTTCCTTATGCATCAATGCATGGCCAAGGGTTGTATTTCATTCTTTTAGTGGGATGTTCTGAGAACAGAAAAATTGGGAAGTGCTCAACTGCTGCAGAGCTCAGGGCTCCTTAGTGTCAAGGCAAACATGAAGAAAAACAAATAACTACTCAGAATAGATTAGGATTGCTTGTGTTCATTTCAAGATCTCCGTGGCTAAGCAAACAGAGAGATAAGGAAAGCCTTCTTCAACAAATTACTTCTGTACACAGCATTGCAAGAGCTCTTAGGCTCTAAGTAAAAAAGAATAATCTCCTCCTACTCAAAATAAGAGGAAAGCAGATTAGATTGATTTATTTCAGGCAAGATAGGAGCTGAAGCTCTCTATAAACTTGGCAGAGGGATTCCAAGTGTATAATTAAAGTAGTAAAAGTTAAAAGGATTCCATTCTGTGAAACATCTATATAATATATATAGTATATATTATATAATTATTATTATATATGATTATATAGTATATAATATTTTATAATACATAATATATAAAAGCACTAGAATCAGAAAGGTTAGAAAAATTCCTTTTTCCCACAGAATACAATAGAGAATAATATTCTCTCATACAGAGAAGACACACAACATTTTGAAAACATTTGGGCCTCCTTTTTCTGATGGAAAACTCTTAAATGAGCTTTAGCTTGGCTTCAAAATTAGAAATCATGGACAAAGATTTGTAGCAGGACTTTTTTTTTTTTAAGATTTATTGCCCGTGTGTATTAAGCTTAGATTCCTTAAGATTCCCTTCTTTCTTCCTACTCATATCACCTCTTATTACTATCTTTTCAAATAACAAATAATTAAATGTGAAACATTCCAGAATAGGAGACTCCCATCACCAAAGACGATGCCCTTAAAATACCTATAAAGCCTGTGTTATGGACTGGAATTAAAATGAAAGCATACATAATATTTTCTGTCAATTCCAAGAAGTCCTAACTAGTAAAATAGAGGTATTCCGATAGGCACACTCTTAAAATAATATAGTTAAGCTCCAGTATCATCCAACATAGATATATTCCCAGTGCTAGCCATTCTTTCATCATATGCAGGATATATTAAAAATATGAACGAGCATTCATCAAATGTGCACTTCCCAGACTGCTTCTAATCCTGGTTTCAGTTTACTTGCACAATAAAATGCAGTTTCACCTTTCCAAAATTCACACTTCATTCATTTTCCTTCTTGATCTCATTGATCTTTTCCATTTTACCCATAACTTCCTCTTCTCACCCCAATTCCCATTCTAGGAAACAAAAATATCCCCAAAATTTTCTTTTAATGTGAAAATTACTCATTTTATTATCTGAAATGTCTGAACCTGATTTCAGACAAAACACAGAAAGTTTTAAATGATTTAAATCCATATAAATGTGGACCTGCCTTTCCCACTTCAATTTGAGCTACAGTGCCTCATTAACATTCACAGATCAATTTTTCCTAAGATGAGTTTTTTAATGACCTAGGTACAATGCAAAATACAAAAAATTTCAAAGTGCAAACTATCACATAGTTCTGGATTCTAAACAGTTTTCAGGAAAAATATCCTTTATTATTTTACTATCTTATGTTCATCTTTTTATCATCAAGTAAGTGGAATGACTGCTCATACATGTGTATTTTTTCCAATATAATTATCATCTTGTTATGGGAGACAGTTTCTGTATGTCATAATATAGAATAAGATTTAAGGAACAGAAGGTCCCTTCATAAGACCTATCAGGATGCAACACATAAATGAGTGAATTCTTCTTAAATGGACAATGGAAAGTTGAAGTTCTGCCTCTTTAATCATGGAACTCAAATTTGCTACTTGCTTCCAGAGTATTTTTAGAATTAGTGGTGTAAGCAGTTGTCTGGATGGAAACTCCCAAGATACAGGGAAGGCAGTGGCAACTGGTATTTCCTGGAGGCCAAGCTCAAGCAGAGAGGGAGGAGATATTAGGAACTTGATGTGAAGCCAAGCTGAAAGGAGAGCAGGATGATGATTGCTGGAAGGCCGAAGTTCATTCATACTCAAAGCACCAGGGAAAGCTGAAGGGCTTGGTTTGCAGCCAATCTCTGACAAACTCAACTGCGGAGGGCAGTCTGTGAACATCATCATAAACCAGACTCCCTTTGACTCCCTGACACGTATCTTCCTTCTGGAGGACTAATGAAGTAGCAGTAGGAGCAGAAGGAAACACAAAAAGCATATAAATTGAGTGAAAACTTAAAAAAATATAGATGCCGTTGACTGAAAGTCCACTGCCTTTCAGAAGGCTTCATTGAGGAGAGCTTGGAGGGAAATGGGTTATCTGTAAATTATCAGTCAGACAGTTACACTGTATTTCAAACATTAAGAGAAGATAGTAGTTGATGTGCTGCCAACACTCTAACAAAGGGCTCCTACAGAAATCTACTCATTTACTGTGTGATAAACTCTGTGTACCGGGAGCACAGCTCAAGGGAGCTACTTAGGGATCCATTTGTAACTTAAGAAAAAAATAATACTAATAAAAAAAATAAAATCCTCCTGTAAGCCTGGAGGGAGGTGACCACTTGGCATGCAAAATTAAACTACGTGCACTTTACTGGAAAGATAAATACCTTGTTCCTGAGAAATATAAGGAATACATTGATAGCATAAAACAGTGGTTTAGACTGCATGATTTTAAGGGGATGAGGCAGGGCACAGTTAAGTCCTGTCTGGTATCTGGAGTATCCTCCCTATGACTTTTAGAAAATACTTGGAACCTACTGACACCTGGTTCATTCCATCACCAAAAAAGAGAGAAAAGAGAAAAACAAAACAAGAAACAAACCAAATAAACACATCCCTACAAAAGCCACCAACAAAACAACAAACAAAAAGGCAGGCAGGGTAGTAATTCAATTAGCCTCAGGAATTCTTCCATTTTCTGCAGAGAGAAGGCAAACACCATCATAGACAAAACTGTGCTGGTGGCAGTATTTTTATGAGGAGCTGCTGTGAGCCTTCAGCTTTCTTCCAACACCCCCTTGCATGGCCACTTGTCTGACAGGTTTTTCTGAATTCTGATGGCACCTGAAGCATGTGAATACTGACATCTGGCCACAGTAACAGTGATATAATGAAACAGTGATGGTATTTTAATAACTCCATAATCATTTTATAGTTTTATAGGGTTCTCTTCCTCATTTTTTTTGGTAATATTCAAATGCATCCTTTGACCAAAACAAAAAATAGGAACAATACATATTTGTAAGAGCATTTATAAATCTTAGGGGAGGACCCACAACTTGTCAAGTTCTCAACAAAAGCTGAGGTCCTTCTAACAGCTGAGGTCCTAGTTTGGATTAGTTTAGCTAGTGTGCCTTTCAAATTTCAGCAAAAAGGCTGTGGGTTCAAGTTAGCAATTAATGAACCCTACGAGGCTCCAACTTCAAACATCCAGAAATTGGGATACTCATCTGAACACTTGGAGACTGTGACCAAACTCTCTTAGGAGATGTCAGGCTTTTTGCTTCCAATTTGCAGCATTTCGAGAAAGGTTGATTTCTGGAATAGGCAAAGCTTACATTGTTCTTGTTATATTGTTCTAACTTACTTACAATAATAGTGACATTCTCTACAAATCATTTGTGCAACAGAGCAATTAGCAAATTCCTAAAAATATTGGTGGTGTTATTTAGTCAAATAATAAATTAGTAATACCTGCTCATGAAGACATCACTCCAGCATTTCAACACTAAGTGCTCACTACCATGTTCCAGAATAGCTTTCATATTTTTTTTCTAAGATCACTACTTTATTTAACCATGTCTTAAACACTGTATAGAAGATATTTAGTGTGATCAGAAGACTCAGAGCACACATTTTTGTGTGTTTGAAATAGTCTTTGACTAATTCCATAGTATTCTGTAGTTGCAAATACAGAGAAATTAGTGCTGCTGAAAGACATTAGAAAATAGAAAAAGAAACAGACATTATATTTTTTCATCAACAGTATTAGCTGCAAAAGCAACTTTGTTTGCATTTCTAATTTTTTGGATCAAAAATGCATTTTCATTGAGACTCTGTGTAGAAAAGAACACAGCTGCCTGATTGCCCAACAAAAATACGAGGTAGTATTTGAGCTATAAGCCAGTACTCTTTGAAGTTCTGAACTAGAGATTTAAACTATGCCAGGAACAGAAAGTTATCTTAGATTAATAACACAGAAAGATTGTCCAAGTACACCAAAAGGTAAGTTTTCTTCTTTTTTGTACTCTCTTCATACATGTAAAAAAAAAAAAAATCTTTCAAGATGCATTCAGTATATTACATATAAAGAACTCACTTGAAAGTTTATTCATTTTCTAGACAAATGGATTAACCTTAACCTTAATCTGAACATTTTCTCATTTATTTGACTTTACTTCATGAGAATGTTTAATTGCCTCCATTTTGAACCTGTATTTGTACTTCTTAGGAATAAATCAGACTGTGGAAAAAAATTATCTTTTGGTTTATCTAATCTGAAGAAATTCAAGGTTGTGAACTAGAAAATAGTTAATATGCATTCAATAGGTCAGGCATTTGGGGAAAATTTAACATGTTTCTATTTGTCTTGTCTACTTACTATATTTCAGGAAAATAAAATCTTCAGAATTGCTATATAAACCTACTTACTCTTCAGTAAAAATATTTGCTTAAGTCTAATCTTGTAAATATTCATTAATAGAGGTCTTCATAGTGCTAAAAATTACCCAAGAATTAATTTTCTTCATTAGACAAAGTTGAAATTACCTCTTTAATGTCACAAAATGCAAAGATGAATCTATCCACTAATGTCCAAATACATAATTAATAAATGTTTTGAATGAATACTTAAAAAAAAAGGAACAGAGAAAGAAGCCTTCTAAAAATACTGAGACCAATAAAATTAAAATGCACTGACAGATTTTTAAGATTTCTGAAGATAAAATCTCATCATTGCCTGAGATCTTCCTGCCAAGTTATGATCACAAGTTAACTTCTCTGGGTGAGTTATTAATTTCTAGAATAGTGTAAGTGCTGGCAGGAATTCCACAATGGAAGTACAACTGAACTATACTTACATCACATAAACCATTATCCAGATGTTTCAACAAGCTTCAACAAGTATATTATAATTCAAATCCTAGTGATAGGTAGGATTTAGCTGTCAATAAAGCAATAAAGCATATTTCAGACCTATAAATTAATTTTTTACTGAAATCAGTATCATGGACATGAGCTTTAATCCCCTTTAATGGAACAGCTTTGAAACAAAACAGGAAAGGTCACTGAAAGGTATTGTCTTTGATATCCCACTAAACAAAGGATTTGTCATACTAAATAACTCCTATTTCTACTAAGCTGAAAGATAGGTACAAATTCAGCTGGTGCCTCTGCCTGAAAGGTGTTGAGCACTGCTGGTGCTCAGTGAAGGCTGAGAGAGGTAGGGGATGCCCAGCATATGATAAGAATACTTAGCACCTTCCAGAATGGAGCTCTGGAGAATGCAAAAAGTCCTCAGATGTCCACTCAAAAAAAGGGCTTCTTGGCAAGAATTTTCACAAATGATGTCGTCATATAAAGCAAACCCACTACTGACTTACAAAGAAAGTTAGCCTGCCAAAACCCAGATCTTTATAGCTGTTAAGGCATATATCAAAGGTAGACTGATACTGATATGATCTGCAGAAGCACTTACTACCATTGCAATTGGTAAAAATTAGGTCACTATTCTGAAGTCTCTAATGTATTCCTAGGCATCAAAATAACTTTGAATTACCACTTTTTAAAACCTAGACATTGCTAAATGACAAAGGTTCCCTTAGAAATGTTGCTATAACACATTTTATAAAATATATTGATTTTTCTAATAAGGTCAATGCAATCAAATCTGCATTTTACTGTTATTTTATAAACAAGGAAGTCAGAATCTTTTTCAGAACAACAAAAGCAGCAAAGATTGTCTCCACCATTATAACAGAGTACAGAGCTGATGTACCCTACCCTAAGGGAAAGGTTCTTCTCTCTTCTTCTTCAGAAAAAGGAAACCAAACACAATCATGAGAGATGCAGCAATCTATAACCGATTTCAAAAAGTATATTTGAACAGATTTGTCTTAAATTCTAATCTCAATTTTTGTAAGAAAAATCATACAACTGACCATCAAAGGAAAAAGAGAAGGGTGCCACACACCCTTCTTTACTCCCTGCTTTAACGTGAAGTTAGAAAGCATCTATAAGGTTGGAAGAGGGACTTCTGCATGTGTAGAGTTACTTTTACAATGTGCTGACTCCATAACTAAGACTCTATTTCATTTAATTCAATCAGATTAGATTGTGGTACTGATTGTGATCATATCCATAAATCAGTCCTTTAACTAAGTTTCCATGGAAACACTATACGTCCCTGTTTTCCTTTTAGACAAGGGATGCCTGTGTAACAAGTGTGCTGAGGACAACATGTTTTGTTTAAGTTACATTAGCTGGAGCCAATACTTCCTAATTACATTACCAGAAGAAACATTTACAGCAGTACTTTTACCATGGGAAACCCTCCATCATCCACCCTATCTTAATCTCTGAAAACCAGGAAGCATCAGCAACATCCATTGCTTTAAATGTGTGAATTGGTATCTAAAATAATCTCTTTTATTAAATGACAACATTGATTTTGGTTTACAGTCTTCATATATAAGGACATTATCTCACAGCATCTGGATTTCTCTGAAACTTCCATCAGAGAACATCCACCCATGAAGGCAGGGTGGTCCAGTGGCTAAAGTGACTTGAATTTTATATATGAAAGCAGTGATACCTAAGTATTCTTACAGTCACATATGACAGATTAGGGTGGAATCCAAAAACAGGCATCCCAGCTTTCATGAAGCAAGCATGGGTGAGAAAAATATGTCAAGATTTGATCTTTATGATATGAAATCACCAAATCATCAAATTACAAATTACCAAGAGCACTCTGCTCATTCTAAAGGGTTTGTAGAAAGGAAGGCTGGAGCAGCAGCTAACAAAAACCTATTTAAGATCTTACTGACACTACCAAACAGAGGTATGGAAATTATTAGTCAACTAAACTAAGGCACATGGTGCATAGCTTCAGTTTCTAAAAGCAGTCAGCTTACTTCTCTTGATGAGCACGTTAAGGAACAGGGAGGCCAGCAGCACTGTTTGAACTCATGTGTTCTAATTGCTGAGAAAATGAGCACTGAGCAATGTACTGTGACTCTGACAAGGGATAAAAAGTCCCAGCCTAAACACGAGTAATCAAGGTCAGCCATGCCATTATATTCCAAAATAGCATACTGCAGAAAGGAATAAAAGCAAATGGAGAAGAAAATACACCCTTGACCAAGGCAGTTATAGCTATATGGACAGACGAAGTTCAGCTAGATTGGAAACATTATAGATCATGCTGTAAATTAAAAAATATTAAAATAGAAGAGCTCTTGGATGAAAAAGAATTGTATTAAATGATAATATGTATTACCTGTATACCTCAATATCACTAAGTGGCAATGAAGCAAAAGTCAGATATAAATATTGAAGACAAAAAGCTGAGATCAACATTTAAGTGAAGCCTGAAATTTAGGGCTAATAAACTACTTCTTCTATACAGTATGCTTTCTTCATTAATTACTTGCTCACAGGCATTCCAACTGTTGTTACAAGCTTCTTTTCCTCTCAACTAATGCAAATGCTTAGTCCAGAAAGTTTATCCTGCAGCATCTGAGGCAGTACAAAAGAAACAACAGCCAAAAGCTTGCAGAAAACTGGTCAATACAAACCAAAATACCAGGCACAACTCTTTATTAGAAGTGTCAGGACATCATTATTTATGCCAATTTTACTAAAACATTTCCCCTTTTACCTAGCAGACATCATGACAGCTGTTTGGTATGATTCACCTAACAGTGGTACTGATTCTCAGTAAACAGTGTCCCTTTTTACCAAGTCAAGAGAAGGCAAATATTATATGCTACAGATACTTCATATATTGTAATCGATATTGAAAAGACATGGTCTAGTAATAAGAAACCATAGAATTCAGTCTTTTGTGATTCTCAGCAGGAAAATAGAAAACCAAAACAGACATATAGAAAGACATAAATTCAAGACTGACAAGATAATAATGAATTAGTAAAAAAGAGTGTAAGAATAGTGAAAACATGGTATTCCCCAAAGATTTCAACCTTTAGTGTCCTCTACTTGTCATTAGGTTATCCCCGTCAAGTTGCTTCAGTACTGCTGGTATAAACTGCACACATATATAAACAGGATTTTATTAAATTTTATATTTATTTTTATATATTTTTTTTACATAGCTATAGGTATTTTTACATAGCTATAGGTCTAAGGGATGTTATATTTTTATTATAATTGTTTTGCCTATTGTTTTCCTCCTGTATGAATTTCCTCCCAGAGTATCTGAAATCTTTAATAAACATCTGAATATTTCTTTACCATGTTACACTATCAGAATCAAGTTTCATGACTTTTAAGAGTTATGCTTACATCAGAGGGATCAAGAGGTTTACATTTCAGTACCTATTAAAGGAATTTAATTATGCAACCAGTTCCATTTAGATACACAGTTACTGTTCATTGCTAATTTATACCAGATTTTCCAGTATTATAATTCTCATTAATAAAATGCCCTCTGAAAGGGTTTATTTTGTTTGAGGGGGTTTTCTGTTTGTTTGTTTGGGGCGTTTTTGGGGGTTTTTTATCCTTTATACTCACCAAGTTTTTCAAAGATTTGTCATATCTGAAAGGAGCACAACTTGATAAAGTTGAGGGATGAAAATATCTCTATATATGACTTACCTTCTAACTTTAGTTAAAACATTAGGTGGAGAAAAAAGTATAGTGGTGTTTAAAATCTGTTCATAGGTTAAAAACAGGATAACAGCCTGGCTTGTGATCAACAGAATGTTGTCTTATACAGAGGACTTCTGGTGCCTACTGTTTTAGCAGTTAAAGCAGTAGGGATGACACAGAAATCCAGAGACCAAAGAAACAAGAAAATCAGCAAACTAGGTACTGCCTTATAAAACTTATGAGTTACTGAAATGCAGAACACCACCAACAGGTATCTGGCTCATTCTTCTTCATTGGAGTCAAAAGGAAAAAGTTTACAATATTCTTACTTCCACTCATCAAATGAACCAATATTCCAGGTTTTATTTATCTACCATATTCAGAGGTCTGCTAAATACAGCTGCTAAATACAACCATCAAAGAGGGTTGTAGTTTGGTATTGTACATGTTATAATGTAATTGGCAGATGGCAGATCATACTTTGTCTGCTTCAAGGCAATTCAGATTCTTTCAGAAGGTACAGGCTTCAAGCTTTTCTCTTGTAGAGAAACTCTGACAAAGAAAATACACCAAAGTTCTTATCCAAATCTATTGAGCACAAAAGTGCTCATCCAATAGAATACCTAACTATATCCTGAGATTTCATCCCATTAAAAGTATATATTTAACATTTAGTAACTGTGTAATTTTCATGCCAAGCTATTCAGTACCTTGCTTAAATAATGGAATTAAAAATAAAAATCACATGGCTATCTCTGAAAAGTTGCATGAATTGCAGCAGCTTAATTATTTACATTTTTACTGCAGCAAATGCTATCCTTCCTTTTGCTCTTTGCAAAGAGAAAAAGAATCCTTTTGAGCCTTAAAATACAGGAATTCCCAACATTTAACAGGAAGTTTCACTGAAATACTGCAATTTGCCCTAAAAGCACAAAGGGAATTAATGAAGTATGAGTTCTATTTTGTAGCACAATTGATAAGCAGCAGTTTAACAAACATCTCCTGTACTTTACACTCTTCAGACACTGAGACTATTTGAAAACTCTTTTACAGGCAGTTGTTCAAGATGAACCCAGTCAGAATGCACAGGAAATCTCTTTCCAAAGTTTGAGTCCATGGTAAGCTATGACCCTGAAGAGAAATTCTCATTAAATATAAATGTAAGAAAACAAAAACACTCAGTAAAGGCTTAGAAAAGAACTTCACCTTTGATGTAGAATGAATAACCTATCTAGAACAACAGCGAGTTGTCTCAATTGTAACACATTTAATAGAGGACAAATAGCACGTAAACTGCTGAGGTAAAACAAAACATTCACCTGCCTTTATTTTTATACGTGTTTTTCTAGCTTCTGTTTTTATTACTTTCATTTCTGTTAGCTTTATATCAAGCAATGCATTTCTATTTAAAATAATGGGAAAATGGATTTATTAATTAATCATGCTGGAGATATTTTTATCTGTGGATGCTCAGCATGTATAACAGGAAATAGCTATTTCCTGTCAATAGTCAGGAAATGATTGAAAATTGAATTTGTACCCCCTGCTGCTGTATGTGATGGAATACTCTACTGGCACATAATCTGCTTCTTGCTGCAATTTTATCTAATTTAAAATAAAGAAGCCCATCATCTCTATTCCCTGTGCTTCTCCTCATTCTGAAGGCCTTGAAACCCTTCTAATAAATTTTCAACCAACCAAAGCAGGCTGTAAGGCTGATGCTTGCCCATTTTCCACATACTCCTTCTCCTCTTCTTATATTTCTGCTCATTTAGTTATGGGGAAAAGAATACAAGCCAAACCAAATCCTAACTGTATTATATTAAGAGCTACAATATCACAACTTGCTGGGTGATTTACCTGATGGACTGAAGGTCTTGCATCGCTTTAATGAAAACAAAACAAAACAAACCACCCCACAACGAACTGCAGATGGACTGACTCAAACAGCTGTCTGTAAATTACCATAAAAAAAAATAGATATGAATTTTTAAATAATTTTTTATACCAAAACAGAAGAGTGGTCTGGGGATGACAAGAGTTCAGACCTCAACTGAGAAGGTGCTCAGACAGCCAGCCCCAATGGTACCACCTGACACAGCAGCCAGTTTGCAGCTTGCTTCAGCTAGCCCAGCTATTCCCTCCCCCTCTGCACATTCCCACCTGGAATGCAGTATGAATCCACTATTACATCTTATATGCTGGCCTCTTCTAGAGGTGTCAGAGGAAGGTGTAAAAATTCCCATAAATAATAATTATGGAAAAAGTCCTGTCCACAGGGAAAGGTTTTTCTCCATAACTTGTGTCATTAGAGGTTGATTAAAGCCCTTAAAAGCGAAACTTTATATCCCTTCTAAATGATTTTTTGCCCTATGAGGTAACTGTGGCTCCAGATTATATATGAATCCTGCTAATCTTTTGGCCTGAGGATAACTTTGCACAATGCATTTCATAGATTAATTATGCATTATATAAACAAGTACCAGATGTATTAAAGGCAAAACAAACCACTGAAAAGAAAACATCTCTTCATCTCAAGTTCAGTGATCCAAAAGACAAAATCACAACTGCCTTCTCTCTCATTTCTCAGGTTAGAAAATACTGTTTCACACCTTGAAGAGAAACCACCAAACAGTTTGGAATGACTGCCAAGGACAGACATAAACAATTTTTTAGACAGCATGGTGTCTCCTTATGCTATGTGATCCAAACTTTGACATTACCAAACTTTAGCTGGTATCATTTGCCCTTTATCCCATCCAAGCAGTAAGATGTTTGAAGAAATCCATGCACCCACCTCTTCTGGAAAACACAACAAGCTTTTTAAGGTTCAAGTCTTCCTCAAGCCAAATTTTGTTTGATCCGTTGGTTTCTAATTCTCCTCCTAAAGGTAGGCAGAAGCATGGTTCAGGGTATTCCAATATATCTGTCAAGTTTTAAAAAGCTAGTACCCTGCCAGTCAAAAGTTGAGAGGGCCCTGAGCTATTAGGGTTCAAGGACTGCCTCTGTAGAAAGAAAAGAAAGAAGGACCTAAGGGTTTCTTGTGTCCTGCCATCTTTCTTTGAAGACCATTCTGACTCATAGATGGGAAAAGAGATCTCTCTCCATGATGCAGTACTGTAGTTTTTAAAATGTCAGTTAAAGGGGGAGATGTTTAAGAACAGAGGTTTAGGCTGTTTCACTGACAAATGTGAATTATTTTTTTCCTGAGACACAACAAAAAGGAGCCTGCATTGCCCAGAGTTGCATTTAGGGTCTTATAGCTTAGCTGCTACACTAATCTGGAGACACACATCAGTAAGGAGAAAGTGCAAGCCATTTCTCTGTAACTGCTGAGGGACCTTCCCACCCAAAAGCATACGGAAAATAAATTTAATAGAGAGGATATATAAGAATTGTCTGCTGTGGTCTTAGGAACATTTCTGTATTTAATCATGTCTGCCAGTACTCCATATACAGTGCAGTGAAATCCAAACACTGTACCTTTTAAATATCTGGAATATTTAAATTATTTCCTTTCTGCTAGAATTTAATTAACATAATTTCCTTCTGTAAAAGAGATGATTCTTATGCATACTGCTCCTTTAAAGCAAATGGCAGTAACTGCTGCAACCAAGTGTTAGCTGGCAGAGCAAACACTGAACTGCCCTCACCAGCCACCAGGGATAGGATATTAGCTCATTGGGCTGCCTTGCTCCTTGCAATGGGAGCCATATCTTGTTACAACACCACACGAGTTAATTTAAGCAGTCACAATAACCTAGCTGCTGCACCACATCAGACAGCTAAAAAGAATGCTGCTGGTTGTTCAAAATGCCAGAAGTAGAGTAGATTTCATGGTTATTCTGTTTCTGGCAAATCTCTACCTGTGTCACAATGGTTATTTTCACCACATCAGACTTCTTGGTCATAACCAAAGTTTTATTATGAATAAATGGGAATAGGACATGGATTATACGTTGGGGAAACTTCTGTTTACAAAACATGTGTATTCAGAGTTCTCAATATAAGGGAAAAATAGCCACATGTACACGAAAAGCAAATTGTCAGATTTAATAATACGTTTCCAAATCTGACTGCGGCATGAAGAATTTTTAAAAAGTAGGAACTTCTTATACCACAATTCAGAGTACATAAAACCACCTCTGCATTATTGTTGGAACTGAACCTCCCACAGTGCTTAATTTCCATTGACCTTGTCCTATGAACATCTCCTTAGTATGGAACATGCTAAAAATAATACAATTATAGTAGCAAAGCTTTAGCGAAAATAAGACATCTGAATATTTCTCTACCATGTTACACTTTCAGAATCAAGTTCCACGACTTTTAAGAGTTATACTTACATCATAGTTTACATTTCAGTACCTATTAAAGGAGGGCAATTAAGAGACATTCTTTAAGCCCTCTGCGAGGTGATACAAACTGCTGAGGGAGCATGTAAGCCCCCCTGATCAGCAAACATTAGTTAAGAGGAAAAAAAATTGAAAGAAACTCATTTAATTCAAGAGCCAAGAATAAAATTTTAGATACAAAATAAGATTTTTTGTACCATACCAGAAAATAAGAACATAATAGCTATTGCCTCCTGCAATAGAATAAAAAATCATGAACTCATCCCTTGAAAAGATAGTGGGATATCATCTCAAGTAACTAGTACCTGACCTAATGTTGTTCTTTGGAAGAGCAAAGCAGAGTAATCTTAAGGCTACAACGTTTAATGTATATTACATTGTATAATAGCCCTTTTCACATTTAGTTCTGCTTTCATGAAAATGATTCACTGGTACTGTTTAAGATAGATCTCCTTATATGTTTATATATCTGTGCATGTACATGGATTGGGAAAGGAAATAGCAAATGTATTGTTCCAAGGTTAGAGAAGGTTTTCACTTTAACCTGACATTCATTTGAGGTGCATGACAGCTGACCTGTAACCTCTACATCCCTCTCCCTTTCTCAAGGTACCAGGTACCAGGTAACCTACATCTACAGTACTCCCCTACACTAACTTGCAGACTGTCATCCTTTATCAGGATGATGTTGCCATTCATCAAGAGTACCAAGGACAGTCTGGTCTGGCATTTGTAGCAATAATCCTTGTATCCTTGAGATGAACAGTCATCTTTACTTTACAGAATGTCAGTTGGTTTAGATTCTCTTTCATTGCTCTTCAGTATTCACTGTTCTTTTGGGTACCTTGACTGGTGCCAGAAACAATTCAGCAAAGCATACAATAACACGTATAGCTCTCTTTTCTGGGTGAGCATGGCAGAGATCTTAACACAGACTTTCAGTGACCAAAAAGTAGATACAATGAAGATGAGGTCACTTTCATAAGGTTGCATGGTAACAGGACAAAAAGTGATGGACACAAGTTGCTTCAGTGAAAACAGCCTGGATGCAAGACAAAATTATTAATACTTAGAATAGCTACACATTGGAGTAGGTTGTCCAGAGGAGTGATGGAATTTTCCTTGCTGGAAATACCCAATTCTCAGATTGACAGGATACTCTATAACCTCTTGGTAGACCCTGCTTTCAACAGCAGCTTGGACCTGATGCTTTTACTTTTTCTGATTCCTTCCATAGCACTGGCTATAGCATGAATATTTTGCCCCAGAAAGCAAGTGTTGTTCAATCTGTTCAAAAGCACCTAAAACCAGAATAGGTATGAAAGCTTTTGATTGAACAACCTCCCCCTTCACAGGACAGCTAACAGATGGTGTGATCACATGGCCTTGGAAGATTATTACATACCAGAACTCTCATGCCTTTAAACACCTTTGAGTTTTTTCATAATCAGAAGTCATTAATCATTCTACTGCTGTAGATGGTACAGTATAAATGAGTTATACCAGAGTATAACAACAAGACAAACAAAGAGACAAGTAAGGGCACATTGAAGTACACACTTGAAGTACACACTTGAAGTACAATTTTAATATCATCTCCTATTCTTTTCCAATATCTTAAAAAATAAATTGAGTATTTTTGCTGACTATCCCTGTATGTATGCCATTTTTATGCACAAAGACACTAGTTCTGTGTTCCCATGCAAAAAAAAAAAAAAAAAAGAATCCTGCCAGAGCAACTAATGGATGTCAAATGAGTAAGCTTAAAAGAGCAAACAAGTACACTGTCAAAACCATGTCATCAACCTGCAGGCCTATTCATAGAGCTATTACACACTCCACTGCCTCCAGTCACTGCCCAGGATAATCAGAATCCATGTTCAGAGTCACATGATCTTGCAAAAATTGACACAGCATAGCTAATAATCCACCAGAATTTACAAACTATACTGGATTTAAAAAGCCAGCTTTATTTTTGTGCCTGCATTTGAGGCAGATTAAATAAATAGAAAAGGCAAGGCTGCCAGGTCAATATTTGTGTGTTGCAGCTGTCCAGTTAGAGCTAAGAGCCACTCTTTGCATGGCCTGTTGGCTGATTAAGAGGCAAAGTCTCTAAGAGTCATAAATGAATGAGGAGGAGAGGGAGGGGGAAAAGATTGTGATAAAGAAAAAAAATCAAAGGCTGAGGAGCAACTCCATAGAAATAGCTGCATTTCTACACAAGCCACAGATACCATTTAAAACCAAAAATAAAAATCCACAGAAAGGAAATTGGATGAGCACATTACAGATCTGAAGTGGGAATCAGAACAAAGTGTTTGTTTCTGTTCTACATCAGAAAACATCTGGAAGGTGAAGAACAAGAAAACAGAATGAAAGGTGAGATATTAAGCATTCAGATTAATAATGAAATCTTTCTGTTCTCTAAGCATTTCCTTGCAAAACACTATTTTAACTCTATATTGGGAGCTGTATTTCAGTTTCTGAAGCCAGCTATTGCAAAACAGTGGAATGAACTGAAAATGTTTACTTGAAAGGATGATGAATTTACAATTCAGAAGATTATATATAATTTTAAAATAAATTTCTTTTTTGAGTGAAAACTAATGACTACTTTGTCACTTAAACTGTAGTCTCAAAATAAAACTTTCCCTTATGCATTCATAATATTCAACGATATAGTCATTCAGATATTCCTTTAATTACCAAAGGTTTCAAGCAGGAATTTAAAAAAAATTCACTGATTAAAGAAATCTTAATTATTCAACATTATCTGTTCTTTTTTATTTTAATTTCATGCTGTGCATATGAAGATGGTTTGAAAACAAGGTGTTAGTTAAAGCTAAGGTCTTTAACAAGATTTGAAATGTAAAACCAATTATCTTTCAGTTAAAACTCACCTGAACATCAAGAAGCAGAAAATATTACACTAAGTATTATTAGGTACTCCTGTCAACATGTAGAAAATTATGTCTATGGGAAAGAGAGCTGGCATTCAGATAAGAGAATTAAAGAAGTAAGCATAAATAGGTATTTTCAAGGAGAAACCTACTGTTTTAGATGACTGAAAAAGTACTGGTAACTATAGCAATGAATCTTGTTATTCTCTTGAGTAACAACTCAATTAATTCTTAATTCTTTTTAGGTAGTAAAATTAGTAGAAACACAGAAAAATAAAAGTTCTATTTGCATTTCTAACAGAAGATGGTTCTAAGTTGTTACTATCACAGAAAGAAATCTTTCAATTTAATAATTTTAGAAACCCTGTGGTATTTCCTTCAAATATCACTGCTCTCCTGAAAATTATTTCTACGAAAGATAAAGCCCTGGGAAGTATTTTACTTTAAGATCATGGAAAGACTAACTGCACTCTGCATTATAAAAGTACTTCAATACAATCTATACCTTAATAGTGTATTGTAAAGGACATCAACTCTCTTTACACTATCTACATTAATGCTTATCATGGAGCTGTATCTCCTTTGCCCATGTTAATGACCTGTATATTGCCAGAAGACAAACATTTTAAACTGATTTTATATCTTTTTTCACTTGTGATACAGGTAACAGGATTTTGGCTTTAAGTATCATCTTGATAATATATCCAGCTCACGGATGTCCCACCAAATGTGTATGCCATACAGCCTCAAAGACTGCAGACTGCAAGAACAGAGGATTTACTGAAATTCCTGCCCATTTACCTCCTGACATTCAGATATTGCTGTTGCAGAATAACCGCATTTGGAGAATAAACCCAAATGCATTCACTGGAACACCACTGCTCAAAATCTTAGATTTGTCTAATAATTCTCTCTCAAGTTTGGCACCGGGTGCTTTCCAAAAATTACGGTATCTACAGGTTCTAAACCTAACCAGAAATTTGATTCATTACATAGAAAACAAAACTTTCAGTTTCCTCCCACACCTAAAAGAATTGGACTTGTCATCCAACAGCATTGTACGTTTGCCTGAGAGTTTTGGAAACAGCACAGGGAATATAACATTGCTGTCTGTGAAGCACAACAAACTTCAGAAAATGGAAAGAGTTCTGCTGGAGTCACTTCCAAACCTGAAAGTGGTTCTTTTCAAGGATAATCCCTGGCAATGTAATTGTAATGTCTTTGGCTTGAAACTGTGGCTGGAGAGCTTTTTGTACAGAGGTAAGGAATTCATCTTGTTACATAAAATGCACATGAAATCACTTAACCAACACCTAACTCTGATCTTTGCTACTATGGTTTAGCAGTTATATCTATAGCTCAGATAAGTACACTGAAATATATTCTTCTGCATAGGGCAGAATATGGATGCTTTTATAAATAGAGGTGGCAAATTAGAATCATAGGGAAATTTTATCTTGGCACAAAGAGAAAAAGTGTATACACACAGTCATACAGTACACACAGATACATTCTGGAAATACCACACGGAGTGTGTCTATGCATATCCATCCATATCTATACCTCCATAACAATTAGTGTTCTGCACACACACTTGCTTTAGTTCTATCAACATATTTTTGCTAGAACACAATCTACTGTTTAAAAACTTTTTACTTGATGCATGAGAGTGAACATCGAGACTGATATAAGCACCAATGAAACTTTAGAGAACTTAGGATTTTAATTCCTTCATAAATTATAACTTAGTAGCTCTTTAATATTTTAAGAATACTTTACCTAAAAATTTATGTTACACCTTGGACAAGTTTACTCTTGCCTAGCACTGCTTCCTAATTTGTTGTTAACCAGAAGAGGTCCTAAATTAACAGACAATCTCCTGACAGAAATGTGTAATGAAATCACATGAGGAAGAGATAATTTTATAAATAAAAGTAGCCTCATATTTTGGTCACATCTGCTTTACAATCTATTCATGAGTTATGCTGTAGAAAACAGAATACTATTTAATTCTAAAGGAATTAAGTATCAAAAGAAATTCATTTATTTCTCCCAGGAGGTAAGTTCAGATGCTGAGAATTCAGAACAGCAGGGCAATCTGCTTCTCTCTAAAGTAGGCTTTGATGCTTCATGTGATCCAACTACTGATTACCTGTCTGTATATGGAAATGACATGGAGCATGTTGAAACAGTACATGTGGAGATGGTCCACCTTGCCTGTGACTGAATGGACTGCCATTTTCAGGTGTCAGGACTCTACAGACCCACAGGAAAACTATACAGGGGATGCAAGGACACAAGTAAGACAGGAATAGTCTCTGAGAGAGGTAAAGCCACTGCAGGAAGCAATCTTTTAGAAAAGATGAAAGGCTGAACTCCAGTCAGGGTTAAAACATTAATATTTTGCATTGCTAAAGTATTACATTAGCTCAGTGCTCTAGTGGTATCATGCTGGAACCATTTCCTACAAGAAATTTCAGCAGGGGTTCTGACTTTTCTGTGCAGAAGAATACAGTGATCCAAGCTAAACATATCAGATTATCTTAATTACTCTGCCAGCAACATAAGTATTGTAATGTGTTTCCAAAAAATGACATTATTTAGAAATTCAGTGATGCCCTTCCATCTTTCAGAACACTGCACATATTACTTAAATGACAGATTCATTTTAGCAGTAAGTTCTAAAAGAAACCCAACTCGTATGTTCTCCTCTACCTTTATAATTTGCCAAAATCACTTAGCAAGCTAAGTTACACTGCACATTAATCTTTCCTATTACTTATAGGAAAGTAAGTGGCCCTGTGGCTCTATGGATATTCTTGAAAGTCCCACCAAAACATTGCTTTAGATGGAACACCTGAAATAAAAGTATTGACTGCTGTGTCCAATGTAACTCTAAAAGACTTCAGTATTTTTAGCTGAATCCAGCTCAGGCATTTGATGCTTGGTGCATATTCATAAACAGTGAATAGAGAATGCTTTGCTTCAGGTGGGACTCTAGTCTTCTCTTCCAGACACATGTATTTAGAAAGATCACAGTTGCAAGATTTGGAGTCCAGATTCAAATTAACACACTGGAGATGTCAGGTACCACACTTTGGTTTTGGCTTTTAAAGACCAAGAGACAAGCCACTACACTCTTGTTTGGTTTGGAATATCACCAGTATTTCTGGAGTAGTCTCCAGATGTTAGTTTGGGTCCATCTCTATTCACTGCTTTCTCAAAATTTCTTAGGATGAAAATATCTATGCCTAGCTTTAGTTGAAAGACAGATTATTTTGGATAGAGAAGAGGAAGAAAATTCAGCTGATTTGATTAGTTAATTTTTTCAAACATGTAAATATTCGTTTTGGCCATCCTGACTCTTTGAGACAGTAGAGCCACAAAGCCATGGTGTATGGACTAATTAGAAACTTGAGGGCTATGCTCAGTGTGTGTTTCTCTACATGCTGAGGAACAACTGCATGATTTTCCAGGACTGAGGCTTCCTACTTCACCTTCCTGTTAAACTTAAAATATCCTTTGGGAGAGAGCAGAAGCCTACTCTTAGCAGTCATGAAATTTACAGTTTGAGCAGGGTAATAGGTTGATTAATCTTAACTCCTTTAGATGTCTGTATATTTTCTTACTACAAGCCTTGCTTCAAATAATTGCTCGTATACATACAACTCACTGAACGTTCTCTTTGCTTCATTACAGTCAGCATATGATGTCAGAACAATGACTGTTTCATGGAATATTTCAATCTAGGGGGAAATCTTTAAGTACATCTCTTCCACTTCTCTTTAGGAAAAGAAATAACAGCATGAATTTGAATGGAATTAATCTGCTGATATCCACACATTTTCATCTATGACTTAGTTGTGTTTCACTTTTGTGTTTTGTTACTTTTTTTACTTCTACATTCATAAAAATCATAGATAACTTAATTCCTGATCAATTGCTTCCTGGAAACACCCTCTTATATGAGTGATAAAATATCAAAAATCTCACCATTTATCTAACCAGAAAAAAGGATACGAGAGATATAATTCTAAACCTTAAAAAGTATAAAGTCAAAACTGATGATAAATTTACTTCACGTCTGTTATTTCTACAGTAAGATAATTCAGAAACCATCAAATCTTAAGACCATAAATCTCTTTTTTTCAGGAGGAATAAGCGATGGCATTATCTGTGCAGCACCAGGCATTCGGAAGGGAAAGGACCTCCTCAAAGTTCCTTATGAGCTGTTTGGGGCATGCCCTCTAAGAACAGCTCATGTTCACCTGGCTGGCGTTCACCACCACAGCTTTGAGCACAGAAGTTCTCTGAAGCACACTCATCACAGTGAGCACGGGGACTACAGAGGATCCAACTGTGAACCCAAACCCAAGCCGAGGCCCGTTAGTTTGCGTCATGCAATTGCCACTGTAGTAATAACTGGAGTAGTCTGTGGAATTGTGTGTCTAATGATGTTGGCAGCTGCTGTTTATGGTTGTGCCTATGCTGCAATTACTGCTAAATACCACAGAGAACATTTGGCCCCAGTCAGACAGCACGGGACTCTTGAGGAAAAAGAGCCATTTGATAGTTCCTTGGCTTGAGATGTTTCTGTCTCTGGTTTCTTGAAAATAAAGCCCTTAGTTCAGTTATAAGCCTGGAATCTATATAGTATTGATTTAATAGTGATTACGGCTTTTTATTTATTTTTTTTTAAATGTAAAGATATACCTGTTCTTTGGAATATATATTGAATTGTAGAAGAATGTAAGCTTATTTACATTTTGTGTTTGTATATTCTGAAAACACTATTTAAGGCTGAGTGCTTGAGATAATGAAATCTTGACCTAGCCACTTTTTTTTCATCCTCCGTTACTAACTTTTGGTGCAAAGCTACAACAACATATGGGTTATGGTCCAGCTCCAGTCAGTGGCTGACAGCAGTGAGCCCTCAGCAAAGAAGAACACAATAGCTACTAATGACTGTACTTTAAGAACTTGGAATACTTGGTTTGTACCCAGAAATACAACTCACAGTCATTTAGAACCAGCCAGAGTATGAGCTGCCTCTAATAAGCTTCATGTGTTAAAAACATTTTCAGATACATTTTTCCTCCTTCCAATCTGCCCTAGAAGACAACAATTAAACATTACATCCATTATCTAACTTATTAAAAAGGAACTACCTTCTTAACTATCACATACCACTTTTAAATTACTAGGTAGAGAAGAGAGAAGGGAGCTGAGAAAATGCTGAAGAAAGAAGAAATGCTGCACTGCTTCCAAGCACTGAAATGGACCCATACAGCATAGATGAAGAGACACTACCCGTTCTCCTGCTGGCATTCATGCTTGCTACACACTTCTGAGGCTTCTTATTCCAATTTCACACACAAGTGTTCCATTTTGCAAATATCATGACTGCAGCTGCAGCTCCCATCACAGTGCTGCCCTTCACTGCTGAAGAGAATATCATTGCATGTTTACACGTTCACTCTCACAGAGAGAACATTCAGCTGAATTCATTCAAGGGTCCACCCTAACTTTCTGCAGCACAGTTTTACCATCAGGGGTAAAACTGCTTTGAGTAAAATGTTTTGAACAGAAAGAATATTTGGAATGTGCAGAAATATGTTTTAAATAACTGGTAGAAATTATTTTAAGACAATGCAGAGAAATCAGCAACTCCACCTACCTTTTCTAAGATGAGATGAAATATAGCCAGGGTACCTGTGACAGGTGTCTAATATGCTTTCTAAATCTCCCCAGTGACAGGGCTAACTATGCTTATAATCTAAAAGTTTTTCTTAGTATTTATCTGATACATCTGGTGAAAATCTTGCCAGTTTATTCCACTGGGCAGAAGACTTGAGGATAATGGCTGAGCAAAAGTCTGCAATAAGGGCAGAAGGATGCTTTGTTGTGGCATCCAGAGGCCTCCACTCTCCTTCCAGCTAATGGATTCTGAGCTCAAGTTCTGAAGCCATTCTATCCAGCAACAGCCTCTACTGAGTAATGAGCTATATGTCAGGAGTCATGTAACTCTTGCTCTTATCTACTTAGCAGTAATTGCAATCTAAATATTAAAGCTCATTCCTGCATCTGCTGTTACTTTCACATCCAGAGAAAATTAAGTATCTCAGTCTTAATCTAAAACTAGCAGACATCGAAAACAATCAATTACTGATTTTTTTTTTTAACTACTAAATACTTCATATTATTATCAGGATCTTTTCATTCTTCTCTGCCCTGAGCTAAATAAACCAAGCAGTTACACTCTGCTTTTTTTTTTTTTTTGGTATCTGCATTCCCTGGAACCTTTTCAGTTCTTCTACATTTTTTTAAGATGCAGTACCTTAGATATTACTTCAGCTGAGACATCAGCAACACAGAATTTTAAGAGTATTTATATTCAGGCTCTTTAAATCTGATCTCTCAATTGTGTATCTAAAAACAAGTTTGCTTTTTTACCTTTTAAATATTTGGTAAAACATAATGAAGCTTATTTTCAGAACTAAGTCTTTTGAATGCATAAATCTACATTCCCTACTTTTTTATTAATTTATTGCAATTACATTTACAAAGAAAAACTAGCTTTACAGACAAAGACTAAAACTAATACAGTATAGGGTCTTTTTACCCATGGTATCAGAGCCACACCAAATCAGAGGTGACAAACTAGAATAAGCACACTTGGGCTCCAAATGCAGATCCTAATGTCACATCTAATTAAACCTCCGACCTCCAGAGAGATTTCACTCACAGTTTCTAATGGGTTTAGATACAGCAATGTAGCTTCCATCACAAATAAGTTCAGGCTTCTGATATCTACAAGCAAATGAAAACCAACTGACAGAGCATATTCCTAGTCGTTAAAAACCAGAACTCACAAAAAGAACCTTTCAGGCTTCTCTACAATAAGATGGTTAAAAAAAGAAAAGAAGAAAAAGGTGAGGTAGTGGAAATGAACATTTAGAGAAACACTTTCCTTCCAACTTACACTTAAGATGTTTTGGGGATTTCATGCACACATAAGGCTGTAAATTGATATGGACTTCTCTCAAAAAGCAAGGTATTTCATATTTCCATGGGAAATATGCCCATACTCTGCCATGGGAGTAGAGCAAGCAAGCCCACGCAAAATCTGAGCTACCCTTGCTAACTAAAAAAATGAAAAGTCCCACAACAAAACAAAATGTTCAACAGAGAAAACTACTGATCCAATTGCTTAAGTTAATAAAAATAAAATTATTTCTTTTTCAGTACAGGAAACAGAACATTCAGCTACTGAAAAACAGAGATGAAACGAACAATCTATTTTCCACAATATTTACACTACCAACCAACTATTGATTACAACAAGTGAAAGACTAGAACTAGGGTTTCCTCACAGAACTGCCCTTAATTCGTGAAGCTTTGCAATAGACATCTGCAGCTGAAATAAGTTGTCTGCACAGATTTATTCTTCAGATAGAGGTTCCTGAGAAAGCTTTGTTATTTTTCCAGCAATCTCATGAGACGTATTACAGTGAGCACAGTATTTTTTTCTAATCCCTGTGGAAAACACTCCCCCAAAGTCAACAAAATATTAGGACACAGTACTCCGGCAAGGTCTGTGCAGAGATGAAGTACACACACCAGTTCATTTTTGTCTTTCATGTACAGCCTCACCACATTACTTTCTTTACAGAAAAAGCAGCTTTCTAAAATTTCAACTTAGAACAAAGATCAAAAACTACAATATGCCAATATTATTTACAGAAAATGTCGCTAGTATCTATTTGGAAAGAAACAAAATTGAAACTGAAACATTCTTGCTCACTGTGTTTTTCCATCCAGAGATTGCAAAAAAATTGATCCAAAATCAGTTTCATTATTCCCTAGCAATACAATGTCCAAACAAAATCAGGATCTCCCTTCTTGTATAGCAAAGTAGAACATTTAGTGACATTCTATGTAACTTGATATATATATCACTAACATTAACAAAAAATACCAACTCTTGCCAACTAAGGCCCATCTGTCTTTGCTGGCCAGCAGACAGACACCCAGTCTTCCTATCACTGGATACTTCACAGCCAGCTCCAATGGAATCTGCTCTCTCTTACTGACCACAGAGGGATCCCCCAATGTTTAGGTCTATGTATGCTATACATTGAATTTTCTCTATAAAGCTGCTATCCTCATTTAAAGACACAACAAATACATGAGAAAACTCATGAGTTAATATTTGGAAATGTACTCTATTTAGTGAAAATAAATTAGCTAATACACAGTAGTTAAACTGGTATAAATGTCTTCACATACCACACAATTGCAGCTTCCCTCTTGCACAGCATTATTTGAAATTTTCAATAGGACCTGACAGCTTATCTGCTGCCTTGTTCTGCAATCAGGGATTTAGTTTGCTAGTAGCAGAATTATTTAGCAAAATGCCTCTACAATCTGATTGCTATTAGATCACATGGATCTTCCTCTTATGCAAATTACATAATACTAAAACCCAAACAAATGAACAAAAAAAAATCCCAACAGAAAAGCAGAATCAGAGAAGCAGGCAGCAGAATTCTCTACACAATTTACTATCCATTTTAATACTATACGTGTTGGGATATTGTTCTATTTCATCCATCAGAACCCCTGATTCTCTGAGAATAAGGAGTGAGGAAAGCCCAAGAATTAGATAAATAGGGGTTAAATTCTCTAGCCAATACTATCAAAGAAGTCTTAAAAAGTCATTATCCAATTATTACACATGCTAATTCTGTTTGGTAAAAGTAATAAGGACAAATACCAATGAAGACAAATGTGCCAGTGGTTCTGAATATGCCACTTCAGATTGAGTCCATGACAAGAGGCAGGATTTAATCACATGCTCTGAGGCACTCTGTGGAGGAGCTTATCTATCTCCATGCATTACTTACACAAGTCATGCCTCTTAACATAAGTCTGTTTTTTTTAATGTTGAACTTTACAAATACACATTTCAATTTTCCAGAAACTGAAAACATTAGTCTACAGACTAATATTAGATTTATGAATACAAAGATAATATTCAAAATGAACAAGAAACTCTGGAAAAATATAAGCTAGTGGTTTTCCACCAAAGCATGAAGAGCATTTTGAGGGATTTACTAAACGCTACTGCTGAATATAATCTTCTGTGGCTTATAATGTGGAGGAAAGATTAAGTAAATCACTGTCTTGCCTGACAAGGAAAACATCTATTTTAGAACACTTCAAAAATTTGGTTGGTATGTCATTGTGATGACATATTCATTTTCCCTTAGGCCTTCATACTAAAATGGGATTTTATACATGGTATTCCAAATTTTAAGGACTGTGTGACAGTGAGATTGGCTTGAATCTTTCTAATAATATAGTAATACCAAAGCAATACATGTGAGAAAAAAAGGGGAAAGAAAAGCATAAGCAGGAAAGAGCAGATGTATTTACTCTATGTGATATTGTAACAATAGGAGATTGAATTCTTTGTGAACATTGACAGTACCAGCCTCTCCTACAAACATCAGTTGTTCAAGTTTGATTAAATTATTGGGAGTCACATTCTCAAAGCATGCTCTGAGATCTTGGCTAAAGAGATATGTGCAAACTCCGTTTGAATTCACTCCAAAAAAACCCCCAGAAGACCCTGAATGGAGTGTTGAGGTCTTGTATACGCAATTATTAACATTTTAAAAGTAATAATGGATTATGGATCTTTCCAGTTCCCAAGGAAAAGTTTGAAATATTTTTAACAGCAGGATCACCAGGTTTAATCTCCTGTGGCCAGAATACAGACATTCAAATTTGAATGCCATATTAAACAAATTATTGATGAAATGAAATATTTGCCATATCCTCTTTAGCTTACGGATAGAAAATAAAATAAAAAGGAAAACCTAAAACACCAGTTTGTGTCCATCAAAGTGCCTGAGGGTTTGTAGCAGTTATAAGGAATATTTAACATGGAATAACTGAATTTATTTTTATAATAGAATAACTGAATTTATTGTTATACTAATGTTTGATTATAAAATTACATGAAAAGAAGAATAATGAATGTAATGGATGAGGACACTTGGAAAGAAGTCTCTCTCTAACCAGGGTTTGGAGAAAAATAATTTGAACTTACATGTGAAGGATCAGCTTTGAAAAGATAAATACTGGAAAGGGAAAGGATCCTGAATACTTGGGACAGTTTGTTTGCTGGTCTAAAGCATAATATCCCTTGCTTGATCAATAAAGTAAAAGCATTTAATATCAAACTATAAGGTAATACAAGAGAGATAGGGTGCCTTTTCTTCAGGTTCAGTAACACCTGTATTTGACTACAAGTGCATGCTTCTTATATTTTGCATATATATATTTCAGGATATATATAATTATAAATAACACAAATATAAAACAGCACTTAAGTGTGATTTAGTTTTAGCAGCTACCAATAGTACTCTTTTAAGAGGTGTTTCTTTTGTTCTGCTAAGCCATAAGAACATATTTCTTTCTGATATCTCTTCCATAATAAATTACTTCTAATTCAATAGATTACTGTGTGGCAAAATACAGGGAGTAACCTAACACTTACCATGTTGCTGTGCTATATCACTGTCTGTACCACCTGCCATGAATTTAGGGTCAGAATCCCTGTAACCTTCTGTGTCACATACCTATACCCAGCCAAGACTCTATACAGAGACATGAATCACGAGTAGTAGAAAGTATCTCCCATTTTCTTTTCAGCTTTTACTTCTCTGCAGCAGCAAATAATGGCTCTGAGAAAAAAATTGCCATCCATAATCATTCTGAAATTAACTTTTGCCACATCCTGAGAGTGGCTGATCTTCAGGACACCTGTATGAGAAATGCTTAGGCATATTTCATGCTCTTTCTGTGATAAATCTGCATAACATACATGGACCTGGTTCCAGAAGAAAGAGAAAACAGGTTTTTTTTACTGTTAGGGTGGTCAAAACCTGCAAGAGGTTTCCTGAAAAAGGTGCAGCTTTTCCATATGTGGAAAAATTTCAGACCAGACTGCACTGGTTCTGGTTAACCTGCTCTACCTCAAGGTTCTGCTCAGGTTCTGCTCCACTGGGATTGGACTAGATGATCTCAAGAGATCAATTCCTACCTCAGCCACTCATGTATTTAACTAGTGTGCACAAAAATAGGCACAAAAAAATAAGGTGAATTCATACCTCACTTCTGAATTCTTAAGCAGCCTTGTATTAAAAAAATTGACTATCTACTCATTTCCTTCAAACTCTGGATTTCAAATTACTTAAGACTGTGTCTGTTTATTATTTCATCCTCCATTCTCATGACTAGGTGTCCAGAGGTTTGTATTAAGCACTGCTATGTACTTTTTCAATGAGGCTTGTAATTCCAGATTCTGTTTGTTCTATAAAGAAAAGCTAGGAGATCTTGACAGTTTTCAACAGACATTTTCATCAATGTTCTTTCACAAACTGTTGCCCTAAGATTATGTCAGTTCTGTTGTCTATAAACATCCCAAGGGGGTAATTTCCATGTGTTCTCTGAGCAGCAATGGCTTCTTTGAACACAAAGGGCTTTTCAGTTCTTACATTGGATTACATCTTTTAAGCTAAAATGCATCTATTAAAAGGTACATACATGAAGGCTCATATACTGTTTCATCTCACTCAGAATCTCAAGAGAGAAGGGTTTTTGATTTTTTAGAGCCTGTCTTACTCAGTTATGGCTTTTTTTTTCCTGCTTCTGTCCCCATCTCCTGCCCAGAACTGTGTAGGTGAGCAGTATCTTGAAAAACATACTTTATTTAAAGTCATAATGATGAAACCATCACCTTTGCCAAAAAAATTGGAAATAAAAAAACCCCATATACAAAATATACACAAATCCTATGCTGCAGTCATACAGCATAGCATATATTTAATCTCATATAGTCACTCCTTGGAAGTAGAAATGCAAATAAAGGACATGAAATGAGTTCAACTCATCACATAGTATCAAATACAAGACTGTAATGCTGAGTTCTACCAACAGTGTCACATACTACCTTTCATGTAAGCATTGGAAGAGATAATTCAGTCTTAATTTGCCTATTTTGCTACCTGAATTCAGATATCTTGTACTGACTAGCTCCATCTTGGTCACCAAAAGGAGTATTTAACTTACATGAATATCATGTGATTTCAAAACTAGGGTGACTATATAAGGAACAGTCAAAGAAACCTAACACTTCACTGTAAACAACACAGGAGACATGGGCATAGAAAGCACTATGACAAAGAATTTTTGAGTATAAATGTGTTTTAAAAAAATCCCCTACATTTACTACTATTGGCAATTCCTCTCCTGCAAATAAATGGAACCCAGTATAAACAGTAATAAATATGATGCTACTACACATATATTAAGGACTTGTTTCCTTCTTCCATACTTTCTATAGAAATTTGCATTCATTAAAGCAAAATATCAGTCTCAATTGAAAGAGACAGGAGGGATTTTAAAAACATGCTATGTGCATTTTTTTCAATAAGCATAAAGCAAATGCATTCTGACAGTAAACAGGTAGTAAAAGGTACAGATCATGAAAGAGCAGCAGTGACACTCAAGTTGTCTGTAGTGGCAATCTCATTGATTTTTGGATTTTCTGCCTATATTAAGGAGTTTGGTATTCCCTAATTGCAATGAGCCTTAGTGTAGATTTGCATATGAAATCTGTTAAAACTGATGTTTTCTACCAAAACAGAATAAAAGAAAAATGTATGAAGACAATAGAAGAGACTGCAGATTTTGCTGGAAGAAAAATTTGGTTTCATTCTTTTTTCTCTTTTCCTTGTGGGCAGGTCTTACTCAGATTTCCATTCTAAAATGATCTAGTTTTCTCTGCCAGTTTTAAACTCTTGTAGTAATATATAATAAACAATATTCTGGCACAGTTTGGGGTTTTTTTCAGACAAATTCCTCTAGGGAACAGAGTAATTTTACATGAAATGTGTATCCCATCCTGCTGCTTTCTGTAATCCACTCAGAGCAAATGGGGATGCAGAGTGCTTACTTCATACAAATTAAAATAAGACATTTAGGCCAAATTTAAACTTCGATGTAGGTATTTGAAAATGTTACCCATAGTCTCCAAAGTCTGACCAATAAAAACTTCAAACTTCTCCCGTTTACCACTGCTCTAGTTTCTGCCTCCAAATCCATTTTGCTTATAACAGAATATATCAACCTTATAATATAACCTTGAAATTAAACTAGATGCTCTGTACTTTGTTGAAAGTTTCTGACTGAAAAAGTAGGACTGACAAGTTGCATTTATTACTTTCAACTGGAAGATGACAAGAATAATGCATACATTTATTTGTCTCTGAATGGCTCTAGCTGGCTGAGTGACACTATCACAGAAAATGTTTTTTAGAACCAAAAGAGGCACCCTGTCCTTCTACCCCCACCCTGCCCCATAAAAAACCCCACCTAAACTGAAATTATGCAACAAAACAAGAGGGAAATGAAAAGTTATTTAAAGCAAATTCTTAAAAATGCTTCATACTGAAAAAAATATCTAGTGCACAATTTCTAAGTTTTAAAGAAATAAAAAAGACATTGATGTGCTTCAGAATGCATAGAGACAGCATTATAGAACGTATAGAGAAGGCATTCTACATTTACTCACATCATGGAAATATTTTATATGCTTTGGTATTTAAAAGTTTTGAAGACCCTGTTTTTATTTTAGATAGAAATTATGGGGCCCAAGCAATTTTAAATGTTCAGTATTAAACACAATAACTGGGGAAATGGAAGGAACAACTGCCTCTCTCCTTTACAGTAACCACAAAAAAACCTCCCAGAGTTTGTTGACACAGTATTAGATTTGGTTATGTGTGATACCTCCTCGAATTCAACACTACATTGCAAGTACTACTGAGAGAGAAAGAAATTTTAGGATGCCTGTTAATCTACACAATTTACAGATGATGATTAACTGCACAGCCAGCCCTTTGCTAAATCCAAATGAGGGAGCATTCATTGCACAGTAAAAACCTAATTACTTCTTCAGCAATTTGCAGATATCTGCATTGAAATTCGTGTCTAGATGCTGTTTTATACTTTAACAGGAGTATGAAGTGACAATTAGGATTTCCTGTTATATAATGGAAGATTTGACCCTATGAGGAGAGGCTGAGAGAGCTGGGGTTGTTCAGCCTAAAGAAGAGGCGGCTCAGGGGAGACCTCATCGCTCTCTACAACTCCCTGAAAGGAGGATGGAGTCAGGTGGGGGTTGGTCTCTTTTGCCAAACGACTTTCAACAAGACAAGAGGGCATGGTCTTAAGTTGTGCCAGGGGAAGTTTAGGTTAGATATTAGAAAGAATTTCTTTACAGAGAGAGTGATCAAGCATTGGAATGGGCTGCCCAGGGAAGTAGTGGATTCTCCGTCCCTAGAGATATTTCAAAAGAGACTGGATGTGGCACTCAGTGCCATGGTCTAGCAACCGCAACGGTGGTTCAAGGGTTGGACTCGATGATCTCTGAGGTCCCTTCCAACCCAGCTAATTCTGTGATTCTATGATTTGAAAGTTGTGAGGAATGTATTCAATGCATGCTAAAGTCAGAAGGGTGCTTTCCTATCGACCTCATAAAATCTGTTCTTACTGGTGGAACTGTTTTGTATTTGAGGAAACAAATCGGAGATTTCCCAATTATCTGGCACATTCTTGCTTCTCCAGGATTGCATTCAGAGTATCTTCCTGCTAACCCAATACAGAAACTGAGGAACTCAAACTGCTTTAAAATAATGAAGAAAAAAAAACAAAATAAAAAATTCTACAACAATTTTACCTGCAACAACTGGAGATTTTCTGTCATCCAAAAGCTGAATTGCAGTACTGGCTGTCACCACATTGCTTTTGTTTGCAGTTTCTGCATGGCACATTAAGAAAAAATTAATAACATACTGCACGATGAGGAAATTGACTTTTTCCTGTTTTGAAATAACATTCATGTGGATTTACTGCTCGGCAAACAAGACAGCCAATCACGTTCTATGATGTTCACAGAACATACAGGGACTGCCATTTCAAAATTCCTCAGCATTTCAACAAGCTCAACAGACTGAAAAGAAGAATCAATTTTTGCAACAAAGATGCCAACTGGTAGGGCTTCTCATTAATGTGGACACTTTCTCTGTTGGACTTGTCTTGCTCAAAACTCTGTAAGTTCAACCTGTGCAAATATTAAATGAAAGCTGTTACACCACACCTTAGGGTTTCACCTGGAGTCTGATAAAAAATGCATCTGGTCAAAGGATCAGTAAATAGCCTGCAATTTTCTATGCATATTTTAGATTACCATTTGAGATTAGTGACATGGGTCTGCTCAATACTGATATACTTGGAATCCTTTCAGCATCATAGACATCTCAGCATTTAGAGAATAACATCATTACACACCTGTACTAAATGGGATCGAATAGACAAAGCTCCCAGGTATCTGCTCAGCAGCTCTTCTGTACCAGAGTGGAAAATGGTCAGCATTAAAAATGTTCTCCTTATCTTCAGCTGTCAGGAAATCTCTGGAGAAAGAAAATAGTTGTTTGCTGGATGGAACACAATACTGTCTATCTTTGAAAGACAAGGAAAAACAAAATGCAATCTTTTGGGAAAGAAAATGGTTTTGGACAATTTTTGTAATACAATTTGTTTAGCAAAAAGGTTAATTTTAGCTCCTAATAATTATCTGTGGCATACTAGTGATCACTATAGCTGTGCAGGATGTAAAAGTACTAAAAAATAATGACTCTTAAGTACCAGTAAAAACATTTGTACTGATGTGTATGAGCAGAAACGCTTAGTCTAAAAAGGCTTTTTCTCTCAGCACAAGGCAAGAACTGTGAACTGTACAAGGTGGAAAAGGTATTGCAGATTTGGTAGATTGTTGCCACTGGCATTCAGTGTTAAGTAATTTAACAGCCTGCTTTCCAAATAATAGGTAAAGGGTTGTAGTGGAAATTACATACTTTGTTCTTTAGTAATCTTAGAGAATGTTGACAGAGGAAAGTTCATGACAGTGAAAAGAACTAGTATGGTCTCCACACTATTGTTCTGGTTTGCTGTCTGACAGTAACAACTTGCAGTGCTATACATTTCACCTGTGAGGCTGCTCACACCACTACAATACTTTGTGGTCAGATAATCACTGAATCATTTTAGATTCAAACTTCGTTTATCATAAATATCAAGCACAGATTTTCTTATTCATGTGAAACGCAGATACATTTGCCTGATGCTATCAAACTGCTACCTGAGAAAAGTTGTTCTTTCCATTTAAAGAAATCTCTATCTCCACTAGGTTACACCTTCTCCAAGCAAAGTAGAAAACACTTGAATGACAAGATCTGATTAGTCTTTCACCCAGGTAACTTCTAACACTTTGATTTCAACACCAGATTTTTTTCCACAGCAATGAAGCAAAATCCCTCAAGAAGCCTACAGATTTCTGGTTTAGATGGCATAGTAACAAAAAAATCATCATCTGCAGATGTAGTGTATTCATAATTCTGCTCTGCAGAATAAGGATGTGAGGTTAATTCCGAGAGAGTGGGAGAAAAGTAAAGGTATGGTGGGCTACAGGTGTAAAAGTGCTCATTGTTCCAAATGTTTCAGTTGAAGAAAGAATCTAAGGGATTGTATAAAACTTTTCTAACTTGTTCTATGTATTTCAGTGCATTAGCATAAAGCCCTGGGAAAAAAGCAGATGGGCTTCCTAAATAAAAGCAATCTTTAAATTTCTTTTCTCATACCACTGTCAAACAGAGCTTTGTTACTTACTCATTAGTAAGCTGTTCCGGACCTACAAACAAGTTGATACGAGACAGTCCAGTCCGTGTTCCGAGGAAGGCAACTTCCACTCCTTTGTCAGAGTTCCTAAAATAGAGCAGATCACCAGCAAACAATGTTTCCAGACATTAAACAGATAAAGCTATACTACTACAAGTGTAAGAAAGACTATTATTAATATAGTTCTCTTACTAATTTTCTAAATCTTGGTTTTTTTTTTTTAAGTTAAAGTCATGTGGGTTATAGAAAACATATTAACATATAAACATATTAAGCTAATCATACACAACAAATACAACACTGAACTCAAAATTCCTGGTGTTTAGGATCAAGTTATTAATATTTTCATGCATGTCAGCATTTATTAGGCATTCCATCAGTTCACCAACATAACTATTAAAAATTTACCCATGACTGACACATAATAACTGAATTAAAGTTTGCTCACTCTGATTTATTCAATGCCAGACTGGTCCAGTAAGCTTCAATTGGTGCACTCACCACTGCATCAAACAGGACTTCCTGGATCAATTCTTTATCACCTATTACAATATATTAAAATCAGAGATTTTTTTTTTAGATTACTAATTTTTTTTCACTATACTGTATTTTATCTGTGATATGTATTCAAGCTCCTTGCACTATTAAGCAATTATATGTAATGTTATGTTTTGCTTTATCACAAAACAGTTTTTCATATATCATTTCTTTGAAGTGACAACAATTTTCTATTAAAAAGAAAAAGAATTATTCTCCAAATAATTTCATCTAACACTTCATGTAACAAATTCTTGCACACATTATCTAATACATATATTTGCACATGATGTAAGGGTCAAAGCAAGCCTGCTAACAGTCACAATGGCTCTACATTTCTGCAAATAGACAAAATATGCACTTATCCATCTGAATTTTTTTATTCTACTTTGCAGTTCAGCAATGCTAATTACATAAACCTTATCCCTAAAGTACATATGAATTTTTTGGCATATTCTTTAGAGGTGTGATCCAAGGCTTGATTCAGATTAATCCTGTTTAACTTATAAAACCAGATGGAGTGATAACATTGCCTAGAACAGCTACACCATCTTCACAGAAACTTTAATGTTTGGTTCAGGCATATTGTTTACCATAACAGTCAGGAATTGGTGTTACCAGTATGCTTATTAATACTCTGGAAAAAGCTCAAAACCAAATAAAATTCCCAAGTGACATCAGCCAAGTGATCCAACCTCAATTTACCCCTAGTTTAAGTAACTTTGCAATTTGTAGTTTTTAGCTGGGGTAAAGCCTACTACATGCATATTTAATAAAATACTTGCATTGGAGCAATGGCTCTTTTCCTGTGAGGTAGTGTTTAATTGCTTCTAACTGAGTCATTTGACGGTGTTCAGGATGTAAGTCAGTGTTGCAATAGGACCTGTGAACATGTTGTCAAAACATTAAAATTTTAATATGTATAAGCATGATCTCTCTTTGTCTTTGAACATAAAGAATTGGGTTCAGCAAGCACAAACACGATGAAACTTAGAAGGGTAACAGACACCAATTTCATGCTTTGTTTAAGGCTTACCATTCATCTGCTAAAGATACATCAGGGTGTTCTAAATCATGTAAACCTGTAACAGGAATAATAATGGGTTATTTAGGGAGCAGTCTGGGTAACAGATGGTTATTTACATAGACTCCATAACATAAACCCTTCCTTCTTGCAAAGTGCATTATTACTACAATGTAATAAATCACAGTAAACTATGTTCAAATACACTTTAGGGTCTAACAAACTGGCAAAAGCAAACTAAATCAGATCTATAATGGAAAAGGTATGAAGAAGCTTTTTTGTGCTGGTGTGTTTAACTCATACAAATTACTCACATGATATATTTGAACTTTAGAAGAAAACTTGAGCAAAGAGAAATACAATATGGTGAAAGACTCCTATTTCTACTCCCTTGTTCTATTAGGCTAGTGAAGTTCTTTATGCTAAAATACATACTTATCATTTCATGACAACTGTTCCCTTTCCCTTAAAAAAAAAACCAACATATAGCCCATGAACACAAACAGCAATTTACGGGATCATTCAGAATAGGTTTATTGTACTAACAGGCCACGCAAATGCTTGTAAATAAGAACTATATCATTAGCTATATAGAACAATAAAAATGTACTTTGGCAATATTAAAAACTCGTAAAACACTTATCAATAGACAATAAGCAAACAGGGTTCTGAAAGCAGGCTCTGGGTTTAACCCCTAACATAATAAACAGTGACAGAGCTACAGGGATTAAAGAAAGCAGGAAAGTCAAAACTAGAACTATGATTACAGTCCCTGGGGACAACAGTGAAGTGTCAGTGACAGAGAAGCCATGAAGACAGGAGTGGGAGAAAAGGAACAGTTACTTATGGCCACATTAACATTTCTGGTGATGCAACCAAGAGGAAACATGAGACAGACTGGATGAGATGTATGTCTTGATTGAAGAAAATAGAGGAAAGATATGTTGGGAATAGTTTGGAGAGTAAGCAGCTCCAAGTCTCCTGCTGTGCTCCCTTTCTGTCTAGATGTGTTTGCAGTGCAACTCAAACTTCAAAGCGTTTCTTTTTACGTCTCTCCTACAAGAATGTATTCTTGCCCTGAAACATAGCTGAGGAACAAAGACCTCAGCTAAGGAACAAAGAAGAAACTAACTATCTTGTTTAACATCACTGATAAAACAAGAAGCAGAATTGGGAGTGGAAATATAAGCATAAAATCAGAGAATGTTCCTCTATTGAAACAAGAAAGCCATACCCGTTATAGTGGCCTCAGTGGGCACTTCATTTAAAAAACACCACAAATAACTAACATTGGTCCCTGGGTGACTCTCTAGAACACAGAGAGGAGGAGAGAAGGTGATCCTCATCGAAAGATGAGTCACTTACTATAAAATGAGGACAAAAATTATGTGAAGTAAAAGATCATTTGAAGAAAAAAAAAAAAAAAAAAGCAGCTTAATTCCCTTATGGAATCTGCAGACAAACATACAAACTTTAGGTCTACCAGATCAACAATAAAACTACTGTGTAAGCAACATGAGAAGGCAGGTATCTTACCTTCTTCTACAGTTACATTCCCTCTGAAGAAATATTTTCCATGTCCTCTAGAGAGAGCCACACCTAAACTGTGCAGAGAAATAAAGCAGACCTTGAAATCTGTGAGACAAACAATAACAGACATTCAGAGCTATTTTAATTTCTAACATTTCCAGCTAAGGTACTATGTTTAGTTTTAAAACTGTCTCCAAACCCTCACTGATCATATTTATTGTTCAGCTCACTGCTTCAATGCTGCTGCAGATCTGATGTGCTCGCAAAAATCAGCTGTATTTATGTGTGCTTAGAGGTGCTGTAAACCACTATTCTCTGGCAAACTAATAAAGGAACCCCTCTATGCTCACTGCTGTTCACTCAGCATGAGATTTCTTCAGCTGAGCCTTGAGCGTGGCCATGGTCTTACAATGAAGGAGACAATTATTTTCTGAATCAGACTACGCTGTAGAGAAAGTACAGAAGTGTGGGGATCAATGGAGCTACTGAGAGGAAAAGAACTTAGTTTGTGACAACAGCATCATGACTCCTGTTGGACTAATTTTCCTGAGATTCCTATTTGTAGCAAGCTTAACTATCTTGCATTGACTTCAGCTTCATATACCCCGATTAATCCAAGTTTAATGATCTGACCAGGGGATCCCATGCCTCTTCCTATTGATCATTCACACAGAATACATTCCAGCATTCATTCATTCAAGGGGATTATATCAGGCAGGGAACCTGCCAGTGATCAGGAAGACTGGAAAACCACAGGCTGATGCTTTTAAATGCATGTTGGGATACCAGCTCCAAGAGCCCATATACTGCAAGCAACAGCTTAATCTCAAAATTAATCTGAACAGTAAGCATTTTGGAGACAGTGTATATTTTATCTGACATTCCTGCTGCTGTCTTCCTGGATCCTCCTACCCTCCAAAATGAGAGACAGACCATGCTGAAAGAGGCAGGACACTTTTCCTGCTTGCACTACATGCATATGTGTAGACCCATGTCTGTTTACTAAGTAGGGTGAGAATGACAGTGCCATAGGAAAAACATGAAAAAAAATCAAACACTAAACCACACAAAAATTGAAAAAAAACCAAACCAAGACATCAACTATTTTCACTACCCACAAGTAAATTTTAACAAGAATAAATACATGCTCTAGAGATTAGAGAAATATGCCCATAGCTTCACTGTGTATCTTGAGTTTGGTGAAATGGTTCCATTGAAGAAAATTTCAGTTGAGTACTGCAAATCTGCCTGCTCTAAGCAATAGGTACTGTTAGTATCTTTTATGAAAAGAATATTTTGAATTCAAATATGAGCATTTTTAAGTGACTTTGTCTTTTTTCTATTTTACTTTTTTCTCCTAAGATGCATGCCAAAATGACATGGCTGACTCACCCAGCTATAGATAGACAAATACACTGAAGGTAGTTCAGAGAAACAAAATATCCAAACCTCAAATTGGAAATGAAATACTATCTCATTTTACATTACATTTTTGTTGTGGAAAAAAATCAAAATGGGTCTCAATATGTAGTTACTTAAATGGATTATAGTATTTATAGCTCTCCAAGTACTTGCGAAAGCCTTTCATTCAATGTAAACCTCAACTGAATATTTTTTTTAATGAAACGTAAGCCATGACAAACACTGAGTTTGCCTGTGTGAGCTTGCACAAACTTTCCATCCCTGGAAAAGCTGAAAGGAATTCTGGTAGGCTCCCTTTTCTTGCTATTTTCAGCATTGTCCAGGGATATCTCATTGTCAACTTCTGCTGATGAGTTTTTAATGAGTTCACAAGCTCCGTACAAACGCAGATCCAATGAGTCTGATGAAATGTCCATTTATTATGGCCGGCTCTACCTGAATGGGGTACCCTTGATGTCTGTATAATAGTAGTCATTTGTCATCACCAATACCCGCTTCTAGATTCAGAACAAAAAAGTCAGAAGGGGAGGGGGAAAGAAGTTAGTTTGCTGTAAGAAATATATAAAAGATCAAGTGGTTAGTCACTGATAAAATTAAAACCAATTCTTATACTCAGTGAGGAAAAAAAAAAGACAAATATATATGAATTTAATCATATTTATGGCAATCTTAAAAAGTGCTTTAAAAATTAACTGCTTTGCTTTTACTCAGTTGAAATAATATTTTATACATTGTACCCCCTTGTCCACTGTCTTCTTCACCTCCATGGAGAATTTCCCTGTTTTCCGATTCACCATTGCATTTCGCAGCTGAAATGAAGGAAATTTGTGTCAGTTCCTTTATTTGCACTTTCTGTAATTCTTTCAGTTCCCTGGCACACTCATTTGGCCTCAGTACTTAATTTTCTTTATTTTCAGTAGTTCTAGTACACACTAAATTCCCTTCCAGATTTTACTATTGACTGTATAGGCCACAGTATCTGCCACACAGCTTTAGGCAAGTTGCTCAGGTACTTAAGATACAATGTGAAATTGCCAGAAATGGGGGATATTTGTTTTTGTTTTGTTTTGATTTTTTTTGTTTTTTTTTTTTTGTGGTAAGAAGCACCTGTAATTCTTTTGCAGCTTACTGTGCATTACAATAGGAAAACTTCACTATCACTAATCAATTCACACCCCCTTCTTCAAAGATGTTAAAAATTTAGAGTAATAGTGACTCTTCTATTACTTATCTTTCTGAATACAATATATATCAATATATATCAGCCTGAAGAAGAGGAGGCTCAGGGGAGACCTCATCACTCTCTACAACTACCTGAAAGGAGGCTGTAGCGAGGTGGGAACTGGACTCTTTTCACAGACAACCTTCAACAAGACAAGAGGACACAGTCTTAAGTTGTGCCAGGGGAGGTTTAGGTTAGATATTAGAAAGAATTTCTTCACGGAGAGGGTGATCAGGCATTGGAATGGACTGCCCGGAGAGGTGGTAGATTCTCCGTCCCTGGAGACATTTAAAAAAAGACTGGATGTGGCACTCAGTGCCATGGTCTAGCAACTGCTCCGGTGGGTCAAGGGTTGGACTAGATGATCTCTGAGGTCCCTTCCAACCCGGCTAATTCTATGATTCTATGATTCTATATACATACATACTGAATTCAAGTATCTCCTGTTCTCCAGTACCTCAGCCTAGGTTGGGCAATTCAGTCAGATTTTAATGAAAAATGTGAAGACAGGATACTAATATACACCACTGGTTTTTTGAATTAGGGTGGAATGAAGAGAAAGGCCAAACCTGTCAGTTAAATACCTGGTTTGTTGTAATGAACAAGTTGTGTATGGCTGACCTATGGAAAACTGCAAACTTTGCAGCTCTTTAAATTTAATTCTGGGGCATCCAGATTTGAATTAACAGTCTTACTCTTCTGTCAGTGAGTGTAAACGAATAATTTTTAGCTGGAGGCATGTATGAAAGAAAGCATATATTTTACTGTAGTTTTGTTGTGTTGTTTTTTTTTTTAACAATACATAATAGGCAATTCTGGAAATATTTTACCATTTAAGTTTTGTGGTTTTGGACTTGGAGAGCTGGTCTTAATTAACCATCTACTTTCTAACATTTACAGAACAGTTCCATTTATCTTTAACATGGTTTTCATTTTTCTCCTATTGGTGCCTGCCGTTGTCTAAGACCCATTCCTCCCACAAGCCTCAGGCAACTCATAGATTTACTAAAAGGGCCTCCAAACTCTCAGTAATGTTTAAGATCAAGTCTGCATGTGGGATTTAGAGTTTAACTTTTCTTCTTTTCTTTTTTTTTTTTTTTTTTTCTTGGCTTTGTAATCTGGTTTCTCAACTCTTCTGCAGTTTCATCTCCCTCCTCAAATGCATAAAATAAGTACTGCCTCAGTTGGCTTCAAGCCCCAAAACATTCATTCATGGTCTTTTTTATTTGGAAAAAAATATTTCATTCAGCTAGAAATTATAATAAAAGCATTTTAAGAAGAGAGTTAATGAGAAAAAGGTTTCCATCCAAATTGAAACTTCTTGTGTATTCCCAAACTTTGCTTGAAGACACTGCTAGTTTAATAAGCTGACACTAAAATCTATATTCCTAGTAAAATGCAGTAACAGCAAGATAGCAGGTAGTGCTCACCTGGAAAATGAACTGATGAATAAATGTATAAACCAACTCTAACCTTAGTTCTGTCATGTTTTTCTTCCTGGATGACTAGAGAAAATCTATTTCATCACCTCTTCAGAGTAATGCACATTATTACTCATTCAACTAAATGTCTTCCAATCAATTGCTAACAACACAGTTCCACTGCTATTATATGAGCTCATTCTATATTCTTGGGAAACTATGTAATCATTAAGTTAAAGTGGTAAAAAGTAAGAAAAGGTCTTAAAACAGCTTTCACATAAGTGTTTCATGAGAGAAAAACGTACAAGCAGTAGTCTACATTATTAGAAGCAGCTATATGAATACATTAATTCTTTCCTTCTACAGTTGAATAAACAATGCTTTACTATCCAAGCTTGGTAAAAACCAAGAACATCAAGGCCTCGGGTGAAGCAGAGACACATGTAGCTCTCAGGTGAATAAGTAACTTCACAAAGTTTTAAGTGTCCTACACAATATTTACCATTTTCACTCAAAATTAGCAATATTCAGGAATTGCTCATTAAAAAGCATCAACAAAAATAACATACACTTTTTGGACACTCATTTGGATCTTCGTATCAAAAAAGCTGCAGAAAGAGATGGATTTCGTTATAATAACCTATAGAACGTCCTTTCATTTAAGTTTTCATTCTAGCACTAACACTAATACCAACTTCTGCCTGTAGCTCCAATGCTACTTTATTTCATATCTCCTCTTTTATTTTTCTGTTGGTAGTTCTGACCAGCAGCATCTCTAAAAGTCTAAGTAATGTGGCATAAATGATAGTTATAAATGATAATTCATTCTTCTACATTAATTATCCTGCTGTTTTTTCCAGACAATGTGTGGACAATAGTCATCAAACAGAAGATGTGTAGGCTGTTTTACAAAACCTATCTATTGGGAGATTATTTATCATGGAATGCCTCTTTATTTAGGCATGCACTAGTGAATTATCAGCACTGAAAGATGGGGAACATTCAAGGAAGTCACTACAACACACCTATATTACATGTGATTACAGAAAACTGTTTACTGCTGCTCCAAATCTACAGTAGAACATAAGTTTTTTCTGTTATGTATTAAACATTTAGCAAAATTAATTTCATTTATGATTTATCAATGTTTTACCCTTACATATTTGGCAATGCATCCGAATACTTTCAGAGTTCAGCAGGGAAGGTATTAGAAGAAACAAAAAGGAAAACAAACAAAACAAAGCAAACAACAAACAACAAAGCAAAGAGAAATAATATGAAAAACCTGTGAAGGTTAAAAAATTGTACTTAATTAGAGCAATAACATTTGAAAGGAGAGAAGAGATTTTAAAAGATCATTTGCATAGGAACTGGTTGAGTAAATCATACTCAAAGATAAAAGAAAAAAGGCAGGGTATAAAATATGAATTCAATGTAATTGCCAAGACTGTTGCCAATACTGCTACAGTATATGGAAATCTAATGAGGAAGCCTTAAATAGTGTATGCATAGAAAACTGCACAAAGCAATACAGGAGACATTTTAAAAAGTTTTGAGTGTGCACTCCATCACAAAGCTTCAAATAAAGAAGTAAGATGTGCCTCCTAGGAGAGGATTAGGACAATCTATCACCTGATGAAACAGACATTGCTTAAAACATAAATGAACTGTTTCACTACTCGCAAAAGGGGGTGGAGAGAGGGAGGAATGTAAGAAATATATTTTGTAAGGGAGAAAGCAAATACAGACTTCTGTCAGAACAGGGATCAAGAAATTAGTACATCTGAAGACTGACAAGACTCCAGGGGCAGTTGTACGTGATCCATCCCAGATTTCGGAAGGACATGACAGAGTAAATATGGGAACCTTCAGTGGATATATTCAAAACCTCTCTGGAAAAGTAGAGGTATGGGGGACTTGAGAGAAGCTAACACAGTACTGATATTTGAGAAGGGATCGAGGAGACATATATGAAAAACACAGACATGCAGTCGTGACTTTGGCAGCAGGGAACTTATGGGAAGAACTAAATTACAGGACAGAAAGGGGAACACCTGGAAAGTTATGATTTAATTAAGGACAGTCAGCAAGGATTCACACAAAACGAATCATGCCTAACAAATCAGATTTATTGAGGAAGTAACAGAAAGACCAGGCAAAGGTTAAGCCATGGACATAAGGAAAGCTTTTGATACAGTACTGCAGAAAAGGCTAAGCCTGCAAGGTAAGAAAGAGTAAGATAAAGAGTGAACTACAGAGGAGCTGGAGCACTGAAAAATGAGTCTAATTGAAAGGACTGTGTGTAAGAGCTGATAGACATAGAATGTAAGCTTTGAGAGCTCCCCATATGTCTGAAATTAAGAACTTGGAGAGAATCTGTGCTCTAAGCAGAGGTCAAAGAATCCATTTTTGTTTATTTGTTTGATGTTTTTTTTATTTTGTACATTAAGGGAAAATAACTCTCATGACTTCCATCCAGAAAAGAGGGATCTCATGGAGAGTAGGTAAATTCATTCCTTCATTTCTGTGTTTCAGCAGTTGTCTGGGGCAGCCCTGAAGAGGCATTCTATTCCCTTCTCTAGCACTGTATTTGCTATCCAGCAAAAACACACACCAGGACACGTGGAGAATGTCCAGGTGGTGAGTTTTACCAAAGATACAAAGGGTCTGTGTTTGAGGTATATGTGTATGTAACAAAGAATCAGGACAAAACACCTGTAAAATTCTAAAAGTAAAAGGGGCTATTGTCCTTCCCTTCCTGAAAGCAGTGAGGTGGCCTCTCCCATACTGCTTAAACAGTTTCCAGGTACAGGAGTGGGATGCAACAACGTCTTCTGACAGGGTTTTAAAACACATCACTTACCACATCATCTCTGTCTTCCCACTCGACCTCAGAAAGATCCACACTACTGTAGTTGGGCTTGCGCCGTTTCTTCCCCTCTTCATACTGGCATAAAAAAAGGTGAAATGCTTAGCACATCCTCTTCTACTTGCACAAAGAGTTCCTATCACAAGATTTTAAAAACTTGGTGGGTGCACATTGGTTGTATGTGACATAAGTAACAGTAGGCAGCTTCATTCATGCGAAGTGCACCACATTGCTGCATAAATGTTGTCTGTGAACTAAAAACCAACCTCACTCAGGATGATTTGCATGATTTCTTGCCATGATACAAGGTTTTTTTGATGGACACATTGCAAATTCAAACTGAGCACTTGTAGCTCCTTCTCCCCATATGGAAAATACGTAAGACCTTGATTTATGGTTTATTTAAATGCTTCAAACTAGCTCTCTCAGCTCTACAGGAACTTATATTTACTATAATCTTATCAACAAAATGTTTACCCATTTCTCTTTAAACAAGATAAGGTGCAAGTCTTGCAAAGTCTGGCTTTAACATTTTATCTACAACTTCACGGGGACAAAAAGTAATATACTAATTATGATAATTTATAGGTTTTTATCACTAGTCACTGTTACACTGTAAATCACACATCTAAAATAAACATTCTACTGACAAATTGATTTGACACTGAGGTGTTTATAACATAGGAAATTCTGCCCTCTGCTGAACACTCCAGACCAGAGATGCTACTTGGGTTAAGAATAAAAACCTTGCTTAGTGGGAGAAGAAAAATTTAGGAAGATCTGTGAATGAAGAAACTAATTGGCTAAGAAAAATCACTACAATACATGGGGGAAGAAAAAAAAAAAAAAAAAAAAAAAAAAAAAAAAAAAAAAAAAAAAGAATGGATAAATGTAATGGGAAATCTGGTCTTTTCTCTTTTATTACACGTGTAAGTGGGAGGTAAAACCACAAGTTTTTCTATGAAGCCCAACAGTAGACATTGGGATACTGCAAAAAATCCTCAGGTTGCTTTTGTGACTCCATAACAATAGCATCATAGAAGGACAGAAAATGCACCTGTAAGGCACTATAGGTAGTTGATTCTCCACTCTCAGGGCAGGACAAACTATACCATAAACCAAACCTGTCTGTGCTTGAGACAGCCAATTCATCACTGGGGCGAGACCTGCAGGAACTTTCAGTCACATTCAGCAGATTACACAGAGAGTAGAGAGGTCAAGGAAAAAACTTCCTCTCTAAGTATTAAGATGTTTATTCCCATCCTGACTTTTTCCTCTCTAACTTATAAGATTCTCATGTGAATCCCACAGTTGCCTTTGCAGATCCCAGTATTTAAAAATAGGTATGAGAAAATGTTCCTGAAGAACAGGAAACTTTTTAAAGTATTGAATTTTGGATCATAAAGAGATTTTGAGATATTGGTAGCACCAAAGAGCTTCTCTCAGCACACTTCACTTCTTCCTTTTTGCTCATAACTTGGATACTTCAATTGTTTCTACAGATTATTCTTTATTTGAGATAAAATTCTGAATCAATTCTCATGCTTCTTTTGAATACAAAAAGTCCTAACAGCTCTGTTGGTGTCTTAGACTGAATTCATGCAGATGCAATTACAGAGTACTTTCTTGTGCTTTTCTTGACCCTCTGACAGAAGTCACCATTCTTGTCACAAGGTTATCTACTTTTGGGTAATAGTACTCAACAGATGGTTAAAGAAATATAAAGAATTTCTGCTTTCAGCACATATTTATGCACCAGATTGTGAATTCAAGCAGCTCATTGCTACAATTAACACTTGTTATGTGACAGCTCCGGTAACCAAAGAGATATCTAAATCCTGAAGCACAAAGTTTGCAGCCAATATAGTTAAATCTGACAAAAACAAAATATGAGAGGATAACATCCAGTTCATTAGCAAGGCTTCATTTTTGCAGCTATGTTTTGCAAGCCTTTCATTATGGCTGCAGATATATCAGTATTATCTTTAATCTTTACAAGAAGTAGCTATGTCTACTTTCTGTGACTGCACCAATTAAGCAAGCAAATCTTTGACCTAATTAAGCCATTTTGCTATAGAAATGGTTAGAGCCAAGCTTTGAAATGCTGAGAGCTGAAGTCTTACATCGAAATTAGCTGGGATCATTTGAGCAAAGCAAACAGCTCCTGTACTGGTTCCAGTGTTTAATTTTATCCTTACTCACAGATGTTGAAGAGCTTCTGGGCTATACTGCATTCTCAGACACATGTGCAAATCCTTACTTATGACAACAGGAATTGATCTTGTGTGCCTGAGAGCAGAAGGCTTCAAACATAAGGCAAACCACTTGCGTCATATCGATTATGGGGTCTGTGTTTATTTTAATCATATAGTTTCCACACCTTGCTCTCAAAAAGCAAAAATAAAATCCAAAAGCAATCAAATGCAGAGCTGGATAAAGCATTCAAAGTTCTGCAGCAAAGCCAGAATTGGAAGCATTCGTGTCATAAAAACTCAGGTAAGCAGAAACAAAGCCCAAATCCCAGTGCTCAAGCAAGGGATAAGGGCCTATAAGCACTTGAAGGAACTGGTAGTGCAGTTCTTAAATACATTTAGGACAGAAAATAATGAAATATTGAGATGCTTAATACCTCAATTCAGCTCTTAAACTATCTTAAACTACTGCTTAAATGCCTAGACAAGAATTAGTATAAGAACAGTATAAGTAAAGAGTAGATTTATGTTATAGTTCAGAAAATGATGGCAGAGAAAACAAAAAACAATCTCCAGCAAGGACAGATAACAAAAATTATCTATACATCTAGTAACATATTACCTTATTCTCAGAAGTAACTTTTCATATTTTTATGCTTACTGGGGTCTAAACCATAATAAAAAAAATATATATATAAAATAGTTCATAACATTACTGTTCAATGGGACATTCTTCTCTATCTTCTTTATAGTTTTAATGGTTAACTAATTTCTTAGTAAAAGTTATTCATGGACATAGAAGCAATTCACCAGCCTTTAAAAATTGCATTCATCTATATCTTTTTTTCTGGTAGTAAAATTAATCTAACATTTTCTCTTTGAGACTACTGAGTAAAGTATAAATACTGATTCAAGGTTGAAGCCAAATCCATCTGCAAGATTACTATAAAGCATTGAAACAAATTATTAAGGCACCCACTGGGAAAGATAGAGACTAGGAGCTCAACCAAATTACTCTGATTTAAGTACACGAGGAATAGAGTTAGATTTAAATTGTGTGCTGTTAATCTACTTTGCCCTATATAAAATGTATGGTGATATTATATAGTAGTTAACCCCTGGGATAAAAAAAAAATTCTAAGGTTTTTTAATATCTTGCAATACAAGAATCTTTTAGTCTGCTAAAAACTATTCATTTTGTTTGAGGAAAAAGCACAGGAAATGACGTTGTTTGGGAATCAGAATGAGCTTTATCTTACTCGGTATCTTTTATTTGAGGCTTGGCCAAACTCTTATAGCACTGGATGATTCAAACAGCATGTAACATGTTCAGTTTAAATACAACCATTTACATGTGCCATTATTAAGCCCTTTGCTTTGATATTTCATTTCATTTTTTTTTAACACAAGCAGTCCCAAACCATCTGCATTGAATATGACCTGCCACGTGTTTATAAAGTCAAAGTGTAGCAATCTGATCAGGGAGGGAGCAAGCTGCATCTTAACAGCTGCAAGATTTGGTTCTAAGGTGATTGGAATTTCTTGGACGTGCTCCATCTGGATAACGGGAAGGCAGAAGACAGTAAGTTGCTGTGATAGCAGCTTTGGAAGTGTCAGTAGATTTTAGTGAACTTGCCAGTCACACTTGTGGAATCATCTGTGAGAAAATATAGCGAGAAAGTATCTACTAAACAACAAATAAAAACTGCAGAAGTCAAATCATTTCTAGGGAAAGGTCTTCCTTGCCAAACTGCTATCCCATGTACTAAAGCAGGGAACCAGGAACAAAAATAACCACCAATTTCAAAACATAATTGATTAACTGTCATCTTTTGGGATTACTACTTCAAAATTAGGATAAAGTATTGAACTAAAGATCTGAGAATGTTTTTGGGTTTTTTGCTGAGCTTGAATTCTACATAATTAAATAAACAATAACATTGGTTGTATACCTTTAACTTACATTAAGGCATCTTGCAAAGGTATTCTTACCTACAAAGTGATAGGATATGTTAAATGAAAAAATATGAGAGGAAAAACACACTCTTCCCTATAGTTTTAAATAGACACAGACTGAATACACTGTCATTATTGCAATTTCCTGGTCTAGCCAGTTATTCAGGTACCTCCCAACTCCAAGATTCCAGACACTAATGTTACCACTTATTTATTGTCTAGTGTAGCTCTGATTGACATAACACAAAGACTGCAGGTGTGTAAATGGAAACTGCATTGAACCTGCCCACATGGTCAATGCAATTGCTTATCCAGCCCAGCAGAAAATGCTACTGAGTCCCACTCATCCTTGCTGAGGTGACTGCCCAAAGGGAAAGCTTGGTTAACACCAACTTTAGGAGCAGAAATCATCTGTTTCTGTTACCACTGCTTCAAATGAGTCTCTTTGCAGAGAATAAGGCAGGAGCATATTGCTGCTTTCTTTCTTGGCTGCAAGAGGGGGAACATCCCTGAGCAAACCACTTCTCCAGGGACAGCCATGCCCCTCCATGCCAGCCAGAGCAGAAAAGAAGACGATGGGAGCACGTCCTTCCTACTTTTCAGCAATGAGTGTAGTAATTCCAAACTGCAAATTCCTTTAATATGGATTAACTCCTTCAACATTAGATCATTAATAAAATAATACTACTATCATAAAATCCTCAGAGGTTACATAGTATGGGACAAAGACAAGTGGAAGGTCAAGAGAAGACAGTGAAAGAAATCCCTTCAAAAGACTGATTCATACTCTAGTGTTAAAAAAAACAAAAAACAATCAAACACAAATACCCCCAAAGTTCCCTTCACTGCCTCACCTGTTTACATAACATCACTTGCATTTTCTGAGCTTTCGTTCATCATTTGCTACATTGCTCCAAAACATTTTGCCAGGTGATTTATGTGAGGCAGCATCCTATCTCAACACAAATCATTCCTGCTTGACTTTTAAGCTTTTTATTTTATTTGGATTTTCTTTCCTGGCTCACATGAGCCTCATTTCTCTTTCATTATGCTTTTAATTCATTATTTGCATCTAGTTTGTGGCCTCAAATGATCTTCTATTAATCTGCACTTAATCTTGAACTTATAGAGCACTCACAGGTACCCATCCCAATATTTTTTTTATTCTATATAAAGCTCCTTATTTTGATATTAACATCTGAAATTCTTAGAAACAGGGGAAGAACAATTTCCCTTTCCAAAGAGAGACTTTCATGATAAAACTATTATTTAGCATTCAGAAGTTCCTAGGTTATGGTTGGCATTAAAAAACAGTTCTTTTGAACACATTTTTCATGCCAGATGGCAGTGAAATACTGTCACACTATAAAATATTTGCAGAAATATTGTAGACAAAAGCTGAAAACAGGACCCATGTCATTTGCTAGGGAAAATGCAATTCTAAGTTTCCAGACAGAGAAAACATAGGAACAATTAGATGTACCATGTACACGGAAGAACCCTCTAGCCAAACAATAGAAGAAAAGAGTTCTCATGCCATGTGTATTTAAATTAATCTGCCTACTTAGACACATAATGTGTTTGCATTACAAATGGGGCAGTAATGTTTAAACTGATGAAAGAAAATAAGGAAGTTTCACAGTGAGGTAAAAGCAAATAGAGAAACCAGCTCCAAGTCACACACCTACAGACTGGACAAAGAGTACAGGGGCTGAGCTTACATTTTCAGGTGGATTGCAGTTGATTAGCAATGCGACATGTATGTGATTTACTCCACTGAAAAAAAACAATCCCTCTATTTAGGGTTTTATTTGCATTCTCAGGACCTTATCATTTGGGATTATGTAAAAAACTGCCAGCTGCTTATAATTATTTGGGGTTTGAGTAGAAATAATTAAAAACATCTGCCTTTATCTTAATACTACCAGACTTAAGCCCATGAGCTCGGTTATACCTAACTTCAAAGCTGAAAGCGAAGAATAAAAGAAAGCTTCACATATTGCTAACAAATTTTCAGTTATTCATTTATATGTACAACCAGTTATTCAACAGCCTTCAAACCTCTAATTATCTTTTAAATATATGTAATTTTGCACTTCTAATTAGACAGCAATTTAATGCTCTCACAGGGATTCAGATGGGCTGTCTTTTTTGAAATGTAAACTCCAATAGGAATAATCATTGGCATTCAAGTGATTGAATTCTTCAGTTATTTAAATGAACGTGAGACATTTACACTGTTCAAATCATTTAAATATTCTGCTGTCAGCTACAGCTGTAGAGTTTTATGGAGTCGCTGAATAAAGCAAGGGTAAGTGTAGGTTATCTTATGTTCCAGGCAGGACTCCCCAGAGAGAAATGAGATTTGCTGCTTATGAAAGGCTAACACTGCTTAAGTGGGGCATTAATGTTTCCCCTGAGATTTGGATTTCTCTGTTTTTCTCTATTAGGAGAAACAAATTTTCCCAGAATTTACCACTACAAAAGACTTAATACTGATCTAGCAATCTTGAAATATTCCAGGTCCTTTACCTTATTACGATAGATGGTGACAGTCAACATTCCCAGTTCAAAACAGTAACTTATTCAGGCAGTGAAATAATCAATATATTTTGGTGAGGGTACTGTGATTTATACATGGGCTTTGATTTCTATGTGCATCATCTTCTATTAAGACTAATCAAATTTAAAATATGTGCATCATTTTAAAGAAAACAACGTATTGGCCAAACTGGTTTACAGTGGCAAAAAGAGCTTTCACATACATAGCCATTTGAGAAATGACCATTACTAGCCTCCCAGAGCTTATACTTATTAATATGTCTCAGTCTTCTCAGAGAGACAGGGGATTTTGATTTAAACTCAGAAATATTACAAACTCTGTAATCATCATAGCTGTTATTAGACTAATTCGTAAGTCAGAACACATTCTTAATCTTACATTTATCAAAGAAATGGTAGACTATAAATAAATAAAAAAAATTCAATGTGGTTCCATAACATATCCATTTGTAGTTGAATCCATATTTTCTTAAATTGAGGAACTTGAGCTCCTTGTTCAGGAACTTCAAATATTCTACCCTAAATGAACCTAGTAATTACAGAAACCAAAATCCCTCTTCACTACCTGAACAAAAAATACAAATTCTATTGCCAACTATGAATCAAAAAAAGCCACAGACTTTACAAAATCTACTGGTAAACTTGGAATTATTCATTGGAAAGCACACAAATATAAGGACTGCGACCATACAAACCCCTAATACCAGATAAAACTCACAAAGGTGTCAACCTGTGACTGTGGCAGACACAAATTTCTCTGTATTCCCACTACAGGTTCCTAAAAATGCAGTTTACCTGCATCCATTCCTACAGGATGGCAGTGACAGTAATGAGCAATCAGCCACAATTAATATGGTCGTTGTTTTAAGTGTATGAAGAGTAAGATCACTTGTTTATTACTCTCTCTTTACATTCAGTAAGCTGATTTCTTTGGCAAATGGTAACAGCATCGTGATATATTCTGTATTTTAAAATTTAAAGGAGTAACAGCTAGCCCACTAGCAGTGTTAACAGGATACTGAAATGTAAGCACTTAAACCTGACATAAATGCTGCTGGAAAAAACTTGTCCTCGCGTACACATTTCAAGCATATGGAAGGAGCTTCAGAACCAAGTTACTGCCTTGAAAATCTCAAAATCAGCTTCCAAACTCCCCCCAAATTCATTATTTTCTAAACAGTAAGTCGTGGTTTTAAACTAAGTAAAAAAAAATTCAAAGTTACATCATACAACTTAAAATATTCTCCCCTGGAAAATAAACTACGCTGTAAAAATAAAGATTTGTCATTAAAATGCAGTATATAGGAGCATTCTGATAGAGCAAAAAGTAAAAGATATTACCATCAGCTATAGATCAGCTCTAGTTGCTTGAGTTAGCGCTGTTGTATTTTTGACAGGAAATGCACCCTAAAAAGGGTGTAACGTGTAAAAACACTTGGAGCTTCCTCATTCACTGTGTAATTAAAACCAACAGCAGCAAAAGGATTTTAAATGGAGCAGAAAGATGACATGGGGTGTTTCTTTGATTTTTTTTTTTTTTCATTTAAATCCCAGATTGAGATGAGTTTCTGGATGCTAACCCTGCAGTCTGCACTGCGGTCCCCCCTCTCCGCAGCATCCCCGGCACCGCGGCCGCTCCGCACTGTGCGGTGCTGGGGCGCCCCCGCATGGCGCCCGCCCCGCCGCGCAGCCGTGGGCAGGGGGGAGCGTGGGGGTGATAAGGCTGTCAGCTGACAGAGCTGTCATTTAGGTGACAAGGCATCACAAGGTATCTCTATTTTCCAAAAGGAATTTCCACCGGATTCCCGATTCCCCGATGACCGGGATTTATTAAGCTGTTTGGCCAGACTCCTTGCTCCAGCAACATCTTTGGGAGAAGAATAGAAACAAAAGTTCCTTCTGGTCCCTCTATGGCAACAGTCGCCTGTGAAAACTTCCAGCCAGCACTGAGTTGGGAAGCCTGGGGAATACTTCAGCTGTCAGAAACCTGTACAAGTACCTTCCAAGCATCTATAAAGTATTTTCCTTTCCTTCCAGACATTTTAACTGGAAGCTGAGTTCATTAAAAAAAAAAAAAAAAACAACAAAAAAAACCAAACAAAAAACAAAAAAAGAAGAAACAAGAGAGGAAATCTCCAAGAAAAACATTTTTAAACATAAACCCAATAGGCTAATCAGCACAAAACTGTAGCTTAATGATTAAATATACTGGTGAGCATAAGATAAAATCTGGTGAACAGGAAGCACTCTTTCTTAGTGACTGTTCTCCATCCTGCCTGTCAGCTCAGTGTCCCACAAGACAATTCCTTAAAAAGCAGTCTGTCAGCTTCAGAACTAACAGATACGGCCACTGGGGTTACTAACTCAGGAGCCTAGCAATATTCTAGCTTTACATCAATACAGGAAAACATAATAGCAATGTAAACCCGCGTGGATCAAGTTAGTAATCAATGTAAGATGAATGTAAACCCTAATCCACCCAAAGAATCCCAGATAACATCTTTGGTGAACTAATTCCACTCTTTTCACATACTTGTCGGAAATTCCACGGAATGTTTTGCCACAAGTTGCAGTGGTATCAGGATTCAGCCTGCAATACTAATCCAAGGGCCCAAGCCACCAATCACTTCACTCTCAACAACTCCACTGAAGTTAGCAGAAGATTCCCATTATGCACCACTGACAGAACCCAGAGGTAAAAATGACTCTTCCACAAAAATTCAATGAACAGACCATGAATATATCACAGTGAGTTCCCTGTAGCTGACAGCTTATGGGCTGCTGCCCAACATTTTGATTTTAGAAAGAGAGACAGTTGTATAAGGTAATAAAATGTCTCCAAGATGTACACTGGAGTAAGGGATAGTAGCAGAAAACCACCTCTTGCCTCAAACATGCCACCACAACAGAAATGAGAAGAGGATAACAACCTGTGACTGTCTAACTTAAAGCTGCTCCTGAATTTCATTACCTTCTGTTTATTAAAATATCTATTTTTAATGAATAAATACCAATATTTATGAAGGAAGTAATTTGCCAGAAGCAAAAGGGACAGTACAGAAAATGTATGTGTTGTCAAAGGTTGCCACATAAAATGAGAACTTTCAAAGGTATATTCCTATAGCTTGCAAATATAGGCTGCCAGCTGTACTTGTGATACTTGAAGATATCAAAAGCATTTTTAGTAATTAAGACTGAGTCAGGATTATACTATTATGAAAACTGGAGAATGCTATAAGAAACAGTGCCTTTATATCTATTTTAAAATGGGTTATTAGAAATAACACATTAATTTTAACATATGGAGCAATAAGAGAAAATTCTGAAGACAACAGATAATCATGAACTAAAAACAATTTACTTATCACATTTTCTATTGCAACAGCTAAAAATTTTGAAGACAACTTCTCTGCACACTGGCATTTCTCATTAAAAAAATTACATCAAAGCACAACACTTATTTCAGCATTTTAGCCACTGAGGTGAATTAACATAACTACTTGTGTTAATATAAATTAATAATATGAATTTTCAAATAGCAAAATTTTGATCTATTCAGCATGTTTGTAACTTTAGCTCTTTTATGCAACTTTTTAGGTTATGTCTATGGTGCAGCTGGATGAAAGATAAAAGCAAAATCACATAAATAGTCACTTGGCATGGACAAGCCAGCTGAGATAAAAAAGCAATGATGATGCAGGAGAAGAGAACTGAAGGGGCATTAAAAATCTTTATGTATAACCCAGGTGTTCTAAGGAGGTTTTTACAGCCCCTATTGTTGCCTCTTCTTTGCTGTGGTTACCAAATAGAGCTCAGTGGGCAATCTCAGTCAGAAAAGGGAAGAACATAGCAGAATGGTTAAATAAGAAGTCAGAAAACTATAGACAACATGATAACAAAATGCAGAAAAGAATAGAAAAACATTACAGCAAGACTAAAAATATTGGTTGTTTACTGTGACAGGAAGATTCAGTGAGATAGCAACCACAAGTTATTACACTATGAAATAGAAAAGAAAAAAGAAATCAGGAACTTCTAAAAGTTTCTGCTTTCCATATTCACAACACAAGAACTACTCTAATAAAATCTATTTGAATTTAATTCAAAATAAAAGTTGTGCATAAAACAATTACAATATGAAAAACCACTACTACTAGCAGTCAAGCAAACTGACAAAAATAGTATTTTAGCATGGATAACAACAGTATCCACCTTAAGTCTTAAAATTTCAGAAATAAATCTTATAAGCTAAAGCCTTTCTGAAGCTCTTAAAAGTTGCAAGGGCTGCTGTAAGATTTTTAACATCCTCTTACTCAGTTCCTGTGTTTTCCTGAGCAACAATGTTATGTTGGACACTGCTGGAAATGGGATTCTGTTTTACACTTTCTAATATTTATATATTTGGGTAGCAGAGGTCCTAATTTCCATAAAACAATTCTTCATTATGAGAAATCATCTGTTGGGAGCGTGGAGGTAAAAAAACCCCTATGTTAATTGAACTGAGGGGTATGAGCTCTCTATACTTGGAGACATAGCTGTAGTAGCTTACCATTAGAATGATAAAAGAGCCAATAGGGTAATGTGAAAGATCCATTTCTGATAATTGCACATTTTATTGGTCAGTAATTTGCCAAATTCTCTGCAGGTATTGTCTTCCTTTCCAGAGTTGTGAAAAAATGTACCATTCAGAATCATGAGTAATAGTCTTAGAAGAAAAATTACAATTAAACCATTTATTTTAAGATTCCTTGTAGGATACCATAATGTCTACTTTGCCATGTTTGGCCATTTTAAAGTGTAGTTACTGAGAAACTGTTTTTTCAGTCACCCATGGAAGTCCTCCTTTTCATAAGCTCTACTGTAGCTAAAAAATAAATGGGGAAACAACAAGTGCAAATAGAAATGTTAATTAAGTGTGTAATTCCTAGCCCAAATCTTAGGAAGACAAATTCTTTTGCTGAGTGGAAACATCAGATATGCTAATGACTTAATAAATCATGCTTTTCAGTATTTTTGTATGAAATTATCCATCCAATTAATATTTCTGTTTTCTACTAAAACATTGTTGAAATTGAGCATTACTTGAAGTGCCTGCATGAGAAATAGAGCTGAAATCCATGTGTATACAGCAGTGGAATTACTCATATTGATGCTTTGCTAAGAGTTGATAGTGATGGAACACTTGCAAGTTCTGTTCCTAAGCAATGATCCAATCAAGAATGTACCAGTTCTCTAGGGTGCCAGGTAGATAAACATTTGCATAGCAGGAAATTCTATCTTACTTGCTATTATTAATGCAAACAAGATGATAAGGGAAACTAAAGGTAAGATTTGCTGCTATTTCTCTTTTAGTACAAAAACCCCTTGTGCCCCTATTTTGCTTAAGAATATACTTTACTGAAATTTCTGCACATATATTAAATTAGCTTTAACACTTTAACATGACAAATAGGGGTTATTACATAGCAAGAGAGCGTTCTGGCATTCCATTTCAATGTAAATTGAACATAATTATAGCAATTTTTAGCTTTGCCATTTTGCAGTAATGGAAGCCTGCACCTTTTGCAGAAACAAGTTGTTTATTTTCCTTGATTTTTTTAATGCTAACCTTTGTTTCCAGAGGCAAATTTACCAAGAATTATAATGGACTATAAAGCATTATAAAGTAGCTGGTCTGTTGTATTTAATTTTTTAATTACTATTACATTATTCACACTAAAAGAAAAACAAATGTGACATGTAAATAAAATAGAACAGTAAATAGTATTCTTACCAAAGGCCTGAGTTCTGGATGAGTCAAAATATATCCATTGTTTGTAATTGCAAAAGCATATCCATGAATACCTAGCTATAAGAGTAAATGAGAAAGAAATACTAATTAGCATGGTCTCTAGTAAATTCTGAAAAACAAACAAATAAAAAAAAACAGGCAAAAATTTAAACTGGAATTCATAACATCAGTTTTCATTATAACATACACAAAGCTCGAATCCTTGACATTTTGTGCAAATGAGAACCTGTCATTGAGATGAATTCAGCACACAGCACAACGTCACACACTTTGCTACCTAGGGCACTTATTTCTGAGTGTTTTAGAGTGAATTAGATATACACATATCTAATAACACACCACAGCATATACCAAAGCAAAAGGATAATGGAATTTAGGAAATTCATGTGTTTCCATAAGTGTCTAGGTTCAGCTTACTTCATTTCTTCAACAGAGGTTGTAAAAGAATCATTTAAATCAATGGTACTGACAGTACAGGCACAGGGAGCAGTTGCCTGTCATATCTGATATTTACAGCTTCCAGTCTTAAAGGCATTTTACCTTTCTGTTAATTCAAATTCATTTAGAGACACAGAAGAAGGCAGATTTTTACTAAAGGACCTGCTGTACGTTTATGTATTTGTTCCAAGTTGAACTATGAGAGATCATCTGAGAGCAATGAAATGTTTTATGAGGCCTAATTGTATATGTAATCAAATTAAGCACTGTAATTATTTAAATAACAATACTACTATTTTAAGGATATCCCTACTCCACAGTTGATTGCACCCTGAGAATGCACTGAATGTACCTTCAGACCATTCATGCAGTCATTCAAACAGCCCTTTTTAGCAGAAAATTTCTGCAGCTTCTGAAAAATAACTTTTACTATTCAAAGAGTACTTTTCACTATGCTTTCTAACTTTTTTTTCCCAGTTTTGAGGTAACATCATATAATATCCCACTTATCCTTATTTAAGCCTCTGGATGCATTGATGTATTATAAAGCAAACAAGCCAACAAAACCCCAAAACTAAAACTCCAGAGCTATCTTGCTTTGGTATGTACATTTCTCACTACTAACAATCTTTTATTTTACTTCAGGACGTTCTTAAATGCTTTGCTGAAGTTGGTGCTTAGGAATTTGTCTGGCATAAACCGTGACACAACGTGAGCAAGGTTGTCAAGTCGGAATCATTTCTAAGCAGCAAGCAGGACAGCAAGTGTGCTGGTCTCTGTCATTTTCTGGAAATATAAGCCAGAGGACGATACTATGGCAAGGTTAGAGAGAAAACATACCAGGCAGATTTATACCATCTCTCTGTGAATGATTGTATACAGTCAACTGTATCTGCCATATAGAAGATTGTTTCATAAATTAACTGTTTTCCTAAAGCAATAAACTTCAGTGAAAGCAATAGAAGGTGATGTGATCTTGGCATCTTTTTATAAAGGACGAATAAGCAAAATAATAAGTGGACATATTTTACCTATTATAGTATGACAAGTGAACTAGTTCTTTGCTAAATATCTGATCTCAAGTACAATTGTCTGTGTTGATAACTGCAGAATGACACCCAAGCACTGGAAGTCAGGTAAGGAAACAAATGTGGGTGATGTACTTCACAGGAAAAAATTATTTGCCTATTTGGAGCCTACCCAGATTCCAAGGGAAGGATTTTATTGTGTTGTGCAATATGTGAAACTGCACACTCTCTGCACTTAAAATGCCTTGGTTTGAGAAATACTACCACTAACAGCAGAATTGCCATTTTAAACCTTGAACTCTATCTCCAAATGACAGACTCAGAAAGAAAAAAACCTTTTTTCTAACTGCTGTAAAATGCCACATGAAAACTGCACATTACTATATTCAACCCTACTTTATTGAGGAGAAACTGTCATTGACATCTGGGGAACTTCAGCAAAGACAATGACTGTTGAAAATAGTTTATTATTATTCCTCTTCCTCAGCATAATATCCACCTCATCCAAGCAGAGAGAATTCCAGGTCAGCAGAACACTATTTCCAACCAATCACTTTATATCCCTGTGTGAATTTTATTTCACATGCTGCCTCTCCAGGAATGGCTCCCAGGGGTGATTATACTATTGCAATTGCATGGCCTTTTTACTGCTCAGAAATGTTTAGGGTATGTTAGACTGGAAGTTATAACTCAAGTGATTTCACTAACTTAACTGTATTGCATGATATTGGTGTCTCCTGCAATAATCCTCTCTGGTATTACAGCCTGCAATATAAAATATACCTTCAAATAAAAAAACCCTAATATTCAGAAAGAGGATCATATATCACTTTGAAAGAAAACTAAGTCTTAAAAAATAGAATATCATATGACAAAACAAGAAATTTTTAATTTTTCTGCCTATCTTCTCCTTTTCTGAATCACTCTAACTCTCCTGCAATATCTGTTGTTCAGACCTCCCACTCTCTCTAGGTTCTCGTATTCTCTGCATTCAAATCTTACAGATGACTTTTTTACACGTCAGCATCCCTGTGATGATGTGAATGCCTATCTGATCCAGCCATGCACAGCCCAGCTTTCCTGTCCTATGACTACAACATTGTTCTTCCTTCTCAATACAAATGCAACTTGCTCTACCTATAGCTCCTTAGAAGGCCACTCCAAAGATTGTTTCCATTGCTCCAAAGTTTTGCAAAGGAGCAAATTTTATTCCTTCTACTGATTCCATATTTCTGTATACACAGAAGTATTAGACAAGTTGTGGTTAACTAACTTGGGTGGTTAGTGCATTGAAACTGTGTTATATATCCTGACCAGCAATGTCTCTGGTCCTTACATTCTGACATCAGTGTGTCATCCCCCTGCCTCTTTTTTTCAGCAGACACAGCCTACCTGTTTTATGTTTGCATAGCACTTAACCTGCTAAGATCCTGGTCTCAAGAAATTACTCCAATAGACCTCATCAACAGTACTGCTAGTATTATTATTTTATGCATTATTTTTATCAAACTCTAGTTCAAGTCATACTTTCCACTTACTGCATACTGATCTACAAATTATTTTTGTAGATGTATTCAATGTATTCAAATTAGAATTGAAATTGATAGGAGGATTTTTTTTTTCCTCATAACTAGAGCTATCTGCTGTCTATGGTTTTATGTTATGTGCTTATTTGTCTTGCAAAAAAGTTCTAGAAATTAAGTATTAATTTAGTTTTCATTTGTGAAAAAAAGTAAAGTATTTCAGACCTAAAGAAATAGTGAAATACTCATGTATTATATCAAATATAAATTAAAAATAATGGTATCTTTGCATTAGCCTGAAGTTCTACTTTTCCTAGGTTACAAACATTTCACAATAGATAAAATGTATCTAATATTGAAAAATTTTATAATAACTGCTTTTAAAGAATTTTATAGTAGAGTTGTCTCTGACTTTGGAAAATGAAGTAGAGGGAAATATCTAGCAGATACTGGGTGGGAGAGAAGGAAACACTTATCAGTTAGGGAATTTGTTTGAGTTCCTGAAATGTGTCACTTGCTTTTCAAGGAAACAGCTCGTCTGGGATGTGGCACCAGGGCAGTAATGCCACACACAGGCTGAAAGCTGTAAACCATGTTATCCTCCTCATATTGTGTGGATGAATCACTTCATTGATTTTATTATGGACTATAAATCCTTCATATTACATTCTTAGAGCACACTGCAATCTACAAAAACATGAAGATGGAGCCATATATTAATCTTGGAACCTGCAGTTACTCTCAGGACAAATAACATTTAACCATCAGACACTATGGTCCAAAAATTCCAGATGAAATTCATGCAATTATTGAACTACATCAGTATAAACAAATTTAACATGCTAAGTAGATTATAGATATTATACTGAGTATATTATATATATTATAATTTGTGTATTACCTTGTACTTTGGAATAGTTTTTAAAAGCTCTTTAACTGGAACATCTGTGCCAACTACTCCCAGAAGAATCCCTTTAGATCTCTGAAAAGAACAATAAAAGATGTATTCAGAACCACAATAATAATGGACATTCTCACTGCTCATTTCACATCACAACTGCTCTGCAAAAGTGAATAAATAACAGAAAAATGGGAAAAGCAGATGCTGGTACAATTCATCTCATGAAATAGTCATCAAATCAATAATATTGCTGCTATCTACTTTATCTGCTATTCACATAGAAAAGGCATGCAAACTTTCAATGGCCATGGAGTCTCTCAACAGAAAACTACCTCATGCAAAACAGTTAAAAATTACTGCTGAAAATACATTACTCCCTTCTTTCCTAGTTTCTCCTGCTATTTGCTAAGCAAAAGAGAAAGACAAAGCACTAAGGGAAAAGGATATGTAATTTTATTTAATAGTCTATTAAATCAGTAAAGATAAATAGATATATGCATAATGTACCTGTGACTAATTAAATTCTGAATGTATGGAGTAGGAGTATATCAGTGCTAAGAGCAAATGGATATAGATTATTTGCTGTGAAGAGGTAGAAGTAACAAAACCCAAAAGCCTAACATGTGAGTTTCTTTTAGACTAGGGCTTCATTATTTTACTATGGTTGGACTACCATTATTTAGGATTATTTGTTTTTATGCTAACAAAAGAATACTAACTGCAGACAGCATTAAAAGAAGAAAAAGTTTTACAATAGGCTAAAATCTTATTATATCCCTAAAAAGCAACTTCACTGCAGTCATTCCCATTCTCACGTGACAGAAATAGTTGAGTACTTACAGTCTCATTTTGCTTACTAAATACAGGCATGGCAACAGTTGTCATCAAAACCAATCCCTGATCATCAGCAAGCTATATATGAAAAAGAAATATTACCTCTAAGAACTAAGGAACAAATACAGACATGTGATTGCATTTTTCAATTACATTCACTTAATTTTCAATGACATAAGGCAATTTATCAAAATGAAGCTTATGTAGTCAGACTTGCAGTCAGTGCAGCCCAGTGCCCTGACCCCATGGCAGCTACACCAGCCCTGCCCACCCCATCTGCATCAGCAGGAAAGCTGCCTCAGCTTCACTCCTACTGCAGTCTCCCAGGAGAGATACCAAGTGGCTGTGGGAGCAGTCTGTGCATAGCAAAGCAGCTGGAGTTCTACATCTTCTCCATCATCAGTTCTGCTAACATTGCCTCAGGCTGCTTTCTCCCAGCAAGGAACAAGAGGTCAGGAGTTGCATGCACTTTGTTCTGGTCCAGACTGAAAGCCCACCAGCTAACACAGAAGTAGAAAGGATGATAGCCACGTAGGATGCCAGGAGCATCTTTGCTCCATGCATTTTCAGTTTTCTGGGCAAAGAGGTGGCATGAAGAATTAGCTGATTCTGCACAAGGTTTCAACATATGTCTTCAGTTTAGGGAGAAAGCAGATCTCCTGACCTTTCAAGGGAAACACATGGAATGCTTATCATGACCACAGGAGAGTGACTTTGCTCAGGCTATTTTCTCTTCATACCCTCTGGCAAGAACACATCTTTGCCATCAGGGATGCTCAAGACAAGCACTGCTCTGTGTGCCTGGGAGTTGAGAGTTATTGTTAAACTCTTTCTGCCCCTATAAGTAGGGAAGAGATTTAAAGAAGCTTATCCAACATTTAAAAGCATGACATAAACAGTTAAAATCACAACTGGAGATTCTGTAGAACATAAATTCTGCTTTGTTGCATCTGTTTTTACTCAAATGAACAAGGAAATAGAGGGAACTGCAACTGTGATATTCTACTACTACTCTAGCTGTATCACATTTTCTGCAATCAAGCAGTTTCCTAACATATATTGTTGAGAATTATTGCCATTTTGGTTTTTTTATTAACAAAGCTTTCGGTACTAATGAAGCAGCTAACAGCTCCCCAAATTTTTAATACACAAATCACATATTATGATCAAGATATTTTATAAAGCATGTTCCACATTAACAAATCAGGCCAAAAAAATCTAGAAAATTACATTCTGTTTCAGGAGGATTTCAGTTTCCCTAGCAAGTATATTTCCTATCTTATGATCCACTATCTTGTGATGAAGAATGTTTGCAGACATCAGACAGAAACACGAATGGGGCTTTGGATCAACAAATTTTACATCTCATAAGCAATCAATAAGGGCGTGAGGTAGAACCCACCTTATGATCACGTTTTCTTTTCTGGTTTTTCTTTTTAAAGAAGATATCTTTCCAGCCCTGATATAATCCTTGGTTATTAAGCAATACCAAGTTATTAAACAAATCGAGAGAACCAGAAAAACTCTGCAAAACACTGGGAGTTCTGAGGGTGCACTTGAAAGTCAAGTGCAGCTGAACTAGAATTAAATTTACTCTCCTTGGCCAGAGCAGCACAGCCAAGCACACTGCCATGATTTATATGGAAGGGTATGTAGTATTTATGTATGTATTTATATGGAAGGCCTTCTGTAGTATGACAGTCAGCAGTCCCTAACACATGCACAGCAGGAAAAAGCATTCAGCTGAATATGGGGTGACATCTTGGAGCTTTTAGAGATTTTATATGATTGCCCAGAGTTGATGTTGTATGACAGTTTGTGTCTGTCAAGACTCAAGATTCTACTAGCTCAGTCACTCTCAAGAGATTATTAGAAAATACGTATTGGATAGGGCACCAGCCAAGGGACTGTCAGTAAAGTTTTAGGGTGCTTGAAATTATTTAAATAATATTTAAAAAAAAAAAAAAACTATAATTAAAGAAAACCAAAAACCAAAAGCCAGTCTGTAGCTCCTGGGAAATTTTGAGAGAATGGGACATTAACTTCCAAAAGTAGCTATGAAAACATGCAGAGAATGATTGCCCTGTAATTATATCTGCAAATACCACACAGGGATAGCTGCTGCAATAATTTCTACATAAGTGCAATCTTCTAGTGCAGCCTGTTTGATTTATTTGTTTGTTTGGCAGATGAACAGGTTGTTGGCCACTTCCATAAGCTGTTAGCAAATAACTGGATGATAAATTATTCATATTTGTGATGTTTCACTGAGTAACCAACTCGAGATGTAGTATTTACTTCACAAAAATTGTTAGACTATGAGGACTCACCTGCTGGGGAGAAGCACAGCTTATTCTCTGGGCAATGACATTTTGGCAGAAATACTTTGAAGGAGTAGAATGTTAGCTACTGGGTATTTCTGCTAAGACAGTTAATGTTAGGGGCCATTAATAAACTCAAAAGGAAGCCATGATCTATGCATTTTGCATTGCTGCAGACAACAAAATCAATATACAATGATAAAGTCTCTGAATGACTGTACTAAATTTAAGATTTCAGGTTACTGTGTGATTACCAATAAATTCTTTGGTTACTCAATTATTAGTTTTTTTCCCAAAAGAAAATGTAGTCAAATCCTTATGTTTCCCAAACTCATTAACACTCACATGCTCAGAAAAATTATGTAGGCAACTACAGAAATAAAATAGTGTAGTCAAAAACTTCTGAAAGGAAATATCTTGATGCTTTTTTTTAGCCACAAAATGTGTGCTTCTAAATAGGTAACAAATCACTTGGTTACACATAGAATCAGACTTTTTCTAGTCTTACTGGCAAATACAGAGAATGCTACTCAATACAATGCAATGATTTCACCAGATGGATGGTGACATACAGTGAGGGGTCCTTGGGAATGAGTGAAAGAAGAAGTACTAAGAATTTAATCTCAATGTTTAAATAGGCTGTACCTTATTTGATTTTGTCCTTCCAGTATCTTACATTAACTGGTATGAGTACCTAATGCTAATAGTACTGCCATTTCTACAGAGGTATGTAGAAATAATAATAATAATAAAAACAAAATTTAAAATAATATTATATTATTATATATTAATAATTATTATTGTTGTAGTTATTGCTATTATTTTCCCCAGACTGATGAATCCAAATTGCTTAAAGCTATAACCCCCACATGTTCTGGGGATTGGCAGGGTTCATGGGAAACACAGAGTAAGGTCTGCCAAAAATATATCCACGCAATACAGAGTTTGTTATGTACGTGGTTTCTGCTGATACAAAATGTTGCTGGCAGATCAGCTGTGTTCACAAATAAGAGTTAATTTGTACCAAAGTACACCCCAGTGTTGGAACCTCATCAAAATATAAATGCAGAGCCATAAATAAATTTCAATTCCTCCAACACTATTTTGAATTCTTAATCTGTTCTCTATTTATTTTCTTCCTCACTTCTACTATACTGGTTTGGTTTCGGGGTTTTTTTCCAATGCTTAATAATGTCCTTTATGCATCAGTCTAAGTATTAAAAAACCAACAACAGTAATGTGAAATCAGTGTGAAGGTTCATTACAGTCCTTGTGGCAGACATGCTAAATACTGGAACTCCTAAAGGAAGGCAAACCATATATACACAGGCAGAATTCCTTTGCAGTAAGTTATTTTTCCATATTCCAGCTTCTTCTTCCTATGCTAAATAAGCATCTTTCTTCAGTAATGCCAGTTTACAATTAAGTTTCCATATTGCAGCAGCTGTTGTTTCACCAGCAATTTAAAAACTTGTTCCTTTTTCTACCTTTCTGCTGAGCAGTTAATTTCTGATTTAGTTCTATATTTGAATAGACTGAAAAGTTCAACTTCTGCTAAAAACAGCAATTCACAATAATATTATTGCTTCTAGGATTTATTAATAAATCAAAAGCAACCAAAAAAACCCCTTAATTTAATCTTCAGAGCTTAGCTTGCATTCAGAATCATAATTAATTCATTTTCTTTCCTTCTTGCCCTTCCCCAAAGTTATTTCCATCTCTTTTACATCACGAGTGAAACAAGTAAACCTGTCAGGTGATTCAGGGAATATTTAAGCCGAACTCTGCCATCCTTAAAGCAGAATCACCATTCCAAGAAAAATACAAGGCAACTTCAGCCTCAAAGAGCTATGAAATGCCAGTGATTTGACAGTGCTTGACTAGATAATGAACCTACAAAAATATCAAATTGGTGTAATAAGAATTCATGGAAATTCAGTTCAGTGAAATATTTAATGTGTGGTGGTTCATTCATATGGGTATATACACTTATAGGAGAGCACTGAGCTATACAGCCCCTCTTATTCCTTCAAGTCTGGAAAGATATCTTCACATAAATATTTGATGTACTTTGAGTTCTTTAACTGTTATCATTCCTATGGTTCTCTAAAACATGGAATTACAGTAGTAAAAATATATATATTTCAATGCTTGAATTCATTTCAAGTTTGGATGAATTATGATGTGGAATATTAATGTTTCAACATGTTTACCTGATAGTATTGGAAAAAAGTAAGCTCTTACACTTTCTCTAGCTTTCACCTGTATGTTTTGCCTGAGAACTACTAGGTCACTTTGAATTACACAAGAAAAACTAGAACTAGACTCCCAAAGAAAACCACCCAATTTTCGACTAGATCCCAGGATTTTCTAAGTTATCATCTGCAGTCTACAATGCTAAGTCAGATAGCATTACTGATTTGCCCCAGAAAGCTGTTCTATTGGAAAGCCCCAGTGGTAACAATTTTTGATGGGAATCTATACAAGAACTATGGACATACAGTTTGATAAAATGCTTAGCAAGCAATAGCAAACCTTAAAAATCATCCTAAGAATGAGGAAAAATGAGTTCCCAGACTAAATGACTCTTGGATGTTTAGAATAAAGAAAGAGAACCTACTCTCCTGAGAAAGTCACTCACCCTGAAATGCTCCCAGTAATAGTTTTACAACTAGAGAACTCCTTTTAGAAATAAGATTTAACTGCTACAAGTTTACCACCTAAGCCTTGCTGTACGGTTTACCCCCCATTCAGAACAAACCTAAATGAATCTCCAGAAGCATCAACAACAACAAAAAGCATCTGCTTACTCTCCAAAGGAAGGGTATAAACTCATCTAGCCTCTAGCACACCTCACACACATCTCCCCAGACAAAGGTTAAGGTAGGCTCCAAAATTACTCCAGAAACAAAGATACAGGAAAGATTGTCCATTTCCTTAGTAGTTTCCATTATGGCAATAGCAATTTCAGAATGATCCCTGAAATGTTTCCCTCAGGAGTGTATATATTCAAGAAGAGTTACAGTAAGTCCTCCAGTCACCTTGCTTGTTCAGAAGTGTGAGACAGAAATTTGGAAACCAGACTTATTATTGCAATTAAGTGTAAGTGAACACTTTAATATGGTTTTCTGAATGGGTCACTCAACATTAAGAAACTGAAAGACAGCAGCCTCTGGCCAGCAGGAACAGATACAAAGGAATGTTAAATCAGGGTCAAAATGTTTACACTTAAATTTTGTGCTTAATTTAACTAAATTTAAACTCCTATCATTTTATAAAGATGCTAAGATCACCAGCCATGCACCTTCAATAAAACAGCAGCTTTGCAAATTTTCTATTTTCTGCTCCCAGTGACAGGTAACTCAGCTCTTCAGAGAATAAGGTGAATGATGCAGGTGTAGTGAGATATGGCAACCAGGTGCCACTAATTACCAGGGAGTGGTCATGAGCTTGTGTTAAAACCACCTGTGCCTGATTAAGGCAGGCCCTAACTGCACATGAGCAGGATTAGGGGCCAATAAAAGGTGAGGCCTGAACTCACAAGCTCAGCTCATGCTAGAACTCACAACCTCGGCATGCTTGGCTTTTTTTTTTTTTTTTACGGCTTCTATGAGCACCACACTAACCTGACTGCGCCTCCGGAGCTTTGTCTCAGTACTGCACTAACTTGGTTGTGCCATCAGAGCTCCTCACCACTAGGGTGAGGCTCGAACCCACAGCCTCAGCATTGCTCAGGTTTGCTGTATAAGTACCGTGCGCTAACCAGCTGCGCCACTTGAGCCTGACCCCTGCCCGCATTCTCCACCAGATGTAGCAAGACAAACCTCTTTTAGGGCACGGCGCTTCAAGGTCCAACCAGGTGTTCCAGGAGAGACTCACTAATAGTGCTCTGAACCTATAGCCCTCAGGGTTGACCAGCCTGGATCAGTGCTATTGCTCCAAGATCCACTGACCTCTCTGCTGGCTTGCTCAGGACTGAGCTGAGCCTGTGTCTCAGGCCTCACCTAATTGGCCCCCTAATCCTGCTCATGCGCAGTGGGGGCCCGCCTTAATCAGGCACAGGTGGGCTTAACACAAGCTCATGACCACTACCTGGCAATTAGTGGCACCTGGTTGCCTTATTTCACTATATGCAGGGAATGATGAATGATGCTTTCAAATGAAAGATCATAGAATCAAATAAAAGGATGGTAAAGGACTACTTACAAAAGTTAATAACAGAAAGAGAGGAGAAAGCTGTCAGGAACTTTTGAGCAACAAACATCAAAACATTTCTATCTGGAGGAAATTTTAAAAAAACACCAAAAAACCCAAAAAACAAGAAGAAAACCCCAAACACACTTTCCTAAATGTTCCTAGACACAGCTATCTGCTTCTGATTTATATGCCTAATCTATTCACTTTTACCTCTTCACACAGGCTAAGTAGAACAAAACATCACAGCAGGAATAGGACAACAGATTTTGCATCCTGCTATGTTTGCTCAAGAAAGCAAGTAGAGCTTTCCTACTAGTAAACAAAACACCTTTATGGGTTATTAAGGAAGAAGAGCTTTTGCTCATCCATGAATACAAAAGCTGCTTTTCAAAATTGTTTCAACGATAAAGGTCATTTTGGAAGCCAAATTAAAGAAGACTGAAAATTGGCAAATTTGAATTATTTGTTTTGTTACTATTTTCATCACCCTGTGAGATGCTTAACTAACAATATGCAGAAAAGAAACGTAGAGGACACAGAATATTCACATGAATTTGTTCCATTTATCTAGACAGTAATTCTATTCTTTTAGACATACTGGATCGTCCTAAGGCTACATAACAATATCAAATCACCATCCCTATCACATGAAATTATGGTGGGCCTTTTTTGTTTTATTTTGTGGTAGTTTCTATTTTAAGTATAGATATATCACAAAGACCTTTCTAAGAGAATTATCACTGTGTAACAGACTTCCTCTTTATACTCCTCATACTTCAGTTCACCTGTATTCTTAATTCTGAATTTGCAACAATGTCCTTTAGAGCAAACAGTGTAACAGCAACAGGTTTTGATATTTAACCACCATAAACAGCTGAGAACCTACAGGTCTTCAAAACTCAGCAGCTACTCACCACAGAACATTGACTAAACACTGAGAAGACTGTAGCCAAAGTGGTTCACATAAAAGACAATGTATTTCATCAGAATTACCAAGCATTTATAACAGATATAAAGTAGTAAAGGTAAACATAGAACGCCACATTTTTCCTTCGGATAACTCAAAGATTAAAGTGAACATGTTTACAGAGACACGACTGTTTGAGATGTTTATAGAGAAAACATTTGCAAGATGATGCAAAGGTTCCAACAAAAATACAGTACAAGTTCAGACACCATATGGCAAAACATGTTCACGAGTGACTAAGTCATTCATAAAGGCATGCATCAGTCTCTGCTGCTTCCCTTCACCTTGCAGACACCAGAAGATTCTCTTGTTTTACTCACAAGCCACCAGGACATGATTACAGAAAGACTTCTCTTACCTGAAGTTATCAAAAGCCCTTGCAGATTACTTAAATCTGTTCTCCCACCCTGATCCATTCCTTCCATCCCAACCCTCACCTCTTTCTCTGCATGGAAGCAGTGCACAGTCAGACAGACTTTATGCACACATACCCAAAATGTGTGGCTTTAGTTCTGCATTAATTTGCTCAAGGGGTAAACACGCTATAACTGCTATTTTTGACATTCCATAAAAACTGTGTGCTTTTCTGATAATGTTGAACTCGAGTAATTTGCACCAAAACAATATAAAATAGCTCAGATTTGTGGACATTAGATGCATAATAGAGCACACAGTCTGGTAAACAGCCTGATTATTTACATCTTTGTCCTGGTTTGGGCCAGGATAAAGGTGGTTTTCTGTTTCTGTACTTTTGCTTTTAGCTAAGTCCCTTCTAAGTAGTTGCATTTGCTGAAATTAACAGCAAGTTTCTCATGCAGTGTGTGTGCTTCTAGGATTGATAACACTTGATGTTTATAGTTACTGCTAGAGACTGGTATGCAGAGCCAAGGACACTGCTCAGCTCTGAAAAAAAACATTTTACCCTCCAGAAGGAGTAAAGAGGCCCCACCTGAGCCCTCCTTTGGGGAGGAACAGACAAGATAGATGCCAGAATTAACCAAACAGAGTATTCCATCCCATATACGTCACACTCAGTATAAATTTGAGGCATCACGAGGGCCGAGCCAGATCTTTCCAGATCTTTTCCTTTCCTCCCTTCCTTCACCCGGCATCCTGGAAGGATCCTGTCCGTTCGTCTGCCTGTGGTCCTGATCCGTGCCAGCCCATATCTGTGTGTTCCTGCCTCTGGTTCCCAACTGCTGCCGACTCCAGAAGTCCAGCCTGGACTTTCCCAGGGCTGCCCTACAGCCTCGGTGGTGACGTGAGAGTTATTGGGGGAGAGGGGGGAGGAATGTGGTTTCCATTTTCCTGTATATTTGTATATATTTAGTAATTTTACCTATTTATCATTACTGTTTCATTAAAGTTGTGTAGTTTAGTTTCCAACCCATAAGTCTCTCTCCCTTATTCTCTCTCCTTTCCCTATCGAGGAGAGAGAGATTAATAGAGAGCGTCTGTTATTCGGTTTAATTGCCGGGCCAGTGTTAAACCGTGACAATCTTACTGCACCAGCATACTATAACTTCCCTCCATCTCTTCTTTCTGCAAACTCTTAAGAGAAGCATTTGGCTTAAGCTTATAGATAAACAAGTGAACATGAAAAAGTCAAAGTTAGCTAGCCTAGCCAGTCTGTTATCCATTCTACTTTTCTAGGGTGCTATAAATGAAAGATTTTCTTGAACTAGATATTTCCAGAAGAGACGTATGAACAAACAAAGAAAATGACCACAAAACAATTTGTGCTACCAGGTCACATTTGTCAGGCTCTGCAACTATCCAAACACAAGAACAAACCATGGACATAGTCCAGTGTCACTAAAATAGCATGCTCCCTGCAGGTTTGAAATAGATTTGAGCTTCACGATCCAGGGAATTTCAAATATATATAGCATCCTAAAAATACAGCTTTAATGCTCGTATTTCTCGCATCCACTAAAAAGTGGATAAGATAAATTAATTAACCACTTAAACTTTTGAGCTCTGTGGTGGACGTCCTCATCACTCTGCAAAAGCCATTCATTGAAGGTCACTTAGCATACAGTTTTCATTAAAAACTGAATTTTGACCACCATCCAGAACTGTTAATAACAGTGATGTTTAAACGATTAAATGCTGTTCCATTTCTTATTGAAGGTACTTTATCTAGCACAGAAAGAGTGACTTGGAGGGAGTATTGTGGTTTCCAAGTATATTTCACTCCTTTTTCATTTTAATATTTTTCACTGCGTGCTACAAAACATAATCCGGAATTTCTATTTCTGGAAGCTTTAATTGTATTTGTGAAATACACAAGGATGATGAGACAGATATCAAACAGTTCTTCACATTTGCCACAATCATTGTGATATTTGTGACTCTGACAATACAGCATATCTATGCAGAAGTTGTTTAAAGGCAAGAGGACATTATATGAAAACTGTATGCAACCTAAGATAGGAGTCAGATGTTGGATGTATTCAAAGGTGTGTTGATAGATACAGCGGGGAGCAGTGAACAGGTACCACCTACACCAGGGGTTCTGCAATATCTACAACAGAGTCAAAATGACCCAGAGATATTTCTCATGGACTAATGGGGTGATCTTTTTTTAATCCTATTATTTAAAATAGTTGATAAAATAGCTTCCCTGTTGTTTTAAAATTGTAGCCTGATATATGCTTATCATGTTATAATAGTTCCTGTGTTTGAAGAGCTGCTCTCAAGAGGTACCTCAGCTCACCTTGATGTCAGCTACCCTTCTTGTTGCCCAACTCCAGAACCCCCATCACAATGAACTGTTTCACTGATCACTACTGTACCATACTCACAACACCATGGAATCATGAAGGACTGGTGACTAATTTGAATGACTAAGATTTGATTAAAATATTTTACCTTTTGAGTCTGAGGGAGCTGGAAAACAACAAAACAAAACAAGCAATCATTACACATTAAATTAATTCAAACAGCTACTTTAGCTGTTGTATTCATAAAATCACAAACAAAATATAAAACAAAGTATGAAGGACAGAAACTAGAGAAAGTAGGCTTACTTTGCCAATTGATTCAACTTATTGAAGGTTTATTAGCTTAGTTTATTACTGTTAGCTTCTCTACTAGGTATCACAAAAGCACCATGCAAATTAAATACAACAATACTGAGAGTGGGACCGTTTTCTCATCAGAACTGGTATCACACTGGAATGGTGAAGTAGTTCCATCTTCCTCTACCCAAATACAGTTCAACACAAAGATAATTTTACTTTTAAAACCAACTATTCTTTGTAAATATCTAAGTCTACATTTCTTATGAATGACATTGACATTCAGAGCAGGTTATCCTTAAAGTAGGAAGTTGCATTCTCTGTGACAGGAAAGAAAAACAAAATGGTAATAGAAAGTTACTGAATGGTCATGCAAACATTATCATATATGCTTAGTATACAATAATGTATACATAGAATAATACATTTCTGTACTGTAAACACAAGTGCTATTATGTGTACATATATGCAAATAAAAGGTATGTTTTTATGCATATATACATATTTACATCACACAGATGTTATTAGACAAAATTAGCCTTACCTGGTTGTATGCACAGTATTTACTGTAAGCAGCAACTAATGTAAGGCATGGAGTAGAAAAATGGGTTCTGTTTTCACTTTAGGAAAAACAAAACCCATTCTTGGTAATGGAGAGACACTCAGAAAAATAAATTGTCACAGGCAAAATAAAGTTCTCTTTTTCTGAGTTCTTCTCCTCTTTCATACACAAAGAGAATTCACCATACTCAGCAATTTAGCCTTGTGCTAAATGCACCTTCTCAGAAAATTTCTTTTTCCAATACTAATTGTTTCTTTACAGGCATCATCTGAACACAGCAACAGGCAGGTGAATCAATACCAAATGCACAAAGACCTTCAAGATGTCTACTGAGCTTCTGACCTTTTGTCTTTGCTCTGAATTAAAACAGACAGAAAAAACAATGTCCATATAGTACTCTGCTAAATATTAATGTTCACAATAGTATACACCATGAAAGAGAGTTGTCACATGATCTCTAATTCACAAATACTGAAAACAACCAGCCACAACTAATCCTTTTTCACAATATAAAATGTAACAAAATTCAAGGCAATGAGAATAGCTGCAGGTCACCCTAGAACTGGAATGATTGAATAGCAAAACACAAGCCATGATCACACCTATGTATTTCTTTTAAAGCTTGTTGGTTAAATACTTTGATAATATAGACAAATATAGAAAGACTGCTGCAGCAATTGCACATACCTGATGTACTGTAATCTGATGAGCTACATCCTGTACAACAGGCGAGAGCATTATTTAGAGCACTTTAAAACCCTTCTAAATTTTTATCTACTTACTTGTCTTCAGCTTGGTTAGCTACTTTGACTCGGGAAAGTGCAAGCTTTTCCTTTTTTTCATTCAAACAAAAGAAGAACATTTTTGGTAGTTTGGTTTTTTTATGGATGCCTTTTGCTAAATACATGTAAAAAATGACAAACATCCTTTCATTGGTATCTCAGATAAGGACAGGTGCACTAAAGAATGATGTCAAAATTTCCACCTTTGGAATAAATGTGAAAGAACAGTTTGCCCAGGCCCATTACATAGAGCAAATTCATGTTTTCAAAATGGGATCATTTGTATGTTATATCCTCCAAAACAGTACTTCAAGTACAATCAGGGCATCCAAGGCAACATGTGTGATGGTAGGTACAGAAGAACCATTGCAGCAATACTAACTTCAAGATAACATTCAAACTATATTAAAAAGTTTATAGTCCACACACAGTGGACTGTTCAAGGAGCAAGGTGAGATGGGGTGGGAGAGCACTGCACACTTGAACAGACACAAAAACCCAAAATACAAATGCACACACACAACACTCTATGGAGGCTTCACATCTAAGTTGAATCCTTATACATACATTAGTACTCGGATATAAGTTTTTACTACTTGTTTCCAGAACTTGAGTTTAAACCTATTTGACCACCTCCCTTCAGACAGACATGGTTTTGACAGGTTTTGCCATGAGAGGGAATTGTAGTCAAGTGGAATACAAGTGGACAGTAAGGAATGGTTTCAAGCTGAAAGAGTGTAGATTAGATAGTAGGAAGAAATTCTTTATTGTGAGGGTGGTGAGACCATGGAACAGGTTGCCCAGAGCAGCTGTGCATGTCCCCTCCCTGGAAATGTTCAAGGCCAGTCTGGGGAGAGCTTTCAGAAACCAGGTCTAGGGAAAGGTGCTCCTGCTCATGGCAGGGGGGTTGGAACTGGATGATTTTTAAGGTCCCTTCCAGCCAAAACCATTATATTGTTTCCTATTAATAATTACTACACAAACTATATGGACATGAAACTATCCTTACTGTTTTAGCTGAGGTTATTTTCAACAGTACATGAATAAGAGTTTACAAATCAGAGTTCCATCTGTTATTGAATTGAGTTTGTCTGTCACATTTATAGCCTTTTAGGAAATCAATAATATTTCTCTCCTCTATTAGTATTTCTCTCCTCTATTTGACTATTAGTAGTCAAAGCCTTGATTAAGAATAATAAGGTCAGTAGATGAGATTTGCATTCCTCTATGCTTTTTCCTGGGCTGGCATTCTTGTCACTTTTCACCTAAGCTTCAAATTTAGTTTCACATTCTTTTCCTTAAAATAAAATAATATGTCTTTGTTACAGCCAGGCAAATCCGTATTCTGTTGCTGATTTGAAACTTGGCTCTGACAAGATCCCGTATGTCAGCAATTCAGTTTAATAATTGCTACAAATTCCTTCGAAATAAACTATGGAGGTTTGTCTGATATTACTCTTTCTGGGAGGCCATAGGAAACAAATAATTTTCCCAACAATAACAGTAATAGTCCTCTGGTATGACCCTTTATTGCATAGCCTAAAAACTGCTTCTCTCTGTGTAAAACCCAGCAGGTACCTCTGATTCCTGTGGTTTGTTTTATACACTGCCAAGAGGCAGCTTTGCAGTAAATTATGTTTCTCTGACCCTCAAAAAGAACTGCAGATCTTTCTAGTCTACTTGCACCTATGGTAAAATACACCAGTTTGGTGTCTTTATTCAGCTCCTACCACATCAAAGTACCTCCTGTTCCTATTTGTTTTCCTTTAGTGTTTTTTCCTCCCTCTGTTGATTGCCTCTAAAGAAGATATATAATAGGGCAAATAACTAATTTAATTGCTCCTAATTTCCCATTTGGGTGGCACATGCTTTGTTAAAATGATGTGGCAGAGGTGCAGGGAGAAAGCCAGGCCATTTGTCACCTCCTGGTTGTTGCAGGTTGGGTGAGGAGCCCTCCTCCTCCTCACAACTGCTCAGTAAGAAGAGGCAGTTCCAGTACTGCCAGAGAAGGAAATTTAGGGATCTTGATAGAACTGTGTAAATATTGCTGCAGTCTAAAAAGAAAATTAAAAACAAAAACAATTGGTAGATTCATGAGCAAGATTAGACCACAAGGTCTTGCAAGGACACAGTGAAGAAAAGGGGCGGCATATTTGTTTTCAAACATTTTTCTTTTAATCTATCTTTACCAGAAAACCCAATTATTTTTTTTTACCAGACAGGTTTTTTTTTTTTATTGTATGTTGTATTATAAAAAAATACCCTTCAGATACTGCAAGCCCCCTGATGTTCACAGTGTGCTTTATTCCAGTAGACATGTTAAGAATTCCACCTCCAAATTCAGGGCAACGTGGGGCACTGTCACACAGTTTAACACAGAATAACTAACTGTAGGAGGTTTTTCTAATATTGTTATTGCACATGCTTTCCACATTTGCAAACAATCTAGTGTTGTTTTGAGCCCTTCATGGAAATGTGTTTGGTATTATCAAAAAAAAAAAAAAAAAAAAAATTACAGACACTACTAATGTGGTAAAACAAACCAAGACAGGGAAAGGAGTCCAAAATCAATGATGTTGCACTGTTTCTTGGATCAGAAAACTGTGAGGCTAACATGAGTGAAAGAAGCAAAACCATAGGAAGATCTGAAATGCTGACTTTAGAAACAGGAACCATAAGATACAAAACCAGTAGTTCTGCCAGGTGCTCCACACCAGATCTCACAGAAGTCTGTATCCTTTCACCCTTACCAAAAGAAGTGCATAAAGACTGATTTATGTAAATTTCTTCATGATAATTCCAAAACAAAAATGGCCATACATTTTTTAATATATTTTATAGCTTTTTATACGATTTATTCAAACTGTTATATAGCTATGTCCTACGTTTCCAAGAAACCAAGTCTTGAAAGTCTAAAAAGAAAACAGTTATAAACTTAATGTTCTGTTGGATCAGAATTTAACCCCTTATGTTTGTTTATAGAATAACAAAAAAAAAAAAAAAAAAAAATCTCCTGTAAGACTAAATTATACTCAATTTTCTTGTTATACCAAGACCCTATGATTTCTATTAACAAAAATATAAATCACTATAAAATTATTTTTCCATTTTATATTTTACAAATAATGATAGCATGAAATTATCTGTCAAAAATTATACTATTACAATGTATTTATGTTAAAGCATTAAAACCCAAAGAAATCAATCTTATTTTACGGACCTCATTTCCACAGTTTTATTCTCCTGCCAAGCATTTCAGTGTCACCAGTCTCAGAAAAAGGCTGCCAGCCCTACTCACTTGATTGTTCCATCATCAGATCAACACAAACCTACAGAAAGTAAGTTCTAACATTCCAGAAAATAATCAACAGGTGTGAATCTTGTTTTGTTAGTACAACCATTTTGGTGCACAACATCTAACAGCTATGCATAGCTAAGGTAATGGGGGTTTGCAACATTCAGGCTCATCCTATAAACATCACATTCTGACTGAAGTTGTGTCCTGGTTTGGGCCAGGATAAAGGTGGTTTTCTGTTTCTGTACTTTTGCTTTTAGCTAAGTCCCTTGTAAGTAGTTGCATTTGCTGAAATTAACAGCAAGTTTCTCATGCAGTGTGTGTGCTTCTAGGACTGATAACACTTGATGTTTATAGTTACTGCTAGAGACTGGTATGCAGAGCCAAGGACACTGCTCAGCTCTGAGGGAAAACATTTTACCGTCCGGGGGAGGATAAAGAGGTCCCACCAGAGCCCTCCTTTAGGGAGGAACAGACAAGATAGATGCCAGAATTGACCAAACAGAGTATTCCATCCCATATACGTCACACTCAGTATAAATTTGAGGCATCACGTGGTCCGAGCCAGATCTTTTCCTGCTTCCCTTCCTTCACCCGGCATCCTGGAAGGATCCTGTCTGTTCATCTGCCTGTGCTCCTGATCCGTGCCAGCCCATATCTGTGTGTTCCTGCCTCTGGTTCCCAACTGCTGTTGACTCCAGGAGTCCAGCCTGGACTTTTCCAGGGCTGCCCTACAGCCTCGGTGGTGACGTGAGAGTTATTGGGGGAAAGGAGGGAGGAATGTGGTATCCATTTTCCTGTATATTTGTATATATTTAGTAATTTTACCTATTTATCACTACTGTTTCATTAAAGTTGTGTAGTTTAGTTTCCAACCCATAAGTCTCTCTCCCTTATTTCCTCTCCTTTCCCTATCAAGGAGAGAGAGAGATTAATAGAGAGCGTCTGTTATTCGGTTTAATTGCCGGGCCAGTGTTAAACCGTGACAAGTTGGCATTGAATGTGAGTATTAGAACTTTTACTTTTTGGAAATACACTTTGAGGGAAGATGTGATACGTTGTGGCAAGGATGTAAGCCCTGTACTTAACACCACAGCAAGGAGGGAGATGTTACAAATACCAGTGAAGCTCTTTATAAAAAGAGAAGGGGGAAAAAAGGACACTTAATGCATAACTGTGCCAGGCACTCCATAAGAAACATGCAAATAATTTCATACATTGCTTGGCAAACTTTCACAGCTCTTTCAAAAAATGGCAAAAGAATGGGAGAGAATGGAAAGAGCATTCAAACTCTCAATTTTTAGCAGAAAATGTAAATTTTTCCTCTTTAAAATCTATTTACTCAGTTGCTATAAGAGAGAAAAATTAAGCAGTATCATTTTGGTGAGTTTTACTTCTACAGCCTATGCACTTTTCTCCACTTCCTAGAACCATGTAAGTACCAGGGCATCATACATAATTACATGCATACACAGAGGAAGGAATAAAGTTCAGTCTCCTGCTGGGATGTTCCTGATGCTAAGGTTTCAGTGTAAATATTAAGATAGTGGCATTAACCTGCAGCTTACTGGGATAACATCTGCAAGGAATATGCACTTGATTTTTCAAGGGATTCAATAGCAAATCCTTCTTTGTTCATGTAATTGTTTTCCTGTGCTACCACATATTTTGCAGTAGCTACAGATTTTATTCAAGCATAGACTGTGCACTGCATGCAGATTATACCAGGCAGAGGAAATGTAAATGTTGCTATGGAGAAGAGAATCAGAAAATATGGATGAAAATTACAATTCTAGTTATCTCCTTAAAAAGAATTCTGTAAAGATGACAGAAAGGAAAGAAGTTAGCTCTTCTGAAATACTCAAAAGGAAAACCACAGGAGCTGCAATGGTATCAAACTGGGGTTAAGAAATAGCAGTGAACAATAAAAAATTACACATACATTTCAAATATCATTATAATAAAGTGACTCCACCCTTCAAAGATTTTACACATTTTCTAAACTATATATGCATAGAATTAGAATATTTTTCTAAATATAGTGAACTCCAAGTAAAACTAATGGTTGTAAGTTACACTTCATTTACATATGAATTAACACAATTTACATTAAAAACAGAATGTCTTTTTTTTGTCATAGAGGAAACAATGAAAATAATAGTTTCCAAAAATGGGGTCATCAATATTAGAGTGCTACCAATGACAGGATAATTAAGAACAATCTTTTCAAAATATTAGGGCTGTTTCAGTATTGTATTATTAAATTGTTTTGAGGGTGACATTCTTCACTTTATGGAGACCACAAGTTCAGTTGCACTTCAGCTGTGGGCAAGGTGAACAAGAGAACTAAACATGCAAAGTACTTTTTGATTCCACCATAAAGAAACCTAATTCTATCTCATGATGCTATTAAAAAAAGTTTTCCCTAAAACATATGCTATTGGAGCATCTACAGACCCACAATGCACACAGTGAGGTAATATTTATCTCAAAGGCTGGTGGTTTTGATAGTCCTTGTTGTATCACATGTATGATCTGTGCACTGAGATCAAATTTCTACATGTTCCAGCTTTCCAGTTTTGGATTACAAACACACAAAGGATCCAGAGTTAATTAATATCTTCTGCAATATCACTGAACATGAGCACCTTTGCAGCCTTTCTCTTACTCATAATACCAAAAAGTTTCTAAAATAAAACATCCTTACATATAATATGAGATCCAAGATCTATTCAGGATTCTGGTTCTTGTCCATGTAAAATAACATCAAACTATACAGTTAGGTTCTTTCTTCTTATATAGCCTTAATATTCTTTAGTATTAATTAACATTTGTGCCACCTCCAGAAGAACAGATAGTGTCATTTTAATTATTAGTAACACTAATTATTTCTAAATGAGACATTTAGACTCTTAGGAAGGTGATAGATAATAGCATGAGAATCCTTCCCAGGGAAATAGTTCTAATAAGAGAAAAATAATGGCATTGTAGTAAATTAAGAACTGGAAAAAAAATAACCATACTTGTATCTCAAAGAGAAAAAAACAAAAGTAAGGTCTTTGTAATGTAAAAACTTGTTCTAAATTACTGGGAGGTAAAGGAGGGAGGAGAAAAAGGAGGAAGTGAAGCAAGGAAGAATCAACCTCAGAATACAAATTAATATATACATACTTCTTAATTTAATCATCTACTCTCACATAAATGCCCTTTCACATTTGGAAAAAGGACAAATTATTTGGCAGTCCTTCTAGAAATAAAAAATAAATTTCTTAATCAGAAATCCTCTTTGGAGCTAGACACACATCCTCTTTCTTCCACAATAAAATCCACACAGGCCTCAAAGCAAAACCAAACAAGAGTTTTACCCTGTACTTATAAGAATTAATGAGAATCTTGCAATCAGTTCAATGGGGTTTTGATCTTTCTGGATTTTATTAATCCTTGCTCTATGTATCAATGGAAGACCAACATCTAAAGATAACCCCTCTCTGAAGGGGGATGAAAGTATATTTGACAGCTCATGTCTAAAGTAAGCCACAGACTTTTAAAACCTAAACTTACTAATTGTATTTGTGATTTTTAGCATTAATTCTGATTGAATTAAATGGGATTGCACTTCTAAAACAGATGTAACAGATGTAATGGTTTACTATAAACTATTTTGAAATCAAGTAACATGTTCTGTAAAGCAAATGGCTATAAGAAAGTAGCTGAATTATTCCAAACTACTTTCTTTCTACAGTTTTTTTCATAGGGTACCATTTCATCTGTGTGTCCAGAATACTGCTCTGCCAGAAGAAATGGCAGGTGGAGCAAGACTCTGCTTCCATTCCTTTATTCTCTACCCCTCTCACTTACTCTCACAATGTCACAATCAATCTGTGTGTTTTAGGGGATAGATTTAGAAATCTGAGAATCCTTTCTCCCTTGTTGTAGTTGTTGTAGTCTAAGAGGACTGAATATTTAAATATTTAAATATTAAACAATATTTAAAACCGAGGCCTTTATTATTGTAGAAAGGTTATTGCTGCAACAGAAGAAAAAGATACTAAAAAGCTCTGTAAGCTGTAGTGTTCCTTGGTATTAGTATCGTGTTTCTAATGCAAGTTTTCTTGTAATATTTATGCACAACTAAATAAACAACATCATTTTAAAACATGTTCAGTAAAAGAAGTATGTAAATCGAATGGTCCTGTAGGCTACTTGTGTCAACTCTTGTTATAGGGACTTTAAAAGTTTACCTAGAACTAGGCAATGTTAACTAAGTTTAGGGTGATCACATTTTTTCCCACATGGTCAAATGGCTCTTACAAATTCCAGAGAAAACCCAAGTGTTCTAAGTTTTCTCCTGCTGATAATGAAGTTGCTGAAGATCAGACATTTACCATCTGTCAGCTAATCATTAAGGGAAATGCTGACTTGGAAAGATTTGATAAAATCCATTGTTTGGACAAAGGCCTAAAGCTTTGCTATAAAGTAGAACATCAGTAGGAAAATTCCTATTATTCTTTGTAGAATAAAGTGTATTTCTGAACAATTTCTCCAGAAATTACTAACTTCAAAGTAAATATTAGTCATAATGACTGTGATAAACAACCTCAGAATCTGCAGAATAGACAAAAGAGAATATGTCCTTTTCTTCTCTCTTCTTTTCCTTTTTTTGCACTGCAGCCAAGCTTGAATGGCACCAATAATTAAATAATTCTTATTATTTTAGGTTTTCACTCCAGCAGCGCAGATAAAGTATATTTCATCTTCACTGCCCTCTTTCTTCCAGAAAGTCAAAGAGTGACATGAGATCAAAGGCTGGGATTTAGTACATTATACTAAAATTAATTGGTTTCCTACATTATCATTTAGCCTAAAAAATCGGATATGTGAAAAATATAGACAAAACCAGGAAAAAAACAGTAATATATTTGACAAAATAACTACAATTTTCTTATAATTAACCCAATTTCACTCAGAATGGAGGCAATAAGATCAAAGACAGTTATCAGCTGTGAATGTCTTCAAGCCATTATTTTCACTAATAGACACATCCTCCTCAATGTTGGATTCACCATAGCATACAGAGACAATGTTGGATTCACCATAGCATACAGAGATCTAGAAATTAATCCTCCCTCTAGTTAGTGGCTTGTCACCTTTTGATTTCATTTCTGTGTCACAACAAAACCAGAAAATTCCCGGTGAAACAAGCTGGAAATGAAAAGCATTTTCTGTTCCTTCACCTAAAGGCACTGCCTGTCGTTGGCAGAGAGCAGCTGGAAATGGTCCCAAGCTGCTCTATCTCCAGTGTGCAGGTGCCTGCAAATGAGCCCAATACCCTTTTGTCAGAAATATGCTTGTTAATCAAATTCATCAGGAGCTCTCTGTAATTTGTATATAGTAACTGGTAGGAGAAAATCCAGCAGGTGAAACATTTGTAATTCTTCTTCACATACATTCAGTCAGTTTTCATGTAAGGAGAAACAGTAATTAGGTGCAAAACAATCATATCACAAGACAGACCATGTAAAAGCAGCAGAATAAAGCTCAAAGTCCCACGAGTGTTTCATCACGCTTGACATCTCTCAAAACAGCAAAACCTATTCCTGTAAAATTCAAAAAATTACTGAATTTTATCATTTCCAAAACTTAATCACAGCATGTGTTTTGTGAGTGTAACTGTTTTGAAACACTATTAGACCTCTAAATACTGGATTGTCAAATACTTCAATGAAGCTCTGTTTAATCAAACACAAGCCAGGGCTCCATCGTGCTTAAGACTTGGACAAAGAACTCGTATGGGAACCCTGTGGAAGTGGACAACACAATCTGAAAGACCTGAACAAACATTTCTGCTGGTTTTCACAATCTGCCCTTCTTACTTGGGATCTCAGCCTGATAACTGCCTGCTGCATTGCGCGATAATGTTTTACCTGGTCCTTGCACTCTGCCCTTTCTAATAAACTGATGGAAAAACCTATTCCTTTGAATGTAAATTATATGAGGAAGGTAACATTATTTAATCCTGTCATCAGCACACATCATCTACTCTAGTAGGACTTGCCTGATTTATTAAAATTCATGGGGTTTGATAATATCAGCAATGGTCAGTGACAAAATTGGAGTGGGAGTCAATGATGTGAAGAAGTGGAAAATCCACATTAAAATGACCAGTACAGCTTAAAAACAAGACTAACATTAAAAACCAGTAAAAGATAGTGTGGACAGTCACAGCATTTTACAGGAAAGGAAACAGAGGAGCATTAGTGAGAATAACACTGTGAAAAAAGGTTGATATGCTTAGGGGTAAACTAGGTTATTTTTTGAGAAAATATCATATCTGACAAATTTTGTAAAAAAGTAACATAGTTTAAACATCAGATCATGTAAATGAAGAGGTGGAAGAGTGTTAGAGAGGTGTCAAAGTATTAAACAATGTAAAACTCCCCTGTTCCCATTTGAAACATCATTTACAATAAAAAAATGTAAATAGCACCAAAATATTGTTTTAGCTATCAAATTCTGAGAACATTTCAGAAATCGGTGAGTTTTTACTCTGTTTATAACAATGTTTCTGCAGGAAATACTTTGATTTGAAATTAGATATTTAATCTCTCTCTGCTCCAGCAATGCCAGATGAACAGAGACCAAGATGAACAAGAGACCCTATCATATAAAACACTGGAAGAAAAGAAACAATATATAGCTAAAAGCCAAGATGTGGCACTGGTTTCCCTTCTCTGGTTTAACATGCTTGTATTATTTGCACCACACTGGAAGGAGAGCTGCTTAAGACCCAGCTTTGCTGTGGCATTACAGCTGCTTGCTGATGGCTCAGGAAGAAGATAAAAATAAGTTCTCTATCAAAGCCTCCAAGTGCAAAGAGCTGTAAAATGCATTTAAAGATATCAATTGCACGTCTCAAAATTTGAAGAAGTACAGTTTGAATTCTGCATTTCTCATGTAAATCTACACTAGGAAAAATAATTATAACAGTAATCCATTTCAATGGAAATAAAGTACTGTAATATTTATAGTCTGTGCCAGAGTAATAATGACGGTGGGGCGAGAAGTGAAGTGTCTCAGCATGTTCCACATGTTTTTAACACTGTTTCTAAAGGCTCTGGAGGCTATTAAATTTAATGAACCCATCTGCTATGAAATAGAGGTCCAAACATAATCAGTTTTCCAATGCCATATAATACAGATGGCATTCCATGTTCCACATCCCCAGCAGGAAATTTTATGTTCCTCTTTAAGCACAGGAGTCTTTGTTTGTGTTTTTTGATGTTTTAAACATTTTTTGATGTATTGCATATAGCATTCTATAATGTAAATACTGTGTACAGTGATACATACGAAAACTGTTAATTCATTAAAACAAATATTGCTATTTCCTTACAACATTTTTTTCTAGTAACTGACAACTAGCAATTAGCTCTCTGTAGTAATATTCTTTGCTTAATGCAATCACTGAAAATTGCCCTAATGGCATAAGTTCCAGCACTGGCAGTCGAATAAAGCAAATGTGGTTTCTCAAATGAAGTACTTTATTTCAAAAAGTAGGAAGGTACACAGATACATATGTGCATGTTCATAGGTGTTAGCTATGATTATGAATGTTCTTATTTGCATGTGCAGTGGTTACCTGGAACAATGCACAAATCTTTCTTAAATATCCACATTCCCACTAGGTCATTATGGACTTTGCTTTCCTTTGCATAGCCCAGTTTCCATTTCAGAGGTCTCAATTTGTGTGCTCTATTGGGACATACTGCCCCACGACTCCTGTACTGCTGCGTAAGCAAGGGCTCTCAGCTCAAATTTCAGTGGCTCAGTGTACCCTGCACTGATTAGCACCCTGCTGCCTGACATAAGTAAATCAGATGTGCATTCTGTAACAAAAAAGAACAACATCCATTGCTATCTGGAGCTGCATCTGAAAGATAATGAGAGTGCATTAATTCTATTCAGTTGAGAGGGTTTTTTCATTTACTATCTTGAGCACTCATTATGTTGTAACAGTTGACACAGATCTTACTGAATTTGAAACAGTTAATGCTGTTAATGGTAATTCATTTATATTCTGGATCCAGCAGTGAAACAAAAATATTAGAACTGTTTAGAAGAAAACAAGAATATTTAATTATAGCAACTGGATATTTTGGATGACAGAACTCATAAAAGTCATGGCTGGAAGGTTTTTTTTACTGGGTTGTCAATGAAGATTTCCACAGACAGCCTCACTAATCATCAGCATAAAGGGATGTTGAGCCTACAAATAAGTAAGTGCAAAATACTTTTTTTTTTACTGTGTCTATAAGTAGCTGCATTGATCACCATTGCTACTATTTTAAGCACTTCCCCACATCTTAAAGATCCCAGTGCAAACATAGCAGACCATAATTCCTGGACCTGAAACTTCAAAATGGACCACGTTCTTATAGAAGCTTCAAAAGACATGGAACGGTCAGAGCTGTTACATTTTTCCAAGAAAATTAATCCAGACTGAGGTGTTGATAAAAAGGCATTCTCTTGGCTAATTTTTACTTTTTCTCCCATATCAGAGTCTTCAAAAGACTGAAGGAGACAAAGCAGAGCTTGAAGAGTATATTTTAAGGAAAAAAACAACCCAACTGAAGGTCTGATATCCGTGCACAAGATTTTCTACCCATGAGATTTTCTTACCCTGACCTAATTCATTTAAATGTCAAAGCAAGAAAAGGAAATTCTCATGAGAACCTCAGAGTCATTCAGCGGTGATGACCTTCTCTGATAAAGAAGTTGTAAATTATTAGAGATTAAGTGATGTTTGCCACAAAGGGAGTGTTCGAGTATGTAACCAAGCCCAAAGTGGGACTTGGAAAAAAGCAACACATCTCTAGTTTGAAAACATTTTTTTGAAAATTAAATGCTGTGTGCAGAGATTTTCTTTTCACAGCTGCTCATGAATGACATTCCCTGACATTCAGTTCTGCAGTGATTAGCAGTATTTACTTGCTGTAGACATGCATTTACATTGCTGTAGACAACACAGGTTGCCTTACTAGCACAGTTATCAGCCTCTTAGAAAATATTTTTTAAAAATCTCTTCAGAGAGAAAAAGGAGGGATATAGTTATATATTTCTAACAGTATTGGTAGATTTGAGCTAAAATCCATAACTGAATATGTTTATGAGAAACTCAGATAACACAGATCAACATATAGTACTTCAACTGTGATTAAAAGTATAAAGAGTAAAAACTACTCACCATTCATATTATGTTGACTCTTGACCTGTAATGACTCAGAATGCTTTTTATTAAAATGAACTCAAATTCTGAAGCACCAGTCATCTCAAAATATTAAATGAAATAATTACTTGCTCTTGTTATGCAAAGCAATCCTCCAGTTGGAATCTTAAGAGAGCCAACATGGTAACGTTTGTCTGATTCTGCTCACAGCTTGAGACTAATAGCTTGGAGGAGATTAACTCAACAGTGCATTAGATCCAGAGACTATATTCAGGTACACTTATGAGAAATAAATTTCACCAGGAAGAGTCAAAAGTGTTCAAGAAGGTCAAATCACATGCCCCAATAAACAAATTCTCAATTGCAAGCCTTTAAACAGTAGGAACTCTGGGGCCATTCCAGTCTATTCTCTTTATTTCCTGCAGCGAAAAGTAATGTTCCTCCATACTCCAGATGTTACCACAAGAATGAGTTAAGGGCTTCTGTGCTTCAGAGATGATTACCCATAATTCAGAGACCACCTCTATGCATTATCTCACTTGAATATTTTGATGCCCAGGCAATTTACCTTATCCTCCAAATATATCCACTTGAATTGACCTGCACTAGATGTACACATGTTTAAAAGAAGTCACTGGCAACTTTAAAAGCATTTGCTTCCTGAAATACTTTGATATTCTCAGAATTTTTTTCTACTGAGGAAAAAGAGTTCCTTTGGAAGCTTTCAAACAGATATCCAACTAATTTTTTTTAAGCATCTGTTAAGGTATTTTGTTTTCTGAAGCATTACATTCTTGTCAGCCTTAATGATGTTGCAAGAGCAATATCAGCTCCACATGAGACCTACTTTTGAGGCAGAAGAGTTGTGTTGAGAGTGGTCTGCTAGAGAGCTGCCCAGGCCTCACTATCCATGGCCCAGCATAACCACAGCCAATGTGCAACAGTCCCAGCTGGTCCATGGATCCTCCTGCCTATCCAGCTAAACAGGAACATGCAAGGAAGACAATCTCTCTCTTCTCTTAGACTCCACAATCAGTCATCTGCCTGTCCCCTCAGTTTTGACAACTCAAGCACCTTTTCACATAGAGCCAACAAAACTTACTTCTACAAGGTATCAAACTGCTGACTTTTAGCCTAAAGGTATTGGCAGCACTTAAGCTAGCACCTGTTAGAGGACTAGGACTCCAGTTATTGTGTAGCTAACTTTAGAATTATCCTAAGATGTGCTGGTAAAGACTATTTTTAAAGGGAATAACTAAACTGAGTCAAATCAGCACTGTTATCCACAGACCAAATTCAAATTATTTCAGAAATCTGTTTAATTTCTCTGAGTCAATGATACCTCTTAATATTACATCACTCCTATGTCAAAAGACTTTTTCAAAGAAATTGAGGCTTTACGTCACTGCTAATAATGTCTCCAATGAGAAATCATGGGCTTAAGGGAAGAAAGATAAATAATTTTCTGATGGAGAGTAACTAAAACTAACCCTAGGAACTAGCTGGTTACCTTTTCAGAAAGAGAGAAAACACTGGGGAGAGAAAAGAAAGCCAGTTCAGCTGCCTAAAAAGCAAGGAATCACCCAGAGAGGGCTGGTCTCAGTTGCTTTATAACCCTGTCAACTATCAGAGGTGTGATCCTGACAACATCAAAGGAAACACAGACCTGACATTCCTACAGGTTGCTCCATGTTATATTTTATGCTTGTGATATCTTGCCAGGGACTTCCAGTTCTATAGATGTTGTACTTTCCCCTAACAGCAAGTGAAGCAGCTCAGGGTGTCAAAACCAGGCTGAAGAGGCAGCTGCACGAACATTTTGCAGACATCCTCTTACAGGAAAAGTGAGCAGATGCAGGAACTAGATACCATGTTTTAGCAGCAAAATTATTCTGGTAATATTCCTAAGTGGTGTCAAACACTTACATGACCTAACTTGTGGCTTTCACAGCTGACTTTGTCCTGAACAAATACTGAATGAGAACAGGCTGAGGCAGCAGGGGAAATGTTTTCTACCCTAAGAATATTCCTATCCAGCATCTTTCTGTCTGGGTGCAGGTTCCAGCCTAATGTTACTTACTCAGAAACAGCACAGCTGGCCAATTAGCTCTGATACTTGGTGAGAAGGGAATGGGGATGTATACCCCATGCTGCCAGGGCACATTGACACTGATTACAATCATGTATATATAGCCCTGAGAATCTGGCCATGGTTGTTCTAACACAGCTGAAAATACAGACAACTTATTTCTACCTTGGCAAGGTCCAAGCAGCAGGCATGGATGTGTGGGGACACAAGCAGTCTGTGAAAATTAATAAGCTATGGGATGAAGAGGATTACTTAGATGGCCTTTCCAATGCCAAGACACTAGACATGGCCTTTGAAAACAGCACTGAGGCACCTTTAGCTGAGGTAGAAGCACATCTGGCTTGTTACAAGGTTCCCTTCATTCCTGTTTCCAGAGTTTTGTATGTGACTGCCCTAATTTACCCTGATCCTTTGTCTGTGAGGGGTTTTTGTGGGGAGGAGGGAGGAGAAAGGTAGTTTGCAACTAAGTAGACCATAGTATTCTATTTTAAAATATTTTCTTATACCATCTATCTCATTAGGGTCTTGCATGGAGTTTTCAGGCACTTAGAAATATGTGTATGTATATGAGTGTAAGTCTATATATGTGTGTATAAAAATGTACATCTGTATATAAAAATGTGTAGTGATATTAATTAGTCTTAGTTAAGAGAGTGAGAAAGGAAGAGAAGTCTCTGGATGTATTTTATTTTGGCTGCAGTAAACCAGCTTTTGTTTTTTAAACAGTTCCTTTATTCAAGAATGTAGCAGCTCAATTGTATTTTATTTTCCTGTTTTCTCAAGATTCCTCCTCTACACTCCCTCTAGTGTTCTTAAATTCACTTGCATTTACTCACCCCTGCTGTATTCACTTACTGTTTCACACAACATTAAGTTCTTCACTTTCCTTAGCCTTTCTATAACCTACAGGGGAGTCATTGTAAGTTAGGACTAACTTTTCTGATTTTTTTTTTCTCTCTGCAATGATCAAAGAAGTAGAGATGAACAGATGAAAGTGAAAGTAAAGTGTATAATTAATTCTGAAATGGCATTTTATACTTTCTTTGTAGATAAGGAGGAGGACTTGGGTGTTGAAAACAGAAGAAGTTTTGCTTGCAACAATTTTAATGCACAATTCATAGGCAAAGGACAAAGAGAGTAGGATTAAAATGCCACTTACATGGATCTCTTCCTGCTACTCCTGCTAGTAAGTACAAAAACTCCCTTCAACATATACACACATTGATTACTTCAAGCATATAAAAGTAAGAAGTGCCCAAGAACTAGGTTTTCGTAGTCATCTCTCCATTTTGTGAGAGCCTCTGAAGGGTATGTGATAATGGGAAGCTTGTTTGCCTCACTCATATTCTTTGATAAAAGAAAGACAACAAAGGAGAATGGATCAATATGAGAAGGAAATAGAGCTAAGTTCCCCGCAAAGCTATATTTCCAATCACCTTTTTCTTCCTTCTTCATGACTACAGTTTTAGTATTCGTTTTACATTGCTGGAACTGAAGAAAATAAAAGATCTAAGCAAATGTGAAATTGAAGCAAAAATCTATTCCCAGGGTGCTTTTTTTTTTTCCTAGAATATTTTGATTTAAAACTAAAATTTCTAGAAGCATTACAGATGCAAACCAAACCAAACAAACAAACCCCAAATATCAAAGAGAAGCTGATGAGATTCTCCCACCTTTCCCTACGTTCACAAAAGGAAAAAATTGAAACCAAAAAGATGCAACTTTACCACTCATCATCTGTGATCTTTTGTTCATTATACAGAACACTTGGCATCACTTATACTAAATGTCAGTTGTTTGATACAAACTCTTGTTCTACAGCTAACATACAAACCAAACCATTTTAAATGGGTCAGAAGAAACACGGTAATAAAAAGAAATCATGTAAAAAGCTATTTTAGAACAATCCATGAAAATTATCATCTAGATAAAATCTGATGATTTACCACAAATGACACAAAAGTATCATGAGTGTTCAGTCACTGCATAGCAAAGTTCTGGTTTAACTCTAATGTTTCACAATAATTTAAAATTGGACATGTATGATGATTCTGCTAGCAAATCACCCATTGAACCCACTTTAAAAGGCAGAATCTTCTCATTATTCATCCCCAAGACATCACAGTTGTCACAGCTAGGTCTTGACCCATCTTTATATAATAAAATATTGATTCCTGTCAGTCTATGCTTTTATATGGACATATTCATTGGCAAGCTTTAAAACATACAGAAAAAAATGGTTATTCCATCTAATAAATTCTTGTTCAGTGTCCATATATACCTAATAAAGTAAATGCACATTTGGAGATCATAAATGTTAAATTTTGCTGCTACTCAAGTTTTTTCACTATTTCTATGCAAGTTATTATGTAGAAACATCTGCTAAAGCTCTGTAATCTTTAACGACATCCTTGTAACAGTAAGATATCAAGTCCTCATCCTTACACTGAACTGGCACATTCCAGCAACAGAAATCATATGCACAGCTAGTGTTTCTGCCACAACAGTTTTGCTCCTGATTCTCTGTTTTATGCAGAAAGCCTATTTTAAATGTTTTATTTTGCATACTTACAGTGCTGTCAATATATGCTTCAGTCCATACTACATCGTGCTCTTGGTCAATAACCTTTGGTCGGCTAAGAACATGGAGATATTCCATAACATTCTCTTGAACATCAGCTAAGGTAGAGATCTGAGTGAAAAACCCTGTGAAGACACACAGTTCCAAGTTATAAACCAGGCATAACAAATTAAGGAAGACTGCAACAAGGAGTATTATGCTTTGTGTCTGTCATGTTGTCTGCTTGTTTATCCCCAAAGAAGAAATGCAAAAAAGGAATGTTTCATCAGAAGCAGAGTCAAACAGTAGTAATTGGTGAAAACAGAAGTATGTGAAATCTTTGGCCAGTCTTGAATGACTGGGTTCCCAATATTGCTATGAACCACTGCATTGCCTGTCCTAAACTCTCAAGTTCCAGAAAAATGTTTTTGTTGTTTAATCGTTAAGAAGCTTCAGGGGGGGTGGTTCTTGTTGCTTTTTTTAATGCTGCACAGTATAAAAGTTCAAAATGGTATTGACTTTGTCCAAATGTGACTCATCCAATTTCTCCTGTTTCGAGAAACATTCCAGATTAGAACTACAGTGACAAAACAGAAGTTCTATATGCTCTAAAATGCTCATCCTTACAGAATGCGACAGAACATCAGATAATGACAATATGTTGCTTCCAAATGGCAGGAAAATGTAGACTACGGCTAGACTTGCTTGTCTTAGAAATCACAGCTTTCTTAATCCTTTGAAACATCTACAACCTGACAGTACTGAGAACAGCAGAGGCCACAGCTATCTGAGCTGTCACCACTTCCTATTCAGTGCTTAGATGTCAAGTCCCTTCATACATCACAAATTTGGCATCTGGAGCGCACATCATGCAAGGGTGATGAATGACTGACAAATTTCAAAGCTGTAGTTTCATCAGGCCTTATTTAAATGCATCACTTCCTCTTCATATACTTTCATTTTCTTTGATGAGAAAAGGCCAATAAGGAATCTTCATGAAAGACGCCTTGCTACAATTTTAGTCTTTTGACAAGATCACAACTTCTGCAGAGCTGGAATAATAAGCTGCAGAGGAAAACATGACAACTGCACAGAAATTTTGAGCTCTGCTTATTGTAGGCAGCAGCAATTTCAGCAGGACTGCAAGGGTGCTCTGCACTTTCTGATCCAATATCCCTGCTGACTACATCTGCTCCATTTTTCGGGCTGCTGAGTGTCCCGAGTCCAACTATGGGCTTCTCTTTCCTGTGAGTAACAAGGGCCACTTCCCTTTTTCCCTCCCTTTTGATTTGGTGTGCATGCCAATACAAAATATCAAAATATAGTTGATTAAGCAATCAAAGTATAATAATTTGCCAATATGAGCTATTCATATAGAGAAACACAATGTGGTTTCTAGTTTTCAATCAAGGATTCAAAATACTTCAGAATGGCATGGATCACTCATTCTGCAGGCAATGACCTACATTTTCCTAATGGATCTTAAACTAGTGTACAGTGGTTGTAAGAGAGGGCCAAGACACTAAAAGGAGATTTTTAAAATCTGAAAACACTTGTGATGTATCTAAGGTAATGGAAAGTCTTTCTTAAATCAAGGGGTATTTCCTAGTCCAGAAAAGCTGAAATCAGTTGACATTTCTTAATGCTGTACTTTGTTAAAACAGAAACCTTGAAGACACATTTAAAGACTCTTTACAAAGCTCCTGGATGGCTATGCCTGGAAAATTCTTTTCTTTGAAAGAAAGAATACCTTCCTGTAAAATGAGCGTGCATTGTGATTGTCTCCTGCTATGTTTTTATGTCAGGTTTTTGACTGAAAAAAAATTTAGCTAGATTACTCAAACGAAGCCAAAATCAACAAACAAAAAACCCAAAACCCAGTCTGAAACACTTTAGTGTGTTCCATGCAGGTTTCATACATCACAAGACACTGATAATGCTAAAACTTCTTCTCTCATTTTATCTTTCATCTTCAAGAGATTCATCTGGGCCAGGTACAGCCCACATGAGCAGAGACACCTACTTGAGCATCTATTTGTAACTGTCTGACACCTGAATGTGTTTTACATTGGGTATTTCTCCCTGTAGCATTTCTGAGAATGCATGCTGTCATCTCATGGCTTACACAGAACTCTCCAGGCAGCATGCTTCAGACAAAGTATTTACTTCTTCTTGTAGTACAACAATATACAAACCAAATCTCCAAACTGCACAATAGACAAAACAGTTTTAGCTGAATTTCCTAAGGATAAGAGAGATAGTGGATAAGTCTGAAATAATTTCATATAAATTTATCAAAGAAGTAAACGTTTCAAAGAGAGGTAGAAATTTGTGACTACCCCAAGGCTGAAAGAAGTGACATGGAACAAGGTATTTGCAAGGAGACAGAGGGTAAATCAGCTCATGTATAACAGCATGCATGTAGATGCAGCCTTGCCATGCAGTACTCCTTGCCCAGTAAGTATGACAGCTACAGGCAAGGTTAGAAGTGGAAGAAAAAGGTGTTAGTGTGGGGAAAAAATCATAGTTTTTGAATCATATCTGTTTCACAGATTTTTTCATATATCAGGCTGCAACTGATGAAAAGTTAAAAGACTGTGTTAGAGATTTTATTTCTTTTAATCTGACTGTTTCAAATAACTGAGTTTAGCAAAAACTGCTGCTAAACATATATGTAGAAGACTTAGATGGTGACATAAGACACAACCATATGGATTCTCTATGGATTTTTTATTATGTGGTCTCGAGGGTGAGTTTCATCTGTAAGTTCTGGGAAGAATTCCTTTCTTGCATTGAAGATTTTGTCTATTTAATCTGCTTGTAAATATGGCTTGTGCATTTGTAGCTTACATTAGAAAAATCTACAATGATTTTACAGTTTCCCTAACTCATGTAATATGAACAGTTACTTATCTTCTGTGAATATACAGCTCAGCAATTTAATTTGTTTTACAAAAAGTTATTTTTCTGAAGTTTTAGCTTTCTTCACAGAAAGGTGAAAAGAATTGCAAAAGTTATTTGAATGGCATTTCCCACATTTACAATGCTTGTTCTAATTATTTTTCAGTCTTCTTCTAATGGAAAAACTCTACCAAAATGTACTATAATACAGCTAAGGATAGCATTAGCTAACATTCTCTTAATTTTCCCTGTTTATTTTGACTTTTTGATGATTCATGTGTTTTTAGATATATGCAACAAACATCAAACCTCACAAGAATTAGTTTCCTCCACTGCTACATTTACATCTCTTATCTAAAGATCAGAGGTATCCTGTAGATTTAAGAACCTTACCCTTTCTATACCAAGGTTTAATCATCAGATAAAGATGTGCTATGAAGTTCTTGAGCACAGCTGCTGAGGCCATGTAAGCAACAGCAGCAAACCAATGCTTAAATATTTGCCTTCTAACATCTGCTTCTCAGCTCCCTGGTGTGTGAATTATACCACCTCAGAGCCCCTTAGAGTCAGTGCTACCTTTTTTCCCTCCCTAGCAGGAAAAAGATCATGAAGGAAATGGCCAATATTTGGTAATGACAAGCATGAGATATGCATAATAACACAGTCAAAACCAGACACTCGTGCTCTCCAAGTGGGCTGTCTTTCCATATTACACAGTCTTTGCAATGGTTATGGATGGCTTGCTTTTCTCTAAGATGTCCACAATCAGGCTCATAACTTTCCAAAATATCTGGAATGGATTTTTACAGGGAGTGCAGTTCTTTTCTATTTCTGGACACTGTGCATAATAGATGCAATACTCTTCCAACTAATAAAATACCAGAACTTAAAAAATTCTCTTAGGGTAGGAACTCAGGTGGGAATTCATTGTTTCACTGCAGCTGTAAAACTCCCATGGAGACTCCCCCTACCCCCCACCCCAGAGGCCTCTCAAGCAGGTGAACAGCATCCGTACCTGGCTGCCTGCCACCCCCCCAGCAGCCCACAGGGTGCGGGGCCGGGGTCACGCTAATAGTGGGAATAGATGTGACTGGAGCTTCCTGTGTGCGACTCCCCTCTGCTAAAACAATAGTCTATAAACTGCTACAGCTGGGGCACAATTTGCCTCAGGGGTAATCTGTCCTCTGCTGGCAGATAGAAAGCCACTGTCCGACCTCTCATACGTAAAACATTTTTGCTCTGTGCTGCTTTCTCAGCTTCATACTGATGGATCCCTTCTTTTATCCGTTTTACAATATGCCAAGCACAGTGATGATACATGATAGAAATAAAGAAAAGAATAATTAAAACAGAGGCTGTCAAATTACTAATGCAATACAGAATGTTACTGGGGGGGAGGTTTAATCCTGGCTGGTTTATAAGTAATGATTTAAATCCTATCTTTATCTTTACAGCTTTCTGCTGGAAGTAACTGCTGAGAGAAAGGTAGTGCCTGCTTACCTTAAACGTGGCACATGCTCACTAAGCACTAGGAAACTAACCTTTGTTCACTTCAGAATATTAGTAAATCTTTATTCTTTTCCTTTAGGTGCACTTGCACAAGATGCAGAAGAGTAAATCACTGTAAATCTTCCAAACTGCTCTAGAGGGACTTTAGGGTTCTTCAGTGTTTTAATGTATTTTAAATGGTTTGGTGTTCTGCTTCATTAAGCCAACTCCCTCTAGATATGCCCTACTTATAAATAAAAATGTAACAGAAAAACACGTTTGGGTTTTTTCAAGGTTTCACCATCAGATTCTAGAAGCTAAAGAAGTTTTGCAAAGTGGTATGATTTTCCCCTGTGAGCCATTTTAAAGGAAAGGACTGCTGTCCACAGTCCAGTCAGCTGGAAACCCTGCAAACAGCCTTCATCTACGTTGTGCTTCCAAGGGGAAAATCACTGCAAGGAAAATTGATTTTAGGGTCATTGACCTTCAGTGACAACAGCATACTTGGCCCACCCTTGCAAGCAGTAAACTGCAGTTCAGCCGTTCAGCCAGCCTTTAGACCAGCTTTACTACACTCCTCATCTGTTGTGCTGCAATCCACTAAAAGCAAATGGACAAGCTGTAGCTGGAAAATGTAAGAAAAAGACCAAAATCCATTCTGTTTGACATAATGACCTGTGCTGTTTCCAATTGTGATTTTCAAAGATATACAAAAGCATTTAATTACTGATCAGAGATAAGAGATTTTTAGAGATTTTTGCATGGTAAGCTATCAGACAGCAGATATTGTAACCATTAAAGTAAGGGAAAGAAATACAGAAGAAAGAGTCAGTAAGCTGTTTCGTTGATTCATGTGAGTAAGATTCTGACTCAAAGCAACATGGTTCTGAAAAGAACAAAGTAGTCCTAAAGAATGACATAGGTGACCACTTTTCACCCTCTGGGAATAAGGAAGACGTGGACCAGATGATCTACTAAGGCAGTCTCTATTGCCTGGTACTAATTTCTGAGTTGCTGTTCTTAGATCTTTATGAATCTGTGGAGCTGGGCTAAAAGCTAAAAGATTTTGTTGATTAAATTGTCTTCAAAAAGAAGCTTCAAAGGATTCTTATACTATTATTTAAACTAAATTATGGTGTAATATTAGCTGATTAAGACAAGACTTCAAACTGAGTAATTTCCATCAGCTGGATATAACAGTAGTTAAAGAAATAATGACTAAATGGATAGCACCTGATGCAATTCATCATAATGTAATGTGGCACAACAGGGACAAAAAGAACTTTCCAAGAGAAAAGGAAAAAGAAAATCTGAAGATTAATTAGGGGGTTTGGCATTTTTCTAAATCATCCTTACTTACTTACATTAGTCAAACCTTATACTGTAGCATCTCAGTACCTTACATGTTTTAATGTTCTTTCCTTAAAAATTATAAAACTGATTTTTCAATCACAGTGCTCGTTCCTCAAGTGACAGCATGTCTGGTGTTTTACATACCATGCCTAACAGGACTTGTACCAATGGTCTTAGGAATCCAACTCTGACTGAGCAATAGCAGCTATAATAGAACAAATGCTTTGAAACTAAACTCTGTTATCTGAACAAAAACTTGAAATCACATAATGCAAAAACTCGATACATATTTTACAAAAAAATGCATTCAAAATTGTTGGTTTTTTTTCTTTTTTAATTATTATTATCTTTCAATTTTTAAGTAGTATGCTACAAGTTGAATAAATATTTCCCTTTCCTGGAAAAAAACCAACCCATCCTCTTTGATTTGTTGTCAGTGAAACCACATCTGCAGAAGGGTCAGATATGCAGCAAGGCTCAGTAATAGGATTTTGAAAACAAGGCTTTCCCAGTTGAATGTTAACTAACCTTTGTTAGCACAGGCCATCCACTTCAGGTTATCAGCAAAAGCAGCTTCTCTTCCAATCAGATAGGTAAAAATACGAACCTGAAAGTACAGCACAACAGATAACATCCATTAATACTGCACTGAAAACTTATACAGTCGAGCTTCAGCTACAGATGTGTAATTCATATGGACAGACCCTTTTAAAGAAAGTCATTTTATAAACAGCACATCAAGTTAAAAAAAAACAAACCAAAAAAACCCACTAGTTATCCCTTCATGACAAAATTGTGCTTTTGTTCTATGTAACAGAATGGCTGATTCCTTTGGATGTTTTAAATATATGACATTTTACTAAAGTTAAGGTTAAACAGAGAGCAAGAATATATTAAAACTAAAATCATTGGGATATTACCAGGAAAAACTGCATGTTTAAGACATATTCTGTGATTACAAATTGAAACAACTGCTGTGGGGTGGAAGAAGAGGCACTTAATTAGCCTCTACTCTGCAGATAAAGGACAGGGAACACCAGGCAAAAAAATTGCCTCTTTCCTTAAAATTCTGCCTGGATAGAATATTTGGCAGAGAAGAGGAGAATATTTTGGAAACAGTGGATGCAGGGTATGCCTTGATAGATACTAAATGACAACACTTGTTTGTCTGGACTCCACAGTTAAATGCTATGATAGTTATAATCCATCTGCATTTTTAAGCAGCTACAGACAGGTGTTATTTTGAAAGCAAAGGAATAATCCCAGAGAAGTATTTCTCTACCATTTTCTCAGTTCTCTCTTATCAAAGAGAGATGGATTCGGGTTTGTGTTATTTTATAAACCTTGGAAACAAATTTTCTGCCTTATAACTTCTTCTCTCAACTCTATTCTGTGCATTGGAAACTATAGCAAATTTAGTTTCTTTGTAGGATTTTAGCTAAACAAACAGGAAATGGTAAAGGAGTGTATATATTGTCCATAGGGGCATCTGCTTCACTAATACAAGTCTGCATGGCTCTCCAACCCCCTGTTCTGGTGGGGTCTGTAACCACAGATGTTTGTGCTGACCAAAAAAATTCCTGGTTCCCAGCATATTGACTCTAGAAATCCCACACAATTCCATGCCTTCTTCATCTAGCATCTGATATAGCTGGGTCAGAGGGAGCATAGTGAGCCTCCCTCACTCAGACTACCCTCCCAGCAAGAGAACTGGGAATAGCACCTGACAGCTCCAGTTAAAGCCCATGTGCTGCCCTCTTTAGCCCTTCCCATGCTAAGGCTTTAGCCTTGGACTTGTCTCTTTATCAGTGTAGCATCACTATCTGAACTTTTCTACTGAAAATCTGTTATCATTAAAAAGCTGCACACAACCAAACATGCTCCAGAACAATTTTTTCACTATCTAATTGGATCTCATGTTCACAAAATAAATTATACAGAAAATTAATCATACAGGAAGAATTGTTATGATGCAGGAAGTTTATGCAGACCTCTAATTAATTCATTTGCCATTAAAGAAATAATCAAAAAATTAAATTCCTAAGAGTTTTTCAAATAGCACTTTTCTGTCACAGAAAGACAAAACAAATTACTTGTAGAAAGACCAACTTAAAATTAAGTTGCTATAGTGATTTTTTTTCCCAGAAGCAGTTTTAAAATGTTTTTTAAAGTTTCTCTCTTTACCTTCAGTCATGATGCTACGTTCCCTTACTGCCCTTTTGTCAGATTTCTTAATGACCAGATCCTATTTCTAGGCTTGCAGGGTGTTTTGTATTATTATCATGCCTAGAGACCAGATTTCAATCACAAAAAAGTATTTAAAACATACAACACACATAGAACTCAGTCATGATTTATATCATTTTAAAAGTATACAGAGTGTTTGTTTAGTATTGTTAATTAGTTTAAATCAAACAGTATGCATAATCCAACTCTAAAACTCTAAAGTCCATAGCATATAAAAAGAAAATAAATAGTACTTTTATGCTTTGTTGATGGCTATGAAAAGCAGTAGTAAACAACATCTTTGCTCTCTAAATACACGTGAAAGGGCACACTGATATTTACACCCTCAAAATACAGCATAAATCACTGTCACAGTTTATCTTCCTGAAAATGAAGCTTGAATATAGCCCACGGTGAGACTGAAAACATCTGTGATGTTTTCACTATTTAATGATCTGCTTTGATCTATAAAGAATCAAACTAAACTATTAGGTTTTCCTAACAAAAGAAAACCAGCCTTATCTAAAAGAATGAGCCATAAGCATGATAATAGGAATGAGCAGCAAACTATCTGCTTTAAACCTACAAAAAATTAAATTTCAACAAATTGGTATCAGAGATCATTATGAGGAATGGGCTGCCTCTGTGATACTGCTGCAAAGATTCTAATTTTTCTCTGATTACATTTTATAACTACAGCTTACTTGGTATCTCTGGTTTGCTATGAAGTATTTTAAGCATCATAAAAAATACCCCTAATCACTTGGCATTTCTTGAAAAAAATAAAAATAAACACAATAAAGTAGCAAGCTAGCACTGAAGACGAATGATCAGATGTTATTAAGTGCTGCTTCCTTCACTGTCCCAATGAGCTGTGTATGTTTCTCTATGCATTCTGACTGCATATTATAAAAGTGATGTCTACCAGTGTTAATATGAAGTACAAATTTTTTAGAAAATTAAATACAAGGTAAGCTATTTTAAAATACCACTTCTGTACTGCTCATTACTTAATAAAATGATTTATTAGTCACAGTAGCTTCACAAGAAAATAACCATGTAAGTTCACAGGAAGGTATTTCATTCAAAAATAATGGCACTGATGCATTAAAATTCTTCTTTTACATTGACCTTGAAGATACATCAATAGGTATTATGAATACTGTTTAATACTGCATTGAGAATACTGATAAAAATTCCTCAAAATCAGGCGTGATGGTAAACAATTCTGATCATAGTTCTACTCCTAAAAGTTTCATTTGGTCAGTTTGCTGAGTTTACCACTGCAACCTTAATGCATTGTGAGTTTGCAGTAGGAAATACTCAAGACAGCCAAACTATTCACTGCAGAAAAAACTTTTCAAGACAAATGTTTGCCATATTATTTTCTGCTTTCAGAGATCGCAGCAATTACTAAGGTAATAAATTATTAAAATTGATACTTGCCTGACATTCTGAATCACATTTTTCAAAACAAACTTGAATTTACATATCTTTTAACTAGTTTTAGTCTTCTGAATAGTTATTTCATGTAATAAGTCTAAATGTGCTGGTACCATCTGTAGTATAATACCAATAAGCAGGGACAAATTTACTGTGGTCATGTGTCTGTTTTCTGCATCTACATAAAAATACAACTAAGCCAGTATTACAGAAGTACTACATCAACTTAGCTGGGTAAGTTCAAATTACTTCAACTTCTGCACATGGACAAGACCTATGCAGTGATGAGCTATGGATGCTGTAAAAGAGGACACCCTGTGTCATAGTTACCACCAAAACTGTCATTGTAAATTGACTAAATATTGGGTACCAGATTTAATATCCATCCATATTCTGAAATACCATGTAAAATAACTGGTTTTAATTAAAAACTGTTACTAGAGACCACAAATGTTATTTCTGTATCTGACATAACTAAATGGAAAGTGTGTCTTTCCACAGACACACAGTGGAAGTGAGCAGTTCTGCTCTGCAAAATGATTTCATTAAATGCCTATGTAATTCAAACAATCCAGATATAACATTAATATTGTAAAATCCAGTGATAAATACACAATAATCTCTATAATTTATAGTATATGAGGTATAAGGTGACATGTTGGTCTTGCAGACCTTAAAGAAACCAACAATAGAAACTGTGAGCTTCATTAAATATATGTACCACATATATACACTGATATACCTCTATTGGTATCTTATGGTACAACACAACATTAGGACACTAAAAATTCTTCTGATTCCATATGAAGAGATCATTATAGTCAAGGCAAACTGAATAAATTCAAAGTTGTTATTGGCCAGTCCCAGAAGATCCAGTAACAACATTTACAAAGTCTACATATGCTCTGGCTAACTGAGCATAAGTCAAATGAGAAAAACATCTTTCAATATCCAAGTGGTGTGACTGAATCAAGAGACCATTTTCATCTGAGGAGGAATCTGCATCAGATGGTATAACTACTTCTTTGGCAAAATACATATGACAGAAAGAGAACCCTTCAGTTCTGGATAATTCTGAAAGATTTGCAAGATGTTTGAGAGAGAGATCCGAATAAAAAGATTTTCAATGTCTGACCTGTAAAATGTATCAACCACAGCTTAACATTAACTGTTCGCTGTGGAGAAAGGAAATACTCTCAGGCAGAAGCATTAGTTTTGAATTGTTATATCCTGTCTACAAAACCTGAAAGCTGTAGATGTTGTCAGATTCATTGCACGGAATGCAAAGCAAAGCTTACTCCAAGAGCAAAAATTTTGATCTTTGAAACCATACTTTCTATTCCCACACATAGTTCCTATAGATGTGCCACAGACTTCTATTTTTTTTAAGCTGTGTCCACAGAAAATGGAGTCAGGGCTCCACAGTAACATTACAGAACTGAATCTTTAGAGAGCTTGTCACTTTCTCACTTTATATTTTTCTATGATCTTTGCAAGTGGATATTGAATAGAAAAGAATACCACTTGAGACTGAAGCATTTTAATTATCTTTAAAACAGCAGCAGTAGAAACCTCTTACCTGTTCTTTTGCCTAATTCCTGACCTAAAAGGATACTCTCTGGGAAGGAATGCTCCATTCAGTTGCTACTTTTACTAAAAGATTGCTGCATAAGTTCCCATGATTCTGAACTGTAGAATCATATCCATATTAAGCAAGACTAATTTCAACAGTGCATTTTATTACAGTCACCTTCTAGGTGCAAAACTGTGGACCTGGTCCAAACCACTAGTCCACAGTGAGCTAGTGAGAAGCAGCACAATATATCAACAGCTGTCACAAGTTACTTCCATGTACGTACGCAGCAGAGTTAAATAATATTAAGGCATCAAATCATCAAGCTCAGACAAACCCGAACACAAACCTTACACTGAGTAAAATGCTTAAATTAACAGGAGATTTAATAAATTTACAGATATCTAATTGCATGTGTTATTATTATTATTAACTTTATTTCTCTCTGGTATTCAATCTCTTTGTTTTACATTCTTGTGCCTTACCCAGGCACAGATCATGATTTGGATCACACAGGTGGTTTCCTCTCTCTTCTTTCTTGTATTCCTTCAAATTTTGAAAACAATAAGGCAGTAATTCTTTTAAGATTTTTGCTTTTACAGATAGGGAATATTCTGAAGTGTGAACCTTTAAACACTGGAGGGACAGCTTTTATAAAATCTCAAAGATGTATTCACTCAACTTTTAGTGAGGAAAGCTAAGAATGATGATTTAAATGAAAGCTATTTCAGTGCTAACCACTTCTTCTGAAATATCCACTTAACAGTTTCATCCTTTATGCATGAACTAATTTGCAGACCCTGAACTGCCCTCATCTCTGAAACTTCATTTAAGTAGCAGCACAGTGAATAGAGACCTTCCTCTACTTATGTTAGCAAGAAGAGTCAGTCTGCAAGATTCTAAAGACTGGGACTGTGCAGTCACATCTTCATGCCAAACAGCTGGTAAAATACTATTTCCAGAAACTTAGAATGTAATGTGGGAGGGGAAAAGGGACTTCTGTTTGCAGCTGCAAACTATTTCAGGGACACCTTCAGCAAAATAGTCTTTCCTTTCTGGCTCAGGAAGAAATAAAAAGTCTTGTGGCAAGAGCTATGGAATTTAAGGTTTAAGTGGGATATAGGGATGAAATTCAAGTTCCCTATAGTTGGAAGTTATGGTGGTCCAGGAATGCCCGAGTTAATCTCTGCATACATGAGCAAATGGACTGATTTGGAGCAAGGGATAAACAGGAGACCAAGTGATTGACTGAACTCCTAGGTAGCCTCACCACAACAAATTGCCCTAATTGTTACAGAGACTCTCAAGGTGGGAAACTGGGACAGCCCTGGAGGCTTTTCCAGGCAACTCATATTATGGCTAGACCACCTGGTAGTCACTATTTGAGTACTTCACAGTGTTAATTAAATAATTGGTTGGACTTCTTTAGGCAATTCATGCTGTGTAACTGGCACCAAGCTGTAAGGTTACTTGCATAGGATCCCAGTAGGAAACTTGAAGAACACTCACATAGAAGCATCTTCAAAAGCACTTAAGACAGTTTGGAAATGCTTTGCACAAAATTTAAGATAATAAATAACAACAAATTATTCCTGTGCTGGAACAGTAAAGAACCACAGGTCAGCTGGAAATAAAGATTCATCAGAACATCAGTCCAGAGCATCCCACCCAAAACAGATGAAGATACTGTTGCCAGGACCCCTATCATCTAGAGAGCACAGGACCATTCTGTTCAAGATGATTGATTCCCCACTTGAGGATTACCCTATCCAAAGGCAATCCCCCAACTGGTTTAAAATTCTGATGTTTGCAGCAGTCTCAGTGGTGCACACATCAAAGCACTTCAATTTTCATGTGATCAGCAGCTAAGAAAATGACAGCAGCTGCAGATGAGACCAGAGCTGGTCTTGATTTGATAATTGTAATTCAAAATTCACAAAAGCAATTCTCTAATTGCCTGAATTTTGTGAACCTACTACTGAAAAAGGCTGCCATTTATTTAGGTCTCTTGCACTTGTTAACAGAACCTTTTAAAATAATACAATGACCCATCTCTCTTAATATAAACTGTGCACTATACTCTGAAGATCTGCATTCAGTATAAAAGACATTTCTTTTCCTATGATACTTAAACATATTCATGTGTTACCTAAAAGGCACTGAGCATTTAAAAAAGGTTAATGTCACTATATTAATAAATAAATAAATACTGTAGTTTATCTTTAATTAGAAGCAGAGCAAAGTAATGAATATTTTCATTAAAAGCTGCTGCCACTCCTCTAAATACACCCCCAAAGCTAAATTCTCAAAGTCTGCTGGCTGGCAAAAAATTGAAGTTCTGTTTGTCTCTCAAACACCTGGGAAGAATACAGGGAAACTTAACAAAGTTAAGATGAAAAGAAAAATGTTAATTTTGAAATTCTTATGTGCATCCCCGTTCCAGGCAGATCCCTTTTTCTATTCAGAAAAACAGCAAATAGAGAGATCCCCCATTCTTTGAAAGTCTACTAAAAGGTAAAAAAAAATAATATGGGGGAAAAAAAACAAAAATAAAAAAAACTTCACAAGCAGTAATTGGTGGAAGAATTTATAATGACACCACATTCTCATTTGCCAGAGTTAACTTCTGATTCTATTCTTTTTCTGTTTCAGTTTTATGTTGTAAATTACTTGTCCCTTCAAAACAGCTTCTCTTTCTGTTGATTATTAATTTTTCATGCTCCATTTCTTCTTACCCTTTGTTATAGTGGAAATATTCTTAAAATTAGTTACTCAGGATAAACTTAAAACTTTTCATCCTTTAATCCTCAGTAACTGGCTTCTCTTCCTTGGGGTCCTGCTGCTTTATAATTTTCTGATGTTTAGGTTCCATCTCCAAAAGTAAGTAACATAAATTTGCTTCCAAATTAAGAAAAAGATTGAGGTTTTATTTATGCTTCCTCTACTTCCCTTCCAACATTACACTGTGCCTGTTGTCACCTGGACATTGGTTTTCACTCCTTCCATAATCTCACCCTGCTAATCCTCTCTCTTTCCACTATCTTTTTATACAGTTCTATGTCAGAAGAAAATATACAGAAAAAGGGAAATCAATACTGCAGTTGGTCCCCATGTTAAGGAGATGGCATCACCCCATCAAAGTTTCTTGATAGGAACAGTCTGAACTCAGTCATGAGGGTTTCTGAGAGTCAACTGGATCCATTTTTCAAGATGAGAAAGCCTCACATTCAAAAAACCTGACATCTTCCTTAGCTTCTAACTTCAACCTAGAAACACAAAGCAGTCTGCAATCTACATGTATTCCAAGTGCATTGGTTTCTGCAAAGGGCACAACAGAGAACAGGCAATGAACAGGCAGGGAAAAAGCAGTAGAAATACAAGGTCACTCTGGAAACTCCACCTTATCTCTGAATGTCTTCATAGCTTTTTTTTAAGTTTAGTTATTTTTTATTATGAAGTGGCAAAAAAAAAAAAAAAGAGTTAAGGATCTCTCTGCATTGATAAGCTGAACATTCAATTAAGACAATGCTTTAAACAAGAGCACAAAATTCTACTGATTAAGGCAAAAAAGCCCCGTAAAACAATGCAAGATAGCACTACTACATCATCATCTACCCTATTAGAGACCTTTACCCTGTAAGGTGCTGAAAGGCTTAACTTGAGCTGCACTCAGTGCAAGGAAGCCATGAAATTGAAGCCATTACCTCATGAAATTTAATCCTTAAACATTTAGTCACTCTGTAAAAGGTTCTTCATTGTTAATTTTTCTCCTGTAGCATTTGCAATACCTTTTTTGGTAAAGTTTGAATTTATATATTTCCTCATGTTTCTGCTTCCTGCAGAAGGAGAATTGTACCCAGACAATTTTATAACAGTGATTTCTATTCCAGTGATACCTGAAACACTGGGAATTGTGCCCTAAACACTGATGGGACAATTAACTGAAACTCCAAATAATTAATAGGTCTATTTAATGGGAAACAAGATGATGTAAGCAAAAACAGCAACACAGAAAAACATTTCATCTGTCTGGGGATCATCAAGCAGCTGAGTCCTACTTTTCCAAACATCCACATCCCAAACACCTTTTTTTATAGACCCGTATCAGAAAATACGTGCAGGAAAAAAAGGAAACTGATGCTGCAGTTAATCCCTTGTGGACAGGGGACGGCATCACTATGTCACATTCACCTGATGCAAGGGGCATTTCTAGTTCCACCTTCTAGGTCTAGGGCTGCTGAGGGTCTCTCTTGGAAAATTCAAACAAGGTACATTTTTAGGTGATACAGCACATGAAGCTATTTCTTCAAGCACTGAAAACATGATGTTGGTTTGGTTTTTATTTTGTTTTTTTTATTTACAGAAAACTATAAAGCAACACAAGACTTATGAAAAATAATGTTGGACTGTCAAAGTTTGCCCAATATAATAGGAATATTGCTAGCAGAGGAGATGAGATCATGCTATTTTACACTGTGCAAGGATAGAACAGATGATGAGAAGTGTCCAACACCATATTAGCACAGGGCTTCCTGTTTCCCTAAAGGAGGTTGATGGTCAGCATTGGTTCTGAAAGGAACAAGATATCTCAAGCCTTTTACATAGAACACAAGTTCCAGATGCTTTATATGTGCTGAATTACTGGTCACAGAGCTGAGGAAGATCAGTTCCCTTGCAAGCAGGTAAGCTTCAAATAGCACAGCAAAAGATTAACAGTAAAGAATTCTTTGTAAAGATTTGGCAGAGCAAATAGGTTGTAATGTATAACCATTAAAGATTTGACATGCAACAGCAAAATGAAGAAACACAGAATAGGTCTAAGCAGCATCTGGTTCCTTCTTGCTCATCCTTCCTGCTTAGTGTGCTGCTTGTGTTTTCTGATAAGCAACCAATGATGCACAAAAGGTAATACAGCAGTGTGTATCTTGAGTGTACCTAATTCCTGCCAGTTTAACAGTTGATTTGGCAAAGAAAATTTTCAGATTTTGTGCATAGATTTTGAAACTTCTGGCTGAGACTATGTCTAGAAAATTACATTCCAGAGACTCCTTTTCAAAAAGTGATGACTTAGCAAACAAAACCAAAAAAAAGGCTTACCAAAAACCAACTTGTTGCCTTCACTGTAAGTTTTACATTCAGCACAAACACAACATTTCTCCTATGCTATGTACCTATAAAGTGCCAATAGAATCTTTATACAGCACCTCGAAATACTATGTATATACTAAGCTCTTTTACTGAACAACTGTTTTAGAAATATTTTACTAAATCTTAGAAAATTTTACTTGTTTTACTTTTTATATCCTTCCACAGGTACAGCCATCCCTGATAAAAGCAGTTCATCAATATGGGGTGTAGAGGAAAATGGAAGTATTTATTCAAGTGAGGAACAAGTTCTGTCCTCTCATCTGAAAAACTAAGAAATTTTTGTTTTCATTCCTGACATGCAAGATTCCAAATCAGTCATTGCAAACCATTAATAGCCAAGCCCTAATGAACTACTTAAGGATAATTCAGCTATATCTATTATTGACATTCTTCAACATGCTGGTGGATTTGCCAAAATGTAGAACAGACATTCTCTTCCTTAAATGCAAAACAGCAGCCTAAACAAATTAATTTGTCTGAATAGAGAGGAGGGAAAGGGATTAGAGCAAAAACCATGACATAACCAACTTTCTTGGATCTAACTGAAGCTTCTGTGGAAAAAGCAGGCTCATACAATTTCTGCTACTCTACTACTTAGCTTTCTTGTGTATCAACTAATATTTTTTGCAAGAATCCATGAGAAAAGATCAAAATCAGACGAAATTCTAAGTAACCAAATACTGCCAACGTCTCCACTGCTGTTATTACATAGTTCCAGGATGTAACATAGAACAATGGTAACTCATTTGCAGTGCATTGCACTGTGCATGGTGCAGACACAGATTAGAGGATGACATAATGGATAAAACACTGGCCTTTCACCCTTGGGATTTTGTCCAGCCTGGAGTCCTATCAGATAATGGGTTTGGCAATATCCACCAGTCTTTTTGGACACTAATCCCCACCACAGAATATCTATAATTCATCATATAATTTAATACACCTGGCAACCTTACCACCAGTTCATTCTTTTGTTACGTAATGGCCCAAAGTGAAGTCAAGGGTGGTTAATGCTCTGACAACTGGCTATTATCTACCATAACAGCTGATTTTGAGGGGATTATTGCAGTCATAAAGCATTTTATAAAAACTGGCAACTGGGAAAGCAGTGTAACAAAATAAGGTGATATTTAGAAGTTTTATCACTGATTTTCTACCAATCCGTAATGGAGTCTCTAGCATCCAAAAAATGCTGGAAAGGAAACTTGAGATTAAAGGCACAGATCACGAGCCAAGAATCTGAGGCCTGAATAAGTTTATAGCCAGAAACGTTTGACTATTTTGAGGCTACAGATGCCCTTTTGCCTTTTTTCTCTCAAATAGACAGTATACTTTTACTTGATTTTGTCTCAATTATTAGTTTGCCTTTTCCCTACATCAGCATTATTCCCATTTCATTCTGAAGTATTTCACCACTGTTATTACTCCAGTTTTAGATCTACAACCTTGTTCACAGATGAACAAAGGACTTGATTGCCAATATGACCAGTTGCAGAGGATACAAGTGAGTCTTCACTCAAGACAAAGGGGAGCTGTAGTCAGCTTATGGGATAAGAAGTCAGCTCACTGCAACTCTGGGAAAAGTTAAAAAGCAGATGAACAGCTGAGACTCCAGTCTAAATGACAGTGGAATTAACATATGAGCAAACAGACAATAGGACCTGAGTACACAAAGTAGACAAATTTGGAAAAAGCCTTTAAAAATTTCACCAGCTAAATCTAACAGAATTTACCTGGTGTCTGAACACTAAATTCTGTTGCTATAGGCATGGAACATGAAGATGTAAATCCCTGCCTTTGCTTTGAACCAGCCATTTTATGTAAAAGTCAACACAATGCTGAGCTCAACTTTGTAAGTCTGTATTTGGTTATATGCAATTGAAATTTATCTTATACTAACTTCAATGGCAGAAATTCAGGTTCTGGAAATTCAACCAGTAACAGGAAGAGTTTTATATCATAGCACAGAAAACTGTAGTGAGTTCTACTCACAGAATGCAAAGAATTTTGCAAATTAAAAGAGTAATAGAATAAAACCCAAGGCTTTATTTACAAGAACAGGAAAAAAGTTTGCATATGGTATTTTAAAAATTTCCTTACTGTTTCATGGAAACGAAAAATCAGCCAAAGCAAAAGCTGTAAATACAGATACTGCTCTGATGGAACAGCAGGCCCAGTGTTTGGCAGACTCTGGTAGGAATGTATGTTTATTGTTGGACTTCCTGTGAGTAGAAGCACTACAATTTCTTTTAGAAAATCTTTCTGAAAATGCTGAGTTAATGGATAGAAAAATAAATGAGATTTTACATAAAAACTATCTGTTATGCTGAAAAACATTTAATCCTTCAGACATTGTGTATATATACCATGAATTGTTTGAACCAAAGTGTTAAGGCAAGGACATTAAAAAGACATCATATTCCTTTATCTTGACATTTCAACCAACTGAAGGCAATTGCTGCTCAGACTGTCATAGTATACCAGCCAGTATTAAAATTACTACGCAGCCTTTATCTTTGATTAAAAATTTAATTTATCTCTACTTATCATTTTTGTAGCCCTACAGCATCCATGTGTTCTCACAGTTAAGTCAAACTAAATATTTAATACACTGTTCTAATTAGCTACAAACTATTACCTGATTTGAGTCTGTAAATGAATCTGAAAATTCTCTGGAGGCCCAACGTTAACCTTCATCCACTCCAGTTATATGAGAAAAATTACAGGCTCTAATTAGACTCTTTAAACTGCAAAGAAATAGAATTTTCATAACCAGTTTATTAAAAAATGAAGGCGCCCTTGGGACAGGGCAAATTGCTTCTACCCTGATCCGCTTATCCTTGTACAACACCATACAGAAGACTCATGTCTGACTTACACAGCTCATATTTCTTCCAAATTAATGAGCACTCAAATTATTCCAGCTGCCCCCTTGGCACAGGGAAAAATTGAAAATCCATGGCTGCCAAGTGACGTGTATAACCCAGCTGCTAAATAAAATATGCTTAAGGGGACACAGCTGTTGAGGTGCCTATTTACATTAAAATAAGTCCATGGATACAGAACAAATGCCTAAAGACAGCAAACAGTGTATAATACTTTGCTTAACCCTTTCATTAAGCCAGGTCACAAAAATTTGCAGCATCATTTATAGGTTAGATGTAAAAGCGTGGCCTTTCCACCTTATGATTTATTTCTTCTAATATCTCTAATCTTGGAAACTTCCTGATTTTCTTTTGCAGAAGGAAAAAGAAGTTCAAAGGAATGGCAACAAACAGTACAGTTCAAATGTCACAAAGTCTAGTGGATTTTTCAAAACAACCCTACTCAAAAAAAGTACAGAAAATGTAAATCCCTTCTCTGCCCTCCAAAGGTGTGTGCAGTGCCATGATAAGCATTCTCTTCAAGTCAGAACTTTGGAAAATGCCACCTGGGGAAGACTCACCCAGCCTTGTAGAATCTGACCAAAAGGGGACTGTTACATTTCTGTGCCTTAAGCTACACCAGGCTGCCAACTCATTTCCACATGAAATTAAGGATACCAGATATTATCTTTAAAATGCTAAATTGTTCAGGAACTCTGTTCTGTACACTCTCATGTATACAAAATCATGATGTTGTGATTCATAGACCACATTTTTAAAGTGGTTATAAAACATGACTCTAACCCAACTGACTTGAAAATCCAGCTGCAGAGTCATTGAAATTACAGGGACTAATACAAACTCTTTTCTAATCAGGAATACTTGGCCAAAGGACCTCTTGTATCTAACTAGATCTAAATCCAATTTTGAATTCTCACAGTAGAAACTGGCTTTATTCAGTAAACACATACGAGGTCCAAGACATAAGAAAGGTTGCATGCAAGCTAACTCTAACAAGAAGCATACAAAAACCAGCAGATAAGACAGGGAATGTTCAAGTAGTCAGTGGTTCACTTATTTCAACCTTCACAACAAAGTTTAACTTGACCAGTCACTATGACACAAGCATTTTTAACTATAGGTTTAGGAGCTGAGGTCATATTTGGAAAAGAATGGCAGATTAATAAATTGTGTTTAAATCAATGAAGCCTGATTAAACTTCCCATAGGGTATTCAAGGAACTGATCAAATGAATCTTTAAGACACTGGTGAACACTTTTGAAGATCTGTGGACAGGAAAGTAAGTGCCAAGGAAAAGAAAAGGGAAACACTTAATTTTTTAAAAATTTTAATTTCAAAACCAAGGTAAAAATAAGGAGAGTTGCTTCCTAGCTTTAATCACCCAGAAACACATTGGCAAAAGTGGTTAAACAGCCAATTCACAAACATATACACCATAGTAACATGGTAAGAAACAGCAACATAATTCTAAGAGCTGTTCCATCAAACCAATCTAACTTCCTTTTACAATATATATCTCTTCTACTACATTAGAGACAAGAGGAGGAGAAAAATACCTTGGTTGAATTCTCTAAGTATTTTTAGAAGTACAGTTATTCACACCACTCTAGGACTCAGACAGCATTTAACCCAGGAGATCTTCCAATTGGGACTGACAGAAAATCAAACCACAGAATGTTCTCTACCTCTAAGGACTGCTATCCTAAATGAACATAAGGTGAATGCACTTTTCAGACACCTGTACTCTCAAAGTGTATTTATTCTTGTCATATTAGGATGAAAATTTGGCCTGGATCAAGTGCAGTTTCATAATTTAATTCTGGAGTTAGATGACTGAATAAAATGGATACTTAAAAATTTGTCAGGTAACATAGAGCTGGAAGTTATTCCAAGCATTTTGGAATTCAGAATTAGAATTCAAAGCAGTATTTTTGAGCAAGAGAAACAGTCCAAAATGTGCAGGGTTAGAGTCAGTTCAAATAACATACTTAAGAGGAGAAGTTCTAATGCTTTTCTAATCAAAAGTCTTTCTAATCAAAAGATGAGGAAAATATTATTAGAGTACCAAAAGAAGTTCTGAATTTTAGAAAGAACCACAAATTCATTGCCAGTCAACAATGTCAAAATACTGAAACAAAAGCAAATATCAAACACTTGCTGCATGTGGCTGAAAGAAATGGTCATACAGAATTGATATGAATGCAAGATAAAGGAGGTGGTTATTCAGATCTGCCTGTGAAAAAGAAAAATGGATCAAATTTTTAGCTAGACTTTGTGTTCACTTCTGGGCATGAGACTTAGAAAAGTCTGTAATAAAGTAGGAACCTGCATGTCTACAAGAATATATGTTTTTCTTCTCATTAGCTACCCCAGCTATATTTTACAAGCCCTGAAAATTAGAATGTCATCCAGCACTAGGACAAAATTCACATAATCCTACATACTTTGTAGCAAAATGGTCAATCTAGTTAAATGAACATTGAATACAAAGCCAAGGTTTGCTTCATAATTATTAATTCTTTTCTGACTACATCCTGAACAAGACATTTAATGATTTTACCTGTGCCTGACTTCAGATACTGTGGTTACTGAGCTAGATTTACAAAACATTGAGACATTTTACTTGTCAGTTTGAATTCATTTATGTTCGAACACTTGTTAAATATTAACAAGAGCAGTTGAGCTGTCTGGAAAGAACTATTACTGTTTTAAACCTGGGATAAGCAAGAATGAAGAATGCTGAACTTCTTTGGATGCTAAATATGAAAACCAGTTTAGGGAGGTCCATCATTTGAGTCCAGAACTACAGTGAGCTTTTTTCTTTTTTTCTTTTTTAATGTGACTCCAAGCTATGCTCTAAGTTCTGCAGTTAATTATAAAAACATGTTCTGTTTGCTGTCTCCATTTTCACTGCTGGTTTTGCATTGTCCAAATCATATAAAAGTATGCAGTGATGTCACTCTAGGTATCATGGGCAAGAAAAACAGATGAATACTCTATAAACAGTCTTCACTCCTAGAACATGTAGCCTAAACAAAAGGCTTTCTCCTCTCTTCAGAGAAACATGAGAAGAATGAGGACTGGGGAACAAAATGAGGACATCAAGCATCAGCACGCTACCACTTGACTTATATTTGACATTAAAAAATGCAGCTAACTTAAGGGTGAAAAATGAGGAACTCCAAAGTGAAGAGATAAAAGTAACTCATTTTGCTTAAGGAGTTCTGACACTGAGCAACTGATTTCTTAGAAAAATTCTTGACACACTACATCACTGTATGTAATTTTCCTCCTGCCTCCATCACTAAATTAATTGTAAAATCTAAAATCAGACCAGTAATTCAGAACTGTAGGCCATTTTTAACTCTTAGAGTTGTTTTAAATAGCTAAAAAACGCCTAAACCTTCAGTAATTTGTTCATACAGTTGCTTGGGACTGCCTTTGGGGTTCAAAACCAAATAAAAACATTTTAATCACAAGTAGAACAATAATGGTTTGTACAGAGAAAATATTTTCAGAAAGTGACTGTCCCTCCAGCACACAATTATCCCCAGAACACACCTTTCTGTGTGGGTGGTGATTTCGTAATCCAGCTATACCAAAAAGACAACCTAAATTCAGGTCTGTCTTTCAAAGGCAGATGAGATGCAAACAAGATGTACTCTCATGTGATAGCATCCCTGGATGACAGTGTGCTGCAAGAAATGGCATCCTCTTCACCTGAGTTCAGAAGGGATGTAAAATATTATAATTCTCAGGGCAGATTAATAGCCATGGATGTGAATATCACTCCTACACTGCAGGGTAACATCAAGTAATCATGGAGGAAAAACTACTGAGTTTAAAACAAACTTTCAACACAAAATGAAAACACAAGCATATCATATATTGTATGATCTCCTTAATTACATAAATTTCAGCTGATCATTATAGATGAGCCAAAACAAACCACCTACAATTCTGTTGTCTCCAGAGGAATCATGAGTGCCTTTTTTGAGAGACAGATGTCTGTAGATAACAAATTTGTCTCTAGGGTCAATTAACTTGAGTTAAGGATAAAATCAGTACTTAGCATTTAGAATTACTGCAATAATAAAGAAATTGAACAGAAAAAGAAGAGACTGTTGGAGTGGGGAAGCAAAAAACAAAGTAAATTCTCTTAGTGTAAAATAAAAGACAAGATAAGCAAGAATTCAAGTTGAAAGAAAAGGCAAATTAACAAAGAAGAAACTAGCTTGCAATAGAAGGACAACAGCAGTTTTGAGAACTGTAAAGGAGAGTTTGCTCAGCAGAGCAAAATGAGTTTTCAGGAAACAGGGAGTTCAACAAACAAACAAACATACTGAAAACCAGACACTGAGAGCTCTTAGTGTCATGAAATAGAATAAACATCCTTAATGCAATGTCGGGCAACATAGGGGAAAAATGACCCATTGAGACACAAAGGGAATGTAATGATAATAATAAAAATAATAAACATTAGGAAGTCAAGATATAAGCCCAATATTGTATCTTATGATCTAGTAAAAGGAAATATATGACTACAAATAAAATGAGAGAAAGAATTCTACAGAAAACTCAGAAATAAAGAAGAGAGAAGAGAATATGTGCTTGGGCAAGTTCTCTCTGTAAAATGTATGCCCCAGGAAATGGAAAACTAATGTGCGAAAAATTAAGACAGATTTTACTCAATCTTATATTGAGACAGCCAAAATAGAGAAAGGGGCTATTCAATCAAAGGTAGAAGTAGGTTAATTAAGCCAGACATTTGACACATGGAATTAAATCCCTGCCCAGCTGAGCCTGAGGGCCCAGCAGTCCCCTGGGTCCTGCAGCAGGGACAGATGTCACAGAGAGAGGGTACAGTTCCTAGTGCTGAGCCTTCATTTGTGATTCTATCATCTGAACCAGGGAGGCAAGGTGGGTACCAGAGGAAAAGGAATGGCCAGCTGGGGGCAATGAAAACCCAGGAATCCTTTGTGATGCCAGGGAGCAAGCAAACAAATGTAGCTCCACTGAAATTGCTTGTCTCTCTGTCCATCATCCCCTTACTATTCTTGTGTCTAACACCACGATTCCTTTGGCTAAGGCACTGCCTTTCTCTCCACAGGAAAAACATTTGGTGTCCGTACTATTTTGTCCCTCCATCACACTCAGCATTTAAGGACTGCTATATTTAAGCACCAATTAAAAAAAAAAAAAAAAAAAAAAAAAAAAAAAAAAAAAGTGTGATCTGAAACACAGCTATTCCTGAATAAACCCATGAGGAGACACAACTCAGTACAAATACTGAGGTGCTTATTTTGATTTTTTTGGAAAACATGAGAATAGGAACTCCTACACGTGGAGTTCCAAAACACTCAAAAGTCTTAATAGGTGCCCTTTAAAAAAAAAATTCTGATTATTGAAGACGATCAGCTTCAATAAAACTTTGTTTCTTTAAACTTCATACATCTCTGCCATGCTGAAATAAAAAAAATGAGATGCAGACACATTGTTTCTCTGAATCATAATACGGATACAGCTAGCTCTGGTTCAGAACTCTCACAGAAAAACAACTTTCAAATAACATCTGAAGCAAGTAGCATGTGGATGCTATCATCTCTTGGTTTATAGCTGATTTAATTCTCAGATCAACCCAATAGTTCTACAGATGCAATTTAAAATGGACATGAACTATCCTCTCTATTCAAGCAACCCCTACTGCAAATAAATTCTACAAACCACTCTGCAAGCCCCTGTTTTCCCTAGAAAATTATTTATAAGCTTTTATTCCCGAATTCCTTCTCCTACAGCATTCATGTTTCTACCTCTGAACTTCATTTTTAGATTACATTTGGTGTTTTATTCACTACCATTTAATTTTTAAGGCTGAGATATGTTCTTAGACATAAATATTCTCCCATAATTCTTACTTCCTCAAGTAACCTTTTTCTGAAAGCAGAGTGGTAAATTGTACCTAGGTTTTATTTTAAAGCATCTTACATAAATCTAAAATACTATTAAATTTCTTGGACAAGGTGAACAGAAGTTTAATACCTCAGATGTGGGGAGCTGCCCATGGGTTTCTAAAGGACTCTTTTACTTTTTCTCACTTATTATACATATGGAACCATTAATCTCAGTCAGCAATCTCAGTCTCTCCTCATCCAGCCAGTGCTATTGATTATCTGGGCCACTGTCAGAGGGAGATTAGGATAAGACTGACAGTTAGCTGGCTGGTGTTGAATCAGGAGAAAACTCAACTGATGCCTGTATGCTTGAAGGAAGAAGTCAGCATATACACTGAAAGGGATATCTGCCCTTTCTATGCCCCACGTATACCTACCATTTGTTCTGCACATTACTGACTGCACCACATTCCCCCCCACAAACTGCTCTGGAACCTGCAGCTGAGCCTAGGAATGTGCTCTACATAAGCAACCAGGCAGGAAACTGCAATCACTTCAGATGTCATTCACCCCTTTTATGATTTTTTTCTCAAAATCAGGCTGGGGCAACACATCCCACACAGGAAAGTGTCATGAGTCAACTCAGAAATACAAGATAAGATAGAATATAATTTCTATGTGAACTTTCAGATGAAAGTTGAATCTACCAATTCCCAATAATTTGATCAATATCTATTTAAGAGACTCATCTGGATTGCTCTACTTTTAAAAATATTGAAGCTGCTTTGCCCCTTATCTTAGAAACGATGGTATTAGGGTATTTTCCATTAGAAACTTCATTTAGCAACAAGTTCCTGATATTGTCTAGAATCAATGACCTTCACAGGAAGATAATACAAAAGCCATCTCTCTTTTTTTGGAGCAAAGCAAGTCACTCAACAAACATACATAGATGGAAAAGAGTTGTTCTGCTGGTAAATTAATGTTGGTTTAGCTCTTCATGTAAGGATGCCCCAGGCATGGTAACTGTTACCTAGATCATAAAAAAGTAATAACATTTATAGAAGACTCAGTAATGGGATAGGTGAATGCATTAATATTTTGCTTCAGGAGATGCTGGCTGAACTTTTTTTACATCACTCAGGAAACTGACTGTGGCTTCCACACAGACAATAAAGAATAATGCAGGAAGTTGGGATTCAAACACTTGAAATCGGTTCCTTTCTCTGTCAGTAATGTACAGAAAGTATCTTTCATGCCTGCCTAATATTTGCATTCTGAGCATGGTAATTGAAGAGCAAATTTTCCAGTTCAGGACTATCTTTTCATATGCAATAAACATCATTACTAACACCACACACAAAAAAAAATTTAAAAAAGAGGATTTACCTACTAAGAACATTTGTGACTATCAGAGCATATGTCAGTATCAAAGGAATACACACTTCTCTGCCATGCCATGAGAGGTGTATGTCAATAAGTAGTTTTGTATTATTTCTGGCTCACTCCATGCTAGCATTTTTCCACCTTCATGCACAATTAATAAAACGAAACAATAACTTATGAGATGTTAAAATAACTATTTTCAAATTAAGATGGTGAAATTCTTCATGGAACAATTAAAAAAAACACCAAACAAAACAAAAAAAAAACCAATTTCACTTGAAAGGATTTAAGCAAATTATAATAGCCAAGGACAAAAGCCCTTCAGAGTTTGAATTCCTGTATGACAATAGATATCTAAATATTCTCACAGAACTCAGTACTGACCAGAAGACCCAAATGTGAATTTGAGATATACAGAAGAATTTGAATGTTTATTATATTAATTTACCAGTCATTTTAACCAGAGTCATGGATTCACGTTCCTTTCTTACTGAAACTTATCCCAGTACCAATAATTTATCTGGTAAATTATATTCTCATTGAAATTAATAGAGCCACTTCAAACTTGCAGCTGACAAAGCAGAACTGAGCTTGCCATCTGATTGTATGCATTTCTGTATTTTTATTCCAAAGTCTTAAAAATAAATCCTTAATTACCTCTACCTTTCCCACATTCTTCAACATCTTTCCAGAATCTCACAGCAGACTTTTTAATCTCACCCTGCTCCTCTCTTTACATGTCTGCTTCTGTCCATCCCTTTTACTGTTACCTCTAATTTACCAAGAAAGGACTTTACAATTACTGTACTTGATTTGGTTGCTGCTTTTATCAGGACAGACCATTTTCTTCATCTTTGTTTTTGGACTAGCTCTATTGTTTCACCTTGCTAAGGTCTTTTTTTTTCATTGAGGTAATTCTTCTCTGTTGGCATTCATGATATTTCTGTCAAGGAGCACTCAGTGGGACCACGTATCTGCTCAAGTGCTTACTGTGCTGACCTGGATGGCACAATGCAGTACTTCACAAAAATCAGGCCCTAAATAGGAGAATTACAATAGTAAAATATATATCCCACTAGAAAACCGGTCAAGTACCCTAAATTCTTCTAGAAACAAAACTCAGTCAAAATTAAAATTCTAAAAAAATATTTTGGATTCGCCCAAATCAAGACTATGAAGACCATTAAACAATGCATAAAGCAAAACAAGCAATTATTTTCAAAGTGTACATTTTCATGTTAAATTTTACCTTTTACCTGCTGGGTTAAAAGCATCAATATTATTCCAGATCACCAACTCCTTTCATCTAGTGAACTATGCATAATTTCCATAATGAAAATATCCCTTGGTCAGAACTTTATGCTTTAATCTACTAACTCCTGAACCACTTTACAAACAAAATGTGTAACAGCTGATTTTTACTCCAGATTTTACTACTGATAACACTACCAAAATGGGTGAATTTTTTCTCTAAGAATTAGAAAAAATAATGGTAAATTCTCTTTCATATTAGTGTCTTGTCTCTTTCTTTGAATAATAGACCCTGTTTTGGAGTTTGGGAATAAAAAAGGTAAAATTGTACTTCTAGTCAAGATTTTAGTTCAACCATGACTTTGCCAAGATCTATTTATTATATCCAATAGAATCAAAATGTGCTTGAATAAATCAAACTTAAACTGTGTGTGATCCAAAACTGAAAGCAAAGCTACATTATCATGTCTCCTTACAGTCTATAAGCAGAGGAGAAGAATGAATTATAAATGCTCAGACAATTCAAAAGCTACATGGCTGAAAAAGAATTAATAGCTGAAGACCTAGGAGAGTCTGGTTCAATGTTGATTCCAACCAAGAACTTACTGGATGGATAAAACTTCAGAATATCTTGTGATTAAAATGTTTAGGTTGTATCTCAACTTAGAAATATGCATTTTAAAGCATCCTGTCCTAAAAGATTTAATTGATCTTACCCCTATCCAAACAGCAGTCCCCACTTTCTTGCATACTTTGGCATAGGTTGGGGGTGCTAAAACTGTACCTTTCATGCTCCTCTCCTCAATCAACACATAACCTATTATAAACACCTCAAAGTCCATCCTGGCAGTTATCCCAAATGCTCCAATCAAAGACATTTTGTTCAGGTTTATCCATTCAGTGTCAGGTTTATTTTAGTTATTTTTTTGTTTGTTTTTGTCTTTAGTAGCTGTAGAGGCCCCAGAATCAAATGCCCCACTAATCTAAACTGGAAAGCCAACTATTTATGCATTTCCGTATTTTATTAAAACCTGTATGCAAAATTTTGGTTTCACTGAAGTAGAATGCATTTACTTTTTCATTTATAACAGCACAGACCCTCCAGATATTTGCCAGTCAAGTGGAATACAAAGCAGTTCAGTAAAATTAATTCGTGCAGATAGAATTGCAAAAAATGTGGAAATTTGGTGGGTTCCATTTTAAAAAAACAAAATATGCTAAAGCCCCAGGGGTCTAACCAGAATAACTCTTGGCCTTAAATGAAGGCAGATAGAGAATTCAGAAGATCTCAGTTTTGAGCCACGATCTTCAATGTCTTTTATTTATTTAAATACTGTGTTTAAAACATAAAGCAGATTTCATGCATGAGGTGTTTGCAAGCATAGATTCACATGTGAGAATCTATGCTACAATAGACAACATGTGGGTCAGGCCAAGGAGCAGAACACATACCCACCAAAATGCTGTTAATTCTTTAACAATTCCTGGTGAAGAATGAGCAAAGAAAGGATTTAAACTGGCCTCAGATATTCCATAGACTGGGTAGCTAAGTGAAGGAGAGAAAGGTCTCAGATCCTGCAACAATTTCTGATGCAATCCCCACCCACTGGGGGATCAGTTCCATTTGCCTTCATCCTATCATGAGGTCAGATTGCTTTTGAGGCATGGGGGGCAATGAGAAAGTCATAGTCTCCTGAGAGAATTTTTTGTCCAAAAGGTTCACTAACATCACAGTATTAATTTTATACATTTAATGTGGAAAATTCAACTGGTTTCATAGATCGCTCTCCTCCAGATGTGACAATGTGATGCCAAATTTGATTTCTAGGCATCTAGAGCTCAAATAAAATTTAGGTGGTTCCTGAGGGCTGTAAGGGTCTAAGATATCAGATCTTTGGGAACTCTGCTCATGGAAGTTGCAAACTCAAATACAAGTACACAGAGGAGGCCACAAGTTAAAATTACTTTCACAGAAGACTCTTAGAATCCTCACAGCACATAAAGCTAAGCACATACTTAAGTCTTTTCAGGATCATATCTGCATCTTGATATAAAACAGAAAGTAATGTCAAAAGTTGAGAGAATTAAAAAGAATGCATTTATCTCCAAATTATGTGCTAATTAATCAAATTTACAGTGGACATTCACACGTGTACATCTTCCACTGACTACAGCAATGTAGTGGTATCTTTTCACCTCATGCACATTATTTGAATCACTGCATGATGATTTTTAATAATATCTACTGCGAAGAGTTCTCAATTAACACATTTCTGAATAATGACTTGAAAGCAAAACACACATGTAAACATTTAATAAATAACTAAATACAACCAGTAACTAATATAAAATAAAAAAAACAAAGACCAAGTGTGGGAGTCACTTGAAAGGTAAAGACTACCAACTATTAGTACTCTTTTTTTTTTTTCAACTGAGAAAACAAAATGGAGGCTGAAGAAAGATCTAGCACCTGCTAGCATGAATTCAACCCACAAATGTCAAAAATGGTCTCCTTTTAAAATCTAGACCTCTTTCTGCTACTCTGCAAATCCCACATTTGCCATGTAACAAAATGTTATTTGTTCCACAGATAGTATTACAGTATTTACCTGGTAACCCATTTAGAGATTAAATAATTAGCAAAATCACTTTATATCCAATTGCAAGAACACTTTGCATAAAATCTTCTGCTGTGTTTGTTTTTTATTATAGAAATCTTCTATAATTAAAGCTGTTAGACAGAGAGGCTGTTCATCTGTTTTAGGGAGCCACTAAAAAAACACAGTTCTGGCTCCTCCACCCCTCATGAGCAAATTTCTCCTGGGATAAAGCTTCTCATCAATGAGTGCTGAGTACTGAACAAAGCACTTAATTCTGCCCTCTTAATCTTTCCAAATGCCAAACATGCAATGTAAAGCCTGAGCTCTACATTAGCAGCAAAAAATGTTTGCATTTATTATTTGCATTTTGGGGTATTTGATTTTCAACTGCTTTATGCAAGTCTGCGTTATTCTTATTTTCAAGGGAGCAATGGCCTCTATCAGTTTGGATAACAGCATTGCCATATATACACTTTCTAGATCACAGACATTTTCTGTGGTTTTCTCCACTAAAAATGAGAGATGAAGCAGCAGACCATGAAATCCCAATCTGGACTATATGCAGTTTTCTAAATGATGACAGGAAAACAGAAGCAGGAAATTATATGGTGCAATATTGTCCTGCTCACTGTAGGTAGTGGAAACTATCCAATCAATATCCAGAGAAGCTGGCATGCTCAAGGCTGCTCAGGGAACACAATGTGCTTACTAGAGAGCATTCAGAAGTATTCCTTCATTGATCATCAAATGCCTGACAGTCTTCTCTCAAGTCTTGCTTATTAGAGTTTACACACTGACATTGACTCAAATTGGACTGAGGTAATGCATAAGAATGGACTGTAAATCAGCAAGAGGGGACAGTAAGATGCTGCCTGGCTGCAGCATCAAAACCTCAGTTTAAATCACTACTACACTGCATGCAAGAAGTAGTGAGACATATGCCCACTTATGGGATGGACCATTACTGCTATAAATAAAATACATAAGCCCTCCAAACTTAAAAATGAAATAAAAATGAATCAAGCTTCACAGAAAATCCAAAAGAATGAAAACTGACAGAAGACATAAAGCCTTTGGGCTCAACCACATTTACAGCCATGGGTACCCTATGGGCACCTTATGTGTTTTCAACAGGAGTAAACAGAAAATCACCTGCCCCTCTGTCATCTGCCTACGATAGCTATTCCTAAAGTAAAAAGTCAACCTAACATTCAAGAAAGGAAGTAAAACTTTCCCAGAGTGTATTTATGCTCTAGGCAGAGTGGGTGTTGCACAGTAACAGAAATACTCAAGTACTTTCTAATCTTTCAGGCAAGGTCAATGTACAGTGACAGCAGAGACACTGATAGAAGCACAAGTTCAGAACAAACCTATGAGTGAACCCCAGGGTCCCCAGAGGATCTGTACCAACCCCCACACAGGAGTATTCCAGTTAAATGCTTGTGTTACTCAGGCAATTTCTAGCCAGTTCCTACTCAGAATTCCTATTTGGGACAAGAGACTTTGACAGGTTGTGATCTGTCACCTCCCTTCACCATTCATGTATTAACTACAGAATGTTCATTTTAAGTAGGATTTCTAAATTACAAAAAACAAAAAGGTGAATTATTGGCTTCATTACTACAATTCAGCACCTGCACTGGCGTAGAAAGATGTGTACCCTTTTTCTCTGCTTTGAACACTTTTTTGTCAACCACATTTTTGCCTTTTCATTCCGAATAACAAAAATTATAATAAAGAAATGGTGGAACACAGAACCCAACCAAGGGGGATACAGTGCACTGATTTTAGGAGAAACACACATATATACATATATATAAATGCCTCTTCCTCCAGGTTTCTTCCTTTTTCTCTTGCTAATGCTGCACAGATGTGACAGCTTGAGTGGAACTCCTTCCTGAATCACTCATTGTCAACAAAGTGATGATTTTACATTCAATCCTTCTTTAATTATGGTGATAATCTCTCATGCCCTTTTTCCAATTCTGCTCTCCTCCCATTCAACACTTACCTTTCAACTTTTTCTATAGCACCTCCAGTCCATTCCTAGCATGCCTAATGACATGCATGTATTTACTATTAATTTTAATACCTAGCTTCCTACACAGTAGATTGAGTAAACCCTAAGCCAGACGACAAGTCAAAGAAACTTTTAATATTCAAACACATGTATATTATTAAAACAACATGTGATGAGGTAAAGGATTTTTCTCTACAGTCTGATGCTTTTGCAGAAAGACTAGAAATACACTGCTGCTAATTAATATCTTATGTTTTAAGAAATTCTAAACTATGCAGAAATTCTAATGTTGCAGAAACTCAAAACATTAGCAGTCAAAAATACATCAGTGTCTTAATCCTATGGCAAGAAGACTTTTTTAATTTCTCTTACAAGAGAAAAGATGGAAGAGTATGAATAAAGAAATGCTTTTTAAAGCTATCTAGAAGTACACATAGGGGATATTGTGACTCTAAAGTGCAGCATTCACTGCGTAACACCTCTGAGAGCTTTTGAAAATACAACTGAATTCACATCACAACAACATTCTGTCACTATCACTCTTCTGATGCACCAGATTAAAAATGGAACTGGGGTAACTCAACACTGTGTCACAACCTTATTTGGTGTAATTCTGGCTTCTGATATCCGGACAATGCCCCAGGCAAGCTCAGTATCTTACCAAACTTAAAGCAGAAGATGCATCTCCATTTTATTTCAGTGATATCACACAGCATTCTTCAACAGCTTGGAATGAAGCTTCACATACTCAACAAAAATAATTCGTCATTTACTGTCCTGCAAGACCCCTCCTTGCACACTAGGAAAACATTTTATGGTTAAGTCTGTGCTCTCTAATCAAAATCAAAGCATATGCCAAGCACAATCAAAATCAGTTCAAAATATAAGACTACAAAATATACTACACACTAAGAAACAGCAACCTGTTACCTGGAAGTCTAGGAAATTAGATATGTACTGCATAGAAGTGCTAATACAGAAATGTGTTGAGCAATCATCTTTTAAGAGTCTTACACTGCACAGTGGCAATTTTGCATATTGACATCTATGAGTCTGCTTACCACTTCTGTATGCATCCTTAGTTCCAAAAGTTGAGGAAAATGGGAAGAGTTTGAGGACTGCCCTATTTAGGCAATTCTTCATAAGCCTTACAGATGGAAGGTAAAACATATTGCTCTTATGTAAAGATGTCTAGTATAGCTATGATGCTGTATTCATGTCTATTATTTCAGAGACAGTGTATTATATTTGAAATTCCTGGCACTGGTTCCTACTCTATTTTGTTTTATGGCTATGGCTAATCCCAGTGTTGAATTAAATGTTTGCTTCTCAGAAGATGTATTCCAAAAAGAAATCATAGCCAAATCACTGATTTATAACAAAAACTGACTGAAGTGAATGACTTTCTGTGCATAAAACTTTCCCAAAACTTGTGTGATATTAGAGAGTACCACTTAAAAAGAGAAGTACTGACAAAATGCTTCCAGAGGTTTGCTCTCCAAAAAGCACAATGACTTCACAAATGTCCACTTGAGCTAACAAGGAAGGGAGATGGCAGGCAGGCTCCCCCTTCATTTAATATGAAGTAATCCAATGATCTTTCCAACATATTCTGAGGTGGGGAAAGAAGCAGCACAAGTTGTAGATCTGATATGACAGATACATCTACATTCCTGAGAGAACCTGCCTTGGCTCCATCCCTGAGTATTTGAACTTCTGTCCCAAGGGAAACATTACCCATTTAAAGGTCACAAAAAGGAAAAGCTAATGAAGTTTACACTCTAGCATGATCCTTTTATGTGTGTACTGCCTTATTCATTGCCCAGTTAAATTTTTCACTTTAGCATCCACCATGCATGCAAACTAAAGTCATAAAAAAAAAAAAGTCTGAAACAAATATATTGTTGGGTCTGAAAAAACATGCAAGAGAAGAGATGTACAAGAGCAGACTTTAAAGTGTGAAGATATAGGTAACAAACAGATGGGCTATTCTACTTCTGTTAAACCAAAGATTTAATTAAATAATGATGAGATGGAAACCTTGCCATATCCTCCAACCAATTTAAAAAAAAAAAAGCTGAGTTACCCAATAGAAAATCGAATGAAATATGAATATTAACATATTAATGTGCATGCAAAGTAGCTTATTAATAGATTAAAATTTTTTAAAGCTGTTCTAATTAGATACAGTGGTAAGCCCTCAGATATGTAAGCACCACATCTGCTTTAGTGTATTAACTTTTTCTATTAATGTTATTTGAACATATGCTTTGAACTAAAAATTACAAGAATGCTGATTCTGCAGAAAGCTTTCTTTCAGGAGAAAGCTTCCTACTTCAGCTTTCCAGCTTCCTACTTTTGTATAATGGTAACAGCCAAGGAAGCTTTTCTGGCTGAATACTACGGTGCAAGACATGCACCTTCGTCCTTTTTACTCAAGGTGCTTTTGCACAACTGCTTTAATGATCAGAAAACTTTTCCAGGAAACCCTTCACCTACCTGAGGTCATGTTCAAATAACAGCTCAGAGAATATGTGGCCAGTTGGAAGCTGGAAATAAATTACTTTGATGGGTTCAGAAATCTGGGTAAGAAGGGCTGTAGGATCAAAACCTTCAATAGGAGGCCATGTAGAATATCAAATCTGCTGCAACTAGCAAGCACAGCACTTGAAAGACCTACAAGTAATGGGTTAATCTGATGATGAAATCTTGTCTTGATGACAGATAAAGATGACTTTTATACCCCTTACTTTTGTGATACATCATAACATAAAATAGATTCCAATATTAAGAAACATTCTGAACAAAGCCTTGCACTGTGGCTTTCCCGCTGCCCCCATCCATCAACATCTTCACATGCTGGTTGCCAGTTTTGGTTTTGGGTTTTTTTTTTGTTTTGGTTGCCAGTCACAGCCCTTTATTGAGGAAAAAAAACCAAAACCAAAACAAACAAACAAAAAAACCCAAAAAAACCCAACCAAAAAATAAAAAAAGAAAACCAAACCACCCTAAAAAAAGCAAACCAAAAACTAAATCAAAACACACTGAAACTCAGCTGAATTCTGCCCTCATCTTCACAATTCCATTATCAGTACTTCAAAGAAGGGATAAGAGAGAGGATAAAGGGGATACACATTATCTTTGTGATAGGGACACAGTCTTTCATTGCAAAAGAGATTCTGATTTTTTGTCCCATTTTGGAGTCTTTTCTGTCTCCAGTCTGTCATAAAGGAAGCACAGTGTTCCTAGCTGTAACATTTCACTCGGTTGTTGACAATTTATATTAGCATGGGATTTAATTAATCTTCCATGTATTTAGAGTATTTTTCATCATTTTTTAAAGATTAATCTTAGGATAAAAGGATTTTTTAAAAAGCATAAAACATCTCTCCAACTTGACAATATATATAAAAGATATCCAGAAAAATCATGAAGTAAAAGAGAAAAAAAATCTAAAAGGATCTAAATCATGTTTCAGAGAAATGTACAGTAGCACTATCCTGTACTCATATCAAATGATTCAGACATTATTTCCAGGGCCTAAAATTAATTTACAAATGTAATAGAACATCCATGCATTAAAAGGCTGCCTTATCTACACACATCTCAAGGATTCTGAATGCTTAGTTAGTACATATTAAGAAACAGTGAAAGAAACTACATATTTGTTCTGTACTTGAAGAATTACAGGCAAACAAGTTTAACTTTTTTGTAAGCAATACAAGCCACTGAATTGTAAGCATAGCTAACACTGTGGCTATCATGAGAATTAAGCAGGGAAAATGAGAAATATTTTTAGGTTTAGTATTTCAAATTAATCATAATTTTATCTTTGCTTTACTGCAATTACTGTTTTGCCTACTACTAGTTTTCCTGACAGCTGGAAAGTAAAATTGACTGAAGCTACCAGGTCTTGTTAGATTTTTGAAGTATGAAATAATATGAAGGACACTGAAAATAACATTAAAAAGAGCCCACATGCAGCTCTGAACATGGAAATTTCTCCCTGATCTAGCCTGATTAACCTAATGTCCTCAAAGTGCATTTAGAGCCTGTGTTATTTTAATGCATGTTTTAACTGTGCTTTTTGACAGGGTATTTGTTGCTAAGTGATTGCTGACATCCTGATCTCCTGAAGAGTCAGATGCTCTCCCTGCCAGCAGCACTTCCAATGAGTTATACACAAATACAGTGCTGTTGCCAAAACCTTTGTGCACATTTCCAAACATTCTTACAGGGAGTTTTGTTAGACATCCACTTTCTAATTTGGAATGAGTATCCCTAATAATGACACACTTAAACCAACTCAGATTTGAAACAACTAAAATATGAGGACTAAAATTTCATAACAGAGCTTAGCACAGTATAAACCACTTTCAGAGGGTCATACTGTATAAATCCTACTAATTTAAATGGAAATGGTATCTTTGAACTGAGAAACAATTTGGCTTGTGAAACCAGTATATGCTCCAGTAAGTGTGTAAATTCAGTATAGCATTGCTCAGCATATGTTTTGGGGAAGGTTACCATATAGACACAGCCCAGAAGAATCAGGTTTGGGGCCTCAATAGCCATTGTCTGTCAGCATTGTACTTGCACACTGAGAATTGTTTCTGAACTCACCTGGGTATGGCTAGGGACATATCACGTGCATCTCTTCTCAGGAATAAAGCTTACTCTTAGCTGCAGAAAAGCTTCCTTTTCTGCCAGCAGGAATTTTGTAAAGGAATTCTGTATCTGGGAATGATTACCATCCAAATTCCCTGAGAAGTTGGCTACTTTCAACCCAGGCTGAATTCACATCCTAAACCAGAAGGTATTACATCTCAATCCAAGAAGAGGGTATGGGTCCTGGAACACTAAAATATACTTAAGTCATGATCAGTTACTTGTGTTGTTATTAAGATGAAATCAGGAATGAAAAGCACCTAGGGAAGCTACCTGGAAGACTCTCCTTAGACAGAAAACACTCAGAGAGTACAAACAGACCTGTGGAATTCTACTGTGCTACTATTAAAGGGTCCTACTTTAATATTTAAAATACAATTTTAATGGTTTTGAAAGCTCTGTTCTAAGGAGCTTATGAAATTTAGGTTTTACAGGGTATGGGTATATAGGAGTTAATCAAAGATCTATGAAGTGCAAGTGCACAATCCATGATTAAAGCACTTATGAATACAAATGGGAGACAAATAAAGCTTTAATGCTCTACAGAATTCTATAGTTTCATCTTTCTACTCCTCATGATATAGACCAGAGAAATGCAGCTGTTCAGATGCAAAGTGCACTATTTGATAGATAATGGCAATCTGAAGGCATTGCTTTCATCATTCCTATCACTGCTGTTTCTTCACTTTTTATAAATTATGAAAATATTTCTTGGAAAGAGTCTATCTTGGTCTCCCACTTTCTAGGCATATGTTACATGATGCAAGTAAGCCCAGACACATACTTCCTCATGTTCCCTCTCCCTTTTTACACATGAATTATTAATTGTAGTAAAAAAACCAAACAAAAACCCCAAACAGGTTCAGCAGGGAATATTTAGCAAACACTACACTTGTACAGTGTATACCTGGTATAGGTAGAAACACTCAGGATAAAAATCTGTCACAAGAATGGTAAATAATCTAAATAAAGTGATTTTTGCACACCTCCCTTTCTTATATTCCTATAAACAGTTTCAGCTTTGACTAATTTTACTTCATTTCATTTAGGTAGTTCCCAAATAGGTCTTTTAGGTAGCTGAAAACGTCTCTCAACAAAAAAAAGGATTCTATTTTTTACTTTCAGGTCTCACAGTATAAAACATCTTAATGCAACAGCCACACACATTTTCTTAAGTCATCATAAACATTATTAACCTTATCAGCAGACACTTTTTCTTTTCAAACCCAAAGACTGCTAAGAGTGCATTACTCATATACAGGATCAAAAAGCTCCTCAGATGCTATTCTTTCTTCAAACTTTCATACCATATTTTATTCTTTAAATGTGCTCCTTCTTAAAATGCAAGAGAATGATTTAATGCCAGTTTACGAATGGGTAAATTTAAGTCCCAAAAGTGACTGCAAAGAAATGTGACTCAAGTTAAATGAGAGCAAGGTCAGGTCAGACTCAGTAACACTTCCACTTGAATCTCCGTCCAGCTCCTAGCACCACACAATGACATGGCTCTCACTTTCTTGTTTCAGTGTTGCTAAGCTGCGTATTTCCTAACATATGTACTTTATTCAAGTAACTAAAAATAATATAAGCAATCAACACAGCAAGAAGCAAACATGAAAAATACCTGGCAATGAATCAAGTTATTTTTATTGAAAGCATTTTTTTAGTACTACATAACCTGAAATATGCTGCCTCAACCTCTTTCTCTGTTTCTGCCACTCTTTTCCTAAAAAAACATCCTTCCTCTCTTAAGCATTTAAACAAAAATTCTCAGTATGTTTTCCCTAAACATTTTTTCTAATACTGCATGGAGTATATTTATACATTTTTATCCCTGCATTAGAAAAAACTTCACAATAACCACAGCTCCCCCATATCTTTTTTTTTCCCCATTTCAGTAGTATCTAGTCTAGAAATTCTGCTGACCTTATTGCCTTAGTTCAGCTTAGTTTCTCAAAGTGGACTAAGTACAACTGCATTCTGTCTACCTTATCCTGACTGCCACTGACTGAGCTGACTGCAGCTCTCCTGTGCCCCTGAGGGAGATGAGTTTGGCTCCCTACAGCACTCATTTCTTTTTGCTGGGTCAGTTATCAGCCTGCTCACTCATCTGAACTTGCTCTCAGAGCAGCCAGAGCCAGCTCAGGAGCTTGCACTTGAAGGGAGAGGGAGAAAAGGAAAGGAAGGAATGTTCCTACAGCCACAGCAGAAATATCTGCATTAGGATGCACAGGCAGCTGCCACCTCCTGTTTGTCATTTCACTGCCTCCTGATGATGGTGTCACTGCTTGCCAGGGTCCAGGGCCACCTGCTGATGGTCCCAGCTTCCCCTGTGCTGCTAGAGCAGGATGGAATGTGCAAACAAATGGGATAGAGCCCATGTCCCTCCACTGGCCTGTCTGGTCTTTCCTGACCAGTGGTGACCAGTGGGCTGCAGTGCAACCAATCTGCTGAAGCTGGAGGCACACAGCTCCTGAGAGCACAACTCCCCCCATTTACCCACAGGCTGCTTCCTCTTGCCCCAGTACCACCCTGCTCCTTCCCGTCTTGCCCAGCCCCTCCTCCCCATCACTTACAGATATCTCAGGAAACCTCAGCCACAGGGGTATCACAATAAGCTTAACACAAAACCATGCTGCTATATTCATGTTCTTGCTATAGAAGGTGGTTCTATTCACCTTCTTTTGCTTCCTCTTTCATTTGATTGGTCTGAGTACAGGGGTTTTTAGGTAGGTTTTCTTACTGGAGTAGGCACACAAAACAACAGTGACAGTAAAATGGAGATAATGTGACCAAACGATAGTACTGATGACCCTGGCTGCAAGGCACCATACTCTTAAATTGGTTTAAGCTGATAATTAAATGGAAGTTTAAGAGATATTTATTACATCTGAGACATAGACATGATGGCAAAACTTCTAAGCATAGAAAGTGCAGACTTAGAACTGCAAAATCTGCAAAGCTCAGATTTATTCTTGCTACGTTGTACCAGAGAAAGCAGCTTCAAACCAAGAGCAGTGACTTCCAGGAGAAAGTTCAGCTGAGTTAAACTGATTTAATATGTGACAAGGAAAAGGATAAAAAGGAGAAATGCTTTCATTCAAAATACTTTTGGGGACACAAGCTTTTAAGAGCCATAATTAACTATATGCTTTTTAGCTAAGGCAGCAGTGCATAATTTTTCAAAAAAAAGAAATGTATTTCTCTCTCATAATTGGAGTCAACAAATGGCAACACTTTGGTAAAAACCAGAGAAAAATAAAAGCCAAAGGAACTGACACATTAATTTGCCTTAGTTTCTTTGGTCCTTCCTTTCAACTTTTTAATGGAAATAAGAAAAAGCATTACTGAATGTACGTAGAAATTTCATAACCAGTTTACTTCACAGCTGATGAAATAAGCATCACCAATTCTATACATTGACAAAGGTCACAATTTCATCACTCAATGTATAAAATACTACCTTAAGAAAAAGCAAATTCATGTGATACTGCATTGTGACAGGTAGGTTTGTATATCAGCAAACAAAAGTGTTGCCATGACACTAAAACTGTAAAAGTATCTTTTCTTCCTACATCTTACAGATGCTGGCACAAAGCTACTCAAAGTTTGTAGTGACTCCCATCACAAGACAGACAATATAAAACCCACAGATATTTATCTGTCAAGACAGCAGTTGAAAGGTATCATCTTTCAGCCTGTCAGAGTTCATGTACAGAAAGGAAAAAAAAGGGTAAACTACAAAAAGCATCCAAATAGCCTTGGATTTGTACACTTGTTTCTTGCTCTTAAACACGAATGTCTGAAGCTTTCCCCTGCTTCTATAAATTGGGAAAATTTGTATGCTGCTAGTAAAGGAAAGCCTTCAACACTTTTCCTTCTGTCTTGAAAAAAAAATAAATTTTGCTTTGGAATAAATTTAAATACAAAAATGATTACTGGAATGTTTGGAAAAGCAAATTTTTTTTTAGGCAAAACAGAAAGAAGAAAGAGTTTTGGTGACAAACAATTAAAAAAAAAAATTAAAAAGAGACTGTAGCAAAGGAGACAGGAAAAAACAAGTGAGAGATTAGGAAGCAGCATGAAGAGGTAGGTAGAAACATGATTCCACCAGAAAATAGCAAAAAGATTTTTAAGCACTGGGTATTTCAATGCAGGGACAGAATGGGATGAGAGAGAAGTCAATGAACTAAGTGCAGGACAGAGATGACAAAGGCAAAGAAACGTTTGCACCCAAAGATGGAAAGGAGTAAGACCTCTATGACTGCTACTGGTGCAACATTTTATTTGCTCTATGACACTAACTATGCCTTCTCTGTAACTTTCTTGGAACACTAGCTCATCCTTTACAAAAAAGTTGATTTATTTAAACACCTAGATCAGGTGTTTTACCACATGTAACTAAAATATTACAGCACTTACTATACATAACACTTTCACTCATCAAGTTCATTCACATTTACCTTTACTCTCAACTGAATAAGTATATTTTTACTTTTAAAGTTTTATTTTCTTCTGTAATGAAATTCATCATTCCCTCTCTGAAGTGTAAATATACACCTAATCTTCTCATTGCTGAATGTAACTTTCCATAGATGTCATCCACCTGCACCTCAATCTCACTGAAATGTACTTTTTCCTTCAATTAATTATTAACCTTCTTTAGCATTAACATTTCCTGGGTTACATTTTCAGTCAAATAGTTTTCTTCATCAGAACAGCCCATGGGAATAGAATTTCTCAAAATCAGCAATTGGCAAGAGGCTTGTAGTAGAACATCAGTAATCTCCAGGGGCGTTTTACAGCCAAATTGTACAATTTTTATCTTTCTCTAAGGTCTATGATTTTGTTGCTGAGTAGGCTAATAATAAGAGTGAGGTGTAAGCTGAGAGATAACCACAGCAAAAGCACCCACAGAAATAATTAATTCCCTTCTTCCAGTCTACACTCTAAATATTATATATTGCCTCCCTGTTCACTAAAATTCATGTGAGCACATCATTGTCTCAACACCATTACTTCTTCATTTTTGATAAGGAACAAAACTTGGAACTATTAACAACAAAATTACTATTGAAAGACAGGCAGACAGATGAGGGATAATTCAGTTTTTAAGAAGAAAAGTTACCCCAATAGTTATTAAACAAAAACAAGGTAGAAGTAGCTCTTTCAATTGGAAAAAATGGCAGCTAACGTCACATTTGAGGCTTCTGCTGGTCTTTTACTGAGAAAGAAAGGATGACTCCTATTTTATCATTTTTCTCTCAATATTTACTGGCAGCCCAGTGAGAGCTATGAAGTGAGAGCCTGGAACAGACTTCAGTGGGTACTCCTGACAGGACATTAGATTTTCCTCACATCAGATTTGTCAGGACCAGCAGGGAATCTCTGCACCACATCACACAGTTTCCTGAGATCATTTAGAAACTTTCACCTCATAGTCCTGTGCTATAGCTAAGACTCTAAAATAAAGCTGTCTCCTCTCTCCTGCCTTCTTCTTGTGACCCACAAGCATTTGAAAGCATTCTGGAAGTTCACAGAAATATTTTCCATTTGTCACAGGATTACACAGGGTGCAAATATGTGTGGAGGGAGTATCAGCATACACGTTCTTGTCAATTCTTGTGACCACCTTTTTGCAGCCAGACCCTCACTGACTTCTCCTTCTCACCATTCCCACACTCCTCTTACTTGAAATTACTTCTTGTGGCTCCTTTCCCTTCCCTAGAACTAACCTTTTCTTTATTGACCAAATCACTCTGTCCCTTTTCCCTCCATTAGTGGCTCCAGAAAGGGAACTCAGTTCAGTAAGTTAAGAATTTTTTACTTTGAGCAGCCCTTGACCCAAACTGTTTCCTCTACATTCCTGTTTTAGGATCAAATACAGCTTTCACTATGTATTTTTGCAGACTTGCAACTTGGAAAACAAAGAAATACCACAGATAAGAAAAGATTTAAATAAATTTTGCAAGGGTTAAAAATTTTTTTTGGTATATCATTTGATATAATTAGCCTGGAGCTTTACAGTTGTTAATAATAATAATACAATTATGTAAAATTATAAAGGTTAATAAAATAAAGCTGAGACCCCTACTTAGATGTGGTTATTGCAGATCACTTGGTACTTTCCACAAGCGCATTGCTGTGTCCATTCTCTGGACAGAATTGGACTCATTTAGTCTGCATTCTCCCTGTACAACATAACCCTTGTAAAACAGCAACTGCAAAAAGCAGGTTTTAGACTTTCCCCCCCAGAACCCTGTTGTTGTGTCATGTTGCTGATGCAGAATCAGTACCTGCATTCCTGACATGGGATGATCCCTAAACATACAGCCTGTAAAGTACACCTGTGTTTGTACTCTGCCTGTCTGACCTTTACAGTACAAATTTGTGCTGGAGGTGAAGGGAGGATTAGTATAAAGGTTGCTGCATTTAAATTGACAGTAACCTGCTTGCTTTCTTCTTCGATAGATTTTCAGTTCCTTGCTAAGTTGTGCCTACAGAAATTACAGCATTTCAGAATTACAACGAGAAGTCAGGGCAGGATAGTGAATGTGTGCACCTACAGACATCTAAAACACATTTGGTGTGTATGTGAAAACAGGGCACTAAGAGCAATGAGCCTTCAGGGGGGTTTGGGTGACATCTACTTGATGTCACTTGGTGGCGCTGGTAGGAACGTCAGCGAGCCAGGTTTCCTACGCTGTAACCACCATTCCTTAGGATTCCAGTTTTTGCAATAGTAGCTTGCTACTTCAAAGGAAGGAGCAGAGCACAACATATAAAAAATAAAATTTAAAATAAAATAAAGTAGAAAAAAGTAAACTAAAATAAAAAATTAAATATAATCTAAAATTAAAAATAATATTAAATAAATATTTTTTTTAAATTAAAGCAGCTCCAAACAGAAACTAATTTCAATTCCATTGTTTTATGCAGTGTAGGAACACCAAACTAAACCAGGACAAAAGACTATCTTACAAAAAGGAAGAAATCAGACACAACAGCAATACCAAGCAGGAAAAAGCAGAACAGTAGAAATATACTTTAAAATAGCAGTGCTGTGATACTGTTGAATGTAGAGCTGCAGAAGTCCAGAATGTGAAAGGCCCTGGAAAAATCTTCAAGGATATATGGTGCATTTCTGTGCTGTAAAGACTTTATTAAACAATGAACAGTATAGAAATAAAGTCAGAACTAAGAAGTGGGGATTTCAGAAGAGCTGGAAAATCACCCACTCAGAGGCTGCTGAAGGCTCAGCACACCCACTGTGTCACACACCATCAGAGGTGACACATCCTGCATTTCTCCTGTACACTCCTAAAGCACCCTGAGCCTGGTTTACCTCTCTGCTTGTAACTGGTATCCAGCATCTTTTGCCAGTTTTTGCTCTTTCAAGGCAGTACATTTGCAGAAATATTTTTTTTCTTAATTACTGCGAGTGGCCTTAGTAATACTACTTCAATGCCTGAGTGAGCTGATTAAGTCAATTTCTGTGCAATATCTAACCAACAGCTCTCCAAATAACCTGCAGAAATCTGTTAAGGTAGCTTTTGATGCAAGAGCACACAGACTTGGTAGAAGGGCGGGGAGAACCTTGGCAGCACAGCTAATAAATATAATTATAATGATAAAAGCTCACAAATGGCTTCATTTTACACTGTCACTCACAGCACAACCTGCTATCCCTCACTCCTGCTGCACACAATGACCTTTGTCATGCTTGAGGAAACAGCTTCCCACTGTGATTTGACTCTTACTGAGTGGCCAGATGGGGCAGTTTTGCTTCATTATTTGTGTCTGTGAAGTGGAAATGCCAACAGAAAGATTCATTACTGTCAAGATCATCTCTGCAAAGCTCCTCTGATTTATTAGGGCATAAAGTGCTGTACTGGCTGTAATGAGACATAAATGTTCTGTAAGGCCTGTGAACTCAAGAAGGAAATACACTGCCATCAAGAGGCTATGGGCCTAATTTATTAACAGCTTGTGCCAGGACTGTCACATGAACTGCAGCAGTTGTAGGAAAAATGTAACATATTTACATTACATGTTTACATAAAATATTTTCTTTCATTTTTTTCAGAAATTCGTGCAGTACAGGCAGGTGAAATGCAATGGAATTGCTAGACACATTAAAGCATCTCTCATATTTTATTTAGCTAATGCTGAGCTTATGATCCAGACTGATTATTTTTATTATCCCATAATTTATCTTGCAGGGAGACAATTCATTGTCCAATTTCAGAATATTCTGTATTTTTAAGCCATCTTCTTTCTAAGAAGATTTTCCTACATTTTTATTTGCATTATGAGTCTTGCCTACTTTTGCAATTAATGCAGTGCAATGCTCCTAAATATTGCAATTATTTATAATGACAAACAAGCATCAAAGAAACACTAAAAATGCTTTTCTGTGTTTGCCACAAATTATATGCACTATTCAAACAGAATACATCAGCTACTTCATCCACATTGCAAGCATGTAAACAGCACTTCAGCAACAACTTAATACTCGATAATAAAGGGCCTCTAATGCAGCCAAAAAAATGCCAGCAAGGCTGCACTGCAGTTTTGCAGTTCTCAGGTTTGGTTGCTGGCACATCAAACAGCTCTGAGGCTGTGGTTTAGGCTGGACTACAATCCCTATCAGTGCTGCTTCTGGCACTGTCACTGAGTGACCTTATGAAAGGTTTCTGGATAACTGCTAGGAATGCCATGGCACAATCCTGGCAAGGGCTGCTGCAGGCAGGAACGTGGTGGAAGTTTCATCGAGCTACAAGATCCCACAGACCATTCCAGTGCAAGATCCACTCCCAACCGTGATTGAAACCATGCCTTACACCCTAAGCCCTTAGGAGTCTATCTTTCTATTAGTCCCTGGTTCTTCAGAGAGTTAAAAAACAAGCAAACAAAACAAACAAAAAACAAACAAAAAAACCAAACCAACACAAACCAAAACCAAACCACCACAGCACAGCACAACTTAAAACTGAGTCGAAATCTGCAGGCACAGACAAGTCTCTTCTGCACTGTCAGAAATAATGTAGCAAATTATGTTTGCATTCAATTAGCACATTATAGATGCATGTAAACCTTTAAATACAAATTTACACAGTTTACAGAAAGAATTTTACAAAGGATCATTACTGAAATCTCATTAATTTTTCATGTACCTCCTCCCAAATTTGGACACACACATGTACAGGCCAATTCTGTAATTTTTATTTTAAAATTTTGTCTCAGAAAACTTCTTAAAAGAAGTTATTCCTTGAGAGAAACTTCCCTAGTGGGAAATATATCACAATCTGAGAAGTCATACACAATTAAACCCATATAGCACTTCTTACTCTTGAAATACCAGCAAAATTAATTAAGCAAATTAAAAGTACAAAGATATCTGCTTCTGATGGCATAGTAATCTTGCCTGTGCTTCTAATTTAATAATCCAGTCTCACACAGAGGGCAAGAACACTTCCTACTGACACAGCTCCTGTGGGTAGTTCTGGGTCTTGTAGATAGTGTAGTGCTGTTAGCACTTGATTAAATATTAATGTGGGAAGGAACACCAGGTTCCTTTGCCACTCAATAACCCATTAATAAGTCACTCTGGAGAAAGGAGGAAAAGACACATGTTTAGTTGAGCAACTTTCTTTTGGGAAGGTTAAATCCATTCCTCAGTTAAAAAAAAAATAGTTAACTAGTAGTGTTTTTAACATACCTAATGCCTTGCTTTAAATTACTATTCCCTTCTGACTACTAAATGATCCAAAATGTTTTAAAACTTTTCAAATGTTTTAAAAGCACCATAAATAAACCAGGTGTTTGCTTCTCTATTTCTTATGAAATGATGGTAAGTTATCTTGATCATTTTCTGCAAACGTGTAATTTCACTGTTTACTTTAAAGGTATATCCTATTAAAAGTTCTTAATATTAAAAAATACAGAACAGAGTAACATTGAGTGCTGCAATTTTTATTCAATTTCCTTCTGATTTTACTTTCTGTACATTTATAGTGATTTAATAGAGGATATGCCTTTCCAAAATGTTTTTATAACTCAGACACTACATCAGACATATTCCTGGGACAGATAATGCAGCACAAACAATTCAGTGCAAATGTAAGAAAATTATCAATTCACCTTCTAAGTAAAAAGAAAATGCTTGTTTTTAAAAGCTAAAAATGGCCCTAATCAAGCCTCTTCTCTATAAGGTGAAATGAAAATTTAAGAATTATCCTTTCTTTCAAACTCAGTCTTACTCTGAAGCTCAGTCCTATTTTAGGGTCATGGCTTTGGAGAGGGAACACAACTGAGCATTTGGCTCCAGAGATATCAAAGCTTTCCAGTACCCCTTTCTGCAGAGAAGGAGCAATTGCCATGAAAGTTCTCCAAAACATATATATAGTCAACTAATCTCCTTCCCTGGAATATTCTGGTTTACTGATAAGCAGTTAGGAAGTCATCTTAAAGATAATACTTGTAATTATGGAAGGGAATATCTGGCACAGAAGAGGCACAACACTTAGCAGAGTTCTCTGGGTGGGCTGAGGGAGGGATTTACATTTTTAAGCAGGGAATCTGCTAATTCCCCTAAAGTTCATTATTTGTCAACTAGGTTTGTTCTGTTTGGCATTACTAATTATTAGACTGCCATTGCCTTGGCTGGGGTAAGAGAGACCATTCTGAGCAACCTTTGTGAAGGCTGTGAAGGGGGGAATAAAAAGACATTCTCTACATCCTTGCTGCTACGTGCCACAAAATAGACTGGTCTAAGTCTAATTGTGAGGATTTTATAAGCCACACTAAGATTGAAAATTATGTGTATTATTTCCTATTGCTAATGCAGAGAACAAAGACTAAGTTTCACCCCTGGATGCAACTGATTGCTGTGTAAAACTGTCATAACCATAGTGAAAATCCACCAATTACATTGATCTAATAGATTAGGAGATGTCACTCTTGTTGCACACAAATGTGGAGCCAAGTGCATTTTTCTGGCTGAAATTGCAGAAACATGACGTAGCACAAAGGCATCCTCAGATGTCTGGCTCATAGCTAGTTTCCCTACAAGACCTTTTAAGGAGAATTTAGGTCAGCCTAAATAAAACAGTTTGTTTCAAAATGAGGTGCCATATGTCAAAATGTACTTAGTCAGCCAGTATAATTTTTAGCCAAAAATTCAGTAGTATCAGACATGCTGCTGAAATGTGCTCAAAATTTTCTCATGCTGTTTGCGTACACATTTGAATATTTTGCACAAATTTGGTTTTAGTTGCGTAAATGAAACAAAATATTTTTAAAATACTACCATGGTTATTAGAATCATACTGCTAATGGTTGTTAAAATAATCACTAATACTACTACGTTTCCATTATCCTTTTTATAGCCTAAGTTCTTTCACTCTTTTAATAAATTCTAAACAGTTCCATTTGCTATGTAGATATTGTGGGTACTACTCATAATGAAATCCATGATACAACAGGGAGATAGTCCCAGAAATAACTCCCATTTTGACAGGGTTGTACTGAATAGCACACAAGAAATTCCATAAACTATGTCTAGCTAAAAGAAGGAAAACTTACTTCAACTAGCACCAACACCATAGTCTAGGAATAGAGGTGAGGGAAAGAGGGTAAAATGACTCAGTCTCAAGTAAAAATCCATATCCCTTTCTGAATGATGGGCTGATTATGCCTTTTCAATACAATATAAACCACAGGATCAGACTCAAATTCTATGCATGAAAACAACAGGAATCTCAGACTATCCATACTCCCTAGTTACAGTCTTTGGTCCCCACTCAAAACTGTAAGCAGTACAACTGCAAAAATACTAATCTGATGATGGTCCTACAAATTGGTGACTGATGAAGGACTCTTCTCCAATTGCAAGTGACAAGATACAGATACAAGGATAATCTAACTAGAGACATTTTTGCACACAGGTTGAAATTAATCCTTCCACAAATTTTTGTGCCTATAAAACTTGACAGCATCAATATTTGATGAAAACTCAACCCCTAAATGTAATGCAAACATAGCCAAGGCAAACGTGTGCAGTTTTCACCCATGTCTGCCACAGATATATCAGTATTTAGACAAAACTCATTTTATGGAAAATTCAGCCATTTCTGTTTTGCAATGAGAGCAAATATAATAAATGTATACTCGGTTAATTTCACTCCTGGAGATTAAGTTAATAGAGTAGATGAAATGCCTAGGGATGTTTCCCTTCATTTGCAAAAAGAATTGAAAACAACTGCACACGACTGCAGGGAAACAACTACAGTAATTTTTAAACAGGTAAATGTTTGCAAATCCTGCAAAATCTGGGGAAAGTAGGCACCTCAAAAGAGGCAGATTGAAATCTTGAGTAAGTGACATGCTGCAACGAACCTCTGACCCAGCATTATACTTCAGGCTTCTGGGAGCAGAAGGCACATTAGAAGGGGAGGTCAGCTGCAGCTCCATATTTTATAATTAGGCTACTGGAAATCACATTCAGTGGCAACACCAGTCCACAGCTTGGCAGTGCTTTTTCCCTAGGTTTGTGCAGATTGCTAACTCACCATTCTCTGTAGTCAGTCTTCCATGCACTACCACAGAAAATTTTTTTCCCAGAAGGAAAGAATTCTGTATAATGCAGTCAGAAAACTCCTATTGATTCCCATTTCATTTATTATCCCTTACGTCCTTGCCCCTCCTATTCTTTCCATTATCCTTTTTCCTCTGAATTTTGGGCATGATTCCTTTACTCTTGGAAAGTTTACTAGGCAGAAAGTAGCAGAAATTAATTGTTAATTTTCAGGTGGGTCTTCTATAATTTACAATGAGTGGTTCCTGCGGTTCCTTTTTTTTTTTTTTTTGGCTTGTTTGTTTATTATTTGGGGAAGAAAGTATCACAAGAACAGCAGCTGAAAACCTACTCACACATATCTACCTGCTTCTGGCAATGTTCTTCTTCAAAACATTTTTAAAATAGGTCAAATGAACATAGAAATATCACACGTTGCTGAAATTTTCCAGATCTTATGGAAGCATAAAAAATATGGAAGTTGGCTGTACAGCTTGAGACACACCATTTTCCTCAAAACACCCCCAAACAAACACAACAGCAACTAAGTGGCATCTGTATTGAATTTTCCAGAAAAGCCAGAATTTTAAGAAAATGAATTCCTATTTTGTATCCAGTAGACTGCTCTCATTTTCTCTATATATATAAATACATAAACCCACACAAAATTATTGGGTTAAACAAATGTCTGCTTCTGCTATCTCTTCCTAAAAAAAAACACAAACAAAAAAACCAGACACCAAGCAGCCCTCCCCCCGGTTCCAAATGTCATGGGCCTATAGATATAGATATATCTATCTCTATATTGATATGTAGAGATAACTAGATATCGATCTATAGATCCATAGATCTATATATAGAGATAACTAGATATATCTATATCTATTTCTATAGATCTATAGATATATAGATTGATATCTAGTTATCTCTAGATATCTAGATAACTAGATATATCTATATCTATTTCTATAGATCTATAGATATATAGATTGATATCTAGTTATCTCTATATATCAACATAGAGATAGATATATCTATATATATACATAGATAGATATAGATGTATCTATAACATAGATGTTCTATTTTATATTTTATGATATTCAATATATATTATATATATTCAATATATATTATATAATAGAATATTATGATATTCTATAGAGAGACAACTAGATATATCTATCTATAGATATTTATATTTGTAGATACTGTACAGTATCTACCTATCTATAGGTCTATAGATATCTATATCTATATATATAGATCTATAGATCTATATATATCTATATAGATCTATCTATATCTATATAGATCTATATCTATATATATAGATCTATATAGATATATATATAGATATATATATCTAGTTATCTCTATATATCAATAAAGAGATATATCTATATAGATAGATATAGATATATCTATAACATAGATGTTCAATTTTATGATATTCAATATAACACAAATTTCAAAATGTTATATAAGTATTTATAGTTGCTTCTGCCTTCATGACAGGACACAGAAGACTTTGAGAGCTGTGCTTTTCTACTACCATGGATTTAAAGCCTTCCTTAACCACAAGTCCTGGAAATTTCAAAATCCTAAATGTTTTTTCAAGATACCTGTGTCTAATGACAAAAGATGGCAGAATAAGATCTGCTATCTAACAAGGCACTAAACTCAGCTTCTGTGTTAAAATCCAGCAAATAGATTTCAAGAACTGGTAAGGGGAAAGCTCTGTGTCTAATCTCAAGTCTTACCAGAAGTCAGGACACAAATATTATCCCACAGAAACAGAACTTACTAAGGTGTGCAAGTCTCATTCTGTCAGTTTTGCACAAAGACAATTATAGTAAGGACAGTAGAGAGGATTATGATATGATGGCATTTAGAACGTCATAGAGAAGAGCAGGGTTTTATCAGTTTTGCAGCAGATGTCTGCACATGGCAAGAGAACAAAAAGGTTAAGTCTACAGAGACTGCTGTTTTCCAGAAGTCTCAGAATGCAGTTAATGCTGTTATGCCAGTCTGGAAAAAGTAGGTATCAATATAGCATGATAAACAGTTCACTCTTCCATAGGCATTCTCTAAAAAGCAGAACTACTAACACAGTTAAAGATTAAACCACTCAGAAAGAGTCATCGGACCCACAACAGAGTTCTAAGGATGGGATTGTTTGGATAACTTGTTTAGTTCTTAATTCAGTAAAGCATTTTAATGTATGCCTGAATCCATTGCTTTGGTTAGCAGAGATGTAATAACTCACATATGTAAGTGCTCTGCAGAAATGAATACTAAACTACATGTATATGATCCCCTGCATGTAATGAATCTTCTGTACTGTCTTGATGTATGTGCATGCATTGTGGGATTGTTCCATAGCCAGGCACCACGAAGAATAACAGAGGTATGCTGGGAAAATGGTATATATGAATAATAATTTCATATAAACAACATCTGTTATGCTTCCAAACCAGCAGAATTTGGCTTCTCAGAGCAAAATGAGCAAGAAATACCATTTACTATATGTAATGGGATGCCAGTAAGAGAATACTATACTAAACATTTAACTTCCTCCCTTTGTAACATTCCCTTTCCAAATATCTCTTGAGATTTTATACTTAAACATGGAATTTACCAACCTTCTCAACTTAATGTAAATATCTAACAGAAGTTAACTTAAAGCCTAGGTATGTAACAAAACAATGCACTATGACTTCATTTAATTCATTGAGAATGACATAAAATAAAGTTTATGAAGTTGTCATTAAAGGAAAAGTGATACAGGAATGAACAAAGAATGGATCATACAAACCAGGTAAAAATCTAGTTCAGTACTGAGATGAAAATGTCTGAAAACAATTATTCTTTGTGCTGGGCTGTAGTTTTCCAGGGTACTAACCAATTGTTTACAGGCTACTGGAATTGCCATATCTCATCTGACTACCAATTAATTTGACCTGCTGGTTATGTAAAGATGGAATAACCCATTAGCCCATTTAGGCCTCACCACTGCACTATACTTGTATTGCCATGAGTAATTATGACAATACTTGTTAGTCAAAAACATATCTTTAATCAGACATGATCACCACATAATATTATGTCTGAGTCAAGCGTAACCTTGCATTAAAAAGAAAATGTATTAAAAATTTTTCATTTTACTTGTATGGATTCTGAATGCTGAAACAGAGGCCTAAAACAAAGCAAGGACAGCTTTTTTAAAAGTATGCCAAAATACATAGGAAGTTTTCACTCCTCTTTCACTGTAGAATCAGTGAAAAGCTGATCTAGTATCTTGTGCTACATAGAATGGAAAGTACCTATAAAGCAAGCAAACAGGCAGGTTTATTATATCCTTATTTGAGGCTATAGGTGAAGGAAGTAGAAATGACTGAGCATAATCCTAGTATTGCCTCTTTCACGAACTTATTTTTCACCAAGACTCGCCTCTGTAATACTACTTTTAATACAGACTCAGATCATTCAACTCCTTCCAGAAGTCAAATTTTAAATATGTGATTTGGGAAGACATTCAGTCTGACATATACCATCATTTTTTTCACCATCTGTACTTTTAAAAAAATTATTAATACAAATTATTTGTTTGGAATACTGTGTTCTCTCTAAAATGATAAATAAAACTAAACGATTTTCATATATGAAGCTATGGAAACCCTTTTGATGGTGGATTACTCACAATTAAAAATATACATTCCTGATATTTTACAGAGACCGTAGATATGCATGTAAAATAGAACAGCTCTGACAGTCTTCCAGCCTTCAGCCTCTCTTTTCTGCTCATCACATTTAAGAAAGAAGATGTATACATTATAAAGAGAAGTAATTAAAACCAATCAGACTATGAACTGCATCCTGGCTTTTAGCATAATTGCTGTATTGTTCAGTTAAAACCACACAAACTAAAATACAGTTTTTATCATGCTGTTGAAGAATGCCAAGAAATGAATAAACTCACTATTTCCTGAAGTGGGTGACATAAACAGTGGGTTGACCAAAAAAAGAAGAGCTAGAGTCCACAGAATGAAGTGGGGACATTTGCACAGTTACTGTGCCTGCTTTTACTGCCTTGCTTTGAGCATAACAACTCCACAAAATTATGATCTTTCTTACAAATTAAGACCTTACAACACTTCAAATATCTGGTCAAGGTTTATTACATTAATTTTGTGGATTAGTAAACAGAATGCTCAGGATATCAAGTTCTTATTATGAGATTTACTGACAATACTTTGGCGCCTCTTGTTAACATCTGTGCTAGATGCAAATAGTGATTATTTGTACTCATCTAAAGCACATTTTCTGTATACATATTTTGTCTTCAATTTTGTAACTGTTTATGTATACATACACTACATTAAAAATTACTTCTTTTTTACAATTAAAAGTAATGATTTTTGTGTTATTGATACTTATGAGTTTCTGAAAATTACTTGGGACAATCTATTTCAGATTGTGGATAATTCTCCATTGGTTTTAAGGTATCCTGTATGACTCATGGTTAATTTGCGTTTGTATCTATTTCTGATTACATGACAAACATTAGCAGGGTAAGGGCATTTTGGATATACATTTACGTTGTGTATAAATGATCATCCCAACTAAAATTCTTAAAACATTCAAAAATCATCAGCCACCACAAGATTCTTGCCAACCATCTAACACTGTATACAAATGATCCTTCCTCTGGCAACCTACAAAGACCCTGAGAATAAGATTCTATTGCCCTTACCTTCACAAAAAGCATCTCTCTACTTTTAAGTTTTAAGTACTGCTGAAAAGTTTCTTCATGGCAAATTCAATTGATGTTGGACTAGGAAAGAACTCTCAACTACTCTGAGTGCCATATTAAAGAACAGAAGTGGAATTATTAGTGATCAATTTGTAGACAGCATTCTTCTAGTTCTGACCAAACAAAACCAAAACAAACTAGAATAAAAAAAAAAAAAAAAAAAAAAGGAAAAGAAAAAAACCACATAAGGGGAAAAAAAAAAGCAAAAAGAAAAGCAATTCACTGAGACAGAAAGCCACCTTTTCTCTAAAAGAGAGAAGTGATAACAAAGCAGAAAATATCTTTTAAACTTTTTTTTTTCCCCACAAAAAACTGCAGATGGGGCACGAAACTAGGACTACAGCATTCCTTTGAGGAGCTGTTTTGCTTTATCCTGAAATCCCAAACTTTTGTTTCACCTCACACCCCATCTTTCATCATTCTGCAGGGATGGCTAAAAAGATAGGTAATTAACCTAAGTTATGTCATAGCTTGAAAAGCCTATAAAGTGTCTGGACCTTCTTTTGTTCTTGAGATAATCAGTAATAAAGCATACAGTTTGTGTAGCAGTAATAGCATCCACCTCTAAAGTACTTGTCTTTTCAGAAAAAAAAATCAATTTAATAGCATCCAGATGGCATTGTACACAAGACATTCAATTTGCTGTGCTAACATTACATGTTGCCAACATCAGCAGGTTCCTAAGGTACAAAGACTTGGTTAAAAATCTGCAGAAAGGTTTGTGACCTTGTACAGAGCAGACACAAGGAAAAAGATGATTTGTCACCAACGTGGTGCAACAATGCAGCTGCCCACTGTCTTGTAGCCTGTTTTCACAGCACCCACTCGATTTCATACTTTTCTTGAGGATAATTTTCAGATTAAAGAAATAAAATCATGTCACATTTCCATTTTCCTTTGTAAAAGTTTTTAAAAAGCATTCTTTTGTGTCGTGTGGCAGAATCTAAATGTTTGGGGAATTTTACACATAGCCAAAGCTTGGACTCCAATTCCATAAACAACAGTTAAAGCCAAATGATTGTTGGTTGTCTTCATATTCACTAAATAGATTATTAGGAGGAAAAGGAAATCAGAATATTAAAAGTTAAATATTTAATACATATATCTCTAATACAAATGAGGAGATTGAAGGAAAGATATTTAGTGACCACATAATCAGTAATGATCAAGTATTTGCTCAAGCATTTAAGAAAGCATAACATTGTGTATTACTCTATGTACCATAAACAGCGATCCTGTAAAAGCATGCATTAAACTCTCACATAGCTAAAGACTTATGAATTGATTATTATGGTCTATGAATGTAGCATATTATTATTAAATGAAACCTAAATTCTGCACATTTTGAGGTGCTAATCCCTGGATTCAATTATAATCATAAGTATTGTGTATAGGCCCAGAGACTTTCCGCACTAGAATTTTTCATATAAACCAGATGCAAAAGCAGGCATAAATACTTAGAAGCCATGGAACTAATTATCTTGTAATTTCAACAGCTCAGTTCAGACACAGCCAACATTAGCTGTTAGGTCTTCCTATATCATAACCATTTAGCAGTAGGAATTCATATTTATTACAGTTATTCCTCATACTGACACTTGAAGTCTTAGCACTGACAAAAACCATCTTAAATCTCTGCCTTGTTGTAATGGTTTATAAGCAGAAAGAAAACATTTCTCTTCTGTACACAATGAAGTGAACACCAAGCATCAGAGGCACAGCCTTCTGAGAGATTCTGTACCTCTCCTTAGGCATCAGGGTTTGTTAGATAGAGCAAAATGTCCTCGTGGAGCATCTGAGGACTTAACAACTTAATCAGACCATACCCCATTGAATAAGAGAGGAAAGACTGGCCACAAGAGGTTTTTTTCTTCTTAAAACTTTTAAGCATCTGTTCCAGTGGGACAAAATGATTGAAGTTTTCATAAAACAGAGCTAAGCAAGGCTGCAAAGTCAGTCAGCCGTAGCAAAACTGGAAAGGAGATAAAATTAGTGGGATGGGGAAGGTGCCAGAAATATTGATTGAAATTCCAAAGATAATTTAGATTCAGTCACATTCCTCATATCCTCTATTTGAGTTGTTTGAATTTATATATTGCTTAATGGAGATTCTTCATACATCTGATCATGGAAATCTTGAACCATTATAAGATTTAATTCACTAGCATATTAAGAGTATATGTCGAAGCCTAGAGCTGAAATTAACACATCTCAGACCACTTCTATAAGGATAAAAGTGTATGCAAACATCTGGGAATTAATAAAAAAAGGAAAATATATGGCCTGTCGGATAAAAACAGGTTCAATTTTGAATATTTAAATATCTAAAAATACAAGCTTCAGTTCAAATATGTTACCAGAATTATTTGATAATTTCAAGAGACAAATGCAAGCTTTAAAGTCCTAGTTTTCCAAATGTTGAATTAACAAACAGAAAAATTAATCTTCATCCGTAAATAAAGGCAGGAAATATTTTCAGTTTGTGATCACCACATTTTATATTTCTTGTATGTCACAGAGTAGAAACAAATATGTTATATTTCAGCAATTTTGCCATTTTAAATGTGACCCAGCAAAACCCAAAGTGCAATAAATACTGAAATGGACAAATGCTGACATTCACTGGATCTTTTCATAATGTCTAGTACTACATCTTCAAGTATAATCTATATACTGAAGTTCCTCATCCCTTCCACTACACAAAGTATAGCATCAATTCACAGCTGAAGTATTACAGGGCATCACAGAATATGTGCAAATACCAATGCATCCTTGTATCTTTTAAAAGATGACAGACTTCCTCACATGTGTCAGTAAAATCACAAAAGCAAAAAACTTTCTTCTTTTATGTAATGAAGCTACACAGAGGAGTGAGCAAGGTAGCTGAAGAGAAAAACAGACCTTCAGATCGTAGTTAGTTATTAGTCTACATTCTCTGAATAAAAGCCTCTTAGGCATCATAGAGCAGAATAGCTGTATGTCATTTTTACTACACAAAATGACAGTAATTGGCAGAACACTTTCAGAAGATCAGCTAAAAAAAGTCACCAACTTCCCATTTTCTCATGCTCACTGATTACTGACAGCTGAGGTTTAGTGCAGGTTAACACGAGAGAGAAGAAAACAAATGTAACTTTATAAATAAAACTGACTGAAAAACACAAATCAAAAATTACTACTTTTTTTCCTCATAGATCACTGAAAGCCCATGCAGCATATATGTAATCAATTCCTTGCTCACATTGCCCTTCGAAGAATGATGTTGCTTCCACAGGCCTGTAAGAGGGCAAAAACTTCCCAAAATAGTTCCAAAACTTGCTTTAGCAGAAGATAAACAATGTACAGGGAAATTGGGAGCTGGGTCTCTTTAGTTTGGAGAAAAGGAGACTGAGGGGTGACCTCATCAATGTTTTCAAATATGTAAGGGGTGAGTGTCAGGGAGATGGAGTTAGGCTTTTCTCAGTGGTGACCAGTGATAGGACAAGGGGTAATGGGTGTAAATTGGAGCACAGGAGGTTCAAGTTGAATATTCGAAAAAATTTTTTTCCTGTAAGGGTGACAGAGCCCTGGAACAGGCTGCCCAGGGGGGTCGTGGAGTCTCCTTCACTGGAGACATTCAAAACCCGTCTGGACACGTTCCTATGTGATGTACTCTAGGTGGCCCTGCTCTGGCAGGGGGGGTTGGACTAGATGATCTTTCGAGGTCCCTTCCAACCCCTAGGATTCTGTGATTCTGTGAAATTATTCCACCTGTGAACACAAGGCCTGGTAGAGCCTTCTCATGAGGAAAATCCAAGGCATTTCTGCATTCCCATATAACATCCGTGTATTAAATAACAAGATAATTTAATTCTGGGAAAATGTCTTTATACAGCTCAATAGAATCAAATATATATTTTAATAAAATCTCACCAATTGCTGATTCCTCATCTCCCCTCAGCCAAATAAAGAAATAAAAAATACTGAGTACTACATGTGCTCATTCTCCAGTCATACTAAACCATTCACTGTCCACACCATATATCCCTCTTATCATCAAAAAGCATTATTAATGAGTATTTTGGGAAAAAGAAAAGTTTTTCAATGTTTAATGATGTCTCACAGGAGAAGCATTAGATAATGGTCAAAATGTACCCTGGAGGGAAATACTTCCATAATATCTTATTATCCTAAATTCATTACTACAGTAAAAGGCCACCTCTATCCCCAGGCAGTATCATATAATCATCATTTTTTTCATTAGTGAAACATCAAGTAATCCAAAACAATTTTTAGATTATTATAATGATTGTAACTGACTTTTCAATAGGCTGACTATATCCTGGGTATGACACTGTTTTTTCCATCAAATGGAGGTGAGAACATACATACTTTTCTGTCTGGCCAGTTGTATTTTGCAAATATTGTATCATATGTGTCCACAGCTCCATCAGTAATCAACATGATGGCCTGGCTGCAAATGCTTCCTTGTCCTGTGTGGTTGAACTGTGAAAGGAAACAATTATTTAGTTACAGCACATTCCTAGATCGAGGAAAGTACAAAGGATCACACTGGATAAATGTGGATCTTGTAAAATCTTTAGCCTCTTTACAAGCAGGCAGAAAAGTCTTTAATTGAAAGCATTTTATCATAGATACTGTGTTCTTACAGGAATGTAATTTCACGTGTGTAAGAGAATCAGGATTCTTTCTGTATATCCCCACTTTATCAGCCTGAAAAATAAGAAACAGCTCTTGCCCAGACTGAAGTGTATTCCCCTGTTTAGAGAAATCATATGTAATGAAGTGTCTGCTTAGAGTTCATTTAAATACCATTTTAAAAGAACAAGCTGCAAAAAAGAAGAAACAAACAACTGATAATTTGAAGTACAGGGGATACACCATTTAGAGAGATATATGACTATTCATATGGCACTTGTACTCACTCAGGATGAATTCCATATGTTATTTTTCATAAAATGTTTATCTGGGAGAACCAAGTTAATATTTATATATCCTCACATTCTCCTATTACTCAAAATTAATATATACAAATAGCTCAAGCTGCTGAACAGTGCTTGAGCACAAGTAGTTAGACAGCAATCAACATATCCTTTGGAGTATGCAATGAAAATTCCAGCTTTTCACAAATGCAATTTTCTCCTGGTCAGAGAGCAAGTAGATTGGACTGAGTCATAATATAAGCTTTCATCTCTTGATTCTGGATTTAAAAGGCACCAACTCCATGTGTCTTCCTTTGCTCTTTTTGCAGAACAGGTTCTTATTTGTCAGTGCATTACTTCATGTATCCAAGGAACGTAAGTGGAATATTGGTCTCTTAACAAAGAAACACAAATCTGGAAAATTATTTGATTTTTAATTACTCTGCATGAACACACACAAAAAAAAACAAAAAACCTGTGAAAAGACCAATAAACTGGGGCACTACACACAACTCTATAGACTGGGCTAGCATTTGAATACACACTGATGGATGAATAAATAATCTATTTTTGTTGTTTTCCTATGCAGTTTTAAGATACATTATCAACTTCAAGGTAAGACAAAACCTCAAGGTTGGTAATATACCTGAAACCTACCACCTGAAACCACTTTTCCCTTGGTTCTCAGAAAGCCAAGTAAGGTTTGCCTTGTCCCACCTCACCAGCCTGGGATGAACAGTGCCCAAAGAAAAAGGGGTGATTCCATTTGAGAAGTGGTATTTAAATTGAAAGATAAAAAGGACTCTGAATATTTCTGAATTCAAGATTTTTTCAAAGTACTCTGGTTTGATTTGAGCAAGTAACTGCTCAGTCTTTAAGCTTTCTGCAGTCTCCTTGCCCTTACATATTTGCTGGTCTTCACAAAATTATAAAAATCTTTTTCCTATATAGAATTCCTAACTTCTAAAACTAACATCTTAGTAGACATGCCCGCAATAAGAAAGGGAGTGGATGGTGGGTCCCACCAGTGTTGTCCTTTTTTCTTCTGCCTTTATATTTCTATATCTGAGAAATCATATCGACAAACATCATTCAACAATCATCTCTATCATCTGGAGTTCTCCAGATCAGTTTCCTTTTGATCAAACAGCAACCTCATTGAGCATTAATTGAAAGATGTTACTTAAATGGTTTAGAGTTACATTCTGGTCACTGTCTGTGTGAACACTCTTGTCTGTGGTACCTGAAAGGCAGCCTTTCTTTAAATTCTTCAGTCAGGACACTTTTTCCAGTCTTAACAAGAACCATGATTATTAGTCACATTCCTTTATCATTGTCTTGGATCCAACAGGTTCTCATAAAGTTACTTTGTCAAGGGATATAGTCATCAAATGGACAACATACTTTCAAGGATACAAAGTGTTTTAAAATGGAAATTAATGAAGGGGGAATGCCTTTATATAGTTATTTTAAAACATCACTCTATGTATTTGCATTACTCTATGTAGTTATCTTTTAGAATATTCTAAAGAATAAGGTAAAACTCAAATGCTGTGATGAGTAATATCTTCTCATATTTGTCTAGAACTTTAATTTTATTGAATAGCAAGGGTGATGAAAGTGTTTTCCATAATAATAACAATGACAAGGGCCTTTTGATGAACTACAATTAACTCAGTGATTCATCAGTTAGCAGCAAAAATTTCAATGCATCCTGACATTTACAGCATTTGGTTGTGATTAAGTCTTTGAAATGTCATGGAATTTTTTTTTTAATTGGCTATGATTTTTTTTAAAGGTAATCAGTGCAAAGACTGCATTTGTCACCAAAAGAGATAATTGCAGTTGTCACATGACATAGTAAGTGCCTAACTACTGTACCAAGCACTTCAATATTCTTACACTGCATAATGAACACTGCACAAATTGATGATTGGAAAGAATTGGGAAGTGGATTTTTAAATGTGCTTTTCAAAGACATCAGTATGAACCATCTTCAAGTTTTAACAACCTAGGCAAGCACTGAAAAGTAACTGCAAGGCAAAATTACCTGAGTTTTATTAGTGTAACTCCTGAGCCAGTCTTAAATCCAACCAGAACCTTAACAGACTATTAGTGCAAAACAAAGGTTTATCTTTTTTTCCTTTCCTTTTTTTTTTTTAATGATCATCTCTCCCAACAGAAACACACCTTTTTTTAAAATGTAGACATCCTGAGATGACCTATAATTCATGAGAATAGATTTCTTGCATATAATTTTCACATCCTATAGACAAAGTGGAAAATGATTAGCTGTACTCTTTTAGGGAGAGATTAAGGAACTTTTTCTCTGGCCCAGGCTGCTTAATAGAAGTCTTTGTTGTTATGCCTATATATATTGGAAAATATTTTATGCTGTCAGTTCTGGAAGTATACACACAAGAAAACTTGAAGCTATTATACTCTTTCATAGCATAAGTAGAAACAGTCATGACTCCACCTTGAATACCTCTGAACATACCTGTAGCATGATTTTTCGTGACCTTACAGATCAAAAGACTCTCACCCATGGTAGGCACAGTTCAGTACATGGATGGCACTACCCTTTATTCTCAAAACCATCAGTTTCTCAAATGAGATTTCTATACCACATTCATCATTAGAACTCCACTTACTTTACAGATTTCAAAACAAAACAAATCTCCCATCATTGTCTGTAATTTTTTTTTTTTTTTTTGGTTTACAGACATTTGGAAGACCAGTACAGAACATCACCTGTACTGATGTTGGTTGCTATTTACTGCTTTGCATTTGTTTACTAAGCCAATATTGGATTTCTTAATAAACTTTCTCCAAACAACCTAGAGTGTTCTTCATGCAGCTTTTCCCCTTGTCATTTTTGGCATGCACCACACAAAGGAATTAGTTCTCCAATGTCTGGGTGAACACACGGGCAGTGGGTGGAGGAAGATACTCATCATTTCATTTTAGGATTCTAAGCCTGAAAAAGAACTTATCAATATTGTGCTTCAAAATTAGTAGGGAGGAACTGGAACTGTTACTTAATCTGTGATCAAAAAGGCAGGCACTTGTCAATGTATGTGTACTGTATATAGACACACAAATTAATATAAAATGTATAAAAACAATTAGGTTATATCTTTCACCACACATACCTTGTATAGAATTCGTGTTCTATAGACGATATTTTATTATCATCACATTTTTAGCGAGTTGTAATTTACTGTCTTAAAACTGGCAGTAATTGCTAAATGGCAAGAAAGGTATTAGCAGCATAAACAAGAAAAGCATTAACTTACTTCATTTAGCATGTTGAAAGCTTCATTTAAAGCAATGTCCAGCATTCCAATTCCTTTTGCAAAAAGTTTGTCAAGATGTTCCCTGAAATGCTGAGACATGAACAAAAAGGTTTAAATTACCAATTCTGTGTTACAACATACCTGTTGATATCAATGAATAAGGATTTCTGACTTCTTCAGAGCTACTTTTTTAGCTTAAATGACCGCATACACTAACCCACAGACCAAAGTAATTTCTGGTAATTCCTTTTGACTCTTGAAGTCACATGAAACTATTGGGTTTTTGGGTTTTTTTGTTGTTGTTTTTGTGGGGGTTTTTTTGTTTGTTTTTTTTAAATAATACCAAGCAATCACAAGATAGTTTTCAGGACCTGGTAATTAAAAAAAAAAAAAAAAGTCATTCTTCCTGAAATTTAGCTTTGGGATTTTATTTTTTGTATGATTCCTCCTATAAAGGTAGTAGACCCTAAGCTGTTTGGCCATTACAGTTTAAATGAAGGTTTATCAATGTCAATATAATAGTTAGCATGATAAAGAACTATTCTATGCAAGAAGAATGGGCTAACCACTTCCTAGGTATATTGATGAGCCTTTTAAATCTGAAAAAAAAAAATGGGTCTAAGTATGATATATATTATCACAAATCATAGTTTTCTTTGGAATATGTTACTAGAATTAAACTAGAATTATTTTGGTCTATAAAACACCAGAACATTACAGAGACAAGTATTGTGAAATGTTTATTACAATGCATATATATTATCAAATGCAAACACACAACATAAATAGATTACCCAAAATTACTATTAAACAGTATAATCTCTATTGCATAACTGAGTTCACATGATCTGTCAGGAGAACAAATATTTTCCCTTGGCATAGCTATAAATACTCAGATTTTGAAAAATACATTGTTGATATTTGAAGATATATAACAGGGATGTTTGTTTGATACAAAGAAATAAAAACATTAAAAATTGATTTCAAGCTCTATGAATTTTAACAAATCAATGTTTTCTGCCTCCAGGCTTCAGAGTGAACAGATGCTACAAGGTGATTCTGCAAAAGCATTAAATAACTGAAATGCACATGTGGTTTGGTCTTTGCCTGGAGGGGGTCTATGGGGGTTTTTTAATTTGTTTTTTAAACCAACTCCATTCTCTGTCTTGTCTTTGTTTTTTTGAGAGTTTCAGCACTTTGTATGTCCAGTGGAAAAATCAAACAAGAAGATAAAAACTAATATTTTTTTCCCCATTTTTTAATATTCCAGATGCCTGAGCTGTGCAGTATTAAGTGGAACCATGCCAAAAGAATTATGCTTCACTTCACAGGCAGCACAAAGAATAGCTCCCTCAGATTGTTCATTCTACATATAGCTGAGGTTATTTATTATTAAACAATCATAATTTCATGTCTCTTGTGCTTTCATAAAGACTGTTTCTTTAATCTCTTAAGGAGTGGTACTTTCTTCTGACTTTAAAGGTCATACTCTTGACACAACCATTATCTGTAATGCTGTTCTTTTGAGGAAAATGTGTAAGAATAAAATCTGTATCCCCAAACACTATTTTTTTTCCTATTTTACATGTTCAGCAATCCCCTGGCAGTTGTGCTATAGTGTCCCCCTTGATACTGGAAAAGGTATTTTAAAAGCAATTGTATTCTTGGTATATGAGAAAACCAGTTTCAAACTAGTACACCTCCCAACATTTCTCTAGAACTTGCCCACGTGTTGCTAACTGCCACTCAATAATCCCCTTAAAAAGGGACTGCAAAACAGACAAGTAGACTTTAACCCTACAATTAGTGAAAAAAAAATGTCAGGGCAGGACATCAACCACCAAAATATCAATTCAAAGAAAAATATTACATTATTTTGAAATGAGATGACAAACACCTTAATAGCACTTTCAATAACTTTCAGGTATCAAACAGACACAGAAAGCAGAAGTGTCCTGCTCTTCCTGAGGCAAAAAAAAAAAAAAAAAAAGCAGCTTTTAATGTGCACATCTTAACAACTCTTTTTAATAACAAATTGCACGAGAAATGCTACTGGTTCATCTCAGCTTCTCTTTACTGTCTTATTAGAGCCCTAGATCAATACATCTGAATTTCTTAGGGTTTGAATTTAATGTCTGTCCAACTCTGTGCACAAATGTTCTCATGCTACTGAACACCTAATTTGCATGTGCAATTATCAGAATATCTAATTGTGGACTCAAATAACTAATTGACATGCATAATCTTGCTAATTCTAAATGCAAATTAGGTACACAATTATGACAATCAGTCTGTGAAGTCTGATTACAAAATTACAGGGCCAGAGCTCAACAGGAGAAATTGTGTCTTATTACAGTGAGGAAGCACAGACATTTTCAGCTTTGGAGGTATCTCTGGTCCATTTAAAAATAGCTGAAAAACATGAGCTGGAGTGAGGATACAAACTCACTTCTTGTTTGCCAGGGCAAGGCATTTCCATGTCTCTACTCAAGTTCAAACCACAACAACAGTGATGCAGATACTTGGTCTTAGAACCTTGCATGGTGCTGATTTTGTCTTTCTGTCAACATTATCTGCTGACAAAACCAGAAAGTCCTGGTAATTCTAGCATCCGATAATAATCATTGTTCACAAATCAAAAGGATTCTTCTCATTTTCTTCATGCCAATTTGAGGAACAAAAGGGTATAATGACATTGTTTTTCCAAAGATGTAGAATAATATTCACATGCCAATTTCTGCTTAAAAATCAGGTGGGTCAACTTGACTTGGAATATTTCAGAACTTAAACAAGAAAGAACACAGAATGCTTTTAATTGTCTTCACATTATATGCTTCATGGGACAGTTATAAAGAATATTAAAAAACACACCAGTGTTGCATACAGCATAACTGAACAAGAGATTAAATTTTTAACCATTTATCATGATTGAACTTAAGAGTTTCTCTTATCAAGAGATTGTCAGAAACATCTTGTGGTGCACCCAGGTGTATTGACCTTATCTAGCCTCACAATTTAATCAACAACTGTAGGGATTTTAGACCCTACTTACATGACAACAATAAATTTCTAGACTTCAGGGATTAGGGAAAAATAATCACAGAATCATTAAGGTTGGAAAAGATCTCTATGATCGTCAAGTCCAACCATTGACAAAATACAATAGCAAGTCATATTTCTGTTAATTCTTTTTTCAGTTTCCTACTTTTTAGGGCTTAAAAGCTCATAAATTTAAATAATTCAGGTTAAGTAATTCATTTCAACAAGTCTGTGCTTGGGAGATGATATGTATGATTTCACAAAAATTCAGAGCATTTTTTTCATGATTTAGAACGAGGAGGAATTATGAGAGACAGAGGGTGTTATCTGAATACAAGTGAGAAGAATCTCAGGCTTCTTTCCTAATTTCAGGTCATTGCAGGCTATTTAAAAAGTGCTCTGAGATGAGGAAAGATGTGAAAACAACTTTTCCTTCCTGGCAGAAGCTCCCAACTTTGTAGCCAACAGGATGGATGAGTGTATCTCGCTCATAGTAATGCTGAAGAGTAATTTACTGATTTAGAGGTAATCCTGATGAAATTCTGGAGCATCTTTTTTTTATTGGTTTCTTATCTTGCAGGCTGTTCTAATGCCTTCACAACGTTTACTCTCTAAGATTATGAAAACTGGAATCTATAGTCATAACAAGATAAAATTTCACTTTCTGGAAGCAAAAAGAATCTGGTCACACTCCTAACAAAAGAGTATCCCCCCATCAGCACAAGAGACAGGGAAATTTTTCAGCCTCCATTACAATCACAAGGATATTCAATAACCTTCAAGTTTTTATCCTTTTAAACAAGAAAATAAAAGGTAAAGAGAAAAGAACAGCCATCTTCATTCAACATACAAGGACCACATGCCTGGTGAGTGCCGTAACAGTCATGTCAGCTCAGACATATACAAAAAAGAGCAGACATGTCAGCTAACATAATCTCTGATGTCTGGCATTTTGGTATAGTTCACACAGCAAATATTTGCAAAATTTCACTGATGGATTTTTCCCTCCCATCAGGACAAAGCCAGTCACAACAGTGGCATCCTTGACTCAAGTTGTAATTGGCACAGTGTCTACATGACTTCACAGGCTGTTTTAAAGCATCTTAACATGAGGACACAACCTAAAGCCTCACAAATACATATATAGCACCAAATAAGTTCAGCTTCTTATAGCATATTCTTTTTCTGGAATACCTGAAAACCTGTTTGCCTTTATACTGTATTTCTCTATAACTGACAAGAGGGAAATACACACGGGTAGCAAGTTTACTGTTGTCAAATTCTGATCAAATCATGTCCCCACCTCTAATCTTCCTACTTATTTCCACTTATCTAGTTAAAACAGACTTTTCCCCCCCCCCTTTTTTTTTTTCTTTTTCCTCCCTTTCTGAGGCATTTTAGGGCTTCTGAACTAGCTGAATCATGCCCAACAGTTTTCAGTATTTTTATTACAACAAAGTTTTTATTTCCTTCTTGTTGAGGCAGCATGCTAAACAATAGTCCCAGGATCCTTTTTATTTTAGTCCTATTTTATTATAGCTTACTTGTGATCACCAAAAATATGGTAGCATTTATGGTGAGTAGAAATACCCATGTTAGATGGGGTTGGAGGACCACAGATTCAAATCTAAGCATATATGAATAAAGCATTTTCCACTGATTCCATAGAGGGAAGTAACAGCTCACAATAGTTACATGCAGCAGAGTTTATTCAGTTATACTGGAAAACTATATTTGCTATTAATTGTTTGAGGAGAGTGACCTTCCTACAGAAAAGCACTGCTAATGGGTTCAACATTCCTCCAGATTTCTGTCAGTTTTAGGGCAAGTCTGCTACTTCTAGTATTAGTTTCCATACATGCTGTAACCCCAAAAGCTCCTAAGACTGACTTGGCAAAGGTTTATGAGATTTCTGAACTACGTCAGCATATAAAACAGTGGAACATCAGCATATAAAGCAGTAGAAAACACAAACAAAAAAACCCACAACAGCAACAAAAATAATCAGGAGGCATATGTGTGAGGTGTGGGAGTGATGTTTACTGATGTGTCACAGGGAAGCTCACCCACTTGTATTAGCAGTTGATAGAAGTGCACTCACATCTGTAAAATGCATTTCAGCATCATCCCTCTTAAAATCCATTGCCAGAAGTCCAGGTTAGGTTGCTGGTGTTGATTAGCAAACCCCTCGTGTTAGTAGACTAGATTATTTTTAGGAAAAACAATCCTGAACAAAAAGCTGAAGATTCAATATTCTCAGATTAAAGCCAAATTCTTACGTCAATTCATTGCCTGGGGCTGCAATAGAAAACTCAGGCCAAATTTCAGTGGTCTGGGGCTAGTTGAAAGTTTTGGAGGTAAATAATGACTACTTGGTTTTAAAATAAATGTAGATTTCACTGAGACTTTACAATTTTGTTATTTAAAGAGCTAAGCAATCCAGTCAATGATCTTTTTTGGAGATCTGACAGAGGTGGATAGAGAAATACACCTAACTAATTTACTTAAGTAAAATTCAATATGCAAAGCCTGTATGTACCAACCTCTTATTGGCAATTTCACTCAGCTTCATTGCTGAGTCTGTCTTCTGGTTATTTAATTTCTGGTAATTGCATACAAAAATAAAAGCTCATTGGAAGTTATACCTACGTCTGTCTATTTTTGTCATTCTAATTTACACAGGGTGAGTTCCTGATTTAGTTTGGAGTTACTGTGCCTATCTGTGCATCTAGAAGATGATATATTTCATCTGGAAACATTTACAGAGAAATGTCCTCAACCTATATATAGTACATTAAAACAACATATAAAAGAGGTATGCATATTGTAATATTGTTACTTTAAATCTGGAGTTACACTAAATCAGATTGTCATCCGATTCCTTTGGGTAGGTAAATTGTAACATGGAGTTTCTCAAAGATGAAAACTGCTTGGCCCAAGAAAACTAGTATTAAAATAGGCAGTTCCACATGTTTGTAATTTGTGGAGAAAGTGCAGACGGTGACAGAATAGTGTCTGAACTATTTCCCACTCTTTTTTAAATTTGTTTACAGCAAATTGATACACTTCAAGGTAGCAGCTGTTTAATGCTAACGCCAAATTATAAATTAGTCTGCTAAAATTCAAATATATGTTACATATTTTATATTACTAAACCACACTTAGGATCACAGATTAATTTCAACCTCATTTATGCTACCCAATGTAATTATAGACTTAATCTTTGTCATAAACAAAACTTGAAGCAAGCTCTGCAAATTTGAGATAGTTTACAACATTCTGTGAATATGTCTCCACATCTAAACTGAACCTTCAATGCAGGTATGTGCCAACACAAAAATTTTGTTGATGAAGGCTAGACAATGAAAAACCTACTAAATAACCTTCCAAATAAACCTTCTAAAAACCTTCTAAATAACTCGATGCCTGCCCTATCACATAAAATTATAAATATTTTTAAAACAATTTACTATATTCTGTTGTAAAACTGAGAACAGAAACACTTCATGTTGGAAGTCATCACTGGGATGACTGCTTCATGTCTTAGTAAAACTGGTGGCCTATGTATTAACATCTCTCACATGACTGTCATATTTGAAGTTGTAAGTTTGTCTTTTATAAATACATAAACCAGACTTGATTCAAGGTTTCTCAAAAAGAGTACATTTTCTGAAGTTATATCTGACAGAAAATCAGGGTGCAATTATATCCTGCTCTAAGCCATAACAAATTAGATCCTCACTGCTCTGAAAACTACACACAGTATAAGCTTTTAGAACAACAACCATTTTGCAGGAAAAATACTTGATCAAAACCTGCCAAAATTCCTAAACATGTAATACTAGCATCTCTTCCTTGTAGATTGTTGCTAGCAGTATTAAATTCAAGTTAAATGAAGATACACAACCCTAGACTGCATTATTTTGCTGTTCTTGAAGCAGAAAGGAAACAGGTTTTGGTGTTTAGAAACATGACTTCTTTCAATTTATCCTCACTCTTTCTTAAAGAAAAACATGTTACTTGATCAACATGATAGAGATTCAGAGCTGAAAACCTGTCTTCTCTAACTGTCATTGCTTTCTCATAGCAAAAGTTATGAATATGTGGATAATTTAAATGCCTAGTTATATTAAACTTATTTGGTACCCTTTAAAAATCTACTGTAATGCATCAGAGATAGTAATGCATTTTCTAGTGCTTTAATCAAGAAATTATTTTGAACAAGTAAACTCTGCAGTTAAGATGAAGCTTCTAAAAATACTAAAAATACTATTTCCCTCCCCAAAAAAAGAAGAGATGCTTTGAATAAATAAATAAATAAATAAAGTATCACATGTTTTCACTGAGAAAATGTGTAAACCAAACACTAGACAGTTTGTTTTACTTTTCCCCAGGACTAATCGAATTTTCTGAAAGTCTGGTTCTCTGAAAGTCCATTACATTCCCTGTGCATTATGGAGAAGATTTTCTGCAAACCATCCTTGAATGTGAAAAACCATGTTCATTTGTTATCTGTAATCCTATTGAATGTTCAGCACCAACACCACGAAGCAGCACTTATTTCCTGGGCTGCTCTAAGCCCCAAGGCTTGAAAAAGTTTCCTGTAGCTTACCAAAAAAAAATAAAGAATCCTCATGCTCCATTCCCTGAAGATGTTCCTTGGTTTCATCTTACCTAGACAGGTTGTGCATGGGAACAAAACAGGCTCTGGCTGTAGCCCAACTACAGAGTTGTCTGAGGCAGCAGAGTTACAACAATGAAGTGACAAATGATAAGGATTGCCTAATCACCTATATTTTCTTCTTCTGTTTCTTTCTGACCTCTCCCCAAGTCCATCCCTGACTCATCTGCCTCAAATTACTGTAATTTAACCCTCTTTATTCTTCTGAGAAGTTGATTTGACCTTTAGGTCCACAACAATGAAGTGCCAAATGATAAGGATTGCCTAATCACTCATATTTTCTTCTTCTCTTTCTTTGTTTTGTTGAAGTTTGTCTTCAAAGGCATTCAAGAATGTTTAAGTGAAAGCCACAGAGCATAAAGATTCCATTTGAAAGCATCTGAGCCTTTATATAAAAAGACAGCAAAGTAGCTGTTTAATAAATACTTTTGAGACAACTGCACACTGGGATACTGATCCTATGAAAGCAATTTTTATTTGGAGTTACCAAAACAGTTTATTTGCTATGTGTGATGTCAGATAAACCTAGAAAGATGCAGCTAGAAGTAGCAAGAACTGGGGTGTGTGCCAGTGTATGTCAGCGGGGAGTCCAGAGTTATTTAATGGGATTTTTTATACAGGCACCCCAGTATTACAGAGGGGGAAAAAAACCAAAAAACAAACAAACAAACAAACAAACAAAAACAAAAAACAAAAAAAAACCACAAACAAGCAACAAAAAAAAAACTTTAGTAAGACTGGTTTTATGCATGCTCCCAGCAACAAATTTTACATGAAGAAATACCTGTTCATAGTAAGGTCAAAAGAGAGATTATTACCAGTGAACATGGAAATAAATGTTTTCCTTGTTGTACTTTCTCAACCAGTCTTACTTCATGTACTTTCACCTGATGAAAACTACAGAAGAAGCTTGGTATATTTGTCAGACTCACAGAAATGGATATAACAGGCCAAAGGATTGAAATCTTATGATGAGTTCTAAAACACAGCTACATACTCTGATTTAATACTCTTTGCCAGTCTTGGAATGTGAAGAGTAACAACAGTTTCAGACATATGGATCTGACTAAAAGACTACAAAATCAACAGGAACTTTTCCAGAAAATTCAGTGAGTTTTTTTTGTGAGGTCCTTAGATAATTTTGCTGTTTCAGTATACTTAAAAAAATCACACAGTACCAGATCTTGCAATATCAGATAATTCAGAGAGGTTTTTGTAAATATGAATTCCAGAGGATGATAACTGAATTCCTTATGTAGGACTAGGTGGCTGTCCTTCTCCTAGACAATGTTCTTCATAATCTGAGCTATAGCTGGGACAATGGCACAGCCTGCCTTCCACTATTTAGGCAAATAAATTTTTAACTTCATTGCAGAAACTAGAAAAATAGTAAAAACACTGAAATCCACAGAAGTTGACAAACAAAGATTGAAGAAGTTATACCATATAAGAATACGTAGAATTATTTACTATTTACTTGCTGTAGTGCATAGAAGTACACTACCTATATCAAGTTTATTCTTTAATTCTGGCCTTTCAAGGATCAATTAGTAATAACTTAGCAATAAGACAAACTGGAAAACAGGTCCTATTTTGATATTCTCTGAAACCTTGGATGTACTGTTCAATTTATAGGCAAACTGAACACAGCCATTCCAGAACAAAAAAAATAAGTTAACTAGAAATTACGTTCATGCTTAATCTGAAGAATAAAATGAAATTGTACTTTCCTATTTTGCAGAACTGAGCACTGCTCATAAAATCTGAGCATGATCCGACTGGCATGAAGACTTTTTCACCAATTAAATTAAAACAAATCTGATATTAAGCAACACATGAGTATATGGCAATTGTATTTTTTTCTGAAAAATGCCAGCAGGATGTAATTAATTTGAACTCCTTCACAGAAATTTCTTGAATGAATGCATTATTATTTTGACACACCTGTTTAGAATGCTAGGGGACTTCACAAAGTATTATATTTGTTTTAATTTCTTTTGAGACTTTGTTTCAATTTTAGTGTTAGTTTGACTTAAGAATGCAATCTCTTCCTCTGCAATTTTTGGTAACAGAATGACAGTTCAATTTAAAGCAAGTGAAGTATTTTGCTTACAATAATTCCTAAATTTTATTAATATATTTTCAGTGATTTCTGTATTTTCCCATTAAGTTTATTAAATCAAGTTGACTAGAATGTTTTTTTCTTTTTCTTCCTACATAAGACCTGACTGAAACGGTATGAGGAGAATGATTAATAAATTATAAGAATGGAATCATTGTACTATGGAAAGATCATTAGAACACATTATTGCACATTGCTTCCCATCTTTCTGCTGTTTCCTTATGTTTGTTCCTTACCTCTTTGTTGGCTCTGTCCGCTTGAACTAATGTTCCATTCAGACATGGCTCTACATAGTGAAGTTCTTCATTATACTACAGAGAGAAATAGAAAGTATAATGCAAAATTTAATTAAAAGCTTTGAAAGATACAATTTAATTATTTAGAAGTACAGTGAAACACACATAAAGCAAAACCAAAAGGATTTTGTTGATTTTTCAAAACTAGCTGTGGGTTTGTTTTTCCTGAAACATTCTTAATGTTTTAGAGGTTTATACTTTTAAAACTGAGCATTTAATCAAATGTATGCCAACATTCAGCTGAAGTTAACAGGTACTATAGACACCTATGGCATAAATATCCTTCAACTTGAAATATGAGTAGTATTAAGAGGTCAGGTTTGATACATCAGTCACAACTCCCAATTTCCTTACTATGCATAAAAAATATTTGACATAATATTTGGCTAATATTTTGGAAGGTTAATAGTAAAACAACTACACCAAAAAGTCCCTAAGCTTAAATCAAACCTGGGCATGCTTGACAGAAGTCAGAATTTCTGTCGAACTAATTAGCTTATTATACATTAAGACACGAAGCTGTGACAGATCTATAAAGATTTATCTGCTTATCTTGCAGGGTCTAATTGAGTTTTTAACAATGTTAATACAACTGACCAGAAGTCCAATTACAGTTAATGAGAATCCTAAATGTCTCTGTGTATGGAATACTGAAATGTATAACAACATGAAAAGCAAACTGAAAAACTTTTAAAACTTTTGTACAGTGAAACATGAAGAAGAGGCTCCAGGGAGACCTTACAGTATCCTTCTAGTACACCTGAAATGTAATCTCACTCAAACATCTGTCTATAGACAAAAGGTATATGGGTTTTTTTGGTGCTTTCACACCAAGAAGCCTCTTGCTTGGGCTTTGTTGTATCATGTTGAGATCACTGAAACATCCTCTCCAGTCTTGACAAATATGATTTACCCTGCTAGCACTTTCAGAGCAGTGCTTCAGAAGTATCTTTTGTTGATAACGTAGGTCACAGTAATCCTCTGTTACTGTGCACCCTGGCTGTGGCTTCCTCTAACACACCAAAATTTGAAAGTTCATAATCCAGCCACAGCCTACATACACCATTCCTCACAGAAACATTCAGTACCTTCTTCACATCACTGATCTCTGCTGCCAGTTTGCTAACAAGTTTTGTGTTTTCTTTACATAATTATTTTTTTGCCTTGTGATGCAGCAAGGATTTTATGGTGACAACCAGTCCAAAAGAACTCCTTAAAACCTCCTCTTTCAAGATACCTTCATGGTGCCAGGACAGCCCTTCATCTGCTCATCCTGGCTGCTGTCACGGCCTCCTTGCTTTCCCCTGCACTTCTGTGGTAACACTTCCAATATAGTGAATAATTTCAGCTTCATATTTGTACAGTAACTAAACCACTAGTGTGAAATGAAATTAAACAGCTGAAAATAAAATCCCATTCTCAGTTATTATTCCTACTTATTTCAACAAATAAACACAAATTCATCCTAAAATAGGTTGTAGAGAGGAAAGAATCTTGAGGTGAAAAAACTACCTCAGACAAATTCTGTAAGTACCACAAGAAGTTAAATATCTTTCTAAATATCAAGAATTTCTTGTACTAACCAAATGACATATTAGGTGAAATCAGGGTGCAGACTGTGAGGGAGAGGATGGTGAAGGGCCCTGTGTCAGCCACAGCTGATCCCAGCCAGGATGAGCAACCTCTGAGGCGCCAAAACTGCGGCAGCAAACCTGAGGAGACTGCAGCCCCCTCAGGCAGGCAGGTACGTGGAAAAAGCCATCAGGGCCTGAAAACATTTGAAAACCCATCTGTGAAGGTGTCATGCTGAAAGGGGATCACTTCTGGACACCCTGCTCTCCAGAGGTCACCCACAGCCCAACAGGGACACCTCTGAGGGAGTTCAGCCATGGCCAGCCAAGGGTGAGGTGGGGGCACCCCCAAGCAACTGCAGCCCAGGGGTGACCCACAGTGAAGGGAAAAGCAAAGAGCAGCAGAGGAAAAGCAGGAAGGAGCAAAGAAACAAACAAGCACAGAGCTGCTGACAGAAACTTACATGGGACCTCGACCCCCCCACACCACCCAGGGAAGGGACTGAACCCAGGGTGCTGAGGGCAGAGAATGGCAGCGGAGATGCTGGACACAAGCAGAGCATGGGCAAGGGGGAGGAGAGGCTCAACTGAGGGGTTTTCTTCCTATTCTCAATATCCCAGTCAGTGATGAGAAGTTTGTGTCAAATTGGCAATAAATTACATAAATATTCTGTGACCCCAAAAGTTTTGGACTTTATAAAGCCATCCTTACCTACATGATTAATCCTATTACTTTTAAATACTCTAAGACTATCCTCTGTTCAGAGATTTAAAACATGCACGTGTAGCATGGAAAACTACCATACACAAATAACAGGAGCTACTAGTGATCTAATCCATGTCTATTAGCTCCAGTTATACCTCTGCATGACTCCCACATACAGACGTATGTACATCCATTTCAGATTTGCACTAAGGGAAGCAGGAACAATGAGGAGCTGTGGCTGGCATTTTATCATGCCTTAAAAGAGTCAGCAAAAGGTGAGATCTCGTTCTGTTCTAGGGACAAACTTTCTAGCAGGGCCTGTTGCAACAGGACAGTGGATAATGGTTTTAAACTAAAAATGGGTGAATTCAGGCTACATATAAGGAAGTTTGTTGGGTTTTTTACAATTAGAGTGGTGAACCACTGGAACGGGCTGCCCAGAGAGGTAGTAGATGCCCCATCCCTGGAAATGTTCATGGTCAGGTTGGACAGGGCTCTGCACAATATGATCTAGTTGAAGATGTCCCTGCATACTACGGGAGTTGGCCTACATAAACTTTAAAGGTCTCTTCCAACCAAACTATTCCATGATTAATTTGTACATTTCAACCATTTGCAATGTGCACTATACTAAAAAAGCTGTGAGTGGGAAAAAGAGGAAGAGGGAGACACCACAATGACAGAGCAGGGGGATACACCCTGAAGTAAAAAATTGAAGTGATGTAGAAAGTTAATACAAAATACAAAAAAGATTACTACTCTCTGCAATTCCCAAATTCAAGACAAGTTGTTGAAGAGGTTTCACATTGCAACTCGTATAACTCTAGTTTGAAAACACTGCCACATGAATTAGTTTTCACTGGAAAATTACAGTGTCTATGCAGGTGGTTCAGACGTGATCTTATATCCATCACCCACCTGCTACAAGTGTATTGTGTGACATAAAACATGACAGTTAGCAGCAAACAATGGAAGAAAGATCCTGAGACACTCACAGCAATTATATTGAAGAAGTCATCATCTCCAAGGGTATCCAAAATAGATGAAACTGTCTGTTTTGCAATAGTCAAGCGAAGTCCTTTCATACTGCCACTGACATCCACTAAAATCACAACATCTTTTGGAGAAGTTGCTGCCTGGATATACCTAAGACAAAAGACAAGAGGTCTTGATCTTTGAAATACTACTTTGAAGGTGTCTTCCTTTTGAATTTCTTAAGCACTGACAGTCATCTCTTGCCTACCATTTTCTATTTCTGCAGTCAAATGCAATTACTCCATTTTCATCAGGTTCCCACTTAATTCCTGTTTAAAAAATGAGATGAAAAGATTAAATTACAACATTTTCATAGTGCCTGCTCTAAATATATCTATGGTATTGGGGTAAAGTGGCATTTAAAGGAATTTCACATACATGTTTGTTAAACGTAAAACAAAAATGTATTTTAACCTACTTCTATAGAAATGAAAGAAGTGATCTAATTGCATTATTTTTATGTCTGTGAAAGTAAATGTTTAAATAAGCTTTTGAAGCCTTTAAATGTAAAGATACCAGGTTAAATGGAAGTCTAAAAGCTGAACAACAAATTACAGTTAAGTCTTCCTGTATGCATCAAAAAAGCACATTACCTAAGTTCAGTACTATATGAAGTGTCTAATCCTTTTGCCCTCCTTACTCCACAATTTGTTTAGAAGTTATTTTTCTTACATCTACATATGTGAATAGGAATTTATATGAGAATATGAGTTAGTGTAGGAGCTTCAACTCCAAATACGAATTCATAAAAAACCTCACAACGCTGTAAATGAGGATTAGAAATACCCATTAAAGTAATGGTTTGTGGCAATATTCAGCAGAAATTTGCAGCCATAGGACTTTGTATTTTAAGTTAGAACTTGTGTTCTTCTTACCTGGATATTGTCTGAAAAATCCTTTTGCACTTCCAAAGTACTGCCAGATGAGAGATGGGTCACGATCAAAATTATCCACAAACACCTTATTTAAAGATTCTGACCAATAAACTCCATTTACAATAGCTGGGTCTGGGTGAAAATAAAAACAGAGAAAAGTGATTTTCTCTATAAATAGAATCTCTTGAGCTCTATCAGCTTCAGCTTATCCAGTACCCAAAAATATGCAAAATTCTGCAGAACATATTTTGTTTTGTCACTTATGTGATTCAAAACAAATTATACACCTAAATAAAGGAAATGTGGTTAAAATACAGAATAGACACCAGATATATTTTTTTAGGTAAGTTAAAATTGCTCACTAGACCATTTATCTGGAACTACTGTATCACTAGCTCTTGAGATCATAAATGAGTCAATGGAGTAATAAATTATTTACTCAGTTTACTTTCCCTAAATGCATGGAATATCTCATCACAACACTTTATATGTTTATTTTTTTAATCTTCAACTTGGCAAGACAATTCACACTCTATCTGGAAGTTTACATGTAGGATCAGAAAGTGAAATACCTTTTATTTCACACTTGACTGAATTATGATCTACATACAAACACAAATTCTCATGACAAATAACACTAATTGTTATTTGGAAAAACTGGCCCCAGATTTCACAACAATTACCTCATCACTTTTCATTTCCAAGAAAGAGAAAAACAAAGCAAATCTTTGATGTTAAAAATGAACTATTTTTGTTTAAAACATCCTCATTTATCAATTCCTAAAAACCCCAGGCTGTCCAAGTATGTATTTATGCTGATTTGGTTAGATAGCAGGAAATCATAAATAAATGAATATATCTTTACATAAGTTACTGAATTTCAAACTGTGAATTTTGAAAGATGAGAAACAATTAAAATATATTGCTTTACAAATTCAATCTGTATGTGAAGTCAGCAGTACAGAAAGGAAAAAATGTAACAAAATCACAGATGCATTATTTCATTTGTAGAAGTGTACATACATGAATACACAGTAACATTTGCCCAACCATTTGAAAAATGCTTTTCCATTAGCTTGGGAAATAATGCTGTACTGATTTCAGAAGGCTGCTTAAAATGTGATTTTAATGGAGTGGAAAAAAGGTGAATTGTTATCTTTCCTTACAGTCACCATGAAAAACAGCTGAAAAAGGGAACTGTCTCAGCTACGAATCTCTAAATGTTGCTTTCATCTAAATATTTAGGTTTACATAGAGGGACTGCTGAAAAAGCAAGGTCAACAAAACAGATGTTGTTTTTAAAACACATCTAATAGAGTTACTTATTTCTCTAGAAGATGAAAAATACATTTAGGATCTGTTCAACCAGACACATATCAAACAAACCAATGTCATCACTCCAACAGTTCTGTTTCACCTCTGCCTAGCTAGCAAAATCCAATGCCCAGTTGTTTTGAAGCCTGAAGTTACTCCAATAAAAAGCTATGATTTTAAGGCATCACTAATTAACATTTTTAACTACCTATCCTAGGATCTATCATCAGTTTGTAAAAATATACTACTATTTCAACATCCCAAAATTTGATCCACTGTTCAGCATTTAGGCATTACAAGAGAAGTAAAGTACTAAATCCTATTCTCAGTTCCCTGAACCTTCCCAGTACGGGATCAAATACTGTTCCTCTGATTCTCCTCCCATACACAGGTTCTGAACAACTAAAAAACACCATGGCACTATTGATTCAGCATTACAATATTGAGTTAAGGTGCTAAGTTTGAGTGTGCTTTAAAAACCTGGTTCATAGGGTTGGTTTTGGTTTGTTGGTGTTTTCCTTAGAAGTGTTGTTTGAAAAGCCTAGAGGAAGAACAGCAACTTCTCCTTAGCCTCTAGAGGACAACAAGCCATACATATGTCCTTCAGCCATCAGGATTAGTGTAAAGCCTCATCACTCAGAATAATTCTGTCATAATTTATATTAAAAACAAGCTGTAGAGTTTCTTAGCAACTCACATTGAGATATTATTCCAAGACTGCATGATTTACCTCAGTATCTTACAGAACAATCGGTTCAGCAGACTTCTTCTATCATGGATTCCTCAGAGGATAATTGTTCACATCCTTTCCTCTTAAATTAGTGGTGTACTGCCACTCATCTATGCAGAACCTTCACTCTGCCTCTCAACCCAATGATCATTTCCTTTAAATTCTATATGCACTCCATAGGGTTATGGGACAGATTTAGTTCTCCACCTGGTAAACTCTAAACTGAATGTGAAGCCCTTCCAGTGGCATTAGAAAATAAGTATTAATATAAAAAACACAGATATAGAAAGCGAGTTTTTAAGTGTGATATTAAAATGTTCATGCCACTAGAGCACTGAATTGCTTTAGTCACCTATGATGAGAAACTTAACACGTTTACACATCTGTACTACAGATAAGGGAGCTCTGTGGTAATGCAATCTGGAATTTTTCCTTCAGCATCATTCATTGAGTCTACTTTCTGCATTAGGCTGACAACACTAATCATCCAAATACTGATCAGCATAAACATTAATCCAGTGAAATTCTGAAATTTTAAATTGAGCACCATGGGAAGGAACAGTGTGATTGGCCCATTGGCCACTTGACTCACCCTCTCCTCACCATAGCATAGGTAGCCCCCCCCACACCTCATGTTTTCTAATAACCTATACGTTAAGCTTGTAGTTCTAGGTACTTTTCAATTTCAGTAAATACACTAAATTGCTTAAGTTGTTCCCACCATTTCAACTAGAAACAGTATTCTTAAGTTTTTATATTACTGGTGAATGTCATCTATGCTATCTCAGTAACCCCAAAAGAGCTATATGTAACTAGTGCTAAATGACTGCTTGTAAACATTTGGAAATTTGGGAAGGGGAAAAAAGACTAAAAGATAAGGTTTAATATAAATTGTAAAGTCACTAATGTGATATTGTGGGGCTCAAAGGCAGTAAGTGTAAATAGCTTCTGCCACAATACTTGAAACATAATTCCTGCTTTTGCTTCTTGGCAGTAACAGCTACAATATAATTAAAATATTTCATTTCCCTTGCCTTTTGGATGGGCTGGCTTGCAGCTATGGGGGATTTTTCTCCACTGCTGTTTGTGTAGCTGTTACCTGTTTTTGTTACTGATATGTAATATAAAACCAACCCCGGGGGCAACTGGGTACACTAACACAAATCTGAAACATAACAGCCAAAGAAGAGTACAAATGCTTGTAGCAATTAACCTGCTGTCATAGATACTGCTGGGACTGCTGAGCCAAAGAAATGGGTCTGAAATCCCAACAAAGGCAACCAAGGTGTGCAGATTGAAAGACTTGCAGCATCGTGCCAAAGGTTAGCCCTATAATGAAATGTATTTTAACTCACAGAACCCCAAAAAATATCTAGAGTAGGATAAGTCTATGGAATGAAAGTAACACATACACAATGCATTTTGCTTCCTAATTATTTCGGCAAGATTTATAGAAAACAAGGGAGAACAGTGAGGAAACCAGTGACTATAAAGAAAATGTACAAATCTGCTCTTTCTCAACATACTGTGCTTTACTGCCAAGAAGAAAAATGTTACCAATGATCTTTAGGTTCTGCCTCCCCCCCCCACCACCACCCTTATTGTATTGTCATTGTAATATAATCAATTTCTTCTGGAAAGCTGTCAAAGATGCTGGCATCCAAATTTGTGTTCCTTCTTGTAACATCAATGACCTGAGGGCAGCCCCTAGCATTGCAGAGCAATGCTGTCATACAGCAAAGCAGTATGAGTACAGCCTACAGGACTGAGCACTGAAAAAGGAATGTAAAATCCAACACCCTTTTGGCTCAAAGATAGCACAATATTAGCTTCGTTTTGAAGACACTGACAACATATTTAGTCTGGTGATATTTTAAAGAATAACAAAATCACATGCTTTGCTGGGACATACACCCACAATTAATAATTATACTACTCAACACTAATATGAGTGCTTTTCAGGGTGGTCCAACATATTCAAGAGCTGAGGCTTGATTCCAGGTTTGGCAACTGCCTTTGCTTTTTTCTCTTTTCCCCTTGTTCTGCCTCCACTGAGTAATGCAGATGCATCAGCTCACAGATTAAAGCATCTGGCCATCTGTAGACACAAAAGAAGGTGTTTGTCCATTTTGCTTCATGTGCTGAGAACCATTCACCAATGTCAGAAATCACACTCCCTCCTCCTAAGTATATGAGGTGGGAAAGACTTCCAGTGCATGACTGCATAGAGGCATAATAGCAGGTTCTTAGTTGTTTCAGCTCCCAACATTGCTCTAAAATCATTCCTATTTTCCTTAGAAGCAGCAGCAGAACTGCAGTATGTCCAGAAGTGTTTATTTTTATGCTGTTTCATGTGTGGGCTTGGGGTTTTGGTTGCTTTGTTTTTTGGTTTTTCTTGTGTGAACAAGGTGGTCCAATATTCTACTTTATTCCATCTGAAAGCCACAATTACAGCTGCACACTCCTCACACCAGTCTGGGATAGAGATTCAGTACCAACTCTGCTAAGATCTTGCTACTTAATGAATTACAAAAAATGTCCTGCAGCAAATCAGTGTATCTTTGGGGTCACTCATCTGGCTACTGACCTGGTCTGACTCTGCTTAACTTATCAGATGTAACACCTAAAACCAGCCAGTGTATGGGCAGATCTGTGAATCAGTAAGGGTAAAGCTCTAGAAGTAGCATATAAGCAGAAATGGTGAACACAGAGCATAACTTTTTTTAAGAATTAAAGGAGGAACTTGGAGTAGAAGTCAAAACTTTCATTCACTGTCCATGCCAGGAAGATTTAGGAAGATGGTGTGTTAATAGGGCTGTTGTCTCAGGAGCCAGGCACACAATCCAGTTACACCTCTCACTGCCAGTCTAACAAAAAAAGCCTCACAGCCATGGAAATGTTCAGCTGGTTCAAAACCTCTGAAGCTAGCATTAAAACATACTGAAAACACTGAGCAGATGCACAAATGCATCTCGGGATGAATACATTACAAAACCAGTTATGGATTTTAAACACTATTTGCTCCTTCAGGAATGTGCCAAATAAAAGCTGCAAGAAAGACACCTAGATAAACAAAGCATAGTGTAAAAATGTCTTTGTAAGTTTTAAGCCAAACAATATTTTGAAAGTTTATATTCTAGCCAAGCATACTAATAACCTGACCAGCAGAGCAAGCCTTTTCTCCTCCTCACACAACACAGATCCAAGAAAAATCAAAGAAGCGTCTGTGTTATGTAGCAGGTTGGAGAAACAAATACTGCATTCTAAAATGGTAGACAAAATTAATAAAATGAACCTGTAGATAAACTTCTGATTCTTTGTCAAATGTCATTCTTCTCTGCTCTGTACTAAACAAAACCTACATTTCTTACATTTGCTATACAACTCTTTAATCAACTTTTTTCGTATACTCAATTCTAAAGGTTTTGGGAAAACCAGAACTATTTTGCTGATTCAAATGGAGTTTACAGATTAAGAATGCTTTTCCAACATAGTTCATGGATAAAATCAGGGCTTTAAAGAAAATCTTTAAAGAAAATCTTTAAATAAAGCAAAATAAACCAGGAAGGAAAAAAAAAAACAAACCCACACACCCCAAATGAAAGTCCCAATGCATTCCTAGCATACAAACTCAGTTCCTTAAAAATAACCCTGTCTTGAATCATGGAAATTTTTGCATTACTTACACACTAAGAGATACACTGGTTATTTATCCCTATTTATTACTTTAAGTCAATAGCACAACACACCCTGATTACCTGACCATTTTTTCCTCAATGAAAGAAATGCAAGAAGAAAGTTAGCACTTTAAAAGATAACAACCCAATGATAATGTTCATTACATTTCTAAAGGTGTAATGCTATGGGAAGAAAACATTATGCACACCAGAGGCTAATGATGAGCAAAAGCCTCCAAGAAACTCTCTACAGACACAGAAAGTGGAAATAACTACATTCAAAGAATAATTGGGGATATAATACAACAACATGTTTAGTGTACACTATATATATTTACACACACATACACACCTTGTGTATAGCTGTGAACAACAGATGTATAGTGAGTTTTTGTTGCTGGTCTGGATTTTCTTGATAGCATCAAACTTTTCTTCAGGTTATACAGTGATTACTCAGAAAGGGAAGAGCACAAAATTCAGAGCAAGGTTTCGGTCACTTCACTTCTTATTCAGATTCTCAGCCTAGAGATACTTCTGCTATTGTGTTTCATTTACTTAATTCTTGAAAAAAAATTGTCTTTATAGTCCACACTCAGTCTCCTATAATTCAAAGGGTTCATGTGACATTTCTGTTATTGGACTTTCCTGTGTAACATCCCCCAGAGCAAAACAAGTGAGTTGCAGCAAGTGGGGACAATATTCAGTTTGAACATAGAAACCTGAGACATTTTCTAGAGAGGGAGAACATTCTAGACCCAGTGTGAACTTATGCTCCTAGAACTTAGGGCAAGAGACCTCCCTGCAGTCACAGAGCCTGCTCATACTCATAGCCAAGAAGTGCAGTGCAGGACCATCCTGATATGCTGATTCCAGGGCTGGAAGTCAGAGCTGAACACCAGCATGGTGGGAAGCAAGAGCTAATGATGACCCTTCCAGAAGGATTCATTATCTGCCATTCCAACCTCTGCAGCAGCCTCTCAATGCTCTCAGTGCCTTTACACTTCCCTATGTGGGTTACCTGGTACTCAGGCCCAAGTGGAATGGACTAACAGCATTAAACAGCTGCTGCTTTCAGCCCCTCACAGTGAGAGCTATAACAGTGGCTCCACAGCTTCTAATCAGTCATGAGATAAGTTAATACTTATCAGAGGCAATAATGTAGAAAAGGTGGGATAAAAGAGGAGATAGAGTAATTTTCTACTATTATAGGCCAGTGGTAAACTATTATCACTTTCTTGCCTCTGAAAGTAAGAATAGGAGAGGCACCATGATTAGCAGAGGTCTCTCGGGTCAAAATGCCTCTTCATGTTGTACCTGAGATAGTGTGCATTAACAAACATTCATAGAATCATAGAATCATAGAATTGGCTGGGTTGGAAGGGACCTCAGAGATCATCGAGTCCAACCCTTTTACCACCATTGCAGTTGCTAGACCATGGCACTGAGTGCCACATCCAGTCTCTTTTTAAATATCTCCAGGGATGGAGAATCCACTACTTCCCTGGGCAGCCCATTCCAATGCCGGATCACCCTCTCCGTAAAGAAATTCTTTCTAATATCTAACCTAAACTTCCCCTAGCACAACTTAAGACCATGCCCTCTTGTCTTGTTGAAAGTCTTCTGGCAAAAGAGACCAACCCCCACCTGGCTCCATCCTCCTTTCAGGGAGCTGTAGAGAGCAATGAGGTCTCCCCTGAGCCTCCTCTTCTCCAGGCTGAACAGCCCCAGCTCCCTCAGCCTCTCCTCATAGGGTCTGTGCTCGAGTCCCTTCACCAGCCTGGTTGCCTCCTTTGGACCTGCTCCATTCACAAACTCACATTTATCAAAAGGCAAAACCCAACCTCAAGTAACTAAGCAACAGCTGCCGAATGAGGAGTGATGGAGAGTAGGGCTTTTTAGAGGAAAAACTTCAAGTTACTGTGTAGTCTATATCTGACATCTAGTTGCCATGGTGATGTGGATGTATTAGAAACATACAGATTAGATCCACAGCCAGAGACATCCAAACTAGGATACAAGATAAAGCACAGTACACATCTTGCGTAGTAATGCCAACATTTCCAAAAGGCTCTCTGTTAAAGACAGAGCACTGAGAGAAAAAAAAAAATTAAAAATAAATCTGTGAAGCTGAAGCCCTTTGCAAGAACAAAGCAGCAGCCTGAGTAGACTGAGAATTGGATCTGAGGCAGAATTTGAGCAAAACCAGATGGAAAAAGTGAAGTCTGTGCATCTTTGTCCAATAGCTACTAAGAGTTAAAACAAAGAAATATGGGAAAATAGAAAATTCTGTGCAACCTTGACTAAATCAGGCTAAGAAAGTTCCTTTTAAATTAAACAATGACCAAAGTTAGGAAGGCAGTGCTAACACTATCCTTAAAATGCAAAGACAAACAGTTCAGGGGAAGGATTTCAAAATATAAATACAGTGAGTGGTTCAGGAAAATGTGGGGCCACAACTATTTAAATAATAACTGCAGGATGTCGAATTTTCGGAAGCATAGTCCATAAAATCCTATACGACAGCGACAGACAAGATTGTATTTCTTAATTTCACACCTTGAAGGAAAAGGGTTTTACATATCTGCTAGCTGCAGATTATAATCTTTCTGCATCACTTGAGAAATGATTTTTTTTGGTTCTAATACTCTAGAAAATAGGTAATCTCAATTTTGACAGCCACTTGGAAGGCTTTGATAGGAAAGTATGACTGAACGATATTCATAGCTCTTTTTAAGTATCAAATTGAAAAAAACCTCACTTAATCAAAAAATGGTTGTGCTTCATCATGTTTCAATATCTCTTAGCAAAGGCTCTATTACATGCAGATTTTTTTTTCCTATGCAAGCAAAACTTTTGATTAGAGTCTGCATTTATTGACTCGTAGTGCATAAACTCCTCTTTAAGCACACAGTGGAAATCATGCAATGGAAATTACATTTGACACAGGTGATATTCTTTACAAGTCTCTAAATTCTTTAAGCAAAACTTAAAGATAATTTGTGAAGTCTAAGCTTTACTTTTGCGATGTTCCCAGCATTCAAGAAGTAAACATGGTAAGCAGAAAATCAACAGTAGACTGATGCTTTTGTTACTAAAGACACAGAATTCAGATTTATTCAAAGATGCATTGCATTCATGCTGCTTTTAAATAATTTCTTAAAGTATTAGATGGAGGGAGGGAGGCAACTTCAAGAAAAGATAACATCTTGCAATAGGACAAGGAGTAATGGTTTACAATAAACAAGGGTAGATACAGACTACCTATAAGGAAGAAATTTTTTACAATGAGAGTGGTGAAACACTGAAACACGTTGCCCAGAGAGGCAGGAGATGCCCCATCCCTAGAAATATTCATGGTCAGGTTGAAGAGCAGCCTCACCCAGCTGCTAAGGTCACCCCTTGGCAACTGGAGGGGTGATTACTGTAGATGACATTTAAAGTCCCTTCCAACCCAAACTGTTCTATGATTTGATGGTCTACAACCCAGCAAATTATATGAGAGAACACAAATAATTAATTGCCAGCTTTTCACAGTCATAGTAACAATAATAATAGTTAATAACACAAAGCTTTAAGTCACGTGATAAAATCTATCCTTTCAACAGCCAGTCAGTAATAAATAGGTGACAAGGGAGACAGAGAGAGTCACAAGAGACATTACACGTGCTACAATAATCATGTCATCAACAAAGTTATAAGATATTATTTCTACCTAAGAGTATTGCAAACTCAAAAGAAAATACCTAACCAAATATGCAAAGTCACAGAAGACTGCTAAATATGGGCTCTCAACATAGAATCATTGCAAAAATAATGAAAGCAATAATAAAAATGGAATTTATATACATAGAAAAATGCAGGATATTTATAGACTCCCTGTCTCTGAAATGAGTGGAGTCCAAATATACTTCAAGACTCACAAGACACTTCTTAGTCACTTCTTTTATGTATTTACTCAGGGCAATCACTGTTACAGAGTCAAAACAGTTGCTAACACTTGCATGTATTTCAAAACTAGTGGCATGGATTTAATCTCAGTGTGGTATCAATTTAAGGAAAAACTAATTTAGTCTATTGTTAATGAATACTTCTTAATCTCTTAACATATTATTTTTTTAAATTTTACATTCATGAAATATTTTTTAAAATGCAGATGACACAGCTTGAGACTCTTGGTAACATATTGTGTGCCTTATGTTTGTAAGTTGACTTGACATAAACCATATCTCCTGTTGACAGAAATGCTTGAAAATATTCATGGACTTCAGCATCCATCACAGCAAAAACTCTGCAGTTACAGAAAGCACTGATAAAATCCCTTCCTGTACTTTAAAAACAGCAGAACAGCAGCTATGCCATAGTGTGAGGATAGAAAGAACAGACGGAATGCAGTCAGACAGACGTCTCTAAGTTTAAATTTATATTAGTGCTTTTCTTTTTCAAAGGAGCAGATTAGATCTTGGACTCTATAACACTGATCTTTTCTTTTTTTTTTTTTCTATCTTGGTTCTTCTGCTTTACCAGTAAAGACACAGCAAGATCTTGCACTAAGGTTGCTACTTCATTACCTAAATATACCTGGATAGATAGCTGACAACCTGCAATCCTCTGTCACCTTTTTCTTTTTTTCTCTTTTGTTTTCTTAACGTGTCAAACAAAAAGGATCTGAGGAAATTAGTTTTTCACCTGGCCAGCTGACCCCTCCAGCTTCCTCAAAAAAGATCTTCTCTGTAAAATACCTCTATTTACTAATGTAATACAGAACCAGATCAAATGATGTAAAAACATAAAAGTAATTTACTAAGGTACCTACCAATTTATGACAGCAGAGATTTTAGGAGCTTACCAGTCTCTAGGCTGCTGATAGGTATTTAGCCCAGACAAACTGATAACTTAAAAAATCCTTCCTAGTGCCCGAAGAGCAACTAGCAAAATGCACATATCATAGTTCAATGTCAGGGGTAGGAAAGAGGGAACTGTTATTAAGCAGAGATTTTTAAAAGTCAGTTACTATTATTTGATTTAAACCATATTGTTCACCTGTTCCCCTCTCAAATACAGTACAGTAGGGAATGAAGACCCATTACAAATGCACAAACACAAGACTGTGACCTCAAAATGAATTTCCAAATCATGGGGCAGTACTAGGAAGCATAACTTGCTTGATGAAATGAAGGATGGGAAAATTCAGTCTTTTATACTGGTAGACACTATGAAATGTCAGACAAAGTTGTAGGAAAATGCTGAGAGAAATGTGTTCAGTATAAATAACGGCAACATTAAAGAGTCCTGTGCTAAAAAGTTCATGTGACTTTCTTAATTTAAAAGGTACTCATCAAAGGAAAAAATTGAAACATGGTTGAATAGAATAAGCCCCATTCTCCATCATAAATGAAAGCTGGAAAGTAACTTTCTAGTCCCAACACTTTTGAGGAAATTTTATGCTTTATTTTGACATATCATTATTAAAATCTGTCATTCATTCCAACACATATTCTTCTCTCTGCACAGAGCACACTTCCTCTCCGAAGCAGTCCATCACCTTTCAGATCGGGCAATTATTGATATCAAGTTTCTAAAAAAGGAAAATGCATTTTAGTAACTATCTGCATGTGCCCAGACATAGTATTTTAATTCAACTTGAACAGAAAGTAGAAAAGCAGAAAGGTGCTTCTTAGTCCCTTTCTGAACCAGAAAGCCATTTATGGAAGATAGTTATTATTGTAGACTTTACTGTATGAAGTCATTAATAAGGTCCTTTTGTGCATTACCCACCAAGCCCTGCTTTTCCACACACCAATCAACATTTTACCTCGGGCATTTCAAAGACTAACCAATTCTTTTCACAAAGCCTTCCAAGTTAAGAGGAGACACTTCCCTGTTAAAAATAATTTGAACGGACATCACTGTAAAATAAAGTAGGAAGAAATTCATCTAAAACTGAGTCTGTTCAGAACAAGACTATTCATTTGTACCAGCATGGTGCTCCTGCTTGTGTGCACATCAGATGAGTGGCATTTAACTATTTATGCTATATTCATGGAAGCAGAGGCTTCAGCTTCCCCACACAGCACACAGTAGTTCAGAACTGTTAAGTTTTGTGAGCAGGAAAATCAACAGAACACAACTGTTCATGGGGAGATGCATGAACTTGGTGCTGTGCTGGGGAGCACTGGATTGTTGAGCCAGGTCTAAATCTCTCCTATCATCACAGAGTTTAACATGAGAAACTGTGCCTCAGGCTATACAAAGGAATCCCACTGGAAACAAACCACAGGAAAACCAGCAAGTACTGATACTGGCATCCAGAAAATATGTCTCTCCAAAGCTGTATGGCTCATGCTGTAAAAATGGAAGACAGCGTAGAGCTACAATCTAACTATCTCTGGATAGGAAGCAAAACAGAGACATTAACATTATGCTGCACTTTAACAGACTAATTTTTTTCTGATACAGGAGTTGACAACTTAGTTGAGAACCATGGTGACAAAACTGTCATGCACCCATAATATATAATATTCCATAGTCCAGTGAATCATACATAGATGTCAACATCCTTTGAGGTAAGAACTGATTGCACAAGCCTCCACTGTGTAGAATAGATGTGCCTATATTTTTGTCCCCTGACATTTACCAGTGATGAAAACAAAAATACATTTGAAATTATAAAGGGCATTTAGACTGAAAATCTATTATTTATCTGGGAGGAAGTTTGGGTTCTTTCCTCAATGACTTTTAACAAATACAAAAATCTCTGAATAACTAAGTCTTGCAAAGCCGTAGGATGTATTTAATTCCACTGTCAGCTGCGTTAATAGGATGAAGGTTTATCCTCTAGGAAATATTCCTCCATTATAAAACTCAGCAAGTAAACCAAGATTATATATATAGTAAACTACAAATGACAACAAAGGAAAAAACTCCCATTAGTTTAAATCAACTTTAAGCCTACTTCCTTTCTATCGCCAAGAGCAAATATTTTTCTTTTCTCTCCTTTTTTTTTTTTTTTTAAAGAGAAAATCAGACTTGTTGCACAAGCTGCATCTGACCTGATCCCAGTAAAGAGAGAATCCTCTTTCCCCATTCCCTTTTGCATACCCAGTCCCCTTTCCTCTACCTGTCTTGACACATCTACCTCCCCCCACGATTTCTCTGACATTACAGTCCAGAGCTGGTAGATAAATTCACATACAGATATCCTTCACCTAGTTCTTTCAAAATGATCCTATTTTTAAATACTCTGCTAGGAAAAAATGCTGATGTGATTCCTTTTACTGGGATGTGATGTGATGCCCAGTTTTGGGAAGAGCTAACTGTAGCGTGAGGAGCCATTCTTGCTCCTGAAGCTCGACGAGCTGCTGGTCTCTTCCAGGACTCCAGCTACCACACAGCGCTTCCAGGGTAGAAGTGTAGCGGGAAGAGCCTTTCTTGCTCCAGAGGCTCGACGAGCTGCTGGCCTCTCCATGCCTCACACCAGAGTGAGCTGAGGTGCCTTCTGTGGGTGTGTGTCCCACCTTTATTGGCCCCCTGATCTTGCTCATGCCCAATAGGGGCCTGTCCTAATCAGGCACAGGTGGACTCACACCCACTCTTTGGCAACTCAAAGCACCTGGTTGACAATGTCTCTCTACAGCTAACAGGACAGCTTGTGGGAGCTGCTTTGAATGGGACAGTAACACCCAGCAAGCACAAGTGGCAGAGAACAGTAATGTCTTAGCCCCCAATAAACTGGATCTGATTTCCTATACCCAGTTGTGCTTTGAGACCCTTCACAGCTTATTTATAGGTAATTCATCTCCAAAAAAATGGCAGAAAGCCTTGTCATAATAATAAGCACAAAGGAGATGAAGCAATAACTAGGTCATAAAGAAAAGGGACATGTAGGTTCAGGACTAAAAGTAAGAGAAAAAAAATTTAATGAGAAAACAAATACAACGAGCAGTTGTCTGAGTGTCAATATCAGCACAAATGGGAACAAATCACATAGTGTAAGGATAAAACTAGTCAGGTTTACCTAAGAGTTACTACAAAATTAGCCCTGAAAAGTCACATTCTTTCTAATATGAAAAAAACTAACTTTTTTCCTCCCCTTTTTTTTTCATCTGTGAATATCCCTACAAATTCACCCTGCTTTCTGTCAGAAATCTGTACTCAGTTGGTAATTGTTAATTACCAGATTTGTGGATGGAAGAACAAGCTACCAGTTGCTAAGACAGTTATCACAGAACATCTAAATCTTAATTATTTATTCATTTTTTGAAGTGCAATGCCTTGCAAATTCTTTGGCTATAGGCAACGAATGCACTTTGTGCTTAAAGAAAAAATACACTGACAGATTTAGAACTGTGACGAGTGCTTAAACATTTCAAAAGCAAAACATGATCATTAGAAGTTATCTATAGGAAAAATGAAGGAGACCAAATGTTCAGCAGTTCCAATTGACCAACAGCCTTGTTGTAAAGCAGCCTAGAGCTGAGAGACATCTCAGTATTGACAGATAAGCACTTGTGAAATGCAACCATTCCATTTATTTTTTCTGAATTCCTTCCATATACCAAGAGTTAGTAACACCAAAATAGTGTTTTCTGAGCCAAATTTGCTTTAAATTCCCAAGATCCATAACTTTTCTTTCTATAACATTAAAATAAGTGCACTGTAAGATATGGAGAGACTCTGGGATGACAGTGTGCAGGAGAGAGGAATGAAACATGTAAGAGCACATCAATAACCAGACCAGGAAAAAACATAGAATTAGCTTACAAATAAAAAGTTCATTTTCCTATGCTGACTTGAGAGTCCTGTGTTTAAATCTTCAGTTATCACATTTGTCTGTTTTCAGCTGTGAGTTTGGGCTGCAGTTTTGCCTAGTAATTCAATAAAATAAAACATAACCTGGAAACAAACAACAGCATTTTCTGGAGAAATGGTGCTGTGCAGACAGTTGTAAACCTATCAATATCTACTGCCTCTACCCTCAGGCTAGGATTTAATTAACTTGTTATCACCACCCCTCTGCATTACAGAACTGAAGAAATGGGCAACAAAAAATATAAGTACACAGGCAGGCCTCTTCTTGGCTGGAGTAACATTTCCAGACAGGAGGAAGCTATCATGTCCATGTGTAAGGAAAACATCAGTAACAAACCAGATTTCAGCAGTTGGAATACATTTAAATTAAAAAATATTTTTCTGCAGCTCCATAAAGTGATGATTTTGGCTGGCTTGAGTCAGACAAAGTGGAAACTGTAATCACCACAGAGCTCTGTCTTCCCCATCTCTACAGACAACCACTGTGTTAGAGGCCAGACCAAGATGCAAAAAGCCCCTTGACTTTGGCCTTTAACTGTTAATTAATCAGCATATAAAAATGTATTCTACACATACCAGTGCTACAGATCATGTAACTCCCCTTAGTTTTACTGCTCTCACTACCTACTCAGGTTAGTTTGCTTGTGCAGAAAAACAAGATTGCCTGAACTCCATCTCTCTTTGCAATCATACTTTTTTCTTTTGCTCCTCAGTCATTCTGGAATGAATGACTTTATAGACAAGCTCAGTTATATGAGAATTCACACTTGCACCAAGAAACATGGCTTGATAGCTTTAGAAGTTTTAAGCATTTTCCAGATCTTTTCAAAATTACTTTATTAATTATTTCTTGACTTATCAAATACTCTCTAGGAAGCTTTATTATATTGTAATCCCTAATTTGAGACATTCCTGTATGATTTGTGGCTTCTAAAGATTCCCAAGTCTGTACCATAACTTGGAAGAGAAGATGTCATATCAATTCCTTCCTCTTACCAGTCCAACCTATCCAAATTAATTCTCCCTCCATTTGTGATTAACACAATATCCTTGCATGAATTACCACAGCTGCTAGCCTGGAAACTATTTTTAGCTGTCTTTTAGTATAGGTAAAACAAGGAAGAGGAACCACATAATGAGAATAGGCAGCTCTCTACAAACCAGTGGATACACTGTGGATATTGTTCAGAAACTTTGATACTTTCCTTCTTGATTTTTCTTTTATTACTTGATTATTCTTTTATTGTTTCAGAAAAATAAATAGATGGGTGATGCATAAGCACAGTAAAATTACAAAGCTCTGCCACCTGTGGGTGGCAAATGGAAAATGAGCAAACACATAACCTGAGCTCAGTTTGCATTCTCAGTTTTTAGATCCAAATCTATCACTCTTAATATCTAATGTAGGCAATTCCTTAGTGCTGTGTGCTACCCAGCACCTACGACAAGTAATCATGAGAGTAGAAATAATATCAGCAGCTGTGTATATAGTCACATAGCTACAATTATTCCCAGAAGCTTGAAAGCATAAATCCAATAAAATATTCCCTCTTTGCAGCTACTCTGTATCTTTTAAAGACACGTGTAGCTTTAGGAAAGACAGGATGTAACTTGTGACAATGGGATCTGTTCAAATGATTTGAAGATTCCAAATTCATAAAAATAAGCATATTCTATGGCAGAAATCATGCACGTATAACGTGCAAATCACAGACCATATTAAATTGCTAAATTGCTACAGGAAAAGAAACAGAAAAAAAAGATATCACAAAGGTGTCATACTTTGAGCATTCTTCCACTGAAATTTCAGTTTAGTTGCAAACTAGAAAAAAGACGTAATATAAAGTTTATCAACAGCTTAATTTTAAAACCTATGTTAAAATAATGTTCAGCCAGTGGAATGATGAAATAAACCAGCTCTTTTCTTACCCTTGTTGTACATATTGGTTGGTACTTGGACATCACTCAGACTGATGTTCACAGGCAAGTTGTTGAAGTGGTCATTTGGCACTAGAATGAACTCCTTCCCCAGCTCCAGATAGTTTCCTTCTTCATCTCGTTCATTTATGAGCACAGCATTGAAGTATTCATACTGCAACAGAAACCCAAATTGTTCAGAATCCACATTCAGCATCAAAACACTTTAATATTTTAGCATATATATATATATATATATCAGTCCATTAATCGACATTTACACGTACCTCTAGAATAGATGATGATATTTTTTATCACCTCAGATTCCCTCTACACTCCTAACACAAGTGCATTTCTGAAAACAGATTTATCAATACATTTCAGCAAAATCCCATATTACCAGAGAACTCTGGCAGCCCTGGAGATGTTAAGGGCAGCTCAGCAAACATCCTGAACGTTAAAAATGTACACCCTATTTTTAGTACAAAACTCTCTAGATTTAAATAATTCCCTGGGTAATTATTTAATTATCATCTCTCTGTTTAGCTTCTTTCTGTCAGTTCAAGAACTGCCACCAGTTCTGAACTTAGGCTGTGACAAAGTAAAAGTGCTTCATGTCACAGGAATATTAGCTAAATATTGCTGCTTACCCAGTGTGCACTGACTGACATATTCTAAAGAAAAAGATTTGCTTTGTGATTTGTTTTACAAATGCACATGATAGTAGGCTTCCTAAAATTATCTATATTTTAATATGGACATACAAACTTAGCAGTGATTTGGTTTTAACAAGAAATTATTTTTGTTTACCTCTTTAGGATTCCTTAAGTGTTTTTAGCCTATTTTGTACAGACATATAACCAGATAACCAGATAAGCAACAGCAATTTAGAAAAAAATATTTATTGCAACCTAGAGAAATTCTATCAAGTTTTGAAGTAGTGAACAGAGTGAAGACTGCTTTTTAGCCTCTTAGATAACCTTAACTCTTGGCAGCAGTACACATGTGTTTCTTTATTGAAAAAGACCAGAGTTTAGTCTGAGAAAATGAGAAAAATCTCATTAATTTAAATATGATTCTCTATTCCATTTGAAAGTAAATCAATAGAAACAATATTTAGGTATAAATCTATGAAGTCATAGATCATATCCATCTATACAACCTGTATAGGGATAAATGTAAATATATTATACCATTTACAAAGCTAAATCAGACCAGCAAGTACAAAAACATTACTAATTTTTCTTTCTCAATGTGATATACAACACATTCTACTAAACAAGATCTAGCTAAAAATTTTACTATCTATAAACTTCCAATTTAAGGCTTGATAATTTAACCAGTATCTTAAATGAAAGCTGACTTGAAAAGCAGCTTTCCATATCCTACTCTTCTCGCTTTCAGTTTCTCAGAATGTCCAACCTATTGCTTGCATTTTAGATGAAAGCAGAATACAAAATTTTAGATAGATTTTAAGGACTTTCTGTGTATGACAGAAATATTCAGTCAGTGTTGCAAACACAGTTAATTACACATAACAAAGATTAAGACACACCAATATTTGAAAACCAGTTTCACTGAAATTAATCTGACATGATTAAACATTTGATCTTATTTTACTTTAATTGGTTTATACTGAGATGAACCAAATAATCTGCTGCATATCTTACATGCATATATATAGCTATTGAATCCTAAGGCTCTGGAAAAAAACTCCAAAGTAGTTTTTTTGGGGTTTTGTTGGTGGTGGGTTGGTTTTTTTTTTCCTCCAGGAGTCAAAGGTAAAGAAAAGAGTAGAGATACAATTTCTCTAAAGCTGTAATTTAATTAATTAATTCCAAAAATTATTAGAATTATCTAACACAGATGCTGCCCTTCTCTCCACCATTTGGGGTATGTCACTGCTATAAATCTGATTCTTCTCATACCAGAATCAAAAGGATGAGGAAACACGATCATGTCCAATAAATACCAATTCCCATTCTATCTGGGAGAAACCTCCTCCATCTCTGCTTATTATTCGGGTTTATCATGGATCATTAACTGCACTGCATGCCTGCTGCCCACATGTGACAGCAGCTTTTTCAGTTTACCCTTTCTGCAAGAGCCAGAGACAGATGGCAGAAGACTTAAAAGCCCAATTCGTATTTCCGATCCCCGTAAGAAATAGAATATTCCTTACAACATTTAGCCATGCACTAATGACTGTTGTTAAATGCAATTCTACTCAAATTCCAAGCAAGGAAGAATTAAGCCCTTTGGCTTTTCCATGATATATTAGTAACTAAATCTGGAAGAAAGGCTGATATTACATCCCCTAGGAGTACAGTGATAAGTAAAATTATATATTTCATGCTTCTTTTTTGTCAAGAACCTCTCTCTTCACACCCACAGGACAGCTAAGTTCCAGCAGGATAAGGACAGTTGTTTCACCTGGTTTCCAAACCAGTTTTCTTGTCCATAAAGACACTGCTACAACTCAGACAACTGCTACAGCTCAGACACTTTGTTGCTTCCATGACACTTCTCAGCTTTATAAACCTTATCTGATCATCACAGAGAAATAAAAAGGGGTTTAGGCTTTTTTATTATTATTAAAAAACACTACTGAAAGCATTCACAAAAGTTGTATTTAAATATTACACTTTAACTAAAAGGTGAATACACTTGGGGATAAAAGATTCTATACTAACATACATAAGCAATATGCTGTTCTTTTACCTTGTAGCTTTGTATCTACAGTAAATTCAGATTCAGAATTTATGATTTCAAGAATGTAAATTTACCCTGCCAATAGGTTTTATAATGCTTTTAAACTGGTAGGAAAAATGGACAAATGTCAAATACAAATGTCAGAACTTACATCACCTCTAAAAGAAAGAGGTGGCTTATTCAGTAGCTTATTTCCTTTTCTAAAGGAGTTAATTAGTAGACATCGCCTTTGATCATGTCCTAGAAGTAGCAAGGCTAGCCAAGTATTAAAATCTGCTATATTCTAAATAAATTAAACCACTCATTACACAATTAATGGTATTTAGGACTGATTGTTTCTTTGGTTGATTTAGTATTCACTCATTTATTGGTCTGAGTCTGTATTTTCTCTTTTCAGTTCTATGACTTATGTGGAGTTTTTTTAAAAGCAAACTGTAGCATAAAGTAGTCTTTACAGTACTACAGATAATGAATACTTCCCTGTTTTGTTTTGTTTCTTTCTGTTTGATTTATTTATGATTTTGTTTGGTTTGCTGTGGGTTTTTTTAGAAGCCTACAAAACTGATGTATTTAATGTAGTCCTAGGAGTTCTAAAGATTAAATATCAAGTAATGTACATAGCTAAAAAATACTACTGAAAATGATCCACATTTAAACAGAGTTGTTACACAGTGCTTATTTTAGGCACTTTCTTTCTAAGAAAATTATTAAGTGATAGACCAAAAATCAAAAATTAGAGAGGACAAAAAAAAGTAAATCCATCTGGCATTTTGACACTACATTCAAGACAGTGCCCACGGGAAAGAGGATAAAGACTTGTTTGCTGACAACACAAATACTCCACCTGCTAAGCTCTAAGAGAAAATTACTTCAATTTAATCTTGTCAATGAAGGTCAACTTTTGATGTAACCTCAACTAGGCCAGTTCTTAGTGTGCCGAATATAACATGTCAAAAAGGCATTAGTCTAATAAATAACAAAATAATTACCCAAGCTGGGAGCATAGCCAGGCTCTACCACAACTGTGCCATCCTGTGGGTTTACACTAACCTTGCATATAGACTTGCACAGTGAGCAATGAACTGGAGAGAAAGGATTCACAGGAAATCTCATTCATGTAATCTGCTATATGGATCTCAAGATCTAAACATGAACTTCTATCCTTTTGTGCATTTCTATTTGCCAAAGTAAACAAATTGTAGTTTTTTGTTTGTGCTTTCCTTAACACCACCTGCATCACATTTGATAAACCATTTTAAAAGTTCACACTGCACCATAATGAAGAGTTGAAGCAAAGCCATAAAACCTGGGGACAAATAGGAATCTCAGCTTTCATTTGATACAAGTATTTTACCCATGTGAAGAAAACCTTCCCAGTGGCAAGGCAGTGCTTGCCATGCTGACCAACACTGATCAGCAGCACTGAACAAAACAAGGACTGAGCCATTCTGCCCCAGCAAGGAGCTGACTGTATCTGAGACTTCCCAAAGAATGATATTGCTAACTACTGCAGATCCCTGGGCTTCTCTGACATACTGGTATAATCCAAATAGACAGAGACTTATGGGGCTGTAGGAAATTGACCACAAAATTGTTTTACAGGTTCATTCAGGCTGAGTAGCACAAGTGAGCTTTGTTGTAATACAGCACACGGTAGCTTCAGACACAATAGAAAAGAATGTGCTCTACCTTCCCTTAGAGGTCAGCTGCCACAGACACACATTATTGATGATAAACACTCATTCATCCAAAAGGTATTACAGAAAAATTGTGGTAAGTGCAAGGCTTGTGGCATGCAATGAGAACCACAGGGGGAGACTGCAGGGGAGAACTAAACTGCAAGGCAAGAAGAAAAATTGGAAACTCTCTGCTCCAGTTTAGTCACTTACTTTGGCATAATGTTTCAACTAAACAAGCACCTTGATTAAAAGTGTACTTTGCTAAGACAAGACATCAATAATTTAGGTACAACCTGGAGAAGTATTGCTCATGTCTTGAATATCTGCAGTAGATGAGTGATATCCTCTATTTCCATTTATCTTACTGTAAACAGATATCTTGTGATGCTTATTTATCAAGTAATTGCTGACATTGTAAAGAGCATATTTATTTAAATATCAATATTTACTGTTTAATTATGAAGACACATTCTAATGCAAATTGTCTTTGCAACATAGAGAGTACTTGACACAGCAGAGTAAATGTATCAGTTGGTTTCACTGTATTTTAAAATGAAGTATTTTTTTAATGGTGTGAAATAATGCAAACCACAATTTTAGTTTTGCATGCATTTTCTATAGTAAAGAAATTATTTTTACCAAGACACCAAAAAAAAAAAGTCCAGTTCACTGTGCTATGAGGATTAGGAGGGTGTAAGAACACAACTGGGAAAGGTTTGCACTAATGGATCAGCACTATAGCAGTATTGGGGTTACACTGATGATTTTTAACTGAGAACCATTTTCACAGGGTTTCTGCAAACACACAGCTTGTCTAAAGACAAGGCTGGATGTCTCTGGGAGACACCAAAGCAAGGAAAGCTCAAAATAATGCTAGAGCATCAGAAAGAAAAAGCACCAAATAGAATGAAAAATTAAGTAAAAGCAAAACCTGGCATTAAATAGCACAGAGAGAAAGAAAGTAATAATTTAAGTATCTCTGAGAGTTTCTGCAAAATACCAATTACCATCCATGAGTTTAAAAAAAAATAATAACAAATAAAATGTGAAGTTTCTTTTGCCAGGACTCTGACCAGTGGGACACATCCCACAGAAAAAAGAGAGAGAGAGAGAGAGAAGTTACCTGCTCTAAGGAATGATTCCCTACAAACACAATGACAAACTCTACACTCTGGTATTCATGTGTCAATGAAGAGCCAGATGTCTGGATGCAATATTGGCTTCTAAGGCTCAAGAAGTCTCTTCTGACCATTGTACACAAAGGAGAATTTATGATTTGAAGCATATGACGAGTTCTTGTATTCAAGAACATAGTCTGATGTTTAGGCAAGAAAGTGTAAAAGGTCATAAAAGCAAACTGCCTCCCTCCCTAAAAACTTCTGGAAAAGCTTTTCAATTAAAAAGCTTTTAAATTTGAGAAAACTGGCATCTATGTTTGCAAGATCCTGTTCTCTGAAAGCTATTCTATTGCTTTCTCATCTGTTGGAACATACTATGTTCCCCCCCCAAACTTTTTTTCATGGCTTTATTCAACAGCAAAGCTCAGAAAACACTGGGAATTGGACAAGTTGTGTTCAGTCTCTAATTATGGATTTAATAGAGAAATGTTAATTGTGTACTTGCAAAAACAACTGATCTAGATGTTTTCTACAAAGTCAAATTAAGATGGCGTTTCCCCAGGATAACCATTCCTTCCCAATATGATTAACCTATTAAGATTGTCTTAAAATCTGATAATACCTTAATATAGTTTAAAATCAATTACACCAGTATGTAAATTGCTAACACATCAAGGTCTCGGAGTTGTTCTAAAGATTAACTGGTCCACTGAAAGTGACAAGTAATAAGGAATTATGAAAACTATCTCAAATCACCCACTGAAGTTAAAAAGAGTCACTTGACATTACAAGTTTCAGATGAAGCCTCCTTTTGCTTTACAGATAAACAACTTCAAAAATATCTATTTTTACATACAAAAGCTCTCAAGTTTCTTTGTCACAAGGCTGACCAAAAATTCTTTGGTCAGTCTTAAATTTAGTAAGCTCAAGGAAGGAGAGAAAGATTCCATAATGGGCTTTTAGTTTGACATTTCAAACACCTACATGACAAGCCTTACAGGATATCTCATGTTTTTGCTGGGTCTAGAAATGCTAGTGCTCATTGTGTTCATTTTTATACAGAGAAAACACTTTCTGCTAAAGAATACTTTCTGCTAAAGAGCAAAACAAACCCCTACTTTGGTGGCACTCTAATTTCTCCTTTCTCCCAACAGATGTGATAAAAAAATACGAGTTACACAGATGAGTAAGTTCAGAGCTGGTTATCTTGCTGCTACAGAGCTGAAGTAGACAATTTACTGACATTTCTAGAGCAACTTTAATCAAGAATGTCATGATTTAAGTGAATCATCTTGTAACCAGAATACAATAACGGTAGAATATGTGCATTTGTGAGGCTTGAGCTTTTCAAAGCCCCATAAATAACACAAATCCCAGAAACCCTCATCCCCATCAATGAGCTTACACTCTAATACCATAAAACAATAAAAAAAGAAAAAAATCCCCAACCTGGAAAATCTACCAGTATAGCAGTGTAGCCCTTTGATAAGGCTTATCATCTCCTTGCACATAGTTCTCAGTGACATGACAGGAATGCTTCTGGGGCTGGGGCAGCCCCTTCTCAGCTGCACTCAAGGCTCCCTCCTGCACTTCCACTCCAGCTTCAACACAGGCAGAGCTCCCTTTGCTCTCAGCTTCTGCTGAGGACACATCTTCCCAACCCACTCCTGATGGACACAGGAGAGAACTCTACACTTAATGCTTCAGATACTACTAGAAGAGGCTCATTTTTCTTGTTAAATATGTGAGAGGTCTGTTGAACTTTAACTACACTTTGGAAGAAGCAGTTAAAGTTTTCACTCCAAAAGGACAAGCTCTGTGCAACAGTAAAGAAAACATGAAAAGACCAATAAGCACTTCTAAGCACCTAAGGATTTTGAAACATCTTTCAGCACATTTGCCATGACTTCCATATTGCAAGAGAAGTGATCCTTGTCAAACTAGAAAAACCAAGATCCAGCATCACACAACATAAGACTTGACTGGATTCATATTATTTTCAGAGCATTAAAATCCCACTCTATGCTTCATTATATTTTTAGATTAGATGTATCCCACTGATGTGGGTGTGTCCAAAACACAGATGCAAAATACTTATAGCAAAACACATGCTGACAGGTTGTTAGGATGCCTGGGGGGGGGGCTATAAAATTTCTGCAGTTTGTTGAGCGGTCAAGGCACAGAGACACACACTGGAGAAGGGTTCCAGCTACTCTTCTCCTTTAAAATCTAAAGACAGACATACAAATGCAGTTGGATACATAACAGAAACACCACTTTGATTTTACAGTATCTGTTGGTTATGGTTTGTTTTGGGGTTTTGTTGTTAATTTTTAACACTTATTTTACAAAGTAGATGGGGGATTATTCTTTTCTAGCAGTTGGAAAAGATGCAAAAATCAAACGTGTGTGACTTACAGGATTAACTGCTGACTTCTACTGGCCATGTTCTTAGCATAAAGCTAGGCATTCCTTAAACATGAACAGTATTGTGAAGGTACTTATGACATTTGAAAGATGCATCAAGTACAATTTGAAGTTTATTGTATTTAACCTCACAGTCCACTTCTGAAAAAAAGCTGAGCATCTCAAGCCAACAACCAGTGGATTTCTTCCCTCTAAAGTCAACTAGCTCAGATATTTCCAGAACCAGTTTTATGGGACTGAGCTTTTTAAACAAATTCTACCATTTGTGTGTCTTAGGCATAAAAAATCTGCAAGACTTTGCCATTTAAATACCATTTTCATTACTAGCTAGGATCACAGGACTCTCTTCTCTTTAAACCCCTGCACATCATATCAAGCTACCTAACAGGCAGGATCAACAACTTCTATAAAATAATTCTGTAAAAAAATATTCTGTAAATGAGAATAGGAAAATTACAGACTTGCTTCAAAATCAATGCAGCAATATTTTCTGAAGGTCTTCATCTCACCACAAGGTAACGAATAAATGACACTACAGATCATTAAAAAAACTTCTCTGCACATTTCTAAATGTGCTATAGAAATAGAAAAGCAATTTCACAAATGGGTAAGCTGAAAAGTTTTAAAGTAAAATCAGTGTAGTTCTGTGCATGTTTAGCTCATCTGACACATTCAGGTTGATGACAACCTAAAGGCTCCTTCTGATTATCAGTAAGGACATATCTGACTTCTTTGTGCCTTTTTACAATCCTGTGCCCTAAGTGCCTCATTCCTGCTTCCCAGCAAGAAGAAAAGATGTTTCTCAAGCTCTGCATCTTCTCTCTCCCATGAGAAGCAACTTTAACCCAGACTCTTCATAGTCTAAGGCATGAATATGATACTGTTCTGTACTCAGCAAGAGCTTTACTGTCTCCTCAACAAGATATGCTCAGGGGCAGTAGACAACCTACACAGTGTTTTGCTGGTTTGGGGGTTAGTAACCATCCCTAATAAAACAGAAAGTGACAGGCAGTTCACTTCCAGCAGATGACAACATTTGAACACTAACTGTGGCTTCAAATGATGAATTAAACATGCACTTTACCAGATTATTTTTTTTATACCAGTGGGGGATAATCAAAATAATTAAATACTGGAGAACTAGAACAGAATGAAATTTCATGGAGCTTACTGCAATTCAAGGTTTGTTTTGTTACTCCCAACCACCCACCATACACACAGGAGGTTAAGTTAATATTATTGACTATACAAAGAAAAGCAAAAGAACACGTGCAACATTATTGAATTTATTTGGGAGTGAAGTGAGAGATGAGATGTTGAGCAACTGAGTGTATACAAATCCTCTTCAAATGATTAATGACTCTCTCATGCAATATAGAAATTTGGTCAGCTAAGCCCACAGTTGAAATAACAAGATCAGGATGATGAGCTAATTTAATAAAAGAAACACATGTTTCTGCAGTCACACAGTTTGGGGAGGGCAGGGGGTAGAGGACAGCAGCATCTATTTCATTCATAAAATGAATTTGAAATGTTTAAAAGAATCTCACCATGAAAAAATGTTTGTCATGAGGGGGATGACTGAAAACAGGGTATTTCAAAAACTCCATTTGTGTACTAATATAGTGGAGTATGGAGTATTCTAACTTGGAGTATGGAGTATTCTAACTTTCATGTTATACTGAGAGAACTCATCATACCTGCAGATCATGCTAAGTGCCTTCTGATGGGATCATTGCTGAAATAAATATTGCTTCTCTGATTCTTTACAGTACTGCTTTGCATCAATTGTATGAATAGTTTTTAAAAATACACACAGAAAACACTTTTATATGTCATAGTGTAAGAATTTCATGTATTTCATTAAACAAGCATGAGTCCAAGATACAGAAACTCAGAATCTGCATCAACTACCTGTGGCAGAGTTGCCTCAAATACCAGTTTGTTTGGCCTGGGACCTGGGCTGCAGGACAGGAGGAAGGGAGGTTAAAAACTTGGGTATGAGAAAACACCCAAGGGGGCAAAATGCCACCTGCACACTAATTGTCTCCTGAACTTGTGCAAATAAGTGAGTGGGAAAGACCAAGAGTTAAGGTTATGAAATATAAAAATGGTTGCTCTGTGTTTTCAACTTCTATTTTTCACATCAGGCAAGGCCAGGCTAACACCAGTAAGGATAACAGCAGTAATAAAGGGATGCGTTATATGAACAGAACTTGTCAGAGCAGCATCATGACACTACCTGGAGTCTGCACAACTATTTCTTCACAATATTAAAGTCTCTTACTCATGGAACAATTTACTAGCATGCTTACCGAGCTGTAGGGTGTGTTGCTATCCTACTCCTACATACAACTTATGTATGTAAAGCTTAACTTAGAGTTCTGGTCAAACCCCAGCATTGTGTAAAGCTTTGTGAAAACAACTGAGGAAACAATTTAGACTTTCAGAAACATTACTGTTTTCTATGTTCCAGCTGTAATTTGCATGGCACTTTTATTTATTCTGAATTAAAATAGCTAAATGCTTTTAGAATAGATGATCAGGCAAATCAAGACAATCAGAGACATAAATTCTAGTTTGAAACCCATCTGAGCCACGAGATAACTGGTAATTTTGCAGATCATGAACCCCACAATCCAGTTTGCTTCCCAAACTTGTTTACAAGCATTAGAAGTGCTGACTAAAGAGGTGGAAGAGATAACATCTTCCAAAAACTCTGAAGAATCTGAGAAACATTCCACAAAGGGCCTTGGGTGAAGCTCTTCTGAGAACTGAGGAATTCACCAGTGGACAATGGCAATCCAGGCTGGGTACACAGTGTCTTTACGTGCTTCCCTCAGCTCAGCAGGGAAGATCACACACGTAGAGGCCTCTCAGCCATCTAAACAAATTAAAAACCATTTTGCAGCTCTCTTTAGTTACTCTCTCTAAACATCCTAATTTCCTATTTCACTGCTCTCATCTTCCTGTCTCTGGTAAAAAATAAATGGAAAACACTAAGACATGAGAGGGACCACAGCATCATTCAATCACAAATGAAATGCTCATCTAGTAAAAAACATGAATACTTCATTCCCACCAGATGTTTATCTAAGATTCTGCTTTTTTTCTTACTACATTATCATATGAAGAATGACATTTTTAAGGACACACAAAATGTGTTTTTTTTTCTTAATTGTTACTATAATCTTAATGGAAAACATGATATACAGATATACAAATTCCCTTGCATGTGTCTCTATTGAAGGAGAAGAACTGAGTGTAAAAAAGTTACATGAGTTGTTAATTCTGGTTTGCAGGAAAATTCTACATTGCCTTTACCCACTTGTAGAAACAAAGATTAGTGAAAATATAGTGTATGCTCTTAAAGAAAAGATTTCTCAGTGTTGAATATGTAAACTCCAAGCTCATTCCCACAGCTAAAAAAAAGAAAAAAATCATTAAAAAATACAATCATACTTAACATTTTAAAGGGATATTTTAATGGATCATTATTAACACATTTAATGTATCTTTGGTCCTTGCTTCATTTCAAATCTGTGACCAAAATGACACGTAGTGTCAATATCCTTCTCTGAAAAATACAGGTCATAACCCATCTATTCTCTGCAATTCAGTGTCATTTTGCAGAAAAGGCTTAACCAACAGGAGAAAGCATTTAAAATAATGAAAAATTTGTGAGGCTGACCTAGAAGTTATTAATTCAGGCTTCCCAGACATAAGTTTACTGCACAGATGATTTACTATGTGTAGATTCCAAGAGAGAAATTACACTAGATACTGTTACACTACCCTTCAACTGCCAGAAAAAGATCCTCCCTCCTAAATAAGGTGCCATGAAAGCACTTCATTAAGCAACCAGCTTGTCATTAGCTATTTCATTGAAATAATATATAGAGTGAGTAGACCACACAGGGATCTGAACGACAATACAATACAACATATCATGAAGAAACCCTGAAATGTAATACACATCTCAGCAATTTACTGATCTGTAGTTTAAACAAACATAGAGACCTCAACCAGACTTATAAACTGTAGTGACAAAAAATATTTTCAAAGACAAAGAAGGGCTTATGCTAATGGAGTCCATTCAAAATGCCTAATGTAAGGAACACCATCTTAAAACAGAAATATGCCATGGATACCTCCTCAGCAAACATTCAAGTACTTAGAATAAAATTATGAGCTTAGGTTTACCTGAGCTGTATGCTGATGCTGAAAAGTTGCAGTTTGTTTATCATAAAGCTGATTGGTAATAACAAAATGCCATCCCTGAAATCTCTCAAATTCCCATGCTCAATGTTACTGTATTTGGAAAGAGTTTTACAACAGGAAGACTTATTAATACAAGATTAATTTTTAATCAGAAGAATGTCTCTAGTTATATATATCCTGTACTTTAACTGCTTTATAAATGACTCTCATATTTGTCAGCATCTTGCTTTCAGTTAGACAGTGACAAGCCCCAAATACTTCAAAGAAAGGAAACTTACTCACTCAATTTTAAAAAGCTCATCTCTATTACAGCCGTGCAGAGACTTGGAGCTCAATGTGAATGGTGGTTGCTGCAGCTGAAAACAATAGCTGTCTTGAAATGTCCAGATGACTAAGGAGCTAATCTGATATGATACCACTTTTATGTGCAGAATAATCAAGAGGATTTCAAGCTGCACATTTTAATACCCATTCCCCAAATCCTCTGTATGAGTATGCCCAAAAAGGTGAAACCATTTTGAATTTCAGCCCTTCTTTGAAGTTCTTAACAAGTCCCAGGAATTCATACAGTCAGCAGTGGCCAAAGAGGTGAGCAGTGCTCATAGTTCACATTAAATATATTTTCCTGTGCTTCCAGCTCAAAATCCTAGTGATTTTCTATCTCTTGAAGGAGATATCAATCTTGATTCCCTACCTGTTTGGTGGGAATTATCACCTTTGTTATTTTTGCAGGACTGAAATTGCCTAATGAAGAATGCTTCATAGCCTGATTTGCCCTCCAAAGCATTACTGGTACTTCAGTATCAACAGATCCTCTACCTGACATACACCACCAATAATGCAGAGTAGTGCTCCAGGTTCCCTACCTGAGCATTTTGAAACTTGCCATTTCTGATAACAGCATCTGCACCTTGTGATCACACTTATTTCACTTCCTCTCAGGTTCCCTTTGGATGAAATCTTCACACAGTTGCTTGCACAACACTTTCTGATTCTGGACAAGAGTAACACTTGCAACAGGAAGAATTCAGTGCTCTCTCCACTTTACCTCCTGAAATAATGTCACCATTGGTAGTAAGGCAACGATGTATTTCTAGCAGCAACAAAACAAATACTTGCTTGTATCTCAAAGCCTGGAAGAACCTCTTCATTTGACCTAACGTTTACAGGCAAGCTAAACAGGGCATCATCAGTCAGAACGATAAGACAGCTTCTTAGTATGTTGTGAGTATAGATGAATCTCTCTCACTTGCATGGATGCAAGCCAGAAGAAATCCTAGAATAGCTTAAAAAGAAAACCCAGCAACTTACTTGTTCCATTTTCTACCAAGCCAATAGCTTAAGCATCATCATGAGACACAGAGGTTGACGAGCTGGTGACAATCATGTGTTGAAATTATAAACGTCAAAAGGCTGTGATTCACTTAAATCGAGTGCCTGTATTTAATTTATTTATATTAAGCTTCCACATTTCTGAGACATAGTTTCACCCAACTGCTTCCCTAGGAGCATAAATCACCATCAAAGCACAGAAGAGTAAATCTGCAGAACATGTCTGGGTTTCAATATGACGCACAACAAACAATTACAAAAGCACATATACAGATTCGTTGTTAAAGCTGCTCCAGCCTTGGAAACATCTTCACATTTTTCCAGAATTTATACAGGAATTTAGAATGTTGCGAGTATGTAATTATTGTTAGATGTGATTAATTCATACTGTGGGAAAATACCGAAAAAAACTGAAATAGAGCTTTCTGGATCTCCTTTCTCTCCACCCAAACTGCAATCAAGCATATGCCTGTTTGACACTCTGAACATACTGCCAGAACTCAATTTGGGGAGTTGTTTTTTTTTTTCCTCCTCTGGCTGTGATATTGAATGTTTCATTTTTCAATGTCACACTATTTACCATGCACATCTTTTAGTTGTGTTATTTCACAATGTGCTTCTGGGGCTGGTTGGCTCACAGCTTCTTCTTACCTATTTCCTTTCATTCTCTTTTTTATTTCTTTCTCAGAAGGCTGTTTGGCAAGAATTATTTGCCTATATTTCTAAAATAATAACAAACTATTATCAGTACGTAAGGCACATAATACAGAGCTTTGGGGGAAAAAAAAATAAAATATGCAGGTTTCATCTGTGTGGTTTGAGAAGCAGCAGTTTCTACTCTGGCCCACTCTAGATTTTGCTCCAAGCTGTGTATCAGGATCAGATCTAAAAATCTTCAAAGCTCACTTGCTGTACTGCTGAAAACATGAAACCCAAACCTTTTCAGTTTGATACAGAACAATAAATCAGTCCTCGGATTACTGCACTGGGCCTCAAATCTGCTTGAAGAGTTTTGTGAACCTTAGCAAAAATCTCACGGAAATTTAGCTTTTAATGATAGCTGAAGCCCATTAATGCTTGGCATGGTTCCACAAGTTGTAACATAAGGTTTGCAAAGCTTTGCAAGCAGATGCTTTCAGTGGTGTTCATTTACCTGCAATATGCAAGAGTGCTACATTGCTATGTATTCTCAGGTTCTGAATCTGGTGTGCCCTGCAACATGCTAACATTAAGGGAAAGTGAGAGTACAGAAAAAGAGAAGGAATAAAGCACACAAAAAGAAATTGGTCTTGCTCTGCCCAAAGTTGCACTTGCCTCCTGAATTGATAAGGAGTGGAATGTACCTGAGTGACTTAAATTTAAGTATCATTCTTTAACCCTTCATTTACTTTGAATTCAAGGCAATCTCATGTTTAAGGATCGCTACAGTGGACAGCACAGCCCAGGGCAGCCCACAGCCCATTACATCTCTTGTAATGCAGAGAACAAGAAGCTGAGCTGGAGGCTGCATTACCTGGCCTACACAGTGCTATTGCCAGAGGTAGTTAACATTAAGAGAAGAGCCTGCAGCATTAGAGGAAGAAGCCTCATTCTACACAGACCTTCTGCTTTCAAGATGCCAGCTAACACCCTCCTCATGGCACTGCCATGGGCTCTGCAGACAGACCAGAATTTTACACCACTTGTGTCATAGGAAGGGTGTCACAGAAAAACTGCACTCAGATGTTTCTAATCATTTTACCCAACACTTAGTTATAAGCCTGGCTTTAAACTGTCCTGAGCTGCCATCTTCTGCAGTCTATTGCTGTATGATTCCCAAAATAGAAGCATTGCTATTACTTTTATTGTAATACTACAAACAGCACATAAAAAGTTATTTTACAAAACTGATAATTCCAATCACAGCTCCCTACTCTGATAAGAAGTATAATTGTATTTTTATTTCAAATGATCCCTAAATCTCTACTCCCTAGGTTATTGCTAGTGTTAGATAAGAAAAAAACCACACAAACATATAGATTATTGATTATATTCACCAGCTCATCAACTGTCATATGCTGTCATTCTGTACTATTTTTAACCAGGGTCATCATACTAAGGGCTGTAAAAACTCTGGGGAAAATGCCTGTCTCTTAATCAGATATGTTTGCACTTATGGTTAATGTTTACCTGGCATTTACTAGCCTCTGAGTTACATACCAGCACAAACAGGGGAATAAACCTCCTTGTCCCACTCTTTACTCAAAAAAACATTTGACCACGTATTCTCCTGTCTTTTCTGGAACTCAGTCTATTGTACTATTTGGCTTGATTATATGAACAGCTATGCTATTGCAAATTCTAATACTTGAATAAGACTTTATTAGATTAAAAATTTCCTCCAAAGTGTCTGCCCTTTTACATATGAGAAGAACATTTTGACTTGATATTTGGGGGTGTGGAGGGAGAACTAGTCAAAATCTCTGGGGAAAAAAACCACACATGCACACAACTCTGACAACAGATGTACTTTTATCCTTGTACAGCACAACCTGATCCCACCCTGGTGTTCCCTACAAGCTCTGAGGTGTCCCACAAGAAACACCCCAGTGCTGGCCTGTTGCCCACTGCTCAGCAGCTCCAGGTACAACAGCACGGAGCAGCCATGTGCTGTAAGGAACTCACTGCCTCCTTCTGCTGAGCAGCCACAGTCTTGATGTTCGCATTTGTCCAAACTGCAAGAAATACTTCAGGGTTTTGTATGCAATTATTGGATTGGAAACCCCTGTACTAAAGTCTGTCCCCTTTCCCTTTTAATTGCAAGGTGGCATCAGCAAGGCAGTTTATTGCCAGACTAGGAGTTTCCTGACATGGGCAACTTCCCCATCATTCCAAGATGGGGAGACATGACAGAGAAAAGTCCTCTTTTACCACAGAATGCAAAGCTGTTCTGGGTATTCAGATTTCTTTTTTTCTTCTAGTGACAACAGCACATATAAGAGGATATGTAGTACACAAACCCTCCAGGAGCAGCAAGGGGTTCCTGCAGAGAGAACAGCAATGCTCAGCCTCACCTGGATGAGGAGCAGCTGCAGGAGCAGCTGGAGCCACTGTACACCTCTTGGGCCCAGCAGGACCTGGCAGCACCCACGGTTCTGGTGGCTGGGAGAGGCAAGGAAAGCTCAGCTGGCATTTGATTGCTCTCGAGGAGCAAAAGGGGTGAGAGCTGCTCCCCACCAGAGCTGGCTGTGGTGGCAATGGGTATGAGGTGAGGGTCCTGGCACGGGCAAAGAGAGGGTGAGTGCACACTGACTGCCCAGGAGCTGCTGCTCCTTCTGCAGATGATGGCTCTTGAGCAAAACTGGCATCTGCAAACCCTGGAAGTGCAGCTCTCCAGTCAAGAGCAGAGAACTATTCTGACAAAAGGAGCTGCCAGCCAGTGTCCCTTGGGGAGAAGCAAACTAAAAGCTTTCTCACATTTGTGTGAGCCAATAGAGCTTTGTAAAAGATTTATTTTCTCCAGGTACAAGCTGGAGAAGACACACTTTTCACCCTCACCACTTAAATATTCATAGAAAAAGGAAGTAATGGGGAGTTTATTGGGAAGGGATTATAAACAGAAGATCTGATATCAGGAGGGAATGGATTTAGTGACCTTTAATAAATAACTGTTATGGCCCCAGGTGAGTTAATAAAATTGCAGACTAATTTAACCACATCCCCTTAACTTGCCCTCCAACAACTGCATGGTCAAGACAATGTATACAAGCAGAGAGGTCAGCATTTGCTAATGAACATTTGCTAATGACCACAAAAAGCTTCCTCACTGCACTACTGCAGACAGACTGTAGTGAGGAGACTTGAGCACTGAGTCACGGACTGTGCCCTCCCTGACATGTGAAAGACATTAAGTATTCATCACAGAAACTTAAATAAATTAAATCATTCCACTGCAAATCACAAAGGGAAAAAAAAAAAAAAAAAAAAAAAAAAAAAAAAAAAAAAAAAAAAAAAAAAAGGAACTTTCAAGTTACACAATTAGTATCCAGAGATATGGAAACAATAAAGGTTCCCCATGCACCCTCAGCTCTATTCTTTGGTCCACATGTAGTGTGGCTGTTAATTCCATAAACCACTAATAGTTTGTAGGGTTTTTTCCTAAAAAGAACAGAACAATACTTTTTGGCCACATAGAGTCTATAAATTCTCTAGAAAGACAGCTCTACTTCTATTTAAATAATCCAGTCTCCTCTTTACCAAGAAATTTTTACGCACTAAAATCTTTTCCTGTATTGATACATTCTGATGTTCCAACCACATTTCTTTACATGGAACCCCACCCACAATCCTCACCTCTAAGAATATAAGCAGGGCACAAAGAGCTTTCTCAATGGATGTATCCCTCTGTGTTTTTCAGATAAATCTAACTCCAACTTAATTGAATGTGCAGGAGGTCTTTATAGACCTATAATTTTCCATCGTTATTCAGTCTTGTTATTCACAGGTTGTTGCAGGTTACTTACAAAATATGTCCTGTGTGTTTTTCAAGCAAGTGACTTCCATTGACTCTGACTGGGATACAAATAGTTTACAGTACAGAGAAGCTATTTCACATGTGCATTTAAAGATGCAATTAAAGTATTTGATGTGATATGGAAAAACATAATAAAATCACTAAATCGAAGGCTATATCAAAGTCACACGAACAAAAGATTACAGACTCACTCTTACCAACAAAAGAGGATATATTTATCTCTAACACTGATGTTTTCAACATCTGAGGACTCATTTGTCCAATGTTACTGACATCATTAAAAAACCTCTCATTTCCTTGTCTTGGGAGACAGTCAAGTTTGTGAGGCATTTTCTTATTGAATTATCAGTGATCATTTTAAAAGAAATTCCAGAATATCTACACATTTCTCTGGAAACAAGTGACCACTGTTTTTCACACACCAAAATTCAGAAAGGAGTAGTTCTTATACAAATATTCAGAATTCTTCTATATTTTTGTTCATTGGTTTGGTTTTTTTGTTTCTTTTTCTCTTTTCCTGCATTGTCAAATAACTCAAAACATTTTTACACTTATTCTTCATCAATTTCTTGGCTTAGAAAATCCTGAAAGATGCAAATTTGGGGCTGGGCATCTATGGACAGGTAACTCTCATGGAAATGCCATGACAACTGGGGCTGCCAGTGGCAAAATCTGAGTATACACCGAAGTTTCAAGAGCTTCCTACTGTATCTGCTATAGAAAATATGCAAAGGTGAAGTTCTTTGTAGGCTGTTTAAAATAGATTTAGAGGGCCTTGCACCATCCGTGGCTGTGAATTCAGTGAGCAAGGCAGATGGGATCCGAGAGTTTCTGAATTCCACCCAAAGGAAAAAATGGGAGCGTGAAGCAGCTCTGCAACACAACCGCCAAGAGAAGGGAAAAAAGAAAAAAAAAATCGAGTGAGAGCTTGGAAATATTTATAAACAAGTATAACGTTACTGAGGAGGGCAGGGATACTATAAACAAGGGGCCATATTGTAACTTTAATGTTATAGGAACGCAGAGCGGCTGCACAGCCCGGGACGGGGCCTCGGGCGCAGCGCGGGCGGGACGGGGCGAGAGCGCCACCTAGCGGCTGCCCGGTGCCCCCACCGCTCCCTGCCCGCGGCTGCGGCTGCACCGCGGTGGGTTCGGGTTTGGGGGTCACGAAGAAATCGCGCTGTCTGTAAGAAAATCTTCACCAGTTGTGATCTGTTCTTTATGTATGCACAGGTTCCAGCTACACTGGGTCAGCTACCGCTGGCTTCCTGCTATAGAGGGTATGAACAGAGCACTTTCATCCGTCATTTAGATGCTTGGTGACGTTTTCCAACATTTACTTGATATGCTTTTATGAGTGCATGTTTTTAGGGCGAAAATAAATTTTTAAAAGTTCCCCGATTGGGCATTTTGGAAATTCCCCATGAACAGAGAGAATGTATTTGCAGGAACAGATTTCCTGAGGGGCATTCAGATTCCCTGGGGCAAGTTCAATGTCGAGGAAAAGTTATAGAATTATAGTATTAGGGAGAGCTGATGAGTTCTTGATCCAAGTTCCATTTTAGTTACGTATTATTTATCACTTTGCAGTTGGAAAAAACCGAACATTGTCTAAGTCTAACTGTTTAGGCTCTAGTTTTTTTAAGAAACATAGAATTTGGGTTTGCAGTGTGGGGTTGAGCAGAGAACACACAGCACTAGGGCATAAATTTTACATCACAGTTCAAAACATGTTCCTCTATTACAAAAAATGAACAGGAAATTAAACTGTATTATATTCCAAAATTAGTGTGAGATACTACAGACATTCCTGAGTCTTCAAGTATCACCACTGAAAAAGCCATTTAAGTAACCTAATCTGCTTTTGTATTTGCAGTTCTTATCGTCTTGAAACTGCTCACTGGTAGTAAAATAATTTCTCTAATAATCCCTGCACACAGGAACCACATAAGCATAAGTAGATATTAATTGATATTTCTGCCTGTGACTGAGATGGAAAGGAAAGTGACTGTGACAAACACTGCTATTACTATAAGCAGTTCAGAACAGCATGCAGGCAGATTTGAACTGCAATCAGTGTCATACACAAAGCCATTAAACTAATACTTAAACTATATTTAACAGAATTGAAATGGTGAATGTTAATGCAGATATAAACGACTACATAATTTAAAACATTTAAAAATTAATGTAACTTGCAATAAAATACAAAATCTGTGCACGGTCATCATTCATTACTTCAGTGTTCAATTTACAGAAGTGTCTGTGTACTTTGGAAGCAACTCCTCTTATATAAAACTAAAATTTCAGTTTTAAAGCTGAAGCAAAAATTATTGCAGATTTTTAGAAAGCATTTTGATTCTGCCAAACACGGAAATTTACAAAGTTCAAACAAGAGTCTGTGGGGTTTTAAACTGTTCCTTAAGAAACCTCACACTGGCTTATATAATATGGCTGACGATGTGAAAGCTGGAATTTAAATCCCTGGAAAAAAAAGGATTTTCTAAGTCAGGAGAGTGCAATCCTTGTCCATTTCTATCCTTTCAATAATATAACTGCTGATTTACGTTTCAACAAATGAGATTCATTGGCGCAGTTTGACAGAACTCTAAGATTTAAATACAACCCTAATCGCAGTGAAAAAAAGTTTACTCCCTACTGGGCATTGGAACTAAATGTTCTTCAAGGTGCCTTCCAACCAGAATCGTTCTATGATTCCTATCGTACATCACCGGTTTTTCATTATTACCACGTTGATGTAAATCTCCTGTACCTGTCCGCTGAGTAGCCAACAAGCTGTCTGCCTTTCTGAAACACCCGCAAAACTCAAAATTTAAATCAGCTTTTTCAAATCTATTTGTTTCTTTCCCCACACAGGCCAGCTCTTCGTGCTGGATCGTTCGTTGGACCTTCCCCGCAACCTTTTGGTTCCGACAGGCCACAGGAGCCAGCGCTACAGCTCAGCTGCGCGGCCGCTGCGCCGCAGGACGGAGCTGTGCGAGGGAAGCGCAGGCAGAGCCCGGGGTTCCAACAAGTCGGACAGAGGCACAAGCAGGGAAAGGATCCCTGCGGCACGGTTTGCCGTCTAAACACACACCGATAGGCAGGGGACATCAGTAAATAACCAGGTAATAGCGATGACGAAGATAAGCAACACTTACAGATCATCAACCACCTTATCCGCAATCGACGAGGTGTGTGGGGTGAGGTGTGCGGGGATGGGGGGGGGAACAGAGGGTCATTTGCTGGAAAAGGACGATCAAAGAGAAAATGTAATTCAAATGAAACATTTGAAATGCAAAACGAGTCGGCTCCCACCCGTAATCACCTGCGAAAAAGCCAGCAGCAATGACTGCCCCGGTCTCCAGCAGCGCTGGCTTTGCCAGCCCCAAGGAGCTGAAGGATCGGACCGGACCGAACCATCCGCAGAGCCCCGAGCGTGTCCGTGACCGCTTTTGAAGAGGTGGAGACATGTTTATACTTAATGCAAGAGAGTTCAACTGGTAAAATGTTCCTATATCGATTGTATATCAATACACATTCTGGTATCGCGTCAGTTACAGCTCAGCGTGTAGGGTAACAATAATGGAAAACAGAACTTGCCATTATGTATCATTAAAGTATAATCAATTACAGGAATCTGTTAGTGTTTCCTTCGGAGAATCAATCACAAGGAAACACAATCTACTACAATGTGAAGATAACAAACGGAAATTATTTTTAAAATAAGGTGATTGGGTTGAAAACATTTTTAAAGATAAACTTTAACAGATTTCCTGACCTCATTTTAATAATGCAAAAGTCAAAATAGACAAAAATGCTGGCTTTATATTTCAAGAATGGAATATGAAAGCTCCTATTAAATCTGGGCCTGGAGCATACATTTTCCAGCCAACGTCCAAGACTGTATTTGCTGGATCCATCATTATATATTTGTGTGTGTATACAATGATGTCACTGTTTATAGCATTATAAAGCCCAATTGAAAAAAACCACAGTTTTTATACTTTCCTTCTGGAGTTCATTTACACACAGGCTGAGGTGCAAGACCCATCAAGTTCACAAGTTATTGTCAAGGCTGATGTGGAAACAAGAGCTCACAGGCTGAACAAGCTCCCACACTCAAGGAGACAAACAGCCATGGGGACAGGTAATGAAACCATCAGCAGCCCTGGGTTGTGCTCTGCAAGATCTGTCACTGCTGAAATGCTGTACCAGTCAGAAGTAGAGCTGAACTGAGGTCTGAGAAGAAAGGGCAACACAAGAAACAGAATTTTCTATCCTGTAACATCTCTCCTGTCCTGGTCTAGATTTACCCCCGTACATGAGCATCACTCTCATTATCATAAGTACCAGGGTTTGAGTGACCTGTGTAAGGCAAAACTGAATTATCTGAAATGCTTTGGCCTGGACAACGACTCCACTTCCCACACATCAAGGAAAAACATGAAGTTGAGGTAAAACCTGTGTTGTTATAGGATGAAGGAAAAACTCATGAAATATTAGGGGTGGGCAGAAAAGCAGCTCATCAATGGATGGAGAAAAGCTACCAAGGCTGAATGGCTTTTGCTCCAGCCAGTCCCTAGTGTTGCTGGAAAGTATCATCCTGGGATTAAAGTGAAAAGCAATATGGAAAACGTGGATTACCAGCACTGCAAGGCGTCCTTGTTTAAAACAGTTCTGTCTCCAGACACCAAAACCAACCAAACGAAAAAACCCAAAAAAACCAAAAACAAACAAACCCCCAAAGACACAAAGATAATATATTTTACCTGTCAGGATAACTGTAGATGCTAGTTGGGTGGACTGTTGCTTTATGGAATTCAGTGCAGAACTGGGACCAAAAATGACAAACAGTTTGGGATTCAAATATTTTTATAGTACATGCTACACATTCTTGTTTTCTGAATTTCTGCTAGTCTTTAAGAGACTTCCCTTTCCATAACTTGTAATAGATGCCAATGAATATAGATCCTATAAAAACTACAGATAATTGCAATTCTGAGACATGGAATGCAACAGAGAAGTGGAACAGGTATAGAAATCAAGAATTTTTTAAACACCATCTTACATTTCAACTCCTTACTATGCCATTTCGTATCATTGATATATTATTGGCAGGTAAAGCATGGAAATTTGGGGATTTCTAGAACAATAATTCCTTGAACTCCAGAGAACTACTTTAACAGCCATTTAACCATACAGGAATTCCAGTAAAAATAAGGACAATTCTCAAAAAGTAACATAGGATTTATTCCTTCACTGAGAGCTGTGCACTTAATTTTGAACATTCCCACTTCCATCGTTCATCACTGACACTACCACAGTCACACTTCATGGGGCTTTTAATTTCTGAAGTTTCTGCAGCAAGCAGCTGGATCTCCAGCTACTACACAAATGCACTAGGAGACTTGACAGGACAAGATTTACAGGGTTCTGAAGTGGTCCAGTGTACACAGCTTTCTATGAAAGGTTCTCATGTAAGATCACCCAACAGCAAGGCACTGTGCCTAATACAGGCAAAAACATCCAGGGCAGCAGAGAGCCCGTGTTGCCAATGGCAGAGAGGGAGTCAGGCTATAACTGAGGCTTCTCCAGAGCAGATCCCCAAAGCAGATCCCCAGCCTGGCTCTGCAGTTCCCTCCCGCTGCTGCTGCTGCTGCTGCAGGAGCAGAATGTGAAGTAGGAGAGGGGAGATTTGAGCTGGGCACTCTGGTGAGAAGAGAAGGGTGACAGAAAAGAGACCACGCAGAATAGTGCAGAGCTGTGCTAGGGTGACACGGTACATCAGTGGACTGAGAGAAAGCGCTGGAAAGCACTTGGAGCTTCCAAGAATTCCCACAGCCTTTTGAAGTCTCAGGGGACCTCCATCCAGACCATTTTACCTCCCAACAATTTCATATATCCTTTAAAAAAAAAAAATCACAAACCAAGCATAAGCTCCCACAGCTCCCACAAACTGTAGCAGATTCCTCCCCTGGCTGCCAGTCAGCTGGGTTTTGCCAGCCTTATATCCAAAACCTCCACTAAGATGCTGAAAGCTCTATAGCTGACTTTGTCAGCAGAAGCTTCACACTGACACAGAATGTCCATTAACCCTTTCATTATTATCTTTGATAACTACATTTTGGATGCATGATATTTCTCTCAATACATTCTCCTCATTTCAAAGAGCTAACAGGACACAGAATAAGTGTCCAAGCCTTTTTTTGTATACCTAAATTAAACAGTCTGGAAGCTTTAGCTGTATAGATGCTCTTTTAAATCTGAAATATGAAACATAAAATGTAACGATAAATTACACTGTTGTTATTGTAACGTTGACCTTTTTTTGTTTAATGAACCACAAACACACCCTAATTTAAACTCTGCCTCTTTGATTTTTCAAGGAACATACCATCACTTTTCTCAAGCTTTTCCCATAGGCAAGTACATCCTCTATTTTTCATTTCACCTATTTATCCATTGCACTCTGTTGAAATACCCCAGGCCTGATCTTAAACATGATATTTCACCAGGAGGAACACCCTGGTGAAAGCAGGACATCTCCCACAGTGACTCACAGAGACAGTGACAAAGATGTGTGCATCAGGCAATATACATAAGGTTGAAATGCAGAACTTTTAACAAAATTAAACATTAATTATCATACTGTCATAGGCAAAATGGTAATAGTGTGTAGAATACAGATCAGAAGATTATATGTCTAAGTCTGAAGCTGTTACAAATCATCACACAATTGTAATATTTTGTTTTTCCATTTTTATATTAAAAATACAGAAAGCCTTTAAGTGTGGCCTTTGATATTAATATAGCTATTGTGTGTGTTATTACTTATTATTTTTCCAAATATTTTTTTTAAAAATCTGAGTTTAAAAGCCAACTATTTCACAAGCAAGAGCTTTCAAATAACCATTAAACAAATCTGCACGTGTATTTTTAGGATAAGCCTCCCATACCTCACTGAATCCACACAAATCCTGTATATTATGAATCGACCAACCACATGATTGATGAAATGATGCGTGAAAATAGAGGCAGAGGCAAAATAACCTCCTCAAACTCAGAAAATTTTCAGACAATAATCATTACCAGCTTTAATTAACTTCAACACAAAAGCAGGGGCTCCTTCTGTTTCAAGTTAATGAAGCTCAACACAAAGACACCACAATTAGAGACAAAGCAGAAGTCTAAAGCGAGTTGTATCTTGGGATTGAAATAATGAACCTGGTATTTTAATTTTGTAGTCAGCAATCATGTGAGATTCCAAAAAAAAGCAAGCAATACACACAATTGAAGTGTTAAGGTATGAATGTAGCTGGTTTTCACTCAGTATCTTTCTTATAAGGCAAAGGCAAGAAAACTTTTTTTCTGACACTAAGCAGTATGTACAATACCCTGGAAATACTTGCACAATGATCATCTAAGATTTACTCACTCTCATACTGCATGAGTCAGAAATGTGACTTCATCTAAGGCTATGAACTGCTTAGTGACTATCTTGCCTTTCTCATATATATTTATTAAATCTTTAATACTTTTATTTCCATTAAAAATTCTTGTTGTACAGCAAAACAAGCTGCTCTCACTAAAATGAATAAGCCTAGATTACTTCCACTCTTTTCAGTAATTTGCCCATTCCTAAACATGGAAGAATATATGACCTTTAACATTAAAAAAAATCAAAAAAACCCCCATAAAAACCCAAAACAAAGCAAAAAAAAACAACCACAAAAAGAGAAAAGATGATCTGCCATTTATTTCTTCCATTTATAGTTATTAAACCTAAAGATAATAGAAAAAAGGTGGAAAAAAGCAGAGAATGTCTGGGCTGTGGTATCAGATATCACAGCTTATTACTGGCTATCTGCCTAGTAATCATAAATCCATAGGGTAATATTCTAAAATCTTTTGCTTTTCAGGTAGGTGTGAGCCAAAAAGAAAAAAAAGTTTAATTTTCTACAAAGAGCAGAAAACAGCAAGCACAGCACAGCTGAGTACCAGGATGCATAAATATTCCTGATTACAAACCCTTTCACATGAAGCAAACAGGAAGAATTTGAAGCTAGCAGTGTGTACATCATGCAGAAAGTATCTCTGTCCCAAAAGACAGATATCACATTGACTATGAATGAACTGCTCCAATAAATTATATTATTCCTCAGAGGGGAAAGGAGAGCAATGTTATAAACAGTGACTTCAGAAAAGTGAGAACAATAGGGCATTGAATTTTGCAAGAATGAATTAAGGATCTTTTTCTCCTGGAGGAAAGAGCTCAGTATCATTGACCAATGAGCCTTATAAATAAAAACATTAACTCCAGCACTGCCTGCATCTATAAGCACCTTAGCATCTCGTCCTTTCAATGCATCAGAAACTACACATAGATACATAATACATAGAGTTACATACAGATTTAAATAGGTGTTTCAAAGAGATTCTTTGAAATCTAGTTCACAGGCAGCTGAGGAAGCACAGCATTCTGGCAAAACACACCTCTCAAACATGCAGTTTTGACAATAGACCACGCTGGGCACCTTTGGTGTAGAAGTCTTAAGAAATCAGAAAAGAACCACCATGAAACATCACCTCCTGCTTGTGCTGTCTGACACGTACTGACTATCCACAGGTAAAGGGAAGATAAACCAGAGCTGTGTTTCTCAGAATGAATCTTGATAGGATCAAAATCCCCAGAACTGTCACCTCTCCTTCAGTATTGCTTAAACCAAAGAAGATGTTTTGTTGAAACATGCACTGTGATCCCGACAGGACTCAAGGAGTGAAGAAGGAAAGAGGAGCTGCTCAGGGCTGCTGCCAGGCAGGCAAAAGGCACAGGGCTCAGAGTTCAAGCCACCGAGCAGCTGACCTTTTCTGCAGCAGAAAGCAAAAAGCTAATTAGAAAGCGGAGGGTGACAATTCCTTTTTTTTTCTTTTTTTTTTTTTTCCCCCGGGATGATCACTAATTTCTAGGCCACAGGTCCTGACAAGCAAGTCAGACTGCCCACTGTGAAAAGATTTGAGGTGACTTGTAATACCAAATCCCTGTTTGCTATCACCAACCCAGCATACATTAAGCAATGGCAACTCTAACTTCTTGCATGGTCAGTTCTCCTTTTCTCTGGCTCTGTAGCTGCTGCTACAACTGGATATTGGACCCGTAAAGGTCTACTAGCGACACATTTTTAAATACATCATCTCTGTTCACTCTGACAATGATGGAATAAGTTGCTCTGAAATTTATGACAATCTCAAGGAACATATGTCTTTCAGTAACACTGTGATATTTCTCCCCCATTCCTATGCAGTGTTCCTACTCCAACCCCTGCAAAAACTGGCTTTGCTAAGCTGCTCTGAAACCCATTTTGAAGTGGTACTTGTATGTTACCTACTCTTATTCTCTGAAGGTTTCTTTTGTTTTATAATGAATCTTACAACAGGCAGGTTCTAACTGATTATATAGCTGCATAATCTAACATGGAAGAGGATGGAGGAAAGAGGGTTTTGCCTTTTTAATTTAAGCAGCTGAAGATGTTTTCTCTGTTTTAACCTCACTAACAGTAAAGGTAATGGTTTTAGTGAGACTTGCAAAAAGCTTACTGTCAGTACTCTTGAAACACAAGTATATTAACACTGAGTAGCTTTGCCTTTACACCTTATTTAGTTAATTTTCCTTCTCCTGACTTCTTTCCTGCAGTTTAAAGCCTTATGACACCTGAACTTTTACTGCAATGATTCTCCTTTCTTCTGCATTCTCCACAGCCTTCATTTCCCAAACTTCAGTCTCTCCTTGCTTCACTGAATTTTCTGCCCCTCTTACATCTTTGCCCAGCCCAGTGGACTTGGTGTCCAGAAGGTGCTCATCTTCCCTCCCAAACCCAACAGTCTGCTTTGAAAGGCAGAGAAATTCGCCAGCTTCTCAATTAGAAACTGTGGCATGCATGGATCATGTGCTACTTTGACTGTACAGCTTTGGCAGAAGCTGTTGTGGTTCGGGCATTTTGGAAGGAATGTCAGGCATTTTGAAAGAGGAAATTTATTTGAAGCCCAAAGTAAAATTCTTGCAAGCTTACACTAACTCCCAGCTTGATATGACAACTTTTAATCTAATTTCAAGGCTGCAGCATTGTTACTGATATTCTGCTAAAAATTTGATTCATAACATCTCTTTTTTTTTTTCTTTTTCTTTTTTTTTTCCTGTTTTCATTTGAGTGGCTACTTCTGTTACATCATTATCCCTTTATCTGAACAATACCAGCCTATTCCTCTACCTGTTTTATAAATTAAATAATTGCTTTGTAAAAACAATAGAAGAAAGAATTCTGTGTTGCAAGCACTGAGTTTTATCAGTATTTTAATGAGAACTTCTTAATCTGTGAATGTTTAAATGTGCAAGTACCTCTTTTTTTATTTCTTTCAAATATGTCTCTAAGATGGTTACCAAGGGCTTTGTTATAAGCAACCTGGAAATACTTAATGACTCGAGCATGGGAAAGGAAAACCTGAATATATGTATTATGTGTATGTAAATAATTACTCTCCCACCTTGTAAGAGCTGTTAGAGCTGACATATATTATATATACAGCTGACATATTCTTAGTATTGGAAAATACATTTCTTTCCATGCGGGATTGTACCAGGGAGGAAAAGCCTTGTGCTGCAGTTCAAAACCCTCCTCTGACACAATCAGAGCAGAACCTCAGACCAGGGACTGTCATATCCAGAGCGACTGCCCCATCCATCAGGCTGTTCTGAGCTGAATGTCTCACAAACTCTGCTGCCGTAGTTTCACATCATATAAATAATTTAATATTCACTAGAGAAGCCATTTCAGCAGGTTTCTCATAGCTTGAGAGGCCCACCTATTTGATTATGACTTACTCCAAATCAGAGCTTTCTCTTGCTCAGGAAAAACCTTGGGGTATCTCAATATTTAATAGGAGAACTTGAAAATTTGAAAACACTCGTGGGATGAGAAAGCTATTTTCTTCTCCTTCCTGATAACAAGCAAACATAACAAAGGGACAAATAAGTATAAAATGAAAAATCTCTAGAACACAAAATTGTCTCCCCAGTGACAGACCTCTTTGACAAACTGAGGTTTCAGATTTGCAGCAGATACCACCAGACAAATAGCACTGTGCCCACATATGATGGATAGAAATTTATTTGTAGTGTGTTCTTCAGCAAAGACTTCACACACTCCAGATAGTGATTTCTACGACCTGAGAAGTAGGCAGGAATAAATTCAGAACTGCCAAACGAAATGTTTCTGGTAGCTCTTTAATGAGTCTAACCTGTTAAGGGTACCAGAAGGAAGAGTCCTATAACTGCAGTCAGAAGAATGAATCTCCAGAACTCTGTGCCATCTTTTCTCAGAAGCAGAGCATGTTATTTGCAACAGTAAATTCAGACCACAGCTCCCTGTTCTTTTGCTGTTGAACCCAGCATGGGTAGAGCACCTATTGAAGTGAACAGGGAGAGAATTACTGTTCTTTTTTTGATGACTCCTTTACATAGGCCAGGGTGGCACCAAAAAAACCCAAACAATTATTTACAGCAGAGAAATTATGAATTTGTTGAAAAATAATCATCTGCATATCTGCTTGAGATAGTAAGTTCAACTGCATTTCTGTGATTAGATGTCAAACTCAGTACTTGTCAACAGAAGTTATGAGCACACAGAAAAATAAAATAGTTCTTGTCATTTACATTGGATTTGTTTGCAAGTAGAAATCTTTCATAGAAAGATATAAATGTGGAAATGGGAGTAGTAATTAAAATTACACACATCATAATTGTTTTAAAAAGAAAATTAAAAAATCCCTCACTCATCAAAAAAATCCTGCAAAGCTCCAAAGTGAAAATACTAAGAAAGTTCATCATCATTAGAAAATGAACTAAAATGTTATAAGCCATTAGGAGATTTTTCTGGCTTCATAAAACATGGTTCTCTTTTTCTGTTCACTTACCACAGAGGCAGAAAACAGATAATAGCTTGGTGATTAAAATAACCCAGAAGGTGCACAGCCCCTCTTTCTCTGTACAAACTCTTTCTGATACTTAATCCCTGCCATGCACACAGAGCAGGAGGGAGGTGAAAGTCTTGCTCTGAAGGTTGCCTTACACGTGCATCAGTTCCAGAGAATTCTTAACCAGTAACATCTGTATTCACTGATGTCTCAATAGTTCCATATTTCTGTTTTCCTCTTCTCAGCCTCAACAAATAAAGAAAAGAAAGGAAAGAGTAGAAAAGCTGAAGTGCTCATCACTGAACGGGCTTACCCTTAGAGGTAAAAAAAATGGAAATCAATTTGTTGCAGTTCTGGTATTAGAGCAGTTGAGAAGTCCTTAACTTGAGCTCACAGAAATCAGCAGCAATAATGCTAAACTAAGAACTGAAAAGATGAAGTATAAAAGCATTTTCTGAAAGAAAAAAAATATTAAAAAGGAAAAAAATAAAACCAAATAAAGACTAAAGACTTTTCACAGCACACTGCTGAAAAGCGAACAGCTTAAATTGATGCTAGTTAAGGATCCTTCCCTAATGCTTTCTTAGAAAGGCCTAGCTGAGAGCACTCTGGTTAGCAAAATACTTCAAACAAAGCCTAAAAAGTAGTTCAGGCTGTCAGGGGTCATATTAGGTTTCCAGCCTTGGAGTTTAAAAAGTCTGATTCCTGATTTACAAAGCAAGCAGCTTGGATAATAATCCAAGCAGCACTCACTTCAGATGTTCCACTGCTGCTTTAAATGAAATTTCAATCTTAAGTTTCGGAAGCTTGAAGTCCAACAAACTTCCCTTTCCACTGTGGATGTTCAGGACACTTTAAGACCTGATTTCAGTTTTGTGGACATTATTCTAACAGCTAGAAAAATGTTTATACCAATAGACTGTAAATCTAGTTACCATGTGCCTCATTCAAAATTAGTGAGATAATAAACAGGCAAACAGACTTCTGAAACACTAAACACGAAAGTAATGCATATATTAAAATAGGAGTTTTAAATGAGTGCAGAATAGCTATCCTCAATTATCTTTTGTCCCTGTATTTTCCAGTAACTGATGTCAATATAATTACCATCTATTTGACTAAACTTTAATACCTAAATATTCAACAATCCATCATTAAGATTTTTTTCATGGTATCATTATACTACTCAAACATTTAGGTCAGAATTTTTTAATAAGTAGCAGCAATTTAAGTAACACTTTTATGTCTATATTTAAGCTAAATATCTAGCAGCTGAATATAAAAATTACTAAAAATCAGGTAGCTGACCTTGGAAGACAACAACAAACTAGTAATAGTAACACCTGCGGGATTACAGCTAGAAGCTGTAGAGTTTATCGAGTGGATTAATTCTGTTCCTCAGCCTTCTTTTGCTCAGTGTGCTTTGTCCTAAGCATTTGAACTCTCATCTTTTATAGACTTTCAAAAAAAACAAATATGCTTTTTAAAAGTACATCATTCACCTGTGTAAAAGACTGGAATTCCTTAAATAGCCATCTGCTTTTTTCACAAGATTTCATTCTATAATAAACACATATACTCTAAGAGTAAGGATGAGATTCTGAAGGACATAAAGTACAATTGAGTTAAAAGACAGCAAAATTGGGCACATAGGTACCTAACTGTGGTATAGTTTTGAAAACTTCTTCCTTAAGACTTGGCCATATGATATAGATCTAAAAAAATGAATAATGAAAAGCAGCCTTATACCATTATCCCACTAAATTAACTTTAAGAGTATTCTTAAAGGAAACTAATCCTTTCCTAAAAGCTATTTGATTAATCCTCTCCCAGTCTTGAGACATAAAAGTGAAATAAGGTCAACCATCTTTAAGTATTAGGCTCTTGAACCTATCCTATCTTATACAGAGAGTGAAAGCCTGTGAAACAACAGGCTAAAAAAAAATTATCTGGTAGTAACACAGGCAACATCAACAATTCACTACACTGGATTCTATTAAAACAAAAATAACATGGTTTTTTTTTACTATTACATCACTCACACATGCAGAGAAAACTCAGCTAGAATATAAGGTGAGTGAACTAATGAACTTAATTACCACAGAAAATAAAAGAAGTACCCTGCAAATGTGTACGTATAATGAAATGGTTCAGCAGATGAAGCAGGAATCATACTGCAATTTTGTATTACTTCCTCCTGTCATTAGGGTCAGAAGGAAGAAAACCAGGTAGAAACCAATTATTATAATTTTTTTATAAAGGGCAAGTTGCTCTTACTCCTCCTTTGGGAACTCCAGCATCAGTTCCACTGCTGAGCATCCACCTCCTGAGAATACTGAAAACCAGAACCAATACGGTGCTGTAAGAGATCTCATCCCCCCAAAGCCCCTGTTCAGACAGCAACACCACTTGCTGCGTTTCTATCCTGAGAGCTCAGGTACAATCACAAAACTAACATGATATTGTAGAGGACTAAGGTGCCAGGACAGCCCACATGACTGCAGTTTATGTGCTTTCCCACCTCACCAGAAATTACATGAGAGATTCAGCCGGGTACCACATCCATGTATTTTTACACACCAAATTGTGGCCAGTTTCTAGTGCTTTGAAGTAATGTGGTGGGACCAGAAAGCTTCTAAACCTCTGTAGTTCCATCAGCTGCATATGCAACAAATTCAGACACCTTCAGGGAAGAGTTTTCCACTTCAGGGCTTCTTCCAGGGGTCTGAACACACACTCCACCACAGTGTTTCTACGAATCATAGCAAGGCAGTTGATATCTCAGGAAACACAAACCCAAGCACAAAGGAAGTCAATGACCAAGAGGCCAAATTTCAGTTAATCATAATTATAAATTATTTGAATTTTCTTTTAAATAGATCACCTGCTAAGAGATGATGTTACCCTCTTTTTTATATTTCAGCCAAAATTTCTCTGGCAAACAATTAAGTCAACAAAACTAAAAGATGGTTATAGAATCACTGTAGAATTTAGATCTAAAACCTTCAATATCCACTCCTTTTGCTGGGTCTCTGCTTGGCAATTGGCCCCTATATTGATTTTTTTCATCATGTTGAAGCCACAAAATCACAAGGAATTACTTCTAAACAGAGGCAAGCGCAGAGACAGTGTCCAGTAAAAAGTAAGATGACCCATCCTTTAAGACAGTAGAAATATTGCAGCAAGGCAACTTGCTCCAGCAATACTACTAATAATTTATCTTATATCCCCAAATACATTTATAGGCATGATTAAAAACAGTAACTCAGCCACAGTTTGAAGTCTCTAATAACACAAAATAACTTGAAACCATACCCACCATGTGAGAAAACCCTGGATTTTGTTAAAGGTTCAAATATAAGTAACATTTAGTGGGTTCTTATTTACTTCCTAAAAATCCAGCCTTTGGTTCACATCCCCAGCAGAAAAAGAACATCTCCTAAAGCCCAGGTACAGCAGGGTAAATCTTTAAAGTCAGCTCTGACTGATTCTTGGTTTGGCCATTACTCAAACTTGCAATATATAATGCTGATGAGTTAAAGATCATACTACCAGATTTGATTTAGTTCTTTCAATTCACTGGGAATTTTATTTATGTTTATAAGTACAAGGCTTGTGCTCACAGTATGTATGACTCAGTCCAGAGATAGACAGTTGAGTGCTTAGATCATTATACAGCATTACACCATATTGATTAGAATACCTATAGAATAACTAAGGATGAAAATAATAATGTTAGATAAATGCCCAGAAGGACTCAGGTCTGACTGAATAACCTCTTCAGCAATGCTCAAACCTGAACTTTCCCAGCTATTATTTTCTGTAAGTTGGTGGGGTTTTTTTCACAGTGAATAAAAATATTAATATGATTTTATTTTGCCCTTATATATTTTTTATGTGCTGACACAATATTATCTATACTGTCCTCAAGACAACGAAGGTGAAGTTGGGCCAATAAAAAGCACAAAGCTCTCTCTGTGTGCTTTCTGAATTTCCAGACTATCTGAGCACAAGGAGTGCAGACTTGTGCTATATCACACACCACTATTTCTAAGCATTTAATCCTGCCTTCCACACATCAGTCGAAGCAATACAAATGCCAAAAATTTCCTCTTTGATAGTAGAATTATATACAGTGTATGTTACACAAGCCTTCTGTCCCCCTCCACTTGAATGTACACAATCAACTCATTCTGGCCATTATTCTATATTGAGCAGATGGTATTATGAGATTTTTGATAAAGAACAACAATCACCCAGCAAGGGGTTGCAAAGGGGTCGCTGAAACCAAGATTAACAATTGATTAGCTTTAATGGACCGTGACAGTAATAAACAACAGAGCTCTACACAAAGATTTGATTGTCCTGTTAATGCTGCTGACACAAATGGCTTTTAACTGGCTTCCTGAAAGCGTTAATATCTTCAAAGCCTCAGCAAATGAAGGACTTGGTCAAAGTGAGAACTACCCTGCAGTGAAGCAGCACTTACTGCAGACCTCTAAAAAAATCTTCTATAAAGTGTGCCTCTGATTTATTCAGAAAACAGCTTCTATTTCTTCAAGGTTTAAACTTAAATAAGTAAATAAAATGCAGTGTACCTCTGCAAGGCTTGAATGGAACAGAATTCTAAAGCATTTGAATGCAGAAGGCAGCATCACTGAATACAACAATAACATGAATTACTACTTTCAATGTACTCATTTTATCCTTTATCACAGGTTCACAGGTCTCAGTATCACAGCCTTCTAAACTCAATTTTTATCCTTATCTGTGAAAAATTCTCTTTTTTTCTTCTTTTCTGCACAGAAATAAGTCATTTGCATCATATTTTCATTAAAATAAAATGTTTTGTGATCATTGGAAGTAACCATGGTAAAATCTGAAAAGAGAACTCCCAGATCTATGTATTTCTTAGATACATGCATAGAGAAAAAGCCTATGGAAAAAAATCCCTGTTTCCTTTAATGCTTAAGCTCAAAATTTAAGTGGACATATGGTAAATATTCACAGAGGATTTTCAAATAAAATCTAGATAGCTAGGGTCAAGGTAAACAAAATTCCACCTAAGATGGCATTCAAGAAGCCACGGTATTCATTAAAGGTGAGGAAGTATTTACTCATTTCAGTAACACTTCCTATAAAACTTTCAATTTTAGCTTGGCTTAGTTGGTTACAAAAATAACCTAGTTTTTAATTATGTATCTTACTTAAGCAAACGTTTTTTCCTTCTAAAGGGTTTTAACTGTGATCTGCCAGAGTGTTTCTCCCTCAGATGTTGTTCCTAAAGGCAACATTCTGAGACAATAACGCGATGGCTCCAAGGGCTTCTAAGTAAGAGGATAAATGGTGGGATACAAATGCAAACCATTCACACAAATCAAGGTCATACAAATCCCATCCCTGCGGGTCCCACCCCATCTGCAACCTCAACTCTCTCCTGAGCAATTCCTTGCCAGTACATTGCAACAATGAAACATGCTGCTAATTATTGGGTTTAAAAATCTTGACCTAAGCAGACATGCAGGGAATTTAAATGAAATCTCTAAAAGAGAAAAAAATCCACCTGCTTGGTCTCCTGACACACAAACACTAAATACATAAACTATCCAAATACTGAGCTAACCTTCATTAATTCCATTTGCTGTGATCAGCATCCTTCTATTACTCACATGCTTGGCTTTCTGCAGCAGTTCTTCAAGTAAGCTGTTGTGTAAAATATTATAATATACTCTGATTATAAATATTTAAGGAAATAATTATCATTTACCTGTAGGTCAGCATCAAACTCATGTTTCAGGTAAGCATCTTCTGCAGCTTCCACAAGACGCTGAGAAAAAATGGGGGGAAAAAAAGATAAATTTTTGAAATAATAGGTAACATCTTTAAACTAAATGTTTCTTCCAGTATAACAACATTGTCTGAGAATAGCATAAGTCATTGTTACCACATGATATATACTATGAAATTTCACAAAATAGAAATAAATTATCCAGATTTAAAAAAACAAATTAAAAAAACCAGACAAAAAGCAAACAAAACCCCCACAAACTAAAAAACAAAACACCACCACCCTGCAAAAAAACACCACAAGTGTTTTTTAAAATTGTTGTTCTGAATAGTTTAGCTACAGAAGTAACTCTCATTTTTATTTAATGTCCCTAAACATTCATATACATAAACCCAAAATCAAAGAGTGATCTGTCAGAGAGTACTCAATATGTTACTTTTATTTTCCTTGTATCAGATGCTGGTACACAGGTATATTTTCAAGTACTTAATGTTATGAAGCAAGGGAGCTACAGGCTCTCATTAACAATATATGGAGTGCACAGCACAGAATTTTGCTTCCATTTCCAAGAAGTGGTAGTGCTTCTATCAAATCTTTGGATATAAATCAAAATGGGACCGAAATTCATATTGATTGTTATAATGGCACCTGCATCAAGAAAAATATCTCTGGTTGCCAATTCAGAATAAATGGTCCAACAAAAAGCTGGCATTTTAAGGCAGAGCCTGGGTTACAGGGAGCACACGTGTTCACCCAGGCCTGCAAAACAGCAGCACATCACAGCCTACCCTGCCTCATCTCCTGTACTGTAGGAACTGCAGACACTGACCTTGCTCTTTGAGAGATTATCAAGCTTTCATCTGACCCATATTTTTTGTTTCTGCATTTAGAATTTAAAAAGAGAAGTAGCACAAACAGTTCTGAGGGGGAAGCCTCATAGCAACTGAAACAGATTCTTAAACATCTGAATGGTCTCAAAGTTCAGCATGTTAGTGACCTGGTGAAGGTACTTTACAGAGCTAGCCCTCATTTCTTAAGTATGAAAAAGGTATTTTATGTAAAAGGTATTTTATGTAAAATAACCACTGTAATTCAATGCACTTCAGTGCATTGGAGGAGGTGGGGACTCCTTTATACTGGAACAATAGCTACATTACTAACCTGTGCTTATCTAATAGAAAAGGGCATGATTCTGATGAGTCTGAGGGGGGAAAAAATGAAAGAAGGGTCAAAAAAATTCTTTGTACAGAAATGAACATGGGGAAAAGAAAAACATGTTTTTCTTTCTGCTGAAATACTTACTCATCAGAAGAAAAATTGTTACAGTATTTCATGAGATACCAGTGCCTAGATATTAGCACCTGGTGGGTTAGAAAAATAATTCATGGTTTCTTATTTAGTTTGTATTGATCCCAATGTGTTTCAATTACATTTTTGCCTCAGTAAAATAATTTTAAACCAAGATTTATCCCCCCATGTAAGAAATAGGTAGAAAAGCATAAGATGGACAAAAGTAGAAACATCTGGAAAAGGAGGGCAGCTCAGAAACAAAAAGTACTGACAAACACTTCATTAGATTATTCATTAAGATCTGAGTTGTTCCATTTGTTATTTAAAAAAAAAAAAAAAGGAAACAGAACAACAAAAAAGTGAACAATCTGCCCATGTACTTTTCCTTGAAGACACAAATATGGACACAAGCTACATGGTTCACCCTCACAATCAAAACTGTGGTACACTGAATGTAAACAACACAAGGATATACTGCATTTTTTATCCAACAGTCCTTAACCACAGCTTGGTTTAAATATCTCAGCACCATTATGAAGGAGACTGTGAGAAATATGGGAGAGCTGCAGAAAAGCTAAGCCAGGAATAAGCCTAAATTCACAAAATTACACATCAGTCCATATACACCAATCATATAAGAATGAAGCAATTCTATATAAATGCTTGGGAGTTTGGGGGTTAGGTTTTGTTGATTGCTTTTTGGGGTGATTTTTTTTGCTTAGTTTGATTTTCTGGGGCTTGGGTTGTTGGTTTTTTTGGTGTTTTGTTTTGCAAAAAGAAGTCTCCAAAGGGATGAAGCACGATGGAAGAAATTCTTTAATAAATATTAAAACTACGTGTAATACCACAACGTTTCTATGTTGAGACTAAAGGTCCCTTTTAAAATATTTTAATGACTAAATAGTTACCCAGCAATGGTTCTCAACATCAGCCTGATTAGCAATTGTAACTTAATAGTTTATAATGACACTCTTAATACAAACGCCAATATATTTTCATTTTAATAAACATGCTCTAAAATCACTGACTGTATCAAATAAGTGCTTACCAAGATGTGGTTATCACGAAGGGAACTGTGAGGTATTTATATGCATTTAAATGGAATAAATTATGAGCACTGAGTAAGCACTGTTAGAGTTACACCTTTTAAGGGTCTGTACTTTAGGAGTATCAGGCTCTGCATGTGGGACGGTGTTTGCCTGGGCATGCACAGACAAGTCAATCTTTAGATAAAGAACAATTTTCACCTTCTAAGGCACAGTTCAACTGAAATTCTCCCAGTTAAGGAACTATTCCTTATAACTTTACCAATATGTGTAAATATGAGAAAGGATAACTGACTTATCCAGCGTATCACAATGTGGCCTGGATAAATGGCATGAACCAGGAGAGGGAACACATATACAACCAAAAATGAAAAAAAACAAAACAAAAAAACCCTAACAAAATCATCACCAAAACACAATGAGAGAGAAAAAAAGAAATGCTTGTTTCCTCTCAGTAACATTTAAAAAAACAAAAAAACAATCACCAAACAAAAACAAAACCACAACATATTCCATAAGATCAATACCATAAAATATAATAGCTGAAAAAAATTGCAAATGCTTCTTTACTCAGGCTCATCCCTCTCTGCTACAAAAATAATAAAGCAGAGCTTCAGTTCTGTTGGTTAAAAAAATGAGCCTGTCAGCAGCTCTTCTTCTACTGACATATTCCCCCCAAGTTCACTGATCTCTGCCTCACCATTCCATCCAGTACATTCCATGAGCCTTGCCAGTTCCAGCTGTTACCTCCCTCTTATCCTGTGCAATGCAGAATCACCAGTTCAGCCCTATCAGAATTTCATGCAGAGCATGTGGAATAAAAAGCCCCCGTTCTGACTGCTGTAAGCAGGGGAATAGCCTCTAAAAAAAAGTGTGGATAAACCTGTAGGAGCCTTTTGTATCCTAGTGGTTGAATGAATTCAACCAACAGGAAAAAGCAGACTCTTGGCTTTGCCAGGGCAGAGATGTGTTGAGGTTCACCTCATACAAACACTATGTTTGCACTGTCTATTTGAGGTGTGTTTTGGAAATAAAAAAATCAATTAAAAGCCATTCTTCCTAAAAGAACTACACACAGTCTAAACCCAAGAATACCCTATGAATGTACTGCACCAAAAGTTTGTCTTGAAAAACAACAGTATGTAGGACAAAACCCAGGAATTTATGTCAGTTTAAAACCCTGTCTCTCAGACTCCTACATATGGAACTGTAACAGGAATTTCTACCTTAATCAAATGTAAATAAACTTTGCCAATAAAAATAGCAGGTAGCAAAGCAAAGGAAAACTAATCCCTGGTTTTAAGAGCTTATTTATTTCATATTTTGTAGCAAGTTTTCTGGTGCATTACCAAGCAAAACCCAGCAATATTCTGTACACTGAAAATACCTGCACCTACCAATAGTACCCTCCTTCAGGTGAAGTACCTGGGGCAATTTTAGTAGCCTTACTATTGATTTGATCTAATTTCCAATCAAAACTTAAAGTAATTGACCTGTAAACATGCCAAAAATATTTCTGAAAGTACAGCCAGATAACTCCTTTAAACATAGTTTAGCAGACGAGTATATTCCTGGGAGAGAAACCAGAACTTGTGTTTCAATCATCAGAGCAATTTTCCTCACTGGTTTCTTTGGGAGATGCCTTAACTGTGCTGTGGGAGCACTCAGTAAGGGATTACCAAACTTTTAAAACATTATCCAGGTACCTTCCTATGACTTCCCCTTTTTGGGGTTCATTTCAGCAGTGAAAGGGGGATTTCCTTTCCAGGAAACTGGTAAGGCTGCAGGTGCTTTGTAAACTCCTGAAAAGGTTGGGCTGTTCTGGGAAAAAAATAGATTTATTAGAATTATGTGAGATTAGGTAATATCCTGGCAAAGGTGGTAATTCTGCCACAAGTCCTCCTCATTCCCATCTGAGCTCTGGGGTTTGCTTCTTTCACAGTTCATTTAGTGGAGAAAGTAAAGAAGCCAACAAAGTAGTTGTTGTAGTTCAACAACTACTGTAGTTCTGATGTAGTTCAAGTGTCCCTATTATTTCTGTGCTTGAGAACAGTATCATACAACATGGCAAGGAACACACTGATGTGCAAACAGCCCTCTCAGCCTCACTGGTTTGTTGCAAAGAACTTTGCACAAGTTTGCTGTAACCAATGAAGCAGTGTTGATACCAGAGATTGATGCAGACCTTTGAGGAATATTTGCTGCCATCAGAAACATGAGTTTTCAGGCAAGCCAGTGACAACAGACTTGCAATTTGGCCGATTTTATCCTCAAGACTGGGAGAGGGTGGGAGGGATGGCACATGGACAGATTTTTTTCAGTAAACCCAGCAACATTTTTTATTTCCCACTCTGTTCTCCTCAGCTAAAAGGTATCTTCTAGGAATTTCTATGACTAAATTGCTTTTGCTGTGCCTAAGATGCACTGAAAATAATTAAGCTCCTGTCATCTTGATAGAGTTCCTACTGCTGGTGACTTCAGACAGGTACCAATCTTGCAATGAATGGCACACAAAAAATGACTGCTCCATGACTATCAACCTCCACTACAACTCACTAGACAATCCTTAGCCACAGTAAGAGCTGCATCAAAGCAAAAACTATAAATGAAAGATAAAAATAAATTAAAAGCCCAGCAATTATTGTAAATAACTTCAATTACCCACTTATATTCATTCAGGATTGGCAGATTTTCAGTTTGATTATTGTTAGAGTGCTAGCTGGTTTTTTGAAGCAACATAAAGAATTCAGCTTGCCAAAGAGCTGGAAAAACAGAAATGAAACTGCAAATGGACTAAAGTACATGAAACTTGTACATTGTATAACAGGGGCTAAGATAGTCCTGGAGTAATTAAGATGCATTTCTAACTTATCTAGGCCAACACTCAATTTAGTTATGGGATCTGGAGATGGAAATGGCATGGAAGAAAGACTGTAGATGAAGGTAACACATTTGTCTTGTACAGAGTTCTGCTCTGCAAAGCCAAGATATCAGATACAAAATCTGCAGATTATCAAATCTGTTCCTACCATATTGTTATGTCTACCACAGAGCAGAAAAGAATTATGTGCTAAAGAGATTTTATTCCATACTTTTAATTCCATATATCCCAGCCATCAAGGAATCAGCTGAACTGCAGATACAACTTTAAGCTATTTCAGAGATATTTAAAATGCAATTTGCTTGCCTGGGGTGCAGTAACAAGCAGCTCCTTCAGACCCTACACCCCAGAGGCAAGGGAAAGGTTCTTCAGCATTTCACACTGATCATGTGTTCATCCAAGGCTGGGTAAATCTGTGGGAATACCTTTATATATCTTTTTTAATTCTACTTGCAACATGACAAAACAATTTGTAAAGTTTTGCTTTCGGTGAATAATTGACAAGTGGCACATTGCTCTCTTCCACACAAATATAAAAACTATTTACAATGTTACTTCGTAAAACACCTTTCAAAATCAAGGGAATCTGGTCTGTGTATGCATCTAAATCTCCACCTGGGTACACATGCATTCATATTTATTCAATGCTAGCCTAGATTTTTATTCCTGTCTTCTGAACTGGAAACACTAAATTAAAACATCTGAATTTTTAATCTTCCACACAGTAAAGGGACCACAAGTCAAACTCTCTACCTGACACAATCCCTACCCTGTTTGTGTAGTGCCAGGCTGTCCTTCTGTTTGAGTACAGCAAGGATTATACAATGTCTGAGCAAAACCAGCTTGCCTTCAGCTCTGACAGTTCTCAACACCATAGCTGGATGCTTGGCAGATATTGATGAAGACAGACTTGGGTAACTCTTAATATAATAAGTTCATTTAATGCAGAGTTCTCCATTGGGAGTATTTATCTCACCTAACCTCAGCTATCTCAAAGTTTATCATCTCTCAACACAAGTCAATTAAATATCCTTCATACATAGAGACAGGAAAATCCAAAGGTGCCACTCTAAAAGAGTTCATAAGATATAGGGAAGAACTTTGGAGCTTTTCCTTTGTTCTTTTCTTCATTAGATGTTTAATTTTATGAGAATGAAGTTGAGATGAATCTCATGCCATATGTGCAACACAGATGAGCTGAAGCCAAATGGAAATATTCCCATGCTCACTCACAGGAAAGGAGTCTTGAGGCAACCTGACAGCAGGCCTGGGACTAGTCAAGGTGTTTCTGGTCTCTCTACATTTAGAAACACCAAGTGAAACCAATTGCTTTTCCTTTCTTTCCACAATCCCTCAGCTTTTTCCTCATGTCTACACTAAGGCTCAATCCCCCAAGTTGATTCCAATTCAGCTTGCAATTCGTGGTCCAGTTTCAAAAAAAACCAAACCAGAAACAAAAAAAAAATGAACAAAAAAAAACCCCAACCCAAACAAAAAACAAAACAAAAAGAAAAACAAAAAAACCCCAAACCATCAAGATTTATTGCTCAAAACAAAGATCAGCTCCACATTTTGATGGGACTTATTTCCACTGCTTTGCCCAGCACTCAATGACAAGACACTGAGCCTTCTCTTTGCTTTTAAATCAAGCCATGAAAATAGTAGGTATTACTCTCTCCCAAGTGAAGTCAATTGGACCATTGTTTTTTACTTCCCACAAGGCCAGGTTTTCAGTTGCCAATAGACTAAATTAAAGGGAAATTTAAAAAAAACCAAAAAAAAAACCAAAAAAAAACCAAAAAAAAACCACCACAGAAAAAGAAACATGAAACTCAGTTTTCTGCTAAAGCTTCCCAACTCTCTACTCCACATGGAATTCTCTAAGTGAGATACTGAGGCAAGTAATGTGTTACTGTGAAAATGTGAAGAAAGAAAGAGGTACTACATGAAGTAAGGGGCTGGTGTTTCTTCAATAGACAGAGCCAGTTTAAAATAGGGATACAACGAAGGCAGTGTACTGAGTATCCAAATTCACAATAACTGTCCTGAGAATTCAAACAAATCAGTAGTAGCATTATTTCTATAGTTTTATAACAAAAACATTATACTAAAAACTTCAAACACTATCAAGAAAGGAAATGAATGAAGTTGTCTCTAATTTAATCCTAAGTAATATATCATCTTTTTGTCCATGTCATTTTGCTTGGTTAGAACACTTAAAAATACCAAGTAAGACCTTTGCAGTCCTCACTAACAGGCATGGCAGTTGGTAGCCATTTCTATGTGTATTTTGCAAGCATTCACCTGGCTTGGAAATCCAGTGTTACATCTCAGGTTATACAGCTACAGATTTTTGGCCCCCATCTGTGCTGGAGCATCTCCAGTTCTGGCTTCAAACATAACCATGGTTTACTCTTAGTTCCTTTCCTATCTGATCAAAGCCCTCCTATATTAACCCTATTCCTTTCCTCTGCCTCTCTTCACTTTCTGAGCTCAGTCAGTTCTTATTGCATGTCCCAAACACCAACACCAAGGTTTTTCATGCTACTTTCCACTTCTTCTCTAGCACTTACTAACTCTTCTTCCTCCTTCTTCATCACCCTCGGCACCCACACTGCCAAGCATGTCCATGACCTGTCTTTTCCAGGCTGCTATCTCATTCCCCACACATTTCCAATTTTCCCTGTTCCTTGTACCATCTCAATGACTTCACTTAGGATATCTTGTAGCATTTATATTTTTAAATCCCAGCACAGGCCAATGCTGTTGCTTTTGCCTCCTTAATCCATCTCATTATTCTCCATTGTGTTCTCCTTGTAAATACCTTCCTCAGCCTCTCCTAAACCCACAACAGACTCCCTTTTCTGCTCATCTTCCATTTTCCAGTGCCCTAACATGACCAGAGAGATGAAACAAGAAACGTCTCCCCTGTGTCTAGAACACACATCCAGTGTCTCAGGAGAGAAAGATTTTGTTTCCCCACACCTGCTGCTGGCTCAAGCCATAGGAGACTGATGGTGTCACTGCAGGGAACTCTTCTTAAACCATGTACTGAAAAATCACTGTGAATTTTCAGAAATCTCAGACAGCTTTGCACTGATACATTTCTAATGACCAAATGCCTCGATGTGCAGAGTTTCCAAATGCTAACAACTTGATCCAGCTGGAACAGATTTTCCAAGAAAACCTGTGTCAAAGCCATATCCCTGCCAATTTCAAGAGCTAGTTCCTAAGAATAGAGATGCTATAGAGTCTTAATGAAAAGAACTTCAGTATTATTTTGAAATGGTAAATCAATGCATTCCCCCTCCAGTTTCTTGCTTGGAAACAGTTGAATTTCAAAGACAAAATTCCAAGTTTTTTTTGTTTCCTGGACCATACTTCATCATTCTGAAGACTTGATTACTATTGAAGATGCTGGAATTAAAGCCACTTTCAGACTAAGTGATAATTTAGTCTTTTCATAATTCTGTATACACTGGCAGCTCTGGTAATAAAGTCAAAAAAGGCTGCACTGAAACTCTGTCACAGGTTTATCTAGCTGATTAATATTGAGATCTTATGCCCCCTGGTTCCATGCACTTAGAGGGGTTTTCTGGCACACTGTGAATTAATGCTGAAGTCACAAAATAATATAAGGGCATTCTACTTTTCCAAAATCATGCTTATAAACAGACTTACAAATCTATATTCAATTTACATACAAACTCCATCCTATCTTTTTTTTTTTTTTTAAATATATCTTTCTGTAATAACAGCAAGTATTTTTGCTCTATCTCAAGAACCAGATTAAACTGTTCTTGTAATTAAAGGAATATTTGCGTATTCCCAAACCTAAAGCAAAGGCTGCATTGCAGAAACAAAACCTTATCTGCTTTACTTTGCAAAGGTAATGAGTTCAAATCCAGTGGTGCTTTGTTTTTTATTAAGTCTTGTAAATTGTATTCTCCTAGTACCTAAAGGATTGTTATACTTTCATCTCTTAATTAGTTCTTATCAACTGGAACATTCAGCATGTAATTATTGTATGTAGGCGTGTTTGGAAAATGAAGCAAAATATTCAACACAGTACCCCATTTCCATTAAGTCTGACACACCTCCAGACTTGGCTATGATCTAGGGAACTCATTTCATAGAATACTTCCATTTTTCCACTTGACTCTTCTAAAATGCACTTGGGGAGCAATATCAGTCTTCATATAGCTAACTAACACCTGCAGGTTCAAAAAGTGACAACTGAAGACTGCAACTAATACCGACAAAAACTAATACCTTATGTTTGCAGAGACAGGGAGTAAATTATAACAATAGCTTTCCACTTGTTTTATGTTACAGGAAAACAATACTCCCCCCCTATGCTGCTGGAAATGCTTTTTCTACTGGCTGAATGACTCCCACACCCCCCACCACAGGCTCTTCAGCTGCATGGTCATCTACACTCAGAAAGTGGGCTCCAACCCTCAAATCTTAACAAGGACAAAACCACCATGGACGTTTTAACTCCCACTCAGATACCAAGAAACGTGTTCAAAACACTTTTATTCCTAACAAACCATGAAGCCCTAAAGACCCATAACTGCTGATGCTCCATACCTTCTCTGGTTTTCCAATCTAAACCCCACACGCTAGCATAGGAGAATCATAAAAATGAGAGATACAAAGGGGAAAGATCTAAGCAAGTTATCCAGTTCCATATGGAGGTGGATTTTCCTTTTGTTAAATATAATAAATATGTTTTGTTAAACATATTCCATGAAGCTGCCTAGGCTTTGCAGGCAGAAGCTTCTGCAAACACCAGAGGGTATAAATCTCTGCCCAGTCCTGGCAGTAGCACAGCCAAAGCCTGGTACAAGAGTGGGCAACAGTTCCTCCAGCTCAGGATTTGTGGGGTGACAGCAGGAGACTGCCAGAGGCAAAAACCTAGGGCCAGCATTAGATGTTACCTTCATGTAACCTCACTGAGAGGGGGGTTACACAGCTGGTGTATCTATGCAATCTTAGATGGTGAAATTTCTCATCCATTGGCTATTAAATCTGTTGGACAACCTCTCTTAAAGGCTCACGTATTAGGCTTGGCTTTTTATGAGTGATTTTCATGCCTTTTTAGAAGTTACAACCCCTTCCAGAGTAGTAAACTGCAGTAATTGTCATGAACAATATGTAATAGTATTGAAAGTAAGATTATTAATAAAAACATAATAACTGTTGTCAGTTGACATAAGTCAAGCATGCTCAGCAATTAGGCTTTCATCACAGACCCTTGAAAAAATAAACATCAAATCAAAATGAACTCTTTTGTGTAACAAAGTTATTCTCACTAACTGGATTTTTTTGTTTGACTCATTACACAGTCTGTACAAACCATGTAAGATGTCAGTTATATATGAACCAATAAATAGTAATCAAAATTACAGAAAGAGCAATGATTTCTTGCATCAGAAAATTTCTGACTGGTCTACTGTAACAATTGGTAGAAGATCTGAAATAAGAATTGGCAGAAAAGCCTTAGGAAAAAGCTTCTGTATCATTAGAGAGTTAACAGAGATAGTGCCCATATAATAAATACAAATATTTATAAAAGAAATTAATGCTGAGTTTACACTCTTCCTTCTATGGTTCCATTCAATATGAAATTGTTTGCAAGCAAATCACCTACAACACTTTAAAATTTACAATCTTACACTGATAAGTTATCCTATAACTTCTTAGTTCTCCTCAGTTTTAATCCAATAACATAACGTTATTAACAAATGTTGCCATGTTATTAGGTTTCCAAAGCTTTTTAGACTACTGAGATATTTCTGAAACTAACCAGAAGAAATCCTTGTTTCAGCTACAGGTCTGCCAAAGCCCATTGCCTGCCCAGAGAGCAGAGAGGCATCCTCAGAGCATTGCAGTCTGGGAGAAGGTTCCAGTACAGAGCTACCAGAGGGCAGGGGCTTTTGCCAAGTTCTGCTCTTCCTTGAGCAAAACCACTTTCTTGCATTCCAAGCCCAACCATGGTAACTTCAGGGCTGCTCCAGCAGTTCTGTGCCCTCACCTGTGACTGCTACACAGATGTGGTTTATTCAGTTGTTTAGGAAATCACTGCCCTGAATTCTCCCTGAAAACCCTGACAGTTTCATATTGAATTTTGGTTATTCTAGTCAATGGCGTTTTCAGTATCTGTATAGATAATAATAAAGGTAGTTATATACAACTGCAAGGTCAGAGCCTTTCTAAAATGAATAGTATCTTTTTACATGATAGCCTCTCCACTCACTAAAAACCAAAACCAAACCAAACCAAAAAAAACTACTACTTAAAATTTTATTATTTTATTTTTTGAGAGGGAGAATGTTGATGGTTGGATGTGGTGGTCTTAGAGAGCTTTCCCAACCATGGCAATGTTTTTGCAGGCCTCTAGCAAAGGCTATAATTTATCATCAGATACTTTTTCTACACTGATCTATAAAGATCAGGTGCTATGCTTTGCTGGGGTCCCAGCTATGCTTGCTGGGATCTCCCTGATCACTTGAAAATCAATTACTGTACCATGAATTTTTATGTAAGTTATTTCTATGCATTTCACCATGCTGATTGATGAACGCAGCAACCTACTGATCCAGTGTGCCAGATCTCAATAACATCTCCAGAGACTGAAATACATAAAGCACCAAGCGAATCTGAAATGTAAGGAGTTTTGCTCATTAGCAGTCTACTTGTGAAGTGCTCTTTCCTCATCACTGCTCTCCTCTAAGCCTTGTTATTTAACATTCCCCTGTCAAAGTAAAATATAACTATAGCTATGTCACCCTTAAACTTTCAAATACAGGGGCTTTTCCCTCTACATCAACTTAACAAGTAATTTTTACTAGCTAGTGTAGCTAGGAATAAATTACTATTGTGTTACATAACATTTGCTAGACAGTGAAGAATTTTAGGGACAAAGACTGCCACCTTTTGGCAGTAGTCTATAACAGAAAAACCTGCTTTCTTATGCAAATTAAAGTAAATATTGTTATCATTGTAATAAATTATAATGAGCAAACAAAACAAAGAACAAAACATAGGATCAACTGAAACCAATCGGAGAAAAACCCTACATGCTGTACACAAGATTTCTTAACATAAATCAGAGAAACCAGAGCCAGGAGATTCTTCTTGGAAGACACTATGACTAGACAGCCCTGGCTTACATTGTTGAATATTACACCAAAAAAAAAAAATATTTAAAGATAAAAACACGTAGGAAGGCACATATGGATTCTTTTATGCAGGTTTCTTTCTCATGCAGTGCTGGTTTAACCTCTGAGTAAATTTTACTCTTTGCATTAGGTCAAATAACCTGAAGAAAAATTACTAGACAATTAGACAATTACTAGACAATTACTAGACAATTACTAGACAATTACTACATTATAACACAAATAATATTTTGCCAACCCCAATGCTGGTACTTCCCACATAATCCATGCTCGAACTCGGAAACAATTATTTTCATTTAGAGCTTTGAGTCATTTGATTTTTTGCATTTGCTGAAATAAAAAGGGGTAAAGCCAAATGCCAACATACAGCATGCCAGTTACACTGACATGGTAGCAGCAGAAAGACCTTTACATCTGGTAATGTATCTGATGAAAAAATAGAGAGCTGGGCCGATTCCAAGAGAGCTGGGCCGATTCCAACGGGATGAGGCTCAACAAGGCCAAGTGCCGGGTCCTGCACTTTGGCCACAACAACCCCATGCAGCGCTACAGGCTGGGGACAGAGTGGCTGGAGAGCAGCCAGGCAGAAAGGGACCTGGGAGTCTGCATCGACAAGAAACTGAACATGAGCCAGCAGTGTGGCCAAGAAGGCCAATGGCATCCTGGCCTGTATCAAAAACAGCGTCACAGCAGGTCCAGGGAGGTGATTCTGCCCCTGTACTCAGCGCTGGTTAGGCCACACCTCGAGTACTGTGTCCAGTTCTGGGCCCCTCAGTTTAAGAAGGATGTAGAGGTCCTGGAGCAGGTCCAAAGGAGGGCAACCAGTCTGGTGAAGGGACTCGAGCACAAGCCCTATGAGGAGAGGCTGAGAGAGCTGGGGCTGTTCAGCCTGAAGAAGAGGAGGCTCAGGGGAGACCTCATTGCTGTCTACAACTACCTGAAAGGAGGCTGTAGCGAGGTGGGAACTGGACTCTTTTCACAGACGACCATCAACACGACAAGAGGACACAGTCTTAAGTTGTGCCAGGGGAGGTTTAGGTTAGATATTAGAAAGAATTTCTTCACGGAGCGGGTGATCAGGCTATGGAATGGACTGCCCGGAGAGGTGGTAGATTCTCCGTCCCTGGAGACATTTAAAAAAAGACTGGATGTGGCACTCAGTGCCATGGTCTAGCAACTGCTCCGGTGGGTCAAGGGTTGGACTAGATGATCTCTGAGGTCCCTTCCAACCCAGCCAATTCTATGATTCTATGAATACCAAAAGGGATGGTTGAGTCACCAATCCCTGGTGATATTTAAAAGACTTGTAGACTTCTTTTACCCAGAAAAGCATATTTTTGTTAAATAGTACTTTTGTTTAAAAAATGCAATTACAGAAAGATGAAAAGAGTATTTTACTGAGCTCCTCAATGTTGAAATTCACAAGAGCAAACAACAGTCCAAACAACAAGCCTTTTTCCAGACAGCTGAGCCATTTGCAGGAGAATGAAACTGTGAAGAGCTTGAAGAGGCAATCAGAATACTGAGGAGTAACAAAAGCACCAGGTGTGAGTAATCTTGCCACCGAATTCTCAAGACCAGAGGGGAAAAACAAAGTCAAACACTTTCCAGGACTATTTAGTTGGTTTGAGTTTGGGGAAAAATGTCAAGCATAAAAGAAGAGACATATGCTGTATTCCAGTTTTAAAACTTTAAAAAGCCATAATAATCCACTCATTTATAGCAAACTCATCTGATACTGGAGAACAGCATTTGGATGCTCTTGCTTAAGATGCTATTTAAAAAATTAGTTACATTATACCAGCATGTTAAATATGCATACATCATCATCATCAAATCTTGGAGGGGCTTTTGGATTTGCTTTTTTGTTTGGTTGGCGTTTTTTGTTCTGTTTGAATTGTATTAAATACACAACCTATTGAAACTGGAAACTTACACATAACTCTACTTAGGATTTTAAGAACCTAATTATACCCACAATTAATAACTGACCCCTTTGAAGACTAGCTGCATTGAAAACAAGTGACTAACCTCATGCCATATGGAATTTCATTGATTTAACTGAATTTCAGCAGTATAATTCTGCTTTTATGAGTGGGAGTTATGAAAGCAGATGAAGGGTAGCAGAGCACAGCAGAGCCCACTACCTGGTTGGCACCATAACCATCCTGCACAGATGGAAGAGGGAACTGGTACAGGCTTCCACATCACAAAATTCACAGTTCTTTGGAGCAGTATGACAGTACTTGCTGCTTAAAAAGTATTTTGCCACTGTCAGCAGGACTCCCAGATGGGGCCTGCCATGTTCCCAAGGCACAGATGACACCACTTGCTGAAGAATGTGCCATTTACAGTCTTCAAAATCATCTCCTGATGGGGAGACTTAATGTCTTTAATATCCTTCTCCTGATGGTTTTCAGATGACTGAGGAAGTCAAGAAAACAGTTTTTCAGACCCTCAGATACGAAGAGAAGGCACAGGGATGCAGAACAACATCACTACCTTGGAAGCCTCTAAATTTCTACTGTCACTGAGTTTTTTAGGGATGCTTTAATTTTGTTTGGGGCTTTTTATTGCACATGCTGCTTTGTCTGATTTGCAGGAGTTAGTTATTTAAACCTTTTTTTTTTTTTTTTCCAGTGGGTGTTAGCACTGTCAGAAAAATGGTATTAAAATAAAAATATGTATGTAAGATATTAAGCATGAATCTTTAAGAAGCATGAGAGATGGCTAAGTCATAAACCAATAAAACTCACAAGGTCAACTTTATTACACCAGGATGTAACAGACCACGTAAGTGGTAATTAAATCCTCCAGTTTTAGAAGTTCAGTTATTGCTTTCTTCTTCAGGCACTGAGTAGGAATCTCCAAAGCCCGACACTGAAACTAAGGGGTCTCCATTGATATATCTAGGAAAATATTTTGGATCCTCATTAACACAAGCAGCAGAACAACAAAGGATTATAGTGTATTGTACAGTAGTATAATAGAACCATACTAGCAAGCAGAGTAGTGCAACACCCCCATGAATAACCAAATAACTATGGTTATTGGTAAATTAATGCATTTTAGTACAAAGGTTGCCCACTATCAAGCCTATCTGATGAGATAATGTACATGGAAGAATAGCATCATGTCTTAATTATAATTTATATACATGTGTTGTATATATTAACTTTTAACATCTGCATAAACCAATAATGGGAATTGCATAAAGCTCACCCTGTTTATGCAGGCATCATACAGAGATCTGCTTGATGACCTCCAAAGTAAGGAACTCAGTGTCCCTTTCTATTTTACAAGGCAGGCATTTTAATTCTAATTTTTGTTTTGATAAAGTGAATCAAAGCAACAAAACCATCTTAAAAGAAAGATAGCTAGGATAGAACCTAACAGAAAGTCTCAATATTATTATTTTGAACATTTTTCACTCCCATTCTTACAAAGAGTTTCACAGATAATACTCCCACTTATGCAGATTATACTAATTTGGGCTACCTTCCCAAGCCATCTACACTGGGATACAGGTTTGAATATTTTTAAACAATTTCATGTTTATTTTCAAGGACTGCAGAAAAACTAAATAAAAATTTACCACTCTAAGTGAGCCCACATAGTAACAGTATTGTTTCGCTTATGACTTGCATCTCTATTTTGCTTTATGTTTACTTTTTTTATTAAGCCATGGAAGTATCAAAGGATATGCTAATGATAAGACATAGTGAAAGTGACAGATAACACTTAAAAGGTGAAATGAATAATCTTCTAATAACCTTGGTAGCACTGTCACACCTTCCCTGAAACACAGTGAGGAGCCACTCTTCATGCATCACATTACTCTGCCTCAGAAATTAGGAAACAAACCTCAGGTTTTCTTTTTTTTTTTAATACATCCAGAGCTTAACTTGTTTGGAAGTGTTGCTTCTTCAAAATGGACAGTGTTTTATTTCTGCCTCAACTGTTACAGGAATTTTTGAAGGTATCTTTAGCATTATAAGATAGACAATTGTTTTCTGCAGCTATACTGGTGAAACCACACAAAAACATCTGTTCAGCCACCTTAAACTGCAGTATTAAATTCCCGAGTTTTGCATGGCACACATTACATTCAAATGTTGTTTATGCATAAAGATCAAACCTTGAAAAATTATGTGGTTTGCTCTGCTGAGATGTCTAACTATTTACATCCCCAGAGTGCTTTGGAGTCATTCGCTTCTCAGCTCATTTAACAGATTTTACACTGATTTTTTCCACCTCAATTAGTATTGCCTAAAAAATTACAAATTGTGAAATCCTTTTCAATTGAAGAGAAAACAAATATTAGAAATATTTCCACCAGCCTGCCTCTAACCACTATCACCTTTGTAACATGAAACATCCCTACACATCACACCTTGCAAGCAGAAAGCATCCTTTATTCAGTCTGTTTTGGCTTTGCACACTATTGTAGGCAAATTTTTTTAAGAGCCTTTCTCCATAATATCAAATGCAGGAGCCTTGTGCTTTCAGGCAATATATTGATATTATTACAGCACATATTCTTTAACAAGTGCAAGAATGGAAAGTTTATAGATACTGACCAATTAGTGTTTTTAAAAAATAGTACAAGAGATATTAACAGGAACCAAAACAGCTTGATTTCAAATACAAGTGGCCTCAAGCTACACATTTCAAACCTATTATTTTATACACCTCTGTCACCACACCAGCATCTCAGCATGCTAAGTTCCAGCAATACACTACTTCCTCCGGGTCCTTTTCTACTTCCCAGAAGATGATACATGTGCAACACTTCCTTCTTCATTTTAGTCATGAGACTCGAGTTGGTGTTGCTTTTCAGCTTTTCAGTCATTCCCATGCTTTTGTTACCCCACACATGAACATTGCATACAGCAGGGAGAGAAAGGACAAAGGAGTGTGCTTGTGCTTGGAGTGGGCAAAAGGAAACTGTGAGGCTTTTTGCCATGCAGTCCTGTTAAACTTCATTCCACTCTTGTGAAAGGTAAACCTACCTTCCACTGTATTTTATTGTGGAAAATTCCACTGCACAACAGAATTGAAGCCATTAATGATGCTGCTCACACTGGAACTCAATATTCATTCACATCCATTGGCAAATCTTACAATGGCAGTTTGAAAGCTATTTTTCCAGAGTCTCTGAGTGTGGAATTCACTCAGGGATCTCTCTGAACAGTATCTGGCAGAACCCAGACTTCTCCATCCCAGGAGAAGACAAGTTGTAAGTGGCACAGATGCTTTAACAGCACTGAGAGGAGCCAGTTCTATCAGAGGCATGAAAATCATTCCAATTTTATGTCAAGTGCTGAGAGAAGACTTCAGAGCAGTCGTGTGTGACCCAGCCAGCACTGCTCTGGTTTCAGAGTGATTTGCCTTTCACACAGGCTCCTTTTTCACAGTCACTCATTGTAAATCTCTTATTCAGAAATGCAGGGTCAGGAACTTCAAAGGCAATTCATTCTGTCCTTTAGTCAAAGGAAAAAATCACAAAGCTTACTGCCTCTACAGCCTGACCACAGACAGAAGAATAGAAAACAAAATCTAAGAAGCTCCTCCTGCAGGTAGCCAAGAAAGGGGGAAGGCTTAGGAATGCCTTACTCATTACAGTGTAGGATTAATATCCCAAGTACATCTTCTGTAGCTGCATTCATGGAATTATCAGGAACTAGCTCAAGAGTGAGTGCAAAGGTCTGTAGACCCTTCCTGGGTGTAAGAGGGCCAGTATCAGCCAGAGAAGAGGTACAGAGGTGGACGGGACGACTGCTCACCAGTCTCTCCTCAGAGAAGGCAGCAAGCCAAGGGAAGTGATGCAGATAAGGGGGGAAATGCTAGTTCTGGGATGATTTATTATTGGCTTGAAGTAAAGAAATGAGCCAGGATGCCATTTCATCCTTGAGGTTTAAGGTTGATTTCCAAATCCAAAGAAAATGAAGCTCTGGGATACTGTGAACTCAGAGTGAGATTTCATACAGCTTACCCCAAAATTAATAAAAGCCTTGGTAGTAATTCCTTTCTTTCTTTTTTTAATTAAGTGATTTCCAGATAGAGTAGACAGGAGTATTAAAATTAAAGGATATACCAAATCTTATTATTAGTTTTGCTGTCTGCAATCCAGTGGGAATTTCACCATTTTCCACAAGCTCTCTACAGTTCTGCCCAGTTTTTGTCTTGTTCTGAGGCAAATTTGATGCTGGCTCCGGAAGATGGGGAAAGTGCTACGAAGAATTAATTTCAGCTACAATTCCTGTTTCAAAGTATCTCTTTGAAGGTAAGTACATGCAGCAGATCTCATATTCTCAGAACAGAGGCATCACTGCACATCTGCTTGGCCTGACAGTTTAAGCAAGATATTTAAATATTCTCTCTTGATTGCAATAGTCCTGCAAACTCCTTTGCTGTCAACAGTTTCTTCCTGTGTCACACTGAACACATTCTGAATTGTAAGGAACATCCACACAGCAGAAATACTAGGCATGCCCTATGGCAAAAGTCAGCTTAATTGCTAAAATAAGATCCAAAAACACTGCTTGGGGACCACTTTTGCAATGGAATCTCTTTAAAATGCCAAAGGCAACTTTTCTGAGGAAAGAAGTCCCTTATGAACCCTCAAAACTATCAGTACAAGAACATCAAAACTAAATAAAACAAAATAGCCCTCAGGTTTAAAAATAGAGCTTGATTTCAAATAAACACAAACACAAAGCTGACTTTTGTCATACATTAAACTAGATTAAAAACTTGTCTGTCTAAAAACTTTTTTAGTGGCATGACTAGTGAAAATGAGTTTATTCTTTTTTTCCAAAAGTGAGGAACTCACATGTGTGTAATCCACTTACCATAAAGTCATGCGAACCTCTCATTGTCTTTGCTTCCCTTCTCTGACCCTTTTAACTTCATTATTTGCTTCTTAAGAGAGAAAGACCTGAACCATGCACTGCATAGGAGGAAGCATTTTTTTACTGACAGAGTATTTGGGGATTGGAATGGGCTGCCCAAGGAGGTGCTGGAGTCACCATCTCTGGAGGTATTTGAAAACCATGTAGATGAGGCACTTCAGGACATACTCTAACGGGTGATACAGTTAGTGAGATAGATATATATATCTCCTTTTTTTTTTATTGGGAGGGGGGGAAGGAGGATGTTGACAGTTGGATCTTAGAAGTCTTTTCCAACTGTGACAGTTCTGTGATCACTGTTGCATCATGATGCCATTCATAACATCACAAAAACATCAGCATTCACCTACTAGCAACATACTAAAAAAAAAAAAATGCACTTTAGAATTTCAAATATCTTCCTACAATTCTTAAATCAGAGATTACAAAAATAAATTCTGCATACAGTTCTTTAGCATTCCACCCAAATAAATGTCAAGTTTGACCATCGCTAAAGCAAAATGAGTTCCTTGGTACTTTGCATGTGGGATTTTCCCAGTATTTTTCAATTTTAAATTCATATCTACCTGTCCATTATCTAACCTCTCAGAATCTCACCATTTGAAAAATAAAATTGCTGCTTTATGTGCTACCTATTTTAACATCAAAAAGAATTAGAGAGAACAGAAGAAATATTCAAAGTGCAAGCTAGTATTACTGGGCAAGGAGAGGAAGCAGCAAATGGAAGAGAGTATTGGTTAAGGTTGGTTAAGATGGAAAAACTGAAAGGGCTTCCCACACTCATAAAAAGAAAGGCAAGCTCTCCAGCTCTCCATACTCAAAGACATGAGTTCCTTTTCAGGTGTCACACCATCACTATGTGATATGGGACATTACAACTTACTCCATCTTGTAACTTATAAAATAAAACTATTATATAAAATAAAGGCATATACTCTATGTACCTTTACTATATGTCGTATGTATCTAATTTTAGTATATATATTGTATATAATAATAGGTTATCATTATTATATGCAGGGATTATATACATTGTAATATATATGCTAAAATTAGATACATACTACACGTACTAAATATTATATATATATAGTATATATATAAGTATATGAAATAAAACTATAAAATAATTTGTGTTCTCTTCTCCTAAAAAACTGAATAGATTAAAGAATCCAAGGTTCAGAGTCAACATTTCAGATCTTTAGAGATGAAAAGATGGAGAAGCCTCATTTTAGCAGAATGACTGAGAAGATTACAAAAGCTGAGAATATCACCTTTATCAATAAAAGGATTATACTAAGTACACAAAATTTAAATATAATGGAACATCTATTTGACATTATGGTGAAGACCATAAACCTTGCCCAAAAGTGCTTATGGTCTCAGTGAAGCTTTTTTTTTTTTTAATAAGGAAGTCTTTTTTTTTTTTTTTTAAATGACAAAACTGCATCTTATTATGAAATTGCCAATACCTGGGAAAGACCAAGATTATTTATGCTGGATTTTGATAGGACAATGGAGCACCTCATCGAAAACTGCCAAGTTATGATTCACTAAGCAGAGTCAAGGTTAGACCCAGATGCCAATAAAGATTCATTAAGTATGAAATACTAAATCAGCAGTGTCTTTGTAATGACCTGAGCACTAATTTTGGCTAAGTACTTGAATTCCCCAATGGAAGAAAGGCAAAGGGGAACAATTTAACAGCTTTTAGCCACTAAAATGATAACATACAAAACATTTGAAAAGATATTGGGAGCTATATAAAACTGAAAGTAGGCAAGTGATACAAAACATCACAAATTAACAGCCTTTAGTTAGTATTTTCTTTCTTTATCTTAGAGCAAAGAATGATTCCTTTTCACTGGTTCCTAGATAATGTTATGATTACTGCACCAAAACAACACATTAAAATTATTTGCATCATCTAATTCACATGACACCATATGCCAGAAGACAAAAACAGCTAACACAAGAGTACCTAGAGAAAGGAACAAAAATCACATATAATTTTTCTACTCTCAACTATATATAAATAAATAGCATGAGAAATAATTAGCTGGTAGAAAGGATGGCTGGATTTTCAGAAGTAGAATTGTGTGGAAAATACTGAAGTTGATATGTCCTTTTCATATGAACAAGGAAAGAAAATAAATTTAAAAAAAGCTTAAAAAGATGGTAGAGTAATAAAGCTTTGTGTTTTTATTAAATTTTATAGGCTGCTTTCATGCCAGTAAGTTATACTTGCTCGTCTTCCAAGAAGTACGACAAGGAAGCAACAGTATATACTTGATATGCAAAATATCTTGCATTATTAGAATTTAAAAACAGACATTTATATGCTATGCAAGAAGAAATAAAGTATATAATTGACAGTGGTACCTGTCTTGCAGGCTTGCAAGATTTGCATGAACAGCATGGATCTGTCTCCTATGGGAACAAAATAGATGTAGGGGGTTGCTGCACACAGCTTCTATTGCAGTACTGCCACTAAATCCTCCTCGACGAAATGCACAGTGTTTATGGCTACTTATAAATTCTGTGTCTTTGCCTGAATTCTGGGACAACATTCCAGAATTAATATTTACACCTGGAACTCTGTGCATTCTCCTGAGTCTATGTTCAACAACATAATCAGAATAATGCAAAATCATCTTTATGGTGAAGCATTACACTATACCGGGATTCTCTGCTTTTCTGCTGCAGAATGGTGCTATTTAAGACTTCATTTAATCATGCATAATATACAAAAGGCTTCTTATTTTGACTTAGCTCTACCATTTTAGACAAAATACTTCAGTTATGCCATGGAGTGACTACATCTTATAACCCCTTTAACATCCAGAATCCTCAGCAGAGCAGCTAGACTTTTATGATTTTGCAGCTACCTGCGAGAATGTTTCTCCCCCAGCTGCCATGCACTCCAATGAGACACTAGGAGTAGAGAAATGTGACTACAGATTGACACAATGTTACATAAAAATGTTTTAAGAAAATGTAGTAGAGAAGCTATTTTGTGTCACTCTATAATGTTTTAAAAGTAAAGTATGCTCTGTTTCTTTGTTGGTCTCGTAATACGACCATATTCTCCTCTGTGCCATCACCTGACTGTACCAGCAGGGATCACACTGACACAACCATGTTTTTCACATGTTCCACTCTACTATTCCTACACATACACAGAAAGATGAGTCTTACAAAACTGGGTCATACCTACATGATCAAACCTGCATTTCAAATCCAGTCATTAGCAAATTGATCATAAAAAATATTAAAAAACTCCTTATTCTTCCTTCGGTTCCTAGAACATAATAATTCTTAATCTTTTATTAAAAAAAAAAAACTTGTTTCAGTAAAACTTTTCAGCCACATGGCAGCATAACTGTTAAGTGATCATTTTTAAAATGTGTATTGATACACTCGAGTGAAAAAAGACTCAGATAACCCAGTTCTAGAAACAGGAAGCAGCTACAACCATTCCCAAATTCATGACAGCTTTCTTGAGGGATAAGTTAATTATGAAAACTAATGCTACCAACTTAAAGCAAACTATTACACCTTAGTTTTGAGTCTTTTGTATAAGAAATACTAAAAACCCAAGCATAGCTACAATCAATTAGCTTAACTGGTTTCATTTCAATCATAATTTCTAGCATTCTGAAAAGGTAGAAGCCTTCTTTTCAAAACCTTCCCTTCAAGATAAACACTTTATTTATACACAAAACATGTCTTGTGACTTTTTCCATCTCCTTCATTATTCTTGACAGTTGTCAAGCTCTGGCTGTCTGTACTTCTTCACAGGAAAAGTACCTGTCCTGCAGACTGATGCACTGAGAGCAACGTGCACCACAAGGGCTCACAGCTGTTGCTTCTTTAGCAAACAGTGCACTCAAACAAGAAGAACCAGAAGAAAATAAAATTACTTCTGCACTTTCACCTCAGGAGAATCCTGAAGTAACCACTATATGTTTTTCTTATCTGTTCAAAATGAACATGTAATGGTAATCAGATATATGCATAAACATAATGTACATCTGAAAGATTAAATTAAAAAGCCTGTGTCAATTTCATCAGGTTTACAGTGGCAAAGGAACAACTGATTTAATGATGGGAAAAAGTAAAAAGTACACCCTGGTAGTTTAGAAATATCTAAAAAGCAAGGCAATGGGAAAACAGATTAGAATGTAAAATGAAGCACCACATGATGAGTGATCCAGCAGTGCCAAAAAATAGACGTCAGTAAAACTAGGAAAAAAATATTTTTACAGAGGATTGGAGATAAAACAGAAAAAAAAGTCTAGAAGTAGTCCAAAATCAAAACATTCAATAAAATATTAGAAAAGCAGAAATAGTTTAAAAAGAATAAGTGTGTTGGCAGGGAGACAGCCAAACCACAAAGGATCTGGGAAGAAGTGGCAGAGACTATTGACAGAGCATGAAATAAGGGGATTAATAGTCTCAGTTCAGCACAAAAGCCATAAAACAGTAATTAGAAACTTTATGTTGTTTTTTTAAAAAAAAAACATGCTCAAAAAAAGGGGGGAGGAGGGGGGGAGACAACCAAAGTAATTAAATAATTTCTGTGAAACTCCAAGAGTTACAATAGCTTCTGGTTTAAAGAAGTCTATCAATCAAGGCACTGATAATCCTCTTGATGCAAATCATCACTTGGAATAGCCTAAAATAACCAGCTAATATCCATTCCTACAGCTCCCCAACCACACACATCATCTTCCTCAGTCATGAAAAATGGCAAGCCACTCTAGCAAGTGTTTGTGATACCCTGAATTACAGTCACCAGGAGAGAAAAGGAGTAGTAAAATTCATTTCTATCAATTGTATCCTGACATGTAAAACTGGATACTGGGAAAAAGTTAAAAACTGTCACCTGCAATCAGGAATAGAATGTAAGCTACTGCCTGTAATCTCATGGAGTTGGAGATCTTGTTGAAAGAGGTGAGCAATATTTGAGTATTACAATAAAACATTCCTCTTCTTTATCTGCTCACATCCATCAACATTCATGGTCCTCTATGTAACAAAGCTGAATTTCAGTGTCCAAAGAGACAAAAACATTGTTTTGGGTTTGCAGAAAGAAGCCAGACCATTGTCACCTGTGTGGTTCACTGCTCTGAGCAGAAAAATAAAAGCTGAAGATTCAGCACATGTTTGTGTCTGACACTGTCACAGATTCAACCTCAGCAAGTAAGATGATGAGCATGGAGCAGACAGAAGCCACAAACACACAGCATTTCTTAAAAGAAAAGCATTTCTTAGTGAAAGATTATACCAGCTCCTAAAGAACTGTCTCATAGGCTCGACAAACTACTTAGTCTGTCAAAACTATAACTTTCATCTTAAAACTTTTTAAGTTCAGCTCTTGAAGATGCTTACAGAACCACAGCACTGAGTCTCTGTTATCACACTCTATAATGTCAGCAGGTAAGAAACATAAAAATAACTCCAGACCTCTCTGCAACAGTGCATGATGAACAGGTCTTATGAAACAATATTAAACCCTTTTTTTTTTTTTTTAAAGCCATTCCAGCTTATGGCAATCAGTTACAGGTTGTCCATCAGTGTATTAATTAGCCACCTACGGACTCATCTTTTATGAATTTATCCAATCCCCTACTGAACTTCAAAAATAAAGATCAAGAGGTTAGTGGTTTAATTTCTAGATCATGAGCATGGGATTAACCAAAAGTAAAAGGGAAATAACTATTCCTATTTCTATAATGATTCATAGTGACATTTAAATGAAAATTGCTTGAATTACAAACCAAGGCAATATTTCCATTTTCATATGTCAAAAATATTTGCATTAAAATAAGACAATTTTGTCTTCTTAGATCCATCTTAAAACCATCACTGCAGTCATATTTTTCAAGTGTAAAAAAGTAAGACTCCATAAATATCCACAAATGCAACACAATTAAGATAAATGCAAAATTAATGACACTAAAATTACTAATTTACTGGCACATTTCCAAAGTGCTAAATTACCATCTCACTACACGATATGGAAAATGAGTGATAAAAATAACTTTTTTCCCTGACAAAACTCATTTTTTCAGTACAATGACAAATTATAAAACTAGCCAATCTTTTTTAATTACAGATATTATTCTACTCCACTCAGTGCCTTAAGGAAGACAAAATCTTCTCATTGTGCTAGCCTCAAAAGGTACCAAAACTAAAAACCCTATTGTGGAAACAAAGTGAGGTAAGAAACTAGGAAACAAAGATGTTTACCAAGTGTTCTCCCTGAAAACCATCCTCTGCCTGTGCCAGACTTACCAATTAAAGTTACAAAAATTATGTTTTATCCTTACAAATAAGAACTAAAAGATTAACCTGGGATATCCTGGTTAATTAACCTGGTTAAAATTAACCTGGGATATTTTTCTGGCACGTATAAAAAGTTGTCCTGTAATCCTTTAGGGAAAGTTGTGGTGTATTTCTTTCTGTAGGGCTTTGTGCCACAACGATTGCTGTAATTTAACCTTTACAATAAAAAACCAAATTAATAAATGTCAATTCATAGTATTAGTTTGGAACTGTTCATTTCTTCCATGAAGCTCCCTTTTTTGTCACAATTTACTCAGTTTGCCTTTCTGGAGTACTTGCACAACATTGCCAGTAGCAATCATCCAGGATGTGCCACGCTAGCTTGATTTTCTTTTTCTCCAAAGCTCTAGAGATTGAGGTTACTAATTTTGAAACATTTTTCATCAGACATCTACAGTTTGAGTAAAACATCCAGCTTTCTGCAGCTAGCATAGATAAGAAGCTGATGATCTAAAAACGGCTTGGAGGAAGAGATGCTCACCTAACGTGGGAGGCAAAAGCAAAGAAGATTTAGCAGGGTACCATATACATCAGGTCTGAAGTATCTCACTCACACACAATTAGGCAGCTTCTTTAAACAGCTGCACAGTCACCACAGAGCTTAAAAAGAAAAAAAAAAACAAACCATCAAAAAAATAGGAAGATAGTTCCAGGAGGTATTAAGGCATCATTGCCACTGAAACAACCAAACCAGTGTCCATGGTATGATCCAACTCATTCCTGTCTCCTATCTCCTTCCTGGCCTTTGCTGTTACAAGTATTTTTCATTTCATACAATGAAAAAAATTTAACTTATCTAAGGGAATGAAAGCCTTCCTTAGGTTTTTGGTTTGGGACTTCTGGACTGGGTAATTTTTTTTTGCTAAGAACAATTAGGAAGCCTGTGCACTCAAAAAGCAGAGTGCCAGAGTCCAGCTGGTGTTCCAGTCTTAGAGAAACTGCTCAACTGGGAGAAGGAGCATGATGGGTTTACTGTATAAATCTTTAAAGTGTAATCCTATTCAAACAAGAAGGTAAAAGTAATTATAACATCCAGGATAAATAAGATGAGCCAGAATAACTTCTGAGCCAGTAAGTGTTCAAACCCAAAGTGCTGAGCAGGGCTGTGGCAGAGATGATACAACAAATGACCTAAGCTGAAAGCATTTTAGATCAAGCAGGTATCTTCCTACCTAATTAAAACTGAAGTCAAATGAAGTCAAGAAAGGCAGTAGTGCAGAGGATAAATGAGGTATTTGCCCTCAGTCCCCTGTGTAGGAAGCCTTTTGCCCCCAGCAGCAGTTCAGGCTAAGCCAATGCCTGACCTGACACAGCTCCCCTGGCCAGGTCATCACAAATAAAAAGCAGAGTAAAGAGTTAAAGCTCTTAAAAAAATACTAATGAATACTCTTTACAACTCTTTTCATTGAAATGCTTCTGAGCGCTTCAAAATGAAAAATCACATTGGGATGACAGTCTCACTCCTACTCAAAATATTGATAAATGACCATTCATTAAATCCCTCCAGCAAATCCATTAGCAGACTCCTCCTTACTCTTGCTCCTAGAGTTCCCTCAATAGATCCAGCAGAGTCCAGCATCATTTGTGTAATGACAAAAGGAAGCAGCAGACTGAAAAGCTGCTCTGTATGAATGCAGGCTGCACCAAACTGAGCATCCCCATTAAGAGGATACCTTTTTTCATTATCTAAGCATTAAACATATGGAAGATTTGGGAAAACAGGCTAATGTTACATGAGCAGCAAGCAAGCCAGAGCACCTTTTCTCAAGGGAATACTTATAAACACTAAGAGTGAGGTGGCTGAATATTTTTCATCACTTTTTAATGACAGAAAAGCAGATTGATAAAATTTGAGAATATTTTTATCAGTCCAAAAATAGATTTCATGAGATTTATAAAGTGAAATAAGAATTAATTGAAAATTGAACAGGCAACTGTTGTGCAAGTGGAAATAAATTTTAATTAGAACATACTGCTCTTTGAAGTGACTCGTTTAAATCACACACCAAACAAGCTGGTTGAACAACATGACTACTTCTGTTAAAATAATCCATATTAATATAAAATATTACAGTATGCTAATACTCTAAAACAGTCATAAGAAAAGATACATGAGGCTAATTCAGCCTACTTCATTCTTCCAAAACTACTGTTTTCTTCCTGCTGTGCAGAAAGCTGTTTTGTGTTGATGGCAAATACTGAATGTTATGTACTTTTGCAATGAAATCTAATACAAGAATTATTCTGTGAAGTGGCTGGTTTGATTTTTCTCTTTTCCTGCATTTTCAGATAAGTGTTCTGTATTTGAGTGCACTATCTTTAAATACTTTTCAAATCTTTCCTTAGCACTGAAGATGAAACCATCATAATCATCTCCAGCAGCAAATGCTTCTAAGTTTTCTCTTCAAGTCTTTATTTTGCCCCCTTAATTTCTTAAGTGTATTTTCTTTTTTCTAAATTTGAACTTCCAAAAGAAATCCACTGTATTATCCTAAGACTGGCTAGAATGTGTGGACCTTTTCTTTTTCTAAAATAAAACAAAAATGATAGAGTTATAAAGACAACCACAATCCAAAGCATTGATCCATTTACTTCATTTGTTTGTAGATATTTATTTCAAGCAGTACCAAGACAACAAGGTGTCCAAATTTCAGAGCCATTTAAGAAACAGCAGTTCCTAGATACTGCATGTCAGGTTATGTACATAACTCCCTGGAACTCTGGACAATTACCTATCTCATACACGTGGAGACCAGCAGAACTGTAAGCAAAGCTCAAATGCTACCAAAAGTAACCAGCAACAATTATAGCTAAAATACTAAATGTGAATATAAAAATATTGCTGAAAACCTATAATTTGTTGGCAGTAATTAACACAATTGTAATTCTACTTTATTCATTGTGTCTTTATTCTGTAATTCAAAACTATTTATAGTGACATTAGGTTGATTCACCAGAATTTCCTCCACCCACAACCATTTATAATTTTTTCCTCCAGATATTTTATCAATGTAATGGCATTTTTTTTCATGTCTATCTGCCAATAAAAAACAACCTATTTTACTATATAAAAAATATTAAAAACCCAGCAGTCAGAATTGTACCATTGAGCAACAGAATTTTAAAGAATAAAAGTTGATATTCATTTCTCTTCCTCCTTATTCTGTAGATGCAAATTAGCTCAGTGAAGTAGCAGAAGAGATAGTGAGAAGTGTTTATTATATATTTAGAAACAGGAAGGCTAGGAAAGTAATAAGTTCTGACGTTTAAGACCTTTCTATCTTCTATTATATGAATATGAAATACAAATGATTATTTGCTTCTCAAGAATGCCATTCCCAATCTCAATCTAGCCCTGATCAAAATGATAGAAGATCAGAATAAAATTACAATGTAATAAAATACACAGCAGACATTGAAGACTGTACATTTAAGAAAGCCTCACACACATCAGTTCAAAATTCAGCTGGAATATTCCTCATTGTGGGATCGATTTTTCTTTAGGAATTGTGGAAAGCAAGCTAAAGTACAATCTAAATATTAACCCCTACCAGGCAAAAACATCCTGTCCTCAGTCTATGCTCATAATTGGCATAATGAAATGCCAGTAATAACCTTATCTTCCCCAAGATATTGTGAGATATTTTGTAAGATATTTTACAAAAATTCTTCAGTATATAGGAATGATATCTCTACAGCAATTCTTGATTCTTAGACTAGATATTAAGAAATATAAGATAGAAAATTATGCAGATGGGTGTTATTTTAATATCCCATTTAAAACAACAGCAGAAGGAATATCAAATCATTTTATACATGACAATATCTGCATCAGACATCTGGTTCTAAGACCACAGAATACAGAGCAGACCAAGGACACTGACAATATCTTGTAGTATATAACATTCGATCTATTTAATCTTTCATATAAAAGAAACTGCAGTGTTCTGAGCTGCAATATGCACAAAAGATCCAACGCTTTGAAGATCTCACTGAATGTCCAGACAACTGCAATATGGTTACCCATCATCAGCTCAATGATCTACTTAGATAACCCTGCAGATGAGTATTCTACTTAAATGCTCCTTCAATATAAATGTGTGTGTCTAAAGTACTTCAAGTGGATATTCATTTTGACTTCTTTTAAATTTAGTTGAATAAAAATGTTATTTTATCACAATTATATGTGCCCTATAATCAGAGCTATACCTGGTTTGGTCACAAACATATACACACAAAATTTTAAGAAAAGCTCAGTGTTATTAAGAACACAGATCCAAAGCTATTGAACTAAAAGGTCCAATTTTTTGGTTTTTTAATGCTTGGTTTCAAATCCTTCATCAGGATTTATATTTTGTGTAAAATAGGATATTTTCCATATAGTATCTTACCCACACTGTGTTTTGTTTCTACTGCTGATCCATCAAATAAACCTCAGAGTTCATCCAGGTCCTTTTCTGTATCAGCTCTCGTGCCTTTTCACTGCATTCTGTTCTCTAGTTCCTTCTAATGGCTGAGTTTTCTCTGCCTCCATGATCACTCTATGATTCATAATCTTCCAGTTTTTACTTGGAAATACGTGGATGCAGCATGTGTAGTCTAATACTTTGTTTACATACAGAAAATACATGTCTATTTTATGTATGTATTTGTAAAAAATCAATAGTGAGTTGCATCTGTTGATATTACACAAATAAACCTCAAAGTGCATGTGTGTAAACATATGTTCCCACACATCTAGACATCCACACAGTAAAATGTGCAAACCAGGTATATAGATGAATGAGCAAACATTTCAAATGATTCAACATTTCAACATCCACTTTTTTTAACTGTGCATAAACAATATTATCCTAATAGTATCTGAAAACCATTTAAAGAATGGTATAAAAATCATTGGTGAAAAAAAAAATATATTTCACTCCATTGCAAATGTTTGCTAAATGTAAATGGTGATATTCTCCTCCTTGGAAGAACATTTGCCTGCATGTGGAATTTCATGATAAAAAGCTTTCAAGTCCCAGGTTTCTCTAGATAAACCCCATCGGCTTACTGATGCATGAATGCACTGAAATTGAATTACTGTACAACAGCAATTACTTTTCACAGTACAGTTATAATGAGAATCAGCTTCACAATGAACACAAGGTAGCTACAGTAGGAAAAGTTAATAAAAAGAAATCTCTTTCATTTGCATTTTCTGCTGCAGCGCTGGCAGTTGCCTTAAAGAAAAATAATCCTTAACACTCGATTTGCCATCTTACAAGTAAATCAGCTATCATTGCTACAGGATTCTCTTTACTTGCAAATGCAAGTAAAAATGAAAACAAATATAACTGCACAGCTTAGGTTTTAATAATAGCTTTTTGAGTGTTCCTTAATAACTTATAATATCTTTAATTCTGCTTTCTTTTTCACTTCCCTCTATCTTCCTTTGACTTTTTTTCCCTATTACACCATTACTAGGAAAAATAAAAGCATCAAATTATTGGTTCTAATTCCATTTCCTTGTTGCTATCAAGTCTGCTGCAGTAGTCATTTGTTACTGAGCATTATGTAATTGTGCCCTATTCCTCTTCAGTTTCAAATGAGAGCAGTCACATTATCAAAAAACCTTATAAAATTTTTTTTAAAATCACAGCTAACTTTAAATTGATTGATCAAGCATATTTCCTATGAGTGAAATCACTAAAAATCCAGGAAAAGCAACTGAAGCAATACCACAAGTGACAGGAGATTACACAGAGTTTTTAAAGGATTTTTTATGGTTTTGGCTGTAAAACTAACCCCACTGCAGAGTAATAGGAAAAATTTCCACTCATGCTACCTTATAGGCAGCAAGACTTTTCCCAACCTAAATGGCACAGTCTTAAAGGCAAATGGGTACTTAGAAAAAAAGCACCTGAGACATTGAATCAACACCACTCTCAAGTGGTTTCAACTTAAATCATGTTCACAAATATTTCAAAATAAAATCTAAAGTTGCCTCTGTGAAATTCAATCAAGTAGGACAGTATCAGGAAGGAAATGGTTAACAGGAACGTCCTGAACTGACATAAATCTAAGGTAAATAGAGAACAGCAGAGACAGGGAGCTTGCAAGGGTTTCCATCAGTAAGTAGATGACAAAAGGTTATATAATTGGTTTAGCACTTGCAGTTTTCCATTTATTTTGCGTATCTGACGGCAAAAAAATAAGACATTCTGTGATAGGATAATTGCATACTGAAGGGTAATTCAAACAGGGGATGAATATGATAAAAATCAGACAGAACCAACTAATCACTATGAGAAGCGATGAGAAAGAAAGATAAAAGTTCATCCAGAACATAAAGGGGGAGAAGGGAGAAGAGAATTAAAATGTGATCAGTAGTTTTCAACAAGTTAATGTGTTCAAAAGCATAAAGTAAAAGGGAAATCTGAAGGCCTTTCCAAGCCCTGCTTTTTCTGTATTTCCAGGCCCTCCTTCTTAGCCTTGTCTACAAATGAAGCATTTTATATGTGCTGGCTTTCTGAACAGTTGTTTCAGTTTGCTACATCTGCTACAATCTGAAAAGTATGTTGATTATGTTGTTTTAACTAAAAGTATTTTAAATTAAACCATGGATTTTGATGTCCTCTCAAAGGTAATTCAATGAGCAGTGTGCAGGGTAACAATTTAAGGTAAGAGTGGAACATATTTTCCAAGTACCTGTATTTGAACATTGACAATGGTCACCCTGTTACTTCTAGAGCTGAGAGATATTTTGTAAGGTACTCTTTATTTGGAACTTAATACAATATCAATGCCAGCGTAGCTAAAATAGAGCTCTGAATTCTAGATTTCAATGTTCCTTATACAAATTTCCATCAAAAGCTTATGTCAAAATTCTATTATTCTAGCATCAACTAGTTTGTCTCAGAATGAAGCAGAGGTCTTGGGTCCATATGAGCCTTGTAACATGTATCTCAGCTCTCCAGATATGAGAGGGAAATCAGCTATGATGTACCAAAGAATTCATGCAAGACCTGCACTATACCACAGGGCTTTGTCCTTATCAGGAAATAATACTTAGCACTGCTTAGTACCAGGACATGAGGTGACTCACTACATCTCTAGCAAGCAAGATGAACAACAGAACCTTTCCAAACCAAACTTCTAGCTTATTTTCCAAAGATGGAGACTTTCCAATGAGGGTTTTCCTGGCACTAAAACACTTTCACACAATACTACACGAAATACTATAACTTCACAGAATTTAGGCCTATTTTTAAACCACCAAAGCATGGTGACCGACATTGGTCTTATATTTTTTTTCCTGCCTAGAATCAGAGAATGGTTTGGGTTGGAAGGGACCTTAAAGATCAGTTAGTTCCACCCCCCCCTGCATGGGCAGGGACATCTCCCACTAGATAAGGTTGCACCAAGACCCATCAACCTGGCCTTGAACTCTTCCAGGAAGGAGGCATTCACAGCCTCCCTGAACCACAAAGTTCCAGTGTCTCACCACCCTCAACAGTGAAGAAATGCTGAACCTGAATCTTCCCTCTAATTTAAAGCCACTGCTCCTTGTCTAATCACTACACAGCCCTCTAAATAGTCCCTCTCCAGCTTTCTTGTAGGCCTACTTCAGTTACAGGACTAGTGCTTTTTAGACAAAAGCATTATCTGTGGGAAGAGTCTAAAGCAGTTCTAAACACTCATGTTATTCACTACAAAGCTCTAACTGGGAGATGATCTGCTCTTCCCCAGGAGCACTCCACACCAATGGACCAGAGCTCAGCTTTCCTTCTGTGTAGTTTGCCAGTCACTTCTTATGCCAAATAAGTGCTGCTTTGAGAGTTTTTTCCACATTTTTATCATCTGAGGGCAACAGTTTTCAAAGGAACACAGAAAACACACATACACCCCTGCCCCAAGTCAGTATTCTGCACACTTCTGGAAGTGGCCACACATATCTTACAGCACAGTTTTTCTCTAAAAAAAAAAAAAAAAAAAAAAAAAAGACTGTAAAAATAGCATTGTGGGGCTCCATGTTTATTGTCTTTCTCTGCTTCCCTGCCAAATGTGCTCATTTTACAAGCTGAAATATGTTTTAACTCTCTGCCAGCCCAGGAAATTCAACCTTTAAAATATTGCCAAATTCCTTTCTTCTTTTGCAACATAACGAAAAATAAAAGGCTGAATGTGAAATAGTATCTATAGTTACACAACTGGAATCCCTGTCCTTAAGTGATGCCTTCAGCTCCACAGTTGAAACATAAAACCCCTCAACTCAATTGAGCAGTGAATCTGACTGAAATAGAGTAGCTCATGGGGAATGGCATTGCCATAACGTCCTGTGAGTTTGGTGAAACAGATGATGTAACAGGAACTACTATTACAGGTAGTCACCTAAATTTCTAGCAAAGAATAAAGCAAAAAGAAAACTACAACAGGAAGACTTGTTATACTTTAGGGCACATGTATTATAATGAACTTCAGTATAGTAGAACACAGAAGTCAGAACTTTTTCTTTTTTTAATGGTAAATCTAATTTAATAGATTGACAATACTACTTCAAAAGAAGGATGAGAATGGAGATTAAAAGAGAACAAAACCAACCCAAAACTTAGATATAAAGAGAGCTCAATGTAGCTACCTAATGGTCATTAATAAGTTGCTTTTAAAGTGATGTAGTACCACAATTTGAACAATTTTGCACTTAGTCCCTATTTGAGGCTTCTGCATCTTTTTCTAGATCTGTACTAAAGGGCTGTTATTGACCTCAGAAGATCCCAAATACTATTTTTTACAATACTGAACAGTGAAATTAAGTTGCTTTCATTTGATATTTTGATATTTAACATCTTAACACACAACCATACATAGTGATGTTTTACTGATCACAAGTGATACCTTACCAACTGATATGGGAAACTGGTAGTCCAAATCTAGATAGACTCTCCTGCATTTATCTATTGATAGTATAAAAAAGCTATACCTGTTATGTTGATTACTGATGCTAAAATACCTCTGAATGCTTTAGTATTTCCCACTTCAGCACCCTCAATCTCTAGTAGAGCCTTTAGAGCAGAGCCTAAACCAGGTTCTCAAGCCTAAATCAGGTTCTCAGTTTTACACCACAGAAATGAAAGAGCAGATTGATCTGCTGCTTACCCGGACTGCTTCAGACTTCTTATGAAACATTTCTTCCATATTCTTTGCTAGCTTTTTCACAAGCTGAAGGCCATCAATTTCTTCTATTGCAACATCTTTCTCATATTCTTTGTATTTCTGGAAGAAAAAAAAATTAAAAAATAATTAGGAAAGTTATTCACCATGAACCAGTTGAAATGTTAACAATTTTTAGCTTCATATTACACTTCTGCTGAAATTCTACATTTATTTGAACTTAATTCATGTGACAGAAGGCAGGGTGCTTTGTGCCCCAACACTGTCACTGGGATAGAATGACTGGGTTAGAATCAGAACTCCAGTAATATAATAGAAATCTTTATCTGATGCACTGTGGGAAAACAGTAATTCTCCTTCATGACATTTAAATTACCCCTTCATGCAAATTAACAACAGCCAAACAAAGTAGCAGAAAATCCTCATACCCCATCCAAAAGTAATTTAAAACCAGTCCTATCCTTAGCAATCTACTGCACCTTAAAAACCTAGTCCTCCCTACCAAGCTGAACTTCTTGTAGATGCCTACTGCAACAGCTTTATAGAATACTTACAATATTAATACTTATACTACAAACTTATCTAAACATTCTTAACTTCCCATGCGAAGGAAACCTTAAATAAACCACATAAACATGAGTATTTAGCCAAATGCAATTGCAAAAGTACCCTTTATATGACATGATTATCATTACCTTACGGTATTCATGATATGAATAACTCAGCCTGACTAAGCACTAAAAATATATTCAATCCTGTACTTCAATATTTTTTATCTGTGCTTACAAGGAAGCTTGTAAGAATATAATACACAAAAACCATAATATTCTTTGGATTCAATCTCCAAAACATGGAATGCTGAGAACGTTCCTGTTCCTCAAGTCATTCCACTATAGCCAGCACTGGAAGAATTGGTGTCTTCCAAGCATAACTATAATTTGCTTATCTCTAGTTATCTAAAAGATTTATCAATAAATTTGCTGCTAGAATTCCAATTATCTCCAAGCTTAGGTAACTCCAGAGAGAGAAGGAAGAATAATGACATCAAAAAACTGTGGATCAAAGCACCTGGATGAACATTAAAATGACCAAAACATTAAGTCAGAACCAGTCATGTCCTAAAAGACTTTTTTTGAAGACTGCCTGCTTATATTGCACTCATTTCTGATTTTCTCAAGTCAAAAGGACATCTTGGACTTGGTTTAAGCTTTATAATTATCTGTAAAAATTTGTAGAAATGTTTTGATAGGCAAATAACTGATAAAACGTAATTTGCAGACCATTTCTTAAGGTTAAAAAATATAAGGTTGTCAGTAAATATTTAGGACACTAAATTTTTATATTCTATAACTCCAGTAATAATTTCATTTTTTCATAATATTTCCTGTTATGAGGCTCTAATCTATCTGAGATTTTAATAGTATTCTAAGCACTCTAAGAAACCTCAGAGCAGATCACCTGCATTTTGCTCCCTGGAGGACAAAGTGGAGATTTGGTGTTTTCTCATTTCTGGTCTGCATTTGAATGCTATCAGCAGAGTTCTGATTTCAGCTCTGCAACTTAATTTATTCCATTACTAAATCCACTAATCTCTACTCTGAAAAAATTAAGATAGCACAATTAGCTTCTTCTCTAAAGAAGAGAAATTATATTTTTTATTTACTAAAGAAAAAACAAGGACACAGTATACAACAGAGAGGTAGATGTTATTGTAACAAGTAGTAACTGTGATAAAGTATTAAGGAGTAAATTGAAAAAAATCCCAATTAATTATGTCAAAGTCTGTTCATGTCCCACAGGATCTGAAGCTTCAGAGCATTTAATACAAACGATACAAAATGCACTGCCATGAACAACTATTTGTGTTTATTATGTCAACAGATCAAGTACAAACGTGAATCACTTATTCCAAGCTGACAGACCATGCTCAACATATCAAGTTCTAATAAAAACACTTTCCTTCAGCCTGACCTTTGAGTTCCTAGAAAGTATTCTGAAATGCACTGCTTCAAGAGACTGTTTTCAGGTCATCAGATTTATTGATTTAAGCTTTGCCATCAAGGGAAGAAAACCAGGAGATTATTCCCTGCATTTGTCCGAAAACTGAGTAGTTCAGTTGAAGTCAACCAACTTCCTAGGCACAGAGAATCATCCCATGCATTCTATGAGGCTATTTTGAGAACATATTATGAAGACACACTTCCCAATTTTATGTAACTGGTACATTTGAAAAGTAACAATAACTTGCACTCATTGTTAATGGGAATGATTTAGCAAGTGATAATTTATGATTTTATAATTATGCAGGCTGATAATACATAAATTCAATGTAAAAATTAAAAAATCTTTAAAAAAAAAAAAAAGAGAAAACTGAAATATTATTTAAGTTCTATCTGTAAAGACCACACTTAGTGCATGATATATGTCTGGTCTTTAGTTGGAAACCTTCAAGAGTACTGCAACAAACTAGGAGTTTTTATGTGATCTGCAAGACCTTGGCATGTTATGTAATACGTATTTACATTCAGTATATAATCACCATAAAAATCCCTATACTTCAATTATTTCCTCAGCTGTCAGTGGAAGATTCTAAAACAGGAGAAATGATGTGGTTGGAAAAAGCACCAGCTGCTTTCAGTACCATTTAATGTTTGTGTATGGAGAGGAGAGGTAAGAGCTTCACCTGGGCATGTCTGTACATTTCCTCTTGGTACTCAGTGTGCACAAGGCTGGGAATTCAGATTCAAGCTGGAAAGCAGTTGATTTTATAATAATTGTTAATGCAAGAAACCCGAATCACAGCACAGAGGAGAAAAAACCAAAGCACACCAGAAGTGTAACAAAGGATGTCATTCATAACTGATTCTCTTCCTTTCACTGAGGATGCTGTCTGACTTCCAGGCTCCCATCATTTACCCACCACCACATTTTACATATTAAATTTGATTTTAATTTAAATGAATTATCTAAAACAGCCAAGATATAATTCCTTTGAAACAAATTTGAGATAGTTATTAAATTTTAGGTATTTTGTTTATGCAATCTCAAGAAAACAGCAGTTTCTTATTCTAGGGCTGCAATTAAGCCAAATGCCATCCCAGTGATGAAAAAACCCACCTCTGGGCCAGGCTGTCCTTGGTATTCCAGACTTGCAAACTATACCAGCATTGCTGGTCTGAATGGCTCTTCCAAGCGCTGCCTTTAAAACAGCCATTTTCCCTCCACTAGAAAAATTGAAGTTTTGGTTTCTTTTGTTTTCAAAAAGAAACCCTCATTTTTTCCCCAATATTCCAGAATTTTATTTCAGTAAGAGATACTGAGAGATTCTGAGAAACATCTCTAACACACCCAGCAATACACTTGTACTGTTATTAAAAGGAGACGAAACAGCCTTAAGTTTGCTATAAATAATTGACTTGCATAACAAAAGGCTGTGAAAAGTTAGAGTCACAATTGGATGTTTTCTAGGTAAGTGGATTTCTGTCTAGAATATCGAGCAGATACAGCTTCTGATTTGCTACGTTATATATAAAAAAGAAATACTTGAAACGCTGATTCCTTACAAAAATCAGCAGTTGGTAAGATGTTCTCCAGGGAGACAGAAACATTTATCATTTGAGAAACCACACAAAAAATACATTATTTCTTCAGTATCTGTTGTGCCAGATCATTTCACATAAGCACCAGGGAAAGACAGCCACTACTTCACTGTCAGAACTTTTAATGCTGCTCATGGATTTAGGCATGGGCTTTGTTCTTGCATAGTAAACAATCACCTAATAAATAACATTCCAGAAAGTAATCCATTGAGAGCTCAGACAAAACTCAGGTCTGAATCATTTGATGCAATCCAGGTATCTGGCAATGAAACATCAATACACGATAAAACCCAAAAAACAAACACACAAACAAGCAAAAACAAGAAAAACCCAACCCAACGAAAACCAAAATCAAAGCAGAAACAACAACCGACTCAGACAAACAAATAAAACAACCACAAAAAAACAGGGCAGGAAAAAACTACCTTCTTGAGGCAAGAGACACCTTCAGAGAGATCCCATATGTTTGTATTTTTATTTCTTGGGGGTTGTTTTTGTTTTCTCTTCAGAGAGAAACATGAACTTTTATTCTTATTTGTATCTACTTCTATCAAATCTTAGCAAAATCAAGGTAATCGTCTTTATGCTATATACAAATATTTTATAAGTTTGTCAGACTTTAATATCACTCTTCTGACAAGCCTGTGGGTGCTTTTTACATAAACTGAACAATACAACCATTTATGATGAAAACAGGTCCCCCACTATCACTACCAACCCTGTTAAATAAATTTATTTAATCAATGGAGATATTGCAATAATCCTTTAAAAGTAATCAGCTGGTTAGCAGTGAGTATTAGAAACTGCTGGGCACCTCTGAGGTGTATCCATGGCCAGAGGACTGCACAGCTGTACATCCTTTACATGTTGCTCTTTGAGAGTTACAATGCTACGTATGTATACATGCACATGTATACATTTTATCATTAAAAAGCAGATCCACCATGCAAATCAGATCAAATATCTATTCAGTCTATCCATTTTTTCCATGAAAAAAGTATATTACTCCATTTGCAAAAAAAAAAAAAAACAAAAAACAAACACCACACCAAAACACCATAAAACAAAACCAGCAACAAATAAGCCCCCCCAAAAAAAACCCCACACCAACACTGTATTTAGATTTTTCAAGTCTCATGCAAATATGAACTGAGATTCCAGAAGAAAAAACTTGATGAAATCCCAGCTTTTTATTTCAATTAACATCTCCTGCCCAGTAGAAAGGCTGCGCTATGCATTGCTTGATGTTCAAACTTCAGCCACTTTCTCATTCTAAGTCTTAGCAGTGACTCCCTTTGGCACAGAAGTGCAGGCTGAAGTGCCAGATTTGTTAATTGGCTTATTGGAACTATTTTAATTCTATATTTGAAATGTCCTGACAATCAAATGTAATAAATGAATGCATCTGCAAGGCTGCAAGAAGCTTCCAGCCAATACAGTTTGTAGTGCTTAGTGTGGGGTTTTAGTTACAGTGTCAAAAGCTATGTCAGTCTTAAGCAGGGTTCTGTCTCAGCTAATTCTTGAGCTCTAAACTCAAAGATTTCTTCACTAATGTTGAATTTTCTGCTCAAAATAACCTTGGATTTTTAGGTCACATTCCTTTAGAGGATAGGGATCAGAAGACTGATACTACAGTATCAGTAGTATACTGATATACTACATCTTTCTTATCAAGAGATGTTTTTTCTTTCACTAATCTATTGCTCATCAAACTGAAAAATAAAGCTCCTATTTATTTTTTTAAGCTCTATTGTATAATATTTTAAATGGAAATGCTATTTATACTATTGCACAAAATTTAAAGCAAATGGTATTTATTCAGGATACTTTAGAAACACCTACTCCTTTTTAAACTTTGGGGATTTTGGTTTGTTTGTCTGTGGGGGGCTTGGTGTTTTTTTGGGGTTGTTTTTTTGCTGGTTTTTTTTTGGTTGGTTGGTTGGTTTTGGGGGTTTTTTGTGGCATTTTGGTTTCTTTTTTTGTGTGTGTGTGCATTGTTTTCATTAATTATAAACCCACAGACATACAATTTATGTGAAGGAAACTGGCAATGTAGCCATACTAGGTGCCAACTTACACCATTAACAAGTTCCATTGACATTAAAAGTATCTATGCACAGTGCAAGGCTTTCCAATACTATCAAAATAGATCTCTGAGTTTTTGGATCAAAACTAAGAATATCAATTGCTCTTGCTGTTGAAAACCAATGACAGTTTTTCATGGTAAAGCATAATTTTTAAAACCATATCCATATTCAAATTGATGGGGCAGAAGCTGTGACATTTCAAACGTGTGGCTTGAGCCCTTGCAGAGCTCTGCCACACCAGCACAAATCCCTTCCTCATTGAGAGATGGTAGAACAACTCCCAGAATACTTAAAAATACACAGTGCAGCCTCTAAATGCTTTATCAGAAGTGAGGGGTCCCTAACTACATATTCATTGCTAGAATAAATGTGAATTTGAAGCCAAATAAAAAGCAGTCTCCAGAATGACATGTGAGTGAGGGGGAATCTGAGCTTTTCCACAGAGCAGAAGGGAACTCAGATGGCATTGCCACAGCAGAGATATCAAATACAGATGGTGCACTACCCTGATAGACTCATCTGTGAATGGCTCCTTTGGAAAAGATTTTATCTTTTTCCATTATCACACTGACCCTATGGTGGCATGTTGTTGGGGGTTTTTTTGTTTTTAACTAGAGTGATGATGTTGTGTTGTTATTACCTGGTCTTTCTTACTCTAAAATGCATCCAGTGGAGCAATTTTAAAGGCCCTAGCAAAACAAGCAATATTAAGAGTTGATTTTATTTTGTTGAAGATGGCTAGTAAGCATTACAAACTCATTTGTTTTAATTGAGAGCTGGTAAAGAATTTTTTATCCACAGAGCTCCAAAGACTTTAATAAAAGGACTATTATGATCTCTGTTCTGTATATGAGGATACCAAGATATAGATAAGCTCAGTGACATGCTTATGTCACACAAAAGTTTACAAACACAAAGAGAACAAGCTCTCTTGGCTACTCTTCCAGTGCCCTGCCCAACAGACCACAGATAACTCTGAAGTTCAGATTGATCTGTACAGAGAGATGAGTCACAGTGGCATATTTCTCCTCACCTTGACATTAGAGAACTCCTTGATAATTGGGAGTTTGTGTTACACCACATTACACACTCCTATTAACCTTTACTGAACCTCTTTGTGTTGATGAAATCCATCAGCAGTGACCAGAGATGGCACACTCCTTTTCTGCAGAGAAATTTTTATTCACTTCATCAAATGCCTCCAAAGAGCCCTATGTTTGCCTGGCATGAGCTGGGGTCTGGGAAACCCCTGTTGCCTCAAACTCCAGTTTAGTTACTTCATAAATACATTTTGAAAGGCAAATATTGAAATATGTGTTACATTCTGTTTTACTGATTAGCTACTGAAAGCTACACCTATATTATAGCCAAAGATCCTAGGCTAGGAAATTTGTTATCGTCAGACTTGACCAGGACAGTTGCTGCTTTCCTTGCAAAATAATTTACACATGATCTCAGTCCAGGGCACCATATTCCCAGCATATTTAATCTTTATAAAGATATTTACTTCTAACCTACTTCTACCTCATTTCTACATGCAAGTGCAAAACCAAATCAACTAAATATTAAGCTGAATGGTAATCAAACCCAAACAAACCCAGCTGTCAATCTGTCAGTATTCCTCTGCCCTACCTGGGAATATGTGTCCACCCAAGATATTTCCTCAAACATTTGCACAACCAGATTTTTATAGTTATGCCATGTAAACAGCAATAATCAGAAGAATCTTGAATAAATTCCTGGTTAAAACAGCTGAGCTTGTGTGGAAAGATACAAGCTACTGTACTACAGAGAACGTCTCATAAAAATAAAATTCAAAAGCAGTTATCATACTGGTGATGAATAAATTATATTATTCTCTATTAAATTTAAATATAAGGAAACACACTCCAGGAGTTTCAAATGCTTGCTACGTCTATTGCAACTTTTACTTCAATTAGTCAATAAACCTTTGCCTAAATGACTGTCACCAAAAATGGGTGATCCAAATAGCAACCGAGTTAGGAGAGGTAACTCTAAGCAGCCAAAGAGTCAGGAATACACTTCTGTCTTTCCCTTAGCAGGGCAGCTTTAGGTCAGGGCTGAACTGAGTAACAAAAACAGTTTGGGAGTTTATGTTGCTGCTTCCTCCAGTGTTCAGTGGTGTTGGGAAACTTTGTGGAAGAAAACAGACATGAGCAATCCTGACTATTTAGCTTTAGCTAAGAGTAAGCTAAAGGCCTTGAGACCTATTTCCAAGGTTACTGAAAGATGAGCTATGAGAAAAAGATAAGGAAACTGGCAACAGAAAAAGTAGAATAGCAGAGTAATGATGTAACCAGCAGAAGTTCCGTGAGAGCAGAATTTGTTGTACCAAAAAGATGTAGCCACCTGCAAGATATCATTATATAAACAAGGGCTCTGTATAAAGCGAGCGTTAATTGTTAATAGACGACTTCACTTTAACCATATTGGTGACTATGTGTTTGTTGTCCTTAAGCCTCCGTGGATTTTTTTCTATACAGTGGCAAATTGCTGTCTTTTGGAAACTTTCAGATACCTGAAATATTTCCATAGGCCAGCATGACTGTTTTAAGAGACAGTTAACCAAAGCATTCAAAAACTTCTTTAGAAATATATTTTAGAGAATATATTTTATATTATACCTCTGCTTCTATTTTAGAAGACAACATAAAGCTCTCATTTTAGACCAAAAAAAGGACACTCTGGAGCTGCCCTGGAGACTACTTTTTCCATAAAGATGTACTTGATGTACTCTTAAAAAAAAATACTACAGTATTTCACATGAACTGCTTTGAACAATGAACAAAAAATTCATTGCTATAAATCTGCAGAATAGTTACCCAGAGGGCATGTTCATCCAAGGCAAAGCCATCACTATATTTTCAGGTGAAAGCAAGGATATTAAACCCATGGACATCTAATCTACTGCTCACAAAATTCTGCAGAAATTTGAGAATCAGTGCTTTCATCCTGAATAGTTACTCTGGGTCACTGAAGATTCAGAAGTAGGGAACCTGACATCTTCCTATTTTCACCAATTTCTCATCTGGGATGAGATACTAGAACATTTTCCTTTGCAACACTGGACTGCATTGGTCTTCTCTGAAACCCTGATAATTACTGAAGACAAGAACAACCAGAAGAGGCAGCTTGCTTTGTGCTATAAGGTCACAGGATACAGCCATAAACTAAGTCTTTCAATCAGACTTCCTTTATAATCTTTTTTTTTCTCATCATGGTTCCTTTCATCACTCCATGTCTTCCTCCCTCTTTATTGTTCCACTGCTGCTGACCTACACCTGCCTCCCACCTGGCTGTTGTTCTGGGTCTCAGTATTCCCATACACTTTCATTTAACAACACTTCTTTTCCATCTCAGAGAAACTCCACAATTGTCCCCCAGCCTCCCTTGGTTTCCCCTACATGAGCAACAAAATAAAACAAAGAGAGCTGAAGTGGTGCATAGGCACAAACACTGAAGTGCATTTGGAAGGCAACCCTTTGCTTAGCAATACCTATGTCTTGTGGCAAGACTTGAAATCACTGCTCATTTAAAATAGCTAAAGGCTGTTGCTCCTCAGAAAAAAAACCACACAGTCCCATCTCCCGGGGATGTGTCACAGTTTGCAATATTCTCTATAACTCACATTCACCTGCTTGGACAATAATACTGAACCTTCACATTGTGTGGGATCTTCAGCATTAACTCTTAAATGGGTTTTATTTCATTGTCACAATGAAGGACATGGCATTGATCCCTGCAATGTTTCATCATTGCACTATTCCATATCCACCTGATAGAAGTATTCTTACTGATTTAGGGTTTTAGACAGTCATCAGAATACTATGTATCAGAGTAGCCTTGTTATTACGAGAAAAAGGATAACATCTGAATATCTCAATCCAGGCACCTAAACTTAGGCTTCCAGTACTTCATTTCATCACTGAACATGGAAAATTATTTTATTGTCAGAAATAGAAATTCCCCTCAGTGAAACGAAAGCCAGCAATAATCAGAATGTTTTAACTATCTCTGAAAATCAAACAACACACATGGTCTGTGTGTAGATGCTTTGAGCAGAATTCAGCAGGCTAACCATAAAAAAAATTTTTTTGGAAACGAAACTAGAGTATTTAGCACTGCCTGGAAGAGTAAAAACACATTTGTGGTTCTGCACTAGCTGATGCTTTTCACTTTCACGAGTGATTCTCAGTCATCACTTACAAAAGAAACAGTAAAAGCAGACAGGCTTTTCTGCACATTTAGGTATCATGATTTCTTTCAAAGCCTCATAAAAAAACCTAGTAAACACACAAAATAAAACAGGGTTAAAGTTCAATTGAACCACATCTAATCCAATATTTAATAACTGCCTTTGAAAGATTGTAATATGATATAAACTAATGCCCTGTACAAGAGAACTTGCTCAGATTGATTTCTCACACTGGTATCAGAACTACCTCCCAGTGTGCTTTTTTCCCCAAAACAATTTGCTCTTTCAGACTAAAACCAAGCTTGAAGCCTAATTAAGAAAAATTCCTATGCATAAAGCAATGAGCACACAAAAACCACAGCCAAAACTCTGTAGCTATTGGTTTGGTTTGGTGTTTTCTTAATGCAAATTGGATTAATAATCTACAAAATAATAGCTTTTGTATCATATCACACTGCTGCTATACCATAAGCAGGTATTCCAAAACAGTACTGCAAAGAGTAAATAAATACACTAAGCAATTTGAAATTTTGCAGAGAGGAGGGTGAAGAATTTCATCCTCAATCTCAGTCCTTTCCCACTGAAACTGAAAACACAAGACATCAGTAAAAGACATAACTCTCTAATGATATCATCTTCATCAAAATGTATGTCACAAACTAGCCAGATTCAGACCTTCTATATAGAAATTTGTATAGCCTTGTGTCTGTATTGGTCTTGTCTCACAAAAAAACCCCAAAACAAAAAACCCACCAAAAAACTAATAAACCATAAAATGACTATCAAGCTAGGGAAGAGTTATTTTTGTGTATTTATATGTCTATATTTGATCAGATAGAAAGCATTTCATCAAATGACCATCTCAGTGCTGATTTTAAAAATTAAAAAAGTTTTGCCCAAATGTAACTTAATTCATTCTGAGCCAAACCTATCTCAATTTAAAGTGTAGGGCACATTCTTTTTCTGTTATTTAGAGAGATTTCTGCATGCAGTTAGTTGCATCACACACACAAACATAGAGATGTTTATTCAGCTTATGTCCAAGTTTCAAAGGACCAGAAAGATTTTGCAATTTAGGAATTCATTACATTACCAGAGAGTGTCTCACCAAAAAAATAAAGCATACTACAAACAGAACAAGAATTCATCACCATGGTGTATATAACTCCAAAGTCTAAAACAGAATGTATAAACTAATACATTTATCAGAAAAAGTACCAAGCCTTTGCACTGGAAAGAACTTAGCAACAGCTTTGTTTTACTTGGTCAATAAAGCACTATTATTGGTAATGTATCTATGAATTAAAGATGCATCAATCTGCATAGCAGAGACTAGAAGCCCTGAATAATACCCAAATCAATACTATGAAGTCGTAAAGAATACAGTGTGCTCTCCTTCAGGCTAATGGCAATTAATTTACTTTTGCTCCCTTCACACATGAGAGGAAGCTAGGAGAAGAACACTTCAATCACAAAGAAGTTGTTAATTAGAAAAAGAACACATCCTGTTACCTCCCTACTGTATCTTTTTTGTTCATATGCTTATAGCACTTTCAAAAATTTTTCCTTTATTTGCACACATCTAGAGAAAACAGCTTGTGTTTTAGGAGCATATGCATATATTGGCTGGTGCTTTCAAGTACTACAATTTAAAAGTTTGCTCCCTAAATAAAAAGATGTTGCTCCAGTTGGGAAGTTTGTTAGTATAAAACACATTTTGTATAAAAACACATTTTTTGTACAACAATTTTTGTATACATTTTTGTATAAAAACACATTATGTGTCTAAAAACACATTTCTGCAACACAAATATTCTATATTTGGGGATAGATGAACAGAGAAGTGTTTTAAGCCTTATATGGTTTATTATCCCATAAAGGAAAGCTTTAGCACTGAAATACTATGTTTGCTTATGCTGGAGGCTTAGTTTATTTGATCCGACTCTACTAGGTATTAGATGATGCCTTTTTTGCAATTAAAAAAAAGAGATCAGTGATCAGCATCAATGGAGACATCCCCTTCTTAGGAAACAAAGAGATTTGGTGGTCCTGGTATTTGAGGGACTGACCCTGAACCAGCAAAACCTCAAGCAGAGACAACAAGATAAAGCTCCTTGTTCTCTGGTTTTACAGAGAGGACCATCGCCTTCTGAAGTACAGATTTTTAGTATTCATTATGTTTGAATTTATTTCAGTACTATTTTGGCACAAAGCAAACTTCAAATTGCTACAATTAACAGTACATTTTCTTGAAGGCACTGAATATAAAGTTTCCATTTAAAAAATGGTTTTCATGATCATGTTCAAACTGCTTTCGGTCTGCTACTATTTCACTGCTTAACAAAAATACACAATGTCACTAAACCTCTGAACATAGAAAAAAGCAGCCTGAATCACAGGTTACTGCTACTCAATCTACTGAGAAATTCCTCTCTGCTCACCACAAAGCAACCATCACCTCGGTGAACTGCATTCAAGCCTTTAAGACAGAAGAGTAATTAAAATATACTTAAGTTAAAATCACAAGTGGTCCTATTGACAGAGGCAGAACAAGTCAGCACTATTCTATTTGTGAACCAGGGTTCCAGTGGTCATTTCTGACTCCCAGTACATCCTTACGTGGTTTTGCTAAACTCGTGTCATCAAGCCCCCAAAATATAACTTTTGATGCAGACCTTGACCTTTGGTGTTTATCAGCAACTGTGTATTAAATTCATAAGGTAGGGCTGCCAGCTTTCTGAGAGTTACATAAAAAGAAAGAACACAATGCACATCACCAAGGGCAGAAAACTGTCAATCTCCAGCACCAGATTTTGTCATGTTAAGCTGATGAACTATCCGATAATTATATTGTATATAATACTCTACCCTGCAATGTAAAAACCCAGAATTTACTTACAGGTTTCTCCCTTTGACAAAAAATCCAATTTGTCCCTTATTGTTCCTCCCGTGCAAAGAGCAGCACACATCAATAAAATGTAATTGTGGCAACTGGACATGGTGTGCATTTGGAGATAGGGCAGAGCCTGCACTGTGTGCAGAGGACTGCCAGGGGCATACATCTGTTTGTGCAGTTCTAGTTCAGTAGTTTAAGGAATGAAGTATCACCTCATTACAGAACTGCCATGTATGAGTGAATTTGTGGAGCTTGCCCTCCTCACAGTCAGACAGTTCTAATCTCCTTGCAAACCACAGTGGCAGCACAGAGATGAAATGTTAAGCTTATCAGGCCTCATCTGTACCATCACCTACTTAGTTAAGCCCAGGCCATCCATTTCTCTGTCATTTCTTTGTTCCTGAGGTGCCTGAATGCATAATAGCCACTAGTGAGAGATACAAGATATCTTTGAGACTTCACAAGAACACCATGGACAGTTTTTTTAAAACACAAACTGAATACAATTCACTAGCACTGTTATAATCATAGGTTGCTCTACCTTCAGCTTTTTCTTACATTAGAATTCTACCTTGTCCTATCTCAACATAACCTATTACAATAAAGCTATTAATTTATTTTATATTACCCTTCAATGCCTGCATAGAAATTCCTAACTGAAAAAGCCTTTATTCCCATTACAGTATAACACTTAGGAGGTTTTCTGGTGCTGAAAACCCTATAATAAAACCAACAGTTTACTCAACCATTCTTTTTGGGTTTCATTAAGGCAATCAACTATTTGGTTTCACTCTCAAAATGAAGATTATACTTCAGTGGCTTTAGAAAAGGCATAAAGAAAGAATTTTTATTCATTAGAAATAAAATTTCCTTTTAACCATTTCTTTCTACTAACACAACTCTGCTTTCAAGATGATGATACTTTTCTACTTTTATTTCAGGAATAAGGTCCAAAACTTTGCATATGAGCAAAATCACCCACAAGATATTCTAAAACCTTGGCATGAAAAACTTGAAGTTTCCTCTAGTGAAGTACCCTGAGGTGGGTAAAAGCCTTGTCTTCAATCAGAGTCATTCTGGTCTGGGAGCACCTGAGCCAAAGTAATCACTTGCTGAGAGGTTCCACCACAGAGAACTACTCCATCTTTCAGAAAGATTTACTGGAGCCAGGAAACTGAGATGGAGAAGCAACCCCAAAGGCTCTATTCACCACCTGAAGGACACTTCCTCTCTCCACCACTGTGGTGTATGGACAAGTAAACAAATTTAAATGTGATTAGGGCAGTTCTCAAGACCTGGCCACCATATCTCCTTCTGGTTTAACACATTCTCCAGATTACTGTCACAGGTACACAGCTGACAGATGCACATGAGGAGACACAGATACCTTTCCAGACCCAGGAATCACTAACAGGGACGTGAGCTTTACAGCTGGGTTCAGTCTGTGGTGCACACAAGCAGCATCTTGCTTCTCCCATGTAGCCCTACACAAACAAGCAGCAGCATCCTGGTCAGATTATCATCATCTACATCAAAACTCATCCAAAGGGATTTTGAAAATGGAAAAGTCCCTTTGCAAAATGGAGCAAGCCTGCATGCAACACTTCACTAATTCAGATCTACAGAGCTTGTAAGGATTCCTGAACATTATGCTTTAAATGTATTGATGGTGCCACTTTACATCTCTTGATGCCTCTAAAACACTTTGACCAGGAGAATGTTAAGAGATAGGTTAGTTGAAATGGGAATGTTTTCCAGCCTTTAAAACAAAGACCCTCACCACTCATGATCAACAATTTCCTTTTTGCTCATAAGACTCCTGTTCCAATTGGAGATCAAGTCAAACGTGAAACTACAAGAACAATCCTTATCACTTCATCATTAGCTCCTTGCAAGTCAGAAAAATAATATTACACATTTATAAGTGAGAAACTTTATTGCCATAAATTCAAAATATCCGATAATTTTGCATTAAAATTTACATTCAAGAATGTTAATTTGACTCCTGTCACTTTTACAGCTTTCTGTCAATACTACATTTGGAATAAAAAACCAAAACATTGCAATATTGCAATCACACTCCATCCCATTTATATCCTTGCTTCAAACTAAGAATTTGGGGCATAGCTTTACAATTGATGCGAGGTTGAAGGAAGCTCTTTTCCAAGACAATAACTAGAAAAACCCATAAAGGCGCTTGCCTAAATAGCTATCTAAAAAGCAGAGCTTAGGTGCCAAAAGACATGAAATAATATACAATATACAAAAAGCCTAGAGAACACTTGAAGGAGAAATTGAAGAAGATACAGGATATCTAAACATGCTCTCTCTCATGTCTGGTATTCAGTATTAAAAATTAAAACATACTCCTAGCAAAGTAACCTTTTATCATACATTCATGTTTTCCAGTAAAAAAGTAACAACTTATTTCCAGCTTTAGAACTCCAATGATCCTGACAGCTGGGAAAGTAACTTCAACTATACACTGGGATCTCCCACCAAAACAGACTGAGGATACCCAAGTTAGCACTGGATTTTTGAAGAGTGACTCGCTTCACCAGTCGAAGGAATCACCCATCCTCTATTACTTTTGGTGAACCATTATATCCCACTAAGAATACCAACACCAGGTTATTTTCTACTCCTCATCTGGTTCTGCTGACCCATTGTAAGATTACTCTCTGGAAAATAAAATCCACAGGGACAGAATGAGGCCCGTTTCCTTGAGGCCCTCATTAAAGTCTCTGGTTGCTGTGGGATGGCAAGAGGAGAAGTGCCAAACACACAGCAGCACAGCTGACAGGAACATGACTATTCCTGGATATTTTACTGTTATTGCTTCTCTAATCCTCATTTCTTTGTTCTCTTAATTAGCATGCAGTGGCTATAATCCTGCCCAAAAATAGTCTTTGTTCTCAGATAATAATTTCACTGACAAGCTGAAACATTTTACAAATTTTACAACAACAAATGAGTCAAGGTCATAATCATTAGGTCTGTCTTTGGCTTTCCTTGGAATTCTTCCCTAATCTGATTTCCAAATAATGTCAGTTAACTACTTACAGAATACGAACTGATCAATAAATTTAGAAAAGATATCTGATTCCATGACTCTTTAAGCTGAACTTTTGTCTGTTGTCCATAGCCTTGTATAGAAAGGATGTATAACCTTTTAAAATGTATTATTCAATTATCTACTAATATATTTACCAAGAGCTTCTGAAGATGTTTGAACTTAAGATCTTCAGAAACAGTTTAATAGGACCAGGTATTATCATACATTACAGAGCAAAACGAGTAAGAATTAATCATAGAATCATAGAATTGGCTGGGTTGGAAGGGACCTCAGAGATCATCGAGTCCAACCCTTGAACCACCGTTGCGGTTGCTAGACCATGGCACTGAGTGCCACATCCAGTCTCTTTTTAAATATCTCCAGGGACGGAGAATCCACTACTTCCCTGGGCAGCCCATTTCAATGCCTGATCACCCTTTCTGTAAAGAAATTCTTTCTAATATCTAACCTAAATTTCCCCTGGCACAACTTAAGACCATGCCCTCTTGTCTTGTTGAAAGTCATCTGGCAAAAGAGACCAACCCCCACCTGGCTACACCCTCCTTTCAGGTAGTTGTAGAGAGCGATGAGGTCTCCCCTGAGCCTCCTCTTCTCCAGGCTGAACAGCCCCAGCTCCCTCAGCCTCTCCTCATAGGGTCTGTGCTCGAGTCCCTTCACCAGCCTGGTTGCCCTCCTTTGGACCTGCTCCAGAAAAATATTATTCAATTTCCACTTCAGTGGATTTCTTCAAAAATCAGATCTCTGAAGCTGTCTCTGAAACTTGTGTTTCCTTGAATATATTTTGGTAAATAAAAGATTTTTCCTGAAACAGCCAACTCACATTAGGTATATAATATTTAAGGCTTGTTTAATATTTACAATTCTTTCCCAATAACTGTTGTATGTATGCTTAAACTCCTAATTGTTTCTTCTAGTTGCTGCTCCTGTCTCATCACCTTTTACCAGGGTTAAATTGCCAGAAAAAACAACCCCAAAACCTTGCATTATTCCAGGTTTAGTTTCACGAGTTGCATTTGAAGAAATCATTGCTTCTCTCTATAATGAAACGTGTTCTAGACTGACACACTCATTATTTTTTTCTCTTGTGTACAAGACACTTAATTCTTTAAAATGAGAGGTACAAGATAAATTAAGTCTGAAGTCAACTGTCCCACTACAGAGACTTTAGATTTTAGAATGCTTAACTGACTCATTACTAATAAATTCTTTAGAATTCAGCTTTCATTTTGCACATAAATATATATTGAAAGAATAACTATATCAAGACTACACTTTTTTGTTCTAATATTGCTGAGATAAACATCATCTATCTAGTTTCAGGAAATTGCTACAGTAAGTAATAAACCTATCTTTAATGTTAAGGGACAGATGAAAGGAAGTCTCACAGACAGCATAAAAAGTCTTAAAGCTTAAGTTTAAAGATGTTTTGGAAAAGAAAAGTTATTTTATCAATAAATACAATTTAATAACAGTTAAACAGGGTTTGTAGACACAGCTTTTAACTCCTCTGTTATTTGAGCACAACTATGGAAAATTAAAATCAAAGGGATTTTGATTTTGCAGTAAAATTAGCATATGGGAAATTTGGGGTTATAATGAAGACTCTATTCTTAGAATAAGAATGGTCTGGTGGGTGAGATACTGACCTTGGACTCAAAAGAACTGGGCTCAGGCCCCAGCTCTGCCAGAGTTTTGCATACCCTTGAATTAGTCATTAATCCTCAATGCTTCTGTTCCCAGTGTATTAAACAAGGATAAAAACATTTCCATAGACAGCTTCACCTTGCACTAAGGCCTAGTCCTGCAAATCAGTCAGAAAATAAAATCTGAAATGCCCCCAGTAGTCTGGCCCCCAAAACAAATTGTTTCAGGGCTGAGAATCAGTTTCTGAAGATTTGGCATCAGTCTGATTGCACAGTACAGTCCTAAACACCACCAAAAAGCCTCAGAACTACAGTAACAGAAACAGTCAATAATAGCAGCATTCAAACAATATTTATATCACATAGACTGTATTTGCAGAAAATACAATTTGATTACAATTTATTACTAAAAAACTGTAGGTAGCTAACTTCAGAAATGAACACAGACCTAAGGCAGAGAGTCAAAAGATAAATGAAGATTTGGAGTTTTAACCCTGTGTATTTACAGGGTTTTGTATCCTGTTTAAAAAGTGAAAAAACACAAATTTTTGAGTAAAATCTGAAGCTGAATAACATGAACTTTGCATAACTGACACGCAAGAAAGATACACACAGACTAAGAAGCAACAGGTCTGTACCAAGAGCCTGAGATACCTCTCATTCTGAAGTATTGGGACACATTCAAACAAACATAAAAATTGTGGGTTTATGGTTTTATCTACTATGAAATGCTTATACATAATCCGATATTCAGTTTGTAAAGAGTTATACATTTCCCAAGTGTATGATAATATCTATCATGAAGCATCAAAAAAACTTCATATCACTTGAAAAAAATACAGTGTTCAATATAAAAAATGCCCCACTCTTATTTCCCCCAAAAAAACTCCTACAAAATGCATTGCATAAAAATATTTTCCAATGACTACTTAATTGAAAACGGCACAACTGCACAAGAAATAAAGGCTCAGAAAACTGTAGTTAGGACCACAAGACAAACTCCATATAAATTCCACAAAATCATGCACGTATCAAGCTAAAAGCTTTTATCAAACAAAACATCAAAGAACTAAAGACGACTGATGAGCAATTAAGCTTTGGACGTTTAAAAAAGACAACACTAAAACACTGCAATTATGCCTTAGATGTTCACATTAGTTTGAAAATGGAAGCTATTATTCTTCCTATCCACAAACTTGTAAGAAAAAGAAAATGAGAGAGAACGTGTGAGAGTTCTGACATTGTCATAAGGCAGGAAGGTTAGGGAGACACTATTGAGAAAGGAGGTGAGGTTCATGTGTTGAGCAACAAAAGAAAATCACATAAATTTAGAATTTTCAAGCTTGCACTGGAATTAATTCCTCTTCTGGGCTTCAGTGATGGACCATCACAAACCACTTGAGCTTCACATTTGAAGTTTATGTCATCAGCAGAAATTCTCAGTGGAATTATGGGTCTGTAATTCACAGTTGTCACCATTTATTCTACACATTATGGTTTTCTGAATTTCATTTGCACAAAGCATGCACTCACACACTCATTTCCCCAGGACCATTATGTACCTGCATAAATTATCATTTATTCTCTTCTAAAGCAGAGCGTGCAATCCATCCCGATAGAAAACCAACAAAACCTAACTGCATAAGCCATCTTCTTGTATGTCAGATTTCTCTAGTCCAAAAATAATACAGAGAGTTCCACTCAAACTATTTGCTTCTCCTAAAGGTTCCCACTCAGAAATACAAAATATCTCACTCTATTCAATTTCCTGGAAAAGTAATGAGTAATCCAAATGGGGTCAAGAGATTCACATATTCTACAAAAACAAACCGCAACTTTAACAGGCCAGTGGAAACAAACCAAACTTTTTTTATTAACTTTAAGTAAAAACCTTTCTGGAAATGAGACACAAAGGTAAAGCTCCTGTTAGTAAAACAGTTTAAAAGAAACCATGGCTTTACTAACCAGCTTCCTAATGCTAATGTGGGGGAGAGGGGAAGGACCAAGAAAAAAACCTTTAAAAACACTAAAAAATGTCTTAGGCATTTGCTTGTTACTTTAGGTGTTCTAATGCAAAGGTTCTAAATAATTTTAAACTCAAAGATTTGCATACAGCATATGATATATTCCTGCAAATCCCCCTTTCAGCTACTTGATCAAACTGACACCACCATAGCTCCTACCTGTGCAAATAATGCTCGAAGGAGTAGGAACTGCCAGACTGAGACCTGAAATTTAAAAGCTTATATAGACAGTATGAAATAAAAGTCCCAAATACCATAAAAGTAGTATGAAACACAAGGATCTATAATTCAAGCAGCAGTAAGACTCAGACTTACATCCCACCGAAGCGCAATGCAAAGAGCTAAATACTGCCACAACTAAATAAAAGCTGTGAGCAGTTTAACAGGAAACCTCTAAACCTGTAGAGGGACTGCAGCAAAGGAATACTTCATTGTACCTCAGCAAGGAACATCAGGAATGTTTGATGTTGCTTTTATTTTGTGAAAATATTTTCTCTACCCCATTTGATGTTTTTACTTTCCTCAATTTATGGAAAAGGTAAGGTTTCAAAATACAGTTATCCTACAGCCAGAAGACAAGTCAATTGTTTCTGCTAAGGCTACTGAAGGACTACTGAACTATCCTGATGTGATAACTACCATGAATTTCTATAAATCTTAAAATAATAAATCTTAAAAAAAAAAAAGAAAAAAAGCACTGTAAGAATCCCTCTCCACATTTGGCACATCTGTTCAATTTCATGAGAACAGAATTAGTAATTTTTGAGCTGATCCAACAATTAGAAATTACAAGTGAAGCATATATTATCATTTTTTTCTCATTGCCACAGAGGCTACAGTACTCTCACTGGAAATTTTATTTATGGACTGCAGTTCTGAAAGAGTATCAAACCTGTTCTATCACTGAAAATGCAGATTCATGAAATTCTAGCTCAAAAGTTCAGCTGTCTGTATACAGACACTCATCTGCATTTGCTACATGGAGCACTGATCCTGGTCCAAAGAACTGACTACATTTTACCCTGACAATTTGGCAACCATTTCTGGTCAATAAATCTGCCACTGAACTTTTTTTGTTATTGGAAACAAGCTTCTGCACAGCACGATGGCTGCTTTTCAAAACATAACAACTAGGTTCATTTCCACATCTAATTTGTTTATATATTTCCTCAAATTTCCAGTGCAAATTGTCCATATCGTTCACTAAGTCTTCATGTTTTCCGCTCCAAAAAAGGAGAAATGGTGAAGTTTCAGGTTTGGAACATTTTTAAAACTACAGATACAAAACAAATTGCTATGGAAGACCCTGCTGCACTATTATTTTCAGCTCTGATACCAAGAATGTGAAGGAATTGAAGATTCTCAGCTTCTGTAAACATTAGACTATATACATTACCTTCAGCTAGACATGAAAAAAAACAACTGAACCCAGGAATACAGAGTGGTAAACTGAATCAGGAGGGGAAAAAATTTAAAAGTCTCAAGACAGTTCACTGACACAGATTTTCTTCATTCTACCCAGACTCCCATAGCTGTTGACTGGGCTCCAATTCACCAGAACTGCCTCAGTAGCTGCTCTGTTCCACCTCCACATGTCCCTCTGCACACAGAGGAAAAGCTGGCAGTGCTCTAAGCCTGTCTGCTGGTGACAACTCCTGGGAGCAGGACACTTGGGTCCCTGCTGTCTTGATGAATTTAGACCAAGGCACAGAGCTCTCATCCCTGGAGCAGTCAGTGGGAGCAGTGCAGTCAGACAGCTCATGCCCAGCCCCTGTGTCCCAGCAGACACCGAGTCCCCTCCTGCATTTTGTGCCGCATCTGCTCCCAGCTCCTTTGCTCCTGACACAATATTACCACCTGTTATCTCAGGAAAACAAAACCAGATGTTTCTGGCATGAAGCTGAGGGTGTCCTGACTGCCTCTGAGCGTATAGGAAAGTCTACGCATACACAACCTCCTGCGACACCTTTGAGGACCTCCTAAAGCAGAGGGACTCAGTCTCAGCACAGTACATGAAGCACTCCTGGATGGGATCCTGCAGCAAACTAGTTCCCACAATTCCTTTGCAGAGAACAACTCAGTTGCTCCCAAAGATATCCCAAAAATAAAGTCCTGGAACAGAACAAATTCCTGTGTAGAATGACCTAATGTCTGCTCGACACATCGGTGTCCATTAGATTTTATAACATCAACTTGTTCACTTACTTCAGCAAACACTCCAGCTTCTGTTATTCAAAATTAAGTCACTTCAGCATTAGTCCCAAAATACTCCAAGAACAGAGATACAGAAAGAGAAAAAAATTTTGATTTCTACTTGTACCCAAAGCTTCAGGCAGACTGGAAATTCTCAACTGGACAGTGGGTATTTGGTGGCCACGTCAGATGAACAACCAGTACCTCTGAGAGACAGATTTATGATGGTTGACTCAAGTGAAAGAAAGCAGAACTTTGATCCATTTTTCTAAATGGTTTCAATTGTAAAATGCAATAAATGTGCCTAGGTTTATATTACCCAGGATTAAAGCAGAAATAACAGAAGAAACTACAAGTTCTAAAAACTAGCATACACATACAGGCATGTGAGTTTTCTAGAAAAAAAGTTCTTCAATTCTGAAACAGATAAGTATAATCCTCAAATCTGATAATCCAGTTAAAGCAGTTGAAGTAGCACTTGCTCTTTCAAATATGGTTGTTGGAAATGCAGACAAATTTCTCGTTTAAAAGGCAGGTTCAGTTTCCATAACACACTCAGCTTTCATACCCTGTACCTGATCCAGACCGTCAACAGCCACAAACCCTCTCTGCACAAGTATTTCCCACTCAGTAATATTCATCTGTACATTTTTCTTTATAACTGCTTCCTTCTTTAGTTTTTTTGAAAGCATCTTTCTCCGAGTAAAGAGTCTGTCCCACAAGAAGTCTGTTGCACTGTGTATCGAAGTGCAAATTTAAATTCAGATGTAGCATTACCATATGAGAAACAACAAAACCAAGGTACACCTGGCTAAGCTCTCAGACAGAGACAGGCTTTATTTTTCTTTGATTTCTCAATTTTCTCTGGACAGTAGAGAAAGAAAACAACATATCTCAATTTCAGTTCAACATTATATTTTTGTTATGATCATAACATAAACAACTAAATATGTAGTCTTCACAAGAGAAGAGAATGGCTATTTAAGCCTACAAAAAGTTGGGAGATCTATCACACTAATATTTGCATGAGAGTTTTACTGATAGTAATTGTATTAATGCTATAAACTACAAATTTTATATAGCAGAAAGGCATTTAAAGAAATAGAAATTTTAATTCTGATTTCAAGAAAAAACAAAACATACACAAGTTAGCATATGAAAGTACATATATTAGCCTGTCAAAGCACAGAAAAGAGTGAGCTCTGGTTTTATAATTTCTAAATTTGTTTTAATTTTAATTTCTTAGCCAGTCTGTGTTAACACAATACATATCAACATTTAGCAATGAAATAATGCAATTTTTTTTTATTTTAGGAGTACTGAAAAAACCCAGATGCATAATGCTGCACATAAACAGGTGCAAAACTCTATAAAAAGAGAAAGAAGTAGCAAACTAACAGTCTAGCACTGTTCAAATACAAGACCCACCAAAAGCAGACATCTCAAAGCATTCATAACCCAAAACTGCCCAAAACCCAAATATTCTGCCATTCAGAAATGGAAAAAATTCACTTCAATTCAAACAGGTGACTTTTTCTGCCCAGAAAAATTTTATCTCAGGTGAAGCTTTCAAGGCTGGAGATAAATAGGTGTTATCTATGTCTTTGGGGCAACAAGAATACACTTCAGCATGCTTGGTCCTACATACCTATCAGTCTGCCCTGCAACCTTCCCTTCCTTTGATCATGCACTTTGGTTTTCTTTTTCTACTTTGTGTAGCTTATTTCTTTCCTATGAGAAACAAGACTTGTAAGACATTTATCAATCAAGCAAGCATTTTAATTTCTTCCTACAATTTAGTAAAACAAGCTAAAAATCAATACACGTAGAAACAATCTTAGAACTACAAGGGTCTGAGGGTGGGTTATATTTTATACCATAGATAAAATAAAACTTGAGTGATCTCAGATCATATACCATAATAGCAAGAAAGGAGACAGGATTATGGTAATTAAAAAGTAGACAGATCAATAGAATATCTGTTATATTTTGAAAACTCAGCAAGTAATAGTTGAGTTTCTGACCTAGAGAACAGTCTGAGACATTTTTTGTTGTCCTGGCATAATCTGTCTTCAGGAAAGAGCTTTGCTATGTATTTAGCCTAGGGATGACTTAAAGATAAATGTTAGATCTCAGCCAGTTCATTGTGAAAAACAATTTCAAGAAGCCCATCAAAGCTCAATAAAAAATGAACTACAAAAAAAAAGAAAAGAGTTGGTTGTTTGGGAGGAGGGTGTGGGTTATTTTGTCTTGTTTTGTTCTTCCTCTTTAATTCATGGAAGCAACACAGCATTTGCTAGATCTATGCATGCAGTTCTTTAGGAAAAAAACATTTTTAATATATATACACACCTGAAATTCCATAGCAAAACACAAAAAAAATTAATTTCAAAAGTTGTATCTCAAGATACAGCTGAAAGAATTAGACCCCTGCTGGCCCTTGCTGCACAACGATGGGAGAAAAAGAGAAAAGCAAAATTAGCCCTGATGTTATTTTTCTTTTTTTCCTAGTGTTGAGCCAAAACTGACCCTAGCCTTACTTCAGTTGTTTCTGATTCATGCCAACAGCCTGAAAATCCAATTTAGATTTGGGAGTGCACTATAAACTTAAACTGGTTCATGCAGAAAGCAACCAAAAATCCAAATGAGTAAAGAAAAATTAATGTGATACAACACAGCTACACACAGTGTAAGTAAAGTGAAACCCCACCCTATATCTAATGGGATAGCTACACATCCTCCATCTAATTTTTATTCCCTTCATATTTTCTAACATGAAGTACTATTAATGACTACAAATACCAGCTCTGTCATTAGAAAAGTGTTCCATCAATATTTTGTAAACACTTACTCAGGAAATGCCTTTTCAGCAAATCCTGAGATTTTCAGTTACAAGCAACACCCACCTGTGCCATCCCTTTACATTGGATCATTTTTCTTTAATGGACTCTTGTTTACAGAGATGTCCAACATTAATGGGAATAGTTGAGAAATGTTAACTTAGACCAGAGGAAATGGCTCAAGATGTTAACTAGAAGGCAGATTTAGACAAGGATCATTAGGTATAATTTCCTCAATAAATTTTCCTGAGTTTTATACAATATTTACAATTATTTCTTGTCATTACTTTCAGACATATACAGTTAAAGTCCAAAAATAAAATTCATAATTTAGCAACACAGCACTAGCAACAACACTACAACTCTCTGCTTAGAGACAGGCTCTTTGCTTTTATTTTCTTTAGGAGACTGACATTACAGTCCAAACTTGGGAGGCCAGGACTGAACATCACCCATCAGCAAAATTCTAGGAGTCTCAGTGCAGCAGCTCTCTCACAATGCTCCCAGGAGCACAGTAACTGCAACCTCAGTGCTGTTACACCACTGCTTTCTTCCCAGTGCCCAGCATCCCCTGAGTTCTGGGTTTCACACAGGATCAGCTCTGAGCTCACCCACTCCAAAGGCAGCAGAGGCAAATTCTTGTGGGAACGCTTACTGTGAAAGCCAAAGGGCAGAGCTGGAAGTTCCAAAGTGAGGCCAGAGTGGGTGACGTGGTTCTGTGAGATACTATCTGTGATGTCTGTTGATAGATACTATTGCAGTTCTCAGTGCCTAATAATTTTAGTTCTTAATACATTAGCACAGCACTGTGTGTTACTGTGCTACTGCCCAGCATTAAAGCATAGTGCATGACACAAGTGGGGAAGCAGCTGCCCATGGGACTTGGGTGAGGAAGAAGATGCCTTGTGGGATCAGTATGATAAATGATGTACAGCTCAAGTCCTTTAAGAGCTTTGCTGGGCAGGAAGCAAAGGTTTGCCTGTTAAGTTATATTCTTGAAAAATCAACCACTTGGCATCTGCTTACAGGAGACTAGCAACTCCTAGGGAGTGTTCCACCACTGATTCCACAGGAAGTCCATAAAAAAGCAATACAGTTACAACAATGAGGATAAGTTCTAAGGGAATAACAACTCACAAGTACAACCACCCACCACCACATGACACAGTGTAGTTCTCAAGTACTGAGATTCCCAGCACAAAAAACCCACTGAGGTCAACTAGACAAGCAGTATTTAAAAAGACCGACTCCTCTGCTGATGAGGGAATAGTAGCTTAACAAAGGATTTATTTTTTCCAAGCAGAAGAGAATTGAACCTTTATATTTATGAAAATAAATCATGGACTCTGTGTTGGGCTTCTGCAAAGAGGTTGTTTCTAGCTATTTTCAACAGAAATACTAGCAGGACTCCCATAAACATTTAAGTCTGACAGTGACAGACAGGATGAGCAGTAATTTCCAAAGCTATTTCTACATTTTCTGTATTCAAACCAATTTGCTAACATACAGTTATGACCGTGTGACAAATGCACTGGATATACATGTGCCTGGGAGCAGGCATACCATATCAGTTTATTATAAACAACCCTTCCCATTGAGAGAAAAGAGAAGAAAATGAAAAAAACAGGAAAGGATAAAGTTAAAAACTTTCAACTTCAAGTATTTTAATAGCAAGACAATTCTTTAACTAATCCTTAGGCTGAAACATAATATACTTACTTACTTTGTGTGTAGAAGCATACAAAGTATTAAGGGAATGGAATTTTGTGAACTAAACTAATAACCAGCATTGCATTTTAACAATAAATGTTGTATTACTAGGCTTCCCTTACTTAATAAGCCATTTGTCCTCCCAACCATCAGTACACCATAGTGGTGTGGCATAGTACATCAATATTTATGTTCTAAATATTTTCTTTCATAGTGTAGCCTCTATTTTTCCACCCAGGCAATTTGAAGATAACACGTTCAGTATAAATACTCATTAAAAAAACCCAACAAAACACCTTGCCTCACTGCTACTCAGATATTTTAAAACCTTTCCATTGCTTGGATTATAAAGCCTATTTTTCTCTTTCCAACATACACAGTTCCTGCTGCAAAAACCTAAATGAATATGAATTTGTGAGAGCCCTTGAGTCAAGAATTGTGCTTTAAAGGGTGAAAGAACTGATCTTGTGGGGAAAAGACAAAGACTAGAAAAGCCACACCTAACATGGCACCCAGGCTGTACTGTTCCCAGGCTACACACAGCAACAAATTACTCTCTCAAAAGAAGAATGCAGGTCTTACATGAAGTGGAACAATTAATTTCACGGTTGTCAGCCCAGCCTCAATAGTGTGTTGATTTGAATCAGATATTTGTGGCGCGTTACTGCGTGCAGAGGACAGTCCTGATGCCTCCCCAGCAGACACACTGCACTGATGACTATCATTGTAAACCAATCCATCAATAAGAATAATTACAGTATTGATCAAAATGGCTTGTTGTTTCGTATCTGAATCAATTCTCTGGAGTTGCCAGAAACAGAAATATCTAATGGACTATTCCATCACTTGCAGCAACTGAAACAGCTAATATTCTGGAAAGCTCTTAATAATTACTCATTGACTCTAGATTTCTGCTTCAGCGGTTAACTATACCCTGCTTAGTGTTGCTTGAAAGTCAGTCTTAGCAGCTGAAATAAGATTCCAATGCACATTTATAAAGTGCTAACATCTGCAAAAAAATTCAAAACCACCTTATATAATTTCACTGTGTTGGGCTAATCAGAGAATCTAATTATATTGCTTATTACATTGTTTCTGGGTGAGAAACTGCATTCTGGATGCCGACAGCTCATTTTACAGTGGCTGCTCTTACAGTACTCTGCAATAGGCAGGGTGGAATGCATTATGGCTCAGATTGTAAACAATAGAAGGTATAATACCATTAATGGGATATCTTTGTGTAAGTGTCACTCACTGAATTACAGATGGTGTTGAGATGGCATCAGCTTTTAATGCTGCACTCTAAACCCTAGAGGATATCTTCATAACACGGTCCTGTTTCATTTCAGCTTTGTCTGTCCCCACATTTAAACTGTACTACTAGTGAACTGCACGTAATTAAGACTACATGAAAATACATTTGCATGCTGATATAATGTTAAATTGCCAATAAAAACATGTTTAAATTAATAAACTGGTACATTACACAGGCACCACGAGAGACAGTATTATACCATTTCATAATAAAATATTTTATAAAACACATTAGCATTATCATCAATTGGAAATCACTAATATTTCCTCTGATGTTTGCTGAAGTAGCATTAATTACGCTCACTTTCTTTTGGTATTCATGTACCATCAATGTAATTAATTTGGGGTTTACTGAAGTGTGAAATGTTCTGCCTGATAATAGATTTCCCAGAACCTCATACAGCAGTCAACCTTAAGCATTCCAGTTCTGCTATGCCTGGGCACAGAGACTGAGTTCAATAGTACAGAAAATTAAATGGCAAAAGCAGCAGCATAGGAAACAACAGGGATCTGGAAGCCCTTTTTTTAAAATATTTTGCTGATAAGGGTAGCACAAGTATTTGGGTATGTCAGTAGATTAAAAGGGAAGCTGAAGCATGGAAGGGAACCAATGCAAACAACATGTTTGAGTTCTGACTGCAGGGTGAAAAGAACTAGGATTGCTTCAATTTAGTTTTAATTGCTAAGACTGTCTTCTGCAAATCATTAAGGGTCTTAGGACTGGGCTTAACACAAAAATTTAAAAACAAGTATGCTTATTGCAAAATGAAATGAATTTTTGCAAAGAAGATCAGCATTGAACAATTATATTTAATAATATCATTATTAAATGATATTTAATAATAGACCATTTAGTCTATTCTGGAGATACTGAGAAAAAATCCAAAAGCTTATATAGGGCCTGTTTCACACCCCAAAGAATCAGGGAGGAAACTTCTTTTTTAACTCTGTGTTTAGGATCAGGACTTAGAGTACAGAGCTTCCCATAAACACCAATATAATGAGAACATCAAATATCTTAAGTATTTAGTTATATAAACATTTTTCTCCATATTGTTCTACTTATACCAAGCTGTGCTCTACTTACTCCCATGTTACTAACAATTCTCGTTTGCCTCAAACACTTCCACCCTAAAAACACTTCTTACACTTCCACTATGATATCAGAAAGTTAACCTACACTCATCCAAGACACTTTAATAATTTCCTGCACCTAACAGCTGGCAAATTATTAAATGCAGTATTTAAAAAGCCTAGGAAACAATGCACGAGCCACCTGACAGTACTGCTATAGTAGCTCTGTAAAGTTTAATCAAGAAAGAACTACAATAGTTTAGATACTACCAAAACACTTCTGATAAGTACTGACTTTTTAATATGTTCCAATGTATTTTTTTTAACCCTACGATGCCCAAAATTAATGACCAGTAGCTTGCTCTGTTTCCATTCATTTTGCTTGCAGAAAAAGAGAGCTTAGGAAAAGCTTCTGTAAATGGAATGCCTGAAATTTACAAAATTAAGTTTAAAAAATATCCCTCAAAAATCCAGAATACAAAAATCAGACGGAACAGATGGCATATGCTCTTTAGAGAATAGGTATTTTCCTTCCATACTCCCCACACACCTATTTGCTCTGTGCCAAGTGTGCAGAGTGCAGCTCAGGGTAATAGGATGAGCTGTAAATGCCCAAACTCCAGAGAGAGGAATAAAATCAGTCTAAACAAAAATGCTTATTCTGTTAATGCAGGTAAAATTTTATGACAGCTTCCTTTCAAAATATTACAACAGAATGTGAGATAGCTACAAATTATAGGACACTCAGAACCTACAAAGAAATTCCCACAGAGGCAAGTCTCTAAACCGAAGGTGCGCCCTGCACTCAGGATATACATCCTTATGTCTTTATACGTTTAATTCATCATATTATCTCTCTTAAAATCCTTCTTCGAATAAAAGCCACGCACAGCTGGGGAATGAATGACATAAAATCCTTGCAGTCTGAAAATAGCTGACAGAGAAAGCCAGATAATGATGCCTGAGGTGTTTGTGTGCCACCGTTAACACAGAATTAGTTCATTCTATTTCAACAAATGATGCTTTAAGAAAAGTAATTTTAAAATATCAATGAGATATTGTTTGCTTGCTATGCTGTAGGAAAAAAACATGCAACTTTCCTGCATTATTTATATCATTACAATTTAAAACTACATATTAGCAAGCATAATAAGAATCCTGGCAGTGGTAGTTATTATTGAAAAAGATAAGGTTATTAAGCAGGGAAATGTACTTCTAGTAATTTCCCATTGTTTTAAGATTTCACTATGATCATAAACCACCTTCACTAAAAAAGCAGCAGAGTTGTTTCTTTCAAGATCTGAAGCAATCCTGCCACAGCATTTCTTGTTCCTGCTCCTTTCTAAGGGCCAGAATTCTTTGTAGATAAAGCTGAGGCTTAGAGACAATTTCATAATGTTACTGCCATCCACCAGACTGTATTTCACAAAAGCCAGATTAGACCAAGGTTATAAACCACCTATTCCAAAGGTGGAATGTTGTTTTGCTTTATGTTGTTTTACATAAACATTAATTATTGCAACTAGATTTCTGTCCATCAGAAGGGACCAAAGGCACAGGATGCTCTGTGTGTAAACACCTACTAGACTGTGTGTACATACTACTGATAAAAAATAAAAACTATTGCTTTAGCTCTGCAATCCTTGCAAGAGGTGAGGTTGTGCACCCAATTAGTCAAATACAGGAACCAGTGTTAAGTTTCAAAGCATCTTATATTCCTTCTGGTCTGGTTAACACACTTCTAGCAGACTTACCATAGATTTAAAAATGTGAATAACTTTTTTTAAAAACCATATTTATGCTAAAGGGTGCAAAACAATTAATGTTAAGAAATACTTAGAGGATTTGTGGAGCAAACCTTGTTGACCAAAGCTGAATGTAGGAGATATGTAGATTTTATTCCCACCTTATGAAAATTAATGAGGAGAGGCAGTAAATACAGTTGTCAGATATTGCTCAGAGCTACAAAAGACTAAAACCTAATAAATGTTTTTGTGCAGAAAAGTGATTAAGTCGCATTTCATTATTTCTTGAAATTTGTCCCTGTTTCACTTCATCCTTATAGGAACCTCTACTTTTTAAGGCTGGTTTACAATACTACAAGAGAAGCAACTTTTTCTGAGGCAGCAAAGAGTAGCAAGAATTAATTTTCATTTTTTGTAATACAAGATTATAAAGGACATTTTTCTTAAACTGCCTGCTGGGATAATTTTTTTTTATTCATCAGTCAAGCATCTAGTAAAGACCATAAGTTCAAATTATTCATACTTAAGTCGTTACAATGAAATTGCATGATGTTTGGGCAGATCTGCCCATTATATTAATTGCTCGCCAGTTAAGGCAGCTATTAATGCTTATGAACAAGGGGTTATATGAATGAGGGGCTTATAAAATCCAGTCTAAGCAGAAAGATTCTGAAAAATAAGTCATCTTACCTATGAACAACTCATCATGCAAACCATTACTCCATTTCTAAATGGCATTAAGATTCCAATTTGGAAATTTCAGCTCTTCAGCATACCTGCAGTTTCACTGCTATTTCTACCTTTTCTTTCCAAGTAATACAACCTCCACTGATGGTGCAGTCTCAGAATGGACATGTTTTAAATGCAAGCATTAAAATTACCCTTAATTTAAATATAAACCTGTGACTTTGAGCAAAAGTGCAGAATTACTGTTTTGCACTGAAAGGCAACACATTTTTCTCCTCCAATTGTTCTCAAATGACTTGGTATTTAATTCAGAGCACCAGTGTTTATCTGAAGAAATTCAAGCATTAGAGACTGGCATATCTTGTGTAGGAAGAAATTTTAATAATTAATACAGAACATTGGATTTGTCTTCCTTGTATGCAATTGCCACACAAAATGACCTTGCTATGTGTATGGTGACTCAGATGTTTGAAAGGAAAGAAATGAAGTCTGTAAGAAAGACTGTATGCAACACTATTTGCAAATATATGAGATGGAAGATTCCATGCTTCCAGAAAACTACAAGACTTGTTTGTCTAAATGCCTAATTAGACATGCATGCATCCTATTTAGGCATTATAATTGGCAAAGTATTAAACTAATTAACATAACATGCTTAAGGTAAACACTAATGGGAATACTTAGCAAGTGTCATTTATGTAGCTGGTCCTATACTCTGGCAGTACAAGTCTTATTCATCTTTTCATCAAAAACTGCCTATGTGGAAGAGAAAACTAATAATTGCTCACAGTGATACATAAGACATGGCTCTTCAAAGCATTTAATTGTGATTACACATGACTGTTTGCTGATCAGACACGAGAGAGACTAATCAGGACTAAATTTAGCCTTCATCTGACATAGACAAATACACTTTTTTCCAGCATCAGTAGTATAGGACACAACCACCCTAGGCACCTCTAAGCATTGCACTGTGAACTGCAGCATATCATGCATGACAGCAAATCTTTGCCTGCAATTTATTTTTTCCTCCTTCCATACCCGCAGCATTATGTTAAATAAGCTGTTCCATTGTTTACTGTAAGTCTCTCCAATTCCAGTTTTGACCATGTGGTTTGTTACAAAGCACACGTAAATGCAGATTAACTCAGCCAGTTCAAAGAATCTCGCTGCTTCTAGAGATACAAACCAGTTTTCTTTATTGTCATCCCCTTATCTTCAGACTTTTCTCAACCACATTGCCAAGATACATTGTCACGTTATTTCAGCCACTAATAATTTCTCATTTACCCATCTGACAAGTAATAAATTCACTTACAAGCTTTAGGACAGTAAACCAGAGAAGCTGAACTCATGAATATCTCAATCCGCTTTAAACTTCACTCCATGTTGGTGAGACAGCTGGTGTGCTGGGACCACCATTTATTACACTAATCACAATTATTTCACTCTCCTAGAGTGCCTGTGATGCTGCAGTGTCCAGCTGTTCTCTCTCATGTTATATTTAGACTGCAGACTTCTGGGGCTGGAATTGTCTTTTCATTGACTTTATGTAGCTGTACACCACTGAAGACTAAGATGCTCCAAAACAAACGTGTTAAAATAATTCAAAGAGACATAGACAGTATGAAAAGTTAATGATTTTCATTCTCAGTTTCATTGCTAATATTGTTATCCATATTGTGAAAGTTATATAAACAACAGACCTCAGTTCAGTGGCTAAATAAATTACATCAGCTTGGGTAAAAACAAGTTATCCCTCCCTTCTTGCCCTATCACTTTGAAAAGAAAATATAGAGTCAATTCTGAAACAGAAGCAGAGTTTGGAGAAAGTTCAAAGGTTGAATTTTGACTTCTGCAAAACATTCTGAAAAAGCAAAAAATTAAATGCATTTTCAGGACACTATCACACTTTTGAATTATTAATCTCCTGGGTACAAGGAAGAAACAAAACCCATGTGTAGGAGAAAAATACAGCAAGTCCTAGGTTTAGTTTGCCTAAAAAAAACCCAAAAAAACAACAAACTGTGATCTTTCCTGTAAGAACCAGTACTGGTTGCTGCAAAAGCTACCAATATTCTCCAAGGAGGAGAAACCAGGCTACAGCATATTTTTTGCTGAGATACTACGAGTAATATGGAAAGAGCTTGTTCTTTCTCTTCAATTAGATTTGTCAGATTTGTCACCCTGTTGAAGTAATAAACTCCACACTGGAAGATAAAAACCTGTCAATTTCATATGTAGTGGCTCCAAAGATCATTGCCAACAGCACCAGCAATGCTACAGAAGGGTTTGGAAATCCTTGTGAGGTCCCAGGGCAGCTGCAAGAAGGGCAGAAGGAGATCCAGAGCTGGAGCAGCCCAATAGAAGTAGCACAGGAGCTTAATGCTCCAGGTGGCATTCCCATCCATTGGTTTTCCAGGCTTTTTCTCAAGCCACGGGTCACTGCTATCAGTTCTACAGAATTAAGTACTTCAAAGCAAAGCAGCCATTTAGATCCAACTCATCACAGAGGACATGTAAGACTCGATACACAAGCATCTGAGGCTTTACCTTTCAAAATGAGCAAGCAAAAACCCTCAGGAAAATAACCAATGAACAAGCTACACTAAAAAACCCAACAATCTGGCTGACACTCAAGCACTTGTAAACTGTGAAAAGCTCCAGTTCACTGTTCCAAATACATTTGGGCCTTGCTATACCAATACTTGATAATGTTAGCTTACCTCTAACTTCATGAGAGAACAGTGAGTTAGTGCACAGGATGGTCTTGCAATCTCACAAACTACAGTTTCAAATATGTAATAAGGCAATTGCTATGATGCTTTTTATGCAAAATTATTTTATTTAATTGCTATTGTATCTCTATTCAGTAATGTTTTGCATCAAGGAAACATTTCTATGGATGCAACTACACTCTAAGTCCAGACGTAGATCTGAATCATGAACAGAACCTCAGGAAACCAGACACTAATGCCAACAGGTGAAAATTACTGTGCATAAAAGCAAATGCTGCATCCTATGTACTCCTATAAACATCTTCAGAAAATACACCCTGAAAAGACTTGCTTTTGCATCTTTGGTTGAAAAAGAAATGTTAGTGTTTTGATTTCACCCACTGAGATAATCTTCCACAATTTAATGTGACTTTTACAGAAAGAACTTTCTACAACCTGTATGAAGGTAAAAGGGTTGAATCTTGGATTTCAAAAGACAAAAAGCACAACTAATCTGAAACTGTAAAGATGACCAAAAAGTGGTTTTGTGCTCTCAAATCCAATACAGAACATGCAAACTGACAGTGACCCGGTTTCTGGATGCTGTCCCCCAAGTCCATGAAATAGCTCTGTACTAGTAGAACTGCAGAGAAAACAACTTTAACATTTTATATTTTTACACTACCAAAGAAAATTCCCAAAAAGTTACTTTGGCAAGTATTGATGCTCTCCAGGTACTTTCACACACACACAAAAGGCAACATTTACAGATCTCTATCCCAGTGACAAAGTGACAATCATGTACAGTGATTTTATTTTTTAAAGTAAAGCAAAAATCCCAGTGTTAATGAGATGCATTTGGGAACTGAGGGTCAAACCCTATGATGGTTAACACACTGAAAATATATGAAAAAATCTCAAAGCACTCAAGGGGAGTTTCTCACAACATTAATTTTTAGCCTGGCAGAATAATACTCATTATAAGATCCTACAGATGAAAACTAATGTACAGTGAATTTTATACTACCTCATTATAATTCAAATTACTTTTTGTTCCTTCTTACATTTTCATTGTTTGATATACTAAAATATCTCCTTTTTATAAAGCATAGGAATAGTGCTGATGTTCATCAAATAACACATTAAATAAGTAATATTCAGCAACTATGTATGGCTGAGTACTATTGAACTATGTTATGCTGCAAAATTGTCATTTTGTATCAAAATGACTTGTATAGCAAGGCAAAGAAAAACTTAAGTGGCAAGTGTTCCTTTAAGGATAAAAAAAAATGAAACCCATTATTTAGTCGTGCACCATTTTAAAAATTTAGTTTTATGAAAAGCATTTCAAAGACACTCTCCAACTTTTAATACTTGTTTTCGAATCCTGAAGTCTTACATATGAAACAAGCATATTCCATAGATTAACTCACACTTCAGTTTTGTGTAAGCCACTGGTAAAACATAAACCACTACACTTTACATAAATTTACAAACCATCATACCCGACACCAAGCACTTCTGGATACTCAGAAGTTACTCAGCACTTCCCTTATTTTCACAGGAAAAAGTCAGTTTTGCTGCTGTGCAGTAAAAAAAAAAAAGACATTTTAAGTACTGGTGTTTTCTCTCTTGAGATCTTAATCTTCAATGTAGGCAGCAGTCTATCAAAAAACATTAATCTAATTACTATAACCATAACATTAGGTTGACAAACTATTTTGTTATGCTAATTTGCAGAATCTCAACAGTTCACTCCCAGTCTCTTAACATTTCATGTGAAGAATGTAAAAGGTGCTGAGTTTCTTCCAGTGCTACTGAAAACAAGGGTTTCAATGTGGGGAGAACAGAATAGCTTTGGTCTTTAATCTCCTAAGTTAAAATACTTCAAAGTCTCCCCACTTCAGCATGCTTACTGGAAACTCTAGGATTTTCTGCACTAATGTCTTTGATACCTCCTTAACTGCGTACAGTAGATTTCTCTTGCTTTTCAGGAAGTGTTTTTTTGAGCTATAAGTAAAACGCACGTTTACAAAGAAGTCTAAGTGTAATTTTATCACATTATTTTAACTAGGTCAGAACTTTTAAATGAGTACTGGCAACTCAGACAATTTCCTTCCATTCTCAGAGCCCCTGTGTGTGCCTGCCCATTGAAAGCACTGAAATACCCATTTCTACTCATGAAAATTTGACTGGGCAAGACAGGATCTGGCCTGACTCTTGGCCAGTAGTGTGAGATTCAGCACTTCAAAATCATTTTCAATGCTTCCTCAAAGAGTGTTCAGCATCTCTTGCACACTCTGCCTTTACCTCTGAATTCCAGCCTCTCCAGCCTAAGGTTTCCACCTAGCAATTCACATCAGCATCATTTCCCCATCTAGAACCACCATGTACTGCTGTGACAGGCAGCACAGCTTTGAGCAGGCTGTGTGCAGTGTTCATTTACAAAAAGAGCAACTTAAGTCTGGTGTAACCTGCTAACAGCTGGAAGACAGACCAGGGAGGTGAAGGGAGATTGCTCCTGTCTTTGGGACATGGGGAAAGCAGCTCAAGAGGTAGTGAGTGGTTCAGGCATGAGATGGTCTCAGCAAAGAGCTGGTGGTTCCAGCTTAACCAGAGACACTGCTGACAGGAGGCCACACTTTGCTAGTTTATGAATCCTTTAGAGAAATTCCTAAAGGGAATATTAAGCCAACATAATCCAGCTCAAAGCCCCATCATAACAATGTAGATAGAAGTATTAAGAACACCTTGGTGATTTTGGAGCACATCTGACTATGTTGGGAACATCAGTGTTACTGGGAGTTAGGAGGGGTCAAAGATTCTTTAGAGCTGATTCATGCCCTTGTTTTGGGTACATCTTTCAGGGAGGAGGGATGTTTACCTCAGATCTCTGGATGAAAATAAAGGGCAGAGCACACAATGCTGAGGAAAGGCACTGGGAATGGGGCAACAAAGGCATATGAGGACTAGGTTGCTGGGCTAGGAGAAGGAGCTCAAGAAACTCAGAGTAGTGGAAAGCACAAAGAGGGGAGAAGAGAGCAGCAAGATGAGGCAGTGCCAGCTGAAACCCCGGCAGCTGCCTGCCCTGCCTCTCACCCGGCCCGCACACACCATGACCACCTCCACCCAGGGGTCTCCACATACCCGGCAGGACAGGAAAACGATACAGGGAGAAAAACTTTCAGATTCAGTGCCTTGGTGCCAAAATGTCCAGAGGAACAAATGATGTCAGTGTGACAGCACTCGGGCCGGGAGGGCAGAACGCTTTTAGTGCTAACAGAGCTGGCAGCCTGAAAGCAGCAGTGAACGGGCGCTTCTGGAACTATCGTCTTCGACTTAATAAAACTCCTTTTCTTTGGACTTCATTTTCCTGCAAATTCTTGAAAATTGCCTCATTTCAAGGGAAATGTCTGATAGTGACACACAACCTTTAAAATATGCTGACCATGTCATGAACTTCATTTGCATATTAATAGCGTGCTCTCTCTCTCGGGATTAATTGCCTTCCCAATAGACTGGCACAATCCCATTTAAGCAGCTTTATTCTGGCTCTGGGATGGGGGTGGGGATGGCCAGTTCATTGACTGTGAGCCTATTGTTTTAAAATTTGGGGTTTCTGAGCTCTTACCTTTTTATGTTCTTAAGCACTTTTCAGTAATCATGGACAGTATGAAATAGAGCTTTTAAGCAAAGTTTATCCAATTCAGCAGTGGTTTCTATTCTGCAATTATTCAATTTATGATTTTTAAAGAGAATGGCAAATTAAATAAGTCTTTTACAGAATTCTAGAGTGGATAAATTGCACATTAAAATTTAATTGATATACATTATTATAAATGTAAAAACTAGAAATCTGTGCTTTGTGATAACCTAGAATTCCATCCTTTGCAAAGAGAGAAGTCTATCGAGACAATATGATGCCCAGTTATTCTTTCACACAGAATATTCTCCACTAACCCATGCTTAATGAGGCCACACATTTGTAGTCTCTCATCCAGTCATTTAGGTGGACATTTTAAAAGCACCCTCGCAATATACTGTGACTGAATTTATCTAAATATGCAATAAAATTCATCCTGGCCACCATGGAACTTCCAGCTTAAACTAAGAAAATGTCTTAGGTACACAATGTGCCTGTGACAAGAGCTCATTAGTGAATTCAGCAGCAGCTACAGTGAATTTTTAAGTTACTGCAGTGACCTGCGATACAAGAATACACTTGGAAAATTTCAGAATCAAAAAAACCCTCTCTCTCTGTGATTACCTATTTACTTTTCTCCGAAAATGATCAATTAGGCAAAGGGAATAAAGAAAAGCCCTATTACAGGTTAGACACCTATCTGAATTACTGTAATAATCTTGCATTCATTACAAAATTCTTGGGAAAATACATATTCAACTGAGTTTACAGCCTGCCCCTCCCCAAAGGATTTTCCCCACTCAGTCCTCTGGTTCACGCTTTCTATAAAGAGATCCAATACCAGCTACAAAACTTTTCCAAATGAACTGGAACAATTTCTATAATATCATGCTTGGCACAACTGAGAATACACTGTCTTTAATGACATTCGTCTCAGTGCTTTTCAGGCCCAAGGATATTTTTTTGGCAGATAATAATAGCAGAAAGTAGTTTTAAAAAACCACCAGTGCTGTAATTACCATATCCTTTCCTTGCCTTACAGCTGTTCCAGAGCCTCTGCCTCTGCTAGTTAGGGCATTTCAGAGTCATAATAAAATTCAGAGTCAGAAGCGGAGTCATAATAAAATTCTCTGCTTTTGCAGATGATTTTGTTGATGAGCAGCTCTGATACACTTCTTAAAACCCTAGGATTTTAATCAGCTAATAAGGAAAGCTTGGTTGCAGTGCACTTTGTGTTTATCTTATGTAGAACAGGGTAAAAATATTTAGGGGGATACAAACAAGCATACAAACAGAACATGATTCAAGATTCTAAACATAGCTCCAGCATCCCCCACACAAAGCTTTACAGCATTTACCATTTAGCCCAAGGCTGTTCTACCTGAATGAAGCATCAAACACATCCTCACAACATTTCAGGAAAAGAAAGCTTTTTTTTTTTTTTTTTCTTTTTTCTTTTTTCCCATAGAGGAAAATCAGGTCAAGTCAGGTATCAAATATAATCCTCTTTGTGAGCAAAGAAGGTGCAAAATCCTTTCTTTGAACACAGAAAGAGTCAACCAACAGAAATCATTGCTGACCACTCCTTGATACTTTCTCAAAGCAGCTGGTGGTATCTAAGATATAAGCATTCATGCAGTACATGCCACCACTCCTCTGCTCCTCTAATATGAAAACAATGCAAACATTCTCCTCAAAAACTCCAGCCAGGGAAGTTCTCCACGCACAGTATAACTCTGGAGTCCAGGAACCATGTGCTGAATTCAGAGTCTTGCTTCCAACTCCTTTACCATGCCAAAGGCTCAGTAATCTCTGTGACACCTATGGCAGTGCACAGGTTTTCAACCCCAGCAGTGCTCAGCCATACTGCAGCAACCTGAAATGGTGAGATGCTGCTAACACCATGTGACAGGACATAAACATTTAGACTTGAAAACTGGGCGTTTTCAAGACATTTGCACCACTGCAGGCCTGAGTCTTATACATTAACTGGGCTCTGTTGGCTCCTCAGAAGAATAGAGGGCTCATTTTCTCACTGCGCATCTGCAGAGGACTGATCCAAGATCCCAGAAGGATTGTTCCCTTCCCCCTCTCCCCTCCACCTCTTCAGAGCAGCAGAGCGTTTGATAGACTATTTTTCCTGCTCATTGCACTTTATATCAATTGGCACTGCTTCCATGCTTTGTAGGATATCTCAGGGCTATTATACAGAGGGAACCTGGAAGTGATTTTATAGTTTTAAAGTGATTTTTTAATTCTGTCTGAAATAAAAGAAAGAACAGAACGTAGGAAGTAAAAAGGTGAAAATTTTAAGACCTCTAGACTTTCCATCAGTTAGTTACCTGATTTCTCTTAATAATTGTAATAGGAAGCTTTACAATCTGATTATGGTCAAATTTTTCAAATATGTTGTAAGAATTTTTTAAGAGCTACTTTCTACCCCAAGCAAACTTTGTAAAACTGAATGCAACGAGGACAAGTTATATAACTGTGTGGCAAGGGTACTTCTATATCACATTGAGAGCACATTTTGGCTAACACATCTATATTGCTATTGAAAGTTTATGTACTGTGACCAACCCTGATCATCAGGACAGATGCATCTGTGCTTTATTTATAAATTGGTCCAGTTGCATCTGAGGTCACTGATGGGTGGAGCCTGGATGTGGTCCAGGTGACACATCTGATTATGAAGATTAAGATAAAGCTAATTGTAAAAGAAAATATTTGGCAAAAGTAGCATATCCTGTTGTGAGGCACCACTTCATTATGTGCAAGACTCCATTTAAAATGCTCTGAACAAGACCCAGTTTCGTAGCTTTAGCCTGAAAATAAATTTTAATATACCACTCACTCTCAAAAATGTTATCTTAAACAAAATCTCTAATGAGCTAAGACATAAATATACAGAAAAGTAGTTACCTATAATCAATTACAAAAGACCACTTATTTACATAAAGTGTGATCCATACTAGGAATATCATGTTGGGATATTTCCCTTGGTAGGAATGTACATAAATTGCATAGAGACCAAGAACCAAATTCATACAACCCTTTTTGGCTTTACTACAACCATAGCTTTAGTGAAGATTCAGAAAGGCTTGAAGCTTCTGATCAAAAAAAAGGAATGCAAATCCTATTAGAACAGATGAAGGGAAACTGCACAATGCTAAAAATATCAAGTATAATTTAAAAATTCTTCAAATGTTACCAGTCCATTACTCTGATAATATTGGAGCAAAAAAAAAAATATTTTTTTTAAATTACTAAGTCTTATGTTTCAATTTAAACATATTTTATATGGCCTTCATTATCCATCCTACTCATCTTACAAGTGTCCATCCAGTTAATGTTTTATCACCAGCAGTTTCTTTCTGCAGGTTTCAAACTGCTCTGCAATCACACAAAGAGATGTTGAACTGAAAGATCCAGGACAACCTACTGGCATTGCAGGGAGATCAGGTTCTCTCTGGCATTATACTTCAGCTCCAGGTAGAGCAAATATCAACACTGGGACCACTCATCAGTTTTTAAAAGCTGAGATCCCTGAGGAAAGCAAGAAAGGATGAGATGGATCTTTCTAACAAGACCCAGTCTATATACAGTCTTCTCTGCTTTTTGCATTTCTGTATTTACATATGAAATTCAAGGCACAATTAATAAAGCCTAAAGGCAATTCTGTAATAGCTTCATTTTGTTTAAACCAATTCAAGGCATAGCAGGAAAGATACTGTCTCTTGGTATTTTCTGTTGCCATTCCCCGTGACAGTTCCCACGTTTTCAGCCTACATCCTCATCTACCCTGAGCTACAAAGCCACTTGAGCCATCTTTTTGGAGTGACCCCTGTGTTTAAATTACAATTATTTTTTCAAATGTTGTATTTTGGGGGTTGGATTATCTCCTTATAATGAAACTATTGAAACCAAATTACTTTGTTACTGAATATGGTAGGAGCAACTTTATGTATAATATCATTCATGGAGAACAGATATTTGCCTTTAAGAAGCTACTCCGTATCTGGTCACCTGCATGAAACAGTGAACATGACTTTTCCAGAAAGAGTGAGGTTATGCTACTTGATGATAGTAACAATTTTTTACTAAAAAAAAAAAAATTAAAAAAAAAAAACAGAACACTTTTTTTCTGCAATAGTCAGCAGAAGCAAGTGTCCAGCCCACATTCAGAAGCTGGACTAGATGCCTAACTCATCCCCTGCTAAAAATCCTTTCCTAAAAAATACAGCAAAGGGTGACACAAGTTATTTACCAAGGAAGGGTCTCATACTGAGCTACATGGATTTTAGAGTGAAGTAGGAAGATCATTCCTTTTCTTTGGAAATGATGAATGGAGCACCAGGGAAACAAAGGCACTGCTGCCTGAGGTTCCAGCAGCCCTCCCCACTCCTGTACAGTGGCCAGAGGCAACCCAGGACAGGATACAGCAGAGGGCATTTGGGTGGTACTGTAAGGATCTCTCTCTGACCCAGTCTCTTACCAAGGGTAGAAATCACACCATTAGGAAGAAACCAAGTATGTCACAAAATAAAATAGCTTCTTTTATAATATTAGCTTTATGCTGCTCCATAGGCAAAAAAACCCTTGGACAAGTTGTTTTTTTGTTTGTTTTAAAAATTACAGCCTCATTTATCTTCTAAAAAAGTGGATCCTTCCAAAGCCATTTCTTTCCTGGGACTCAGGGAACACTGAGAACTGAGCTGTATTTCCTACAGTCACCAAGACCCAGGGAATATGGGAGTTGCTTAAATTGCAGCTATATTCAGGATGTGGCAAGATTGGCTCTTGGGCTGCAGGAACAGGTCACAGCCATCTCCTTAATTCAGCTAAGATTCCGTGAGCAGTGCAAGTAAACAAACATCCATGATTATGGCCACAGGAACAGAAGAAAAAGGCTGTTATCGTCTGCAGACAGACTCTTATCAACACTCCCATTAAAGCACAGTAAACTGCTACCAATGATAAAATTGCCAGTGAGGAATTTTAAATGCATTATTGATGTACTCTTGGGGGCGGGGGATAGTAGAGAGAAATTAACCCTTTCTGGGAAGCATAAGTGTAATGCTGAGTGAATGGCATACCACTGCACTAGGATTTTTTTCTATTTAAAATGCTTTTTCACTGCTATCTTTTAACATGCATGTTTCCAAACACACACCACACTGGGTGCATCTTGCATAATCAGCATCACATAAATGCTCCTCTGTATCTCACTAAATACAAATTTCTGGGGTTTGGGTTTCCAGGGTTGATAGGTTGCCATTTGTTGTGTTTTCTTTTCTGTTTTCTGTGTGCTGTTTTGTTTTTACTCCTTGGCTATTTGGTTTGGGCTTTTTATTTGTTTGCTGGTTATTTTGTTTTTTAACAGAAAAGCAAGAGACTGAACATATCACATCCTCCTGTGGACATTTCTGCTATTTTCAGCCACACGGGCCTCATTTGTCCTATTTCAAACAAGCAGCACATACAGTTACCTTGTCTTTGCAACTGGGCTTCTGTTAAAGAACAAATTAACTGTGCACAATAAATCACCATTTGTCTGAGCCTGTAAATATTGATGCTTGTTTAGTATACAAACCTTACTGTAATTATTACTTGGTGCTGTTTTGAATCATCATGCCCCCTGGGTACATTACTTCAGCATTTAGCTATAAAATAATTTTCAAGATAAGATACCTTCTCAACATTTTAATTTTCCCTCTAGATGAATCGTTACACTAATTATTTATCAGTGAACTGCAGGCTGCCACTGGATTAGGAGGAAACAGAGGGCCATATTTAATTTTATTTGGTAGTACTCAAAGGGAAAAAATAAATTCAAAATTAGAAGTCACATATACCTTTTTTTCACAGTATAAAAATTTAAACAAAGTAAATAGGGACATTTTCTAAAATAATTTCCTTGACATAATACAAATTCCAATAAGTAAAGGGTGAACTATAACTAATTCCTTTAAGATGGAGTATGGATGCAAAATTACTTACACACTGAATTTTTTTTCATGCAGCTAACTACTGCAGAGCTAGGAGTAATTTCAATTCATAGCTTTTACAATGTTATTAATGTAACTATAACCACAGTAGCTTTTACTGATGAGGATGCACAAAGCTGTCTCACTTGATAGTTCCAACTTCCAAAGGAGAAAGGCCACAAGCTGTGAAAAGTCAGCACCCCCACACCCATTTTTTTTTTTATTTTTACCAGTAAATTAAGCACGTCTGACATGACATTCAGACAGCTTGTGGCAATGATTTTCTACAGCATTACTAGAGAAACATTTTAACATATCTACTTCAAATATCATAATCTAAAAATCTATAAAGGCTAACACCTGCTTCACCTCTTCCCTCCTACCCCCAAAGAACGTGTAATTTGAAAAAAAGAACATAATAAATTGCTTGAACAGAATGACTGACTAGTTAGGAAAACAATAACTTGTGTCCTCTAAAGCACTGCTCCACTTTCCTCTGTAATCAGGCTCTTAAAATGGGCTTAAATACAGTACTATAAAAACTAATGACTGGCACAAAATCTTTATGCTTTGGTAACTAAACAAACAGTATAAGTGATGATAAATAGGCCATCACACCATTTGAAACTGAAATCCAACACACTATCCATTACAGTGTGTTCATTTTTATACTAGCACTGATTACCTCCTTGCTAGAATCAACTTTTAGCCCTGGCTGAATTTGCTTTTAAGGATCAATATGAAATGCCTTCCAGAGTCCAGCAGGTATTCTGTTCTCTATTGCATATTCAGGTTTCATAACCATCCTTTTTAATCACATCTGAAATTCAAGCCAGCCAAGTGCCTGCATTTATGAAAAGATCACAGGGAAGGAAAAAAATTGAATAGGCCAAGTAATGTGAATATGCAGGGACAAATCCTTATCTGTTCTTCTCTTATTCTTTTGGCAAATGGGTAGAGGAGAAACATAAATCATTGCTCAGCATGTATTCAGCTACCTCCTCTTGATTCAGAGCAATAAAACACAACTGTCTGAACAAGTTTGTAGTAGGAATTAGACTACTACCCACCAAAACATAGAATGGCTGCTTTATTCAGCTTGTCAGATTAAAGAGTAAGAAAACCAGACCTTTGCAGAAATTTATCTTAAATTTGAATTCATTTAAATTAAGGCTGTTCTTTTCCATTTTTTCTCATAGATTTAAGTGCTAAGCATTTAACCCTTTACCACTTCAATTGAAGAAAACTATTATATATTAATAATACTTATAAAAACATTCCCAAAATAAATATTGTAGCCTGGATCTGGACCTGAATTGTATATTGACCTTTTACAGAACTAAATAAAACCACCAGTTTTCATAATGATTTGTAACTACAGAAAAATAAAAACCTTCCAGAAATACTTGTCAGAGACAGGACACCCAAAACAGTTTTCAAACATTTGCTTTTTCTTGCTGAATTCCTAAAAGAGAATGCAGCAAAAGAAAGTTAGTCAGCTGAAAGAATAAACCTTAGCAGCCTTCCAAAATAGCCTAGGTAAGAAAGGTGCCTTGTTCTTCATCTCACAAGACAGACTGATCATAAATACCAGAAGTGTATTATCCCTCAACTTTTCTAACTAAGCTTTTTCCACTAATTCTTTTTGGTTTTTTTCCCTTCTAGACTTCCCTTCTGTGAGCTGTGTGAATGTTACAGAGGAGTTCTGAACAAGCATACAGTGTTCCTCCATGCACACCTCTTTTTGTGTGTTTTTCAGAATGCCTTCTCCTACTAAGTATGGATAGAATTTTCCTGGAATTTGTTTTCCTGAAGCCACATCCTCTCTCCACACCTCAGCACTGCAATGTTTGGGTGTCACGTTTGAATCTGCTGTACAACTACAAACCAGACAACTCAGCTTCTCCCTACTGAATGAAACAAGGATTACAGAAAATGTATCTAAATACATATGGTAATAAGGAGCCTTAAAGATGCTTCAGTTTGAATAAAGAAGTGGACATGCTCTCCATGAAGAATGAGACACTAGCATTTTATTGCTAGCATAACTTTAAAAATGCTGCAGAAGTACTCTCATTGCAGAGGAAATACATTTTGCATGCTAAATAAAAACTGAAAAAAAAGATGTATATGTCCATATTGTCTGCCTGATCCTTGTTGCCAAAAGCCAATCTGCTGTCAAATAGATTATTTTCATTTGGCCTTTGGGAATGGTGGCATTTTAGAATTTCAAATTAAAACTATAATTAGAAAATGGGAAGAAAAAAAAACCCAAAAACACAAACCAGGAAATGGCTGGAGTAAGAGTAGCTTGTACAGAATACTTAATTCAGGATCAGAATTTTTATTTGGCATTTTACTGCCAACCAATGAAGCAGGTAGAGACTGGTGTGTACCAAGTCTTACACCTGTACTTCACAGACCTGTTTGCCTCAAACACTGAAGTATTCTGATGGAAATGAGGGCAGTTACGTGTAAGCCAGGGCACAAGCTCAAGTATCAAATTTAGCCACAAACCCACTCAGTGAACAATTGCCATGCATACACAGACGTATTTCTGCTCATGTATAGCAGAAATATTCAAAAGAGAAGTGACTGTTAAAAACAAAAGCACAAACAACAACAAAATACACCCATAAGCACTCTGATTTTCAGTTTCTCCATCCAGGTGGTGATAGGACTACAAGTAATGCCATCTAACTCTGAATTTTTTACTTCAGACAGCAGAGATAAATGTTGAAATACATTAAAAAAAAAACACAAAAAAAGAAACTACAGATGGCTCTAAGTGAATAACAGTTTCACTTAACCAAACATTTTATTTCCTGTATCTTGAATAATTAACAAAAAAAGTGTTTACCAACAATTATATAACAGCTTTTATAGTAACACAAGGAGGAGAAAAACATTTAGCCCTGACTCTCATAAATAATTCAAAAGGTCTAATTTACCATAATCATGTCTGGCATTTATCTTCAGTAAATAATGTATTAGGCATATACTGTGCACTATTTCCTACAGTTACTACTAGAGAGCATTAGGAACAAACCCATCTGTGTTTAGCACTCTGTAAATCAGGCCAGCTCTTGCATGCATAAAACGATGTCTGATGAAGCCATTTACCTACACAACAGATAGAAATGACATCTTTTAACGTAAAATTAAATAAAAATTATAGAAACTGCAACACAGATGAGAGCTTTTTTTTATATATAACATAAATATTCATAGCCTCCAAACTGACAAAGCATACCTCAGAAACCATAGGAACCACTCTAGGAAAAGAGTTGGGTCTTCCACATTCTCTGTGCCACTGACAGATTAATTTGCATAAGAGCAAATTAACATCTCAAAAGCTTTGTCTTTGCTGGCATTTTCAAGAAATCACCCACCATTATGGTAAAAGAACAGCACCCACCTTGGCACAACAGAAATGTGTCCTCCCAACCCAGGGTGTTTTTGCTCTTTGCTTAAAGCACCTTTGTCCCAGCTCCTTCCTCTTAAAATGGCAATTTCTAATTCCTAGTAAATGGTAGCATACACACAGTCCAAACAGAGCTTTTAAGGTTTTTCTCTTAGTTTTTTGATTATTTGCTAATTTTGCCTTTTAAGTGTGGCATTTACTTAATCACTTCTGGGACTTAAGCATTTTCATGCATCACAGAATTTCAGTCTGTCACAAATATATCTCTCCAGAACTAAACACTCTAATGCAACCACACTGAAACTGCTCAGCTATATATTCAGTTTCTGCCTTGCCTGTTAGTAGGAACACACAGCACAGCATACAACCTGCATGTAAAGCAAGTATTACCATTCTGTTAAAAGCTCACTTCCCTGTTTTATTTTTTCAAACTTTTTCCAAGGTATTGCATAGATATTCAAAATAATACAAGGAGAGTCCTCTAAAACTGCAGTTTGCCTCTTCATTTAATTTTTAGTGTTGTAGGTGCCTAGAGCTTTGTAATACAATTCTCACACTCCAGACAATACATACTCCAGTAACAATTTTTATATCATGACTCAAGTAACTTCAAGACCATACTTCCTCATATAAATCAAAGACACTGGGCAGCTAAATGGAATGATCTAATGCAATTTCACACACCTTGGTTTCTATCCTTGAGATCTCCAAGAAGCCCACAGTAAGCATGCCAGCAGATTTTCTGTGTTTTTCAAGCATGTTTATGTTGATTTGCTGAGATTACCTTTTTCCTAATGCATTGTATAATCAACAATACAGACTACAGCCACCTATTTGCCCACTCATCTCCTAGGCTTATTTTTATAATTTAAATAAAGGTTTTAGTTGTAAGAAGTAGAATGTTTCACTTCAATTACAGCATATATTCTTCTATAATCCTTTTTTTAAGACTCATATTCTGCATAGTGGCACTTCACATATCCTCTATGAAATGAACTGGTCTATGGTCACAAATTCCATGAAGATATTCCATTCTAGAGGACTGAAAATCTAGAAATATTTCAAGAACTGTTGCTGCTTACACATTTTTTTTATGTTACTAGACCACTAAAATTACTTTTAAAAGACAGTAAAAATTACTTTAAAAAATAATTATATGCATATTGAGAGACCAGGAAAAAGTGGAATACCTATGGTTTCCAGGTCTCTCTCACTTTCTTCTAAGCTCAGGTGAAACAGGTCCTGTTAATGTGAGTCAGTGCCAAGAACAGAGCACCAGAGGATTGCTCAGCACCCAATGAAACTACCAGCAACTCAAGAGAAGGCAAAGCCTCAACAAGAGCTCAGTAGGATGGAGAAAACCTTCATTATGCAGCCTGTTCCAGTTACCAAAAGGATGTGTGGAAGAAGATGACCTGGTTAACCTTACAGCTCCTATTCCTATTTCTACAGCTGCTCAACATTAACATGATGAATCTTCTTTTTGACACCAAGGCAGTGAAGTTTTGTATCTTTTGCATCTTCTCTGGAATCACAGCTGCATTAGATACCATGGGGGGAGAGATGCACCCTCATTATGAAAGGGGGACCCTCAAGAACAGACAAACATATGCATGGCTCACAATGGGCAGACAAACACACTCAAGGTCCAAAGATGCAGTCAAAAAGCATAAAGGTAATTTACAGAGATGCTGTCAAAAGCAATACAGTTTGGATGACACTACATAATTTAATCACACAATGCCATAACATGGCTTCCATTATATTATATTTCAGTCATGAACCTCCACCAGCACAAACACCTGTTGGTTGCAAGCAGTTTCTTAACATTGTTTAATTTCCCTTAATTCTCAATGCTGGTGGAGAAACTCTGTCATGAGCTCAACTACTAAATATTAACAGTGCTGAAAATATTTTCTGTAATATATATATTTTATCTGAAGTTATTATGCATGAACCAAATAAAAGTGCAAATACATAGCTTATTACATGTCAAGCAGAATACAAATTACATTAGTTCTTCATGGCATTTTATATCCAAAGACCTATCTCCAGCATCAGCCTCCTGATCAAAATAAGAATTGCTTTTACAGTAGAAATTCCTACTGCAACTATGTCTAAGTCCAGATAAAGCCTAATTTGGTAATCCATGAAGAAAAAGAAAAGCATATCAAGAGCTTAGCCACAGAAATTTATACAATCAGGGTAAAGGTCATCCACAAAATAAGCAAGTCCATGAAAACCTCACTCCATAGACTGCTCATATCTTTGAGCCACTGCCATATTCTCAAACTGAAGACAAAGGGCAACTCTTCTGGTGTCTAAACAGACTGTGAAGACATTACTGATTACAAGGCTCTTCCACTAACAGACATTTCACCACCACAGTTTTCTTTCAGTAACAGTGAGCTAGTAAAGAAATGGGTGCTGACACCTCTGATAGCCAGAAACAAGTATGATATGGGACTGAGCACCAGTACCACCACTTTTTGTGGACATTCAAGTAAAAAAAGTCAGGCAAGAACTTAACTTGATTAGTCAATTGTCTTCCCTATAGTTGTCTTTAAATATTTTCATTTTACACAAGAGATTCAGAGATAATTCATTTTATAGTTTATAATTACAGATTATTTTAGAACCTTACTGTATTAAAACTACTTCTTATCTCTTATCAAAGAACACCCATACCTATTTATGCAACAATCCAAGACACCTCTAAATATCATTTGTGCCCTCACACTCACAGAAAATCTAGGACAATCCTCTATATGCCTGCATGGAGAGGCACAGAGACTTGAAGGATCTCTGATCCTCCTTCAAATCCTTGAGTGCAGGCAGATCAGTACATTTAGAACTGGAGTCTTCAAAGAGCCTGGGATTTTTTTTTTCCTCCACAGTATTTAAACCATCAAATTACTTACCAGCTAATCCACACATAGCAGCTGTTTCTTCCAATTCCCAGCTACTTGCTTCCTATTTCTCAAATCTCTCTCTTAGATAGGAACATGTCCCTGAAACTCTGCCTTAGTGGGCACCAATATTTACATCAAAGTTCCCATACAGTGAAAATTTATTTTAAAATACAAGCCAAAATAAAGAAAGACCCTAAAATAATAGGGTCTATATCAGCATTAAACCATACAACTATTATAAAATACAAGTCCACCTACACCATAAAAGCCTAAAATCTAATCAAGAATTCCTGATCATATTTCTAAGATTTTTTTTCCCTTTTAGGAAAAAGACTGCTTTCCCCAAATTAAATGCTTGGAAAAAGCTTTTGATTTTAAAATAATTACAGTTCTCATGGAGACTTTTTATTGATCTGGCATAATATCATGTAATTTAAAAAAAAATACACCTGTTTTACTATTCTGAAAGCCTTTATGCTCCAATGACACACATTGCCAAAATGTAGTTCAAAGTTGTTTAATTTTTTAGCAAGAATCATGCATCTTGAAAACTGAAGTGACATCCTAAGGTCAAACAGTGTTTATAACATCCCTGGACTTCCTTTTTCCAACCTAAGTTTCCCTGTATCACCATAAATAACTCCTTTACTGTCCCCTGTATGTCCCCAGCACCAAACCATGTCTGCCAACCTGTCTTCAGTCACTTTGAAACAAATACTGATATGAGAATTAGGTTGAGATGTTCTCTATGCGCCAAAATATCAGAGTTTGGTACTCCACTCTAAATAATTACAGGTGGAAAACAGTGACTCTGTCATTTTATTCATCCAGAATTGCCAAGTGGTGTCCAAGTGGATTGAAGCATGAGCTGAAGATCTCCTGCATGGAATACATGTGTGACACAAAGATACAAACACTTAGAAGAAAATGGAAGGACCCCAAAGGTTTAACCTCAAGGCTATCACACGTTTGCCTTCACCTTTGTTCACTTGAGCTTGAGCTACCCATTAAGTTCTTAGATGATCTTGCAATACAAAGAATCACCTAGGAGTAGAAATAAAGCAGTGGCATCACCCAGCCTTCTGCCCCACAGCAGATGTACTGACTTTTAAAACATGCAGCAAACTATTCAGCAGGTAAATGTTTGTAACTAATGGACTGATAACCTTGTTTTATCCTTTTCATGAAAACTACATGCACATATTCAGTTATACTTGTTAGGACATGAGGGAAGGAAAAGCTGTAGAAATATTACTATTTTATACCTATTAATTATTCATAATTACTCTTTCTGATGTCAATTTAAATTGTGTTAACCATTACATAATAATAATGACAGGTTGTAAATACATGTGGTCTTACACAACTAAAGTGTGGAGAGAGAAGCTAACACTTTAACATAAAATGTGCTTTGGAACAAGAAACTATTTTAGAATGTAATTTTAGGAACTATCACAAATGTATAAGATCACAGGTATAACCCACAATATGCCTCCATGTATCTGCAAAGACTGCTGAAAATTAAACACATGAACAATTCAGTCACTAAAATACCTTGTTCATGTAACCAGAACTCATCACCAGTCAGACAGCTCTGCAGATTGGCACTGAAAAAAAGACTATACATTCTAAATGAGATCATTTGAGTGCTCTTTTTATTATGAAATCTAATTTTATCTCTTTGTCCCATTTAATAACAAGTTTTTGACAAATATTGTCAACATTTATTACATGTGTCAAATATTAACAAGCTGCCTTCTTGCATGACAAAGCAGTAAATGAAATTACAGAACTGATGCTGCAGTTCTTAGTTGATATTTTGCATTTAAATCAGAAAGCATGAAGGAATCTAATAGGTGCAAAAAACATGCCCCAAAATAGCAATGTTAGCAAGGAGAGAAACAAGGATTCAGTAGCAATGTACTGCTAGACATCAAAATGAGAACAGCATTTCAAGGAACAAAATTTATGAATAAATGTTTGTGAAATACCTAGGCAGGTTCTTCTTTGGAACATAACTCTCCTATTCATTTTAAGTTTGATGTAGCTAAGTTTTCTGACACATTTACAATAAATTAGCTTTAAGAAATACCACATTAACACTGAATTCCTAGAGTTTCTGTAGCAGAACAGTATCTGCCAAATTTTATTATTCATCATTGCAAATTTCAAGCTGTTTGATGCTTTTTTAAAGAAGGAAAACCAGGTCATTTCATACAAATTGAGTTCTAATAGAAAAGTATACATACCAAATCCATGACTTAGAGTAAATCCTGAAAAACAGGTTAACCTCAAGACTTAAAACTAGTGGATCAAAGAGGTGTGATGTATGGGTTCTCTAATACTCAAACTCATCCTTTTTTTTAAGGAAAGCATCTCACATTTTTTGATTGTTTATGACTGGTGCTTCTAGGCAAGGAGGGTTTATTTCATTATTGCTTGTTTGAAAGACTAGAAACAGATCCAGTGGGGTAAGACAACAAGGCTGGTCACACAGGGAACTCTAATGCAGCTTTTGCCTCTCTCTCAGTGTATGTTGAAGCTGGAGTTCCTCTTGCTGCTTCTTCAGAACGAGGAAATCTTTCTCTCCTGAGCCTGCAATCCATGAGAGTTTGCAGAGAGCCAGTTCTGCCACCACTTGGTTCCAGACAATCAGAGCCATTAAATAACTGATCAAGACAGAACATCAGTATCCTCAGCTTGGCATTTGTATACTAGCAGAGAAGGCTCAGCCTATTTATGCCAATGCTTACGTTATAACTATAAACTTTTCATGCACTTTCATATACTGTAATTGCATGAGAAAAAATCCAATTTTAAACTATGAAAATGTAGGAACTGAGAAAATCAGTTTTCCCTATTGGCAATATTAGTGGTTTCTTCCTGGTCTCCTTGTAGATCCAAAAGCAGTCTAAATCTGTTTGATTTCCCTTGCTATTTAGAGGTAAACTTTCTGTTTCTCATGCATACTTAAAAATACTATTAATTTGTTTGGAATTTGGGTGCAGGGAACTTTCCTTTTTAGGTTAGGCTTTCTTTTATAACAATTATGTAAAAGTAATAGCAGCATCCATATAGCTTATTGTAACACAAGAAAACCAAAACTTAAAAATCTCTTGGATTTAAATGATAATTCTTCTCATCCTTTGGTAACATCAACACCATATGGTGTTTTAAAATATCTATTTCACTTGAGAATATCCTCTTAAATAAATGACTATTTTATTTAGCAATTCATAAAGTAGCACAGAAAAGAATATGTCCTAATTTGCACTTTTCCCCAACAGCAAGAATGAATGCAGTTGAGGCTGGAACAGATGCTGTGGTCTAGTATCATTCAATACAGCTGTAATTATATAATTTTAGCAATTAATTCTGACTGGGGCTTTGCTCAGCTCTGACTGAATGCTCTGTGGCTGATTGTTCAGAAAGTGGCCTCGTGCAATTCATTCCCTCTCTGCAGTAAAACATGAAGATAGCAACACTGGCTTTCAGCAGCCTGAAAAAATAGAAAGAAATCCTGAAAGCTCTCCAAGATTCAAGTGATAATTTGAAAAACACGAGAAAGCATCAAACTGGGTTTCTACCAGTTGAAAAAGAGAATGGTAGACTACACAGTTCTGTATAGATCAGGGTAAAGAGTTTAGATTTCTCCCCCAGCTCAGAGTTCTCTATGAAAATGCTAGAGAAACATGAAGCAGATGAACTGGAGAGAGCTTAAATCTCAATATTTGGCTTATAGCACTGGTCATCCAGAAAACCATATTTAGTGTTCAAAATACACAAAATATTTGTGCATTAATTCAGAGAAACGAATTCATGTGGGAATGGCTTTAGAAGTTAATGTTGAAGCAAAAAACGAGGCTAAAACACACAGTATTTTGGAGACTACATAATTTCATGAAGATGTTTCAAATAGGTATAAGATCTAAACTGTTTTGTATAGTTTCTAATTAAAAGGAAACTCTCCTTTCTACAAACATTAATGATTTCACAGCATGTTATATACAATCTGCAATTTGTGAGTTTTGCAGTCTCAACAGGAATGCACACTTTTCATGTTATTTCAGGAACAGAGCCTGCCTTGCAGTGGTGCTGCACAGCAATGAGGTACTCTGAGAACTCACAGTGATAGCAAGAGGCAGTGAAAGTCAGTGTGATGCATGTGTTCCCAGAGTGTGCATGGCAAGAAAATTCCCCATCCATCATACTTTCCATTATAAGTGTTTCTAAGTTAACTTGGCAACATTCACTTCTACTTGTCATCTCATCAAATGAATGTCTAAGATAAGAAAGCTCAAAAGTGATACACATGAACGTGAACGTAATGCGCATTCCCTACCCACAGCAGTTTAAGTTCACAGTCCCTCATCTATGTTAACTATGGTTATAATGATAAATAGCACCACAATAATTGGTGTCCAGTGTCTATTCATCATAGGGGCTCCATTTCTTCATGGAGTTCCTCTTTATGTAATAAATATAGGACTTCCACATTGTACCTGACAGCTTGATTAATGATGCTGCAGTTACTTTCTCACACAATAGGCACAGTATAAGTATTGCAGGTGTCAGTGGCTCAGCCCAAGTTGATTTACTGCTCTTTACAATTAACAAAAGGCAAAAAAGGTGAGAGGTGTGCATATTGCAAAGTATTCTGTACCCAGTTTAGCTATTTTAGCTCTAAAGAACACAAAGAAGCTACCAATATCTAATTGGTTAAATAGTCTATTTAGAGCAACAGGCAACAAACTGTACTGACTGTGTATGAAAAATTTATCAAGTCAGCTTACCTTTCTAATTTTCCTTTTTGTTATTATACAAACAACAACAAAAAAGTGTAACCATTAAAAAGGAAGTAACTGATGTGAAATGACACAAGCAACATACAGATACAGAGCTCCTAACTCCTGGTGCCTTTCACAGTGTTCAGCATACATAAGTGACAAGCACAAGTTTTCCAAGCAAGTTCACTGCAGACAGAGGCCCCTGCTGCTGGAGTTCCATCCAAATCCAACCACTTGTCCAGTTTCGTTGGCAAATCAGGCACTTAATGCAATATTCAAATAGCTTTTCAGATGTCAACAGATTTATCTGTGGCTAAGTAATTTTAGCTGACTTTCCCATGCAGTCACACTAACAAATTATTTTATCAAGGAATTTAAAAGTAATTGAACAAATATAATCTATAGCAACACAGCAAATTACTTCAAGTAGCAGTATGAAATAGTTTAGTGAGTTGATACTTGACAGCAAAAAGACAATACCTTTTTTCTTCCTTTTTATGCCTATTAACGATGCCACATACAGTTCAAGAGACAATCAGCACACATAAATCATTTCTCTAATCCAGTGATCAAAGACTACTTAGACTAGAATATTACCAAACCTTACAATACAATGGCTTCAGTCAAACCTTCCCCTCAAGAAGCTCACACACACACACATACACACACACACACAAAACACAAGGGGAAGGCAAAACAGTCAAGTTATAAATAAGAGATACAGTCTTGCTCTGTTGATTTGTTTCTCTTCAGCACAGAAAGTTCTATGCCAGGACTCCTGATATTCACTGATATTGTCCTGCAGCAGATGTTTATATAACTTGCTGATTAGGTGAACCAAGTATCTGCTATATTCTCCCAATACATTCTCCTAGGCATCAATAATCTGGAATGTAAGAACTTAGAGACAAAATCAGCATCTGCTTCCATTTAATTTTTAATGCTCCTTGGTAAACCTTTTCTCTGTGCACTTGTCTAATTGGTTTTTGAATTTATTGTTATTTTGGCACTGGTAATTTCCCATAACAATGAATTATATACATTATGTCTAATGGAAACAGCATCTCCTTTACATCAAAACTTTTAGCTGAATTTTATATGATGCTCTTCAACTTTTCTGTTAAGAGAAACTCTGAACAAGACCTTGATGACTTCTCTCCTGCTGGTGAATTTACACACAGCTCTCAAAACTATCCTTTCCTCCCTTCTCCTTTCTTGTACATTAGTCTTAATTTCAGCCTGCAAAGGTGTCCTGTTCATATCATTATGTTAAAGATTTGACTCTACCTTTTCTCATTCTACAGCAACTTTATTGAGATGGAAAATCAACACTGCACAATTTTATTAGTGCACCATAAGAATATTTCATTCTCTTCCATTCCCAGCAATTCTTCCTGCCCTCTGTTCCACATTTGATTTTCACTCTGCATAAAGCATGATTCTGTAGGTCTCAATTTCAGCAAATTTGCTCTTTTACTGTAGGATCATAGGTTGTAAGGGAATCAGGGGGACCAGAGAGAGAAGATAGCACACACTCCCTTTATGACAGGAGCTTTTCTCTTCTGGGAGCTGTGTGCAATTTGTATGAAAGGCAGAGATCAAGTCTGACCATGTCATTTGTGGAACTGAGGAGTGTTTTTGCATTACAAAGCCTGCAAACATCAATTCCATGTTACAAAGCAAACTCTGCAATTTAGCAGACCACAACTATGGTAAAGCAGCACTTTACTTTTGAGGACTTTTTTTTCATCAAACTCCTGGACTCTAAGTCTAAAGAAGTAATAGATATATGAACTGGGTCATACTGAGTGTATTAGGGTATACTGGTGGATTGCAAAATGTCAGTGTTATGCTGCTTTCCAATTGTAAGCCATATAACCAACTGCACTTTTAAAATTGCTCTTGGTCACATGAATATTATCCCATGTAACTATATTCCTTCAAGAAGTTATTGCTTTCAGCACTAATCTTTAGCTCCAAAAGAAAATCATCCTTTTTTAAATCTTGCAAATTCAAGATTATACTGAAATGTCCCATCCTAAGGAAAAGTACCACTTCAGTTTAACTTTAAACTATAAAATATGACTTTTCAAAAATCAGAAGGGTCAAAGTAATATGAAGAGAGATTTCTAAGCTCATCTGAAATTCTTTCATCTTTTCATTTACTACCACGTGCAGCTCACAGAACTCTGTCCACAATACATCTGAGGGCTTAAGCCTTATTTCCATTTCTGTAGAGGCAGAGCTTGAATGCAGAAACAAATAGCAATGGATTGAAAATACTAAAATAAGCATAGTTCTTCTCCTGCAAATGGTCAACATCTGGCTGGATCTTGCTTCTAGAACAGACAGGAAAAGAAATAGGGACAACAGAATATGTTAACCCAAGCCCAGAAGAGGACAAAAGCAGTATGATTGCAACCAAATGCAGAATGTCTGATGTGTGAAGCAGCTCTGTGTTTCCATGCCAGAGTTCAAATTCTGTGTCTGACACAGAAAGAGCAAAGTGAGAACCTCTGGGAGCAGTCAGTAGTTCTTGGTGAGTGCTGCTTTAACCAGTACTGGTGTTCCAGTAGCACCTCCCCTTCCCTGTCTTCTTCGAGAGATTGCTGCAGTTTAACAATAGCAACATGAAAACAAGTAAGTAGGGGAAAATACATCTTTTCTTTTTTGCAAGAACACAGTTGGATTTTAGTTTTAATAAAGGCAAAACCAAAGTAACCAGTTCTTGTCCTAGGAACTACTAAAATTGTTCTAGGCTTTTTAAAGAAGTTTCAACCTAGCCAGAGCCCTCAGATTTTTCAGTTGCAACATTGTCCACATGTAGCACTAAATGTTTAAAAACTTTATGCCATAGTAAAGTTTTGTTGATTTTAATTAAGCACTGCAACATCACAGAAAAAAATGGGACAAAATAGCATAAATATATTTTTGGAGAAGAACAATATTTAGGGCAAAATTGCTAATAGATTCAAGAGAAGTTTTAAGAAGTCCTACTAAAGAAGTCTTAGAAGCTTTTTCCATTTCAAATCATCCTAGAACCATGGAAACATAATTTTGAGAACAGTTATTCCTGGCAGAGCAATCTGTTCTTACAAAAGATTGCTTCCATTGAGGTTTGCTCAACATGATCTCTAATTATTATAATGTTATCCTCACATGTCTGAACTATTTCAGTTGCTATAACAACTTAGCTCAACCACTGTATCCCAGGCCTCTCTCAGAAATATATAAATATGTATTTTCAGGAAAAAAATATTGGCAAATTATGAATGCTGACAAATGGAATAATCCAAATGAACACTATATTCTGCCCTGCAATTTCAAGTTACATTTCCTATATTCTGCAACTATCCACGTGCAATGCCAACAGTGCAGTCATGTTTGTTGGGTTCCCCAAAACCCATTTAGTGAAAACTGATTTTCAATCTGTAGCTTCTGTCTGTGAAAGCTTTGATTTTACAGCAAGTGCAAATCCTGAAGGTAAAGTTCCTGAACATTAGTAGCTCCCTCTTTACAACAGAAGCCACTTCACAGTGAACTCATATCACTCACCTGAATGGAAACCATTACTTTGGAAATCTCAACCCTGTGCTGCAAAATCAGATTTTTTCACAATAATCTACATTAAATGTTCTCTAAATTTAGAACTAGTGCCTTCTTGAGAAAAATTAACATGTTATCTTGATCTACAACATAAACAATACTATGTTTAGAGCACACCAAAGGCACTGCCTGTCTCTGATAACCACGAGCTCCTTTCCAAAGAGGACAGAACAGCATTAATTCCCCAGGAAACTTGGGGTGTTTCTCATTCCCACTCCCTCCCTGATCACACTTCTCACTGGGGAAAAGTCAGGATGTATTAAAGAAAAAAAGAAAATGCTTTACAGAAACGCAATGGTATCCATTAAAGACAATAGCTTTTCAGGAGAGTAACTTTTTGTGAGAAGTTGGGGTTTAATTTTAGTGGTAAGAGACCTTCCTGTACCCTCCAAAAAAATGTTTGTCAGCCATCTATGGCAAAAGACAGCAAATATGGCTAAGTCTAGCTTTGCAAATACAATTGATTTGCAAAGCCTCTTCTTCCATTCTGAACCATGTGAAATGAGCTTAAACTCTGCAACTTCCTCAGAACTGATTCTAACAGAGTGCTTTAAAGCTTAATCCATTTCTAAGGCTCTGGTGGAGAAAGTGGGAATGGCTGTGCTTTATACTCTTGAAAAAATCTTCCCCTCCGTTTTCAGAAAGTCCTTTACAAACATCAATGTGCCCATATCCACAAGATAGATAAGAAAGAAGAATCCAAACTAAATAACTTTTACAAAATTCTTCAAGCTGAAGCTGGTTATCCACTAACTACAATCATTGCCATAACACCAACCAAGAGATTTTCTGGTTTTCTGCTTCAAGACAGAACACATCACAAAAAGTAATAGTCAAACAAGTTCATGCCCATGAGAAAAGAGAGAAATACTGGTAGGTTAGTTACCTCTTTTGTATCTAACAACTTTCTTCCTCCTCCAAAAAAGAAAACAAAACCCTAAACAACCCCACTGTCACCCTTCAAAGGTAACATTATTTTTCTCTCATATATCAAAAAAAATTACTGTAAGTTCAGAGATACTATTCCATTATGCAGTTATTCCAGTACAATAAAACATCAGACCTTACAACTGACATGTACAATTATGAATACCAGAACTCATGAAATTATGTGAAAGACATCACAGTTTGATAGAAAGTAAACTGCAAAAAGAGAAAAAGCAAGACTCATTAATTTAAGATTTAAGTTTAGAACCAAAAGAATTGCAACTCCAAATTCATATTCTGTTTTTAAAAGGCAATTTCTAGATCCAAAAACCTTAAAACAATCCAGTTTTAAGACACTTAACTATAAAAAAATTTTAAAATATGGATTGAGAAATATCTTTTTAAAATGCAAAGCCCATCCTTTTCAGAAGAGTTCCCTTTCTAAATCAGACATACTAACAAATTAATAAACTTATTAGAATGCACTGTTCATGCTTTGAAACAATGGATATACCTAGGTGTACATATTCCTAATTTACTCTCTTCTAAGAAGATTTTGGAAGTTGATAATATGATGCTAGATTTTTCCTGTACCCCACATAAAGCAATACTCACAGGATTCATAGCAGTTTGATGAATTCAGTAAGCATTTTAGTTTCCAGAATCTGACACATATTATGACAAACTAAAGAGATTCATGGACACATAGTGTTCACTTATTAAGCAAACCCTAAACCACCTTGGTACATGTAATTATGAGAAAAAATGGGAAAAGTAGACCTTCAAGCTACCAATGTGTGTGATATTATTATTTAATACAGTTACTTCATACCAGGTGATCTAAAACAGTATTTTAACTGGCATTGTCTCTTTTCAGCTGTTAATGACAATTACTGTCATTGCATTTTCAATATATAATTCTAGATTTCAGCATCCTTCTCACTTTTATTCACTGGTTTTCAAGGCAAGCAGTTAAAAACCTACTTAAATTACTGAAGATTAATGGTATTGAGTGTAGAGTGTAACAATTTAGTGCTGTAATCCTTCATAGGATATATGGATGCCAAAAGTCCTTGGGGCACACTGACACTCATGGTAGCCAGGAGTGATTTTTTTCAACCTTGGGCTTGCCCTTTGCAATAGAAGATGGTCAGTACAGACTGTATTCATGCACAGAACTTCAACTCACTTCTGCACTTTAGATCTGCTTCATTAGCACTCTGCATCCCCTGAAATTTCATTTGCAAAACAATTACTATTCACGAAAGTCCTTGTTCTGCCTGGATTCTTGTGTAGAAGGGACAGCAACAACTCTAATTTATGCTAAGCATCTCATATCATATAAACTGTTCTACTGCACAGCAGTAGCTCACAGTTCTTAGGTAGAAAGAACTTTAATTCTTTTTTAAAAAGTACTACAGAAACAAGTGCAGCTCTGGAACACAAAGAGAGAGCTAAGGAGAATCTAAAAGGAAAAGAGAGCTAAGGAGAATACCTCAGGAGAACCTCTTTCAGGTGTAGCAACTAACTGCCCCTGAAAAGATGTGATAGCATTTCTAAGGTAATTTCATTTACTGACCTGAATATAAATGCCACCAAGTATGGAGCTTCATTTTCTCTGTCCTCCAAGGAGTCAATTTTCAGGTTTTGTGTTTTAAAAGGAAAAATCAGGGGTAATAAACAACAAGTATATTTTCACTCATTTCAGCATTAGGGCTTATAAAGCTATTAGGGGAAATGGCAGGAAGAACACTTGAAGAACATCCACCAGCTGGTCACAACCTCATCTGTGAGCAAGGTGCAGTGCCTGGTCTGTTCTGCTTTGTCATTTATCCACAGTGATAAACGCTGAGCTAATAGCACTGCATTGTTTCTTGGGTTAGGAAACTGCAGAAAGAAAGGGATACTCATTCTTCCATAAAGGACTAAGTTTGCACAGGAAGGAGACAAGTGGAGATTTTTGGGACTTAAAGGTCTGGGGCTGCTTCCCAATTAACATCTGTCCTTACATACACCCATTTTTGCCATCCAGCAATCCTTGCCATTGTTTTCAGTCCACGGACACATCCTCTCTGCATTAGATTTTCTGGTTTCTTCCTTTTGAGTCCCCTTTTCAATGTTTGTTTTGTTTTCAAAACCCACTGCAAAAGTCTGTCTCACCTTGCCACCTCATGCCCCTAGCTTGCTTTCTTATCAGGTTCCTTATGAAATATCAGCTGTTAAATCAGCAACAGTAATTCACCTTCATTGGATTACAAACTAGCAAGAGTCCACTGTTCCCTCCTGTTTGGGAAGGAACTCTTCATCTTTTCTGTAAATTAACCTGACTGCAAAATTACCTCCATCTGATGTTCTGCTGGAATACTAAATGTCTCCTTATCAGTTAACAACTATCCCCAGCAGGAATGCCAGAATAATAGGCCTAGATGGAGCTGGGAATTCACAGCTAAGCCTTGCTTCTCAATCATGAGTCTCAAAAGCAGAGGAGAGTTTCCATCCCTCCAGAACCCAAGCATTTTTAAAAATCAATTCTTTTCCTTCTCTATCCCCTTTTCCCATACAGTTTCCACTACTGAATTGCTCAATTATTCTCATTAATATTTTTCACTGGGAAAGCGGATATGAAAATGACTTCAAATGTTTTAAGGTACTCTTCTTACAGAGGGATCTATTTCTGGAAAGAGCATAGGGTTTGTGTTATATGGATATTCAGTACAGAAGGATGCCAGAAAAGCAAAACTTGCCAATAGGGGCAAGCAAATAAGCAAAGAGCTGCAGGCCAGACTTCAAAGTCAATATTTTTCTTAGAAATGAGATAGAACGTTTAAAATTACAAATTCTAATCAAAGTACTTGTGGGTGGAATCTGGCTGTTGTGAAGACAGTGTTTAGTTGTTTTTGGCAGATGTTGTCAGTTCTATTGCTCTCCCTCATCACTTCACAGCTCAAAATCTTACTTTAAGGAAAACAACTAAACAAATTAAGGACTAAGTTTTACAGTTGTCAGCTGATGTAGAAAACACAATATTCAGGTGTTTTGCAATACAGATTTGAATTCTTTTTAGCCAAAATAGTATGACAAAGTTCAATATTCAGCTACTCATAAGCTTATCTTCTGTATTTAATGTATTTTTACTTGTAAATTTCAATTGTAATTGCCTTCACGATTTCATGCAATAACTGAATTGACTTCTCTAAGCCAGAATCAAGTCCTTTCAAGACTTCAAGAACTCTGCATCAGGAATTTCCCCACCTCTCTCTGAAGACCGAGAAGCTACAGGAATCTAAAGAAGATGCCCAACTAACATTTCTAACATTTCACTTAAGCTGAACTTGTTCCATTTGGCAACTGTGACATACTTGAACAAGTTCTATAGTAGTTTATTGACTAGCATATACATTACTAGCAGATACTTATTTTCCTTCTTGTTTCATCACATGGTTTTGGTAAGATTACTGGTAGCAGCACACTGTGACCCTGCTAAGGACTCCCACGTGCTCACTGCTCCATACAGTTGCTTCTGTAAAAGACAGACACTGGTGTAAAATTCAGCTCAGGAAATAAATGTTAACAAGTTTCACTCTTAGTTCTTGGCTTCAAGGGGATCTCAGAACATGGACTTTGCAACTCTCAAGTTATGCTGCAAGGAGATCCCTTTATGTAATATCACTAATTACTGTTAGAGTCTTCAACAAAAAAGGACAAAATAAGGATAATTTCTCTTTCCTGGGTACTGAAGTCAGATCTCCTTATGCTACTTCTCCCAAATAGGCAGAAATAGCTTTGTAAAAAAAAACAAAAACAAACAAAAAAAAAAAGCAGCCAATAACAAGAGTTGTGTATGTGTTTTTATCATTCCATAAGTACCACTGCACAAAGCCATTTTTAGTGAAGTAGCTGGTATAGAATAACAAGAGACTTCAAAATTCACTCTCTGGTTGATTCCCCACTTCACACAGAAATATCTGGAGAATGGCCAAAAGCTTTTTGCTCTGTTTCCTGTCACAACATGCTCATGGGAAAGGGATGAGCTCCCCAACACAGCCTGAAGTGCAATGGTATGGTTTCCTCGTGACTGTCATCTACAAGTAAAACTACTGAACACAATGAAACCACACATATTCTCTGCTACTCACTCCATAAGTAAAGGAGAGCAATTACTTTCCATTTCTGGTCACTGCTAACACATCATACAAATCCTTGAAGACTGCAGACTCATTCTTATGCTGCATCAGCCTCATAGAGGAACGTGGCCACATTATCATTTGAAGAGGCCTAACAATGGTTGGGGGATATATTCAACTGCTACTTGTATATCTAATAGGCACATTGTACAGCATCAATAGATGAAATTGTTCACATGTTTTTCTGTGAATACAAATATACCACTAGCAAGAACGTCAAACAAATTAGAGCTGAAATAGCACTTGATACAGAGAAAATGAATAAGGAGGACATGAGCCACTCACAGAATAAAATGGACAAAGTAATAGAGTTTGCAAATGTAAATCTGCACAGTGAGCAAAATAGTTAAAGCCTCCAAAAATTACTGGCAGCTGGGAGCACTACAAAGCAACTTTGCCTAGATCCCAAGCCATAGCGAAGAAACTCTGTACTGATGTGTGCTGAACTCTCCAGTAGACTCAGAACCAGCACCGAAGGCATCTGGAGGGACAATACAAGTTCTTTGCAGCTGAAGGGATGTCAGTTTGATGCAGGATTGGAGATTATTGGAGAATTCTTTGATACTTTCAAAAGGGCCCAACAATTCCCAAAAGGAAAGCAACTAATCAACACCAAAGAACTGATCAAAGACATTGTCAGCTTTGTGACTGATGTAGCTTTATGTGAGAGGATATAATAACTCTAAGTGGTTTACAGCAAAACTATCAGATCTTCATTTGCCCCTACAGATAAAATAGAAGCCTGAAAGGGAAGACAAGTTACATAGTCAGAATCCCACTAATTGATATATTTGTTCATGTATCATCCAAAACTCCTGGAAAGCCCAACATCCCCTTACCAGTTCCTCCCTTCCATTCACAATGCCCTTTAATTGCAATTCTTGTTCTTAAGAACTTAAGTAGATCTCAACCTACTGCATTGCACCATTCTGCCTTTGCTGCTAATAGCTATTTAGGAAACACACTTATTTGGAATAAATACTAGGAACTACAAGAACAGTTTTTTGGTGGTTTTTTGTTTTGTTTTTTTTTTTTTTTTTTGCTTAGAGTAACCCCATTTCAAAGTTATGAGAACAGCCCCAGAGCAGAGAGGAATAAAAGAAAAACATTTTGTTGGGTTTTTTTGTTTGTTTTAAAGATGCCTCAGAAGTTTCTCAGAAAGAAACAGAGGGAGATTTACATTCATTCATTAAAAAAATGTGAAAGGAAAAGAGATTGCATAAGCAACAAGTCTGTTTCTCTTATTGTGAACACAGCTGAAAATGGTCACTTGCTTAATCAGTAAAACTGTCACAGCTATTCTAGAAGTTGTATAACTACAATGGGAAATGCTCTTTTTTATTTCAGGCTGAAATTGCTTCCTGCAGGCACAAATGAACAGAGTCTGCTCTCTATCCAAGCCATGAACCTCTGTGGTGCCCAGCACTTTGTCATGGAGTCCTAAAATCTTTGTATTGAAATCATGTATGGAAACAGGGTGAAGAATTCAGTCCATAGTGTAGAGAGTTTTCAGGACAAAAAGATTTTTCTTCATAACTCTCAAAGTTGGAACAAGTGCTGAGGAGTCTGAATCTTCAGTCATAAAGCTCCTAAATATAAAGAAGGACACAAAACCAGCAGAGAATATAATTCAGAGGAAGCTAAGGCTACTAAAACTTGGAGAATTTAGATTTAAGTAAACCAAGTAAAATCTAGAAATAATAGGTCATTAAGAGAAGGCAGTTTCTCTCCATTAATATTCTACCTTTTTTAGACAACAGTTTCAAGAATTAAGGAAATGGATGCCAAGAAAAGTTGATGCATGATTTTGTACAAATCAGAACCTATGTACCTGTTCAAGAATCACTTAATCTGGAAAAAGGTGCATTTTCAGATGAGAAGATAGAGAGGATTATGTATATTTTTAGGAATATGATATATTTTTGAGATACAATCACAGTGTCTGACATGGGGATATCTAGCAGAAATAGCTGCCCTACACAAACCACTAATTTTGTAAGAGTTCTTTCCCAGGGCTTGGTTAAACCAATGATGAAATAAATCATCTAAAAAACAGGTTTGTCCTACAAAGTTCTAAGAATAACCTAAGTTTCGCTGGAATTTAGGGATACAGGCATTTGTTTCTGTTCAGGCATATGCTTTATGAAATATACTCACAAGCCAGAAGTTTGTAACACAATAACAAAAAGATTTCCAAATAATATACAAGTATGCTTAAAATGAAGCTCAGATTCTAATCTGGAAAATAAAATATATATATATGTATGTGATAAAAGTCTATTATATATAGAAAACAAGTTAAAAATCTGATCTGAATAAAAGCTTCATCTTTCAAATCAAAACTTTATCAGCCCATCATAATTTACTATTCACATTACATGATGATGTACAAGCATTGGAAGCTTATTCAGCCACAGTCTTTAGGATGCAAAAGTGTATCTGATCTCCTCCTCCCTCCCCTCCCCTGAAGAGCATCAAAGCTGACCCTGTACAAATCTTCAAAAAATGTCAAAAACTCATAGCTATAACCTTCCTAGGGTCTTACTCATGCTGCCATCCTGTGACAAAAAATAGTAAATGCAACAAAAGAAGTTTCACAGAAAAAACCCAGACCATTATAAAAATACTTCTGAAATTCCTTCCCAATATTTAAGCTTAAAAAGTCTTGCATTCAACATAAAACTTCCAAATACAACAACTTTAAGGCTGTGTAATTGCTTTGTCATTTTCACAGTGACAAAGTGACACTACTCCTAAGTTCTGTTCTCAGAAATAACCACAAAGGAAGTAAAACTACTAAATAGGTCAAGCTAATAAAAGTTTATTATGGATCTAGTGTGATGGGGGTTTTTGAGTGCATGTCTGCTGTAACAATGTAACAGGCAATGATTTCTTAAAACACCTTGCCTTGTGCCCCTGTCAGGAGCTAAAGTGCTTCTCCAGACTTAAGGAAATAAAGTTCCCATAACACATGAAACAAGATGGAATTGGGCTCTAAGGAAACTCTACACATGAGGCTTAGCAGTCCTGAAAAGAAGAGCATACATGCAATTACTTCAAGTCAAGGCTTAACTAAATATTCTTAAGGTGTTTTAATTATTCCTAATGGTAACAAATCATAGACAGGTAATTGATGGACAGGATTTGTTGTTGACTTTTTAATTTTTTGTGTTGAAAAGTAACAAGTTTATTGAAACAGAACTCAATAGCAATGCAGGTTACCTTCAAGTATCAGCACATCTGTAGAAATACTAAAAAAGAAGGAAAGGGACAAGAGACTCAAACTCAGGTTCTGTCTGTCTGTACCCTCAAGTCATCAGATTCTTCAGTGACTAAAAGGGGATCTGAGCTTAGAGGGAAAAAATAAAGTACAGGCAACCATTTTCATGAAATATCAGGACAAACTTCATGACAAGCACCCAGAAGTCATAATGCCAAACACCCAAAGAGAGGGATATGCCCTCAGACCTGATGTCCAGACAGGAAACCTGAAAACACAGCAGGAGAATGGGACCACAGAGGATGCCCCCTTCCTAGGCATGCCAGGCAGCTCCGTATGCAGCCCTATCCAGTTCAGCAGCTCAATCCAGTGCCTGGGATTTCCAGTGGCTGGGATTTCAGCCTGGCAGGCTGCTGGCAGTTTGCTTCCCAAAACAATCACATGAATAGAAACAAACAGATCCCAGACCACACTGCTCAGACTTACAGCTGCTCTGAGGGCTGCCTGTCAGAAGGCTGCATGGACAGAAACTGGGTCTATACCTTATCTGAGAAGTAGGATGTTAGCCCAGTAGAGTCAGGACACTGAATGTGTCTAAGTATTTTCACTTGTAGTGAAGACAGAAATTGTCAAATTCCACTGTCACTAGCCAGGACTGAAAAAAGAGAGAAGGAGGGGAAAGAAAAAGATCATAGATCATAGAAGATGTTCAGGCAACTGCAGAAATGCCAAATGGTTAATTTTTAAAAGTTGAGATGAGACAGGCTACTTAAAAGTCTGGCTTGTGCATAGCACTGGTTAAGGAGAACCAACCTCCTGAAAGAAGGAATAATTTGACTGAAAATGTGTATCCTGTTAGTAGAAGAAGGAGGGCAAGTTATCCTGAGGAATCCAAATAGATTAATGAAAGTTTAGAAAATTAAATATTGATCAGTCTGCTCAAAAAGATGTTCTGCACGTTCACAAGTGTTGTAACTTGCAAGTTCATAACAATTTCTCCAGCCAGGTAAGAAAGGCTCAGTATAGAAACACATCAAAACCAGTGGATTCTGAATGCAGGAAATTTTAAACAAGCTCACCCAGAAAGAAGCAGGGCTGAAGGGTTTTTTTTGTCATTAATTTGATTCCAGATCTGAAGCTTTAAACTTCAGGATTTCAAATAAGAATCTGCTCATAGACAAAGCATGGGCTGCATTAAGAGCTGAACACCAAAGACTCATTGCTGAGGTTCTAACCTTACTGCAGGCAGAGAAACCAAGATTCCCAATGTGACTTCATGCCTTCTGGCTCTTAGTTTATCTTTAGTATCAGCTGATTAACTAAAACCCAACTTTTTACATAAAAAATACATTTTCCTTTGGAAAGAGGGGAAAAAAGGGACAGAACTACTCCTAGAAAGAGGAGAATGTCTGCTCTTACAGAAAATCCTCTGCACTCCCCACTTCTAAAAGTAAAGCTTTAAATTTCTAACGAAAGCAAGCAATTAGAGAAGAAAAAAACCTCAAATCTGCCAAGTAAGAAAGGTGTTTAATACAAAATAACACTTTTTACCCAGACACCAGATTACAGGTAGATATTAACAGGTATTATGAAGTGGATGGGACAGCCACAGAAAAAAAAAAGATTTTTTTTTTTAGCAGCACAAAATTCCTGAAATTCACAAGCTCTATATTGGTGTAGCATTTGACATTAATCCAGTCTCTCTGAAATTTACTTTTACGTGGTTTTCTCCTACTCAGAACAAAAATGCTAGAGGTGCATTTGATTTTACCTACTACTCTTGTGATAATTTCAGAATATTTTGGACCCTAAACCTAAGAAGTGTCCTGATGAGATAGGCAAGAACAGTCCAGCTACAAATAGATGATTGTAACACACACAGGGTTGCTCTTACAGAGGTGAAGTGTGATGTGAAAGTGAAGAGAGGGGGAGGAAAAAATTAGATAATCAAAACACACAAAAAAATAAATGTGCTAAAGTTTTTCAGAGAAGGACCAAAATTAACAAGGATCCCCAGATGACCTACAACTAGGTCAGCTTCAAGAGCTAAGGACTCAGATTCAAGAACGAAGTGTCCAAAGGTTTCAGCTGCTCTGAAATAAATCTGGAGGCTGCAGAAGCAGAGGCTCTGAGGTGACCTTACAGAGGCTTTCCAGGACCTGAAGGGGGCTCACGAAAAGCTGAGGTAGAACTTTTTGCACAGGCAGGTAAGGGAAGAAGCAGCAATGGTTTGGTCTTGAAGAGGGGAGATTTAAATTAGAAATTAGAAGGAAATTCTGTACTTCTGTAAGACACTGGAACACATTGCCCAGGGAAGTAATGGAAGCCCCACTCCTGGCAGTATCCAAGGGCTGGTTGGATTGGGTTCTAAGCAACCTGATCCAGTGGTGTGTGTCCCTGCCCATGGCAGAACAGTTGGACCCAGATGATCTTTAAGGTCCCTTCCAACCCTAGCCATTCCATGAAATCAAAATAACACAACACATTATAGCCTTCAACTAGTCAGGCTATTCCCTATGAGTCTTTTCCTAAAAGGTTTGTCAGAACTTTTACAGAAATACCTTAAAACCACAGCCTAAGTGCTGCCATTCCCAGATTCAGAACTGGCAAGCTTAAGGAATGAGAAATAACTACCTAAGCAACACTCGGATCCTCAGAAACAATCTGTCTACAGACCTGACTTGGAATGGGCCATGTACATGGAAAAGTATGTGATAAGTCATGAATAATCAGCATTTTATTAAAATTTTAATATTAATCTAACTTTAATCTTAATTTGATTAAAGTTTTAATCAAAAAATAATTGACTATTTGCCATATATTCTGATTCAATCGTGTTGGGGGCAAAAAGACCCCAGAAGCAATCTGAGCAGACTTACTGAGAGAGACCTGGCCATTCATATGACTACCTCTACATTGGCTACAGTGCCAAACCTGAGACATCCTTTGTTTATAACTGTTCCTTCCCCTATATCTCCTTTCCAAGTTCAGCTACATCCCTGACCTCAGTAGGAAAACAATTCCACAAGTCAAGCTTTCTTTACAGTTTTGTATTTTGATCTGAATTTGTTTAAATTGTGTACCAAGCAAAATGAGAACGTAACTATACCTCTCAAAACTGTGCTGCTGAGGGGTAGACAAGGCAGCCCTCCTGTCTCCCTCAGTTTTTAGCACTATTTACTCCTGAACACTTGGTACTGGAGCAGCTCTGCTATGCAGTTCCCTAGATAGTAGCTTAGCACTATTAAAATACCACTTCTACAGGATTCTTGATGGAAGTACCTAATTGCTACTCTGTTCAGTAGTTTAGTAAACTTTGTGGAAAAAAAAAAAAAAACAAACAACAAAACCAACTAAGTAAACCTAAGATCTTTTTCATGGCCTGCTCTGGGGAAAGAAACTTCTCCAGGTTTGCTTTGGGGTTTTTTTTTAGTTTATTTCTTTAGCATTTATGGTTTAGTATGGTTCATTCTGGTTTTAATTGTTACTAAGTATTATATATAGATATGAGCCCAGACTGGTCCAGTCATCATTCTGGCAGCCAACCATGGCACTGACCACACTGTTCCTTTCCCTGCTGTCATCTGTACAGTTCCAGCAATGCTGGTGTGGGAAATCCCACAGGCTGGAGACCTTCCTACAGAGTATACAGAAATACAAAGACATTTTATTGAAAAGCATAGGTAGTTAATGCCTTCTATTACTTTTCCCCTACCTGAAGGCAAAAAAATATGTATCTGTATTAATTAAAAAAACGTCTGTATTAATAATACTACCTCTACAAACTATAAAGCAATATCAAACCTCCAAGTGCTACTTTGAGTACCTTTGCTTAGAGAAGTCTGACATTACAAATCTTGCCTTCGTCTTCAGCTGAGCAAGTTTCAAATTCTGGTTTTGAAACCATATTAATGTCAAGTATTTACACTTAAAAATGTGGAAGCCTGGCTCCACACATTAAGCTAATAGAAACATTAAAGGAAATTAGGTTAAATAGTCATTATTTTAAAATAATACAAATTTAAATAAATTAACTTATTCCAAATGAAACACCTTGAATGAGCTAAAGGTAGACCCATTTCTAAATAATGGATTCAGTACTTTTCTTTTAAGAGGAAATCAATATATTTATATCCAGCTGAATTAAAACCTTTTCAGTCTACTTAATATCTAGAATGTTTCTTGGTTCATGATTTTTCAGTATAATTGCTACTTTTGCTGAAAAACCTTGCAAAATTCCAGTGTCAAGAAGCAAAAAGAAAAATTTTTTATGTGCCTGGAAAAAACAGTTTAACTCAGGATTTGTCTATTTTTCTTTGTTTTCAAGCATGCAACACCTTTTTGGTAAGGGAGTTTCAAGGAATGTTTTAATATGCAAAGGAATTTTTCTTTCCAAAGATAAAAGAATCCAGAAGATACTTTATAAGAAGCAAAAATACACCCTGCTCCAAGAAAGTCAAAACCAAGAGACTTAGTTGGCCTGTACAATAGATCATGGTATCCAATTTCACCTCCTGCCTTTTTCTTTCTCCTTTACTTCTGTGCTTCCTAATGGACTGCCAGTTAATCCTTACAAAGCACAAACACAGCAAATCTTTCTTCACAATTTTTCCTCATTCCAAGAAGACCAGACTTGGGGAGACTTTTTCACGCCTGGACAAACACCATCTGCAGTACCACATCTTGCTGCAGTTTTTGGGTATTTTTGTCTCTGCACAGGTAGAACAACCCATGAAAGTGTAGTGAACACATGGGAGGGTGGGCAATCTGTACAGGGTTGTTTTTATCAGCTTTTTTTGTTTGTTCTCCAATACTGTGGTCAAGGTTACAATAATAAACAGAAGGTTTATCCTGTAACCCATATCCAAAGCTGGAATCATATCACAGTTCCATTATTTGATTTTCACAGACTATGTAAATGGAAGAAACAAAGTCTAGGTGACACAGGCAGGCAGCACTCAGTCATCAATTTTACAATCTCAGGCATTAAGGTATGATAAAATGGCTCTAACTACTTGTATCTTTCTATCTAACCTCATGATGCTTGATACAGTTACATGATACCAATACATGAGTACAAGAACTGAGATTTTGGGAAGTTCTGGGGGGTTTGGTTTGTTGGGTCTTGGTTTGTTTAAGGATGGCATAAGGCCACCATCCAATGTATGCTGTAAAATGCTTCAGTCAGCATCAATAAGAGAAAGTTTAAGATGTACATGGGAGAGGTGACTAGTTTTTAAAATGGAATTTTAAGCATAGATTAAAAGAAAGGCATAAAACCATACAAGTGATTGTTGCCCCTTTTTAGCACAACAATTAGCTCAAGGTCATATGATTTGTTATAGCTGCTTACAGAAGCAGATCCAATTACCTGGTTTTAATGGCAGCCATGTCCATTTAAAGGAAAAGACATTTTGTAAGGCTTTACAATAGCAGATAATTTTATTCCTCCTCTATTCCCCTTTCTGTGGAATTCCTCAGACACATAAATACTATATTCAATAACAATATTTCAAAACAAAAATTCACAAGCACAGCTTGGGTTTTTGAAAAAGAACATTGCAATGTGACAATCCTATTCTGCTTCTGTTTATCAGTATATTTTAATTCCTTCAACATGCATCCTAAATAAATAACAATGGTTACCCTTTTTCACTTCAAACTTTCATCCAAAACCAAGTATAACTTTTGCAGATGAGATCCAGAAAAACAGGTTCTTGCAGAGGAGAAAAAACCCAAATACAAAAATTTAGAAAACAGGAGAAAAACTCCTCTAGTATGAAACCAATCTTTCCTACATATAACAAATTGGGGCTTTTTTTTTTACATCTCAAAAACCTTGCTGCTATACATTAAAATACTTCTATGCTTAACCACATGTGTAGTTACACAATATGAACTATACAAATAAAGGTGAGAAAGAACTAAACAAAGCAAGACTATGAAGAACTCTTGAGAAAAGCAAATTTAAGTTGTAAAAAGAAAGCAGACTTTGAATTGGTCTCTAAACTACCTGGGGTAACCTGGAACAAGTGCAGCATAACTGTGGGCTTTGTAGCAAGTAGCAATAGGTGACAGGAATATTCTGAATGAATCCTGGAGGAATGGGCTGCAATCCTCCTGGCAACAGAGCTGTAGGCATAATGAATGCCAAGAACTCATTTCAAATAGAACCTATGCAACTCTTCAGTACATACAGAGTACCCAATAACTATTAAAACATAAAACAGCTGGATTGTCTCAAAGGCACTGCTGCTACACAGAACATATGAAGGACAGAATCATGTGGTCAGGATCACTCAGCAGACCTGGTGGCACACAAAGTAACAGGACTTAGATGTCCCACAGTCCCATATCCATGTCATCAAACTAAAGAAGCCACTGCTATGAAGTTGGCTGAAACATATGAGAAATAAGGAATGTTATAAAGAACTTTAGAATTTACCTTTAATAATATTTGTCTTCCCACTCCTCCCTGCCTGCCCTTGTTTGTATCCTGAACAATTATTCCAGCTTTGTAAAGCTTAAAAAAGGGTAAATGAAAAACATGTATTCATATCTTACTACTTTTCCCACAATTTCTTTTGTATGGAAGTGTCCTGGTTTGGGCCAGGATAAAGGTGATTTTCTGTTTTGTACTTTTACTTGCACTTGCTGAAATTAACAGCAAGTTTCTCAGACAGTGTGTGCTTCTAGGATTGATAACACTTGATGTTTATAGTTACTGCTAGAGACTGGTATGCAGAGCCAAGGACACTGCTCAGCTCTGAGGAAAACATTTTACCGTCCAGGGGAGGATACAGAGGTCCCACCTGAGCCCTCCTTTGGGGAGGAACAGACAAGATAGATACCAGAATTGACTAAAAAGAGTATTCCATCCCATATACGTCACACTCAGTATAAATTTGAGGCATCACGAGGGCCGAGCCAGATCTTTTCCTGATTTCCTGTTTCCCTTCCTTCACCCGGCATCCTGGAAGGATCCTGTCCGTTCGTCTGCCTGTGCTCCTGATCCGTGCCAGCCCATATCTGTGTGTTCCTGCCTCCAGTTCCCGACTGCTGCCGACTCCAGGAGTCCAGCCTGGACTTTCCCAGTGCTGCCCTACAGCCTCGGTGGTGACGTGAGAGTTACTGGGGGAGAGGGGGGAGGAATGTGGTTTCCATTTTCCTGTATATTTGTATATATTTAGTAATTTTACCTATTTATCATTACTGTTTCATTAAAGTTGTGTAGTTTAGTTTCCAACCCATAAGTCTCTCTCCCTTATTCTCTCTCCTTTCTCTATCAAGGAGAGAGAGATTAATAGAGAGCGTCTGGTATTCGGTTTAATTGCCGGGCCAGTGTTAAACCGTGACAGGAAGTATCCACAGGGCACCAGAGATTACAGAATGAAGTTAGGGCAACAGCAGCAAAAAATAATCTCTATGAACAAGCAAAAAATGACTTCTACTTTACAAACCAGATCTCACTCAACAGGCACGAAGTTCTAGACTACATGTAGTCAAAAGCAAGAGGCATTTAAATGGTATAATAAGCCTGGCAGAGATAGAGAAGTCCATGTACATGAAGGTCAGATATTACATTTCTCAAGAGATAGGTATTGTGATATTTCAAAGAGCTGAGGAGGTCCTAATGGAACAGAACTCCTCAATATGACTTCACTACTCCTACATTCACACATATAATTTTAGGTTAATACATAGGACTAAATCGGAAAACATGATTAAGAGAAGCCACATTCTGAAAAAAATAATTTATATAATATATATATTATATAATAATATCAGAATTCTGAAGCAAGGACAGAGGACTGGGAGTGGAGGGAAGAAACAAAAAATTATCAGAAAGAAGAAAAATAAAGGCTTAAGGTAGATGATGTGTTGTAAATCAACCCACTCACATATTAAAAAAAAAAAAGAAAAAAAAGCAATTCCTCATACATGAAATAATGAAAGAAAAGAGTTAATGACACAGAGGGATTTCCAGCTACTCTGGAAGGGAATGAACAGAAGGATTATAGAGTGCATATGTTGAAATCACTAGGTGAGAAAATCTCATTTTATTGTTCACCAACAAGAAATTGGATTTCAGTCCAGTTACTTTTCTTTTTAGGCAATTAAGCAAGAAAACAAAACCACACTTCAATTCTAACCTCCTACTCACCAAAGAGAAAAAATAAAAATTAGCAAAGTTCATACAGTTTTGGAGTTAAAATAAATAGCAACTTGACTTATGAAGCCATCAAGGAGCTTTATAATTACTCTGCATATTTAAACAGTAGCATTTTTTCCAGTCAAAGGAACACTGCACCCTCACACATTCTCTACCTTTTTTCCAACAGAATAGAATCTCATTACTGATGGAAGCCTCATTACTGTGTATGACTTTCGTGAATATAAAAAGAAAACTTCCAGATTGTAGATCCAATCCTTTTGCAATTTATACAATAATCAGTGTTCTAAGTACTGGTTTAAAGGCTTGCAAGGTGGCATATAATCATAGTAGACACAAACCTACTTATATCTACTAGATATATGTGGAAGCTGTTTTTGTCTTGCATGTACCTTAACTAACAAGTCCAGCAGCAATTTTTCTCCTGAGTTTTTTTTACATTTTCTCATAAGCAGTCGTGACTTCAGTCCTAGAGAGGCAACACAGAATCAGCTATTCTTTTTACAGTATTTGAGCTAATCAACACATTATGCACTCTTCAATGAAAAGTATGCATGCTGTTACTAAAAATGACCTTATTTCAGCCAAGTAACTGCTACAGAGGTGCCATTCATATCAACAAGTGAAGTAACTTGTCTACATTTGCCTCAATTGCTCCTGAACTGAGGTGAATTTAAATGTTGTGGTAATTAGTTTAGTCTTAAATGAGACTGGAGTAATAATGTTAATCCTGCACACACCTTGTTTTCATTCAAGTCCTGGAATGGCCTTTGGAAACAGATACTATGCTATCCAGACCAAGACTGTTCTTTTTTGACAATACTGCTACTATAATGGGAAGCTACAGAAAATTGATCTGTTCAGTCAGCTATATCAATCATTCATCAATACACACTAGTATGTGGTATTTGATGTAACTATATATAAAAAAAAATGAAAAACAGCAAACTAAAAGACCCTAAACCACAGCAAAATTACAAAATTAAGCATATCACACCAAAAAACCCACCCACAAAAAAAAGCAAATGTTACACACAAGTCATCATTAAAACCTCTTTTAAACTGCAGACAGTAAACTTAATTTTCCACATCTCTATAAATATGGAATCAGACACGTATCAGAATGTATTTGCACAAGGTCAATCAACCACCAGGGACAAACCCCAGTGCCATAGGTTTTTGGCTGCTTCTAAAGCAGAAGGAGCATTATTTAATTTAGTGTAATGACTGCACCAACTAGGTAACAAACATATTGACATTTCAATCAGTAACTAAGATGTAGAAGGATCATCTCGGCCAAATTACAGTTGTCCTACAATATTGACACCTTGGCTTTAAGTGAGTGAAGTTCAAGCACTGCAAGGCACAGCAGAGTCTGCCTGGATTTGTCCTCCTTCCTCTGTCACACCAGAACTCCAGGGCTTTTACTGGACCTCTTGAGAGCAAGACAGCCAATAGAGAATTTGTATGAAGTACATTGCACTTTTCAAGACCCTATTTTTTAGGTTGTGCATATTGATGAAGATTCTTGGGAAGAGCTGAGTTAGCAGCTGCTTTTGTCTGATAAATTATGTTCAGAATAATTAGAGTTTTCAGTTTTATGACTCTTGTATATTTATAAACCAGGATAAATAAACAGTCTGCAATCAGATAAATATGGCCATGAATAATTCTGTACACTAACACTTGAATGATTCCAACACATAACTAGATGTTCCAAATACCACATATAATGCTGTTTTCTACCATACTGTTTCAGACAAAATTCCCTAGATATCTTGTAACTGTGAGGAAGTTCCACTGAACAAACATATATTTAATTTAATAACATGCTTAAGGTGGACTAGACAGGATTAGAGCCAGGTTATGAATGTAGTTGAACTCTATTCCTCTTACACTGGAACGAGCTGTATAGAATAAAGGATTTCAACAGAGCAAATGCCAAACTGAAAAAAAGTTAAAGCTTTCAAATGTTAAGCAACAGTGAAAACAAAAGTCAGAATTATGGCACTAATCTCATGTATATTTCCTGCAATTAAATTTACATTTTTTAACAAAAAATTTCCTCTTAACTTTTTGCAAAATTGTTCAAACCCTGCAATACTCCTGCATTTCCAAAACAGCAAATTTGACTTGGACTGTAACTGATGATTTTAATATGAATATTTAGTATACTTTTCAAAAATAATTACCAGAATACAGATACTGACTAATTTTCATACAAATGCACTATCAAGTTGTATTAAACTACAGAAAAAAACCATACTTTGTCATTCTGCTTCTTCACTCCCAATGCATTTCATTCCTCTTCATCTTACTACCCCTTGCCCATCCCTGTAACCTTTAGCCATTCCTTAAGCAGACTGCAATAGCTTCTTGATACTGACTTCTCCCTGCAGTTTGTATTGTCAGAAAGATGCTGTAACCTTGTCTCCCCTGCTATGACAGAAGATTTCCATTTAATTTTGGATGGAATCCTGTCTCATTCCCCCCAGCCCATCCCTGAACAAATGATCCAAGACAAAACTAAGGATGCTGGTTGATCCTGTGGAAATAGTGGCCTTCTCTTTCCACTGAGTATCACAATGCTTAAGGCACACCAGGATATCCCAGTCCAAACTTCATTACTACATGAAAAGGTGAATTTAAGAAAATTGTTTATGTTTGCATCCTTTCCCCATTCTTATATATTTAAGTGTTGAGCCATTACTCATTTTATTTCTGTGCCTTTTCCTCCAGCTGACCACATCCTCACTGCAGCATTACGATTACACCTGCTCAAGGCACCGAAAAAAAATGCATGAATGGTAAAAATTTCCAAAGGAAAAAAGCAATAGCTATGAACAAGTGGAAGCACAAAGGACAGAGAGAAAGTGCAGCCAGAAAATAAATTTCTGTAGTTACTGTGACACAGAAATAATCAGCTATCCATAAAAAGATAAATTGATTCCATCCATTTGTGAATTTGACCCTCTAACAAATCTTATTGTTTGAACTCACCTGGAAGGAAATCAGAAATCTAGAAGGACCTAGGGGGAAAAATAGTGTAAAAATGTAGTTTTGTGGAAAATTAGTAAGAAAGTTGTCTTGAGGACAGGGCATAATGTGTAAAGAAAAGAAGAAAATGTATGCAAAATTGAGAACTACTATCTAACATCAGCATAGAATCTCACGTTGTATTCAAAGCAGAGGAAGAATTAATAGACTTGCCAGCACAATGCCATATGGGGATTTATTGCCAACTACAGACACCAAATATCAAAAGCAGAAATAAGGTTTCTATCAAGTTTTTAGTTATTCTAGACTGTTACAGGAAACCATTTATCTTTTCAGTAGTGAAAAAGTTTTATTTTAAAGCATATCAAGTTAAACCAATATCATGACTTTACTGACTTCTGGCCATGAAGATTCTGGCCTAAGCAGACCATCAAGAAAGTTATAGCAGACCCATGGCAGACCCAGGATAAGAAGCCAGATAGAGCTAAATCTCAGGCTGCATCCTTGACTTCAATTTTTTGAACTAGGAAAATTGATTTTCTATTAGGAAAGCTAATATCTGGGTTGGACAAGTGAAATTCTCCAGGTTTTTTGTCATATTCTCCCCTCAAAATGTTTTTTACAGAAAAGTCCAGGGGGGATGTCAGAACTCATCTCTTTTTTTGTGCAAAATTGATAAGTTGGTAAAGACAGGTGGAATTCTGAAGTGAGAACCTGGATTTTTTTTTCTTTTTTTTTTTAAGCATACTATGTCATCTTCCTTGTTCTTTGTTGAAGAAATGGCAGAAGATATTGTAAAAGGCATGATGTGCATAGAGGGTAATAAATCTGCTGGATGCAGATAGTCTGTGGCTGCAAGTCATAACATAAAGCTTTACTCTTAGTCTCCTACCAGTTTTCATTATCAGTGAAAATTTCTATTAATGTAATATGATAGCATCAGGTACAAACAGCTCAGCAGTCATACATTTTGCACAGCTGTCATAAAATGATAGTCATTTAGCTTCAAGGTAAAGCTGAAGTTTGAATATTCCCTGCTTTTCATCTTTGAAGCTTTGTCACTTTAGAAGATAATTATCTAGTTTTGTGACCAACCATGTATTCCCAACACATCGAATTTTTAATACCCATAGTATGTAGCTCCTTTTTCTGTATCTTGAAAATTAGAAATTTAGCTTCATACAAAATCTTGAGAATCTATTGAACAGCCAAACATTAAAACATGACCCAGAGGAACAATAGAACGCTATATGCCATGGCCTTGACCAAAGGTTTCATAATGCCTTCCAAATAGCATTTTCACAGTGCTTTTACCCAACAAGCTAGAGACACCATGACTGCATAACTTTGATGCCTGCTTTTTAGGAAAGCAAGTCAAATCCTTGTTTGTTAATAAAAGCATGAAGAAGCTCCTGGCCACCTACTGCAGAATAATTTAAAGTAAAAACAGATTATAAGGTATAAAACCTTCTACCATTTCACACCTAACTTCTATACAACGTTACAGTCACTTAACATCCTGTGGCTGATAGTGAAAGAAAATGGCAAGTGACTCAACTGGGAGCTAAAGGGTTTGGTTTAGCACTAGATTAGAAGAGAAATTGCCATATTACCATAAGGTGGGGTGGAGGGAGGGGGAAGGTATGAAAAATATTTCTTCAATTCACAGTTAACTCAGTGGAAATCACTCTCAGGAGTCCATATGGGGAAAAAAAGCCCACCCAGCAGGAAGTAGCAGAGAATTCCATTTAATAGCCTGTAATGTTAGTGCAAACTGTTTTAAAAGAATGTGTCAGAAACAGTGTTCAGACTTGATGAATCAACTAAGAGATGGTATAATATTGTTTATGAGTAAGGCTTAAGAGAAGACTGAAATGAGAAGTGCCTTCCAATGCCTATGAGAAGGTTACAGAGAAGATGAGCCAAGGCTATTTATCAAGGTGCAAACAGGAGAAGTGACAGACAGGCACCATAAATTGCAATGGGAAGTGCCAGTTTAGCTGAGTTTTTATCTTGAGTAGAGTTAAGCATTGGAACAAAAGAGGTTATGGTATCTCTGACCTTGAAGGTTCTGAAGCTTAGAACTCACAGCTCCAAGAAATCTATCCTCATTTTAGCATTGACCTTGCTTTGAACAGGGAGCTAAAAGATTTTTCCAGGATGAATTATTACACAATTCCAGAAATTATTTAAAACAGAGGTCCACAGTGGGAGATAGTAAGACAGCTGTACGAAGGGGCAAGAAGAGGGTTTTTTTCCCCAGAACCAGTTTTGCTGAGTCATTCATGCCAAAGTCTTAGTTATGAGTACAATCAAAATTTTAAAATCATTATCACTGTATTCAAAACATTAATCAGAGATCTACTCACCTTGCACATTACAGAAAAATGGTGTTAACACCATATATAACCTGCCAACAGTATAAAATTCAGGGAAAGCTGTCAATCCTAACTTTTAACAATGAAAAACATTTTGGGAGGCTATTAGAAGCTCAGAAGTGATTTCGCCCCATTCCTAAAAACTAGGAGCAAAGCTTCAATAAGTCATAAATATAAGCAAGCTAACTAAGGAAACAATTATCAGGATCCACTCGTTAAGCCCTGATACACTGAATGCATTACACTGTAGTGTAACGAGGCAACCAGGTGCCACTAATTGCCAGGGAGTGAGCATGAGCTTGTGTCAAGCCCACCTGTGCCCAATTAGGGTGGGCCCCCACTGCGCATGAGCACAGGGCACAGGTGGGCTTGACACAAGCTCATGCTCACTCCCTGGCAATTAGTGGCACCTGGTTGCCTCATTACACTACATTACACACCCACACTGCTCACATTATATCCCAATCTTACAAACCAGATTAGATCACCATATCATTTCTTTTGTTAATGGAAATGAGAATAAAATTTTCTTGCATCTTTCAGTTCCTTAACTTGGTTGCTTTAATACTTCATAATCTGCTTTGAAGGAATAAATAGTAATAGCTACCCTTTTAAGTACCTCCTGTACTGCTAACTGATTTATGCAAAACTTCTGAAACCAGTCTCAGAAGAAAACGTGTCTCTCTGGAACATCTGCCCATTTTAAAACAAAGATTCAAATGTAAGCAAAGTAAGGTGGTTCAGAAAAAGGACAAGGAGAGAGAGAGGCAAAGACAACAATAAAACAACACATATTAAGGAAGGAAAAAAGAAAACACAAGTAGGAGTGATTACTCTGACAGAGAGAATGCTTTCTAATACTTTATAAATTGTTTTGGTCACTTCAATGAAACTTTTTATAGTTCTTTTGGAAATCACAACAGACAGAACAAGTGGCCAGAAACATCCACTTGCCAAATGCTTGTCTGATGAAGGGTCATTGCCAGAACCTATACGGCTTGATGTCTCTACCAAATAGGCTTTACCTAAAAAAATCAAAATCTCAGCAGTAATAGTGCTTAGGAAGAACACTTCTCAAGGGTAAGACTTAAGAACAAACCATTAAATACTGATTACTGCTGATAGCAAAGCACTAGAACCTGTGGCAGGTATATAAGGAATAAACCAGGAGTCTACATTTAACTAGCTCTTCTCTCTCACAGCTACATCACACTGTCATACAAGCCCTAGTGCAGCTCTGTTACACACAGACTTTGCAGTTACACATAAATATTACCATGTGGTTGTTGATCTTCAAGTCAAACAGATTAAGATAGCCCATGTTTAATTTTTATATTTAATATATTTATCCTTCTATGGTAAAAAGATACATCTCAATAAGACCACTTGAATGTATGCTTAGAAGGGGTAGGGGGAGAATGCAAGAGCTCAGCCAACCTCTACAGCAATAATTACAGTGTTCTATAACCTGCTTCTGCTTTGGAAGGCTTTCCCAGCTACGTTGTATGGAAACAGTAGCACAAATCCTAACAGTGGATATAGACCTCAAAGAAGAAACACTATTACTTGCTTTGTTTACTGTCCAAAATAATTTTAAAAAAAAAAAACCTAAAAGTATTACATAACCTGTTCAGAAAAGCCACCTTGCATGGGTTCCACAATTTTACAGTGTTTTCTCTCAGTAAAAAAAAAAAAAAGTTTGGATCACAAGAAAAACTAATTCTTGCGTTTGAGAAGTAGTAATTGTTCATCCTCCATGGATACAGAGTAAATATTTATTCTTCTCCCTGGTTGTCTGCATGTGAAGACTTCTTGCTGTATTTCCTGCCAAATCTTTACTAGTTTTGCTCAGGCACAGCTTGGCCTATGGAACTAAATCACCATCTAGTGAAACAGACCTGGTTCTCCTTCCTCTTTTCCCTCTCACCTACCCCATGTGTATTTCTTCACACTCTTTCCTCAGTTCAAAAAGGAAATGCACATTTTTTTTTCAGGGTGTTTTTTAGCTTAGGTTCTTCTCCTCCTCCAGTTTTCTAGATTATTTGAAGGTTATCATCCCTTTTACACACCATACCTGTCTGCATCAGAGAGTGAAAGGTTTTTTGGAATTTAGGACCGGTTGTCCGCCTCTGTGTGATGCAAGAACCTTAGCTTAAGGTTTTCTACAGTTTAGAACACTTCTATTCTCATAAATATGGATTTGACATATGCTTTATCACACATGATGTTCCCAGTCAATTCTCAGCTCTCTATAAAAATCCAAGATAGTCACATCAAACACATCAGCCATTTAACCAGAAAATATGGCAGAAATGGGGAGGAGGTAATTGCATCAGATCATATGAATCTTCAAGAGTAAAGCATTCCTCATCCCTCACAACATTCACCATAGCCACAGATACCAGAAGCAGCAAGAACACGTGGAATCTGTTACCTCTTTTGCTGATGACTTTATGTAAATCAATGACTTGACATATCTGTAATGGGTTACAATAAGTGGAGCTAAAAGGGGAAAAAAAGTCAGTTGAGAGTGAAGAGAATAATGGTTGCTTGTAATAACTGCAAAAGGAATCAGTATGAAAAGCAACACAAGAGAACACTAAGTTGTGCTCCAAGCAAAAAGGAAACCTCAAGTACAAGAAGAAGCTAGTCCAGGAGTCCAGTCTCTCTGAAGGCACCTATAGAAGATTACAACCATCTACTTACATAGATCAGCCTAACAGCAGAAGCAACAATCCTGCCCATCTCTGCCTTTGAAACTCTTGCTAAGGCAATACAATTTCTCACAGGGTTTTGAAAGAGTCTTCTGAAAGAAACTGTGTTTTTTCTGTGTTAGGGATGTTCCAGAAAGTAAATTTGAACCTCATGCACAAAATTAAAATCATATTCCTATACAAAGTACCTAGCAAAGCATTTTAAGTATTATCTTCCACTACAGCTGTTATCTTCACTTCCTCAGTCACCATCCTCTTCCTGAAACATGCTTGTCATGGTGCTGCTTCAGCATTCTTTTATTTTGAAGATAGATTTAAAACACATATACCACACTAACAGGCTTGTCCAATATTTGAATCCATGTCATTTAAAACATACAGTTATGCATCTAACACTAACTTCATGGTAAATTCAAATCTCTTTCTCCATTCTCAAAGGGCATAATTGATGAAGTAGCCTTATTTTACCATTGTCTAGCTAAACAAATTATTTTCTTCCTGACTTGACTTGTAACCACTGTCAGCTCAAGTCTAGCTCATTAAAGTAATCCAAATGATCTCCTAAAGACCAGCTCTTATGCAGGAGGGATTTATCACAGCTTAAGCCCTGGGTTCTGTATTCTCCTGTCTACTATTCTATTCCCAGATTAAATCTGACACACTGGTAGTAACACCTGTACACTCCTGTGCAAGCAAGTCTGTCTCCCTTGACCAACCACAGTCTCCTCACTTCTTATATCTTCATCTTCAGCAACAGTGTATTAGTTAACTACAAGATAGATAACTCCATCTGTAAAGTCCAGAGAGATCTGAGAGCAGGATACTTTCAGAAAGTATCTGTCCCTGGAATTTTTGCACAGATCATGCACCATCCAATCGTGCACCATTTTTATCATTCACTCTAAAAAAAAAAAGAACTTAAGCTTTACAGATATACAAAATTTACTGGCAGATGCAAAACAAGCTCATAAAAACATCTATGTAATTTTGCAAAAAACAGCATATGTAGAAAAAGCAAAATGGTATTTCATGAGAACAGCATATTCACTGAAGTATTTCCTTCAGATCTTTCATTGAAGCTTCCACAGCAACCTAAAATACAGTCTATCCTACCCATATGTAATTTTTGTGTTGTACAGTGTGTAACCACTTATTATTTGCCACAAAAAAAAAAAAAAGTACCCTATAGAACAGTAATGACATTTGAAAGTGTAGAGTATTGATTAGCAGTTGCTTCAAAGTGAATCACCACTGCAACGTGGCATCTATTCATGGCTCTACATACCTTCACTGGCAAGATAATTTCCATGGAGAATGTCTCTTTTAACCTTGAAATGTAAGCATTTTCCAATACAGGATGTGGAAACAACCAACCATAAATGCATTAAGCAAGGGAATTAACATTCATTTCCGTTCAAGATCTTATGTTTTCCAGTTGGATTGTCCACTCAATAATTTCCATATCAAAAGACATTATTGAAAGTGTAATGCATGGATCAAACTTACTGAACCCATCTCATATTTCTATTATGTATTGACAACAAAAAATTTACTTTCAAGTATTCAAGCAAGAGGATCATGCTGTGCTTGCAAAACCCTGAAAGACAGAAAATACTGCAAAATATGGAGCACTGATGGCAGAAGAGCATAAATTGCTGTGACTTAAAACAGGACTTCCCTTTTCATTAAAGAGAAATACAAAACAATGATTGATATCCAGGCTCATTTATACTACAATTTAAAAACAATACCAATAAATTATTATTCCTGCCGTAACTTTCAAACATGAGATGAAATTAAGACCATAGATCATTCAAGATGCAGTTCTAGTTTCACTGAAAGCAAAGAAAATTTTCCAATGTCTTCAAAGAAGGCAGAAGTTCATTACAAGGAACAAGGAAAAATTATTCTCTATTATTGGGAGTGCACTATTTGAAGTTTGATAGCACCATGATATTTTCCACTACAGATCAATATTCAACTTGAAAATTAGTATTGGACCCACAAGCTTTTCCATCTAATACATTAGTAGCATACCTGTGTTTGTTTTTTCTTGAACAAAGTTTTATCTTTGTGTCTGCAGATAACAATGTTCAATACTTTCCCAGGCACACAGGAATGGAGAACAACCTTGTGATTTAGCAGAGTCCAAACATCACTAAGAATTGAATTGAAGGGGATGGAGTTTCAAGCACTACAAGTTCTAAAACATCATTTGCATTAATCATCAGAATTAAAGTGATTTGAGATGCTCAGGTGCACATTTCTTAGATTTCTATTGCTTGATTTTATTTCAGTGTTTGAAGATGCATTTCAGAAGTTTTAACAATGAGTTAACTCTGAATTGAGCTTTTGGTAAGCTCTCTACCATTCCCATAGCTGGTGTTTGTTTAAGTTTGGGGACTGGGGGTTTTTGAGGCTTTGTTTGCTTGTTGGTTTTGTTGGGATTCTGTTGGATTTAGTTTGTTTTTTTGGCTTTTTTTTGGGGGGGAGTGGTGGTGTCAGCTGGGGAGACAGTGGTAGCGTTGCTGATAGATTGGGGTTTTGCAGAGTGTGGCAATGGTGTTTGGTTGTTTTTTTTTTTTAAATCAGCCATATGTCTACCTGTATTTTAATAATTTTCTTCCTTTTTGATAGAAAAAAAACTGGTATTATTTTAGCAGTTTTAAAATAGCTCAGCTGGGAAAAGTTTAAATTGATATCCAAGAAGACAATCAATGTCTATACCTCAAAATACACATCTCAGTCTTACTGACCCTTCCTTCAAAGCAGTAGTTGCAGTGTCTCAAAAAAAGCAACAGTCTACAAAGAGTGAAACCAACATAAGGTTGAATAAAAGAAAAGCTATTAATGTCAAGATAATTGGACTAAACTTCTAAGAATTTAAGTCACTATTATACAATTCAAAACTAAAGATAGATGTACTGCAGGAATCAGATACACCAGCTGAATGCTAATTGATCTAAATTACCCTGTTATATTAGCTTTGCACTGACATTTCCATAGTTGTGAGAAACTAACAAGATATGGAAAATCGACTCAGTAAGACAATGCAATTCTGAAAAAAATTTCCTTTAAAAAGAGGAATGCTGTACTGATGGAAAAGCCTGCTTTGAGATAAACACGATGAAGGTTTTGCTGAAAGGGTTAGGCATATGCAGACTAAAGACTGATGGACCCTGCAGCCAGTGCTTACACAACAGGGCAGGCTCCAGCACTGACTTACATAAGGGAAATCTGAGCCTTGAACAAGTAAGATCCCTTAATGGCAGAACCAATAGGTACAAAAGAAAAAAAGTAGTCTCTCCAAAAGAAATTTGAGACAACATAGACCACACTGCATTCTATAGAGAATCAGACACTTCACTGATACTAGAAAACCTTTACTGTGCAATGACAATTATTTTTAGCATTAATAGAAGTCACATTACCTGCATGTTTGCCTCCATTTTATTACTACAGCAGTGTGGAACTGAAAACATATCACAGTCCATATCATGGACACTGTAATATGAACAGTAGCATTTCTCAAAGTCTGTTCCTCCAAAATTCTTATTGTAGCAAATGAAGCAAGGAATATTTTTCTGGTGTGTAACCCTTGCTTTGCATCCTAGACTCAACACGTGGCTTTGCCAACGAGCTATGCTCTCATATTTACTGCTGTACTAACTGAACAATCAGAGTGTTGGGGGAAAAAAAAAAAAGTTTAAACTGTCAAGATCCCAGTAAGACAGATATCTTTTCAAAGCCTAAGGAAAAAAATATAAAATATAATTTGAGCCAATACTTGGACTTCAGCGGTGTTTGCTAACAAGGTAAAGAGTATGTATGTCTCTACAGAACAAAGAAGCTGCTTGTACACTACCAAATCTATGTGAAAACTGTAAAAACCTCATAAATCAGGTAAATTTGGAACTATATTGTCCTATTTCCTATAGGACATAATATATTTCCTATATAGGATATATTTCCTATATTATTGTCCTGTTTCTATTTTTTTGAACTCTGAATCACCTTCCTTCAGTTTGAAAGCAAGTAGTAAAACACTACAGGGCTATATTTTAAGTTCTGCTTAAAAAGTCATCATGGTTTCTGAAATAATTTACTGAACTATTAGTATTATTTTCTGAATTATTTACAGTGTCTGTAGGTAATCTGAAGGCAGTTTCCAGAAAAACCATATATCTCATATATGGGATAACATCATATTTGATAAGGATTATCATAATGCAATGAAATAATAAAACATTCAGCTGAGAAAATTGAGTTAAGTGAAAAAATACTCATGTATGTTTTTAAATGCAAGAGGACAGCACTGTCAGATACTCATTTGATGTTCACGGTACAGCAAGACTTAAAAGTTGTAGTAACTAAAACAATATTTACAGCTATAGGTTGGTAAAATTTTGCTTTGCTGAGTATTTCACATGCTCAATGAAATTTTAGTTAGTGAAATGACTGAACTCATCAAACATTTGGGCAGCGGAGTGTCAATCAAGACTTGATTTCAAACCCATACCTTTGAAAGCAGTGCTCACTATATACACTAACAAAATAAATCAAGTGACCTTTACACCAATTTTTCATTGAGCAAGCTTTTATTAAACTAAATGGCACTACAAAGCAGCTGATAATTGAGAAATCTATACTGCCCAGATACATAATTACATGCACGTTTTATATCTTCATTTATTTAATGATGTTTAATTCATAATTGGAAAACATGGGTTCCCCCAGTAATAGAAGAATTTGCACTGCTTCTAAAAGTTGAAAGCTTGACTTTAAAAAGACATTGATTCTGATCACTCAGAGCTCACAGCAAATACTAAAAGAACTCCTGATGCTTGGCTAGTGAGGAGGGAGGGGGGGAGAAGCATTTGCATTTAGAGCCATCCTGTGCTATCACTTCCTGAATTATTATGACAACTGCCACTGACTTTTCATGCTGAAAATACTTGAAAATCTTGAAGTTTGGTCTGTTTTTATTCACAAAAGCTTACAGAAGAAACAGACTATAACAATACAAAAAGATACATGTTGAAGTTATCTGTCATCCAGGCTCATTTGCCAAAGCAAGAAATAGCAAGCTTAGAAGGAAAGAGACACTTGCAATTTTAAAAAATCACTGGAGTTTTGCTGAAACTACTGTAACCAAACAGAAAAAAATAATAGAGAATGTGACAGAGGAATAAAAATGCTCTACATACCTGTCAATTCTGCATTTTATCTTTCCTTCATTATAGAGTGAAATATCATAACAAAAGCAAGAAACAAAAACTAAGTAGCTTGGAATGAACATACACTGTCCACTTTCAAAACCAGGAGTACAGATTTGTTAGTGAAATAGAAATGCTGCTGATGAAAAGCTAAAATTATTGCCTTCAAGTTACCTACAATTATAACAACCAATAGGAAGAAATCTTGCTACTTCAGAAGTAAAATACATATTACAGAAGGCATGGCAGCAATATCTACTGAAGAAGAGAAGAATGATTAAGGATCTCATACAGATTCTTCATGGATTTTAGCACAATTGCAAAGCACAATATATTCCATATTTTTCTAGTACATGTTGAGCTACACAGTTTTGGTAGATGCAATTTTTCAAGGCACATTGGTGCAAAAACAGCTGTGCATGGAACAGTTCCAAAGTTAAATAAAGGTACTTGCTTTTTATGGCATAATAAAAAATTAAAGCCTTTTAATAACACTTGATTAGATGCTAATCAAAACTGAAAGGTCCATATGCTTTATAAAAAAATATAAGACTAAAAATGTATTAAAGAACGCAAGCTAGAAATATATCAAATAATGAATGTCCATATTTTCAGAATAAAATAAAAGTTTGCCCAATAGATTGAAGTGAAGCCACATGCCTTTAGTAATTATTAAGTCAGTTGCTTTGAATTTACATGGCTATCATAAGCTTTTTATTTGAAATGTTACACCTACTGTCTGTTACATAATTTCACACATATAGAAGCCTTTCAAAAGAAGTGCTACAAACTAAAAGGAGTAATTTTCTTCATAATCAGACAAAAAAACCCCAACTTAACACATCACTTGAAACTGAAAAAACAGCAGAATTTAACATATGGGTTTGCTAAGTGTCTCTGTAGTCAGTGAAAGTCTCTGTTTTGCATTGCATTTTAAGGATCACATACTAAATGCCAAAAAAACGCAGCCTTAAAATATTTAACATATTCTCTTCAGTGTCTCATGAATTTTTTTCAGCAACTGCTATAAAAATAGTCTACAATACAGAACTTTACTATAGGTTGCATATTTAAATCAGAGTATTCAGAAACCTTGATATATACCTAACGCTCAAACCCGCTGTCTCGTTACCCTCTGCCCCAATTGTGTAGACTTCAACCATTTTCTCAAGTTTTTACAATACTTCACTAGCTTATTACCCAGCTGTGCAGCTGAGCAAGAAGATAACCACATTCATTCCTCTTATCTGTAATGATGTAATACATCCCAGCACTGGGTTGAAATGGTTGGGGGAATAATGGGATTGTAAAACTGCGGGGATGACAAACAACAGCGCAGCCTCCTTCTCGTGATACAGTGAATTGCATTCATACAACATAGGGTGAAAATAATACAATATGCACAAATTCTGCTCCTTGAATGAAGTTAACATTTTTCATAAGAAGCAGCTGTTTCAACACAGACACATAATCATCACAATGCAGCAACCAGATTAAATACTTACAATCTAGGCTGAAGCTTAGACTTGAAAAAAACCAAAACGATGGAGTTTACTTTCTAATATTAATAAAAAATCATCCAAAAAGAAAAAAATATCAGTTTAATCAAGGACTCTCCAGATAGTGGAGTGCAATGCAAGGAGCCACCAGGGACTAGTATGCGATACTAAAATAGATCCTGGACCAAAGCATGTACAGCACTGCTTTCCCATTCATTTAAAAATTAAATCTGCCTCCATTTTCTCTGTTAAAACCTTGTTTATGACAACTGAAGAGATCCTTACCTTCTGCAGGAGCTGGGAACCTGAGTACTTGGCTGCGATAGATTTGATCTCCCCACCAAATGCTGAGGCCCAGAGCTTTACACTGTGAAGAAAAAAACGAGACAGGAAGAAATGTAATACACATGTCACAGCAAGCAACACAGACTGTAACAGCTTCAGCTGCACTCAGAAGGATCCCAGCAATTTTGCATTAAGGAGCTCCTAAGGAATCTAAGCACAGCAAAACATCAGCAAAGCTGTTCAAGTACAAGCACGAACACAAACACAAAGTAGATGTTGTGCTAAGGTAAGGCCTCATATGAAACTACCCAACCAGCACTGTTTAAGGAATCAACTAGTACAGAAACATGGTTTGGCAGAAAATAACATACCCATTGAAAGGCAAGAAGCAGATAAAATGGCAGAACAGTTCTGAATGAGAAATTCTCACATGAGTTAACATAACAGCATCAACTTCAGTAAATACAAGCACTTAAGAAAAAAATCTGTGGCCACATACTCCACCAACACACACTCCTACAATAAAATTAAAGTAGTGCTGAGCACGTTAAAGACTACCACTTTAAACACAGCTGAGAGAGGAGCAAAGGTGCCTTGAACAGTCAAATATCTGCAATATAAAAAGAACTTGAGCCGTCAAGTTCTCATCCTTGAACACAGTCCTAAGAGCAATAGCATGAAAGCACTTACACAGACAAGGGGATCTGCTGCTCCGATCCAACCACATCCACTAAGGCTGTGTTAAAAGCTGTCCAGAAGATAAAGGAAAAAACCCCAAAAGCCCGAAGATTCAGATTCTCTGGCATTATGCCTCTCTGTGCCTGGAAAGACTTGGGGAAATTGAAGTAAAACTGAATTCAGCAGCAGGGGGGTTTTGCTTCTAAAGCTTCTTTCCCCACCCTTACCCCCTCCACTAGAACAACACTGGAAGAAATCACAGAACCATCCTCATCCCTCCAAAGAATGACCCTTCTCTATGTAATGAAAGGAGAGGGCCAGAAGCGAAGCTGTAATTATTTGAAAACTATTGTGTCCCTGGTAACAGCAAAGCGTTTTCCAGCACTACTGCAGCCACTTGCATGTAGTTCTTTACAACTCCGCAGTCAGCAGTGTGCTGGAGTTACTTCAGTGACCTACTGCTGCTCCAAAGTGCCCTTAAGCAGCAAGAAAGCAGACTATTGATTCCAACTGGGGAGGCTGTCTTCTTGCAATCACTGCTCACTTTGCAAATGGAAAGCTGCTTAGAGTTCTCCTCTCCCTCGTCGGTAACCTCCAGCCTTCATCCCAGATCAAGTCAGCCAGTGCACTGGTTCAGTGGAGCAGGAGCAGCAGCCTTTTAACGGGATAGCGCAGAGACAGAGAGGCAGGCACAGGAGGAGCTGGACCAGAGGGAGGGTACCTCTGTGTGGGAAAAGCGGAGAAAGTCTGGAGGAGCTGAAAGTGTAGTTGAGCCCTTCCAGGGAGGCGAGAAGATAGCGCTGCACATTGCCGGGGGCTGAGCTAGGGAGGGCTCGGCAGGGCTGACAGGGGCGGGGGGGCCGCGCACACCCAACGGGGACCCGGCCAATTCAGGCAGGGCAGCGCTGCGTGACAAGCATCTGTCACACAGCCCGGAGAGGCGACGGATGGACGGAGCTCAGCCCTTCGCGCCGAGAGCGCCCAGCATCCCGGCGTGGAGCCGCGCCGAGGAGGGCACGGACAGACGGGAAGAGGAGAGGAGCGATCCCCACCGAGGCAGCATCGCTGATGAGCCGGAGCAGCGGGATCCTGGAAGGAGCCTCGGGTTTAGGTCAGGCTCGCACATTTAGCGGAGTCTGTACAGCACGTCCTTGTGCATAAAGGCACGTTTGCTGCTTCCTCCCACGCCGAATGCTGCAGCGAGCCACTATCCGAGAGCTCGGGACTAGCAAAGGCTTATGAATGAAAAGAAATGCAGCATAAGTAAATCAATGCAGGGTAACCGACTCGAGCCTATAAATAAATTATTAATTTGTGCTCGTAGAAGAATCCCCTTGATGTAGGAAACACAGGATTACAAGCTCCTCCACTGAGAGAGCAGCGTGGCGAGCAGGAGGGATTGGTGCAGGTATTTTTGTTGTTGCATTTTAAAATCTTTGCTCCCTCCTTCTGCCTTTTTTCCCCCCTCTCTTTCTTGTTTCTCATCATCTTCTCCATTAAATGCAGACTTAAAATAGCAATTGAACTTCAGTGTAAATAAGCGTGGCAAAACCTGGAGATCGTAGCATGGGCTGAGTCATCCTTGCATCATACAATATAGTTCCAGTGTCAGCTCCAGAATTCTAGTTTCTTCCCTCTGGAGTTGGATATAACACCCCAAAATAATTATTTTGCCTAGTATATTGTTCTGTTCTTAACATTTTCTGGCTTGAAGCTGGATAAGTAGTACCTGTATTTTTTTTTTTCCCCACACATTAACATTTCTAAGAGCACTGAACAGTTTGCTTTAAATACCAAAACCTCAGTTCAGCACCTGGCTGATAAAAGCTTTCTGCTTCCTCAGAAGAAACTAGAAGTTTAAAGATAAAGATTACCTCAGGGAAACCATACGGAACAGTTGTGCGCTGCAACTTTCACCACCCCTTGCCATCCCCACCAGGAACAGTAAATGTATCATAATTTCTGTCTGTACTATTACCTACTTATGAAGGCAATAATTAAAGTTTTGTTAAACAGGGCACTCATTTTATGTATTAATCAACCATTTTGAAAATCCTATTATTTGTGCTGTTACTGTGGATTTTCTAAGTGGTGTTTTAAATATGCTGCCATGTCACCAGGTGTTCATCCTACCTAAAGGCAGAAATGTAAAAATGCACATGGCTGATGAACTGAATATAATGAATTATGTGCACCTCTGAACATATTATATAAACCACAATATCTTTCCAAAACTGGGGATGAAACCAGAATGGTGGGCTGCCTTACTGCTTATGCTGTTTAGCTTTTTTATGTACTAAACATTATTAGGAAAGAAATTCATGAGGCTAATTTGAAGGACTCAGACTTCATTTTTACATTAACATAGATCCTTATCTGCTTCAAGTCAGCACAGTGCAGTGGTGATAAGTAAGAGCTAGCTTCTTTCTTCAAGAAGTACTGGAAGCCCTAGAAACTTTTTAAAAGCACATACAACATGCCTGTGTTCAACAGACCTGAGAAATTTAATGTATACTAAGACTGTCACACTAGTTATTGGCAAGGAAAGGTGCTAAAGTGACTTATCAAACTTTGACTTTATCTACACTTATTACAAATTCAATACCATATCAGAACTACAGTTTGTGTCTTTAGAATGTACAACTGTGCACTCACATTTAATACAGAAATCCCCTTTGTCTCAAAAAAAGTGTATAAGAATCAAGGAAATTGAATGGCAAAAAGAAGTGGTAAGTTCTGCTGAAAGGTTCAAATCCTTTATATTGGGGATACAGCAGTGTGCTGGGTTACTTGATACAGTCTTATGATATCACAGAAGAAATTCAGAAATAAAAAAGCTAACGTTCAAAGCATCATAGTAATGAATTTATATTTTGGAAGTAATGTACCATTTCTATCATGACCTTAAGCTGTTTTAAGTTACTGTCAAATCAAGAATCTTTAAGTGCTGGTCCCACTAAAAAAAAAAATAAAATATGTATCAGGTAACTGGTCAGAGAAGGAAAACGTTTATGCACTCAGCAAATTTAAATTCTAAAACCAAAGTCCATCTCAGCAGTGAGTGCAAGGAAGTTGCTCACGTGCCAGTGGTCCCAGAAGCAGAGCTCCTCATCCAAGTGTATTAAGTTGGATCACCCTGCCCCCAACCCCATTTTTAAGGAACAAAAATGACATCTAATCTCCTGCTGTGTCTCTGATGATCAAGCACAATGGCACATTTTAGCATCTCTCAGAAAATGAAAGAAGCAGTTTTTCCCATGAAGGCAGAAATAAAATTTGTACACATGAATCATCAAGTAAGTGTTGTAACAAAGTCACAGGCATAGTCAAAGAAAACTGGTGAACCCTCAAAGCTTCTGCAGTGACTACATTCACAAATATGTACACAAATTCAGAGGGATTGGGAGAAAAAAAAACACCCCACAAAAAACAAATAAACTCCCCCCCCCCCCAAGAAAAGGCAAACAAAAAACAGGTGAAGGACAAAGGGTAATTTGAGACATGACACAAAGGCTGAAGTAGAAAACACAGACTCAGGTAAAGTCCTGTACATAAATAAGGTAATTCTCCCTGAGAAATTACTTCTCTTATTCTTTCCTCTGTCTACCTCCATACATATCCTTACACTCATAAAAAGGTGCAGGAAAAGGGTCACATTTGCATTATCTGAGCATACTTTGATGTCTTCTGATAAGACACGTATCAAGACCCAATAAAGAAAAATACATCAAGAGGCATATGGAGAGAGAAACATACGGTGCAGGGGAGCAGAGTAGGAGGAAATTATATAATTAACAAATGCTTATTGTACTTTCTTCAGATGCTTATCTACAATGAGTTCTAAACAGAGGGGAACAAGGGCAGAAGTGCTGAAAGCCTTGCTGCAGATGCTAGCTACATCTACTGGAAATTACTTTAAAAAATTAAAAAAGCAAATGTCAGATCTATCTATATTCCACATATTAGAAGAATCAGATATGGCAAAAATAAAGTCCAAATTACACTGCATGACGCAGTGTTAAGACTTGCATTGTCATGTATTCCTGAGCATATCTAAATACTGAAATGACAATCCTCAAATATGTTCTCCACCATGCCTTGTTTGTTTGACTCAGGAGATCAAAATGTTCCTTCCCCCCTTTTCTCTTCTCTGAAATACTTATCTGAAAAATTGATCTCTTAAATAAAGGCCATGGGAGGGGAAAAAATGGAGGAAGTGAAGGGATGCAGCCACTTCATGCAATAAACAATTTAATATGCCCTGTACTGAAAATCCTTCCAGCCCTGAACAACTGTATGCAACTCTGCTCTTACTTCTCTGCAAGGAGAACGTTTCACTTGCACATGGAAATGAAAACAGAAGTACAGAAATAACACAAGTCATCTCAGCTTCATAAAAGCACTTGGAGATTGTCAGATGAAAGGTGAACATTAAGGATTTATTATTTCGAAACAATCCGATGGAGAGAGGATTCATCAAGCAGTGTTTGCATGCTGTGAGAACACAGGCTTGCTTGTTTCAAGTGAGCTGTGCATCTGAGAAAGAGCAAGAGGCTGCACATTAGACCTATTCTGTAGAGACTTAGCATATGTACATGTATTCTTCAAATTTTATAAAAGGTCCCATGTGTATAAATCTAAGTGTTTTGCTGGTACAGAAATGCCTGGTTATTGACAGATTCCAACCCACTTACAACACAGATTGAGGTCAAATAACATTACTCACTGGCTTAAATGAACACAATTTCACTTTCTGGACATGAGTTAGTGTCCTGTAAAAATGGAAAACCTGCAAAAACTAAACCATGTCAGTATTGTGTATGTAACTTGGTATTTATTCTCATGTAGCTGAGTAAGTTGCAACACAGGTTGCAATATGCCCCTAGTGCTCTCATGAACAGAAATATTTTTTTAATTTGACTTGAACACATTACAATCTCTAAAAGATTATATATATATATATACAGTCTTAATATATTGTGAGTACAGCATTTTCAGTTACTGCCACATTATCTTTAGCACACTTCAACACCAAATAAACCTTACAGTTTGCCATAAACCCCCAAGGAAATGCATGGTTAATTTAGCTTTTACAAAGCCTACATTCAGCTGGCTTTATCATCTCCACAAGGAGTTAAAATGTAAAAGAGAAAAGCATTATCACATCCCAGCCTATGAGAGCTCACACTGCATGGTAAGCTAGAATGCTTTAAGCTAATGATGTTTATAGCTAACGAAATCCAATTTCAGCAGTCCACTGTAGCTCCAGTCTGTTAGTGCCACTTTGCATAAGCTTCACTCATTTTGAATTTTCAACTATTAAGACAAAGTCTGCATTGGGTTTTTTTTGAGTGCCACACTAGGAAATGAACCTTTCTCTTAGAAAATAAATTACCTTTTAAATCTCAAGGCTAGTTCTAGGTTGTAAATGTTAATGCTTTCAGCAAATTCAAAATACTTGAAAACAGAAGACAGGACCTAAAAATAAGAAACTGTAATTGAGAGCTTTAACATCATGGAAAAAGTACTATGAAAACAAACAATCCTAGCATTCTTTCTCTGAAGACACAAATGAAGCCTACAAGTGACAACATGTTTACATGCACATTTCCATCTATACACTAGAATGAAACCCCTTGTCACATCCATAATGGCCTGCAAATGTTCATCCAAACCTTACAAATTCCTCAGAGCCACTTTAAGAGAGCCTTGTTAAAACCCAAGATTTTAAAGGTTAGGAAAAGCATTGCTTTTACTTCAGCTCTTGGGAGTATTAGAGGAACATAAATGTAGGTACCAAAAATTACACAGTACGGGGTGAGGGGGAAGAACTGGGACCAGTCAAACTCTTTCTAAAGAGAGCTCTGTTTGCATCAACAAATGAAGAGTCATTTGCTGACCAGGGCAATCAGTGAGGTTGATTCCAACCACCCAGCTGAAAGCAAACTATAAAGTTCAGACTAACATTTCATTATCAGCAAAATACTGTCCTTATTGTAAAGCTGAAAACATAATATACCTTTTGATCCAAGCAACAGTGCTACGTTAAGTATTTATGTAAAGCCAGTAGGTACTTCAGAGGCCCATAATTCTGTCACTGCCCAATTATTTCCTGCATCACAAGTATGACTTTCTGAGGTGGAAACATGACTTATTCTTAAGGCTTAAATATCAGATGAAGAAACTGGTAGTTTAGTCACAGTGCTGCATCCCAGATGTTACAGAAAATGAATTTTGTATCATTCTATGGCAGCAGCTGCTAACCTGGGATATATTTCTACTCTATGACTTCAACGAGTCTTGTTTATCATGGAACTTGATTGGCTCTGAAAATCAAAGTTAACTCAAAAGGCTACTGCAAATTGCATACATTAAAAAGTAAGCACATTATGCTAATAAATTTCAACAACTTGTAACATTAAAAAACCCAAACATCAACATAAGAAAAAGTCTGGAAGAATGAGGATAGTCGATTGTCTTAAACATCCAATCACAATTGCAGAGTAAAACTAACAAAGATTTTCAAAAGGCAAACAAGCTTTAGTTATTCTTGAAATAATACTAGGAACCACTAAATAAATTTCTTAACTTTCCACAGCATAATATTAATTTATCTAACTTCAAAAATAGTGTTGGAAATTCTTTTATCATCTTAAGGTAACAATGGCAACCTATGAAACCTATTTAAGATGTGCTGCTTTATGCAAATCAGGTTTTACATCTTCAGCAGTTACTGTTATTTTGCATAAGACTCAGACTCCAGATTGCATTCTTTTCAAAAAAGGCAAGTGGCTACTTGTTCTTGTGAACATTAGTTGAAACCTTGCTGCCTTTAAGCAGATGAAATTATTCATAATTATGGCATTTCTAGGATACCATTCAGTGGGGAAATGAATGTGGGCATAACAAATAATTGCAGCATCACACATAGCAATACTCTAATTCACAGAAATAATACAAGATAGTTTCTTACTCTGTCGTGTCAAATTCTGACTTGTGGTCTAATTTAGTAATACAGCTTGACATTGCCAATCATGGACTGCTCAGGCTTCACCTGCTGAGGAATAGCTGATTTATTGAGTCTTTCAAAATACATTAAAACATGACCAAGTTTAAAAGATGTAAAGTTAAAACAAAATTGATACCTATAAATATACTAGTGTTGTATAAAACATTTGCCAGAGCATGAATTTCTACTTTACAGGCTGTTAATCCATCATAGTGTCACTAACATAGCAAGAGGCACACTCAGACTGCAACGCTCATTACTTTTTAATGTATCACTCCATTTTAAACCATAAGACTAACAAGTTCAGGACAAAATATAGCCATCCTACCTATGACTGTAAAATATAAAGAAACAAACCACACCCACAAATGCCACTACAATTCTACTTACAAGCAACCCATAGTAGATGGACTACAGAAAATACAGAAATGGTAGCTAAATTCTGAGCCAAACTTTTATTGAGTGTTCTGACATTTTTTAAAATAATCTTTTGTATTGTGAGAACCCTTCTGCTTAATCTTCAATTTTTAAATAAAATGTAGACTAATAAAATAAATTTAGATAATGGATTTAATATGATATTTGATCAGAGAACCATGATGCCACCCTTTAGCCCAAAGCTAAGTTTTTGTTAACATATAATAGATGCCTTTTATCAAGAACCACTCAAGCACAATAATAAGGTTTGTGCAGTTATTTGCTCTCCATCTCTCAGACATTACTAGAAATAACTTTCTCCATTTTCATGGAGGACAAATTTATTAACTTCCCCAGAACTGGTATTTTTGGAATTAGCTGAGAACTGATGGAGAAAAGCAAGAAAACATCTTTACAGTGTTTCACGGGAAAGCTTAAGAAAGATATCAGACCCTATCAGAACCTGAGAGTATACAACCTACTACATAATTTGGTCCTTGAACACTAAGGTGACCCAGCTTTCCTCCAGTACATTCATCCCATTTTCTCCCCCCCCCTGCAAATCTATCACTATGAGTCTCCACTTTCAGTTCTTACCCTTGTCTATTGTAAATACCACTTTTCCAAGCAACAGAATGGTACTGCTCATTTTCTCACAAAAGCACATAAAAGTCCCTAACAATTTTTCAGACTTTTGATCCCTAAAATTCAATAATCACACTCCTCTTTGCAAATCAGTATCAGCTATTTCATCTTGCTTGCATAGTAATCAGATCTTAAAGCTGCAAGCACACAGGAGTACCTGTTTATCAGCCCTCACCAACCAAGACCACTGACCCGTTCATCAATGCACTGCTAATTCACTTCAGTTTTGTTTCTCCCCAGGGAATCTCCACCCAAGGTATAATCTACTTACACTGTTTAAAATTGTGCCAAGCAGGTGTCCTAGGAAACTCCTTACCCTGTTTCAAGCTTTCATATCTAAAATCAGATCTTCTTACTTGCCAAAGCAAAGCAGTACTGTGAACTCTCTCTTGTTAAGGAAAATAATTAATAATTATCAGTGCAAGATCAGTACTTCTTGTAGTCTTCTGGTATTATCAGACATAGAAGATAGCTGCATGTCTTGAGATGTTTCCTGTCCACATATTTTCAACTTAATGTATTAACCAATACACATACTTCAGTGCATTTATATCACATACACTTCTGTAATCACAACAATTATTTGATTGTTGCTTTCTAGATTAAAAGATGACCTACGAAGAGATTAAAGAAGCACATGACATTAATGCTTATACAATTTTATATAATGGTTAAGCATTAGACATCACTGATAAGTCCACATTCTTGTTTGTGTGTTTCATCAGGGTGCTGTACCATGTCCTACCATGCTGGTGCCATTTTCTCACTTCCAGATAAACTGCTCAGCCCTGATGCAAACACTGCACTCCTAAACTAGTTTCCCCAAATTATGCTCCCTGCACATGAGACTGAGTAATAGTTGTAATTAATAACTCTATTCTTTCATCTACCCTGAAAGAAGTGACTACAGAGGAGTTTTAGGAAAGCACAGAAATTCCAGAGAGGTGACTGTCTCTGTGGATTTGTGCACACGCACACAGCAGTGAGCATAAGGGATTCAGGAGAATAAAGTTATGAGTAAATGTCTTTTTTCTGGACATTTGCTTTGGTCAACACAAGTTATTCACCTCAAGAAAATCCTAACTGTAAATTTTGGTATTTCACTTGTTACAAAGCTGGCAGAGCTACTCTGGTTACCCAAACTACTCCTAGGGCAAGGGAGGCAGCCATGACACACAGCTGAGGGGCTGCAGATCTCTGAAGGGGCAAGGTGTTGAAAATATATCAAATAAACAAAAAGCTGAGACAATGCTTAAAGCTATTCTGGATATAATGAATAAGTGCCCAGCCTTTAACCTACTGATGCATGAAATTAATACAATCCTTTTGCAAAGCTGAACATCTCTTTCAGATTACCCTGAGTAACAGCAGTTGTGTTGTCAGGGAAAGGCAGCACTCCACAAGAGCAGATGCCTCCAGCATCACTTCTTCAAGCAGCAGTTACTGCTTCAAGAAATACTCAAGACCAGGGAACTGCAGTAGCTGAAGACAAGACGTCATCTTTCTGGGCATCTTGCCTTAACTCTATTACCAAGAGAACTTGTGGTTTACAGTTTTAAGAATTGTAGATGAAGTGACTAGGGATTTATTTATAAAAACTAGTGTCCTAATAGACCTTCTTTACCACAATCAACACAATACACACCACCCAGCACACTGCCACCCCCAACCTGAGACTGAAACGCACAGTAGTGCACACACTCTTCAAGAATACAAACGGCCAAGGAAGAAAAGTAATAATCTCAAGGCTTGCATCATTTCACAGCTGAGTTGTCTGAAGACAGGCTGGCCATTACTGAAAGCAGCTGTCTTATCTGGCTTTTCCTTTCATTCATTTATAGATTTGAATTGTTTTTCTAAGTCTGTTGAAAACATTATTCTCATTACAGGATTTTGTTCAAGATGCAAAAAACTTGGCTGCAGCAAAAAGAAAAAACAAAAAACCAAACCACAAAGGTTTCCATTCTCTATTTGCCAGTATTTTAGAGACATTGTTAAGTTGGAAGCCTTAAGGTTCTCCAGATATGTTACAGTATTGGCTGAAATTCACCATGACACAAGAGAAGGATCTGTCAGACAACTTGCACAACCTTCCTTTCCACAGACCTAACATTACTTCCTTGTGCATCTTGCTGCTACTGGACAATGTCAGGGCCAGAGTCCATCTTCTGTTTGGAAACCAGAATAACCCAACAGCAATGAAAAATTAAATTTTCACACATTGGGGTTTTAGTGCCCACAAACAAGGGACATTATACAACCTTATGAAAGTAGAAAAGCTTCACGACAACCCTGCAGTCTGAGGAATAAGCACTTCTAAGTGTTTTTTCATCCCATTGAATTTTTTCTGCATGCAAAATTTAGGTAGAGAGCTGCAGTTAAATACCAAAAGATGTGATTTAAAAACATATTGTTAGACATACACAAAAATATCACAGGTTAGCAGGGATATCCTTTTAGTTCTTTAATATTTCAATCTTAATGGTCCTTCACCAGAAGAAGATCTCATATTTTTCAGACTGTAATGCAATTCGCTTATATTATATTGAAATATTTGTTATTTCTGAAGCAGTAATAACATATGTATAGTTAGGGAAAGAAACACTTGACATAAACTTCATGATTTAGGACGAGGCTTTGTATGTTTTAGACACTTTCCTGGTACTATCACAAACAATTATGCCTTAGACCTTATTCTCTTTTCCATAAAATTCTCTTAACCCTCCTTTCTCTTTCCCTTTGTTTAGGGGAGGTACGTTTTCTTCTTTTAAATTCCACTACAGTTCATGGTCCATGATCTAGATGCTTATAAAAAGGAAAACCAACAGTCTATCATACCAACAGGATATATACCACTCGGTCTTCTTGCCTGCCATCACTGCTGAATCAGCATTTCCAAGTATCTAAAAGCCTCATACGCTTTCAGTGTCTAAGATTTTTTTTTTACTGAACCACTGAGCTGTTTCAAAAAAAATTATAATTTGGAAGCCCATGATGAAAGGGACCGATGGTAGGTGGTTAGATATTTGAATAGTCAGCTTTTTTCTGTCCAATTCAAGTTAGACTGTCATAATAAAGTGTTCTAAGTTACTGGCTTCTCCTGATGGACAGCATTACATTTCTTTAAAAATAATATCCTATGTATGAGAAAAAAATTCTGCAAAATCCATTATTACTCCATTAAAGTCTCACACAAAGGTATTTACATAATGAACTGCAATTACATTATATTTATCTACTGGAGAATGAACCTATTGTGTGCAGGGAAATCTATCTGTTCTGCACTAATACATGCACACAGTAAGTTAGGTAGTGAAAGAACACATCAATCACAGGTTAACACTAAGCCTGCACCCATATAATGCCATGTTCAACTTCATTAAAGAAAAAAGACCTGCAGAATGTGCAGTTGTGCCAGGCTGTCAGGGCTCAGCAAGAGGTTATGTAGAGATGTGCAGTGAGCTTGGGAGTTTGTTGCGTGTAGGGAAACTCTTTCTGTTGAAAGTTCTGTGCCAATCTTCATCAGAAGCTGTAAAGATTATGCACACACTGTAAATACATCTCCAGTGAGGCAGAGCCCTCAGCTCCTGACTAATAGGTATTGTGATATAAATAGCACCAAAGCACTAGTTCGAGTAGCAATCTACCAATGCAGATACTAAGTCCTGAATCTGAACCCTGCCAAAAGAAATCTTCTTTGCTGACACCACAAACCTGCACATTTATTTTAAAAATTAATGCAAACTTGACAGTGAAAGAGTCTGCTGCTCTTATTCAAGTTCAGAGTTCACAGGCTAAGTAAGGTTGGTGAGCCTCTTGTTAGAGTACATTACAAAACACATACAAAAGCTACAAACAGGCTGGACCTTGATTTCTGGATTAGAAGGAACGTGATCCATTTTTGCAGGCATCTGAACAGTCAGAGTTACATATGCACATTTTACTCTGCCTTGGACTTCTTCTAGTACATTCATAAATAAATCATCATTCACTAAGGAGTACACGCAGATCAGAGGCAGCTTCCTCTGTTCCACATCGTTGAGTCTCTCTCCTCAAAAGAAGATATTGGGAAACTATGAAACAGCTTCATTTTACGTGACAAATGAGACTGCACTTGAGTGTTCTGATACAACAACAATCAAGCCACTGTTAAACAGAAAAGCAAAAACCAGGTATGTTTAAAGAACACAGTGAAGAAATGACTAGTGCTATCATGTAACACTGATTTTCTTCTATGATGGTGGTTTAAAGTGACATGGTCTCTGCAAGGATTCAGCAGGTCTCCACACATAAAAATGCTTTCAAACCTTGTTAAAGTGCTAGTTTCTCTCCTCATATTTCCTTTAACAAGTATATTCAACTGCTATTGCAGCTTTTCATAGCATTAAGGCACAATCCTCTTCCAGAGAGGCATGCTGTGGGACAGGGGAGCAAGCTAACACGTTCTAGTCCAAAGCAAAATTAAGTTGAAGAGGCTGTAATCAAGGATCTTTAAACTCAGCATCTTAGGCAGTTAGGTCTATGCACACATATAGCAGCCAAAAGCAAAATTAAAATAGAAAAAACATTCCTTCAGCAACCTTTCCTCTTTTTTTCTCCTTTCAGAGGTCTCTAGTTTCCCTTTCCATGCTCCCCAAGCACAGCTGAGGAGGCTCAGTGGGTTGGCTCTCCTCAGCATGTGGCATGTTAAGTAGGTTTTTTTCCCCAGTAATAGGTTTTTCAGATACCTTCTCAGCAGCAGGGGCAGGAACTCCACTTTCAACTATGCTTCACTCATCTTTTCTCTATGGTTCTGTATCTTCAGCTACCCCAGTTTGAAATACTGATTAAAATATACTGAAATTACCTTCATAACATCAACTTGAGATCAACAGGAACATCAATCACATAATCTACTGAACTACAATATAAGATTCCACTTAGTGACTTATCTCCTTCCCCCAAGAGTCCTAAATTTTCAGTGTGAGATTTTATCTTCACAGTAAATTTCTGCATTTTGCAAGTATTGACCAGAGCAGACATTTAGCCAGCACACAAGTGGTCAAGCTAAAAAGCAGATGATAGTTGGAAACTGGCAAGCAAAAACTATTCTGATTTTACCTATGGCTTCAAAACATTAAAAGGGAGCAAAATCACCTTCTCAAATTCAGGATCTGCAAACCCAAGAAAAAACATCTTCAGGGTGCTTAAAGAAAATCCAACAAGTCTTCTTTCCCCCAGCCACTCCTCTTTCAGGTATTAAAGAGATGGATTTGAAATTTAACTTACAAATAAGCAATTATCTACAGAAATAGAAGTTAATTTTATACCTTACAACCTTCAGTTATAAAGAAATTCTCAAAAAACACAAGGGTAAATTGAAATTTTATATAGGAAAAAATTCAAGCACCTATTTCATTTTTGTCAACAGTATTTTTCACTTTCAAAGTACTCAAAGACAATTCTTAAGGAAGTTGAACATCCCTATTAAATAGCATCATCCCACATAGGAAAACCAGCACAGTGAGACACTATTGTGGTTGACAAAGGGGTTTGTACTGTGCCAGTCATCAGGGGCCCTGACTCAGTTTTGTACTTTAAACCACAAGGTAAGTATTTCAGAGATAAAACATAAGAAAAGGATTACAAATATTTTTCTCGTACTGTAAAGAGGGACTGCAGAGGGACCTGGACAGACTGGAGAGTTGGGCTGATTCCAACGGGATGAGGTTTAACACGGCCAAGTGCCGGGTCCTGCACTTTGGCCACAACAACCCCATGCAGCGCTACAGGCTGGGGACAGAGTGGCTGGAGAGCAGCCAGGCAGAAAGGGACCTGGGAGTCTGGATTGACAGGAAGCTGAACATGAGCCAGCAGTGTGCCCAGGTGGCCAAGAAAGCCAATGGCATCCTGGCCTGTATCCGGAACAGCATTGCCAGCAGGTCCAGGGAAGTGATTCTGCCCCTGTACTCAGCCCTGGTGAGGCCACACCTCGAGTACTGTGTCCAATTCTGGGCCCCTCAGTTCAGGAAGGATATCGAGGTCCTGGAGCAGGTCCAAAGGAGGGCAACCAGGCTGGTGAAGGGACTCGAGCACAGGCCCTATGAGGAGAGGCTGAGAGAGCTGGGGCTGTTCAGCCTGGAGAAGAGGAGGCTCAGGGGAGACCTCATCGCTCTCTACAACTCCCTGAAAGGAGGTTGGAGCCAGGGGGGGGTTGGGCTCTTTTGCCAGACGACTTTCAACAAGACAAGAGGGCATGGTCTTAAGTTGTGCCAGGGGAAGTTTAGGTTAGATATTAGAAAGAATTTCTTTACGGAGAGAGTGATTAAGCATTGGAATGGGCTGCCCAGGGAAGTAGTGGATTCTCTGTGTCTGGAGATATTTAAAAAGAGACTGGATGTGGCACTCAGTGCCATGGTCTAGCAACCGCAACGGTGGTTCAAGGGTTGGACTCGATGATCTCTGAGGTCCCTTCCAACCCAGCCAATTCTATGAAATTAGTGCAATATCAAAACCAAGAATAATGAAAGACACTAGAAAAGAATTATATTGTACAAGAACAGAATTCTGTCACAGTTGTGTGAATAGGAGGTAGGATGCTAAAACGACAAATGCATTGCCAGGGAAGAAGGAAGCAGAGTGCCTGAGGGCAGACTAAAGATAACTGTCCCAACACCCACAAGAGGAACAGAGAGAGATCAGTTCTTCACTTATGGATAAAGGAGGAAATGGCTACACTGAGATATTTGGAATGACAGAGTTAAACCCACAGTGAAAAAGAAAATTAATTTGAATAAGGCATATAAACATACAACTTCTGAATTCTTATTTGAACAGCTAGATTTGAATCAGATGGGCTAAAGGTAGGAGTCCTATAAGAGAAACACCAAAGTACCTATTTTAGAATGGCAAATGAGCAGCTTAGTTATAAATAGAAATGAAATTCTTTAAAAACTCCACCAAAACCAAGAAACAGATTTTGTTTCACCTATTATGTCCTTGAACATAAAGGTGAAGAATATGATCCTGGCTGACACAAGCAGAAAGGAAAAAAAAAACCAGAATTCCCATCTCTAAAAGGACCAGGTCCATCAAGCACAAGGAGATGCTACTATAGAAGTGAATTAATGGTGTGAATAGCTCAGCTTCCCTGTTCCCCCCTCCTAAAATGGTACTACTGCTCTCTCAGCAGTTTAAGTTCACGCCTGACATAGCCTAGGCACTAATTTTTCTCCCTTCCCACTTCCCTATGCCTTTAGTAGAGGCTAATGTGAAAAGCAGACTTTCAGTAACTTAGAATTTCCAAAGTGATCCCCTCATTCTGTACAGTCTCATTCAGGGGCATTAAATTACTGCCTAGGAATCATTACTAGCTGATACAATGTAATTCTAGGACTACTTTGGTTGTTTACATCCCATTGAACTGAGCGAGCAGGAACTCAAAACCAAGGTTTAAAACAAAAAATAATCTGCTGCTAAATACATCATAAAACCAAACAAAAATAAAAGGTCTTACAGTGTTAATGGTAGATATGCCTGACACCAATCCGTAAGGTTAGGATAACTCATAGTTTTAAAATTACTTTTTTTTTTAATTGTTCTTGTAATCTGGAAATAGGAGGAACAGATTGTAGGAGTCCTCTGCAACAGAGGAAGAAAGCAAAAAGTTGGGACACACAAATGAAACTGAGTTTAATGGCATCATGTAACAGACAAGCCCAAGAATTTCCATAGCAGTTTGCATGTTTACAGACACACTACCTTAGTCTCAAAAACTTAAACAATTCCTTACAGTTCTATAAAATCTGCAGGTCTTCTGTTTAACAATGCATGGAACTAGTACACAACAGTAAGAACAAGGAATAAGTTGGGTTTTGTTGGGTTTGGTGGTGGTTTTTGTAACAACTAGAATAACACTTTAAGAACTGGACTGCAGCTAAAATGAAATTACTGCACAATGGAATAAGAGCTGGAACTAATTCATTGCTATGGATCTAAAATAACACTACAGCAAAGCATGTGAGAAGTTATTAATTGAATGGATATGGGACTGCATATAAAAACTTTGCATAAAACAAAACTGGAGGCAGATATGTACTCTCAGCATCAGCAGGTGGCATTAGCAGAGCATATTTAACATGCTTCTTCTAACTGAAGCCTTAGGCTATTTAAGAAAACCAAAACTTGGCAACTTTTTGTTAATTAAATTATAAAGTGGTAAACTGTGATACCAGTAATAGTTATACACCTAGAGGAGATGAATCAAATGTGTCAGTCTCCAAGGAATGGGCTGGTAAGCCTGAATGATAGGAGTACATAACTTATTGGTAGGAAATTCACAGTACTTTCTAGCTCTGACAGCTGAATCTCTTCAGGAAGAAATTATTCTAGAATGGAATCACAGAAAACACAGAATAATTTGCCAGTTAAATATGTGAACCTGGAAGCTAGGAGTGCCAGCTCAATACAGAGATAGGGTAAATTTATTACTTAAGCAGTTCAGTGTCAATTAAAAGGAAATGTTAGTTAAAACTTGCAAGGCTTTCCACTAAAAGGATCATTCCTTCTGAAAAATGTGACATTATAGCATACCAATCCAAGAGAAAAAAAAAACAAAACAAGAAAACAAAAAAACCCTAAAAAAGTTACCCAATTCTTTTCACTGATTTCAGCTTTGTGTCCTGACACTATACTTGTTCCATGATGATTACTCTGACAGTAGTACAGCCATCCTGGACCTGCCTAGAAAGACAACTTATTTCTTCACATGACCTGTGATTCATTTCAAATTATTTTGAGGATGAAGACTAAAAAGAAATCTGTAATGCGTGAACTTAGGTAAAGGTTTCTGGACCTGTTCTGGCAGTGGCTTCGAAAAAGGAAACACTATACAAAGTATATTCAAGAGGGACAATCCTGCTAAACAAAGGCAAGGTGAAATCACACAGAAAGCTTCCATCCTACTGCACAGGAGATGTAGTTATGCATCAATAGAAATGGTATCAGAGTCCCTCAGCAAGTCACCCACACTTTCACAAAACTGAAATACAGTTTAATCACTAAAGTGTCTCCAGAGCAAAGCAATCAAGCCAGGCAAGGCTTTAAACATGACATTGAAACCCAAAAGAAATTGAAAACAAAACACAACAAGAATCTGTGCTACTTGTAATAGAGAAACTTTTACAATTAAGAAAATATCTTCCTAACAGAATTTTAGATTTATCCTAAGCCTTGACAGCACAGACCTGTGTATAATGCAAACATCAACTAAGAACAACAGGCTGGCAAATGTCAGCATTTCAATATTGAAATATATATCAGCTAAGTAATCAGCTAAGAACACAAATAGCTCTGTTCTTTCTTTTGATGAAGGCCTCAAACTTACAGCCATGCAACAGTGCACAGGGGGGAATAGCAGCCAGGCAGATCCCCAGAAGCATGGTTTGATGGCAATGCTGGGAAGAGCATCACAGAAGCACCAGGCTCATGCCATTCCTGCATTCTTTGGACAAGGTGAACTTATTAAAATCCTGTTCACCTGGAAAAACAAACTCGGAGATTTTTTTCTGTTCTAGAATCAATATGAAAAGATGACTGTAGTTGCCAGTCAGAAATTCAGTCAATTCAGCTAACATTGCTGGGAGACAACCATGAGGCTTTATCTTCTAATTTTGTACCATCATTAAAATACATACCAGGCAGTGAAATGATGGCTTTTATATACAACATAGTTATAATATACGAGAAGAAAAAGAAAAAAGTTAGCAGGAACCATTAAAGTGGCCTAATGAATTAGAAAGGCTGGACTCATGACCAGGAGGATGAAGCATATGATGAGATTCAGCTACAATAGTGCACATATATGCATTTGGTGACAGCCTAGCATTTTTGACAAATATCATCTCTTAGAAGTGAGAGAAATTTAAAAACAAACAAACCTCACCCTCCCACAATCCAAGAAGCCATTCTACTGAATGACAGCAACATCTGAATACTGAGGAAACAGATGGGAATCTTCAGCTTTGGAAAAAAGCAGACAGAGCTGCAGAGCTGCCTGCTACAGGGACAGGAGATCTGAGGGCACTTGCTATCATTGGTTTCATTTACATTTAGACTTCGCAGACTCAGGCTGAGCAAATTCTGTAGTTTTCTCAAAGGAAAACTGTTCAAGTGCTGATGACAAACAGCACTTCTCTCTCAACCAGTAGCTCAGAGCATAAGCTTCCAAAGTATTCTCTGGTAATGTGCTTTTCACGGAGTATGCAAACGTATTCAAAGATCTTATATTACTTGTTAGATACAGAAAGCTTGGGGGTTTGCTCCACAGTTTCTATTTTCCTCTCACTGTGCCATTTGAAGTCTGAGAACTCTCATGTTCTACTCCAGACAAGAAATAGATTACCATAGAAGAAAGTTTCAGGAAACATGGAAAAGCATCTAGTACACAATTGTGTTACCATAAGATAATAGATCTGTGAAAAACCATAATATACCAGACATCACATAAAAAATATCCCTACTTTTCTGCTACCATGAAGACAGCTGTAATTAATACTTCCTGTTATAGAGGTAAGTATCCTTTAAAGCATGCAAATTCAGGGAAGTTTTAAACATTTATTTCTTCATTCCATCAGGTTCTTCTGGGAGTAGCTGTTTTATTATCATGGCATGTAGGGTTGGCAGCAGCACATTGTAACTCCAAGTTTTAAGTACATTCTGAGACAATTTCAAGAATATTTCCATTCTCCTATGCCACATTTAAACAAAATACACAATTATTCTGCATGCCTGCTGCTTCGTAAAAATTATGAGAACAATCTCTCTGTAGTAATTCACCTTGCAAAGTAGATCTTGAACACATTAAAAGCACTCTTTTAAAACCTTCAAGGTTGGCTAATTTTTACCACTTTCATGGTAATTTTAATGACTTTTTTCTCACTTCTTTCAGAACTTGGTTCACTGTTAAGCTGCTGTTGCCTCCCACACATTCATAGCCACTAAGAATAAAATTACCAGATTACTTTATTCCTCATGGGCAAACCACTACTAAGAACAACCAGGCCAGTTGGCAGTACAATGTCTGAATGGCTAACAAAAACAGTGGGATAACATTTTAAGAAAAAAACAACTTAAAGTGAATGGTGTAGGGTCAAATAAGATGGTAATTGATCCTTAGCAGGATCTTACTTGAAGGCATCACCCCTTAAAGAATAGCAAATTTATCTGTCTAGTTACATAAATCACTGTTATTCTCTTAGCAAAAGAGAAAAGAGCTGGAAAAAAAAAAAAAGAAAAAAGAAAAAGAATACTTATTCTAGTACAGATATCACTGAGGTCCCAAAACTTTGAGCCCTCCTAGTATTCAAGTATGTATAGCTTTAGGATTTTCTCTTAGGTTAGCAAGCTTGCTGTTTCAACTCCACACTCGTACTGCTTTGTTTTGTTTTTTTTTTTTCCAGGGAACAATGGCCAAGGCTGCTTGGCAGGAAGTTTTGGACAGTGTCATCCAGAGCATCAATCAATGTCAGCATAAAGGTCAGAGTCACCACATGCCGAGGCCCAGAAATTTTCCATTTCACTGATGCACCTTCTTTCACATCCCAAAAAGCAGTTTCAACCAGCAGACACAGAGAGAAGGTATCAACCAAACCACCATCTGAAATTATGTCTTGAGTGTTACTCCAGCTATTCCTAAACATTGTGTATTAAGGGAAAAATACACTCCAATACCAGAACAACAGCATCTCACTGCAGTCCTCAAATATAACTGATGCCACCTATAGGAATATCAACTACAAATATCTTTCTGAGAAAGCTTCAATTGGAGGAAGAAGAATAGAGTTAAACAAAACAGCTTAGGAGATACACCTTCACCAACTACAGTTTAGTTTAAACTAAGACACTTCTATCCTCATTTTAGACTTTTTATTCCAATGCCTGCAAACCAAATTCAGACAAAAGAAATGCTCACTGAATAAGCTCTCCTGATGATACCCTTTCTGGTACTGGACAGAAGACTTGACAGTCTATCTGAAGTTCCTGGCAATATAAGAAATAATAATTTTTTTTAAAAAAAACCCAATACGTGTGTTTTAACAAACGTAGAAGTAGGGTACATTCAGTAAGATTTATCTAATTGTTATTCTCGAAGAAACAAGAACACAAAAAGCTTCACAAAAAGAAGGCTTCTCGAAAGAAGACAAGAGAGAAATAGCCCAAGGTTTTAAGGTGTGCGGTTCCTGTCATTACCAGCACAAATACCTACTACTCCTCACTCAGGGAAGGTACACGGAGCCTATAGAGGTAACAGAAAAGGCACAACACCTGTTGATGGTGATAGCAAAGGTAAAAATAAAATCAGAGGTCACTTTTGTGAGAGTTTGTATCTAATGATTAAGAACCACCTGTGTTACTTTTCAGCAAACAGTGAGTTTCTGGTGATGTTATTTGAAATTAAATCATACTGCAAGTCTTAGAAAATATTCACAGCAGAAAACCAAAACACATTCTCTGTACCCACATGAATTTAGAACAAAAACTCTGTTGATATATTCAGGGTTTTTTTTAGCTTTTTCAGACCAGATTCTGAAATATTGTTCAAGTACCCAGAAACAGAGCCAGACATCTGCTAGAATTTTCAAAAGCATCTAGTACTTCAGATGCCTTACTTGGTGAGAATTGACTGCAACTGCTTTCCACTCAAAAACAGCAGCCAGAATTTCACACCCAGAGTAATAACTCTTATTCAATTCATCCTAAGCATTACACAAAAACAATAACAGTCTGTCAAGTCAATATCCATTTCCAAAACAATACCAAGTGATTTCAGTATAGCAGTGTATGTTCAAAATGCATCTGAATAACCACAAAGTAGCCTGTACCAGCAGTCATGCATGTCCTGGGCATCCTCTACTCACATAAATGAGAAAAATACTTTTTTCTCATTTTCTTAGACAAGTAACTTTGAGTCAATGGATGATCTGTTTCCAGGGCACATAATGACAGAAGTAGTAGATTACAAATGTGACTCACTGTGAAGTGTGTTAACAGGACCTACATCTAAAAAAAGTGCTGAATATTTGATTCCTGATTTTATACTCCATTTGGGATTGGCAGTTCTACCAATTACAGAATTAGTTCTAGTTAAAAATTAACTGGCTTTCAAAAAGTAGTTTATAATCCAAGTGGCATGTAATTTATGAATAAAATTTTTTAATCCATGCTTTTAATCCCTACTGTTTGGCAAGAAAACAGTTCTTTGCCACTAAAACTCCCAGGACTGAATTTGTTTCCTACCACATCACCATGTATATTAGAAGTGCACCCCAGATGTCACATACCTGTATATGGCCCCTATAGCCTCTTTTACCCTACTATGTTTTCTAACACCGCTGCCACTGGTGACTGTCAGATGCAGGCAGTGGAGCAGAAGACTCACTGCTCTGGTCAGAGCACTGTGAGAGGTGACAGTTTCTAGGTCATCATTTTCACTAAAGGGAGTGAGTCAAATGTGATCCAAATACCAGACAGCAGATGTTTATACATTACAACAACCTGTAAAGCAGTAGTGCATCCAACTTAATTATTTATTACAAACATAAAATGACAAGAAAGAAATTGTGATTAGAGTTGACCAAGCATTAAACGTAAATTGTGCATTGCTGCTTATTTAAATCTTCAAAAGCATTTGCTACTCTTCCCTTTTTCCTCCTTTTCCACCTCTTTAGGGACAACTGAAAGAAGGTTAGAAAAATGAAGTCTCAAAATAGAAAAAGCAGACCATGAGTGCTCTAGAATTACTTGGAAAAGGGAGCATTGTGCTCTGCCACAGAAGATAGCACTGCAAATTTGAAAGGTCAGCTGCAAAGCTTGGCTTCAAAAGCAACTCACAATCACAACACCGGAGAACAGAAATAACTCTTCCTGGGCCAGAGAGCCAGTACAGGATCCTGGAGTTGATTGCTTTCAGGAAAAACTGATGACAGAGCCAAATATTTCTTGATGTAATCCTGCCCATCTTCAGTGCTATGTCCCTCAAGAGAGCAGCACTGGGGCACAGGAAGCATTTTCCTGCTCATTGCCTGCACTTTGCTCCTCATGCCACTCAGCACAGAAGGGTTCCTCTGCCACCCTATTTCTATTGCCATTCTTCCCACCTTCTGTCTTCCTCAAAGGTCTCGACTGTTGCTATGCATATCATGAATGGTAAGCAGAGGATCTAAAGCACAGGTCTGAGATCCTCAAGTCCAACCCCCTCTTCCCTCCCTCCTTCTATTTGTTCACAATGCACCAAGTTCCATAGTGGAGATAAATGGAAATGTTAGCATTTCTTTGATAAAATTCTCATACTGCATGTATATTAGGGTGCTTTTTTCCTCCTCCCCAGTAAGAGCTACACATCAGAAACTCACACTTTATTTAGGTAAATATATTTAATGTTTCTTTACACTGTGAATAAGCATTGCACAGTTGACAGTCCTCATTCTTTGCAAAGAAATGTTGAATCCATCATCAGTCACCTAGTAAGTGCTGGCTAGATTAATACTACTACTGATTTGTTGCTTTTCTACAACAAAAACTTAATAAAAAAGGGGTAGGCCTACAGTGACTGAATATTGTTGTGTAGTCTGATATAGTCTTAGAGCCAACAAACATCTCCAGTAGCACTCAGGCAGGATTCTATTCCTCTGCAAAGCCACACATTCCCCCCCTCCTTACCCCTTTTATGTTTCATTTAATGGAAGGCTTAAAGCACGAAGTAATTTTTTTCATCCCAAACCAACAGTCAAGAAAATCTTTGAAGTAATATTCTTTTTTCTTCTCCCCCCCCTTCTTCATTAGGACAAATCTTTAAAACAAGTCTGACATTCAGTAGTTTCATAATGCTAATTCTACAACAGGTGCGACACGTCTCTGAAAGCAATGTTCTGATGATTTATAGGCTTTACTCTTTTTCCACTTAAAAGACCTTAAATATGTTTTCATATGTCCAACATACATTTAGTATCTCTGAAGGCAGCATCCATTCTTTAGAAACATGAAAACTAAAGACAAAAGTTGAAATAAAAAATTTGAAAAGCCGTTTGTGGCTACAGCTTAAGGCTGTCAAAGTGCAAAATGCCTCCATTAACGATTGCCTTGCAAGCACTGTAAAGTTGAAAGCCTGTTATAAATGTTCTTTTCTCTAATGGGAATTCAAACTACTGTGTGAATGAAGGTGAATAAGAAAAGGTGAAAAAAAAAATTCAAAATGATTCAATTTTGGAAGAAACAGAGCACTTTGTTCAGCAACACAAAAGGAAAGATACTGTAATTTTCTCCTGACCCTTGATAACACAGAGAAAAAGCAGCAGGAGACAGAAAACTCAGTAATCACTGACAATCTGTAGAATTAGAAAAAGGCTTAGTAAATCTCTGTATTCTTAACTTATGATCATCACTGGAAATTTTTTAACATCAACATCCTCATTACAAAAGAACACTGAGAAGAGATATAAACAAAAGTCACTACTTTCCATTTGTAGCTTGACCATATTTTGAAATTCTATTTCTTAACTTTAAAAAGGATTACTAAAACTAAAAGGTGCCAGAAAACACTGTACTGGCCAGTGCATGCTGGCCAGATGACATACCCGTAAGAGTCAAGATCAAATCAAAAGAAGTGAGCAGGAAAGGCACAAAAAGGAAGAGTAAATCACAGCTCTTCGTGCCTAAATAGCCCCTGCAGCAGCACACACTTGTTACAGAGCAGCTGCAGAAAACATCCTCCATTTCTCCATCCAAATTGTGGCTCTGCAGCCCTTACTAGATCAAGGAGAATTGTTTGGCATTTATCCTAAATGGTTCCATACAGTGATATCACTGAAGAAACATCTGATTAAGAACTTCATTATGGAATATCAAAATATGCAGCTTCTGTAATCATGCAAAAGGACATTGAAGCTGTTGAGTAGATGCACTTTCAAAATAGGAAGTTTAATCTCAAATACAATCTTATTTTAATAGCACTAGTGTACATTCATATAGCACTTGAGGGAGGGGTTGGATCTTTGTAATATTGTGATTCCCTTAGTGAGGCAGAAATTCTTGTATCACCAGCTTATAGACCTCAAAACTGAGGTATAGCAGTTCACACAAAAATCAGAAATACAGGTTTCAAGAGCAAGAAACTGAAAACCTGGCAGTTCAAGAAATACATCTAGTGTTGTACTTTCAAAAAAAAACCCCCACACTTTATTTCCTTCCATTTTCACATAAAGGTTCTTCAAGTTTGCAGTGAAGTAGTAACCTTTGAGTTCAGAGAGCCTTGATAAAAGCCACCTCTTGCACGCACTTCTGAAAAGTACTCATTTAGGAGAGAGGAAAAAATAAAACATTCAAAACTTTTATCCATTTAATATGGGGAGAATTTCTACAGAGTAGAAGTCAGAAGCCATAAGAAGCTACTGCTGGAAAAAAAACCAAAACAAAAAACAAAACCCAAACACCCAATACCTTTAGCTTCATATTCTAATGGACAAAATATACCTCTTCAGGAATCTTGGCCTCATAGCTTTTGTACAGTATTTGGTTATTTTAGATTTTGTTTTCAACTGCATTTATCAAGATACAGGAATTTATAAGCAGTTTTTCAATATCAATGTTGTTTTCTCTTTGTCCTCAGGGTAGATCAGGGTAGCATGGCCCAGTGCCTCCAGCCCAAAGACTGATGCTAATGGTAAATCTATTTTATTTAAGCTGTTAATTCAGCTGCATAAGGGAGGTCAGTAGGTCCCAGCTCTTCTGTTAACATTGCCTGCAGCACCTATTTGAAAAGGACCTTCTCCAGTTAAAGAACAAACAGCTATTTATGTGTTCTATAAGCAACAGAAAAAATACCTAATACTTATACATAAAATATTTTAGTGTTTATAAAATACTGTTTTAAAAATAGAACATTCTTGGATACCATTTGTTCTGTTAGTTTTGAGAGTTACAGCAAGACAAGGACTTGAAAACATAAGCTTCAATAAGTCAAACATGAGCAAGTGATAGATCCAGAAGCTATAGTAGTCTAGGAAAGGTTGTCTTAGACAGTTAAAAAAGCCACCAAGAGAAGACCTGCACAACACTACTGATTTAGACAACATGAAAATACTTAGTGTGGGTCAAGGTCACATTTTATCCACAGTCACTTAAACACATATTACAACCAAATAATGTCTGCATTAAAACCAAACATGCAAGCAAAGGAACAAAATGGTTACCTGAAAGGATGTTCCAGCATTTGTCTTTTTGGTTTTGAGGAATACAAGTTCGAAATACTCACAAGTAACATGAAGAATCAAAGAACTCAATATGTATAAATGAGAACCTTTGCTCAGAAGGACAGCAAGGGTTTTATTGGTCTGCTGTAAGAGTTCAAGGAGTATTGTTTCACTGAAATCAAACTAAGAACCTGTGGGTACTGCAAGAAATTAGAGAATTGTGTATGGTATTACATCATAGTTATAATCATGTTAGAAATGGAACTCAGTTGCACACAGTAAGAATAAAAATGAGCTTGTTGTGACAGTCACTTTGAGCATCTACTACTGCATTTGACACAAAAAGTCCATTTCACACGTGCTGATTATAAACTAAAACCTCCTCATGTCTAGATGAATTGCTCAATATTTTACCTATTTCAGAACTTTCATCCTTTCAAGGAGTTAACAGAATAATATCACATTGTTATTTGGGTTGTTTGTTTTATAGTGGCCATTTAAAGTTTAGATCTTTTAATTATCTTCTCTAATTATCACAGGTCTTGCATAATTCAACTTATATCCAACTTAACTTGGTATTGTAGTTTCCACACACTAAAGCTGGGGGGACCTCTGAAATAACATCTCACAACTAGTGGCCATTGCTCCCTTCCTCACATTAAAAGTGATTTCGAGTACACAGGTTGATTAACTAAATGAAAAACATGGCCATGATAATACTTACAGACTCAAGATCTTCTATATTTGATCTTTTACATCAGTGGCAAGAAATTCCCCATATTTATTTGAAAACAGTTTAATTTTTTTACAGCTTTTTTTTTTTTTTTTTACACATCCTTGCTAAGGAATTAGATTTCAGTTTTTATTCAGAGAATTCCCTGATTCTGTGTGATTATAGGCATGAAGTAAAGCTCATGCACTTGAGAAGTCTTAAAGATGATCTTTCATCATTAACTTCCTTATTGTTGAATAGAACTGGACAGTTTCATTAGTGAATTAAAAATATTCACATTTTCTTTCTATTCTTATAATTTAGTGTATGGTAAAGTCTTCTTTGTACCATACATTGCTGTCCTGGCAGAAATGAAAGTACATGGCATTTACTTTATTGATAAGATAGAGGAGTAATTTAAGACATTTAATAAATTATGCTTTTCCTCCTTGTCTCCACTCTCCCCCACCTCCCAAATCACCGTTTTATGTAGTAGAAAATGAGGAGATGACCATGCAAGACAAAACCAGCACTACTTAAAAAAACAAAACCAAAACAGATAACCTGCATACATATGCATTTTATTGATCTGATATACTAATGGCAAGTATATGTCAGTTCAGTCACCACCAGTATGCCCACCTATTTTAATTTTAAGGCTGCAGAAGACACACAGAGCTTGAGCATGTGTGCAAACTCACTGCTGCTGGCTTGATAGCCAGTCCTGAGTTCTGCAGCTGTCAGCTGCAGCAACCTGAGTCAGTCTGCAGCAAGCAGATTGTAATTTGGTCCTCAAGAGAACTGGGCAAGGGATGCCAAAGGTAAGTCATATTTATCTAAAGACTGGAGTGAAATGCCAGACATAAGCAAGGTATTATTAGATCTTTGTCTTCACATCTTTGTATTTGTCTGGTCTGTATCACTCACTAAGTAAATCACAGCTTTGTTCTGAAAAAGCTTTAACTTCTATTTAACTTTGTACTTGTTACAGCAATCCAACTGTAAAATTCTTGTAGGTACCAAGGTCACCAGACCATCTGATCACAAGCAGAAGCAGCAGTAGATGAAACAGAATGATTCAGCAGTACAAGGAGTTAGAGGATAATAACTGAACATAATAATGCAGCAATCCAGGATGAACTGACACAAAACCAGAACAGATCTTTCTAGGAAGAGACATAATTATCAAGCAGAGAAAGTGGGAGGGTGAAGAAGGGGAAAACACAGCTTACTGTACTAACTGAATCAGATAGCTTGGGAACAGCCTGAAATTAAAGCTGTACTGTTAGAATTCTGTAACACTTGGAATTCAGATGCCTGTGTTAGACTGTAAACTTAAGAAGCATCACAAAACTGAGTGAAAACATTTATCTCCACACTGGTGCAAGAGAGATTCCTGTAAACAATCTAAGTCTAAATTCAGATCTTCAAAGCTTAATGGTTATGGATTCCAACAAGATGCCACTGTGCAAAAGCACTTACTACTAATTGCAAGACAGTATTTTCATACCAGAAATCCAAGGGAATAACTACATAATAACCTGGAGGGGAGCTTAGACCTTCAGAGCAAACTCACCATATGAAAGTTTTGGACAGGAAGGTGTCATTTTAGAGACCAGAAGGGCACTGACTGCTCAGGCAAAGTATTAGCACTTATATGATTCAGCAGGAAAGTTATAGGCAGGAGAGGAAGGACAAGACAGTCTATAGGGGATTCTAATCTAAGCCAAACAGCTTTTGAAGAGTGTGAAGGTTTAATAGTGGGCCAGAAATTAAACAAATGACAGATGTGCTCTATCAACCCCTCTCCCATCTAAGAATGTAAAAGATACATGGATTAGAAACTAAACTACACAGCTTTCACAAAAATAATAATGATGATGAAAAGGAAAATAATGAAATATGTATAAATAAAATATAAATGAACCTAGTATTTCATTCCCCTTTCAATAAGCTCCAAATCACTACTGAGGCTACAGAGCAAGCCCTGGGAATGTTCTGGACTGGGCTCCTGAACTCAGTGGCAGATGGGAACTGGATTCAGGAATGCATGGATTCAGGATCAAAAGCAGAACAACAGATGGAGTTCTCCTAGGATGCCAGCCATGGACTACAAGAGCTTGAACCCTGCATTCCCTCATCTTTACACTGAGTATGATGTATATAGGATGCAATATTTATTTTTCTGATTTTAATAAATTTTTGGGTCACCTGTCCAGACCACTCCTCCCCACAGGAGAATGGCATATGTGACCCCTTTTCCACCCTTTGGTTTCTACTGCTTCATGACATGAGTTGTAAGGGAAAACTAAGAGATCCAGTTCCCATGAAGTGTCAGTAGGACAAGACATGCAGCGTAGATGGAAAATTTAGTATGGAAAATATAAGATGCAGAACCTGAAAAGAGTTTTATCAGTAGCCTTAATGCTCCTCTAATGACCTTTGAGAAAGCCTGACATGAAACGTATGTCCACAGTGAAAGAATAATAAAGCATTGAGGGCAACACAGAAACTACCAAGATAGGCCACCCTCATAGCACACAACACCCAGTCTGCTCAACTTAGGAAGAATTTCTGCACCAGAAAGGAAATATTAGAGGGCAAAGATTACAGACCTCTCTTAACTTTCCTTTCTCACAATACGCTACAACCTTCCTCCACCAAGAGATCATAATTCCTATTTTTTTTTTTTAACAGTGTTGATCATATTTGCTCTTCATATTATGATACCTATGGTCTAGAGGAAGCACATCTGAAACATTAGTGCTCAATGCCTTTATTACTAGACAGGGTTAAGCCAACCTTTAAAACTCAGAGCAGTATGAGCAGCAGGTGAGACTGCCATGTGCTCCACTATGAGCAGAAAAGACTGAGAGCTGCACCCTAACTCAGACAAGTTTTATGAGGCAGACTTCATACTGTTGTGCATGACAATGAGGTAAGCAAGGAACACAATTTTTTGTAAAATTTTGTGGAGGAATGACAGCCACAACACATACCTACACTGTTCCAAAATATATTAGATAGTAAAGTCACAGCACACATAAGAAAGACAAATAAACCCTAAGAAAAAGTTTTTTTACTAGAAAAATTGACATAGCCGCAGCTACTCAGGAAAAGTACTTTAAAGAAATATGTCAATAATTCAAGTATCTTTCAGTTCCTGATACTATATCCAAACATGAAAACAGAAGCTGGCTATCCAGGTATGATTATACTGCCAGGATAGTGAAGGTTGAGAGGTGATTTAATAAAATGGCTTCCTGACACTGTGGCAGAAGATGATGCAAGAGCTATAAGACATAGAGCATTCAAGTGAAAACATACTTGGAAGTGAGCTACATATAATCTTTATCATTCAGCTTAAGCACAGCTTGCCCAACATAAGTTAAAGCTACAGTTCAACATACCAAGTTTGCTTAAAATGGCAACTAGAGACCTTATACAAATATGAAGAAAATACAAACTCTTGTGGTTTTCAGTAGTTATTATACAAAAAGTTTTTACAGCAAAAGTTATTTATCGTAAGCAAAATGAAGGTCCTTTGAAGAACAGCCACTGGGTCTAGCCACTTTCAGTTTAAATTATAAGCTCAAAAGATTCAGAAGTTTAAAAAAAAACAAAAAAACAAAAAGGAGATGAAAAATATGAAAGCCTGTGACAGAGATTTTAGGGGTCTTTAATTATTAGAAGAAAACAGGGTAAGTTAGCTAATCCAGAACCAGAACAGAAAGGAAAACCTTCCTGAGAAGTGTAGAATTTGTCAGAGAGCTCTTTCAAAATATCATCACCCTTTGCTCTTTTTCCCACACCCAGGGCAGGAAATCAACTAAATTGCTCTGTTGCAAAACTAGGTGTTGTGCAGCATTTCACCAAATTTATAATAAAAAGCAGTTTTTCAACAAACAGGTTTAATACTAGAAATACTGCTAACTACACACACTTGTACTACAAACTACCCAAACAAACAGCCCCACCAAAGCCAGGAGGAACTGAAGCCTGGCAGACTGCACACCCAGACAGTAGATGAGGACAGGAACCTGTACTCACCACAGGCAGACCTCATGTATCCCAGATGACAAGAACACCTTATAGCAAAAATACTCAACAGAGCAAGCTTCAGCTACCCCTTAGTATCACTCTCTACTCTCCAGCTTTTTCTTCAACTATACCTGCTTGTTCACAACCAACATCAACTTTTATTACCTGGGCTGTTGTTTCCAGAGCACCTGAACCTAATGGGGAGATTGGTCTCAGCTGGGGAAGATAAGGAGGCACTCAATGAGGTCCACCTGGGGCAGGGGGAGGACACTGGCTTTTAAAGTAACCACACAGAATTTGTTAGATGATGTTTACTAGTTTGTACATTTCTAGAGTTATTTCCTACCAATTATATCTCAGCTATTAATCCTGTAAGGTGAACGTGAACATCAATTAAGTTTCTCCCTATTAAGTGAATGTGCTATTATGAATGCTTTAGAAATAACCCATTAAACTTCAAGAATTACTGGATCCATAATCTACAGCGATGAAGACTTTTTCCTGTTGAAAAAACCGTATTATAATGAAGTTTTCTTTAGATGAAAATTGTGTTTATAGCAATAAATTTTTTGTTTTTTTACCACTCTAGAGAGGTGAAATTCGAGTGTCCTACAGATTTAGATTATTTCTATTTCTTTACAGGCAGAAAAAAATCTTTAGCATAAAAGCCAGCTGAGGCATTTTAGGGGCATATGTGCTAAAATATCAAAATACAGTATTGCTACCATTATCACTGATTTGTCTTGGTCCCTAGGGCACTAATGTAATGAACTTAAACTGAGTTTAAGAATGTGGGTTATCTCAACACATGCTGCTACTAATAAGAGATGCTAAAAATGCATAATAGGTATAATTTGGGGTCAAATAAGCTACATACATTAAAAATATTTTTCAGTTGCAGGTGTTCTAATTAAAACATCTGAAGCCATTATTGCTATCACTTAAAATGCATCCAGAAAAATAATTCCATGAGGCAAACTAAACAGCTAAAGTGGGTTGTGGGGTTACAGGGATACATAGTCTGAAACCTCATCCTAAGAGTGCTCCACATAAACAGATAATCCTTAACTGATGCTATGGGAAGCTGCTTGGGAATAAAGGCTGCATTTCCACTTTACAGGAAGCTTGCATGAGTATTGGTTGTACACTAACTGCTGGGAGGATAAATAGTGAGGCTTCTGACTCTTACCAAATATCACACAAATAACTGCAACATGTATTTGGGGTAGCTGACATTTTTCCATCTACTTTCTGAAAGCCCAGTCAGCCTTCAGCAACAGAAAAACACCTTTAGCATTTCAAGGATTTCATACACTTGCAAATTCCTCATTAATCAAGGTGTTCAGAGGAAAAAATGTAAAACAGTGTCCAGTACACATGGGTAGATTGGAAGCTGCATTGTTATGGTAAAAAGTTTGCAGTACTGGAAATAGAGGAGGCAGTTTTGCATCTGGAGTAGAATGTGGAAGACACAAAGGAATGAGGTTACAAGAGCCTTCCCATTTCTCAAGATAGCCCACTGAAACAAACTGAACAAACTTTTTCAGTTCATTGTTGACACCCTTGCCTTTTAAAGGTTCTCACACTTCCATTGCTCAGCTCTTTCTGACTCTTTTTATGTTTGTCTTCTCTATAAGAGTTCAAGCATTTAAGTCTGCTTTCAAGTTTATGGCTTCTGTATGTGCTTGCAAGGCACAGAAGTAAGACATAGTATTAATTTAAACCTACAAGATCCAGAAATGGAAATGGCATTCAGTACAAAGAAATATTAGTGTTCATTCTTATATATCAGATAGTTTTAAGATATCTCCCTCTCCCATATGATTACAGCTAATGGCAAAGCTTTAAGCATAATAAGGTACTACAAACATGGTGGTTTAATTGTACTTTAGCCGTCCCAAATCAACTTCACTCAACACAGCTGGAAGTATTTCTCCCAAATGCCTTTACTATACATTGGAACAAACATGCAGAAGATTATTTATGATGTGATCAGAAATCACTAACCTATTCAGCTTCAGTATTCTTTGGATGTGTGCAGTTTCCTCCTATATTCCTCTAGGCAAAAAGGAGAGATGCACAGATGGCAACTATCTCTGTGCAAGCTCATGAATTAGGATAGGAAAATCTGATGAAACTACAGTTTCACTGACTTCATGAAACACAACATACCTATAGTATCAGTGTTGTAAGTTAAATGTGCTCCTGAAAAATATTTGTTAAAAGATTATGATATTCAAATACTTTAATATAAACATGGATAAAAGATTTGTCCAAGTCAGAAATAGACATTGAAATGAGTGAAGGACAGATCTGAGCCAGATTAAAGGGTGTACATGCTACACTAGGTCACTCCCAGTTTCTTACCCAATGTTATGCAGTGTTTGGTTCCTCAAGAGACAACAGACTGTAGAGTTAGAAGCCTACACCTACCAATTGTCACAGGAGAGAAGGCAGGGACAGAAGTTAATGAAGAAGTAAATGCACATTTATATTTTTTTTTAATGATCCTATAAATTCCTAATTGTTTTTTAAAGAGTTCTAATTGTAGTTTGCCTTCTGTGTCTGGCCAGGCATAGCAAGAAAGGACATTTGCATTGTATCCAAAATCTAACTCCTTGAGGAATAAATGAGAACATAAATGGGAATGGAGTTGACCAGATCGTAGGAATGATATCAGCTTTCATTTCAGAATTTCTAAAACCTCTGCTCCAGCAGAGTGACACAGAACAGCTGGCAGTGTTTGCTAAATAAATAATAGAAGTTCATGTTATACTCATTTCACTAAACTTTTTTTCACACTTCAAATTAAAAGCCTGTACTAAAACACAGCTAAATAGACATTGGTTTGTTTTATTGCTAATCACCCATGCTGTTGCAAACCAAGATTACATTAGCAAAGTTGAAGGGTGTTGTCATCACTGAAGTAATGATTCAGAATAAAATAGCAGGCATGGTCTTGAAAGACCTTGGGACTAGAACGCAATTAGCACAGATGTCTTCAGCTGGTTTGCATATGTGGTATTGGTAACAGGTGCCAGCTTGAGAAAAGTTTTGTACTGTGAGCAAATGAGCATCTCTCTGCCCAGGAGAAGGAATCCACATAAGGTTTTTGCATTGAGGTATCTAAGACAAACACTTTCCACTATGTAGGAGACAAAGACACAAAAACTCTCAGTTACACAGTTTTACCAGTTTGTAGAGATTGTGAAAGAAAATGCATACACTGCAATCTTCCATTTCTGCACTGTGTTGTCAAGACCTCATTTCAGTTTCTCACCATCAGATTAAGCAAAACAGGGATTTGCATCTACTCACATCACAACTGTGCTTTAATCATGGGACTGCTCAGAAGAGACACTTATGTCCAAAGCAAATGGAGACAGCCTATGAGACTGATCCTCACTTCCAAACAGGCCAAGAAACAGCTCCCAGTCAAAAGTACCCTCTAAGATCTTCTCTTCTAGGGCTTTGAATCATCACAGCTATATTAACATCCTGCAAGTTAACTAATTTTGATAAGGAGTTCAGATAAAAGCTAAACCTAGCCTCTGTCTTGCTCTATGAAGAGTTATCAGCCTGCTAGGGGTTCCTTGCATTGTATTCCACTGCTCAGTGTAGACATAACTTTATACCTGTATTTATACTGATAACTTGATACTGATATACTGATATATTCCAAGTTTCTTGGAACCAAGATCCTGCAACAGTGCAAACTACCTCCTATTTCATGTCTATATTACAGTAAAACACACATAAAATCAACAGTATTAAGGTTTTGTACAAGCACAAAGAGAGCAAGAAAATGGAGTAAATACAGGAGTAAATACCCAGGAGTAAATACAGGGGGAAGCTGTTTTGTAGAAGTCTGTATTTAAGTGCATGAACACCTGTGACAGGTCAGTGCTGCACCAGTCTACTCAGGTTCAGTCCAAACCATCTGAAATCACTTGAATGTAATAGCTGTTGGATGTAATAATGCAAAACCAGTTTGGGAACTGTGAACATTTATTGACAAGGTTCCTTTTTATCACTCCTTCAGTACTTATTGGTTGTTCCAGCCTGAAAAAGCCATTATTAGAATCTATAGATATTCTTTGTAATGTGCTTTCTCCCACTAATTTATGATCTTCTGTTTCACCATAAACCCTTCACTATAGGACTAAAGTGATTTCAGATTTGCACACAACTTCACTAAAGTATTTTATAGATATTTCAAGTAGCATTAAATCAAGGCATTTAACCTTGGCAAATAATTTTATTATGGTTTTGTTGGATGTCTAAGAAAGATTTCCCACCTTCCTTACTGCTAATTTCTCAATAAAGCACACATTTCTAATTTTAGACTTACAGTGCTATTGAACTTCTCCAGAAAACACAGTATCTGAAGTCCTTCCAACACCCAGTCTCTCTGTTCTTTTCCTTTCTCCTCCTCTGCCCCTGAGCATTTTGACTGGCATAAAAAAGATATTCTCAATTCAAATTGACCTTGTTCTATTTCATTGCTTAGCAATGTGTCATTCATTTCTTAGCAGCCACCAAAAAGATTTACATCCCTCAAAAGAAAGAAGAAAAAAAAGGAAAAGAACATAGGAAACAGCTCCATTTCACTTTTAGGTTTGAACAAAACAGTGAATCAGTTTCTAACCTGAGTAGATCTAAGATATTCTGTGAGAATTAGACAAAGTCTCTGCCACTGTAAACAGAGGAATATACTACAGCTCAAGAGAGCCTTCTAAATTAAAAAATATTTTGTCTAGATTCTTGATCCTAAATGCCTTGCATGTAGACAATGGCCCTGCAATAATATTTTGTGTTAAAACAACAGAAAATTTAAAGTGAATGTTCATATTAAATATGACTTATTGTGACCTGAATTTTCAGTATTACAGGACATTTTTGGTGCTGACATGCTATAGCATTTCACTTTAAAATTGCCAAGTCCATGTTTTTTAGACTGTGTGAATGCAGTTCTGTCTTCTGTCTTGCTTCCTTATGTCGATATGTAAATGTTGCAAGGCTAATATTTATATAGTTTTGGGAAATAGCTGATTTTGAAATCTGGAAAGTCTCATCATCTCTGTGGAATTAAGTATCTTACTAAGATACACTGCAGCAGCTGAGCTTATATTTATTGCTAGCAGCTAGTCCCTGAACTCACAAATGTGCCTGCATGGCAACAGCTTTCCTATTAACACTCAAGCCAAGGAAAGTTGTGAGGCTGACTTACTGCTCACACTACAAGACCCATTTAAGGTTCAGTTTCTGGCTTTCAATCTTCACCATCCAGGCACCTTTAGTGTTGCCACTGTACTGAGATGTAACCTGTATGTAAGCTCAGAAGTGACCATAAACTCCAGGTAACAGAAAGCAAGCCAAAATCCAGCATAATCACATGTTGTGATTGATTTTCCAGTACTCTCAACATTCTGTTTTTATGAGAGATTTTGGTGAATCAATAGCTGTTGATTTCTTCCAATGATTTTGACATATGAGTTGTCAATTTGCTTTCCCTCAACTTTTTGTTGTTATATGTAAAACCCAGTAGCACTTGAATATCAATGGATCTTGCTCTACTGTCAATCACTGTATTTCAAACTTCTATTTCACTTCACTCTGCTCTCCACCACTATCTATTTTCACTCTCAGTATTTATTCTCTGCTTTTGAGTGTATTTCAAATTGTTTGCTTTGCAGACATACTACCTTCAAGAGTCAGAAAGTGCATTATCACTAATGTCAGCTCTCTTTCTAGTTTTCCAGAGTTATTATTCACCATATCTGCTTCCCATAGTGCTCTTTCCTTAATGGATAAGGGAACAAAGGGCTGCTGTCCATCTAATTGCTGAAAACTTTCTTCTCATTACCTGTCCCTTCACTAGAATGTAGTAAAAGCAAACGTCCCTCATAGGAATAGGTCTCCAAGCACCATTTACCCCCTGGAAATAGCACTGTAGATGAGTCTGTGAATGGGTGACTATGAAATGCTTCCTTTTCCTGAGATGTCACACATAACTTTTATTTCCTTCCTTTCACTTTTTGTCCCTAAGCAAGAGATGGAGTGTATTAAAATACCCCATAAACATTAGCTTTTTCTCACTTCGGTTTTTTCTTCAGCCTCTTATGCAGGAAGATGTGTCTGGATGAGAAGAAATTTAATTTTAGAGGTCCATCTGATTTCAAAATAAGTCAAAAGGTCCAGGGGTCATACATCTGAACTATACTTCTCATCTATTTAAAGCAAAACTTGGGTTGAGCAGCCACATTTCTAGCAAAAAGGATGCTAAGAAGAAATAACCTGCCTTCCACAGTCAAAATCAGTCAAAGGGATCAGGCCAATGAGAGACACGGGACAGACATATTTTGATGGTGAATTTGGGTACAAACTGCCACAGAGAAAGGAAACATGAGTAAAGATAGGAGCTCTGTCATGATCATCAAAAAATGCAGTTAGGTGAAACTGCAGAAGATTATATGACCAAAATATTTGAGTTACAAAGGGACAGAGATTTTATTCACAGTTGTTTTCATCACAGTTCTGAATTGCACCAAGGCCAAGAATTCATTGAATGCCTGCTACTAAAAATCTACCACTCTGGATTCTTGCTGAAGCCCATACAGATGAAAGACTTCATGAACTTCATACCTCACATGTCTTGCTTTTTTCTTTTTTTTTTTTTTCCTACAGATTTACTTGCTCATACCAAATGCCTTTTCTAAGTTACTCCTAATGTTGAATATTCAAGATTTAAGATGGCAAGTGCCACTGAACTTACCAGGGAATTCAATCCCTGAAACTAAATAAATTGCTCTAACATTTAGTCACCACAGAGAGGATTTAAAAAAAAAATCTGTCAACTTGCAGTTTTCATTGAGGCATTTGATCTCTGAATGATTGATATAAAGGCAAATCAGAGAGACATTTTAATTATTTGCATTCATTACTTAAACTTCTATATAGCATTTTTTTTCTGCAGACCAGCAAACAGAGAGCTACTGTGGCAAGACATGGGAAGTGTCCTGCCCTATTTTTAAAAGCAAGACTGGATGTGACAGCAGTGGCAATCAGAATTTCTTATCTGCTGATCTTTACAGAGAAACTTGAAATTTACTCATTTTGGGCTAGACATAAAAGCTAGCACAAACAAACATGATGAAAGCATTAATCTCAGAATGAGATAATTAGCTTGTTGATGGCATCTTTGATACAAGATCAGAGGCTGGCAATGCTGGATCTTCATTTATCTAAGATAACACAGTCTCACACAAAACTTCATAAGTAATTGAGGGACTTTGAAAATATCTGCTCCTACAGGGCAAATGGTTGGAAAAACAATCATATTTCTGGAGGTTACTCCTGTGTGAGTCCTGCCATAGATTTTCCTTTGTCTGAAGCTTCAGCAGTGGAAAGGGATGCTTGGATAACACCCTACTCATGAGGGTTATCCCATCATGCATAAAGATATCACCCTGTATGGTTCAAAATAATTTCCCCCTAATATTTTTTCCCTGTAAATTATTTCTGTTGTCACAAGTATTTCAGGTGTTTGCAAATGACAGTGGGAATATTGCAAATCTGACCTCTCAAGCTGCTAGGGCTGATTCACACATACCAGCCTCTGAAGCTATAAACACAACAAAAAGGTGATAAACAGTCTTCAGTATCATGTTATAATTAGCTTGACTGGATTTGCTTTTTCAGCTCTAAATCCATTTTGGGATGGCATAATTACTCTCATTTGTTGTTGGGGGCACAAATTATTCTATTACAAAAACATCTGAGAAGAAAACACAGAGCACATTTTGCATTGACTTAGATTTTGCTCTTAACATTTGGATAAATTCTCATGACACAGAACAACAGAAGTTTTTGCTGAAAACTCTGAGATGACCGATTGACAGATGCTAAGAGGAATGTTTATGTGACTTATGAATATTATTGTTAATAACGTGCATAAAATAATTTAATACTGTCTATTAACTTCATAAAGCATGTATATATTATACTGGATTGATTAGCTGAAGATTTTATTTCCTCTGAAAATGATGAATGTGCATCGAACGTACAAGATGAATATAAATAAAAAAGGAAAAGGTCACTCATCTCTCCCTCTCCTGACTCACCACTCCTTTTCTCATGCAGTCAGCCTGTTTTTCCCTAATGCATAAAATGCAGCATCTACAACTTTGTCCAAGGTATAACACCTGCATCACCACAAAAAATTAACCTTAGGTGATCTGTTTATTTTAGGGAATTATTTTAAGTGCCATTATTTCTGATCACAAATACTTGGAACAAAAGATGAGGGATGATTAAAATAACAGGTTAATAAATGAAAAGGCAAAGAAATATGAGTAATATATTGTAGGCTTACAGGGGATGTACTCATCAGAAGGAAATTGCCTCTCATACAGTTATAATTAATAATATATTTATCTGCATACATTACATAAAAACCCTCTATTTTCTAACAACTTCCCTGTGCTGTTTGGCAAGTTTTCAGTATATTTGGACATGTCACAACTACAAGGAGAAAAATGTGGCCAAATACTGAATAGATTATTAACAGAACAAGCACTCAAGTATTTTAAAACATGTACAGGAAAACATATTCCTTGTGGGGAAATATCCATTTGTTGTGTTCACAACATTTTTAGATCTCTTTTTCCCATTATTTCTCTTTACTCATCACCTCTGAAACTTACAGAGAGCTGCCTGGATATCCTCAAAAAATTACCAAATTGGTATCCTCCCTGTTCACACAAATGGCTGAAGAAACAACTGCTAGACTAAAACAATATCTTTTCCCATTAGTGTGCAATTAATCATTGAGAAATATAAGTATTGAGGACAAAACAACTACCCAGTTAACAACAGGAGTAAGGTATTCACAAACTGCTTCTAAATAATAGGTCCTGAATTTTGAAACCTTCCTTCAGTTGTGCCTCAGGAAACTCACTGTGAATTCTGCAATGATCAGATAAACAGAGAGAACTTTTCCATAAGAAATATATACTGACCAGCTCAGCTCTGATCTTTTTAATGGCCATCACTTTGAATACTCACAGAACCCTCACCCCCTTCTCAAACTTCTCCTTCAAAAGATTTAAACTTAAAATTCAGAAAGGATTTTCTGCATCTCATTTTTACCAAAATCTTGGTTAAAAAAAATAAACTAGAAGTTAATCAATGGATACAAACTCCTGCAGCATTACTGTGGTCAATGTCCTGTTACTATTGCACAATGACAATAATAATAATTTAAAAAAATAATAAAAGCAGCAACTTATGGAGTCTGAACTCATATTTCATTATTAGACTAAGCACCTTACATCCAAAAGGGCAAAGTCCAGTCCTCACCACCATTCCCCACAACATAATTCTATCTATTCACCTGTGACACGTCAGACCCATTTCCTATGTTCACAAATGATTGCTGATCCCTTGCAGCCATGGGATCTCCAATGCTGATGCAAAGGACACACTGGGACTACACAGATGAGGACAAGTTTTGGGGCTGCTCAGTCTCCACCTCTATGACAAATCTGGCTCATCAGAAGAAAATGATCTATGCAGCAAGACAAACCTCTTTTAGGCCACGGCGCTTCAAGGTCCAACCAGGTGTTCCAGCAGAGACTCACAAACAGTGCTCTGAGCCTATAACCCTCAGGGTTGACCAGCCTGGATCAGTGCTATTGCTCCAAGAGCAACTGACCTCTCTGCTGGCTTGCTCAGGACTGAGCTGAGCCTGTGTCTCAGGCCTCACCTTTTATTGGTCCCCTAATCCTGCTCATGCGCAGTTAGAGCCCGCCTTAATCAGGCACAGGTGGGCTTAGCACAAGCTCATGACCACTACCTGGCAATTAGTGGCACCTGGCTGCCTCATTTCACTTCACCTGGTTGCCTCATTTCACTACAGATCTACAGCAAAAGTTTTCATAAAGCATTCACACTTAACAAAGTAACATTTCCCAACAGAACAGTGTTTTGTGAGAGAATTGCTGTCCAGGTCTACTTCTGTGTTAACTCAAAGTGACATTTATTCCACTTAGCTCAGTTTACAGCTGAGACATTCATAAATACTCAGTAAAGGGGCACTTACAGAGCATCTGGATTTTTATATATATATATTATAGGTAGAAGCATTTAAAGAAATTGCAGTACCATCTCTGATTGCAACCCTGCTTCCTTTGTAAAGAACTCTCCATCTTTAATGGAAAGTAGTGAAATGAAGGAAAATAGCTTAAAAGCAGAAACAGAAGCAAGAGTAAAGAAAAAAAATGTTACACATATAAAGTGATAGAAAGCTGTAGTAAAAGCTGACAATAACAGGAACCTCCCTTCATCGTAAGTTCTCCCACTGTAACACATTTTTACTCCTTGTTTGTGGTGTGGGAAAGAAGACAGACATGTCTAAGTAACATCTTTGCAGATGCTTTGGTATTACTGCAAATATTTTATATTTCAAAACAAATTCCATCCAGGTAGCTTCATCCAAGACTAATGCAGAATATAAAGAATGTTATACATATTTATTCCTTTATGATTAATTTCTCTGGAATGTCAAATCTGTTTTAGAAGTGACACAAAATGCCATATCCTACCATGAAATCCAGATGAAGGATTATATTTATTTTCAAGTCTATGTTAATTTAGAATTAATTCTTACTACTTGAGGTCACAGCAACATATAACATCCCCTTAGACATGCTCAGCACAAAGGGCACTGGATAACATAGGAAACTTGTAAATGCCTGATGTTTTGGATGATACAAGGATGCTCAGGATCTTACTCATATTTTTTCTTTTTTTTTCCCCAAATTCTGGACTAAAAAAATAGCTGACATATAGGCAAGTGAATGCAGATAAAACTGTATGTGGTAAAAATATCTTATTAAATAAAAAGGCTCAGTCATGAAGCCTGATAATAAAGCCTAGTGTATTATTCAGCTCTGAAATTTCTAAAATTATTATGAGAAAGTTCATGAAACTTTTCAATATGTTAACCCAGATTCCTTAGGGACATCCAAGATAAAAGCAACATTTTCTGCACTCACATATCTGAAGTGCATGTTAGTCCCACCAAAATGCTTTGCTCCTAATTTTTTTGAACTGTTCCTTCATTGGACATCTAAAGCTCACTCTTGTATAATTTGACTCAGTTAAAAAGGCAAACCAGAAAAAGTTTATGTTCTTCACAATAACAGGAAATATGTAACTGAAATTCTATTCAGGTGGCCAAGCAAGTGAAGCCATAATTTTTTTTTTTCTTTGTAAAAAATTCTGCTATGTTTTAAATGCACCATGGTTAGCACCTAATGATTAAACCATCAACAACAGCAGCATTATTACATAAATTCAGGTATTATGTCTTAAAGTCAACATACATGTATGTTGTTATCTACAGAAATGTGTCTAACTTTTGCAAGCATTTGAAGAACTTTCTTTTTGTGATTTTCAAAGGAAAACACTGATACTTATTCTGTAAGATGCTTTACTGATTATCCAAATAATGAACAAAGACTTTAAAGAATGATTCTAGCATTACAAAGTATTCCCTTCTCATTGAAACCTCATGGTTCTTTAGTCTTGCAGCATGATTTGCAAACCTTAATTACAACTGCCATTAAAAATGCCTCTTGTAAGCTGGAAGTAGAGTCTTTGTTTAGCAATTTGCAACATTCCAAATTACATACATAAATATTTCCTAAAACTCCAGCCAACTCTTCTCCCATCCAGTAAACCCACAAAAGAAGTGGAAACTTCATGGAACAACATGAGTTCCATAACAACACAAGTTTTAAGTTCCTCAGAAGAACTATTGTATCTTGATGCTCTAGCAAACACAAACACACTTTAATGAAAAAAAATATGAATCCAATAAAGAATTGTTCTGCTCACTGCCAGTTGGATGGCAACCACACTAAAATCACCAAGACCATCAAAAGCTGAACAGGGGCTATACTTTAGCCTGACCTCTGATCAATAACATAGCTTTTTAAAAACAGAAAGGAAAACAGTAATGGTGTGCAAACCAAATGATCCCAGATATTATCCTACTATTTTTAATTCAGCTAAAGCAGTTTTTAGAAACTATTATAAATGTTATTTATAAGACTGCAAATATTTTCTAATTACCATGTTTTGATGGAAGGGAAGCTATCTTGATTGCCTAATATTTGAAATTTCTATGGAATTTTCCATGCAGTAAAGCATTTCAAAGAGTTTATTATCATTTATTTTAAATTAACTAGTGTCTTGGGAATATGAAAAGATTTAATCCAGTACTTTACTTTTTTAAAAAAACCTAAGAAATAGGTGTATATGTGCATTGTATATCATCATCTATAAAAAAAGGCATTAACATCAGATTGAATACCTAATAAAGCTAAGTAATAGAGATGAGTTCTGTATACCTAGATACAAAATTATGCAAAATATGTTACAGATTTATGACTAAAATAATTTAGAACAATTTTAGAACCATTCTCATAATCTGCCTCTCACAAGTAAGTAAACAAAACAGGCCTGGCATGATGCAAGATTGATGCCTGACCATACAGTTCTTTTAAGGGTATATATTATGTAGCTTAGTGAAATGCTCTATCATAATTTGGCTCAGGGTCTACATATTTAGATTTATTTTTTTTCTCTTGCTGCACACAGTTCCACCAACCTGTATTTATTTTGTTGTGCTGCACTACCTGTGTTTCCTTTGGGTGTAGCTACCACAGTGATGTATCAGCTACAACATGAAAAACCTGACAGAGAATCATTGATGTGGGAAGAAGTTCCTGGCTTTCAGTGCACCTGACACAGGTACCGTACTCAAAATACTCCATCTCAGTGCTGGGCCATGGCAATGAATATATTGCCAAACTGCCAGATCTTGAGGAAAGTTCTCTCAAACCAGTTTTGCCTTCTGACTTTAGAAACTTGTGGAATTCAATATTGCCTAAATCACACTAGAAATGAAAAATATTTGTCTAACTACACTGATTGTATTTTTTTGCTGGACTTATAAGTAAGCATTCTTGCAGAATGATATCTAACTTGGCTATGCATTTTAGCATAGGTTTGAAAGTAAATGATTGTAAAAATTGCAGTGCAGAAATAGGACAGTATGCAGCAGCTTATCTTCTAGACAACATGAGGCAGAAAGAATGCCTCACTGGGTAACCTCTTGCATTATATTAGCAACAAATTCAATCCTTGAGTCCTGTTTTGCAAAATACAACATAGCAAAAAAAAAAAATCATCAACACAATTTCAGATGGATTTGTTCCCAACAACAGCTTGTCAGAGGTTATGGAAAAAATGGAAAACCACCAAATACTAACTTTACTCTCTCAGCATATTAGGAGCCACAAAGAAGAATGCTGACTAAAGGTTAAGAGTATCCTTTTAGAATCCTGGTAGTACTCAGGTTCAGTGACACACACAACTGATCATTTACAGAGAAAATCTTCCCTACATAGCTTTGCTGGAAAGGAAGACATAACATGTCTTCTCATTTTCCACTAAAGACAAAAATCCTTATTATTCACACTAGTCCTAACGTTTTTGATGTGTTACCAGTGAGGGATCTAAAATGTAAATGTCGACACCATTAAAACACAAAGCATATGAGTAAAGGCATCATTCTTGGGTTGAATAGCTCTAAATTTCTCAAATGCCAATAAGCTTCTGCTTCTGGAGTATATTTGAACTAGTGACCTATAAAATTAAGTGTAATAAATAGTAAATTAAAATTGAATAAAGGATATCAGTTCTCCTTGGACTCCTCCAACAGATCATTTCCTTTATCTTGTGTTATTCATGAGCTCTTCCTTTTATTTGCATCCATTGGTCAACTTGCACTTCCTGTGAGCTAATAATTTCATCCAAACCAATCTAATCCAATGAATTCAGTGAGTTTTTTAGTATATAGCTGCATGCTTTAAAAAACCACTCTTTGTTGTGTCATTTGCAATAGCCTGCAGTTACACTCTTCAAAGTTACAAAGACTGACTTATTATTTGCAATATGGTTTTTATAGAAAAAAATTCACTTGCCAACTTATGTGGTCAGTTAACTGTTCTTAATAGGCAAATAAAACTCATGAATGGATGAGTACATTTATAAATGTAAAAAACTGCACAGGTAGATCTTCAGCCAATGTGATAATTTTTAAAACCAGTCTTAGAAGCAAATTTAATATTAAATCTAGTTCATATCACTTAAGCATATGGAAGATTGACTGTCATAATAGCTAGCAGTCTTTATTTTTTAATTACAATAACAGTCTGGCAATTTTAAGGAAGTATGAGTCTTCTCATCCTTTGTATTTTAATATGGGAGTTTCAAAAGTAAGCATGGTGGGACACTAAATTAACATTAACAAAATGCTTAGTCATTTGCTACCTCTGAAGGCAAGTGACATTTCTGATAGTATTTGGTGAGCATAAATTGAACTGACCTTGGAAGAAACCTTTATGTCCTCATGTGCATAAAGCAGTGAGGAGCTATCTATATGCAGTTTCACACCTCATGAACTTTTACACATTATTCATCTAAATCAGAGATCCAAATACAAAATCTGGCACATGGGACATCATGTGGAATTCTGATATTCCTTAGCAAATGTAGGGTCCTGAAATAAATGGCTACGTTTAAATGATTTACAGATGTAGGGGTAGGATAGTGGGGGAGAGGGTCATTTTCATTTCTTATCCCAGATGCATACCTAAAGTAGAGATAATCATTGTGCTGCCTAAAGGGTGTTTCAAAACACCACATTTGAGAGAGCACACAGCATGGAAACTGATTATACAAATTGTGAGGGGAGACTGCAGAATTTCCTAGCATCTGGCACACTCAGTTAAATGAAGAGCTTGTCATATGCTGGCTTTTCAGCTGTGGTGTCTCACCTGAAGTCTGCAGTGTGGGGGAGATGACACAGCTGATATGCCAAAACATGACACCTTGACTCTCACGTGCCATGCACAGCTCCAGCCCCCACTGGGAAATGTTGCCCGGGTATTTTTTTCAGGTGATGTTACATTGTTTTGCTGGACTATTTGCTCCAATTTAAAGTCAAAATTAGCTTTTGAGATCAGAGGAATATTTAGCCAAGCTGTTTCGGTTGTACACTGGAACTGCAACCTGGCTTTTATCCTCTCTTAATGCTAAGCACTATTGCTGCTGTCATTTATTTTATGTGCAGAAGATAAATGTATTTTTCTGAACTGGACTATCAAAGAAGGCATGTGGTAAACATATGATAGAAACCACTACATAACTATTTTTGGCAGAAGCTGAAAAAATAAAATGGCAAAATATGCTATATATTCAATATACAGAAATCAACAAAAGATGTAATTTAAAATATATTATTAACATTTTCAGTAATATGGTAAGTTTTCATATAAAAATGATAAAACCTACAGAACAAGACTGCTTTAAAAAGCTATAGTAACAGCAGGATTACCAAAGGGACAGTGTCATAAATGCAAATACTGAAATCATCTTTGATGTTGTGTCATTCAAATTGTAAAATTGCAAAATATAGTCAGAGACACATAAGTGAAACACAGAGTTCTGAAACAAAATTTTGGATAAGGCTCTTCATTAAAAAAAAAAAAAAATGTTTGCATCTTTGTTTTAGGAGGAATGTACTGACCACTTGATGATTACCAAACATTGGTAATCATTGGTACCAATGTACAAACATTGGTAATTGGTACCAAACATTACCAAACTTTGGTCTTTGTGCTAAAACAAACACGATTTGTCTATTCTGAAAAAAGGTTGGTAATCAAAAGGATTTGATCTGTTTGCCACAGTGTGGATCAATACCACTAACTCAGTTATTTTGAAACAATCTGGTGAACCAGTGTCCAACTCAAGCTGAAGTAAAAGCAGTTGTATTAGTTCTGCATCCCTTTGCCCCTTCAGTAATTCTATAACCACTGTTCTGATGGAGCAGGGAAAGTAACAACCCCAGCAGTTCAGCTACCACAGCAATTCAAATTCTAGGACACATAAAGCATGTACCTAGCTTTTTCCTTTTACATGTAGCCATACCAGGTTTTGTACATTTCTAATATAAAGACTCAAAAAGGGATTCTAAACTGCAGTTTTCCTATGTTAATGAATACACTTTTCAACATTTAGTGGGAATGAATCAATTATTGCCTGGATCTGTGAGACTTGGTTTAGAAGAAAAAGAAAAAAAGAAAAAAAAAAAAAAAAAAAGAAAAAAAAACACAAACAAAAAAACCAAACGCAACAAAAAACCCCCACTGCAACAAGTGCATAAATGCAGTGTGATCAGTCTGTAAAGTATACACTCAGAACTACCAGAGAAAATAATTTTGAAATACAAAAAGAGCTCTGAAAACTAGATAAAAGAATGTAAACAAAAGCTATTCTTTTTATTCTGAATTACCCACCTGAGTCAATGCCATAATTTTCTAGGTAGGAGAAAAAAAAAGGAGAAAAGCTTGAATATCTTTCCCCTTAACTCCTTCTCAGTGAAGAAATGGATGAAGAAAACATCAGAATCTGAAAGGGCACATTTTCCATTGTGACTGCAAAAGCAGTGCTATGCTGTAAATCCTTTTAGCAGTGCTGAAATTTGTGGTGTCATCTTAAAAATGAATAATTTATGAAAAATTATAAAATTAAAATGCTTCCCACAACCGCCCTAACAATTTCATGCAAATATCCTAACTGCACATCCCTTGCTCTTCATCTCCTATTAACCCTTTCCAGTGGAATGAGGAAACTGGGTTTCCTCATAGGGAACAACTCTACACTGGGCTGTGTGTAACCCAAGGCATGATAAGCTTTGAAGTTAAATGTACAGACTGGGACATTTCTACCACAATGATAATCATGCAGTAAAAAAACTGGAAATCCATTCTTTACATCATCTTCCTATAATTTTAACTGCAACAATCCCACATTTCACATAGTTTAGATTGCACATACAATAAAAATAGAGAGAACCAATCTGTGTTCCACAGGACCACACGGTAAATACTTCTCCACAGACACTGGCTGGGGAGTGGGCTGGCTCTGCATTCATTGGTGCATTCTCTTCACATAAATCAGAGATCTCCAAAGTCTGATGGGATTTAACCTGGCTGCCAATGTTTCCAAAGGCTTCTGCAGTACCCAGCTTGGCAGTTCTATAAGGAAGACCTAACTATACACTGTACAGCCTCCAGGGACAATCCCTATGATGAGCACATCCCTCCATGGCCAATTAAACTGGTTTTAGAGTCACCTTGCACTGTTGGCAGGGTGCAAAGAGCCTGCAGTGCAGCTGAGGACCAGGGCCAAGGTGTTGTCAGTTCTGATCCTAAGGTTGGGGAACACTTTAAATTTTAGAGTTACTTTCACAGCTCATTGCAAAAGCACCACACAAACAACCTTCCCACAAAATAACATACGATCCCCTCCCCATAATAAAAGCTGCAAATTAAAGCATTCTCACCTCAACACAGCAGCTCCCAAAGCCAGCAAGGATAGGGCTGGAAAACATCATGGTTATGGCTGTTGAATATGGAAATTTCAGAAAAAGGTCTCAGAAAATACTGTGAAAACCTTTTGTAGGTATAAGAGATGAAAAGATACTTAGAAAGCTCTGTATCTTAGGGAGCATATTAAGGTTTATGTTGCTTGCAAAAGTTCTATGTTTTTAAATATATGTGACATTATTCAGTACAGCATTTTTACTGCCATACTATACAATGACAATCCTCTATGAAATGCTGACTAACCAGCAGCAGCTGATGAAGAACTTGCTGGAGTTGCAGACCGACCTTTCTGAGAAGTTTCAATTGCAAGCTGAGAAAGCTTAACCATAAAGAAAAGAGTAATTGGAAATAAGGAGTGAAGAATGGCAGATTCAAAGAGTGAAAAATTGTTAGATGCAAAATCTAACACAACAGTCACTGTAACCTCAGCAACTGGATGAGAACATTATAAAGACTTGAAAATGCACTAAAAAGACTCAAGGAAGCAGCTGTTTAGTGACACAAGAATTTGATATTAATTGCCATATACAAGCAAGAATAATTACATGCAGAATTCTTTTTTCTCAATATGTAAGTATATATCCACCTAGGTATATGCACATATGTGCATCAATGTATACACATACAAAGCCTTTTTGGTGAGAGAACTTTCTGAGCTGAAGCAAAGCTATTTGCACCACAGAGTATAGATGGGTTTATTCCATATTTCCTATTGATGTGCATATATATGACACAGTTCTCATTGGCTTTTATAAGAACGTGCTTAAGCTCTGTGTTGGCTGATTAGGTACAATCAGAATGCTGTGTGAATGTCTATTATGAATTTAATTAAATCAAATTGCAGAGATTTTCTTTGAAGCATATTTTTAACACACATTACACAGCAATGTTTCTTGTTGTGGTACACAACTTAATATCAACACATTCCTGTAGACCACCAGTCCTTTGAAATGCTATTACTAAACTTTGCCAGACATATTCATTAGTCCTGTACCAATTTTACAACTGAAGGCTCTTTCCTTGCCTCTTATTTTATATTATTTGAATCAAATCATGTCCTGGGTTATAGTAAAAATTATTTTGTGTACTTATTAAACTGAAATTAATTTATTTATTTGACACAAGTTGTTGACATTTTTCTATGTATAATATGCATTCATTTTTGGTCATATAGTTATGGTAAGAAGAGACAAAGTCAAAAGCAGAGAGTATTAGAAGTGGACTAACTCGAGATGCTTAATAGAATGAGGACTCCAGAATTCAAACCCAGATCATCTATTTGCCTGGAGAAGAGAGCAAACACTGAAAGGCAGACAAGTCTGTGTGCATCCACATTTACTTTTGACAGTGTGCATTCTTGAATGGAAACAGAGAGTATTTCTTTATACAAGTGGCCTCCTAGAGATAAATGTGTCAAATCTTTAAAAATCCAGACAAGGGGTATATTGACAGGGTGATTAATGATTGCCGGGATGCAGTAATAGACATAAATGTTAATGAGCTAAGATAACTTCTAGAGTAAAGCAGTATGGATTCCTAAAATACATTGCAGTAACAGAGAGCATCTCCCACAGGGCTGTCTTCTGATGCAAATATCATAGATTCTTACAGCATATTCATTTCATTCTTTTGATCATTTTCACTTATATGTGGACACTCTAAAATGAAATTTTTCTTCTTTCTAGCATTCTAAATAATACTCAAAATACAGTAACAGGGACATGCAGAAAGAAAACTAGGAGCTTTTTTTTTTTCTAAATTCAGTATTGTTTTCTGCATCTGAATTAGTTTCATTGATACAGTTTCATTTGCCGAGTGTCAAAAAAATCCATTCAATCCAATTAAAAAAAAATAATTATTTGTATTTGCTATTTGATAATACATGGAAACACAAGAAAAACATTTGAAGTCATACTATGATGAATCAACATCCAATCAAAAATTTTCTTACAGTCTCTCTCTCCTGTGCTCTAAGCTTCTCAGCAGAGGGAATTGTTTTTTGAGATTCTGCATGTCAAAAGCAAAAGCAGCATATCAAAAACCTTAACTAAAATTAATATAAGAAGGTAGGTTACAACTGACAGTTTTGGCATTCATTGTGTTTCATGGGATATTCAGCTGAAGATGGGCAGAAAAGCATCTGCAAACAAATATGTATCAGCTAGTTCTGGTGCAGCTGAATACAAGGGCCAGAGACTAAAAGTGAGTGATGGTTCTAATGGCAAGATTTTGTTTCCTTATTGATTCATTCAGAGAGACCATAAATGATAGTGCCTATTAAACAAAAAAGTTAGAAGCATGCAGCTGCTGCAGAACTCTGTAGAAGTAAGCATGGAGTACCCTCTAAATTTTATGCCCTATAGACCACAACTCACATAAATCCATCTATCTGATGTGCTGCAGCCTGAACTTTCTGTTAAAAAGGGCACTGGTACAGATTGTACTGAAATTAATTATTATTTTCACACAGGCTAATTCATAGCATATGGAGAAAAGAATGTCTCAGGAACCATTAATAGCTCATTAATAGCTTCCCAACTGAACACAACAGTACCACCAGTTGCATCTCTTAGCATACTTTAAATTAATGCATCCCATGCTATCCGGGGGATAATGAATACCCATGCTTTGTTGAAAACTGTTTTTCCTCACAAGAATATTAATGAAACACCAGAATAATTGTTTTGGTATGAACATTGCTGAAACACATACAGGAATGTTTTGATATAAACAAGCATATTTTCTTCCATCTTCTCTCTCTCCTAATCAATAAAGTTTACAAAAGGAAACAACACTGTTTGCTGGCCTGTACAGCACAAGCAGGAAGAAGGTAACAGAATCAATAGGGAAATTACTTTCAACCAAGCAAGTGATTTATAAGCTGCATTTTACTATCCTTAGAAAAATACATAACTAAAGCCACATGATGTCCATTTGTAAAAGAAAGAGTTCCAGGTTTCTTTACACTGTTGCAACTTCAGTTTAAGAAGTTTCTAAACACCTCTATACATTAGATATGTACTTGCAATATAGAGGGAGAAGGATGGCAGGCCCTGTAAGGAATAGCCAATAAACTGCCTTTTCATTAGTAAAGAAACTGATGAATATCAGTCAGTGAGGGATAAGGAAAATACCTACATTAACAATCTCCTGTTCTTCTTGTGTGGTTCTTTTTTCCAGCAATCATACACAGGTGAGGTCCTCAAGGTGCACACAGGATTGACAATGCATTAAGATGCCCTCCAGGATACAGCTCCCTGCTTTAGTCACAGGATTACTCTAGCTGTGAAATGCTTTCTACCAGCAGTAATCTAAATGGTATGGCTGATGCCAGAATGAAACCTACCTCAAGGGTCTGCAAGAATTGCAGTGTTTGGCAACTGTGAAGAAATGATAGCTCTTCAAATTGTCAGAATTATTGGTCACTCCAAAGAGAATTTGGATTACAACACACATCCTGTCACCGTGCAGATGTGCTTTGGTTTCATCTCATCTCCAGAAAGTGGCAACACCAACTTTCTGTAACCCCGGACAAAAAGCAGAAGTGGAAGGATAACCTGGCATGTGCTTTTGTGCATCTCTGCAGCCAGCATAAGGATGCTGCAAGCCCTGAGAGTGTGGATCCTGAGAGAAGAAAATCAGCACAGAAGAGTCTTTCTGTCATGGTACTCTGGAGAATACTAAAAGGCAATGCGGATGCGGCCACAATGACTGCAGGGAAGATTGCGGCTGAGAACCCAGACCTTGGAGAAATGGGCTCCAGGGACTACGTGGTGGTCAGTTAATTTCAAAGCTATCAGTCATTGTCATTACAGTGTGAAAAAGGAATGCCTGGCTGTAGCCAAAGGTGAAACAAGCTTAGAAAGTGTCAGCAAATGCCTAATTCAAAAGAAGGCTCTGGATCCAAGCTCTGCAACTGATGTGCTGAGAATTAAAATGTTTTAAAAAAAGGAAGACATCAGGATTTTGGAATTCCCCTTTCCATTGGACATCCGTTTCCACTTTGATACTACACTGGGACACAAATTCCTCAGTTAAATCAACACAAAAAGAATAACTTACATTGATGAACGGGAAAAAAAGCCAGCTGCCACTCAAGGCTTAAGATCTGGAAGATACAGCTCATTTAGATACAACCATTTTCTATAATCTACTCTTGAACTGTATTTCAAAACATGCTTTTTAGTATTCACACATTCCCTCTGCTTTCATGTATTTGCTTTGAAAAGAAATAGTGTCTGTCTTTCCCATGTAGTGTGGAGACATCCAGTGGAAAAAAAAAAAAGTAGCCCAGGGATTAAATTATACTACTGAAACTCAGCCTGCTGCTAAGAAAAAAATCATCTGTCTCTCTTATTTATGCTGAGATTTCCAACAACTGGAATGTTACCTCTTGGCCATCAGTTCTGAGAAGTATTCCTAATCAATATCTGAAATAAATTATACATTTTAGTCTTCTCAATAGCAATTTCTTCTTCAGATTTCTTTTTTTTCTGTGATTTGGAAGAAATATATGATTATATAAATCTACTAAAAAGAATTACACCTCATAATATTTCTTTTTTAACAATTAAAATCTCCGCAAACTGTTTTAGATTTATATTTTGACTGGAGATTTCATTTTTCATTCTATTTTCTGAGCCGATTTATTTTATTTTATTTGAAATGCATTGCAGTGCAAAAATAGGGGAAACAGTTTAACAGCAAACATGCATTCTACTTAACTAGGTGACCAAGAAAGAAGGGCAACTTACTAGCAGCTCCTCTGTAGAAATCAAAGCAATAAATTTCCTTTTTTAAAGAAAGATTTTGCAAAAAAGCAAGTACTTTTTTATTGTACATGTTGAGACTAATCAGATCATCACAAATCTTTGTAGATGTGCAGGAGAAACAGTTTAAAACTCAGCTTCACATCTCCCTAATACTTTTTAGAATTACTTTTATAATTTAACACCCATTACTCAGGAAAATTATAGACTCCAGATTCTTCTTGCATTATGTTATCTCCTACATTCTTCATCTGACCAGTGCAGCAGACGAAAAACAAGGAAATAATTATAGCTTCACAGTTCTGTAGGCAAGCCAACACCATCCTAATTTTCTAGCAACATGTTTTTCATAAGATATTACACATCAGCTGGATTAATGGATCAAAATTGGGTCTCTCTTCTGATGTCAGAGAGACAGAACTATTTGGAGGAGAAGCCAGCTCTGTTTGCTGTTTTCCAGCTGAGAGCTTTCCAGCAACAGAACAATTCTCTACTGATTAACTGCAGCAGCATCTGGCTCCTTCGTATCACCTGAACAGTAAAAGATGCCAGATCCGTGTGGAGATAGGCATCCTTCCATGAAGCAGTTAGTGAAACCAATGCTACAGGATGTAGCAGTTAATTATTACCTACTATCTATGTAATTCTTTGAATAAACTATTGGTATGAATCACAGCATTAAGTGCCAGCAGAAATGACTGATGAAAAGGAACAGTAGATTAATGTAGAACAAAACAAACAAAAAGAAACCAAGAGAGCTTCTAGTTAGGTATTTAAGTGTCTTAACTGTCCTCGACTGTTTCACTTCAAAGGGTCAAGATGAACACGAGAACACCTAATAAAGTTTTTTTCCAAAAAATTGATTTGTTAAAAAACTGTAAACATCACAATCAGTATTTTGCAAAAGCCACTTGGAATAACCCAGAATAAACTCACAGCTAACATGTTTTTAAAACTATCCAGAATATGTCAGAGATTGCTGCAAAGAATTCTATTTGGTTTTTTTCTTCTTGTTAGCTGGCACGTTTTTAAAATTTGTCATTATATTACTGCATCCTACAATACTAAAAGATCCTTCTCAAATTATCTGCAGTCAAATTAAGTTTCCACCTTATAAAATAATCAAGGAAACAGAATTTGTTGTTGATACATATTATTTACACATCTTATTAATAATTTATGCATTTACACAATCATGTAGGATAGCACAGGTGTACAGACAGATCCGTTTGGGACATCGTAAGTAACTTCATCATGAACATGTATAATTTATTCCTTATCTCTCTTTTTAAAAATAATATTTCAGATATTCTTCTAAAAATTGTTGAACAGCAGAAGTGATCCTTCAAATGTATGCACATTTGGAAAAAGGTTGGATCTTAACCTTAATGTATGGGGTTTCTCTTTGACAATTTGATAGTAGAAAACACAATGCTAACAGCAGTGTTTAATTATAATACAATAAATATCAGTCTTGTCTCTTTCAGTAAGCTTAGGTAATCATATTCAGTAAACTCTAAAACAGGCATTTAATATAAAATAAATTTAAAAGAAATATGCCATCTCTTACTCTGACAAAAATTCAACAGATTAGCCTAGCACTGCAGCTTTACAGCTGGAGCTCTAGACACCCATTACATTTTGTGAGCTGTTTGTACTGTAGCTTTTGATATTCTTAAAGGATTGACAGCATTCCTTTCCTCTCAAACAAGGTCATTTTCAACTTAGCAGCATTCAGCAAGCTGCAAATCTGACTCTGCAAGGCGCTCCTAAGAATATCACTCAGACGATGGATGTTTTCCAGGTGGTTTTACAGAGAGCTATGAAATGCAGCTGCTACAAAACCTTTGATGAGACATAAGTAGAACAACATCAAATGTGCACTTCTGTCTGAGAAAATACATGAAAGTGCAAAACTAGCTGACACTGTCACATCATGGAGACAGCAAGAAACCAAGAGGAAAGATGATTTCTGTGGCCATTGCTTCGAGCATGGTCTATACAGAACAAACACACAAACAGGTTTTTAATTCCATCATTATATAATCAGACAGAAAGCAAGAAATTAGCCTTGCAAATAGAAATACATACACACACTCATATACATGCATGGTATCATAAATCATGACACTGACTTCCCTAAAATTTCCTTTTCTTGCAAACAGCAAGTTGCAAAAACAAAATTCACAGTGGCAACTCTGCTTGCACCTTCATCCAGCTCCTGAGAGGTGCAGGAGCTGATACCAACAACTGTTCTCAGGAAGCCCAAGGCAAGCACAGTATATTTATTTATCCAGTTTAACAACTAGCTCAGTCTAAGTGTTTCATCAAACATGTTTAAAGAAAAAACAGTGGCTGCTATATAGAAGATTAGTTATCTAGGCAGAAAAAATTGATTCAGACTTCAGTATATGCTTAAGTTCCAAGCATAGATTTCTTTAAATCATTTATAAATTTTTGTTTAGAGGACAAAAACACCTTTCTGTATTCCCTGTGCATATTTGGAACTGGTAAATTTTACTTGGGTATGTACAGAGATGGACCAAAAAATCTTATCTATAATTAAAAATATTTTTTAAAAAGTCAGTTCTTGAAGAAAAAATAATATTGGAATTCTAATTGAAGTTATCCTATTGAAAACACATTTCTTCAACACACAGGACAAGACTTTGAAGGAATAAATATCTAAAAACTGATGTCTTGACTCAGTAAACTTGCATTCAAATTTGGTGAAATTTGGCATGTTTTTCTTTCAATCAGTATTTGGAACCATTCTGATGAATGAGGGAAATGTGAAACAGTGGTTACCTGACATTTTACAGAAGTTGATGCCTCTTTACAGAAAAACAGAAGTATTTAACTTTTTAATGTATATGTGGCTTATCTTAAGTGGAGAAAATTGTTGCTCTTACAGCCTCAAGTTTATGTTCCATGCCAAAGACCAGCAAGTAACATCTTTTGCACTAATCAGTGCATTTTGTTTCTGCAGTTAAGGACAATTTTATCTGGCTCAAAACCAAAGTATCATTTCAGTGATATTTACAGTCATATTAAGTGTGAAACACAAAAAAATATAAAGAACATTTCAGACCAGTTGGCTCACAAGAATTTATTCCAGTAAACCAGAAATGGAACATATTCAGTTCATGGAGTCACCTACTAAATCATAGTCTTGTTTGAGTTTCAGAAGCTCTCTCCCTTCTTTCTGTTGCCACTGCCCTCAATTACTCCTAGATTTCATGGCAACATCCTTGCCAACCACAGGGGTCTCACAGCTCTTCACATGTTTTTCTTTCTGGTCAAACTCATTAATTTCAGCTTTCTCTTTTCATGGTTCTTACAGAACAGCCAAAGGGTCTTCATCTTAGGCTTATACCCCATTGCTCTCATCTATATGAACTGATTTTACTCCTTGTTACACTACTATCCTATCCAAAATTTCTAAAATGTGTTTTGGCTTTGGGGGTTTTTTTGGCTTAAAGAATCTGCATTACAGCAATATTTTTGTTTGTAAGACATGTAACCAATTATTTATACACAAGTCTTGTATCTGTGACAACTCTTCCATCTTATTAACTTTCCCAAGCTGGTCCCACTCGTGCACATATACAAAGAAATCTGGCTGACATAATACAAGTTCCCCCTGCATCTCTTGCTATTACAATTGTCATTTACAAGGCACAAGTGAATTTTTGTGCATTTCACACAATTTGTTTGAAAGCTGAAAAATAAGTCTCATTGACAGAGCTTAAGTAATGACAAAATGCAGTGAAGAGGATGCAACCTTTGCACAAAAGCCACGAAGTATTGTAGAAGAACAGCAATGGATTTCAGAATGCTACCCAGAAGGTTGACTTTAGTAATGTTATTCTATGCCTGTCTTATCAGAAAAATGTCCAGTGTCAGCAGTGTAAGTGCTCAGTCTGGATGCAGAAAACTATATACAAAGCACTTGATGAGCACAAAAGGAATTTTCTCCTTGTTGCTCTAAGACATCTACAAGAATCTTGCTACAAGATATCTACAGCTTTCAAGGATGTCCTGACTGGAAGCAGCACTTAAAATATATCAGCACTATTTCTTTGACATCTGTCATATATACTTCAGTACAGTCCTTTCCAACAACACATTCACATGAATCATCTACTTAAAATCTACCTCGTGTGGGAATGAGATAGTGATAATGGAAACCTGACAGTTTTTTGGATTTGTTACACTGCTAAAACCAGGCAATATGCTCAGACAAGTCCAAGCACCTATAGGGAAGCAGATGGAAGGATACACTCGAATTCCATCTGTGCTACATTTATTTGGCTTTTACACATAAGAAACTAAATTATTGACATTATTTCCATTCCCCACCAGGTTAGCAACTCGGCCATCACTGACAATATTAAACACAGGGGAATGTTAGTTCTTATCAGGCAACTTAAGCTTGTTGGTAGAACCAAATAGGTACAGCAATCAAGGACACAGAAACCAAGGTATTGATATTCAAGTAGATACCAATATATTTACCCTCAGTTTGGAGGCTATCACTGATCCTCCCTTATCTGCTAGGTGCTGAGGCACTGTAAGATGTTTGATGGACTTTGTTATTAAACAATTCTAAATTTTTTAGTGAAAAACTTTGATTATTGTAAGAATTTAGCATAGGAATCTCTTCATTAAGTCTGCCAACTCAGTAAGCTGTCTCCAAGATACCAAGAGTGGATGTAAAGGAAAAAACCTGAAAAATTACTTGGAATTATTATTTCAAAGTACTCTTCCAAATTTCACCAATTACAGCTCAGATTTCTTGGCCCAGAGGTAGTATCTTTGTGCTTCCACATCCTTCAAGATTTTTCCCCCCCTATGTCTGCATATCTATTTTTGAATCCACATAAAATCTGCAACATGATAGAAGGGTTCCATGGCTTAATTGTACAGCGAGAACCACACAGAGTTTTTCATAACCCTGCTGCTTGAATCTCTCCTGTGCCAAAATGGATGGAACTGACCGGAGCTGCTTCTGCAGTGTGTGCTATAGGGGAACTGTTACAGCATGTACTACACAAATTATCAATCAGTAATTTGGAGACAACCCCTGCCACGAGAAACTGCCAGGATACAGTTAAAAAACGATGCCACAGACAATCTGCTCATTTAGCAAGTAACTGGACCACTATTCTTGAGACTATGAACTGCACCTGCACCTGCCAATTCTGTGACTGCACATGCATAAACCACAGACTAAACCAAAAAGAGATGTGCAAGCTACAAATTTTTTAGCAAAGAACTGAGAGAAAGAAAGGTCATTTGAGGGAAGATAAGGAGGATATTCCTGTTTGAAATGTTTATCTAACACCTTCTAAGTGCCCCACATTACATCTAAAATGATGTCATGAAGGAGCATCATTATGATGGGCCTCTTCAAATAATGCTAAGGGCTAACATTTTTATTTTATCTTATTGACCATTCATTCCACAGTCTTTTCCATATTTGCTGTTTTATAATACAGCCCACAAGTAGTGGTGTATTTCAGAGATGTACACTAGAATTTCAGTATTACATGAATATATGCTTTGCCTTCTAACAATTGTCACCAGGTTTTGTTTGCCTGGGCCTTTTGACAGTTTTCCTGCTGCTTGTGCCATTGATTTGCAATACTGCAGTAAGAACATGACAATTGCATTTTGTTGTTCTGAAAAATTCTGAAATCCCAGGATTCAAATCAAAGTCTATTATCTGTAATGACACCCACTGGAAACACATGCTAGACAAGCCATGGCATGGGAGAAGTTCCCATTACTGCATGAAAAAAGATTTTTTTTTTTGTAATTGATATAAAACAATAATAAGATATACTTGATTTGTTTCATGCTAACACACCACTCCTCCTAATTTGCTGGAAACCTACTGCAGACATGGCATTGGCTAATTAGGCTAATTAGGCTAAACCTAAATGCAGACATGGCATTGGCTTTGTTTGTTTTCTATGCTTAAACTGATCTGGTATATAATGATTTTGCCTTGCAAAAGAGGTTATCTTTCTGGAAAAGGTCAAACATGGATTGCCCATGAGAGGTCTCCATTTTTCAGACAGCTTTTTCCCAGGTTTTTCACAGAAAGGAACAGTACATGCAAAAGTGTCCTGGAAAAGAACTTGTGGTTTTCTCATATGAATAAGCACTGGAAGTAAAAGAGAAGCAGAAAAGTAATTGTTGTATAGTGACAGCTCCTGGCAACTGTTACTTATCCATATATATTTACACTGATACTTAGGCTGCCATTTCTTGGATGCAGGTTGTACATGACATGGCCAATAAGCTACAGACACTACAACCTTTTGAACCAAGGTTCAGCCCATGCAGTTTAAAGTGCATTAAAGAACACTTAAAGTGTGAAATCCATTTGGCAAGTGCACAAAAAAACCTCCATCTTCTTTGGTACTTACTGAGTCCGGTGATTGTACAGAACTGTGAAAAGTTCTTGGTTCATTTCAAGACACAAGGTACTACAGCCACAAGCTTTCAGAGGCAGCCTAGACAAATTCCAACCATCTTAAAACAGAGGGCTAGTAGAGGTAATTCAGTTTATGGTATGCACAAGGGATGAAAGTGAAAAAGCTAACCTCTATCCAGAACTACAACCAGTTCTCCAGAATGTATTTGAAGTTATGCAGTTATGAAAAAAGTTAATGAACACAACATGTCTCCTGCTCTGGACCATGGTGAAAGAACCTTTCCATTCTCTATAGGAATAGTTTTGTATACATTTTATTCTAACACTCCAGGTCAAATTGCAAAACAAAGGAGATTTTTTTGAAAACTGGGCAAAGAAAAAAAAAAAGGAAGAGATTGAAAGTAAATACAGTTATTGACATGTAGATTTTCATATAGACTAGGACAAAAATGTAATACTGCATGTTCCAGAAAGAGCTACAATTGCCTTGCATGTTTCATAAACAACTATGTATTTTTTTAAGAACCCAAAATAATTTTTTTTCACACTTTATACTTCTCAGAGAACCCCTTGCATTGTCTTTAACATGATACAGATCTCACTTTGAGGTCTTACCTTTCTTTAGCAAAGCTACCTTTACTATGATGACTGTTCTCATGTATATATGCCCTTAAAATCTGTGTGCTTTCCTAAACATGGAACAGGACCCTGCTGTAACTTCAACACTGATTTTTTTTTCCAGTATCTCCTCCCAAAAATCATTCCAGGCACACCTGACCAGTCCCCCAATTACTCAGGTTATATACATTTTGCTGTTCCACAGGCAGAGCAGTTTCCACACCCTGTAGCCTAGCTATATATTTCCTCTTTTCCCCCTCTACAAAGTCCCTATCTACAGTCTCCCTAGGCTGGAAATGGTCTGTGCCCCTGTATGGTAGGAGCTTTGTGTGCCCTTTCTCATATTCCAGTCCAGTTCTACTATTCTCTTTTCCTTTCCTCTTCACCTTTCAAGGGCACTCTATCATCTGCATGACAACCTTCAACTGATACATTTTCTGGGTTTTGGATTTTTGGGGTGTTTTTTTTTTAAGCTTGCAATCATGGTTAACAAGTCCCACCTCCCACCTCAGAGTTGTGAATGTATTCTTATCTTAGTGGAAATTAGTTCTCTAACTAATTTCCACACTATTCCTAAGAGACTTCTTCATATGTGATGGTGGGTGGGTGTGATACCCTTGAGATTTTAATATCTAACCTTACTTGGCAGAGTTTTAAAAGTAAAGTAAGATGAACATTTGAAGATCACCTCTGTAATAACAAAAATTAATTCATTATTTTTCCTAGTTTCTAGCACACAGATATTTTTGTATGTGACATTAAATTACTTTCTTGTTTCAACTACATGAGTTGTATTTCAAAAAAACTAGTAGCCACCTGCATCAACTGCTACCTGAACAAATGTTTCTGTAGGTTCATGGCTGTGAAACTGCCATCAGAACCTTTCCCCAAGTCTGTGCAGAATGAACTTGAGCTACATGAACATAGATCATCAGGATTGTTCCAAACAAGAGTCAATTTTCAAAATCCAACCAGTCTTCTATGCAGCTCTCACAACCATTTTAGTTATTTCTAAGAAAGATTGCATCTGTGTGTAGATCTACTAACCACTGCTTCAGGTGCTCCTTAGAGCCACCTCCAGTGGCTACCAGTGGAACCAGTACCTACAGTTCTCATTAGAAAATGAAGCATTCCCTGACCTTTTAAATAAAAAGAACTGTGTGAGAATTAGTGGGTAATTTCTTCTGAATTACCTTGCATCACATCCTTCACAGAACATGAACAGCTCTATGGTTTTTTTTTTATTCTAGGCAGCCTTGAAGGAAACCTAAAAGAGAATCCATCAAGATAAAAACCAAACACTCAAATTGCTAAACACCAATAGGTTTGCAAATTATGCATCTAGTGACATTTAGTATTTTTTTCAGTGGGAGTTCCCATTGGCTAAGGGATAAAGGGCTATTTGTTTCCTCCTTTTGGTCCAATATAATTCCTAATACATGAGCAGGTTGAGCACTAATATATTCTTGATCCAAGTGAATGCAAAGCATTAGTATCTTCCTTAAATAAGGAAAATGCTGTAGGGAGAACATGATGATAGTGTTAAAATTAATGACCCAGTGCAATAGTATTTAAAACAGATTTGGCAGTAGCTTAATTACATTACCACATCAGATAAACTGGAGAACAAAGAATACATTGCCCCTGAAAGTCCTGACACATCCTCTTTCCCATTATCTTAAGGATTCAATGACATTCAGGATCTTCTGGTAACTGGAACTTTGAGTCTACGTTGTTTGTCCTGCTACATCAGCTAACTATGAATTATTAATCTAAGTAGTCCTCAAAATACTTTTTTTTAATACTCTGTGAAGTAGCTTTAACAAGGCAGTCTGTACTAATTATAGAAATACTGGGCAAAGACTACCATAATACTGGGATAATATGGAAAGAAGGAGAGAGACAGATCATTTCTTACCATCCTAAGATGGTTGGCACTGAGCCTAAAATGTCTCCTTCACTTTTTAAACAATTTCATAATGAAGGAATGGGCTTTGCCATAAAGCACCAGCAGCCATTCCCTCAAAAGTGCACACAAATACCTCAGCTGTGACATGGTCAGAGCATTCCAGGAAGTTTACAGAGTTTTTTTATGAGAAGTTTCAAGATGCTTTAGAGTGGTTGCACTGTGGTCCTGGAGCACCCTGTCAGTGAGTACCACTGCAGCCTCATGCTCTCTGTAGCCATCTGAAAAGCCTGTGGTGACTTGGTTTGGTTTAGGGAAGGCTGCTTGGTGTTTTCTTCTTGTGCTTTTGGGGTTTTTTTTGACCCCTACAGTCTCCAACTAGGTATATCAATAAAGTCATGGTCCCTCCCACATTTCTCCCCCAAGACTATCTAGGTCTCCTGGCAGCTCTCTCAATGTATGAGAATTCCCCTAATTCCTTCAGAGGCCCAGGAAAAAAAAAAAAAAAAAAAAAGAGTAGACTAAAGAAAAAAGAGAAATTATAAATAGCACTGTCTTGATAACCTCTGTGAAATCACAGGAAAAGAAAGACATGGTAGCACTGAATTAAGTCAGAATGCTATGAAAAATGTACAAGGTGGCTGATGGCACTTAGCTCTGATTTGGTTAGCAATAATAAAGGTATGTAAAACAGAATATATGCTAGGAAAGCATGATTTCATATAACCTGACTGCTATCATAGCCACTAGATAGTTTGAGTAGGATCTTTGACAAAAATAACCAAATAATAGGAATAAGATTCTCCCATGTTACAACAAACATTGTCAGACTAAAATGTCTTGTTTTAATTTAAAGAAGGCCTAAGAGCATATACTCACTCATGAAACAGATAATATAAATAATCAGACAACTCTATGGAATAAAGGTGATAGCTATGCCTTTATATTATTAAAGTTTTGCCTGGAAAATAAAAATAAACCACAAAAAATGTATTTTATACATTTAGTAGATCTGCTACATTAGATGAAACTAATAGATATAAAAGAGTAGAAAAGTATGTATTTATCCAGATTTCAGTGAGGAAAATTTTAAATAAAAATATCTTAGAAAAAAAAATCAGTATAGTTAAGCTTTCACGTCCAGTTCCTAGACTCTAGCTTCTTTCTCCTCTTTCTTCATAAAAGCAATCACGTTTGTGTATAGGACTATCTACACATTGTTTGAGCAACACATCTAGAAATCTTTTAATTACATCCAAGGTCATAGAGTTGAAGGAGGCAACAAGTCTTGCAGATTTTTTTTTCTGCTTACACTAATTATGTTTTCTTTCTGCAAGCATTATCTCTTAAGGGAAAGAACCTGCTGTCAGCAACTGCAGTATTTTCTGCTAAGTCATTCCACCACCTTGCAAAGACATTTGATAACATAAAAGTGATTTACAACATCATTCTACAAGATGAGAGATGAGCACAATGTATCAGTATGCAAAGAGTACCAGAGGTCCAGCAAAATATTAGCAACAATCTAAAGGAGTCCTGCAGAGTCACAGCAGACCTAGAAGCTCAAAGACCCTCATGGTTCCAAACAGTGATACATTCTGATGGAGCTGTGATCAATTATAAGAACTCTGTAAAGATCCTGTGAATATCCTACCTGATGAAATACGAATTAGAAAAATTAAACTGAATGTTCAATACAGGTCCTTAAAAATATCTTTAACATAAGATAAGTAGTAACTTTTTCAGCCAACAAAGTAGAAGCCACAACATAGTCTTATAAAAATTAATTCAGTTGCTGATGGGGGCTTGAAGAGCATAAAACACATTTACTTCAAGGGCAGAGACTTCAGAGGAATAACTGAAAATAACCCGAGTTTTCCACACCATCTGTACCAGCAAGGAGATATAAGTAGCTGCAGGACAGGCATAAAACCACTTGCACAAAAAACACTTTTCTTCTTCCTTGTTTCTATCTTTTGTGTCTTATTTATATGCTTCCTCTAGTTTCTGCTTATGCCAACTGTTCTGTACTGGCACGTGGCTATACAAGGTGCCATAAAATATTGAAGGAACTAAGTGCAGAGGTGAGGATAAGTGCATCATTTGTAGTGTCAATTACTACAGATGAAATATAGCAAATGAGATCTACATTTTGCAGTCAAGGGACAGAAGTTTTAGGAGAGCCAGCAGGAGGAAGGGGAGAAAATAAACTTAAAATGAGCTTCCTTGTGTATTACTCTCTGTTGAAGAACTGAGATGATTATGGATCCCCATTATGGGCAAAAATCATACTATAAAGTTATTTTGTCCTCACAGTTAATATCTATTGAGTCTACTCTGAAACAATTATGTTTTCAGTGTACCAGCTGCACAGAGGGAAAGTTTATGTGATGAAATGGAGAGGACTGCAGTCCCTGTTCTGTCTCTTTTAATTCTGGCTTTTCAAATGAAACGAGGAACCCAGGTGGAAAGATGCTCTGCCTGTCTGGCCATGTGACAAAGAGGAAAATGTAATTGATTATTCTTATCAAGGAAATTGATATCAAGTTTATTCAGTCTCATACTTAAGATGAAATGCACAGTGTAGTTAAATATTCTTTATTTTACACACAGCTTGAGCTGACCATAAGTATTTCAGTGATAGCAATAATGAAAAATGCAATATTAACTTAATTACAAAATTAATGGAAAGAGAAAAAGACCCCAGATCTTTACATGCTGACAATCAATACATTGTGACTGCTTCTGTCTGTAAAAATGTTGAGTTGCCTCAAGCTCATCACAATGGAAGAATAGCTAGAAAATACAGATTTAGCATGAAGAAATTCAAATAATGGCTTCAGAGAGTGAAAGGAATGAAGTGCCTTCCAGATTCTCTTTTATATCAGTCTCATACTTATCTTCTGTGATTAATCCCTCTTTGCAGAAACATTATTCTGTAGGTACCCAAATACCAGATAAATTCAGACACTGGACTTAACCACTGCAATATTTGCAAATGTATCAGAATCTGCTGGAGCTAAGACTGAAACACAAGCAACTTACCCAATGAAGGAGACCCTCAAATTTTATATTCTTGGTAGGAAAACACTCAGAAGAGACCTCTTCATTTGTGTCACCAAACTGCACATGCTTTTCAGTCTATCAGGAATCCACTATTGGCTACGCAAATTAGGTAACTTAAAATTTGCAGTTACCATGCAAAAATGTAGATTTCATACAGTACTATTATTTTTTTTTTCCAAATTTATTAGTGTAGTCAGGTGTCACCTGAAAAACAGCTTTAGAAAACAACCATTAGGCAAAAAGCACAAAACCAACACGTGATGATGTCATGCACTAAAACAAACCTGAAATCTGAAGTCATGTGTCAATTGTCTAGGCATGGAAAGCTACTAACTCAAAGTAACAGAAAGAACTTTCAGAAGCTATTACTGAAGTTTCTGCCTCTTCAGAGCTGCTCTAATTGACAACAGAAAGCATCTTGACAAAACACAGTTCACTGGTTCCAGAACTTAAGGTTGTGCCTCTCAGCATTAAACAAGTCTGATGAGATAAATCATGTTGCAGCAGAAGAGCAAGTGATAGCCAAAACTAGTCTCTCTATTGATTTTTTTTTTCCTTTCTTTTTACCTTGCTCTCAGGCCCATGCTTTGGGCAGCTTCAAGTGAAGCATCTGTAAACACCCATTTTCTAAAGTCTATCAGCCTAATAAAGCATTGTAATCTACTGTGAGTCCAATTATTTGGAAGCATACCTGCCTACCAACCTGGAAAAAAGACTTGTAACACAGAGGATGGAGAAGACTCTCTGAAACAGTCTTTTTTTTCTTCTTGAAACTGAAAAATAGGCAAAATGGATAGACAAAATATTCAGGGTGGAAGGATAAGCCCAGAGAAACCACAAAAGCAGCTGTCTAAAGCCTGGCATCCTTGTTCTTCTTGTTCTCTAATTTATAATTAGATATAATAAATATAATATGAAGGGCTAAAGATGGATCTCTTCTCCTTTGTTACATATCAGGGAATGTGTCTGATGTGTGGTGCCCATAGTGAAGGGAGGGTCATGCTGTAAGCAGGGAATGTTTAAGAGCATCTTCACCTAAAGCATTATACAAATTATGTGCATTATTATTTAAAGAACTGTAATAGATAATACAGCCTTACTGCTTTGGCAGCATTTAGAGTTTGACTGAGGTATACGCTTAATAAGTAAGCTAGCCAGGAAACCATTTTATTTAAAGTATTTGCATTTCCATGTTGGTGCCTGGCTTCACTCTCACAATTAACTTGAACTGATGCTTACTGGTTCTCAGCAAGACCATGTCACAGAATGGGACCATGCAGTACATCATTATCTAGCCTTAGAAAAGACAAACACTGCTAGATAGTATGTGGAACTTTCTCTAAATGACAAAAAAAAAAAAAGAAGCTGTAACACAGAGAATAAGATAAGCAAGTATTTCACAGGCCTAACAACTGCTTCTGTTATCCATAAGAAAAGCTGCAGATCTGCAGCAGCAAGGTATGCAGGAGGCAGCAGGGATGACTGGAAAGTCTCTGAAGGATGTTCCAGGCAGCAAATGTTTTGCTACAGCTCTTCCAGTACCTGATGTCAAAAGCTTCAAAGAGTACAGGAGATACCATATGAGATAAAGAGAGGAATAAGCTCTTCAGTCAAACACCTCAGCTTAATCCTTACTGCTTAGGGACTCAGATAGGATAATTTATAACCCTGACTTTTTAAAAGCATAAATTAAAACTATTTTCTTACTCAAAAGCATCCAATTCCTTTTGATTCTTAGCTATTATGTGTTTTTGGTCTCTCAGGGAAACAAGAATGTAGGAATCCAGCGCCTAAGAAAAAAATGTCTTTCATTCAACTCAATTCTACTTATTCCAAAAAGAAACTTGACAGCATCCTGGAATGTGAATATCCTACTATGAAAGCAAAAAATCTGAAATCCTTGATTTCCAAAGCCTTTTGAAAGAAAAAGTCTTACAATGCAACTTTCAATAGATTTTTTTGTTTGAAGAAGCATAACCTCCTTCTGCATGGAAACATCTTTCCATCAAGTATACAGGGTTTCCTGACACCTTCTCCACTGTTTTTCATTAACATAAAATGTTTTTGCTACCCAAGAAAAAGCAAGACTTTGCACTGCTTAATCCATTTACAGTTTTTGTATATTTCAACTCTTTCATTATTTAACTTGTCAGATACTTAGGTACATATCTGGTTTTATACCTGCCTTTGCTTCTAAATGAAATAGGCTTTTGATACCATAATCTGTACTGCTATAGCTTTTTCTTATGATACAGTAGTTTGAGCTCAACATACTTCTCTATGGAAGAATTGAACAAGAAAGTTTATTGTCTCATTACTTAGTCTGACTGCATTCTTTTTTACTACCACTGAAGGGCAGTTTCATACTGACTGGATTGCTACAGAAACTAAATTTTTACCAGAGTTTTTTTATAAATTAAATTAGCACTTAGGACTTCTTTCGGGGCTAGTTTTTTTTTTCTTGCTTGAGCATGAAACACATGACAGTTCAATTGCAATTAATTATCACCATAAAGAAATTACTGAGAATTCTTCTCAATGTCTTGAAATTCACTCCTTCCAAGTTTAAAAACTTCTTATTTAAGCCAGGCAGAAAGTAGAGAATTTTTGAAGTCATGACAATATGAATGGAGAGAACTGAAAGCATGGGTTTGTCAGTCTGATGGAGGTGGACAAAACTATTAAATAAGTCTATATGTAATTATTTCTTGCTAGAGGCCAGCTCTGCTTCTGGTATCACTGAAACAGTGTACATTGAGTTCTAGATGATGAGGTATAATGAAGGGGACTATCTTAAAGGAGAAAAAATTGAAAAAGCAAAGAATAGGATAATAAAGAATTTCAGATGTACTTTGAAATCGGATTCCTTGGGAAACTGCTGACAGAAGTAGATATGGCACAGAAGCTAAGCTGGGGATGAGGTATATGTTCCCCACTCCCAATCAGATATTACATGATTCTTATTTGATTAACTACTATCGAAAGTCTACATGTGCCTAAACTGACTTCCTATGGTTACTCGAACCGTTTTTCCAACCCATGAGACACTGTACAGCATGGAATACAAATTTTTTGAGGTGTGTGTTGTCCCAGATTACTTCTACAGTTTTTAGGGATTTTTTTCCTACCACAAGACCTGTTTTAAATACATCTTTCAGAGAAGGCGATCTGGTTTTGCAATTAGTCGTTTGTCATGAAGTTATCTTTCCTTTTATGTCTACTAAAACCAAGAATGGCAATGTTGTATACAGAGAAACACCAAAATCAGGAGCAGTAAGAATGGACTAAGAATGCAGCAACTTGAGCACAATGCACTTTTAAAACCTCTAGGGAATCATTACCCATTCTGGGCTCCACAGCATCTGCATCCACCCCCTAAAAAACCGCAACTCCTTGATTTTTAAACACCTACACTGGTGGCACTAACATATGCCATTAAAGCAATAACTTCTCAGAAGACAAAAATTAATACTAATACTCCAATGCAGCCGTAAGAGATCTTCAGAACAATGTGTCAATTATCACATCACTGTTTCATTCTCCAGATAGATTATGGAATCGGCTTCATCCACCTACTTCTGACAAGTACCTTAACTGCTATTTTAATCTTGACTGTTAAGTTAAATAAACTGTTTAAAGAAAGTTCAACAGCTAAAGCTATAGATCAAGCATCAGAAATGCCTCTAGCAACAGTTAAAGCCTTTTTTGATTTGTCACCTTACTTGCATTGCCCTTTCTAATAAAGTAATGGACACCCTCAAAATTGATATTAATCTTGACAAACACAATTTTCATTGCCTGCTCTACATTATGCTGCCAAGAGGGAACTAACACAGTTTCATTTGCTGAAATCTGGAATGATTCCAGGACTACTTATCCACAGTAGATCTTCACCAGAAAAGTTCATGCCAACTGCCAGCCTTCAGTGTTCACTGCATATGATTGGAGAGCAAATAACCCTGTGCCCACTCTGTAGGTGTGCTCCAGCTGCAGTGCTACCTCAGCCTTGGTTCATCAGGACAGAATCCACTTTTAGCACAAGATTAGGAAAAAAAAAATTCACTGTGAGACTGACGAGACACTGGACCAGGTTGCCCAGGGAAGCTGTGGATGCTCCTTCCCTGGAAGTGTTCAAGGCCAGGTTGGATGTAGCTTTGAGCAATCTGGTCTAATGGAAGGTGCCCCTGCCCATTTTAGGGGCCTGGAACTAGATGATCCTCAAGATCCATTCCAACCCAAACCATTCCATGATTCTATTAAGATGTTCAAGTGGCTACTGCAACATTCCCAATGCAGCTAAAAAACTCCAAACATACAGTAAAACAGTCTTAACGTAGATGCAATCCATGCATATCCAGCAGAAAACCACACTGTCTATATCCTCACTACATATATTTTCAAGGACAAGTGCCATTTCTGTTGTGATTGTGAAAAGGAAGAAACAATTAGGGGAGCTTGACTTTGTTCTCTAGCAATATTTATCAATTTAGCAAAAGGAGTGCTGATTATATTAAAATGACTAGCATAATAAAGAGGTACAGTTTATGTATAAATATCTCAGCCATAAATATTCAGCAAGTGTCCCAAGAGCTAAAGCTGGTGATAGAACTGACTGATAGTACTTGAACTGGATTAGTCTGTGGGACAGAAACTTTCTGACAAAACCAGCCACGCCAAATCAAGTGTAGGAGCACAACAGAGAGCATCCATCTATCAAAAGCAACATATGAGAAAACAAGAACCCAATTTTTTTTCAGAACAATACATGTTTCTTTTTTCAGAAACGTGTCCCCTCCAGCATAGACATTTCCCAGGCTCACTTCTACTAAAATCTAATCTTTCCATATATAGGCCTTCATATATGTGCCCCAGCCATCCCATGAGGGACTGCCCACAAGGCTCCCCTAAACAGCAGCAAGGCCAGAAAGCTCCATGAAATACTTTCAGTTGTAGAAACCTCAGACACAAAAAATAAAGAGAAATGACAAGCAGTAGTGCCTTGTTGGAATATTTGACTTCACAGCTTCCCTTCCTGCTTTCCACATATGAGTTTTCTCAGTCATACAACCCATACCTCTCCCATCAGGTAGCTGATAAGTAAGTTCCAACTATCTACAAGCAGCTCCAAAACATCATTGAGCTAAAGCCTTTTTTCCTCCTTGGAGAGTATTCATAACCAAGCTGTCACCTAAACCCGACAGCCTAATGTGTGCCAAACGTTTAATGGAGCTCTTACAGAGAACAGAAACACACTGTATGCCTTAACTGCCCCCAGAACACACATTCAATGCAAAATGGATTGTTAGCCAACCTCTTGAATGAAAGCAGGTTTACTTAGATATGATAATGCCTGGCACTTAAACCATTCTCCAGCACCCCAAAATGCCATTTTTTTCTTTTAACATGTTTATATTTTCTCAGCAATTAAAACACCTCTGCCTGCTTTGCTACTACCATAGTGCTACACAGACCAAAATCACAGTAGAAGGTTATGATACCAGTTCAACCACATTGTCACCTGCAGCTGATGTAGTGCTTTGTAGTCTGGCAGAAAAGTAAACATCCACTTCACACCACCCATCTTAAGAAATGCTTTCCTCTAATTATTCCTTTTAATTTCTAAAGATATCACAATGAATAATAATGTAATTTTTGTTATCAAAATAAAAGCTGAGAAATTGAAATAATCACATGAAATCTCTGGACGTATTTGCAAGCTAACTTTACAAATAGGACTTAAGTCTATCAACACTAATAAACAAGGAGAGCCCTTAACTTGAACACTTATTCTTCAAATTTCATTACATTGAATTTTATATTTCACTTTAAAAAAAATGAACTTACTGTCAAGTGTGTTAAAAAAAAGGAGTGGGGAGAAAAACATGCAAAAGCAGGCATTATGTGTGTACATTCACAATCCAATCTCATCAGATGCATGAATTAATTCTTGTGCACTATTTCAAAGAATAACAAGACAAAGGACATTTGCCTTAAAACAAAATATTAATAGCATCTAGGATGGCTTTTTTTTCCTCTACCTGACAAATGCAAGCATACTCCTGACAGTAACACAGGCAGGAGAATAAGGATGTTAGCTCTGTTTCAGGCTTTACCATTAACTTTCTGAATAGGTTTTTGGGATGCAATTTGCATTTTCATTATTTTTCCTACCTACTTCAAAACATAATTATTACACTTATTTATGTTGATCATTTTTCACTCATTAAAAAAAATTAATTGCCAATGTTACGCCTTCTATTCCACAGCAGAATTCTCAGCTTCACCCCAACGTGTAGCAAAATAAACCTAAACCAATCTAATAAAACCTGAGGCAACAAAAACCAAGCAACAAAAAAACCTCCAGTCTTTCCCATTATATAGTAATCGTATGTAAACATGGAGGCATTTTTCCAACTTTACTAAAACCCTACAAAATAGAGACTTCTAGCAAGCTACCAAAATCACATACATCTGTGTATTCAGCACCAGTCCTTAATCCAGTAAGACTTAGACACTTATGCATTATGTGCCTCGTTGCACTGAGCTAAGGACTTTTATATGAATGGGAACCCAAACGTGGCATGAGTGTCCTGGTTTGGGTATAAAGTTTGCCGTGTAATTAAGCAGAGCAGATAGCGTTATTTCACACTTAGGCTGCCACCTGATGGATACGCGATGTATCAGCACTGCTTGATAACCATGCACGGAATACGGGTGGTCAGGCAGTTTCACTTAGTACTGAAGATGCTGAAAATAAATTTAACACTCTCTTTACCCCGTATAAAGAAGTGTAGAAGTTTCTTTCTAGACTCTCATGCAATTTTAAACCGAGAACAAACGATTTAATTCTACTAAGGGCTTAAGTCCTTGTTATTAAGAAGAATATGTAAGGTTAACAGATAGTTATGGCTCTCTGTATGTAAGGATATGCTGTTATGTGAAGTAATATAAAACACAAGACAGTTCTTTGGCATTCCTCCAGCACAGAATTGCTTTCAAAGGGTTAACTATAGAAATTTTGCTCTAAAGCTTCATCATGTTTATTATACAAACATCAACAAATAGTATAAAAAAAACCCAAAACAATTCACAGACAAATTCTGTCCCTAGAAGATCTACTCTCTGTCCCAGATAGGGGGGAGAGTAGTTTACAGCATTATGTGCTAATTTGCTTGGCCTGAATTTTATGTTTATGTTGCAATGAACATTCTGTATCTGTAATCTGGAGCTGAGAAGACCTTGTCACTCTAACACACACAGCATTAATTGTGTGTGCATATAAAACAAATAGTACATGACACCAAGCTCTTCTATGAATCATTTGATTCCAAATTCCAAATTAGTTTTTGAATGTTTCCATTATACTACACAATGAGGCAACATGATAATCACTATGTAGAAAAACCCACCAAAATATAGACCAGACAGAAAAAAAAAAAAAAAAAAAAAAAAAAAAAAAAAAAAAAAAAAAAGCTTTTCCTAACTTTTCCTATTTTTGCTATTCAAATGTTATCAATAATTTGTAAATGCCCTTCAGGTCAGGATAAAGTAATAGTAATCTATTGCTCAGGCACCAGTACTTATGTACTGACATGCAAAAATACAATTCATAAGGAATCAAACTATACAAATGAACATCTAGAATAGAGTCTAAAAAACCAAATCACCTAAAACCAGAGGTATCCCATTGAGAGTTCAGACTACATTAAAATAAATTAAAAAAAAAAGTATTTCTCTTTCTCAATTACTTACCTTAACAGTATATATAACACTACTTCCCATGGCATTGTGCAGGTATTTACTTTGCCTACCATCAAACAGTTCCCATAGCAACCATGTTAACTTTTAGCTCTTATGCACCAATGACTTCCCAGTTCATGGCACCCACTGTCAGAAGGACAACACAGCTGTTATATTTCTGCTGCTGACTTGCAAAAGGCTTTCCCCTCCTGGCTTTCATTAGGTGCACTGCTGCCCTGGGTCTCCCAGTTTCCCAGCATCAGGCACACAAATTGCAAGCAGGAGTGTGGGGTCACTGAAGGACTGTAGCCAGCAACACCTATAGACACCCTCCCTGCCCATTGTGAAGGAGTATCTGCCCAGAGGGGGATGCCAGGGCTGGAGCAATTGAGCAGTCCCAGAAGTTGTGTCCACACCTATTGTCCCAACAGCACCATAAACTGTAAATGCATGAGTAACTATTTTCCTGTTCCTATTCTTTATTCCTTTTAACGTAAAAGAAACAAAATTAAAACACAACAACAACAAAAAAACAAGCAACAATAAATAAAGAATCAGAGTCTTTGTTATCTGGGCTTGATTTTTTTGTCATTAAAAAAAAAAAACAAAAAACCCCACACTGTTCCTTTCTGCTTGATTAACACATTCCCTCTGCAATAAAATACACTGAAAAAGGAAATTGATTGTTCACACTCTTATTACATTAATTCATGGAGGACAACATCAACTGCATATAGAGCATAAGTTCAGATGTAACAATTACCTGCTAATATTCAGGTTCATTATTTTGTTTCTGTCTAAAGTACAGTGAAAAGCTTGGACTGTGACATATGGTTTTTTACTAGCAAGCATCAGTTTGTATGTGGATTTCAATACATCACACAATTTACAATACTTCCTTTATGTCTACTTACCAATATTACTGCCATCCTTCTTTTTTGGGTTTTTTTGTTTGGTTGGTTTTTGGTTTTTTGGTTTCTTCTGGGTAAATGTTGTGTCTACAACTTGTGCAATAGTTTTTTGAACAGAATTTGCTGTGTTGTCTCAAAGCCTAGTGAAAAGAAAACAAAGTATCTTTATGAAAACTATTTGAAAACAAGATTGTATCATTTTCATCTTGGCATATGTATACAAAGGTGTGCATTTGTCATTTATTTTCCTCGTGTAATGTTATGTTCCTATTATTTATAAATGCCTTCTAAAGCAATGTTTTCACTCTACAAATAAACTTACTATTTATGTAAATGTATCACCTAATATAATACCAGCTCTATTATGCATTCAGTAAGTTAAAAGCCCACCAATAGATCTTTCTTCCATTTTATTGCTCCATTATTCTGGTTGCACTGAGAATCTAAAATTACTGTTCGAATTACTTACTAAATCTTTGTTTATCTTCTACACCTATCTAGCCTGTATTTTGCAATTTGTAAACTGAAACTGATCTAAATACACTTGGCTGTTACTTCATAAGATCATTATAAATTTAACTTAATTAAGAAACAATATAGCTGTTGTCCCTGAATAATTTTAACATACTGCCTGCATTTATGCCCATTATGCACTGCATAGCAGTCATTATTTTCTAAACACTTTCATATTCCCCCTTTATTGAGTGGTGGATTACCTAGCTCTCAAATTATACATATTTATTTTATAAATGGTGTTACCAATAATTTTCTTTCATAATTGCTTTCAGTTGCTTGCAAGAGTTTATTTCTAGAACATCAAAGATTTATAAACCAGTCAATTGCAAACACTTTCTTTACTACGGGACCACTACATTCTCAAGGACATACATTACAATTTCAATTTCAGACAATACTCCTGTGTTACAAGGCTTACCAAAAAAAGGCAAAGGCAGCATTAAAATGCTTTTATATTGATTTTTCTTACTGCTGTTTCCTAGCAAAATTATACATTCCTTCCTACTAGTTTTGAATTAAAAGATAGAAGGCATTATATTAAATTTGCCCATACAGGTGTAGAGTTACCTCTTGTGAGAGGAAACACTGCCCTCTATTTGCAGGGCAAAATATAAAAAACCAAATGCTCAGCGCTGAGCTGAACATTCCCACCAGCATAATGGGGCTATACATAGCCACATACCTGTCGTTACACGGCAAAGGAAAAAAAGCTTCCTTTGGAGAGGAGTTTTGAAATAAATATCTGTATTTGGGTACATTTTCACATGAGCAAATAAACACTTTTAACAGTCCATGACAGACTGCCACAGACACGGACAAAACTCTCTTCCTCAGCCAGAGAACAACAGAGGTGGTGATGAAGGACAAGAGCTTTCACTTTTACCTAAAATCCAGCAGAAGTTCGCTATGGAAGCCTACTAACAACATCTGATTTTCATGAAAGCCACCCTGGTACACTACTGACTACGACTCTTCCACTGTTGGCAAAGCCACAGCCCAGCACAGAAGCTCCACGCAGCGGCCGCTGCTTACACGGGAGACATTTTGGGACTGAAGGCAGAGAGTCCCCTCAGAGAGAGGAGACGCCGCCCGCCACAGGACAGCCGGCCCCGCGGCGGAGCTGCTGAGGGGAAGCCCCGTTGACAGGGTACCGCCTGCCGCTGCCAGCTCCGTGGGGACAAACAAGGGACAAACGGAGTACAGGGACCGCCCGGCACAAGGACCGCCCTCTGCCCACGCCGCCGCCGCCGCCGCCACCGCCGCCGCCCCTTCTCCTCAGCCCGCCCGCAGCAGCGCCTTCTGCGCACGCGCCCTTTCCCGCGCAGGCGCAGCGGGGCGGAGGGCCGGTGACGGGGCAGCTGCCGGGGCCCGGCGCCATGGTTTACATCTCTAACGGTGAGGGGCAGGCGGGGGAGGGAGGGTCACCTCACTGCGGGGCGGCGAGGGGGCGGTGGCCGCGCAGCTGAGCGGCGGGGAAGGGGCTGGAGGTTGGGCCGGGGGGAGTCGGGCCCGCGCTGCCCGGGAGAGCCCACCCCAGCCTGCTGCCAAACCAACCCCACGCCCACGGCCTGGATCGGAGCCTCACGCGGGTCCAAGCAGTCTGTGTGAGGACTGTGGGAAGTCCGTGCGTGTTCTGAACACATCGGGAGCGTAACGGAGCAGCAGCTTAAACACACAGAGGGAATCAGAGACTGTGCTGGTGTTTTGGGAGGTCTGTCTGGCCACAGTGTCTGTCTGGTAGTGGTGATCCCGTTATTTCAAGACAAGTGCACTTCGGAATGGAGCTTGCCCCCCTCGGCCACCAAGTGTAGTTTATCATAGCATGATTTGGGTTGGAGAGGACCTTAAAGATCACCTAGTTCCAAGTTTCTCCCCCCTGACTGCAAATCCTAGACTCAGCAGATGTGTCTTGGTGTAATACACAATGTCACACACTGAACATCACTGGGTGTTTTGTACCAAATATGTTACAGGACAAGTTTTGGATAACCGGAGTCGAGCTCCTTGGAGTTTATCATCTATAACAGATTTCTTGTGGTCGATAGCAGATTTTGTGGTTCTGTTGTAAGTAGAAATTAATTCTTTCATGAACTTTTTTTCAGATTTGTCACAGATAGGAACTACTCAGTGCTATCAGGAACACAATAATAAAAATGTTAGATTTACTCTTTGGTGTTCCCTATCTACTGTCCCCAAAACATCTGTGAACATTATACTGTGACTACATGGCTTTGGTTATTAAACACTGTATGACCTTTAATAAAAAGAAAAGTTTATGAAAAATGATGTTAATTTACAGGTAGTTCAAGTGCATTTTCAATTTTCAATTTTCAAGAGAAAAAGCATATACTTTTGTTAAACAGTTTCTAATAGCTGAGCAAATAAGATCATTTGGAGAATTTCTACTGATAATAGATCAGTTGTGTAAAACATATCACAAATTTATGGCCCCAGATTGAAGCCAGTTAAACAAAGTATGATTTAGATGTATTCAAGTCAAGTACAACAGTCCTTTCAGTTATGGGTTTATACTTCATGCATTTTTTTGCACTATATTTACAACAACAATAACAAAAGATCTTACTGCTTGAGCTTTACTGTAATTTGAAACTGTTTCAACTTTTATCTTTGCAAGTAGGAGAAAAATTACAAATATTTATTACACAACAATAACCTTGAGAAATGTGTTCATTCCTGAACACTACTTACTGTTTTTCAGCCTTTTTGCTAATCTTAGAATCATTGAATAATTTGGGTTGGAAGGAACCTTAAAGATCAGCTAGTTCATCTTGCAATCCAGAATGTCAGAAAACTGTATTACTAGATTTAGCAGTCAAGTCACCTAAATCCTGTTTTATTTTTCAGTTTCCAGAGCATCATTCAACCAGATTTGAGAAGAAGAGGGTACACATCTTCCTCCTATTCAGGATACAATGATGGAAGAGGGTATTTTTTCATATTCATATTAGTTGTGATTTTTTTTTTCCTACCTTAGCAAAATGGCAATGTATTGAGATTACAATCATGATTTGCATTGAATCAGGTCATATAAGCAGACTAGAACATTGTTTATTTGTAGTATTTTGTCTGAAATGCATTGGTAACAAAACATAGCTTTGGAGAGTTGTAATAACACTCTCACCAAAACAGTTTTTCAAACCTGCCTAATCAACAATATGCATCTTTATTGAAATTCTTATTTTATACTTCCTTGTCCTGAGCATTTGATTTGCAATAGATCAGTTATTTCTTGTATTAGATTACAGATAAAGCAAAACATTGTTACAGGGACATCATTTCTATAAACAATACCATTACTGTTTCTTTGCTCTTAATGGTTTGGCCTTTTTTGTAGGACCTCAGTTAATTGTAGCTTTCTCTTGTGAGACAGGAGTAATTAGAACAGTTTGCATAAGAGAATTTTCATGAAAGTGAGGTTGGGATTGGTTTTTTTGGTTTTTTTTTACAGCTTTTCACATGAAACTCAAACAACTTTTCCAGAGGTCCCAGCTTTCTAGAGACTGCCATTTAAAGACCTAGTATATTTCTAGTGTAAAACACAATGCTGATTGAATAGATGTTGTTTTCTTTGCTTTCTTTTCAGGCCTCCAGCACATCCTCGCCGTAGGATGGGTCGAATAAATCACTGGGGTGGAGGCCCCAGTCCTCCACCAATGGCTGGAGGTGGATGAGGAAGGTAAATCCACATCTGATGCATCTTACCTGGGATTTTCCCCCCCCCCCCCTAAGTAACAAAGATAATTGAAGGTTAAAGCAGAATAGAGTATTGTGCAAAAGTCACCAAAATGGAAAGAGAGTCAAAGATACTTTCAGAAAAGGGGGAAAAAGGAAGTGAGGTGTTTAAAAAGCATTTTGCCTCAGAATTGGTGATTGTCCAATTTTAATTACATGGAAGCTGATACACAAAGTGTAGCAAAAATTATTGAGCAGAATAGTAGCAAAAATTGCTTTTAAAGGTGGGGCAAAAAACATTTAGAAAACCACGGTCTTAAATTTCTTACAGCTGCCTGACTGTAACACTAACACTGAATGTATATATAGTATGGTTTAATTTACTTCAAGACTTAAGTAAACAATCCTTTTTTCATGAGCCACTCACCTTTGTTACCATAATAAAAGTTACAAGACAAAAACAAACACATGCAGGTGGTTAACACCTGTAATTCTTGCATAAATAACTTTAGATTTCAAAAAGCAGAAAGACCAGTATTTCACTTCCATAGCAAAAGGATAAAAGCTTCTTACCATGTTTATTTTTTTTTTACCATTTGAATGTTTGGGTTTTTTTATTCTTTTTGACTAGACATGAGGCCAGCAAAGGCTTTAGGGAAGTCTTTCAGTTAAAACCAGCAAGGGGTAATCTGCTCAGAAGTAGAAGTTTGCAAGCCTGTAACATATCTCATTTATCTAAATTTAAAACCATTTTATTTTAAGATTATTTACATAAGTTTATCACACAGGCAAAAGCCTGGTTGTCTTTTAATGCACTGAAATTAATTTATCTTCTAGGTAAATGCCTGCTGAAGAGGCAGGCAAAAGCATACACATTTGCAAGATAAAAGGGAAGAATTTAGTGGTGGACCAAATGAGTTGAATGTTGTGAATGTGTGTGTCTAACTGGAAACTGTCCTGTGATACAAGCAGATTAATGAAGTTGTACTGGGAACTCCTTCTTCAAGGATCCGGTGTAACTGAACCACGGTTTCATTAAATATGTGTTTACTGTCTAAAGTCTTTGTATAGTTTCTGAATATTTTACTGTATCTGCAAAGTAACAAGTAAATTATATTTCGCTTGTCACAAGTGTGACTTTCTCATCATTTTTACAAAAAAAATTGTCTGAAGTACAGGAGAACTTTTCTGTTCAAATGAGGAAGAATACATATTTCTGTTTGATACAGAAGCTTCCTCCCAGAGGCAAACTTAAAAGCAGTGCTTCCTAATAGGCTTTGAATTTACCCTCTTTTTGTCAGCACTAACATTCTGTTTTTTCATGAAATTAATGATACTAAAAAAAAAAAAACATTTTAAATGCAACTTAAAAATCACTTAGTTTTACAATCCTTCCCTTTTATCAACTTTCTTCTTTAAGGCTCATAAAGGATTTTTAGATCACGCCTGCTTTGTAAGCAACTCTTGAAACAACTTGCTTCTCCATTATAAGCTTATTCAAAGGTAAAAGCCTATTTCCTGTACAAATTTAGTTAGGCCTTTTTTCCAATAAAATTAGGCTTTGTTTCTATTACAGGGGGAAAGAAAAGGTTGTGAACTCAAATACTAAGTGCAAATACAGAAGAGTTACTTTCTTTCAAACAGTAAATACCTTTTAACTAACTGAAACTATTTCAGGATGGAAGTTACTATTTCAGCTCTTGGTTTTGTTTGTGGGTTGGTTTGGGTTTTTTGGGTTGCCTATTTCAGTTTTGCTTTTTTTTGTTTGCTCAGTCTATGTGAAACAAGATTAACAAGAATCCATAGTGACTCATCTACAAGGTGCCACTGCAAATTTTTTACTTAAACCTTTCTAATAATTTCTTTAACAGGGAGTTACAACATCTACCAATACCCCTTGGTTAACATAAGCATCTACTATTTCACTTCTGGTGAAATCACCCCCTCCAGTAGCTCCCACTCCTGCTACACTTACCCAACACATAGTTACCATCTCTTAAATCTGCGGTGTAGCTGCAGCCTTCAGTACACAGATACACAGATCTTCCTCAGCTCCACTCAAAGGTCTCATTTTCATGAAGGAGCAGCTTCCTGCCCGCAGATCAGGTGCATACAGGTCGGTCGGCCATCCATAGTTCTTCACAGCTACATCATCACACGCACATCATCTCTACTATGGCATTTTTATAGACAGTATTTTTAAAAGTTCTCTGAAGAGCTGAGCTGCAGCCCCACCGGCAGTTACAGCCCAGCTGCCAGAGGTTGCCAGCCGCTGAGGCAGACAGAGCGGCTCCGCGGGCTCCGGCTCTCCGCTTGCCGCTGCTCGTCCCCTCGGCGCAGAGGCCGGGATAGTTCCTTAGCGCAACCACTGCCTCCTCGCATCCCGCTGCGAGCAGAGCGAGGCGGCCCGGGACAGCCACCGGTACCGCTGAGAGATCGACCGGGCCGGGAAGCCCCCCTCCCGCCGAGCCTCCCCCCTCGGTACCTGCCTGAGGGCGGTGCGGGGTGCGGGCCCGCCCCCTTCCGCTGCCCGCCTACGCCGGCCTCGGCGCCTCGGATCTCGGAGCAGCAGCGGCGGCTTCCGCCTGGCAACTCGGCCTGGTGGGCAGCATGACCCAGGCGGAGAAGGGCGAGGCGGAGAACGGGAAGGACAAAGAGCGCGACCGGGAGCGCGAACAGCGAGGCGTCAAGCGGCCCATCGTCCCCGCTGCCGTGCCCGAGTCCCTGCAGGAGGTGAGGCAAGGCCCGGCCCGGGCAGCCATGAGTGGCAGAGCCGCAGCAGCATCCCCGAAGGGCGGCAGAGCTGGGGCGGGCTCGGCCTTTTAAAGGCCTGGGCGCCGGGAAACACCGGGGGGGCTGGAGGCGGAGTCACCGGAACCCCCCTGTCTCACTGACGTGCGCGTTGTGGTGCTTTCAGCAAATACAGAGCAACTTCATCGTGGTGATACACCCCGGCTCGACGACCCTGCGGCTCGGGCGGGCCACGGACACGCTTCCCGTGGGCATCCCCCATGTCATCGCGCGGCGGCACAAGCAGCAGGGCCAGGCAGCCTACAGGGACAGCTGGCTCCTGAGGGACGGGCTCAATGTAAGCTCCGGGGGCGCGGATTGAGTGGCTTCAATGCTTGTTTTTACTACGTGTTTCCCCTGCAGTGCGTTTCTTCTTCTCATACTTTTTTTTTTTCCAGAGAGCCGTATATCTCTAGACAAACTTTTTCTTTTCTTTCCCTTTTAATGTGCTGGAAGGACCACCTTGCTAAAGTCAGCAGATTTGCACCAGTGTGTGTTGAGGCTTTATTTGATTTGTTTGCAATGACCTAAACCTAATAAACGGACTGGTTGAGGGGTTGGACGCCTGGGTTTCACTGTGTGGTGGTCTGACATCACGCACGGTATTTGTGTCTTTAGAAGGATGATTGTAGAACTAGAATTGGACTGCTACATTTGTAAATGCTTGTTTTTATGAGTTGATTTGTAATTTGAATAAGGTAGCCTGTAATTTTAGTCCAACCTGCTCAAAAAAAAACCACCTATGTAGTGATCTTATTCATGCTTTGAACCTGTACAAAAAAAATTAATCAAAACCGTGACTTTAATATTTAAACCTCACCTTTAAATAGTGGAGATTAAACATTTTTGCTCTTATTTAATGTTTCTGTATTTAAATAGTATCTTGAGCTCATCACTGTGGAGATTAAGTCCAACAGCCACTACAATCAGTTTACAGACTCAAGTTGACTTAGACAATTGGATCTTGGGAACTCTACTAAAAGATGATTTCTTTAAAAATAAGCGTATGTTCATTGTGCATTGTACAAACCTGTCCTTTCTACAGTCTGTCAGCTATAGTAATTTTTTGTTTAATAATAGCTTCATTATTACCAGTTTACAGTAGGTACTTATGTTGCATATTTGTGGCTTTTGTTTAGAAACCTGAGAGTAATGAGCAGAGACAAAATGGCCTTAAAATGGTGGACCAAGCAATATGGTCCAAAAAGATGTCAAATGGTGCAAGGCGCATACCCGTGTCACCTGACCAGGTAACTCATTCTTCACATTTTATTAAATTGTTGATTCAAGCAGTCATTTGGTGTGAAGATGTATTTTGGTGGACAACAATATTTGTTATACAGGAAATATTGATAGCTCTACTGCATATATGAGAAAATGGAGATGTGAAATAGTTTTTCAGGGGCTATGTGTGGGTTTTATCTTTCATGCATAAAAAGCAACTGGCAAGATGTTTCTCAGCAGCATTTCTTTTGATTATATTTCAGGCCAGATCATACAACAGACAGATGCGGCCAGCTATTTTAGATCACAGCTCTGGGGCCAAGTGGACAAACACATCAAATCATCCTGAATTTTTGGTAGGAGAAGAGGTAAGATTCATTTTCCCTCTGAAATGGACTTGTTATTAAGATCTAACACAGCTATGTGCTCAGTAGCAGTTTGTTCTATATTATTATGTCTTGAAAGGCATAAAAATTTAGTCAAGCAGTACATGAGACACTTTACTATGGACTAACTGAATATTTATTGTCATTCAGCTAGACCAAAGAGCTTTCCCCATTTCTTTAGCAAGTAACCTGTATCCTTTGCTGCTATAAATCAGTGTTTTTGAAGGGACTAGGTGGGAACTTTGCCCATGTGGAATAGTTCAGATAAAAAGTAAGAAACTTTCAAAGGGATCAGGATTGGGAATCACTGCTAAGCAACTAGGTATTCATAATATTCAGGATCTTTAAATTGTTTTAGCTATTAATTTGAGATTATGGTAAAGTATACTGTTATGACAATGGATATGAAAAATCAAACAGTTAAACCCATGTATTTAGTGTCTTTATTTTAATGCTTTGTATTCAAGCCCTGTTAAAAAGAAATCCACTGTATTCCTGTCACATGGGGTTGAGTGCTGCTGTATGTCTGTATTACCTGCTTCTGAAATACTTTTCTGGTATCTGTTACTAACCTTTTGGGAAGAGCAATCCATGAAACATCACATCTTATTTTCAGGCACTGTATGTTAATCCACTGGATTCTTATAATATACATTGGCCTATTAGAAGAGGACAGCTGAATCTGCACACAGGACCTGGTGGCTCCCTCACAGCTGTATTAGCAGATCTTGAAGTTATATGGTCATATGCAATACAAAAATACCTGGAAATACCACTGAAAGACTTAAAGGTGAGCTGTGCCCACATTAATGTGAGCTGTATCCACTTCTGTAAATGTTACTGTAAAAGAGAAGCAACCTTCTGGTTGGTAGTCTCGTCCTGGTGGTTTTCTTAATGAATAATATCTTTCTGCTGATGAGTGTATTTTCCAAAGACTTCATTTGGAATTTTGTGCAGCCTTTAAGACAAAAATTTTGAATAAAACTACCAAGGAGGTTTGGAAATTCCATTAGTCTGGGATTGGGCTTTTTTGTGTTGACTAACAAAGAGGCTATTGGTGAATGGTTGCCTAATACTTGCATAACTTTATCTTTGCACAATAGGTGTTTTTCTTATACCTAATATACTTGTAAATATTCTAGTGGCCTATACATTCCTAATTTGGTACTTAACCTGAACTAATATTTCAAATTATTAAAAACCTACCCCTTTCCATATTCTTGCTTCTTTTCAGTAACTTGTATATTATGTTTCCTTCCCTAGAATCAGGTATCCAAGAATGTAAAGATAAACTTAATTTGAGAGCTGGCTTTAATTTGTTGTTCCTATCTTCAGTACTACAGATGCATTTTACTAATTCCAGACATCTATAATAAACAACACGTGAAAGAATTGGTAAATATGATCCTCATGAAGATGGGCTTCTCAGGTAAAACCATACATAAGCAAGCACTTAGTGATAATAACATCAAGTTTTTTTTTTCCTTTTAAGGCACATTTATGCACACGAATCCCAGTTTGGCTGGGACAGACTTGTTTCATGTTATTTTTCCCATAATTATTGTCTCATAATTATTAAACTTGGAAAGAATAAGACATGAATGTAGGCATGCACCCTGCTCTTAGCTTTTCTCATGATTTTAAGGGCCTACTCAACAACAACAAAAAAAACCAAACCAAAACCCAAACCAATCTCTAAGTCCCCCACCCCATCTCCTTTAAGTATACGAAATTTCAATGAAGAGTTGGTCTATTAGTTGATTTTAGAAGACATTAAGATATCCTTTAAATGTCATCAACATGACTCTGTAGCTTGGCATAAAATTGGTGTAATATTTTCTTGCATTGCTAGGAATTATTGTACACCAGGAGTCTGTCTGTGCTACCTTTGGAAGTGGCTTAAGCAGTGCATGTATAGTAGATGTGGGAGATCAGAAGACAAGTGTTTGCTGTGTAGAAGATGGAGTTTCCCATCGCAATACCAGGTATCTTGTAATACACAGAGTTACTGTACACATGTACTTAGTGGCTTAACAAGGACTTGACTTTAAAAATGAGAACTTTTCTATAAATACAGGCTTTTTTTTACTGTGAGCCATGTAGCAGGGTCACTGTGTTACAACAGGAGTCATAAATCTGATGTCTTTAAAGAAAGAAAACAGGCAGAAGTGATTGTCTGGTCTGCAAACTATGTGGAAGGCATAATCACAGCATATCTAAAATGTTCCTATGCATGCTACTGTAGAAGGCCAGTATTTCAGCTAATAAATCTTCTCTGTGCTTTAGATTGTGCCTTGCATATGGAGGATCTGATGTGTCAAGGTGTTTTTACTGGCTTATGCAACGAGCAGGATTCCCCTATAGAGACTGTCAATTAACTAATAAATTGGATTGCTTGCTGCTTCAGCACCTAAAGGAGACATTTTGTCATCTAGACCAGGTGAGAAGGGAAAATTGGATATTCTCCAAGATTTTTTTTCCCTTTACAGACTGCTATTCTGTGAAACCTGTTTGTGAGTCTACAATTGCTTGTAAATGAAAGAAAATTTAATACTGCCAAAAGCTGGAGAAGCTTTGGACTCAAGTATTTTTAACTTGGTTTATTTTTCTTCTAGTTAAAAGGAATCCCAATTTTCTTTTATTACTGAAAGAAGCTGATAGTAACTGCATATTTGCTGTTTTTCAACTTCAGTTTTGTTAAATCTGCCAGCAGATCTTGTCTTTCTATACAAACCCTAATTTTAGAGGCTTAGGCTTGTGGAAAGCTGTTTTGGAAGGTTGTGCTACTTGGGAAAGACTTGAAAAAGAATTCAAGAATAGATAATTGAAATTCATAATCTGAAGAGCTCTGTTACTTTGTTATTTTCTACACTTGAAATAGAATATGAAGCTTCACAGAGATAGATAAAAGATTAAAAAGTTTGTCTACATCATATTTGACTTTAGGATATTTCTGGATTGCAAGACCATGAGTTCCAGATTCGTCATCCAGATTCTCCTGCTTTATTATACCAGCTCCGATTAGGGGATGAAAAATTGCAGGTGATTTTGTTGTGGTTTTGGTTTTTTTTTTAATTACAAGAATTATATTCAGCATTCAGGATCAGGGCTTCAGATTGTATCAGCCCGGTGCTACTAAGCCCACATGATTTATGGATTGTTCTTAACAAATGCTTGTTGATAGTTTTACAATTAATTACTACATGTATGAATGGGCCCCATGTAGCTCTAGTGGGTGCATAAGAATTCCTAAGTAGGTTTAGCCAGAATGGTTGAAGCTGCAACTAAATATGATTTTTACCCTTCAAATACAATAAATCAGTGCTAATTTGGGAATTTTTTCAGCTCACCATCATTCAATTTTCTGATTTTCCAATTCGGTAACAAACTACATTTGAACACCTATTTATCATACAATGTCAGAATGTATAATGAAGCTTATATACATATACAAGTGTATGTGTTGGGGGTTTTTTTTGTTTTGTTGGTTTTGTGGGTTTTTTTATGTAAATGCCAAAAATTAAAAACTTAGTAATAAAACCATGCCAAATCTCCCCTTCTGCAGGCTCCAATGGCTCTGTTTTATCCAGCAACCTTTGGAATCATTGGACAAAAAATGACAACTTTGCAGCACAGGTCACAAGGTGACCCTGAGGATCCTCATGATGAACATTATCTGCTAGCCACACAAAGTAAGCAGGAGCAGGTGTGTGAGTGCTCATTTTATTTTTCATTAAGTATTATTTAATTGGGGAATAAAATCAGGACTCATTAGTTCATATCAGAAACTGAAGTTTGTTACCTGGGTCAGAAGCAGTAAGGAGTAAATTTAGAGTAAGGATTGTGGATGCCTAGACTAGTTTTTAATTAGAATTGTGTATTTTCACAGTCCAGGAGGGCTTCATATTATGGCACTGATAAGTCTGAAAGAGTTAAAATACCTTGAAGGTGCAATGGTGCTTAGTTGAGTCATTGTATTGTTCTGTTACCTGCTGGATGTCTTTTTGCATTTTTCTTATTTCAACTTATTTTCTCATTTTTAAGTCTTCAAAAGCTACAGCTGATAGGAAATCTATGTCAAAGCCTGGTGCTTTTGAGGGAGACTTGAGAGGCCAAGCATCAGACATTTCAGAGAGGATGTACCCACAAGAAGTGGAACTGGGGTCTTCCCAGAGTGATTGTATGATACCTGGAAATGATTCAGAGGAACTAACTGCATACATGTCCAGGAAAACAGCTATTTCTCAGTTTGAAGGCAAAGCCTTGGGCCTTGACAAAGCCATTCTTCATAGCATCGACTGCTGTGGTAAGAACTGCATTTGTACAATTCTGTAAAATATGGACATCACTGTGAATGTATGTTAACTGCTGTTATCATACCAAAGCATGATGGATGTCCCTAAGTTTCATCATGTCTAGAGTAGATACACCATTCCTTATACTTGAATCTTTGTTGAGATTTCTTGAGCTAGACATTTTAAATCTCCAAGGAATAGATAAAGAAATTTTTAAGTAAACTTACCAATTTCTATCTGGTTTTACTTACATTAAATATATCCATTCATTCCAGCATCTGATGATACAAAAAAGAAGATGTACAGCTCCATCTTAGTGGTTGGAGGAGGCCTTATGTTTCATAAAGCTCAAGAGTTTCTTCAGCACCGAATTCTCAACAAAATGCCTCCTTCTTTTAGAAGAGTTGTTGAAAATGTTGAAGTCATCACAAGACCTAAGGTATGCTGTTAAATGATAGGTAAATGGTTAAAAAACAGTGATTGGTTGAAATCTTCAAAAGATGAAAAAAATTTATATTCTTTCAAATCCACAGATTAGTTGCATACTTCAGGAGACTGAAAAGAGCTTTCAGCTCATCATGTAGCACTCTCCAATTAGAGGCAGGAAATTAGAGGTATAGCAAGTGTTACTGGTATTGGTCACTGAAGTGCTTGTTATTGAAAGGCCACAGTCTTAAAAGAAGTAATTGGTACTGTGAAAGTTAACCTGCCTGCTCAGCAAGAAATTAAGGTTTTTTATTACTTTTAAGGTAAAATGAAGTATGGCATTAAAACAGATGGTTTTATTTGGCATAAATCAGGCAAAATTGGTAAAATCAAAACTTGAATATTTTCCAGAGCCTCTGTTGCTGAGGGCTGGATTTCCCTGATGTGCCTAGAAGGCATCTTAAAGGAATAAAAGTGACTTGTCTAAACACCTTAAATATTATTTCCATGTTTATATCTTGCTATTTTTTTCATGACATTTTTTTAGAAGCTTCTCCTCACTTACATTCAAGTGATGAGTGCTGCTGGAAAAATTAGGATGCAAGTCTTACAAACTATGCAGATTTACAGCAATGATTTTGTGCAATCTGTTGAATTTAGGATATGGATCCCCGGCTGATCGCATGGAAAGGAGGTGCAGTTCTGGCCTGCCTGGACACAACTCAGGAGCTCTGGATTTATCAGCGAGAATGGCAGCGCTTCGGCGTCAGAATGTTACGAGAGCGAGCTGCATTTGTATGGTAATAAACATCTCTACAGAGGAACAGGATTAATTGAAGATTCCTTCCCCCAAATGTCCTCTCTCCAAGTACAGATGTATTTGCTCTTGTGCTGATAAATATTTTTCTATTTTATTAAAACTAACTTCAACTGAGATTTTTTTCCAGTACACAAGTCTGAAGCATTGCTGTACTTCATCTTCTGAGTTATATGCATTGAATTTTGTGTACAGAGTATCACAGTCATCATCTCCAAATTCAGCACATTTATCTTGTAGAGGTTAGGAATACTGATAATGCACTGTGTGTTGAAGTATAAAATACTGACATAGCAGCTGTTCAGCCAAGATTCATTCCAGATACATGTACACAAAAGCAGTAGCCAAAGAGTGCAGGCTGTGGGTTTAATGCCTTATTCTGATTCATACTCCAGTGTTACCAGGTGGTATTGTTATTTAAGCCATTGTGGAAAAACTGAAATGGAAAAGCCAAACTAGAGTTGCTGTTGGTATTTTGCTTATATAATAAATTATATTATTAAGCAGAAAGACTTCAGAATTTAAAAGTGGAATATTTTTTTTCTTACCTGTTCTCATCATCAGAATCACTTGCCAGCTTTTCATTAGCTGTGGTAATTACCCACTACACTCAGAAGAACTAGATGCATTTTTATATAGTCAGCACCAACCTCAACCCTGTGCTTTTTAACAGGATTTTGACACTCAAATATCAGTATACCAGGACAGATATTTTGCTAGATTTTTGCAAATACAGGGGAAATTCTGCTGAATATACCTGATATATAATGTAACAGAAAACATTGCAGTTTTTCTTTAGTTTGCATTCAATATTGGCTTATGAATGATAAATACTCAAGATCTACACACAGTCTGCTAGGTTTTCTATAGGTCTTGGGCAGTCATATCCGAAGTTACCAATATAAGCAATTATGTGGGGGGGAAAAAAGAGTAGAATAATTTCAATTCAGAGTTAAATAATATTTCTGCATAGATTAATTATTTTCATGTAATTCCTTCTGTATGGTGTTTTGGTAGAGGTTTCCAGACAGGTATGCTGAGTTTCCTAAAACTGCTACCAGATTTTCTTGAAACATTCTTTCCCTACAACTGATACAAATAACAAAACCAGAGATTGATTCATGAGATAAATAAGAATCTTAAGAAAATTCCATGGACAGTTATCAGGCACAACCTACAGAACAACAGAGACTTAAATTACTACCATGAGAAGCAGTTTGATAGCTACCAATTTAGCAGTAAAAAAAAAACCACTTAAGGAAATTTTAAAAAAGCAATACATAGTATTATGTTTGTTTGTTACTCTGAATTAGTAGAACTCTTCACCTCAATTATCTATGTAAAAGCAAATACTCTTTTCATTGAAAATTTAATTTAAAAAATGTTACTTATCTCTGCAAAAATATCATTGCTCTCACCTCCCTGGTATCCTCACAGAAATTTTAGTTTCATTTAGCTGAAAGTGAAATGAAATCCCAAAGAAAAGAATTAGAGGGAGAACAAAAGAGACACACACAAGACATTTATCATAAAAGGAGGCATTGCTAAGTTAATCACACTTCATATTTAATTGCATTTCAGATTGCATTTCATTGGCTTTAAACCTATTATATACTCTTAACTATATATTTTCTTATGTTTTCATGTTCATTGATTAATCTAATTCTGAACAAAACAGTATTGCTTAAAAACATTCTTAGAATATTACATCAAAAAGTAAATTAACATATAACAGTGGAGAAGATTTTTTCTGAAAGCAACCACAGTTCTTTAGACTATATACTCTAAGGGTGGCCAGCTCTGCTGATAGTGGAAACACATGCCTCCTCCTGTGCCAATTCAGAAGAACTTAGAGTACCCTATGTTCATTTACTATTATTTTTATTATATATATATACTTATAAAAGTTACCATTGCTTCCACTTTTTTTTTCAAGTACTTAATAATTTTGACACTCATTAAATATTCAAGCTCAAATCTGCTTGTTATAAAAGTCATTTCTAGTCCTGTCTGTTATACAGACAGTTATATTTAAAATCCACAAACTTCCTGAGAGTTGAAAAGACTTCAGTTTAAAATAGTTAATAACTATATAAGTGATTAAATGGATTTCTGCTATAACCATGCATGAGAGGCACTATATACCCTGCAGATGGCACCTTATGACCTAATAGAGGATTTGTGCTTTTGAAGGGACAAGTTAGAATTGTTTGTTACAGCAGGGTCCCCCTGCAGGTGTTTGAATTCAGGCATTCATATGTGCTAAATGCATCTAGCACATTAAAACTCCAACAGATTTAGAAGCTTTAGATACAGTAATGCTCTCTGCTTTTCTGCTCTCCACTCTGAGTCAGGGGCACTGCCATTGTGTCTTTGTACCCATGCCTGTCCTTGCAGGTCTAATAAAGTGATTTTCAGTTTTCACTGCAGACCTAAAAACATTCTACTGAAGGCAGAAAATCCTATATGAAATATCCTTTATTCTAGCATGTAGTCCTAGATCTAGGAACCAGAATTTATAGTTCTACTGTGAAAAAAAGTGTACTCTGAATTTTTACAGGGTATTTTTATTTCTCCCCCTCTCCCTGTTCACAGGTTATAAGCTACCTTTATGTCCCTTGCACTCTGTAAATAACATGTGCCTTGTATTTTGTGGGACTAGCAGTAAGATACTCTATTCCCTAGATTCCAAACATTTTTTCCAGCTTTTATTTAGCTTTGACATCCACTGCTTTTGTACTTAACACAAGCAAAGGTTTGGTGCCCCAAAGCTTGGCTGTTTTTTCTCAGTAGTACTTTTAGCTACAAGCCCAGTCCTGTCCATGGCTCCCAGTGGCATAGTACCCTGTGTATTGATAATTGCAATTATGTCATTAATAAATCAAAAGCTTTACTGAACATTCATCTGCTCCTTAGAGGAGCTGGCTGCATTCACTGCAATAGTGCATGCAGAGCAATAAAGTCAGTCAATATCTTGGTCAACCCAGAACAAAATATTTGTAGTGATTTAGAAACATGCAGATTTAAACAAATTAATCTCTTCAGAACAATTATCTGTCCTAAACCTTGATTCTTAAGCTGAAAGGCAGTAGGGTACCTTTTATTTGCTCATGCCACTTTGCATGACTCTGCAGGTCACTTAGGAAATCCACCAGACACTGTGAAAACAAACAATATCTGTGCAGAGGCTTCCACTTTCATGCAATAGGACCTAAATTGTGTTTTCAAGTCCTTTTTCAAGCAATAGATCACAGAGATTATAAAGACCTGCTAGTGCAATGCTGAACCACTTAACTCAGTTCAGGAGCAGAAGCTTGTGAAGAAATATTCCCAGGAATTAAAATAAGCCCATCATAGGTAACATACTTCCATCTGTCCATCAGTTTTTGGATTGCATGTTTACCTGGTGGAAAAAGGGGAAAAAAAAAAATCACACTTTGAATTAGGAATTTCAGTATCAGTTTACAAATAACAAACCCATTCTTCTCCCATGCACCCAGAAAAATCTCTAGAAATCAGAGAATAAAGATTATGATGTTTCCTTTTGGATGTTTCAGAACCAGTATAGATAGATTTCTTGCATTATACTTGAAGAAATCACAAATTGACTATTTTTTTTACTGTAGTAAACAAAAAAATAACCCTTGATTCTTCTTAATGTCCTCATTGACGTCTTATTAATGTCTAATTAGTAAATAGCTGCACATTTACTCATAGTTCCACAGGGTACAATTAGTCTTTTCCATTAGTGAATAATTATTCAGAAGTTCACAGTTTGGTGCTTAAGTATGAATAACTAACTACCCAGGGACTGTTCATTATTTTTTGCTTATCTAACGAAGAGCAAAAACATTAGCAAGCAATTATCCCAGAAAATCATCCAACACAATCCAAGCAGGGTGATAAGGAAGGACTTGGGAAAATAATCAGCATCTACAAGCAGTATCAAAGGTATTGTAGCAGAGATTATTGTCATTACAAAATGCCTGGAGAAAGTGTAAGTTCCTGTAACAATTACAATTTTAGTCTTCATTATATCATCAGTATTATACCACAGGGTTCTGAAGGTGAAAACAAGACTCGGGTTCATCCTCCAGTAGCCCAGAAAAGCAGCAACACTGTCCCCTTGACTCAGTATGGACCCTTGGCCATTTCCCATGGAATTTTAGGGGATCCACTCCCCACCACTACCTTTTAATGCAGTTTATCCTACAACGAACACGCACTAAAAACAAAGCCAATAAAAAGTCAGTTATATGGCAAGATACAAGGACCTTGCAGGATTTTTAGTACTTTTTGGCTGCCCAGTGGAATACTATTAAATGCACGTTCAGTGATGAGCACTGCTCTCTTCATAGAATCATAGAATAGGCTGGGTTGGAAGGGACCTCAGAGATCATCGAGTCCAACCCTTGATCAGCTACCGCCACAGTCACTAGACCATGGCACTGAGTGCCATATCGAGTCGCTTTTTAAATGTCTCCAGGGACGAAGAGTCCACCACCTCCCCAGGCAGTCCGTTCCAATGTCTGATCACCCTTTCCGTGAAAAAATTCTTTCTAATATCCAATCTGAACTTCCCCCGGCACAATTTAAGACCATGCCCTCTTGTCTTATTGAGAGTTGCCTGGGAAAAGAGACCAACCCCTGCCTGGCTCCATCCTCCTTTCAGGTAGTTGTAGAGAGCAATGAGGTCTCCCTCAGGAACTGGTTGAAAGGAAGGAGTCAGAGAGTTGTAGTCAATGGGGCAGAATCTGGTTGGAGGTGTGTGACTAGTGGAGTCCCTCAGGGGTCGGTACTGGGACCAGTGTTGTTCAATATCTTCATCAACGACTTGGATGAGGGTATAGAGTGTACCCTCAGCAAGTTTGCTGATGACACTAAGCTGGGAGGAGTGGCTGACACACCGGAAGGCCGTGCGGCCATTCAGAGAGACTTAGACAGGCTAGAGAGTTGGGCAGAGAGAAACATGATGAAGTTCAACAAGGGGAAGTGTAGAGTTTTGCATTTGGGGAAGAACAACACGATGTCCCAGTATAGGTTGGGGGCTGACCTGCTGGAGAGCAGTGTAGGTGAAAGAGACCTGGGGGTCCTGGTAGACAAGAGGATGACCATGAGCCAGCAATGTGCCCTTGTGGCCAAGAAGGCCAATGGCATCCTGGGGTGCATTAGGAAGGGTGTGGTTAGTAGGTCAAGAGAGGTTCTCCTCCCCCTCTATTCTGCATTGGTGAGGCCACACCTGGAGTATTGTGTCCAGTTCTGGGCCCCTCAGTTCAAGAAGGACAGGGAAGTGCTTGAAAGAGTCCAGCGCAGAGCTACGAAGATGATTAAGGGAGTGGAACATCTCCCTTATGAGGAAAGGCTGAGGGAGCTGGGTCTCTTTAGTTTGGAGAAAAGGAGACTGAGGGGTGACCTCATCAATGTTTTCAAATATGTAAGGAGCGAGTGTCAGGGAGATGGAGTTAGGCTTTTCTCAGTGATTACCAGTGATAGGACAAGGGGTAATGGGTGTAAATTGGAGCATAGGAGGTTCAAGTTGAATATTCGAAAAAATTTTTTTACTGTAAGGGTGACAGAGCCCTGGAACAGGCTGCCCAGGGAGGTTGTGGAGTCTCCTTCACTGGAGACATTCAAAACCCGCTTGGACACGTTCCTGCGCGATGTACTCTAGGTGGCCCTGCTCTGGCAGGGGGGGTTGGACTAGATGATCTTTCGAGGTCCCTTCCAACCCCTAGGATTCTATGATTCTATGATTCTATGATTCCCCTGAGCCTCCTCTTCCTCAGGCTGAACAGCCCCAGCTCCCTCAGCCTCTCCTCATAGGATCTGTGTTCGAGTCCCTTCACCAGCTTGGTTGCCCTCCTTTGGACCTGTTCAAGGACCTCAATATCCTTCTTGAACTGAGGGGCCCAAAACTGAACACAGTACTCAAGGTGTGGCCTTACCAGGGCTGAGTATAGGGGCAGAATCACCTCCTTGGACCTGCTGGTGACGCTGTTTCTGATACATGCCAGGATGCCATTGGCCTTCTTGGCCACCTGGGCATTACCTGCTCATTACTGCTGAGGTAACAAGTTAGTTAACACAGACTGGCACAGCGGGACAACTCGTTTTACCATCTGCTCGTTTCCAAACCCATGTGTTCTGGGCACACACAGAGGTCGGGACAGCAATTATCTTGCCTTGCAGATTCCAGCAGCCCTTGAGCTCTGTCGCTACCTCACACGGCGCACACCGACCAGCAGCGGCGGGACCACGGGAACCCGCACTGGGACCGGGATGGGGACGGGAACCCGGGATGGGGATGGGAACCCGCACTGCCCACGCGACGGCCCCTCGCGACGCGGAGTTTCCCCCCGCTCCCCCCTCCACCTCACGTCCCCTCACAGCTCCCGACGCTTCCGTCGATGAACGACGTCGCACCCGAGGTGACAACACTGTCGAATATGTTTGCTTTGAGGGGAAAAAAAGCTTTTTCTACCCCTTTTCAGATGGAAAAGTTAAAGGGACGGGGATATCGCCTCAGCTTCCACTCCTGCAGGCCGGCGGGCAAAGCTCGGGGCCGTGTTCCAGCCGGCGAGGCCGCGGGGTACAGAAGCTGCCGAGGGGTGGGTGAAGCGGTGAACTTCGGTTCGCTGCCCCTCTGAGCGGTTTCGAAACAGCACGAAGTCGCTCTCGCACATCTTTCAGGGAGGCCAGAGGCTGCATTCCTGTGGGAAATTCCACCCGCTCTCCTGCCCTGCCTCCCCCCACGGACCTCCCCCCCTTCCGCAGCCACTCCTGAACGCAGGAGTCCCGGCACAGCAGCCCGCCCCCCGCTCCAGCGCCTCGCAGGACCACCCCCGAACTCCTCGCTGAGACGGCAGCGCCGCGGGGTGTCGGGTGTGCGAGGCAGCGGGGCCGCAGACGGGTTCAGGAGGCTCCAAGTGGGGGTTCCTGAGAAGGAAGGGACGGGAGAGGAGAGCGAGGCAGCTACGGGACTGCAGCACCCACTGAATCGGCTCTGAGCGAGCCACAGGTCACCCCGACCGGGAAGGAGGAACAGGCGTTCAGGGGTGCCCCGTCCTGCCGAGGGGACCGGGAGAGGCTCGGGGTGGCCCCGTTTCTCGGTGAGGCTGGGTGGGAGCCAGCCCCGGCCTTTGTGTGGAGCAAGAGCCGCAGAGCAGGATCGCGGGCAGCCCGCAGCGGGTCACAGCAGCCCGGCGGCCTGGGCCGGCCAATGCGTTTGTTCGGACAAGAGGAAAGAGGGAGGTAAGTAGACTTAAACAGCGTCAGTATGGAAATGAAACTTACAAAGTTTCTATAGGTGAGTGAACTTTTTTACTAGCGGGACTGAAGAGAAATTTAGTCCCAAACAGCCCCAAAGCAGATTAATTTATACTATGTACGCACAGGGGGGGAAGGATAAAGAAAAAACCCAAAGCAACCAACCAACAAAAGCTGCTTTTACCTGAACAGCTGTTCCTCCTGCATCTTACAGAGGCCTGGCAAAATTTGGCAGCGCAGTGTGATGAAGGGTGGATGTCCAGCAAAGGTCCCGTTGATCTGCTGTGCCCTGTATTGTCCATGCTGCTGGATGTCTCTAGGGGAGGGTCATCTTTTACATCTGCCAGACATGATATTCTTGTTTTGGCCCTGGCAGAATAGGACAGGAACTGAAGTTTCATCCACAGTGACCATCTTCACTCATTTCAGGAATGGTTTATAGGAACTGGTGTAGGATAGTGCTCATGCAAGAGTACCATGCATAGACGAGGGTGCATATAGATTAATATGACAAAGAGAACTGTGCATTGAAACTAGTGTTTCAATCCATTCAATCCAGCTAGGTGTGTTGGACTTCAATCACAATGGCTTGATTTTTAACCTCTGCACTTCAGAACTTAAAGGCACAGAACTTTGTGAATCATCTATGCACCAATTCTCAATATCACTTGAGTATTACAACCAGGGCACTGATAACTGACTTGACTCCCAACTTACTCTTTGAAAGATAAAAACTCTATCAAATGTTACTTTGCCAGTCCTGCTCTGTTTGATGTAAAACCACCAAAAAAAGGCAAATATAAGCTTGAAATAACATCTAACTATAAATCTGACAAACATATGTATTGGGACCGATTCAAAATACTATTTCAGTTACTTAAAGGAACATTAGACTTATCTTTCTTGGTTGATAATTCAACCTTTTAGCCCAGACAGTGAGTGACCTGTCTTGGTACTTATTTTTGATAACTCTTATTTCCAGTTTTATCAAATAATGATAGAGCTCCAATTGCTTAACAGTAATGATGGTCAGTTCCCTGTAACTTAGATTAACCACCCTGTCCACCTGCAGAACCATTTAATTTCTGTCCATTTTTCAATATATCCCCCACCCCTGCATGCAGGACGCCTGTCCTCCTCTTTATTGTGGACTGTGAACCTTTTCAATCTAGAAGTCTAGGAATAAGGTCCCTTGGCTGAATTCTAGCACTTCTGCTTAGCATTCTTTCAAAGAGGGCAAGCCAATTTAGATGCTTAGGTGCTCTGCACAGCCTCTTACATATCTTTCCTTTTTGTCTCACCCTGCCTTTAAAAACAGTGAAGTAACATTCTTTGCCTTTCACAGCTTCACTATCCCTTAGAGAAGTCTGTTTTCACATGCAGCCCCAAGTTTCAGGCACTCCTGGGTTACATCAGGGTATATTTCTCATCCAAGCCTGGTACTGCATTGAGATGGGTTACAGTGATGCAAGGAGCCCCAAACCCCAGAATTCAGAACTCCATTGCCCATTTCTAGCTACCTGGTGTGCAATTAGATATATTATTAAACTGTAGCAACAGAATTTTCCTGCCAGTTTGCTCCTGCTCTCCTCACTCTTTCAAGACTTCTGTGTATAGGCCCTGCTCAGTAGTAATAATATCTGGAAATATGTAGTTTATAAAAACGAGTTTCAGATTTTGAAGCTCTAGTGTAAAAAGAGCTTATTTGAATATATTTTATGTTGCTACCATATGCATTTCTGCAGGTCTATTCACTGATTCCCAAGGAACATCTGACTACATGTCCATAAAGAGGTTCTGATATGCAAGAACCCAGATAAAGACACTAATATTCAGCAAAGCTCAAGAGACAGCTTATTGAGGTTGGTAAGTACAAAGCATTCCTGTAGAACCATAGTTGTGTAAACGTCTCCATTTCAACATACTCTGTTTTGACAAAGTGGCTACAATTTTTAACCAAGCTGGCCATAAAACTATAGCTCCCTACTGAGTAAATTGGGTCAACCTACCCAGCACATCTAAATAATACATGATGACCAGCTGTATAACCACAACCTGGGGGCTTATTCCCTCAGCAGTAAGGTTAATCAACTTACCATGGTGAATGTCCACCAGAAAAATAAACCCTCACATTATAGGTAGAAAATATCTTTCCCAGATTATCAAGGCCCAGGCCTTGATATTTTACCAACCCCATCAGCCATCTGCTGTTCCTAAAACAAAGCCTTGTGACCCACAAATTCTGAAGGTTAAATTGTGCTTCAGTATTATAGCCCTCATAAACAAAGCAAAATAAAACAAGGGAAAACCTCTCTACCTTTGCATCTTCGTCTACTCTATCACAGGAATTTGCTAAACCCATTTTTTTCCAAGAAAGAATCCTTTAATATTATCCACCTGTAACAGGCCCACACACACACTTTCAGCTGGGATCAATTTTGCATTAGCTGTGTGAGAATCAGCTGTGTCAGCTCTGGGCTCAGACCAATCCACTGCATCCTTTTTGGATATCCAGAGTAAAGTTTTGCTCAACCTTTTAGTCAGAAAAACCTATTTCAGTGATTCATTAAGACATATTTTCTTCTAGTGCAAAAGCCTGGATTTTTTACAAAAATACAGTATTTTTTTCCATAATACAGTATTCGATATATTTCCAGGAGAAAGCTTTCTTACCTCTTTCAGATGGGCAGTGCATTACAGTGTAACAGCCTCTGGATAAGTTGCTGTCTCTAGAATCCAAAACAGCTTCTTAGATAGTAGCCACAAGCCAGAGAGAAATACATTTTACTGCCCAAAGATATCAGTTTTCACTAACAGTTTATACCAAGGGGAGTGGTTTCAAAGGTAAGAAATGCACTTCAGACTAGGCAGCAGCATTGACACCTGAGGGATTTACAGAGAAAGTGAAAATCTTGCATTTAGTCCCTGTACCTGAATCTTGCTTCTGAGGCTCTCAGGCTTTTTTGAAGGTTAAAAAAATGCCATTCTTACTCAGCCTAAGTATTTGGTGGTATTAAATCGTCCTGGTTTGAATCAGATGAGACCAAGTTTCTTTCTGTTGATTTTACTTTTCAATTAAGTCCAAGTAGCTTCACTTGCTGAAATTAACATCATGTTTTTCAGTCAGTGTCTGCCATTGCTTGGTTCTGAAAAACATGCTCTGGAAACAAAAGGGAGTTAAGGAGTCACACCTGTGACCCTCGTTTGGGGAGGAGTGGATCACACATGTGCTCAAAAGACCAAACGAAGGATTCCATCCCATACATATCATACTTAGTATATATTTGAGTGATCATGAGATTGTGGTGGTGTTTAGTAATAAGGTAGAAAGCCACAGATTAATAGATTTTGCCTTTCTTGTGTTAGGAGACATAGTCAAAACCCATCAGTTTTTTCACCTTAGGGATAGCTGAAAATGAGCCACTCTTACAGTTGCATTTTATGTGTATTATTTATCATTTCCATTGTTGTGACTTGGCTATGCAATATCCCTGATTGCCACAAACTTACAGAGAAGTTTATGAAATTGTTTGGCTTCTTGAATATTTACCTACTAGAGGCAGATGAATAAAGGCTACAAGATAAGCAAAGTTTTATGTCCCTCATGGTTTTGGTCAATACCTGAAAATGTGCTTCCCTTATCTATCTTGAGAACAAGAAGCAAATAAAAATCAGGCTGCATATAATATAAAACAGTGTGCACAGGCTGCATTGAAAGAATAAGAGCAAGTTTCAGAGGAAATGTTTATTGGGTTATTGGTATTGTTTTCACCTTTTAGATAGTGAGAATGAGTAAAGTGTACCAGTTTTACCTGAAAATGGAGGACATTTTAGAGGTCATGCACTGTATTAATTCTTACATCTTAATTAAGATTTTTGTTTGTTTTTTCCTAGGCTAACCCACTGGATTATTGTTAGAAATTCTGCAAGAGTGATACTATTGATAAAGATGTCATACTTAATGAAAGGTGTTAAATATCCTATGAATCAGATGCACAAAGAAACAGGAACTTGGTTTAAAGCACACATATTGAAGAATCTATTTGGCATCAATGAACAGCTCTTCAAAACTGCACATACATCATCTCATCTTAGTTCTGAAAAGGCAAACACCTATAATTATGTCATTGTTGGAGCTGGATCAGCAGGGTGTGTATTAGCCAACAGGTTGACTGAAGACCCTCTCAGTACTGTACTGCTTTTGGAAGCAGGCCCTAAAGATACCCTTCTAGGTAGTAAAAGACTGTTGTGGAAGATTCATATGCCTGCTGCACTAACTTACAACCTCTGTGATGAGAAATATAACTGGTATTACCACACAACACCACAAAAGCATATGGATAACAGAATTATGTACTGGCCCCGTGGAAGAGTGTGGGGTGGCTCATCTTCCCTCAATGCCATGGTATACATTCGTGGGCATGCAGAAGATTATAATCGATGGAGCAGGGAAGGGGCTATAGGATGGGACTATGAACATTGCTTGCCCTATTTTAAGAAGGCCCAGACACATGAACTGGGTCCAGATCAGTACAGAGGTGGAAATGGACCCCTGCATGTGTCAAGAGGGAAAACAAACCATCCTCTTCATCATGCATTCCTGGAGGCAACCCAGCAAGCTGGGTATCCCTTCACAGATGATATGAATGGCTATCAGCAAGAAGGATTTGGCTGGATGGACATGACTGTGCACCAAGGTAAATCATAAGGGGGTCCTTAAATAATTTGTATTTCCACCCACCAGGGATACTTCTGAAAACATTTTGAAATATGGACAAATAATCTGCAGTGAATGTCATTTGGTTGTTTAGATTACTGAACAGGTAATGTTCATTAATTCAGGGCATTCTGTGTGTACACCCTGTTTACTTCACAGAAGCTTGCTGTCAGCCTCAGGTATATTTAACTGCAAATAGCATTGGCATGCAGGTCTTGATTCATAGTTAAATTTGGGAAGGACAGTAGGTTTTCAGAATGTCATTGTGAAGTTTGTTAGGTTAAAATAAAGTTTTTAATTATATGAAATCACATTTGCTTCGAACTCTATAAACTTTGTGAAAGCTTTCCATGTGAAAATATCCTGATCATTATTAGCCAAAATCTTAAAGAACTGAGCATGGCTATTTTGATATTTAGTATAAATATATATTTTAGGTCAAAGATGGAGCACAGCCAGTGCTTACCTTCACCCAGCCATATCACGCCCAAATTTGTCAGCTGCAGAGAAGACACTTGTAACAAAAATCTTGTTTCAAGGAACAAAATCCATTGGTGTTGAGTATGTGAAAAATGGTCAAAGGAAAAAGGTAAGAGTTTCTTTTATTTTCCAGTATGAAAACTATGAGCCACAGCAAAATAATTTTTTTAAAGCAAACTTTTAATAAAAGAGGCACTTTACTATGAAAAATACCTGTTATATATCAGCTGTATTGATTTAGAGATTAACACCTTTGTTGTATTTTCATCTCCTAGTGCTGACAAGACAAGCCAAAGCTTGATGTTCTGCAAGAGTGTTTGACTAGTGTGCTGAAATGCCAATAGTCCTGGAAAACAGGAAAATCTATAAAGGCTAGATACTCATATCTGAATGGCTCAATGGATAATGAGTCATTCACTTGTACTTTGCCATTATGTATTTTGGAATAGTAATGATGAAACATGCCGTATGGTCACTTGTGAAATGAATTTGTCTGTTTGTCTCAGTACAACTTCCACTGAAAATGTGATGATGTGGGAGGAAGCTTTAACTGCCATTACAACTTAACTCTGTGGATAAACAGTTCATTTTGTGCACGTTTGAATCCATTGACTTCTTTAAGACCTGAAACTCTTGTTTCCCTTAACTCTTTACTTTTACACTGGATTAAGGAGTATATAACTAAGAAATTGCCTAAAAGGGATTTGTACATTAGTAACTTAAGATATTTAGTCAAAAAATTATAATGAACTGTAATAGTACCATCCTAAATGGAAGAGAGTACAAATTTTGATGGTTTGAGTACAAGGCTCAACTGAGAAGTGTTCTGTGACTGAACACCTGCCATAAGTTAAAATGCAATGAAAACAGACTGGCCTTTTATTTGCTAATGCACAGAACAAATCTGTTGTTTTCTAAGTGGATTGATAATGATAATAATTTTAAGAATGTAAAACAAAAGTTGCAGAAAATTAATTTAATTTATGGGCTATTAAATGCCTGTGAAAACAATGCCTCTAGTTGATGTTCTCATGCAATTATCAAGATTAATTTTGTTGAAGGAAGTCTTGGAAAGCTAATTACATATGATCAAAGATTTTCTGAATTCTGGACCATTTTAATTACAAAATTGCTTAATTAGTATAAATATTCATACATGTTAATACATATATGAATTATACATAGTGATTGATAGATATTTATAGCATATAAAAAATAGACCTTCAAAGTATTTCCCTTCCTTTTTTTTTTCCCCAACATCAGAGCTGCAGGACTTATCTGCTTTTACTTTCTGGAAAATTTTATACCTGTGAGGATAGAAGAGCTAGTAATTTATTTACATAATGAACATAAAGATGAAAGACTTGATTATATGAAAGCTTTTTTTTTTTTAACTATCTGTTCTAGGTAGGATTGCTTTTATGTCAGTCATCAGTAAAGTTAAAAGATCATCAAAACCTGATTTAAGCATGATTAAAAATGTATTCAGCAAGGCAGTGGCTTCATTGTTTCAGTAGATACTGGGGACCCAGAGAGCTGCCAGGATTCCAGTAAGTCCTCTGACAAAAATAGGGCAGGTAGACTGAACATTCCTGGAATTTCTGAGTTAATAATCAAGCTGAAATGCTTAGAGAAAGAGTAAAAATGTGTTTAATGTGTCATAGACTAAATAACTCTCACAAAAATGTTTCAGGGTCAGTTTTTCTTCTTTGCATGTTAGCTTTAAACACAATGAAAGGCTGTATAGGGGTCAGGAATAACTGGTGCTGACTACAGTGAGCATGGGCTGAATACACATTATTCGAATGCTATCTGGAACAAACTGCATCAGTACTGTGTATACCATGGAAAATATAAACAAGTTATATTTGCATAACACACAAAATACAGATCTATTGATACAGATCTATTGATACGACAGTCACACATTTGCTTCATCTTAACATACCAATGACTGCTCAGAGCAAAATGGCAAACAAAAGATATCAGCACTAGCTATCTGCTGGCAATACCAGATAAATAATGTGGAAAGAATTTATCAAAATTTATCTTCTTACTACACTTTGATCTTATTAACTAGCAACAATCTAATTCACCATCATTCCATATAGCTGAGGTGTCACTGAAAAAGGACAGGACTACTAAAACCAAATATGCTGGCAGTTCACCATACTACAGGAAAAAAAATACCTTATTTTAATGTTGCTTTAGAACCTAAAAGTCTCATCTAAAGAAAGAACTATCCAGCACAGAAAACTGAGTGCAAGGCAGAGGAATAGTTTGGCAGCCTATATCACAACCATGTCAGGGCTCAAACTGTTTGATGAAGTCTCTCAGCAAAACAGGAAAAAAATATGCCTACAGTCAGAGTTTTCTGAGTAGAACTCCAGGGGTTGCAGGGCTTTTGAGGAGAGCTAAGAAACTAAACATTAGTCTTGGATAAACTAAGAAAACAAGCTCTTGAAAATTTTTGAGATAGAACGTCTCTGAACTCAGAATCTTCCTTAGATGTTTCAGTTTTAATTTATAAACTGTTAATGAAAATGGAAGTGACACAGCTGCCTTATCTGAGTGTCATAGGTACTTTTTTTTCCTGGCAAGCAGCACAGGAGTTGATTGGCAGCCATGGTACTGATCCACACAGTTTGAATGGATTGTAAACATGGGCATAAATACTAAAGATATCAAAGTGAAAACTTGTTTAGTTCTGCAGAAATTTCTTGCAATTTAGAATGAGAAAAATGTGAAGAAAGGGTGTCCAATCAGAACAGCATATCTGAACAGCAATTCTTGAACATGTTTCTTGCATTCAGATCAGGCTTGATAATGTTAGGACTTTTGTGCTCATTTCTTTTTAGGCTTTTGCCAGTAAAGAAGTTATTTTAAGTGGAGGTGCCATAAATTCTCCGCAGCTGCTTATGTTGTCGGGGATTGGCAATGCAGATGATCTAAAAAAACTGGGGATCCCTGTTGTTTGCCATCTTCCTGGTAATTCTATTATTTATTTTAAACTTACATCTTCCTATGGATACAGCTCAAAGACAATTAAATAAAATGAATCCATGAAATTCAGTTGCCTTGTGTGGCTTGAATTGAAGTGTTACAAATCAGTGGAACCATGCAATGATTTTAAAACTGAGCAACAAATTCCAACATTTTCACCACTATATTTGACAGTAAAAAATGCCATTCTGAAAAATACCACTGAGTATTTTTAAAGTAAAGCAGCATATTTACCACTTAGAATTTTGAATGTGTTGATTCAGAGTAGGTTGTATAAACTCTCACTGCCAAATATATTCAAAGATAAAAGGAATAATGAACTTTTTCTCTAGAAAAGCTAATACTGTATTTAGAAGTCATATCTGGCACTTTTAGGAGAGGTGATATGTCTGCTTTTTAGCTTTCTATTTTCATTCTAGTTATGGTATGTTTATGTAAAACTTTATTCTGACATGAACAAAAGGCTGATATGACTCATGGTCTTGGTCTTAGTTATCACTATCCTTGTAAGAGGTTGGTTTAGTTGCCATTTATGTTGTTTTTAGGTTGCAAAACATCTTTATAATTGTTCTGCATGAGGTAATTTATTTTTTTCCCTTTTTTCTTCTTTCCTCCCCTTCTCCCCCCACTTCCTCCCTCCAGGAGTAGGCCAGAACCTTCAAGATCATTTAGAAGTGTATGTCCAACAAAAGTGCACCAAACCTATTACTCTGTATAGTGCACAAAAGCCAGTTAATATGGTGAGGATTGGTCTAGAATGGCTTTGGAAGTTTACAGGTATGAAACAAAGAATACAATAATTGATTTATTTACAATTATTACAGCCTTTTATCCATTAATTTGAATATATCATTTTTATATCTAATTTAAAGAAGAAAAACCTACATTTAAAAATCTTAGTGCTACTGTGAAAAGCTGTTGTAAAAAATGAAGAAAAAATTCTATTTGAAATATATTTCATGTCAATAAAAACATATCCTTGATCTGAATTAAGTTTTTGGAATAATTGACCCAAGAGAATTGGTTTGTGCTCTGATTAAAACTCTTAAGGTTTGCATGTAAATCAGAAGTGACTTTTGTTAAAATGACACATGCATTTTACAGTAACCTGGCTGGTAAACTGTACCTTAAAAAGAATCTGTAAACCTGAAAATCATTGAGAGTTTTTTCAAAGTTGAGGTCTCCATAACTTGCTGAATTGTTATGTCAGGATTTGATAACCTAGCTAGGTATATGTGGCTTTTTCATCACGTTAGTAAATATTGAGGGTTAAGTTAAGGTTTTAAACAGATGTGAAAACAGCACACTATGAAGGGCATTGCAGGCTCTTCCCTTCAGAGCAGGTAATGTGGATGGCTCTGCCTGCTACCTGTGACTGATGGGATAACTCTGCTGCATGCCATGGAGCGGGTACAGGGCAGTAGTGTCAGGATGCTGCAGTCTTTGTCTTCCACACCTGTTAGGATCCTGGGATCAAATCTGCCTCTGGAGTTACACCCTATGTCTGTCAGTTACCGTGAGATAACTAATATCCCACTCTCAAATAAGTGGAATTTTCAAAGTTAGGCATAATTGTGTTTATCTAAAGATTAAAAAGCAGGTGAAAGTGATGCTTATTGCTGAACTTACAAGCTGTTTGTAACACATTTGCATTCCTTGCAATTCTAACTGTATATATGTTACTCACAGTAATGAAACAAAAGGTTAAGAAGAAGTGGATTTCTTCCTTTTCTGAGGTCTTTTAAGGTCAATCTGCTCTCTAATTTACACTCTCCAGGTGAGGGAGCCACTGCCCACTTAGAGTCTGGTGGTTTTATCCGAAGCGAACCAGGGGTTCCTCACCCCAACATTCAGTTCCACTTTCTCCCTTCTCAGGTGATTGATCACGGTCGGGTTGCTTCGACAGTGGAAGCTTACCAGGTGAGTTGTTGAAGAACATAGCTGAGTAATGTTCTGCAACAACTAGTAAGGAAGATTACACCTTATTATAGACATTGATAATTTGGCTACATACTGAAAAATATTTTGTTCAGTATAATACAAAAGGAGCTGGCTTAATCTCCTACGTTGAGGAGAAAGAGCTTGTTATTTGATATTACTATCAAATATATGTTATGTTTTATCTTTGGGAAAGAATTAAAGCATTGAACTGTTTAAGTATTTGCACTACTGCAGTGCCATAGGACTAGCCATCAGCTAGTTGTGGAACAAAACTAAACTAAGATGTTGCCTATTCCTCAGCAATTTAGACAGAATTTTAAGTCAGAATGTATGAGGTCACTCATTTTTTGACTTGCACAAATCCAAGCCCCATTTTAGACTGTGATATAAATCCAAAAGTCTGTGTTAATGTTGGGGATCTGTCAGTGAATATATATGTTTCTTGATTGTATTTGAATAGTATCATAATTACAAAAAATGATACAAAATAGGTAAATGTGCAATAGCATTTCCCATTATCACCCTTTAATGTTTATAGTTGCTTAATTTGTAAAGACTGTCCAAATATTAAAAAAAAAAATACTGAATTCAGATATATTTCTGGTGGGATAATGTAATGAGTACAGTGTGGGTGTTGCAGGTCCACGTGGGCCCCATGAGGAGCACGAGCACGGGCTGGCTAAAGCTGAAGAGTACTGACCCAAATGATCATCCTATCATTGAGCCTAACTACATGTCCACAGGTAAGTGCAGCCTCTCCTTGCTCAACTCTCAATTATTTCCACTGGTTTCAGTAGCATATTTTCACATCTACTCAACATCAACTTGATGCATTGCTAATTATTTCTTCTTTATAAAAGTCAGTATCAAGTGGCCATTGTGCAAAGCACTGCATAAGCTCAAAGAATTCCCTGTTGGGATGCAGTCAAGGTTCTTAAGTGTTTGCTACATCGTGCTGTTCAATTTATTCCCTCCTCTGCTTGTGAAGCAATGGATCTTACTTGCTTCTTTTTGCTAAGACTGGTGTCCTTGGCTACACAGTAGATATAGCACAATAAAGAGCAGTTCTTCACAGCTCACCTAGTTCATTTTGGGTCTGTGCAATATAAGTGACAGCTTTGTTCACAGTGCAGTATCTGTGACTTGGAAAAATATTCTACTTTATTCTGACATTCAGCAATAACTGAGGGACTTTCCTCAGTCCAATTTTTTTTCCCTGTAATGCGTTCTGAATGTATTACCAAATCAAGAGTGTACTTACAGTTTTCTTATTTTCTCTCCATACAGAAAGAGATATTTTGGAATTCCGCCAGTGTGTCAAGTTGACCAGAGAGATCTTTGCTCAGAAAGCTTTTGAAAAATTTCGTGGGCCTGAAATTCAACCAGGAAATCATATTCAGTCAGACAAAGAAATAGATGCTTTCATAAGGCAGAAGGCTGATAGTGCTTATCATCCTTCCTGTACCTGTAAAATGGGTCAGATTTCAGATAACACTGCTGTAGTTGATCCCCAAACAAGAGTAATTGGTGTTGAAAACTTGAGAGTAGTAGATGCTTCAATAATGCCCAGTGTTGTCAGTGGGAATTTGAATGCCCCAACTATTATGATAGCAGAGAAAGCTGCAGATATAATTAAGGGTCTCCCATCACTTCAGGAAAAAAATGTTCCTGTATATAAGCCCAAGACCTTGGAAACACAGAGGTAAACAAATGTTCTCATCCTTTCACATCTTTTCCTACTTAGGTTTTCATTAGCATGTTGGCATCTCCTACAGAACATGCCAACAAAATAAATACCACACAAAACAACATACCTATTAAAGTAACTATTGAGTCATTCTCTTACCTTACCTGTTTGGTTTTTTCAATCAGCTGGATCAAGTTTCTTACAGTAGTAAACATGACCTTTTGTGATATAATTATTTTTTTAAGAAAAGCTATTTTTAAATGCCAAGACATTGTACACACAAGCCATGTTACACACTATGCAATTCATGAGAAACGGAAGAGATGAATGTGTGCTAGTTTGAAAGCTGTAATATGCCTTGTCATTTAACGGAAGGATTTTAACTGATGTGAGGACTAGTCTGTAATCCCCACATCCTGTAAAGACTGGTTAAGTAAGTGTAATCATTTATGTAGTTTTATATTCACAGGCCAAAGTAATACACACCAGAATCACATTTCTCAGCAAATATTCTGAATAGTGCCTTACAGACATTATTAACAAATTACAACCAAGGTAGAATTAAAATTAAAGGTTACTCAAAGTAACTGCATAATGTCAGATATGAGTGTCACGGGAAGAGATCTTTTCAAGTTAAAAGGCAAGTCATTCATTCAGTGAATCAATGCTATTTTAGGTAAAACTTAAATCTTTGTTTTACTATCCTAAGATGTGTAAAACAAGATATGAGATCTTTCATATCTGTTTTGTGTCCCTCAGTTTCAGGCACTAATTTATTTGGAGAAAAAGCAAACACTTAAAGAAAGTGAACTCACTGAATGACATTAAATCCATTGATCTGTTTGGATTTATTAAGTTTTCTGAAACAATTCTTGACTCATTAGCTGTATAAGTATAAAGGAGAAGCTTTTGTAGACCAAGATTGCTCAGGACTTGTGGCAAACAAAAGAAACTTTTTTTTTCCAGAAAAGAGGAATTGTACACCGTTTCAGCAGATTGTAAAAATCTTGCTGAGTCAGATGTTGGCTAGAGAGACAACTGCAGATGTTTAAGGCAGATACCTGGTGCTGCTTGCTGTAAGGCAGTGGTTGAAAGCCCTGCTGCTGAGGAAAAGGACTTAATTCATTAGCATATCTGCAAAAAGAGTAAAGAAAATACTGAAGATGGAAGATGAACTATTCCAAAAGGAGACAGGTAAACCCTTTCTATGTATGTGATGCATTCTTTTGGATTGAGGGGAAGAGAAAGGATATTTTGAGTGATAGGTATTTGACTAGCTGTTAGAGTAAGGCAATCCACCTGATGCAGCTGTGTATGTGGGTAAAGCATGAACTGTGCATGGTGTACTGTTTTATGGCAAACAGGTTTAATACAGCACCTGTGCTACTGAGATGAGGTATTCAGTAGGTACCTTAGCTTCCTTTGGAATACAGAGTATTAAGATCCTCAGAGTAATATTTACTGGTGAGACTTTTCACAGTCCTATGTGGTTGAGAGGAGAAGCAATTTGGAGAGAGAGAATATTGAAGTTCCTGCATTTGCAGATTTACAGCATGGGTTTCCACTCTAAGCATACAAGATGGGAACTGTTATTACACAACTGCAGAGGATTAACTAGTCACAGTCTTATGTAACTTACTACTGAATGCACACAGAGCTATCTTCTGCCATTATGTCAAGTTCTAAAACATAAGAAGAAATAGGAAGGTTAGATACCCATGCCAAAATGCATGTGTCTTGAGTTCAGGTACACATTGCTGCATTGTGCAGTTTGATAATCAAGCAGTTCTTCTGATACATCATCTTTACTTGCAGTTCTAAACATTCATAGATGTTTATGTATGCAGATTTGTCTCCTTCAAAATATTTAAATTTTCATTTCTGGAACCACAGATGCTTTATTACTTTAGGCCTCGCTGCTATAGAACTTTGAGGGTCCCTCATGTCATTCCTTTGAGGCAGGGCTAAGGAGATGGCTCAGGGAATTTGAAAGTTATGTTGCCATAGATAAATCTTTTGTTAGCATCAAGTTTAGTTTCTCCTGTGTAGTATCTGGTTGCTGACATTAGATTCCTGTTAGAATTGTTCTTCTAGCAGTCATGTCTTCTAAGGAATTCCAAGAGGTGCAAGATACCCTAACATGCCCTGAGGAGCAAAACACAGACTGGTAATTCCAGAGTTGTACTTAACAAAATAATACAGTGTCAAATTGAATACTATTCCCAATACTATCCAGAGAAAAGTTTTGCTAATAAGTATAAATGTACAGATAATACTACATTATCTATTAAAAACATCTAACTGTAAAAGCTGTTTATTGTAAGAATTTGGAAGTTACTAGACCTGCCAGCATGGCTTGAACCAGCAACTGTACTGCAAGTGAGAACACCAGCATTTCCATGGCAATAGCTTGCTGCAGATGCTGCTGACACAGTTGGAGATCTCTGGCTGGGAACAATGAGACTAAGAAAAAAGTAACAAAAAAATATTTCTTTTCTACACACACTTCAGTTCAAGTTACTTTAGTATGAGAAGTGCTTTCAAAAGCAGCAGAAAATATCAGTATCTGTATAGTTGCATTATATTGAATTTATGTAAGGCCACACTTCAGTACACCAGAATTTGTGCTGTTTCTGCAGCTCAAATTCCCTTCCAAGTGCTTGATTAGAATCAGTCTGCAACCAAATGAGACAGCAATATGAACACTGAAAAGCTGGAAGGTGGGCTTGGAACATGCATTTTCTACAAAGTAAACATTGAAACATATTTTGAGGAATAATAAAAGCATTTATGCATTTTTAAACGTTATAGCTAAAGTGTAGAGGTATTGTAGAGAAAACACAAGCATATCTTACTACAGCGTTATAATTTTGAGTCTCTATTTTCTTTCATCCAACCTCCAAAATGAGGCACTGTTCAAAGATGATTATATTTCATATACTCACTTGTTTAGTGAATTTATTTCACTCTAAAAGACATAGCTATGTTCAGTTCTTTACTAGTGTTTTCTGTCATATAAAAAAAATCTGGAAACTCATGAAATATGCTTTAGTCATTGAGATAGATTCTAGTTTTTATGTATTAAGTAATTATCATGATTGGCAGTATTTTAAGGGTGTCAATTATCATGTAATTGTACAAATATTGATTCTTTTTTCCATTTACTTCTGTAATAAAATTGAACAGGTATTTTATGCATCAATATATGTATATATATATTCTCCCTTAAACCATTAAGTATACAGAACATGGTTTGTAACTAAATATCCTTAATTAGTTTTGGTTTTTTTTAGGGATTGGTTTCAGTACACTGGGGAAGTGTAACAAAGAGACTAATGATTGGTACACTACCCAAGTGGTTGCTGGCAGACAGCACAAAAGGTTTGACATTTTAGTCAGATCTTCCTGATTGTTTACGTAGATCTTTATCTAGGGATATACCCTATATGCAAATATACAGATAATACTCTCGATAGTAGGAGAGTAATAGTACTCTTTTTCATACAAATACTCCAATTGCTTTATTTCTTTCTGGTTAGCACCAATTATTTATCAAAGACTTGCACACTATGATAATGTAGACTGGTGACTATAATCCACACATTTCCTCACATTCTTCAAACAGTATTTACCTTTTGGAGCTTCTTGGTGAAAAACTATGAGTAAAAGGAGTCCCAAGTATAATAAAATTATTACACAGTTTTATTTTGAAGAACATTTTGCATTTGCTTTAATACAAAATGATGTAGGTCAAGAAATAATTTACAAACCTTTAAGTTCTTATCCTGGCATTTGAAATAAGAATGATTTCAGAGGAAGTGTGTAAGCTATTCATAGGAAACTGTCATTATGTACAAAATGTTTATTGACATGTTTTAAACATCACATTTGTAAAAATGTGAACTGGATTGCTATCTAGCATATGAACTACAGGTAAAACCTGATAAGATAACTTGTTAGAACAAGTCATTGTTATCCAGTGCTAACAAAATAGACAGTAGCTTTCAGTATTTTTATGATTTCCTCCAAGGTTGTATTAGCCTCAAAGTCATTTCAGGGTTTTACTGCATTGAGAACAATATCTAAGCCCTCTCTTGATTGCATAAAAATAAATCTTTTAAACAGTACACAAAGAACAACAGAAAGGTAGAGGCAATAAAATCATATACTCCTTATATAATCAAAGTTTTTGGTTCTGTGGAGTAGTACAGAAGTAAAACATTTTCATTTACCTGTGAAATATTTTCTTCCCAAGATGCTTCCTATTGAAGTAGGATATGTAGGTAATATACTTTGTCAAAACTAATTGTCTCTTGACCAGTAATATCCTGGCATTAACTTGCTAGTTTTTAAATTATTTTAATAATATTTGTAGCATGGGGTTAATTAAAAAAATATTTTTTAATCAAAAGGGTTAAAATAACTTTTTTTTTTTTACCTTTCCAAGTATAAGACTGTAAATAGCCAAGTGTGCATCCCTTATGCAAACAAATTAATTTGACTCCATTAGTAAAAAAAAAAAAAATCTGTTCTGTTGCCAAGTTCAAACTTGACACTTTATCCCAAAAAGAGATTTACACTGAGAGGTGGCTCTATTTAAATATTTATGCTATAGATCTATTTATTCCAAGTAAAAATACTTATATCTAAGTATTCTGTGGAGAGTTACAATAATTAGGGTCCATAAATATTGCTGCAGTTCAATTACGGTACAATAATTACAAATATAGAACATCTCTTTACAAATACAAAATCATTGTATATTACAATTCATTTACAGTAATTTCTACTATATAATTTTTGCAAACTATCTTATCTAATTCTACTATAACCTGGTTGCAAGTGCATTAGTAAGAATGCAATTATTCCAGTATATTTGCCCTTAATGTGATAGTCATAAAACAGACTATCTGAATGATATTTTGCTATGTAAACCAGTGTTACGTATGACAGATTATTCATTCTAACTTCTTCCAATGATCTCTAACAGATAGAGCATGACAAAACTGTATTTTAGAAGAGCATTAAGAAATCAGGAGGCAAGTTTGAAAGCAATGTTAAGAATGGATATGCAATGGAGAGCTGATATGTGAGTACGGAGACATGACATTATTGGTTGTCAGCACTCATCTCACGTTGCTATTTCCCACACAATTTTGTGCTGGAATTATACAAACATTTTCACTGACAAAATCCTGTTCTACTACAAAGGACAGCAGCACAAAGCTGAAAGACAGGCAAGGTATTACACCTCAAAATCCCATGCTAGCCCTCAAAAAAACTGATTGTCACAATCTGCTTGGTTTCAAAATAACCTTTTTCCTACAGAGGAACTGAAGTTTCTGTGGGAAGAGACCTGACATACTGCAGCTCTGATCACATTTCGGCAACCTGGAGATAATCAATTGATTAGCTTATGGCTTCTTTGAGGTGTGACATCACTTGTACAAAAACTTGATTGGTTATTCACTCCAGCTAGTGCCTAGCATCTTTAAACTATGAGGCACTTTTTCTGTTATTAAAACCATTTTTACTTGAAAAATACTACAAGCTCGTAATGCATATCATTTCATCTGCTAATCTTCTTCATATCGTCCTTTTCTGGTTCTTCATCACTGTAGCCAGGACCAAAATCTTGAAGTTCATAATCTTGTCTGCTTAAAATGGGAAACATGTCCCATTGGTCCCATTGCTAATATTTCCATTGAGAAGATTGCTTGCCGCACTTTCCATCTCATCGATAGTCATGTCACATGCATCAGCAATCTCATGCTTTGTAGCTGAGACAAATTTAGGGTCCTTTGCATACCTTCCTAGCCTTCAGATATAAGTACCTGGCAGATGGAGGGAAGAGAATGAGATATAAAGTAGAATTCCAGAATATCAGACATTTCATAGCAATGTTCTCAGTTGCAGAAAATACTTGAACCCCATGCTGAATCACTACATCAACCCACAGCAAATTGCATGTGCAACAAGCAGTCAAATAGCTCCAACCACACTGCATCAGTTATGGAATAATGTAACTGATAGTGCAATACACCTCACTTGTTTCTTTCAAATCTAGGAGTAGTCTTAGATAAATGTCAGGAATCAGGCTGATAACTAAAGACACCAGATAATATTGCAATTAGAACAATTGCCTGAAACAAAGAATTCTGGATATGTTCTTGGTACTTTGGGAGTACATGGAAGAAAGATGCTGAGTCCCTTTTGCAAATAAAATTTAATAAAGAGTATTGTCTAGCAAGGGAAGGAAGTGATAGATGGAAGTAGACAGGAACTGATTCAGAAATGCTGTAAAGTCTTTATCTTCCAAATCTTTTTTTAATATTAAAGGGAATTCTTAACATCCTTAATACATAAAACATCTTTAGCAAATAAATCCTTGTAGTCATCATTCACCTCTCTCCATTTAGTAAGCTGATTCATGGGGCTCTTGTTCTTTTATTTGTATTACTGCAAAAATGGTGATATATTGCTACAATAACACAGAGAGAACAGACACACACCCTATCAGCCATTGTGGAGGGATGTTGTAATTGATCTAGAAAACTTTAAAATCTGTTGGAATATTTCCAGTTCTCTGACACACTAATGTTAAGATTTGCATTCAACAGAAATTCTTTCTACGGACAGTTTCAAAAATGGACCTCTCTCTTTACCTTGAACCAGTTTTGGATTTTGAAACTGAAAATACTACATTTTCAGAGAGAGAATGTGGACAGAACCATATGCATTTAAAGTTAAGACAAAGCAGAGCAACCACTCTTGGCTACTTCAGGGTTTTGTCGTACTTACCGCTTCTACCAAGCTGTCTGCGCTCCTCTGTTTGTCACTGTGTTTATGCCTAAAGTCATTAGTACAGTTAAATTGGCTGGTGTAAATGTTCGTAGGAAATATCAGGATCATCTGTGTACCAGGAGCTCCTGTGCAAGGAAGGCAGACTGCCATTCATCTGTTCTGTGATTCAGCCCTGTCGATCTGGATGAGAGGTGTGTAATACGGAGTACGGTCCCTGTTGGGAGGGGTTGCAGGGGGGGTAGCCCAGGAACGTGTTGAACGACTTGGTGAATGTTTATGAGCTTTGCTGGAATCCAAACCTGCAACAGCCATGACCTGGTAAGGAGAAGAATTTAGGAGTGAGTTAAATGCTCAGTCATTCATTTCACATTTCAGCAGCTAGTTCAACAACTTTTCCTACAGCAGTTATGCAAAGTTAACATTTTCTGATGTTAATAGTCACATAAAGGAGAACAGGACTGAAATTGGTAAACTGACATGATTAAATGATTAGGGTTTTTCCTGCTGTTACTTGAATCACAAAATCTTGGTATTAGCATCAGTAACGAAATTAGTTGCTTATACAGTATATTAAACAAAGAAGTGAAGTGTAGAAACATTCCTTCTGTCTTACAGGGACAGGATCAGAAGCTGTCAGCATTCCCAAGCATTCTGGGTGGTATCTCTAGGCAATGGAAATTGCCATCTTCTCAGGGCCATGTCACAGCTGGGCATGGAGCCTCAGATGTGCATGTTGTACTTGCAAGCTCTCACAATGGGGCTGAGTAATACCCAGGCAAAGACTAACAGAGAGCTGCCATATTATGCAGGCCTGGTCAAAAACTTCTTTGGGCATCCCCAACTCTGGACACTGGAAGAATCATAGGGACAAACTACTCATTTTCCATGTTTGTGGAAGGCAAATGTCTGAGAAACCTCATGCCTAGCAACTACAAGCCTACACAAGTTGTGCACAGACAAACTCCAAACTCTGTGGTACTATTTCAATGATGATGAAAATCAGAATTAATATAGAAACCGGAAAATGTCATTCATTATTAGCTAGATAAGGTTTCTTTTTACCTGCTGTTGCATTAAATGCAGTGGTAAAGCAGTGCGATGGTGGAAATTAGGAGAGAGGGTATATCTTCTTGACTGCTTTGTCGACGCAGACATTCAAAGTTAAAGGAAGATCGTCTATTTGCTACAGAGAAACCATAAATTCATTAGGAAAATATAATACTTTCCTCAAAGCCTATTATTTCCAGAATTCCACGAGTCAGCTGTCACACAACCAAAACACATCCTCCTGTATGAACTAAGTTGTGCTAACAGAAGCAAGCATCTGGTTATAAGATAAAGGATAAATTTATCAAATGAGCAAATGCAGTCCTCTGTAGAAACCATACAAGCAGCCTTACATGACAGAATTTGAAGCAGCTATTTCACATAGCCGGATTGTATTATGCAGCAGTCTGGTTCAGACCAGACCAGACTGGTTCTAATTTTGCTGCAAACTCCTGTGAACCATCCGTTTTTTGGGGCTTTTTTCGGTTTTCTTTCTATACATGAGAACATCAAGGTTCCCCCCCCAGACCAAACAACCTGTGCACTAGTTTCAAATAATAAGTCTGAGCGTCTTTTAAAATCTGCTGAGATACTGAGCCCCTGCAATTTCTCAGCTGTGTTCCTGAACATTAAATAAATGCTCATGAGAGGAAAGCTGGCTATGGTTTTGGGACATTATACTGTGTAAGGGAAAGGACCTCCTACATTACCCTTATGCAACTTAAGTCAGGGAACCTATCCTCTTATCCCAGGATATCAAATATGCTCTTATCTAGTGCATTTATCTAGTCTCTTGTATGTGAGGTAAAAAGTGTAAGATTCTTCTAAAGAAACGTCTGCTTAATATACCACTGTCAAAACTTCAGCAGAAAATTTACATGAATGCCAGAGGTGGACTCACAGGAAGCCTTCACTCCTCCCATCACAGCACATGCATAGGAACAGCCCAGTGGATATTTTAAGAATGTTCTCCTGCAATGTATGGAATGGATGTACAAAGCACCCATCTGTTTCTTTGGCTTAAAATTCCTATATCAGAAAGAAAGAGGTACAGGAGTCTCCTTTCATGGTCTCCCTCCTGTCTGATGTCTTTTCCTTCTGGCACTGGAAGACAGCTAGCACCTTTCTGTACATTCCACTTTCATTTATCCGAGTTATTTTCCCTCTATAGTGCAAGATTCATGTTCTGCTTTTTCCATCTGTGCCCTTTAGGGAAAAAGCTAGGGAGCATTCTAGTCTTGTTGTAAGGAGCTGAGTGCCAAAAGTGAGGATCTAGCAGTGACAATATTGCTGAAGAATGTTTCCTTTATTACATACTAATATGTTTTGCTGCTGCCATTTACTACAAATTTAAATAGTCTGAGACTGCGCCTCAGATGTTGTATAATGATCCCACTGTATTTGTCTATTAAACACTCTTCTATTTTAAATATATACCTAAGAATTTTGTAGAGTGTCTGAGACTGAGACAAGAAAGAACTCAACCCCATTTTCATACCCACCAGGTCCTTGAATTCATATTTAAAAAAAAAAATGTACTGTGACTCCTGGCTACTACCATCATCAGAATGAAATCCAACTCTGGTTTTGCTAGAAAGTAAATCCACCTGATAGTACAAAAAATACAGAAATGCTTCTAGAAATGATCCTGTCTTGTCTTGTCTGGGCAGCACTGATTAGATGGCATCACCCAAAGACATGTAACAGGCCTGGCTGTGCTCAGGGTACCCTTAGGGACACTATTGGGTTTTATAGAGCTGAGTGTTGTTTCCTGTGCACCAACCCCATCTCTATTTTAGCCTTGGAAAAAGGTTCAGTTTGCACTTCCAAACCCCAAGTGCTTCCTCTCTATGAAGTGTCTCAGGTCAAAGACCAAAATCCATGAGTCTTGAATCTGTGCCTAGTTTCACTTGAGGATTAGCACTACCAATCTCTGCAGTATGGCCTGGCACATACCAAAATAAAATACCCAGATAAGTGTGAGAGCTTTTAGAAATGCAGATGAAGTAATATTGTGCTTGAGATAAGCAGAAACCAGCAGAAAGATCTAAGGAGGAGAATAAATTAAAATTAAAGAAACAGGTAAAAGCATCTGTTACAACAGCAATTCAACCTATAAATTTGAAATTCATGTTAAAAAACTAAAGGTAATTAAAAAATAAGGGAAAAAACGCACAAAGCCAAAGTACCATTAAGCTGGCCCTTGGTTTCTTTTCCCTAAAAAATATCCTACTTCAATCGCTAGTGTTTACTAAAATACCACTAAGTAAAGCTTTAAACTGATTACAATGTCATTAAGCAACACAACTGCTAAGAGACAGGGAGAGCATCAGTTGAGTCACTAGAGACAATGGCACTGACTCAGGGCAGCAATTGCACATCTGTAGGTGTGAATCAGGTCACATGAATTAAAACCCCCTAAGCAAATTTCAAAGCTAATTACTGCTGCATTCTACCTGGTCTGTCTTCATTTATCAAATCAAGTTAAACTCACAAGCAAATTGTTTACTTTTATATTATTGGATGAGTGAGGCAAGAGATATTAGAAGACTGACTTGTAACTAGGATCCATAGATTCTCTGCACAGTCGCTCATGAGGGATAGAAATTTGTTCCATAAACAATAATTCCCTGCCAGCAGTAATCAATAAATGTCATGTTGAATCCAAATTAGAAGAAGCCTTTTTAAACTGGAACATGTCTGAATGCATTTAAATAATTCTAGATTTGCAAACAAATTAGCTCTTAATGCACTTACGTCCTGGTGTGGAGGTAGCAGCCGCTCCTAGAGACCTTTTTGTATCATAAAGGTCTGTGAATCATCTTCCTCAAAAAAACACCATTGTGGGTGATGGTAACCTTTGGTCTCTCAAAATCAGAGTCAGGCAGTGATATCTACAGGGTGATCATACATATGCCTGCGTTGAAAGACAGGATGAAAATGTTACTTCAGTCAGCTACTGTAAAGAACACTATTGGGCATTAGAAATCCCCAATGGACAGAATTGATAATTACCAGAATATTATCCAAGCTTTGGCTGAGAAAGCAGAATGAGCTAGAAACAAGAGCAACCATGTTACCAAACTAAAACTGCAGTCACAGCAAGTAGCCTCAATTATAAAAATTTGGACACTATGCAGTAATACAAATGGTTATGAAATGCAAGTTGTTACTGAAATCAATTGATGACATTTCCATAAAGTTTATGGATAAAACTTAAAAACATCTATCCAAACATAAAGGCAGGATAACTTTGGACTATAGGAATGTAAATGTTTGTATCAGTGACAAAAATTATCCCAAGAGGAGATTAATAAATAAAGAGGTATGAAGAGAATTTTCAAAAGGAAGTGTCCAATTCTTTATTGGTCCAGCTAGTACTACTGTATAATCTCAATTCACAGTTTACTAATTTCACCTTCTAAGTTAAATTAAAGAAGAAAAACTTTTCTAAAAGTTCAACTCCTGAACTTGATCCATCTTTCATTGAACTGAAATTTACTTCTAAATGAAATATTTATTTGGTTTTGCAGTATCTAGTTTATGTTCAAGTTTAAAGGAATTTTATGATTCTTTTGAATTTAGTACAGATATTTTTGCTGGAGCGAGCACACAATCCTAATGCAATTCACCATTTCAGTTGCCAACAGTCTTGGAGCATTAATTCATTAAAAATTTCAGTATAAGTGTGCTTAGAGCAATCTTTACAGATATGCACCTTATTATTGAAATATTTTCTCAGTTTCACAAATATCCTTACCTGCTCCCTGACAACATCCTGTCTTCCTCATATATTCTTCTCCACTGAAGTATCCTGCTCTCCAGGTATGATCATCATTGCAATAGTCTTGAATTTCATGTTCTTCACGGCAAATAGTAGGTCGACGCCCATCACCAGAGTCAGACCGTAGTAGCAAATAGTTACATTTGTAATTTTATTTATATAAATTATGTAGTGTGTATTTATACAGTTACTTTAATGTCATTCCAAGAAAGATAAAAACTTGTTGTCAGAATGTGATTTTGTGGTAAGTTGCATAGAACTACAGCATACAGAACATGATTCTTATCTGTTTCTTAAAGATTACAAGTCCACCTACCTTATTTCTTCATGTTAAACCCAAAAATAATTAATATGGGGATGCTCAGTAAAGTCAAACATTTGAGACATTTTTGCAAATATAAATTTGGAGTACTTTGAAGAAACACAGCTTCTCTCAAATGTCCAAAGCTTGCCAAAGGGCTGAGTAATTTTGAATTTTTCCAGGAGTTTATTCTTTCAGAATTTCAGAAAATTAACTTAGAAATAATAAGTTATTCATCTTATGAATTGTCATCCAGTTAATTTTGAAAACTGTACTGTAGAAAAGGAAGAAAAAAGAAGAGGAAAAGGAAGAAAAAGGAGGAAAAAGAGGAAGAGAGAAGTAACAGAAAAAACCCCTACTTTGGCCTCTTCAGTTACACATAAAATATCAACTCACCTAATATATGTTTCATAGTAGCGTGTTCTATCCAGGTAAGCCATGAAAATAGGGAGAAAAATACTTTAAATGAGGTAGTCTAAGAAATGCATTGGTGATTACAGTGTCTTTGCTGTACAGAAAACTCCTTCCAAACCTTATTAAACTTATTGCATTTCCCATGCATCAGAGCTATATTTAAATATATTTCATACAACAGTAGCATAAAAAATAATAATAACAAATAAGTTCTATAGCATAGGTTTTCTTAGAGTGTATTTATAACATATACATTTATTTCCAAGCAAATACATATTTGTAAGTTTACCTCCCTATTGCTTGGCCTTCTGCGCTTCTCATGATCCGTTCTGGAGTAGGAATGGTAACCATTTTCAGATCTGTGCTGACGACTTCCAAACTTGAGTGTTTCCATGAACAACTTTGGACATGTTGGCATATTGAGATTGGCATTTGTTGAGTTTGAACTTGCTTTCCTACCGAGTTGTGATTATGGTGGTTGTGGTATATGAATTTCCTGCCGAGAATATATATTTTCTCAGTATCACTTGCAGATGGAATTGAAGGCCTCTGAACATGTAAGGGACGGTGTGTGGTGTTGATCTGCTGAAATGAATCTCGTCTGTCACTGCTATATGGTTTATGTGGTTGCCAAAGAGGGCCCCATTCCTCTGTTGTAGGGAAGAGAGAGAATAAAACACATCAGATACCTGAACAGAACATTATTTTAACCAGTGATACTTTTCTCTCCTACATGCATTCTAAAGTAGCAATTAAATAATCTGTGATTTTTCTTTCTACGTTATGATGCTTCAGATGGGTCTCCTGAGTGATAGAGATGTGATTGTGATAATGACAATATATATGTTTTTTGAGTCAAACTGACATTATGCTGTGATCATTACTCTTTTCTATACAACTAATGTGACATCCAGCTTCTCCACATTGTTACACAGGAGAAACCCAGATTCCCATACATGAAACATGCACCGATCTCCTCAGGAAGGGACGTGTCTACTTGGTTTTTAAGAGACTTCAGTGGCATTTTTCCCTGTTATCCCAGAGCACTGGTTTGCAACAGGCGTCACTCAGACAGGATGGAGTGCATGCAACAGCTGCCAAGCATATCCAAGTAGGTAACATTAAGCTTTCAGTGCCTCCATTCTTTCCTCTTGCAGAGGGTCCAAGAAAGAGCCAGTAGCTCTTTATCAGCCCTGAGGAGTGTAATGGACAGTGAGAGAAATGAAGTGCTACATTATGACTAAAACATGCAGCTCTCTTTACATCTGACCCAGATTATGTAGCCTCCCCTGTCTAGCCAGGTGTGTATCTTGGATGACAGCAGTCTGTCCTTGAAGCTCAAATCTAGAAGAAGACAGGAGGTAATGATGGTTGGCAGAGAATGCATCTACTGATGATAGCTGCAGCACTGTCCTCCAGTGCCACATCCTCTTTTTTGGGAAGGACATAGCAAGCTATGCAGCTTCTGACACAGGTACTGCAGAAGCATGCTTTTACATTGCTGCTTCTGAAATGCATGTGAAAAAATAAGCTTTCTTGCTGTGTGACAATGGTTTTCCAACTCTGTGTGTTCATTAAGTGGAATATCTATAGCATTTAAAAAGAAAACTCTGTTTGTTTTGTTCTTGATATTCCTCAGAGGAAATTTGAACTGACATTCATATTTGGTTTGCTTGTGTGTAGCTCTAAACATTCATTTAAAATATGCAGCTCTTTGTCTGTTGTGGTTTGGCTGCACAGAATTTAATTCTCTTCTCTTCTTCCTGTCTACCAAAGAATAAGTTAAGACACTTCCAGTTTAACTTTGACACTATCAAAGTTTGAAATAGCAAGGTTCCTACCTTTTCTTAGGATTTGCTTAAGAAAAAACTAAGAATTAATGAGAAAGAATTAAGGGCAGGAGAATCACCCTGCAGGAACGGCTTCCTAAATTTATTATGAGATGCAAGTGTCCAGGTAGATATAGACATGTATGTATATATAAATACATTGATTTATAAAATATTTATATGGTTCTGGTTTTAGGGCATTATCATTGTTATTACTATTCCACATTCAGGGATAATTTTTTTTTAATCTCATATTATAAGATAAAACAATTCACATAGCTGTGTTCTGACATTACTTTATAAACATCTTCCTCCTCCTCTGGATTGTTTTCCTCTGGTTCATCATCTTGCAAGTCACAGGATATAGCTCGGCGTATTTCAGGGCCAATATCATGAAGTGTCCTTAGTCCTGCCTAAATCAATGACAATATTCAATATACATTAGGAATGCAATTCTGTTTCATTCTTTAATTACAGGTGTGTAAATTTATTGTTAAGGACAGTTAACATGATTTTATCCTGACATCCATGGAGGATTCATTTACTGTATGTCTCTCTGCTGTTATTAATCAAAAGGCTCATATCCAGTACAACCTGCTGAGGTGATCATGCTCTTATCACAGTGTAGCCCTGCCTAAAAGACCACTAGTGTTTATGTAGCCCTATGGAAGTAAAACTCATCTTGTAATAAAGTGTAAGTTATAAGCAAGAACCGTAATAAAATGCATTTCCATGGAAATGTAGTATATCTAATGCTGAAAACATGTTTGCCAGCCTGTGTCCACCAAAGGAAACACAAGGTCTTGCTACAGCCACAGCAGTTTTAGCAGAGCTCAGATGGAATGAAAAGCAGTGAAAAAATTACAGCTCATCTGCACTTCACTGGATATGCAGATATTTGAGTATAAAGCTTTAGTTTAACAAAGAAAACTGTAGCTACAGTAGCATGGAAGTCAGCACGTATTGGTTCATAGTCCTCTCAACCCTGCTGCCACATGCAGCCTTTAGGAAAAGAAATAGTGCTGAAACTGCCAAGGACAGACGTGCACATCAAAGAGGAAACAGACATCATACTCAGGGCCAAGAATTTAGTACTTATGTCCAGACCTGTCTTGCTTCAAAAAGGATCTCTTTCTACTGTTTTAAGTCTGGCTGTCATAGTCCAAGGCAAAAACCAAAAAACCCTCAAAAAAAAAAAAAAATGCTACTTTGTTCTTCCCAGCTCTTTTAATCATCTCGGGTTCAGAACAAATAGATGATCTATTTGTTTAGCCCTTTACTAACACTATACTTAAACTACTAATAATCATGCACTAGTACTTCACTCAACTATGATGATCTAAAAGGCTGATTTATTGTTTTTCTGCATTTTTTTTGATGCAGATGAGAGTTGTCCCAGCCTTTAAGAGCTGTACTTCTATGGTATGACATTGCATGTTACTTGCTCTGGGGTTGTCTGAAGATTTGTAGAGAATTTTGCATGTTTTACAGTTCTGGATGGAGCCAAAGGACCTTAGAGAGCACCAAACTTGACTTGGTCCCATTTACACTGCCTGTCAGAAAGATTCTCTGGAGTACACCACCAGCCTTGCAGTCAGGTTTCAGCTCAAAACAGAAATGCAGTTTAGGTGATGAGTACCCAGAAAGGGACGAACCAAAAAGCTTCCTATATAATGGGGCAGATTTTCTATAAGCTTCTCTTCAGGTTTCACTCATACCAGTATTTGACTTCTTGAAAACAGAGCTTGACTAATCATATTAGCTACATGTATTGGGCAATTACATTTCCTTCCCAAGGGCTGAACTTTGGAAGTTATGCTATAATTGAACAAGGCTCTAAAAATCACTTACTAGTGAGTTGATCTACGTTTCATGAATTCATTGTCTTTTCTCCCACTTCTTAAGCTAATCGCATAGTCAAGACCTTAGCAAGTTTGCAAATATAATTTTGTAAGGTGCTAAAGGGGAAGGAGAAATTAACACGTTTAAGGGTATAGGTTTCAAGTAGTAGACCACAGGCTTCTATTTTCTTTGGCAGAGTCATGGGCAGTATTTTTTTTAGAAGAGGATTACTACTATATTTTGATTATCCAGTCCGCAAGAACCGTCACTTATGATTTCCCACTCACTGCGTGCTTATTTAATAGCAAAAACTAAAACGAGAAAAAAAAAATCCAAAGCTGAACAGACCTACACTATAGCAGGTGAACATGAGACACAGCAGTCAGGTCTCAGTCCCCAATGTTTTTTCGTCTTTGCAGACACCATCTTCCAATGATGAAGCTGAGCTCACTGCTCTATAACTACACAAAAAGCTCTGTGCTGTCAGTTAAACATAGACCCCCTGCAAGCTCAGACTTCCTGTGAACACAACACATTCTTGACATCAGTATTAAACAGTTTAACCTGGCAAAACCTTCTAGTTTATATTCCTGTCTGCAAAATACTGACAAAGTCCCACAAATACATGCCTAAAAGTTGAGAAAAGCCATGAGTTTGGCAGCAATATATTCAATAGTGATTTAATTTGGATTACGTTTCCAAATGACTTCTGGTTTACTTCTTCCTGAATTACTCATCCTTTACTCAAGAGAAAGCAGGCAGCTTTTATCATCTCTCTCTTCAGCAATATTAGTTTTTATGTAACAGGCATTGTGCAAATGACACTTGCAGCAGTGGAAGACTAAAACTGGGATCACCATATGTAAAACAAGTTAAACTCAACCCATCAGCCTTATTCACTCAGATCGAGTACAGAAGCCACAGGTTCTACAAGCAACATCTACCTGCAGAATTAAAATATTCCTCCAGTTATTTTCCCTAACAGAACTACCAAAACAATTGTGACCTCTGTAATTTAAAAGACTACAGCCAAGTACTGCCTCATTTTATGTGGTGTAATTTACATATGAAGATTCAAAACTATTCATATTCCTGAAGCAGCATACGCTAATGACTTAAAAACAAAACAAAACAAAAAAGTCAAATTTGAGTGCTTTATAGAACTCCCTCACCATCTCTGAGCATGGTTATGAGAGCTGAAGAAAGAAAATCACAGCTAAATGCTCTTTACATTCCTCAAATGATTTTTTTTTTCATCAGGGACACTGGAAGATCAAAGAGTCTAACAGAAGAGAAAAAAGCTTGCAAGAGATAGGTGTAGGCACCATTTCTATAGGGATAATACTGATCAACCTGCCTCACTGAATATTCAGTAGTTTTTAGTTTTGTTGTTTCTTTGAAGTAGAGGGACTATGTCCTGCCTTTAAGTCTATTCTAGAGATTTCACTGGAAGTTTGCAAAAGAAGTTAGTCTTACCCAGACACCTTCTCCCCAGAATTTAACTTTTGATGCCTTTAATTTTTATCTTGTCAGCATGAGGAAGATGAGACATTAGCCATCAGTTAGCAAACCAGTGACACACAGTGTGCTGAACAACATAATTGCATTAATAAACCCAAGCATGTCTTTAAATAGGCTTCCTGTAAAATGCACAAGATGACTTCAAATTAACATGGTAATATCTGTGCAGCTGTGCTTTATGAGCATAACAGCACCTGCAATGGTTTTCAAGATGGCACAAGGCACTAATAAACCAGTGCTGTTTCCTAAATAGCATCTCAAGATACAATTAATATCCCCCTGTCTGGGGCATATCACTGAAATGGCACAATGTGCTTTCAAATGCTGAAATAATAGAACTGTAGGAAGTCCTCGGTGAGAAAAAAATGTCATATGACTAATAACTATTTCTGAATTGGTTGTTTAGAGAGAGATTAGCTTAAAGATGCTTGAAAAGCACCTCAGACCAAAACATCAAAACATTTAAGAAGTTAAACTAAACATTAAAACATTAAAGATTTTTCAAGAAGCTTACTTTTAAACATATGCCAAATAGTCTTTTTAATAAATTTTTTCAGTCTACATTATGTGTAAACCCAGTAACATCAATCTGGATGTATGTCTTATATTAAGAAATCTGTGTACAATGCAGGATTCTAGGGCTATGATTTTTAGAAAAAACATTTCAATTCTTATAAACACTGAAACTACATAAAGATAACCTTTTCTGTATCTAAACTCAGCTAACATTCACTTTCAGGTATGGTGCAACCTACATATAGATGCAGTTTAAGCTTAGTTGAAGAACTGCAAACACAATATCCTTATATAAATTGTAAGAATCACTATCACCTACACTATTTCTAGTCACAGAAAATAATGCTCCCTCTTTTAAAGCATCTTATAGTGGTACCAGGAAATAGAAAAGAGACATGGAAGCTTCACTTTATGGATTTTAGAAGTGTGATGGATACTTAAAGTCTATTGCTGTATAAACTCACAGCATCTGAAATAAAGCATAAACATGGATTCTAAATACTTAAGTCTTCAGAGCTTCAGAATACTGAAAGCCTATGACTCTCAAAATATTAATATAAACCATCACATTTTTACATCCTGAGCATCCTTAATTTATAGCAAAGAAAACAGAAAAGAACAAAACCCCCAAAGCTGCACTGACATTTTCGTACATAACAATAAGCTGAGATTAGTATTATGAACATAATACAACTACTACAATACAAAAACAAACATGCAGGAAAATAACTGAATAGACCTACACTATAGGCAGTGAACATAAGAGACACTAGTAGTCAGTGTCAATTCCCCAGTGTTATTCCTCTTCCAGCAGAGCCATCTTCTAACGCTGAAGCTGAGTGCACTGCTCTACAACTACAGAAAGCTCTGTGCTTTCAGGCAAACCCAGACTCCCTTCAAGCGTAAGGCTTCCTGTGAACATAACTGAACGTGGAAGGCACAATCAAATTGAACTCGAGCAACATATTAACCCCCTCACTGATGCTACTGGAGTGTTCTTTCTTCTGTTACTGCAGGGCTGATATTTCTTATAAAATTTGCAGAGAGAAAAACCAATTATTTTAATCGGTAACATGTTCCTGATAAATCAGTGTTTTTGTGTAGGAAATATCCTTTAATTTTTTATTTATAAGCTATATTGCCAAAGAGGGTTATTATAAAATTAAAATGTGAAGTATAGATTGCGAAAATGCTTACATAGCTTACAGTAAGTGCTTTCACATAGGAAAAATAGTGTAGAATTAATTCATTCACTCTGGTACTAGACAAAGTAATTAAACTTGTTCAACTTCACTTAACATTTATTTTACAAGCAATGTGACTGCTGTTTGGGTCAATAAAAATTTCCATCACTAAAAAAGAATCTCCTAAACTACTGCTACAAATTATAATTTTTCTTGATTTCACCCAGAATATTTTTGGTCTCACTGCTTAAATATCCTGTCAATACCATAAGAACGGCACTGTGAACAATGCAGCCCTAAAGATATTTTTGTCTCATGTCCTAGGAGCATATATAACCCAACTCTGGCAGCAGGTAGCTAACCAGTCACCTATGACTTCAGAATTACTTCCTCTTCTTGCCTTCCTAAGGAGTAAACCCCTTGGTCTGTAGCAGACAAAGCGTTGTAATAATTTCATTGCTGATTTTGGTGACAATACACAGCTTTGACAAACTGCTGATGGTTTTAATTTCTAGTGTCCTTTTCTGACTGAGGAAGAATTTGAAACTTCACAGCAAAAAGACTTTGCTAAACAGACTGAGCAGACAATCTCCCAAGACCCACTTCACGTTCTCAAATTCTTTCTTGTCTCTGATTACATGCACCAAAACAGCAGGCCCATGTTAGGCTAAAAGAAAATGCTGCATCCTTCAGGAAAAACTGAGCTATACAGAACAAAATCACCCCTGATTCAATTACTATGGAGTAAGAAGGGGAATTTCTGCCTGCTGCATGCTCTGGCACTCACAAAGGAGGTCTAGTATTGTAGGGAACTCTGTTCTACCCAGCTGTCTCAGCCTGGTATTTTATTGTTTAACCCTTGAACATTGTTCAAAGCCAGTATCAGATGTTTTCATTAATACAGCTGGGTAGAGGTTCTGGCCCCAAATGCTGAGGGGGCTGCCAGTGACATTCTCTTGACGCAGTACACAAGTTTTGTCTCATGCAATCAAATAAAATTCAGGCAAAGGATGCATTTTTCAGTTTTATGTGTTCAAACTCTCAGTCTTACTGACAAATAAAAGTATCCTGTACTTATCCTGGTGTTAATTCAGAAGCTGCTGATCTTACACCTTCTGCCCTGAGGAGCAGACACAGCCACTCCTCACACTGCTGTGTGTACCTGCAAGTCTGATAAATGCTGAACAAGGTTGAATAAAATCTCTTACAGAAGTAAATGGCTGGCCACCCATCACATCCAGTTTTTCTCTTACATTGCTACACTAACATTACACTGCAAAAGAGCCACCTGCGTAGAGAAAGAGGCATTTCTATGAAATTCATTTTATCACGTTAATGATAATTAGGGGAATTCAAGCAAGCTAAAGGGAAATGGAAGAGGAAAAAAAAATCTTCCTAACAGGTGTTTTTAACGCTGTGTTAGTTTTAGTGAATTCAACATCAGCTTCAGATGTATTCAGACTTGTTAAATATTTCTCACTGACCAAGCAAGCTATAACATCCTTTTGTTTAAAAGTTTCAAAAGGACAGAGACAGCAGTTTTAAAAGCACTGCAAAACAATGCAGCTCATTTCAAAGTAAAAGCAGAATTGGGTGCAAATCCCTTAAAGAACTGCCTTCACTTTTGTCAGAAAGGCAGAGTAGTTCTCCAGTACCTATAAAACTCTCAGAACCTTGGAGGTGAAAAAAACCTCACCTTATTTTCTCTTTTCTTTTATATATATATATATATATTGCATCTCTTGATGTCTGACATCAGAGAAGCAGCAGCTAAGAGGATTCCCTCAGCATGATTCCCTGTTCATGCTCATCACTGATGTGAGAGACCTAAATACCATCAGGCCCAGGTAGTTCATGTGCACTGCCAGTTATGATTTTTTGTTTGTTTTTAGAGGAATACAGTAAAGTATGTAAAGCAATAGGAAAGTTTTTTCACTAATTTTAGTTTTTCAAACAGCTGAAAGTAAATTTGAAATAGTTTGCATTGTAACTCTAGAAGTAGTTAAGAATGTAAAAGGTGTGTATGTAGGAGAGCAGAGTTAAGTAAAACAGTAATTCAGAAAGCCTGTGAACCCTATTAATTATTTCCTGAAGTCATTGAACCATCCCTTAACTCAAAGCTGCTTTTGAAAACCTGTGTGACTATATGTAACAAAGAATTCTTCAAAAGTAGGGGAAAAGGTAAATTCCTTGCATTCTCCAAAAGTCAAAGAATGATGGAAGTTTCTTGAAAGTAAGGAATATTTTACTGACAAATATACTCTAACAACTGTTTTAAGTGGGATAATAGGCTGACAGAGTAAATTTTGCTGTTGTAATCTGGCTGCAAATAGTGGGAAAAACATCTCAAATGCAATATAACTGCACACATAGAATATTATGTAGTGAGTTTGCAAATTATAAAAGTGACATTTGGAATAGGGTGGCACTGGTTTTAATTACTAAATCTTCTGTCAAAAGTTCTTGACCTAACAACAAAAAAATCTATCTTTTTATTTAACTTTGAAATTAAATCCTTCTTATGCTTCTCTAAAGATAGCATCTCCTAAGAACTGTATTATTACACACACACATTTAGCTAAATAATGTGGCTTTCAAGGGGAGATTTATAGCCACCCTTGTTGAAACAGGACTTATAAACATGACAAATACAAACCCTCAGAAAACCTTATTGGACTTTCCTGAGCCCAAGGAGTTTTGTCCTGTGTTATACAATTTTCTTCAACTAGCTACTGATGGTGTAGATGACTCCTTATATTTAATGCTAGATTTTTTTTGAAGTGCTTTTCTCGGTGAAAACAAAACATTTTATTATTTTGAATTTTAGTTGTAATATTGTGAAGATTTTGCAATTCTACAACTTACCTTGCATGTCAAAGTTCTTAAATTATTGCCTAAGTTAACTTAAGTCAGACTATCAGAAACATCATAATGAAAAGTAGATGTTTTAAACAGTTCTTGCTAAAAGCAAGGCATCCAACTTAATAACCTAGAATATAATCAAAGGTGTAGTTGAAAATGAGTAAGAAGACATAACTGCTGGAAGAAGCAGTGCCTTAGGCCATCTGACAGTTACATGTTTCTTCCTTTCAGTATCTTCAAAAGTAATTGAGCAAACAATTGTAAACTCTGCCCCCCAACCAAACTCAACCTTCCCCCCTGTTCCCAAAGAAAAAAACAACCAAAAAAGTCAAACCCTAAATTACCCACTTAAGACAGCAAAGATCGGTGTGCTAGATCAAGGTACAAACCAGCAGGATTTTAACGAAGAAAACACTATCTGAATCAGTTTAACCATTTGCTCCCCTTTGAGAAAGGGATTTTTGCAACATATTCCTGAATTTTAGTATCAGAATAAAAAGCTGTCAGAAGCATCAAATATCTTCACAGTTTTTAGGAATCTGCTCAGCCTTAACTGAAATTCAGAGAGTCCCAATCCAATAAAAACAGTGCAGGGTATGATGTCTGGAACTATTTAAGGACAGACTTCCATTTGCCTGTTTTAAAGTTCATAATACAAAGGGCTTCATTGGACAGAAGTTTTCAGAATATATTCTAAGATCACATCTACTCTATGGACTTCTGCAGGGCCCCTAAGAGACAGACAGCCAAATCTATTATCCTGGTTTCCACCTGATAGCTTGTTTTAAGAAAGAGACAAAGGTAAATGACACTAATGTAGTATGCTAATATTAATTCCTATGAAAGATATTGATGAATGTTAAGTTGGAAATTTACAGATGTTAATACTGATAGGAGGGTATTTCACCAGGATTCATAGAAAAATGTTACAACATAAAAACCTCTTTACTATATACATAATGCATATTAGGAAGTTTTCCCAGAACTGGGTTATTGCATTGTAGGAACACAAGAAATTGCACAGTTAAAGCAAAACAAAGGACAGAAATGATAGCTCAGTTTCAGTTACCTGATTTTACATCAGCAACTTTAGACTGAGGTAGCAGCTAGACTTGCAAAGCAATTTCATAACCATTGCTACTGTTTTTAGTAATCCACAGAGAATAAGTTTTTGCACTTACCTTGTTACAGACAGAATAGCAGGATTATGTTTTACTTTTCTGACGAATAAGGGCCAAAAGCATCCCAGCTAAATAAAATCCTTGCAGCACTTCACAACCATCAATATTCATCTACCTGCTATTTCAAGTAAGCTCACAAAATGGTTAGTTAAAAATGTAAAAACAGAATCACCTGCAGAGCAATCGTGGTATTCTTCGCAGGATATTTCCCCACCAGTCCTTGTTCTTTACGTTTCTTGAATTTCCTAAAGTAGTCCTGTATCAGGAAGGTGGCATAGAACTTCCCCACGGTTACCTCATCATCTAAATGAACAGACCAGACAGATCTCTCCCAAGTCAGCACATTTATCAATAGCCTGTACACTTATATTGGATTTGAGGGGAAAAATGTGATGGGTGCAATAAGTACTGTGCCTTCAGCTTACAACTATGAAACCTGTAACTAGCTTAAAAGCAATGTTTTAGCAAGCAGTTTAGGCTCAGTCAGTTAAGTGAACTCATCCTTAATAAAAAAAAACACAATACTTTATCAAATCTCACGTACTTCCAAGTGAGCTTGTGTAAGTTTCTAACAAAATCATAAAGCATGTTTGCATACGCATAGAAGCTGAACAACTGGCTTTAATTACTTGGAATGAATGGGACAAAATAAAAGGTACAATGGCTTACATATACCTGCGTTCATTAGAGTGACTCTCAAAAAAAAAAACAAAACCCAACAAAAACCAAACCAATGTCCTGCTTTCAAGGTCTTTGGTTTTTTTTCAGTGCTAAACTAAATTTGCTTAGTCAACGTATCAATAAAGCATTGTTTTGATTGCATAAGAACTTTGAAATCTTTACAGCCTGCTTCATTATGCACATTTTTCTATTCAGTGTCAAGCTCTTACTGCAATAGCTGAACACCTTCTGGGTTGAATTTTGTATCCCAAATGCTCATGTTGGGCTTTATCTTCTGCTATCTTGTCACCCTATAAGATTCTGGAATCTGAGGTAATCCCACAGGGGTGACAATTTCACCTATTTTCTATGAGGCTCTTGTTTAAGCAAAGATGTGGTCCTTAGCCACCTTCCAGAGAAGTGATGATGAGAATACTGAGCATGAAACCACATGATTGCATTGTATCAGCTCTCACTTCCATCAGTGACTTTATCAGAATTCAAACAGTATGCAAACACAAGTGCTGCAAAGGCGAGCATTTTTACGGAGTCACTGTTGTGAACAAAATCCAAATTTCAATTTTTTTTTAAGTTCAAAGGGAGGTACCTTGTGAGGATACCAAAATTGCCAGATTCGTAGTATATATGTGTTTGGTTTATGAGTCTCATTGAATAATTAAGCTGTCAAAGTTTGATCTCTTGAAGAGTAATGCTTGCCAGAAAACTAGAAATAGTTTTCTACCAAAAAACATTGCCTTTATTTTCACACTTTTTCCCCCCTCTTGAGTTACCTGGCACTAAGTCACCTATTTCTGCTGTGTTGCCTTAATCTCTTGATTTTTTCAGAATCTTGAGACAGCTTTTTGCAACATGGTTGCTAGTTGGCTACTTCCATACATAAAGGAGGGCTGGGATGTTTTAGGTATCACTTCTCCCCACATCCTGGTGAGCAGTAAATTCCCATCATTTCAGTGGCCTTGCTGGCACAGACAGGTGCTTAACGCATCTCAGGATCTGGGTGACTCAGTACAGCTGTGACTTGACTAAAAATGGAAAATCTACTGTGCCCAGACACATTTTAACACACTTCTGTTAGACAGTATGTTTTGGGATTTTTTTCTCAGTTTTATGTCATTTGTTTTCTCTATATTTTAATTTTCTAGTGGAGCTTTAGGCTAGACTTGAGTTTGCTTTTTCACTTTGTTTTGCAGCTTTTTTAACATATAAGCCTATTTTGAAGTAAATTCTGTAATTTTCAGACTGTAATGTCCTTCACTGAAATTTGATTAAAAAATAGTCTCCATGTGCCTTTTTTTTAGCAATAGTAATACATCCCAGTGTATCTCTGTAAGGGGGGTATTTCTAATCTTTTTACATGAAATATGGCAGCTACTTCTAATTACATTTAATTAACTTTCTTCTTTTCATTACTTGCTCTCACATCAATAAAAAGGATGGGGAAATCCAATTAATGTACAATAGTGTTAAAATTCATCTTTTTTTCTCTGTGACAAAATTTGTCTCAAAATGATTCCTCTACCATTCAAAATAAGCTCCTCACATTATAATGTCTGAAATGGACTCTGTGCATGGGAGTAAGTACAACAGGTTTTAACTTTGGTAACAAATGCACCAGGGATGCATTATCCCAGCATTTTATTTACCTTCAAATGTATCAAAGCAAACAAAAATGGTAATAATTGCTTTAAAGTACCTTGGTTGGGAGACCAGTCTGTTTCAGGAAATACCTTGGTATATTAAAGAGCCTGCTCTGCCAAGTATTGACATCTCTTCAAAGGTCTAATCATCTCCAGTTCCTGCTAATATGGAAATAGCAGGAACTCCATAGCTCACAAGAAAAGCTCACCAGTATACAGATTCAGTCTCAACAGTAAAAAGCTGTTTAATTGACTCCACAAATCTAATTTCTAAACTTCTTGTGAACATTTGCTTTGATGTTCATCTGTAATCTCCAATGGCAGCTCCCCAGGAGGCTAACGGTGTTTTCTCTTAGGAAAAGATCTCTTGTAAAGCATCTGATCTAAACTGGCCTTCCTTGGTTTAGCTGAATCTATTGATCTGCAGTGTAGCCTTGGTCACACTGCCCAGATAAGCCTTTCCCCATCCTTTATGCTCTTTTGTTTAAAGTATTCAAATAGAACTTTTAAGGAAGTGATAGAGCATATGGCTCCTAGAAAGAACAAGCACATAAAAGTAACAGACTTGCTCAAACATATACTGCTATGGGTTGCACTTAGAGCATATTTCAAGTCAGGCTATGACATTGCATGACTACTGACTGTACCTGAGATAACACCACCTGCAAAGTCCGTATGCAGAAATAAAGGGCCTTTATTCATCATTCTGGACATGCACCAAGGTTTTATAAGCATAATAGAGGAATGCATTACCAGTTTGCTGCAGAGTGCATGCCAAACCCTGTGTGTACTTCACAGGCACAGTCAGTTGTACTGCAGACACGTGCACACAACAAAATGAAGCCTGGCCAAGGGCCATCCTTGACATTGTTTTTTTGAGTAACATACATATAGCCAGATGTGGACGGGTATAGGGAGGCAGCTAAGCATTACTCATCACAGAATAGACAAATCTGTAACTACACTTAGTGGCAGCAAAAAGAATCATTTCAGCAGAAAGATTTTGGAAGAGGACAAAAAGTATTAGGCAGGATTAAAAGGGCTATGCTGGGGAGCATACAGGTGAATCTTTAGTGAGCTGCATTTCTCTTACTCTCTCATCTCCTAATAATATTAACTCATACATACAGTCAGGCATTGGACTGACATTCTATGCCATAGAACAATTTCATTTTTCTGCACTGAAAACGTGTTCCTGTTAGCAGTTTAATTAAATTACAACTTATTTATCCAGTACCCATGATTAACTAACTGTTGATTTCTACTGTATCTATTTATAATTCAGGAAAAAATGCTGCACTGATATTGTCATTCTTCTCTGCAAATGCTTGTTCTGTGTGTGTGCTGGAGATGTGGCCATGAGCACTCAAAGCATTTAGCATTCAGTGACACCAGCAAAGGCAGTACTGGAGGAAAACACAAACTAGACCATTCAATACATTTAAATGCAAGTGATTTGAACTCAGAATTAGGATGCTTTGTTGATTTGTATTGAATAGAAGCTTCTATCTCCTAGCATATTATTACCAGATGTCACTGATATTATTGTCATATACAATTTTCTGTTGAATATTACACATCAATAGTGCCTAATTTCTCCTTAATTTTTACTAAGCTACTTTATGCTCCTATGTCATATGAATGTAAAATAGCTGTATTCCTCTTTTTTCTAGGTGGACCACAAAATTTTTGATTTTTAGGTAAGCCATAGCAAGGTCTGCAGAGAAACAAGCCAAACTGAGATAAAGAGTTCTTAAATCTTAAAGACTTCCCAATATGTTCTTATTCTTACTGGGCTGCAGAAGCCATACTGTTTCCTATCAGTCAAGCAGTGATTCAGGTTTACAGCCTTCTAGCTACACTGAAGAGCTACATTTGCAGAATAAATATTAGCAATTAATTTTAGTATAGCTGAAAATAAATATACAGCTTATAGTCAGCGATGAAATGAAGCTGAAGTTAAGAGTGAGTTACTATGTAAGATTAGTTCTAGGAATGTAATCTTTACAGATTCTTTGTCATGTTGATTTAGGCAGGCATAGCTCGCTATTCTGAAGCATGCATCTCTATTTCAATTAAAAAATGTAGGGGAATAAAGTTGGCAAGAGGCAACACTAATTCCATGCCACCACCCTAAAACAGAATTGCTTCAGAATATTCGGGAAGACTCAGAGTTGAAAGGAACAGAGGCTGCAGAAAAAGCTCAAGCACATAGTTACAACAATAACAAAGCAATTCATCTATGCCATGCAAGCACTTAAGTGTAAGGCTAAAAACAAAAGTGGAACACAAAAAGTTGTTTTAAATGTGCAGTATCAGTTCCCCTTTGGATAGTCAATTTTGCTAGATTTTTGCCCTCATTACCACTATCTTCTGGCAGCCACCACACCAATAGCAAGTGGCTCCCTCCAGCGACAAAGCTAATGCTGCTCCTGGGGTCATGCTGAACAGCAGTGCAGCCAGCATGCTCCTCCTCCCCCAGAGACTGAGAGCATCACCTTCAGAAAGGGATCAGCCTCCACCACCACCACCGGGCCTGGGATCTTGAGTCTGCTTCCAGACCTGAGTCTGATCAGTCTTGAAAGCTGCCGTAACATTATAAAAGTACAATAAACTACAAGAAATACCAGATGATTACTATGGACCTAGGTATTGGATGTCTAGAAAAATATATCCTGGGTGTGGGTGACAGCACAACAGATCCTGCACCTTTAAAACTTGAAAAAGCAAGTAAAAAACAGTCACCTAATCCTACACTACAGCATATTAATAAAAATGTATATATTGAAAAAGGCTAAATATATATATAAGAATATATATATTTAAGGAGAGAAATAACAAGTATCTGACATCATTTTATGGCACGTAGGAGCAACTAACACACGTGCCTTGTAATTCTCACAAATGTATTGGTGGTGTTAGAATTTAGATATTTCGTTACATGGGCCATATTCAAATCTCATTCATACTGGCATAAATCTGAACCATTTCCATTATTTGTTGACTGCAGAACTGCTGTTATTTAAGCTACTGTAACCGAGATAATTTAACTTCTTGCTTTATTAATTTAGATAGAAATATTTTTAAGATGGTAATTCAGGTTTTTTAGTTTTCTCCCAGTAGTATTCAACATATACAAGGTTATAAGCTATAATGTAGTGTACATTGTCAAGCTTAATTAGTACAAGAACATGTTATTTAGCTCAATGTGTGGAAATCAAAGTGTAGTTTATTTTGCTGAATGACTAGAAATCAAGATTAGGTTTAGGTCTAACAAGGTATTTTCTCAAGCGAGAAAATAAGCATAAACTTTCCCTTTCTTTTTGTTCTGAGGAAGTTGTACTGCTCAGTCCTTTATGTATTATCTATTTTAATGGGATATAACTTTCTCTATAATTTCATTATTACCGTTTGCTGTCCTTCAATGACATTATATTGCAAAATTTAGTAGTTTTGTTTCTTTGTTTCCTAACAATCTAGAAAGACCAAACTGCACAGTGAACAGCATATTGCAAAGTTTATCAGACTGACCGCCAGCCGGAGGGACAATTTGGTCAAGTAATTTCATGCTTGTTTTCTTCCATATTTTCTTTATAACCGCTCTAAGTTCTTCATTTGCTTGCTCCAGATTACCTGTGGCAACAAAATATAAAAAAATGGAACATGGCAATTATGTTTCAACCAGCTGCAGTGAATGATTCTTTGGGTATTAATGAGTTGTAAACAAAGACAGTGATAAGAATGCTTTGCAGTAAGCCTAAGGTACAAGAAGCAGCAGATAACAATATTACAACTGAAGAGAAGAAAAGGTGTTAGACAGTGAGCTCCTGGGGCTTC